>NC_136061.1:353420951-354710951 GCF_964261635.1 Lissotriton helveticus | reverse complement strand
GTGTGCCTGGTGGAAGCGTGCACCGACGGCTGGTAGTGTGTTACGGCTGGTGGTGTGTGTGCCTGGTGGAAGCTTGCACTGATGGCTGGTGGTGTGTGTGCCTGGTGGAAGCGTGGAAGCGTGCACTGATGGTTGGTGCTGTGTGTGCCTGGTGGAAGCGTGCACTGACGACTGGTGGTGTGTGTGCCTGGTGGAAGCGTGCACTGACGACTGGTGGTGTGTGTGCTTGGTGGAAGTGAGCACTGACGACTGGTGGTGTGTGTGCCTGGTGGAATCGTGCACTGACTGCTCGTGGTGTGTGTGCCTGGTGGAAGCGTGCACCTGGTAGAAGTGTGCACTGACGGCTGGTGGTGTGTGCCTGGTGGAAGCGTGCCCTGACGGCTGGTGGTGTGTGTGCCTGGTGGAAGCGTGTACTTACGGCTGGTGGTGTGTGTGTGCCTGGTGGTAGCGTGCACTGGCGGCTGGTGGTGTGTGTGTGCCTGATGGTAGCGTGCACTAGCGAGTGGTGGTATATGTGTGCCGGGTGGTAGCGTGCACTGACCACTAATGGTGTGTGTGCCTGGTGGAAGCGTGCACTGACGGCTGGTGGTCTGTGTGCCTGGAGGAAGCGTGCACTGACGGCTGGTAGTGTATGCCTGGTCGAAGCGTGCCCTGACAGCTGGTGGTGTGTGTGCCTGGTGGAAGCGTGCTCTGACGGCTGGTGGCGTGTGTGCCTGGTGAAAGCGTGCACTGATGGCTGGTGGCGTGTGTGCCTGGTGAAAGCGTGCACTGATGGCTGGTGGTGTGTGTGCCTGGTGTAAGCGTGCACTGATGGCTGGTGGTGTGCGTGCCTGGTGGAAGTGTGCACTGATGGCTGGTGGTGTGTGTGCCTGGTGGGAGCGTGCACTGACGGCTGGTGGTTCGTTACTTAGTGATTTTACCCCACGATCATCTGAGAGAATTGGTAGGCTATTTAAATATGAGTCAACCTTTCACAAATTTGAATTAAATGGAGAAGCTAATATCTGTGCGGATAACTCCGGGTAGGGAGGATAGAATTGCTGCATATATCCCACTATAATATGTCGTGAAAGTTCACCAAAGATGGCTGACGAAAATTTGTCCTCCTTCTACTCTCTGGTAATAGTAAAAGTGTTAGATTGCAACAAAGAGGTTAAAAGAAACACTGGTATATCTGTGTATTTCACATATAATAAAGTGTAATAAAGCATGCTGAATTAGAACCTTGCATTGTTTGATTGCGTGGGCCAATAATTAAAATCGATTATTTAGATGATCGCTGGAAGAGTAATGAAATTTATGGTAGAATATAAAAAAGTGAGAAATTATTTTGAATCGTGATTTCGGAATCATGCGGAATATGATACAACGAGATACATTATATCTCACCACAATATATCGTGTGAGTACACCTAAGATGGCCGACGCCAATCTGTCCTCTTTCCATTTCCTGTTAGCAGTATAATCTGAAAACACAACGATAAGAGGTTGAGTTAATCACAAACATGTCTGTAAACGTCGCAATGATAATATTGTGGGCTAAAGCATGCAGAACTAGAACTCTTAGATGTTGGATTACGTTGGTGGGATACCTAGACGATTGTTGCAATAGTAACACAATATATGAGACAATACTACTACCCGATAAAGTAATCAAAATTGCCTCTCCTGGACCATTTAAGATAGGAGGCCATAACGAGACATATAATGAATCTCCGTTACAAAATTGCGGATATTTTCACATAAAAACTGGTGTAGGAATCTGACCGTGTTCGGATAATGGATTGGCTAAAACTGACCATGTGATCATGAACTAACTTGAAATCCCCTGACATTTGTTAACAGGTGTCTTGAATTAATCAATTACGAGCGCATTAGGCTCTGGCAGCAGTTGTATAAATAGCGGGAGTCAGTGAGCAGCAATCCGAAGGTGTGGACGGATGCTGTGTTACGGACTCGGATTACTATATGAATAGGAAGTAAGTAGAAGCTAGAACTCTTGCTGGGGCTATGTGTAAATTAAAGGGGACTAAGTATATTGACTATCAGTGAGTTATTAGAACAAACTGTTGGCTAAAAAACTTTTGGCTCTGATGACTATAGGAAAAGGAAGTGAGCAAAAGCTAGAACTCTTGTTGGGACCTACTGCAAATTAAAGGGGACCTAATATATTGGTTACAAGCGAGTTAGCAAAATAAACTGTTGGTGGGGAAGGAAAAAAACTTTCCTGGCTATCAAACAAGGATATAACAGAAGTTGTCTGCTAATATTATAAGGCTCAAATGGGAAGCCACAGTGATAATAACAACTATATACGTCCTTCTAGGAATTACTGAGCAGTTTGGAGAAACTTTGGATTTACAACCAAAGAAAAGGAATAGACATAAGTGAGAATAATCCAAGATAAAAATCAGATGGTTGGGTGAACATCAATACAACGGAAGAAACTCTGATAAAAGGTACCCCCATATGAGAGATTTAGTTCTAAAAGATATTAGAAAGTGTTTATAAAATGGGGGCTAATTAGGCTCTCTGTCCTTCCTATCTATCTATACAGAGTGAACAACGAAAGAAATAAAAAATCGCACCGAATCTATACTTAACTCACGATGTAAAAAGGTAAGAAGGTGACTCCAGACAAACCTAATAAAGATAATAGAACAAGACGACAATTTTAATATTGACAATATATGTCTCCCTTCAGTTATTGGAACACAAGGTTGAAAAAAGAAAAACTGTAAACAGAATTTTTAGCTTTGCGAAGACAAAAGCGTCACACACAGAAAAGAGTAAGTGTGATGTAATCTGTTTCTGATATATAAATGCTGTAACTAAAGGATTCATGAATAGGGAGATATAGATAAAATGGCTATTAGAAGTAGAATCTGTGTAACTGCCCAGAGTAGGTGTGGGCAATTACGTATGGTATGAAAGCCTGGAAATATGTCAGTACTGATTGATAGTACCATTCTTGCCATTTCAATACCTGACTTGACCTAAGTAAGTAGGGCCAACGTGCAAGATACCAATAATAAAGGTGAACAAAAAAAGAAAAGAATATATATAAGCGATTCAAACTCCCCACGGGTGTGATAATAACAGGACTGTGGATATGTTTAGCACAAGATGCATGTGTCACTTGCGTCCAAACGGATGTTACTCTTTTTAAAGTGTTAATATAGGGGCACTTTACCTAAAATCTTTTCTTATTTATACATTTCTTTTGTAGATACTCCTGGGTTAGAGATCCCTATGCAATGTTCTGACTGGTCCTGAAGAAGGTGGTTTTCAATATCACTTATCCCACCGAAAACGCGTTGACCAAGTCTATTTTTTTTTTTGTTTGAATATGTTTTATTGGGTTTAGCATGCAATTCGATGATACGCAGTCATACAATGTCAGTATAGCAAGACAGGAATATTTCTACATTCAGTTGCTTAAGAAACAAGACGATGTTGTAGGGTAAGTCAGTGGCAGCACTCTTCAAAGCAAATGACATACAGATCGATTCGTAATTCACTGAGGCTGTGACAATTACTATATATATCCTGTCTGCAATGGGCATAGCAGCATTCTTTATGTGCGGGCTATGTACCAGTATAGTATCAGCAAGTAAAGCGTAGTGGGAGGTGGCATGTACTGGTGGCCTCATTCCGTGTGTACCCGAGTCTCGGTTCCCAGCGTGCGGCAGCGCCAGAGTGGGAGCATTCTGTGGTGTATCGGGTACCAGGTGTGATAAAATTTTGAAAAAAGGGGGACACCTACTAATGATAAAATCACTACTGGTAGGGACTAACAACAATTATTTTGAAACAAGGGACAGTAGTGAAAGATAATAAATCAAATGCCAAAGCCTGGGGAGACAACACAATTAACATGTAAAGTGACAAGTGACCATGATTACACAAGATTAAACAAGACCAAACATGATATATATAGAAAATTATTTTTATAAATGATTTATCTTTTTTTCTTCATTTTGATTCAGTATACATTTAAAATTACAATTCAGAATTTTGGTCGGTGCAAAAAAATAAATTATTACAATACAAAGGGAAAAAACATACACACATTTTTTTTTGAAGAAAATTAATTCAAAAACACAAAAATGAATCAGTAATAGTTAGTGGGCAGGTGAAGTAAGCAAAGCGGTAGATGTGAACTCAACGCGCGTTTAGGCTATTGCCTTCTTCAGGAGTCCGTCATTTGCAGTCAGAATTTTTTTTGTTTTTAAACGATCACTAGAAAACATAGAAAAATCAATGTCACATTACAGATACCTAATAATATCTAATAGTAATCAAATGAGTACTATAATAACCTAGGCCCAGGTCAGATTAGTTAAAATTGTTATCATACTCTGATAGAGTGCCTGATACAACAGCTGGAAATCATGTATATATCTTAATTTATGCGATTCACAAAGTATTATGGATTAATCTTTTATAACAAAAATTATTTTCCTTTTAGCTGATAAACACTTGTTATATTGAATCCATTCTTATCCATTAGGTTTTTTGATTAAAGTGTTCACCTTCAGGAGATACAAAGAGGTTGTAGTTCCAAACATTTCATTTATAAGTCAAACAATCATGGCAGAAAACAAGAGGGGGGCGGGAAAGGGGGAAGAGAGGGGAAAATAACAACAGCCTCAGTATCAGGAACATCAACCACCCAATTCGAACAGATATTTAGAAACTCGCAACGCCCGGTACTGGAGGGATTGAAAACTATCCCCATCTTTAATCTGAGTAGCCAAGTCCGTCTATTCTTTACTATCTAAAGGTTTAAGTTATGTACCACACTCTGGCTTAAACAAATTCGAATTGTTTAATGACTTGATGGCATTCTTTAGGAAAATCCATCTCAAAGTATTTTTTTCTAACACTAATATCGATTTGTGTTTTTGAATTAATTTTCTTCCAAAAAAAATTTTGTGTATGTTTTTTCCCTTTGTATTGTAATAATTTATTGTGTTGCACCGACCAAAATTCTGAATTGTAATTTTAAATGTATACTGAATCAAAATGAAGAAAAAAAGATAAATGAATTTATAAAAATAATTTTCTATATATATCATGTTTGGTCTTGTTTAATCTTGTGTAATCATGGTCACTTGTCACTTTACATGTTAATTGTGTTGTCTCCCTAGGCATTCGGGTACGAGGTGTGGCCAGTCCTCCAATTCAACATATCCAATAATTGAACAAATATGGCAATCAGGGTTGCCGTAATAACTCCCAAACAAGACCTCCTCAGGAACAGGAGGTCAAACAGGGCAAAAAATGGCATAAAAAGAAAGAATAGGGCCTCTGGGATCACGAAGTGATCGTGGAGTGGGGTAGAAAGAAAGAGTGGGGGGGATATGTCTCGGCAGCAGATGTACAGTGTCATAATGTGGGTCTACGTGTAGGCATGGGTCCGGGTGCCCAGGTCAGTGAGTAGTATGGTAAAA
Source organism: Lissotriton helveticus (assembly GCF_964261635.1). NCBI lineage: Eukaryota > Metazoa > Chordata > Amphibia > Caudata > Salamandridae > Lissotriton > Lissotriton helveticus. Next base: position 354,705,495 of record NC_136061.1, on the reverse strand, counting down.
GTGCGGTGGTTATTACTCGGTGGGTCGGGGGAGGTCGGTCTGTCCGCCTGCCATGAACCAGGAAGTGGTAGGGAGGTTAGCAGTCGAGCTCATAGCCAGGGGGCCAGTGCGGTCTGGCTATGTGGTGGTGTCTTATCCCATAGGTGTTCGCCCCGTGCGCTGTGCAATCTTCTAAGTGAGCCCTCGAACCAGACTGGCCTGTTGAAAGGATTTCAAGGTATCATCCCAAAGTTGTGCGATAGGAAACTTCCTTAACCCTGCAGTTTCTTCACAGTGCAGTGTGATGCTTTCAGCTCTCGCCCAATTAGTGAAGGAAGTGCACCAATATTTGGTGAGCGGGGGTTCCCTTTTCTACCAATGTTTGGTGAGCATGCGTTTAGCAGCAATGAGCCCTAAGTCCCAGAATCTGGTCGGTACTTTATTCAGTTTAGTCCTTTTATACAACCCAAGAATGCATGCTTCCCATGTGTGGGGTAGGCCTGCGCCTGCGCTCTGTGTCAGCAGGGTCGTCACCTCATTCCAGTATGTGGTCAGGGTGGGGCAGTTCCAGAGCATATGCAAAATGTCCGCGCCAGTCAGGGTGCACCGGGGGCAGCTAGCTGTGTTGGTCGCGAAATATCTGTTGATCCTATCCGGTGACAAGTATGCTTGATGGAGAATATAAAACTGTATTATTTTGAAGCGTACGTTGCGAGGGATGTTTACAGGGCTAGCCAATACCATCGTCCACTCCTTGTCGGTCCACCTCCTCCCTTGGCAAGCCGCCCATTTATCCCGTATCGGCTGTGTGGAGCGTTGCGTGTGTGTGAGAAGGGCCTGTGCTAGCCAGTGTATAATGTGGGAGCCACTACTCATTACATGTAGGTACTGTATGAGAAGATGTATTGGCAATTCCTCATGAATGTCACTCCAGGAGTCCGCGTACGCACGCAACAGTGATGCATGGAGGAGGAACTGTCCGGCTGGCATGTCCGTGTTGCCTGCCAGTTCTCCGAAGGGAAGCAGCGCTGCATCCGCATAAAGATCGCCTATCGTTTCCACGCCAGCCGCCATCCAGGCCTCCAGCATAGTCTGCGTCGCGACCCCGCGCCTCGCCGAGGGGTGCCCAGCAGGGGAAGCGCGGGTGCATAAGGCTTTACCTCCTGGGTCAGTTTCAGGCTGCGCAAAAAGCATTTACGAGCCACCGCCATGTGTAGTGGCAGCGGGCGGGGCCCCTTGGTCAGGGGGTGAAATAATGTACAGACCTGCGTATGGGTCCATACCGTGATGTCAGTAGCGGTATCATCCAGATTTCTCCCACCTAGCCAGCACGACACCCACTGCAGCTGTGCCGCCAGATAGTACAGTTCGTAATTGGGGACTGCCAACCCCCCCATCTCGGTGGGCGCATAAAGTTTCGTCAGTGCAACCCGTGGCCTTCCAGCATTCCATATGAGGCTCCGGGTCATGGTATCTAAGTCCCGAAACACTCGGGCATAGGTCGGAATATTGGCAAAGTGATACAACAATCGTGGTAAGACTATCATTTTGGATAGCGCTATCCGGCTGGGCACATTCAGGGGCAGTGTCTTCCAGAAGGCCATCTGTGCGCGCAGCGAAGAGATTGTGCGTATTAGGTTCCCCTCCATTACGTCAGATGGGTTCCGGTAGATGTGTATTCCGAGATACTTAAACGTAGTGGGATACCAGGCAAGCCTCTCACCACTGATGCGAATGTCACACTCCTGCGTGTCGGGGCTGAACAAGTACACACCAGATTTGGCCCAGTTGACCCTGAGGCCCGACATCTCCTCAAATGTCTGGAAGATGTCCGACAGTCAGTGCGGCACACTCGTGAGGTCGCGCACATATAGGAGCAGGTCATCCGCATAAAGCGAGACCAAGTGTAAGCCGTCCGCCAATGGAATCCCTCAGTACATTCCTCGCGTCCGCAACAACGACGCGAGGGGCTCCATGGCCAGGGTAAAAAGGAGTGGCGACAAGGGGCAGCCCTGTCTGGTGCCTCTTCGCACGTCAAGTGCATCCGAGAGCAGCCCGCCCACTCGTACCCGCACAGTGGGTCTCTGATCGAGCAGTCCAACCATATCGATGTAGGTGTCCCCCAGGTTGAACTTCTCAGCACTGCCCTGAGGTAGGGCCATTCCACCGAATCAAAGGCCTTCTCGAGGTCAAGCATCCCGACCTTGGCCAGTGAAGCGGGGCATATTCCTGTATCTTGAAGAGTCGGCGAATATTGTATGAGGTGCTGCGGGCAGGCACGAAGCCATTCTGGTCACGATGGACAAGAGTCGGGGCTACGGCAGCCAAGCGTCGAGCTAAGAGGGAGGTGAAGATTTTATAATCTGTATTTAACAGTGCCAGCGGCCTGTAAGAGCCCATGTTTGTGCCGTCTCTGCCAGGCTTTAGGAGCGAGAAGAGTGGCCTTGTTGAGAGTGGTGGGGAGCGCCATATCGTCAATAGCAGCATTGTAAACCTTGAGCAACTCAGGAAGTAGGATTTCGGAGAATGTCTTAAAAAATTCGGCAGGTAGCCCATCTGGGTCAGGCAACTTGCCATTGGAGAGAGCAAAAATGGTGTCGCACAGGTCCTCTGATGTGAGCGGCGCTTCCAGATCACCCTGTTGCGCAGCTGTGAGGAGTGGCAGCTGGACGTCCGAGAGGTAGTCTGCGATATCTTCGGCAGGAGCCCTGAGCTGAGACCGATACAGGGCTCTGTAGTGTCGTACAAAGGCTTGGTGTATTTTGCCCTGTGTGTACACCACCCCTTCCTCAGCGCTGTGGATAGCAGACACAGGTGTCGTGCGGTCTTCTTGTCTGACAAGCCAGGCCAGTAATTTGTCAGGTTTATCACTAAGATGGTGCGTGCGTGCGGAGTGAGCGGCATAGTTAAGGTGACGGAGCCGTTCCAGCAGCTGGGCATGCTCCTCGCGAGCTGCAAGCAGTGGTCCGTCAGCTCCTGTCATCGCCTCCTGCTCTTGTCGGAGCAGGTCGGTCTCTACTCGTTGTAAATCTCCCTCCAACTTTTTCGGCATATGTCCCTGTGTGCCTAGGCAGTGCCCCCTGATCACGACCTTAAATGCGTCCCATTCAATCTGCGTGGAAGTCGCGGTGTCGGAATTATCCGCAAAATATTACGCTACGCAGGCGTGCAGGGAATCTCGGAAGGGGGGGTCCAGCAAGAGGGTGGGCTGTAGTCGCCAGTTAGGAATGGGTGGGCGTGGGCGTTCCCATGCGATATCCAATGTATGCGGGTTGTGGTCCGAGTGAGTGCGGCCCATGTATTGCGCATCTATAATTAGGGGCAGAAGTTCAGGAGACACCATGTAGCGGTCCTGGCGCACATGCAGAATGTGTGCTCCTGAGTAGTAGGAGTACACCCTAGAAGCAGGGTTGTGTGTGCGCCAAGCGTCATGTAGGTCCCACTGCGCTGCCCAATGGATGAGCGCTTTCATGGCACCACAAGTCGGGGCACCAGGTTTTGGTGGAGCAGAGCGATCTAGGGCCGTGTCTAGTATGCAGTTATAGTCGCCCCCGATTATCCAGGGGACTCCGTGCCAGGGCGCCAGTTTCTCTAATAAGTGTGCGAAAAAGCTGCCCTGATCTTTATTGGGGGAGTACAGGGAGGTCAGGACCACAGGTTGCCCATCTAGGCTGCCCTGTACCAGCACAAACCTACCCTCCGGGTCAATGTAAGAGTGTGTCATGGCAAAGGGAGTACCGGCCTTACCCATAGCAGCGCCCCACGGGCATATGAGGAGTATTCTGTGGCGTATAGTTGTCCCTTCCAGCGACGGCGCAGTGAGAGCACTTCCGCCTTGTTTAGGTGCGTCTCCTGCAAGAGTGCAATTTGAACCCTGTGTCGTTTGAGGTAGGAGAATATTTGATATCGGCGTGATGGCATGTGCATGCCCCTAATGTTCCATGTACACACTTTATCGCAGCCATTGTTACAATTCAGACAATCCCTCCCCCCCCCCATTGCATTAGCTGACCCCAGGCCCATTGTACAATCCCACAATTTACATCGATAGTCATTTCTGTCAACACTAGTACCATATCCCAAAAAAATAAGAGGAGGGCAGCAAGGAAATAACAAGACAGGCCAGGGGGGGGGGGGTAAACCAACGGTAAATACCAAAAGGGCAGTAGCCAAACATGCCACCGTCCAAACTCTCGAGGGAGAGGAGCAACCTTTCAAGTCTAGGGGCGTGGTATGTGCCAGGCACAGTGCAGCAGTACAGTGTCTTGGTAAGAGAAGGGGGTCATCAGCCTTCCCGGGCCTCACAAAGCAGGCAGCGCGTAGCCATATAGCAGTAGTAGGTCAGTTCAGCCTAGCTTATCATGCAGAAGTCCCAGCCCGGCAATTCAGTTGTTAGAACAGTTCAGGGCCGGCCGCACCCCTGTGTCACGTGCACGGCTGGTCACCCGTGGACAACGGACAAGGGACAGAGGAGGTGCAAGGGAGCCCCCCTTATTACAACACTGTGGTATTGTCTGAGTGACATGGGCAGTACTCACTGTGTCCTGCATCCTCCGTCGCTCCCCAAGGCGTGGATGCCTCCCTGGGCGCCAAGCCCCAGAGGCACGGCAGTGCCTGGTCCTGGACACGGCCAAGGCAGCGGTGGCCCGAGGGGGCTTCGCCGAAGGTCCGCAAGTGGCATCAGTTGAGCAGGTCTGCGGTCTGGGGTGTAACATCCGGTGGGTCGGTGGAGAGCGGAGAATCCGACATCCCGTAGATGGCTTCATCATCGCTCGGAAACGTCCGCGGGCTTGTCTAGCGCGGCGCCAGACGTTGGGGAGCTGCTAATTTTGGTGACTTTGCGGAGTGCATCTCGTTGTTCCTGGATAACCTGTTCCGCAGGTGGGGAGCGGCTCACCGTGGCGTCCTGGCGTTGTGTCGAAGATGCTCTGTTTCGTCGTCGCGGTCCACGTGTTCGCGGTCTCGTCGCCGGGCCATGTGGCTGTCTTGGCGCCGTATCAGTGCCGCCATCGAGCCAGGCGTTAACTTCTTCTGGATCGGTGAAAATATAAGTCTTATCTCGTGTCACCACCCGCAGCTTGGCAGGGAAGAGGAGGGAGTATTTGAGGCCTGCAGTGCGCAGCCGTCATTTCACCTCGAGGAAGGAATGCCTCTGGCGTTGCACCTGAACTGTATAGTCAGGGAAGAACATCACTGTAGCGTTATCTATGCGAACCTCGCCAAGCCTTCTAGCTTCCCGCAGGACGGAGTCACGGTCCCAGTAGTTCAATATCCGGAGAAGCAGCGGCCGCAGGTTGGAGCCAGTAGGAAGTGGTCTCGTCGGCACCCGGTGCGCTCGCTCCATCACGAAGTAGGGCGATAGTGTGCCCTCCGGTAGTATATTTCTCAGCCATTCTTCCACATGTTGGGTAGGATCTGTCCCTTCCCATTTTTCCGGAATTCCTACCAGCCTGATGTTATTCCTTCGTGCCCGCCCTTCCGCGTCCTCGGCTCGATCCTCCAGAAATTCCACCCTATACAGGAGGTCTTGGACATGTTTGTCTGTCTGATTGACTCGGGGCTCGAGGTCCGCCACCGATCCCTCCAGGACTTTGGTGCGATCCGCCAGTTTTTTATGATCGTCTCTCAGATGTGTGAGGTCAATCGCAACACAGTCTATTTTGGTCTCCAACGAGGTTCGGGTCAGCTGGAGCGATTCTTCCAAACGTTCCATAGCAGCAAGCACGCTGTCCAGCCTCGTCATCACCTGGTCGGCGTCCATTGTTCTCGATGTCTTGTCAGTCTTCCCCTTCAGTTGGGCACCACCTGTGCCAGTGTGTGTTTTCACCCCTCCAGACATGAGAAGAGCGATGAAATGAGGTGTCAGGCAGGGTCCACAGGGGGCCGAAGCGGCTAGGTGTTTCTCAGTTCGCGGCCTGAAGAGGCGTGGCGTCTGTTCCTGTCTGAAGGATAGTAAGGTAGACAGTACCCTCGGCGCGGGCAATCAGACGATGTCGGCAGGCAACACTAGGAACTGTGGGCTACCCGACCGGTCACGAAGAGGCAGGCACTGACGGGATAGTGTCGTGCAGTTCGTAGCAGAAGCGCGCGGCCAGTATGGCGACAGTAGTTCACGGTGTCAGCATTCACCAGTATAGCCGGTAGGTATCAGCCCTCGGTGTCACCATGGTATGAATAGGTGCCGAAATCAACAGGAGAGTGTGAGGGAGCCACAGCAGGTGTAATGTCCGTGGGGGTTCGCCGGTGGAGCCAGGGGCATGTGGTCACCTCAGCGCGGCTATGCAGCCGGCCCGCAGCAGGATGAATGTCAGAGGGCGCCTCCAGTAACGTAGGGCCGAGGCTCCCCCTCCAGCACGGACGCCGCGTCCTCCAGTGACCGCGCCCCCGACAGCCTCAATCTCTTGCCAGGGCCCGGTGCCGGTCTGTTCTTCAAGCATTCGCAGGCAGGCAGCCCACAGGTAGGTGAGGGGAGGTCACTGGCAGCCGGGGCCAGGGAGTTCCGCCGGGCACCAAGGCTCGTGCGCGCCCAACACTCTGCTGAGAAATGGCGCCCGTAGGCCTGCGACGTCAGTCCATGCAGGCCGCAGCGGCCAGCTCAGCCGCCCAGCAGGGATCACCGGCCTCTCGTGTTCTGTTCGTGGGTGGAGGGGAGGCGTATAGGGTAGCGGACTGTCCAGCAGGCCCCCAAAGCGGCCAGTCAGATGGGCCGAGCGGGACACAGCAGTGAGAAGGCCCCCTCGCGTTGCGGTGACAGTCCGGTGACCGGCCTCGGCTTACCGCATCCTGGCCCTGTAAGGGTGATGGTCGCGTCCCCCCAGGGGGCCGCGGCGCCCCAGCCGCGACTCTAAGCAGCCAAGCGGTGGTACTCACTTCCCAGGCTCCCCTCGGAGCTTCGATATTTCAAGGGTGGGGCGCCGTCGCCTCCCATGATGCCAGTTATCCGACAGGTCTCCGGGGGGTGTCCAAGCAGAAGTGCAGGCGCCGGCAGGGGTAGCCAGGTGGAGTCCAGGCCCCGGCGCTAACAGGCAGCAGAGCCCCGGCCCGTCAGTTCACAGGCCGCAGAGTCAGGGTGTGTGTGCCTGGTGGAATCGTGCACTGACCGCTGGTGGTGTGTGTGCCTGGTGGAAGCGTGCACTGACGGCTGGTGGTGTGTGGGCTTGGTGCAAGCGTGCACTGACGCTGGTGGTGTGTGTGCCTGGTGGAAGCGTGCACTGACGGCTGGTGGTGTGTGTGCCTGGTGGAAGCATGCACTGACGGCTGGTGGTGTGTGTGCCTGGTGGAAGCGTGCACTGACGGCTGGTGGTGTGTGTGCCTGGTGGAATCGTACACTGACGGCTGGTGGTGTGTGCGCCTGGTGGAAGCGTGCACTGATGGCTGGTGGTGTGTGTGCCTGGTGGAAGCATGCACTGACGGCTGGTGGTGTGTGTGCCTGGTGGAAGCGTGCACTGACGGCTGGTGGTGTGTGTGCCTGGTGGAATCGTACACTGACGGCTGGTGGTGTGTGCGCCTGGTGGAAGCGTGCGCCTGGTTGAAGCGTGCCCTGACGGCTGGTGGTGTGTGTGTCTGGTGGAAGCGTGCACTGACGGCTGGTGGTGTGTGTGCCTTGTGGAAGCGTGCACTGACGGCTGGTGGTGTGTGTGCCTGGTGGAAGCGTGCTATGATGGCTGGTGGTGTGTGCCTGGTGAAAGCGTGCACTGATGGCAGGGGGTGTCTGTGCCTGGTGGAAGCGTGCACTGACGGCTGGTGGAAGTCTGCACTGACTGCTGGTGGTGTGTGTGTGCCTGGTGGAAGCGAGCACTGACGGCTGGTGGTGTGTGTGTGCTTGGTGGAAGGGTGCACTGACGGCTGGTGGTGTGTGTGCCAGGTGAAAGCGTGCACCGACGGCTGGTGGTGTGTGTGTGCGCCTAGTGACAGCGTGCACTGACGGCTGGGGTTGTGTGCCTGGTGGAAGCGTGCACCGACGGCTGGTAGTGTGTGGTGGCTGGTGGTGTGTGTGCCTGGTGGAAGCGTGCACTGACGGCTGGTGCTGTGTGTGCCTGGTGGAAGCGTGCACTGACGGCTGGTGCTGTGTGTGCCTGGTGGAAGCGTGCACTAACGGCTGGTGATGTGTGTGCCTGCTGGAATCGTGCACTGATGGCTGGTGGTGTGTGTGCCTGGTGAAAGCGTACACTGACGGCTGATCGTGTGTATGCCTGGTGGGAGCGTGCACTGACGGCTTGTGGTGTGTGCCTGGTGGAAGCGTGCCCTGACGGCTGGTGGTGTGTGCGTCTGGTGGAAGCGTGCACTGACGGCTGGTGGTGTGTGTGCCTGGTGGAAGTGTGCACTGACGGCTGGTGGTGTGTGTGCCTGGTGGCAGCGTGCACTGATGGCTGGTGGTGTGTGTGTGCCTGGTGGTAGCGTGCACTGGCTGCTGGTGGTGTGTGTGTACCTGGTGGTAGCGTGCACTGACGGCTGGTGGTGTGTGTGCCTGGTGGAAGCGTGCACTGACAGCTGGTGGTGTGTGTGCCTGGTGGAAGCGTGCACTGACAGCTGGTGGTGTGTGTACCTGGTGGTGTGTGTCCCTGGTGGAAGCGTGCACTGACGGCTGGTTGTGTGTGTGCCTGGTGGAAACGTGCACTGACCGCTGGTGGTGTGTGTGCCTGGTGGAAGCGTGCACTTACGGCTGGTAGTGTGTGTGCCTGGTTTAGGCGTGCACCTGGTGGAAGCGTGCACTGACGGCTGGTGGTGTGTGTACCTGGTGGTGTTTGTCCCTGGTGGAAGCGTGCACTGACCGCTGGTGGTGTGTGTGCCTGGTGGAAGTGTGCACTTACGGCTGGTGGTGTGTGTGCTTGGTGCAAGCGTGCACTGACTGCTGGTGGTGTGTGTGCCTGGTGGAAGCGTGCACTGACTGCTGGTGGTGTGTGTGCCTGGTGGAAGCGTGCACTTACGGCTGGTGGTGTGTGTGCTTGGTGCAAGCGTGCACTGACTGCTGGTGGTGTGTGTGCCTGGTGGAATCGTGCACAGACGGCTGGTGGTGTGTGTGCCTGGTTTAGGCGTGCACCTGGTGGAAGCGTGCACTGACGGCTGGTGGTGTGTGTACCTGGTGGTGTGTGTCCCTGGTGGAAGCGTGCACTGACCGCTGTTGGTGTGTGTGCCTGGTGGAAGTGTGCACTTACGGCTGGTGGTGTGTGTGCTTGGTGCAAGCGTGCACTTACGGCTGGTGGTGTGTGTGCCTGGTGGATGCGTGCACTGACGGCTGGTGGTGTGTGTGCCTGGTGGAATCGTGCACTGACCGCTGGTGGTGTGTGTGCCTGGTTTAAGCGTGCACCTGATGGAGGCGTGCACTGACGGCTGGTGGCGTGAGTGCCCGGTGGAAGCGTGCACTGACGGCTGTTGGTGTGTGTGCCTGGTGGATGCATGCACTGACGGCTGGTGGTGTGTGTGCCTGGTGGAAGCATGCACTGACGGCTGGTGGTGTGTGTGTCTGGTGGAATCAGAAGCATTCACAGTGATAGAAGACACAAATGGAACTGACGAAGAGGGAGGGGGAGAAGGGAGGGGAAGTGCAAGCAGAGGAGCTGCCTAGTGTATGCGTGCCCGGTGGAAGCGTGCACTGACGGCTGGTGGTTTGTGTGCCTGGTGGAAGCAGAAGCATTCACAGTGATGGAAGACACAAATGGAACTGACGAAGAGGGAGGGGGAGAAGGGAGGGGAAGTGCAAGCAGAGGAGCATGATTCACAGCTAGAAGACACAAATGAAGCTGACCAGGAGGGAGGGGGAAAAGGGAGGGGGAAAAGGGAGGGGGTAGTGCAAGCAGAGGAGCCTGATTAGAGCAATAAAAACTCAGATGGCAGCTGTGGACATGCACAAGCTCGTGAACGCAAGCTGTAGGCCAGCAAAAGCCTCTGGTGGCACTTTTAAAAGACACTTACTAAATGTCTCGAAGGAACTGCGCATGCGCTGTCTCAGGCGAGACCTAAAAATGGATCATCTTTAATTCCACTGGTGTACATACGCTCCAGAGCCTTTTTAATTAATGATTTCTTTAGCAATGTTACTTCAGCAGACCATAGCAAATCCAGTAGGTTCTAAAGGCGCGACCTATAAGCTTTGCCAATGCTACTTGCAGTAGTCACTGCTGTCACTGTTGTTTGTAGCATGAAATGGAGCAAACACTGAACAGGAGGAGCTGAACTGCATCTAGTTGAGGTTAAATGCTGTAGGAAAATTAGGTTAAAATTGACAACTGAAAGCAGAAGTATGTTCTCTGTGGTATCTTATGCTAGCATACATGGATGCTTCAAGTGCGCCAAGCCTGTACTACTGGGTAATCAGGAAGCAAAGCCAATATTTCAAAACCTGCTTTTTATACGAGGATTTTCAGGTCATTGAGGATCTGAGAACCATATGAGAAAAGGGGAGGGGTGGGTGTCAAAGTAGAATTTGAGAAGTGTTTATACGGATATAGATGTTTATGGTTGTGTTATATATTATTGTATAGCACTTATTGAATGCCATTTAATGTGTGTGTTTGATAGCTATGAAAGGTGGTAGCGTTGAGCTGCTGCAAGGTATGCTTCTGTACTTCATTTGTATTTCTTGTGCTAGGCGGTATATTAGACATGACTCTTGTGAAAGGAGTCACTACTTCTCTGTGCTAATTGATGTTCATTAATTTTTCTAGGGAGATGCTGGATATTCTCCTGTCTGAATGTCATAAGGCTACCTTTCATGAAGAAATTCAACATTGAGGAATTTGAGTTCAGCCAGTCTTACCTATTTTTCTGGGACAAGGTATGCATGAACAGGAAAAGGGTTTTGGAATTCTAGCTTTATCAGACAGTGACTACAGCTGAAAAAAGCTGTAGCTCTCCTGAAATCACTCATCCAAAATGCTCTTGTGCATCTCCTGATTAAGGGCACTGCTTCAAGTTTACAAATTCCCTGTTGGAGGCTGACTGCTCTGGAATACTTTTGTTGGGTCTCCTAATTAAGCAGTTGTGCGCAAGGTCTCTCAATTTGATATGTTATTACATGCAAATGTTTTCATTTTCATGCTGCTTTCCTAGTATGCAGTATTAGCAACAGGCAACAAGTAAAGACCCATGCTCATTTCCCTTTTATTTAAAAAAAATAACTATTCAGATTTTTTTCACACAATTAACACCCCCTCCCCCCCAGACCCTTCCTCCCACCCTCCCGGGTCAGACAAGTATGCATACAACTTCATTATTCACATTAAATTATAATCAACAGTAGCATTCTTATTCCAACATACATTTGATTATTCTTCAAAAAATCTGCTTCAATTGACATTGGGCTAGACACCATTCTACCGGAGGAGTCCAGATCCTCAGCCCCCTTTTTACGTGGTTTTTTGCCTTTCCGTTTGTAAATAACTGTCTCCAAATTAGAGATAGCTAATAACCTGGCTAGCCATTGTTGGAAGGACGGCGCTATAGGGTCCAGCCATGCTGAGGCTATACATAATCTTAAGACCGCCATAGCAATAAAGATGAGCTCATGTCTTATGCTAGGATCGATTGCCTCTAATAAGATTACTTCGCTAGACAAAGCCATATCCCTTTGCAATACTGCAGACAAGAATTTCTCTATATCTTGTTTTAGAGATGATAGTCTTACACATGTGGAGAAAATATGTGCACAGTCCGCATTAAATACCATGCATCTTGGGCAACAGGTTCCCTTGCCACTCCCCCATTTGGCAATTTTATCTGGCGTATAATTATAATACAAAAAAAGGACGTTTTGAAAAACTGTGCCTGTAATTTGGTAGATATGAGAATAGTTTGAGAGTGAATAAGCATAATTAAATTCAACATAAGATATTCCTGTTTTTCCCTGCCATTTCCGTGAGGTTTTCTCCATATCATCCGGAAACAGTGCGTTGAGAAGGGTGTAAATTCCCCCACTAGTACTTTTTCTGGTGTGAGGAATTGTTTCCACTAAAGTTGATTTTTCACACAATACCCTCCCCCCTAGCTTTCGTGTCAGAAAGTCCAGAATTTGAAGATATTTTAAAAAGCCCTGCCAGTCCAATTGGTAGTCTTTTTTCAAAGTTTTCAAAGGATTGGATCCCTGTAGAGGAGAACCTAACTGAACTATTCCCGCCTTATCCCATCTGTGTATACAGTTGTCTCTAAAGATTTTCGGAAGAATTGGGTTGGCCCTTAGGGTGTGTAATATAATATTCGCCCTAAGCCCAGCATTCTTCTCGCGGCCTTCCATACCTTAAACCCACTGTAGGGAGTTTTAAATCTGACTTTTTTATGATAGCTGTCGTGCAAATTTCGCCATAAGTACCCTGTGCATTTATTACCAATAATTAATTGAAAAATAGGTGTGTCGCCCCTGCACGTTTCCTCAGCCCCGATATTCTGCAGTAGCCCACTGCTATATAATAGCACGGATGCCCAATAATAAGGTTTTAAATTTGGGAGAGCTAAACCTCCTCGATCTTTGGGGAGGGTAAGTAATTTATAAGCTCGCCGGGGTTGCGAATATGCCCAAATAAAGCTTGAGAACGTGCGTTCTATTGACTTGAACCATTGACTTGAAAATTCTAAACAAATTGCTCTGAATAAATACAAAACTTTAGGAAAGAAAACCATTTTTACGCCATTCACTCTTCCAGTGATAGAAAGATGCAGATTATCTAGGCGGCGGAGATCTTTCTGCATTGAGCCCATCATTGGTTTTAGGTTTAGGTTCACCATATTCTCGAGATACTAAGTATGTAGCTTTTTCTACCACTCTTGGATCGCTCTTCTCGCTCTTCTTGCTTTTATTATTCAAGATGATCTGTGTCTTCCCTTGGTTAAGGGCATATCCGGAGACTAAACCGAAGTTGTTGGCCTCACTTTCAATAACAGTTGTGGCTATATTAGGATCAGCTGTTACAATAGCTATATCGTCGGCGTATGCCAGTGATTTGGTCGGAAACTCTTGTGACATGATAGGTGCTATTCCTCTGTTTCCTTCTAATCTATGGATAAAGGGTTCGACATGTATTGCGAAAAGCAATGGTGATCAAGGGGAGCCCTGACGTGTACCTCGGGAAATTATTAATTCTTTGGTTAGGCTTCCATTCACCATTACCACTGCCCTGGGGTTGATGTACAATTTTTGCACTGCCTGAATAAAGCCTTTCTTTATGCCAACCCTAGACATAGAGGCCCACAAAAATGGCCAGGAGACCCTATCGAAAGCCTTCTCAGCGTCAAGAAGGATCAATGACGTAGGGTCTCCTGTAGCCTCCGTACTATCAAATAGAGTGATTACTCTCTGAATGTGATTAATAGTCGATTTCCCTGGTACAAAACCATGCTGGCACTTACCGACTTAATGGATAATAGGGGCAATTCTATTTGCCAGAGTCTTCTAGTATATTTTTAAGTCTGCATTAATAAGAGTAATCAGGCGGTATGATCCTAGCTGCTCTGGAGGTTTGTTTTTCTTGTGGAAAAATATATTTTTGCCCTGGACCAGGAATTTGGAGGCTGGCTGCCTTTAAAAATGTGTGTAATTAGCTCTAATACAATGCTTTTGATCTGATCTAAAAAGACTAGATAGAACTCGGAAGGGATACTATCCAGTAGCTTTCCCTTTCGGCAAGTATTTGATAGTGGATAAGATTTCCTCTAATTTAGGGGGCTCCTCTAAAGTAGTCTGATCTGCCTCCTCAAATATATTATAAACGCCACTATCTAGGTATATTTCAATATTTGCTAGATCCCCCCCTTCCTTCCTCCGTATACAGATCTCAATAGAAACGCCAAAAGGCCTCTAATAAGTTCAAGGTCGGATAATTGGCCCTCTACTGGATCATATATTTCATGTCTCACATTTTATTTATTTTTTGATAATCAAGTTTATTGATTTTAAATGAGTACATACACAGCAATGAGTACACAGCCAACTTTTGCACAGCGAGCAGTACACAAGAGCGACAAAACGGGGGAAGTAAGCCCCCCACACACAAGTCCGATTAAGAATAACAAGCGAAAATGTCAACGAGCATGTGTATAAGGAAGCTTCAAGTAGTTCAGTCTTCCATCACCCCGAACCATTTACCCCACACCCTTCAAAACCTTTTAGGGCAGCCACGGGCAGCATACATGGGGCGTTCCTGCGCTGCACACCAATCTACCCCTCTGCGCCACCGTTTCATGGAAGGGGCGAACGGATCCAGCCAAAGGGCAGCAGTATCTCGTTTAGCTACCATCAGAGCCGCGGTGAGACAGTTTCTCTGCTCTGTTCCCATCCAGACCATCCGTTGCTCCCAAGAGTATGTTCATCGGGTACATCGGGACCTCCCAGCCCAGGACCTCGGTAAGATCAGCGGTTACTAGCTCCCAGTAATGCGCAATGTTGGGACAGAGCCATACCATGTAATAAAAATCTTCTCGGGGCCAGTGATAGCGGGGACAGGAAGCATCAAGTCTGATCCCAGAGCGATGAAGGCGCGACGGTGTAAGGTAGGCCGCGTGCAAATAGTATACATGAACCAATCGGAGTGGCGCAGAAGCTGTAATTATTTTGGGGGCCATCAGCGCATCCCTCCAATCGGCATTATCTAAAGGACCAATCCAACCCTTCCATTTATCCCGGAGAGCGTGTAGTGTGCTTTATGGGCCTCTTTTTGCGTGCATGTTAAGTTAGCATGGCTTATTAGAAGTTTAAACGCCATTTTCCATTTTGCTGCTTTTTGTACACGACACTGCTTAGATGTTTTTGCTGAGTTAGCTTTCACGAAGGTCTATACATAAGGAAAGGGTTGTTTTTCGACATCTCTAGACGTACATCGTGTCCCCAGTCTGCACAGTGTGTGCTGAGCCGCCAAGGTTATCCTAACGTGCGAGCCTGTTTATCGGCGTGTCCGTGTAACACATTCTAGACACAACAATTTGGCAGCTGCAAGCCGAGTAGGATTCTGGCCCCTTTATCATAGCACACTTGCCAAAATTTAACACTCTTGGAAGATTTCAGGCATGCAGAGAGACTAACCGATCCGGATGTACTTTACACTTACTGAGCGGACAGGTAAATGGGGTCCCCCTAAGAAAACTCCAGAGACCTTCTATAGTTTTATAATACCTAGTTCCTAGATAGGGAGGGTGCTTAAAATAGGCACTTTTATCACCTGTTTGCACTATCATTGTAATATGATTCCTCCTTTTGTATTTTATGGAATTGTAACCATTCTGTCCATATTATTATTATCCATATGTATTCTTATGTTGATTAAAATACTGCGCTTGAGAATAAGTCGTTAAAATAAACATTTTAACCTTACCGTGTGTCTCTATTTTACTCCTGTTGTGGACTGGTATGAACGTATAACAAGTGTTCTCACTTCTCACTATTCCTGAGATGGTCCTAAGTCACATGTTCTATGATGTCTAATCATTGTTTTTTTGCTATAGAACGAAGAGCTAATGTGACACTGATTGCTAGTCTGGTAGGGGATTTTGGGTACTAAGGTGAGTTTTGGCACACCCTAATCCACTGAGGTCCTAAGTCTCTGTGCACAGTTCTGTGTTTGCGCAGAATCCCTGCTACATGGCGCCGCCAACGAGTGTGGTCTTATTGTGAGACACTTGAGTAGTGCTTATATCAGTCTACGACCCCCGTACTATCGTTTCCGGTTGACGATAGTGACGGATAAAAAAAACTACCCATATTTACATAGGTTGTTTCAAGCTTTATATTTCTCAAAGGTTTCTTCTTTGAATTACTACCCAGTTGTGGGTTCTAGTTTTGTATTGTACTTCTCTATTACTGTTTTGTTATGGCTGCGGTTGATATCCCAGCACAGTCATGTAGCTGTGCGTAATCATTTGCAGGAATACCTCGTATCTCTAGAGGGACAGGCAGTGGTTTTTGTAGTCTCTGCTGACGTGGCGTACCCGTCTGAGTTGTATTACTCATGGGTCACATTTCGGGCAGTGGATGCTTATTCTGGGGTTTTTCACACTTACACCCCTGCTGATGCTCCTGCAGTGTACGCTCCATATCGGACGGTAGAAATTCCGATTTCTGTTTAGCAGCATGCCGTTTGGTTTAATGGCGCCCTCTCACACATTGTTACAGCGGTCAGACAAGGACCGTTGTTCATTCCAGGCCCTACTTGGCCTGTTTTGGCTGCTTACATCCCGCATCCACAGGCGGGTGCTTTGACAGCCCAACAACTGCGACCCCTATATGCCTCTTCGGTTGCAGTTATTAGGGGTCTGGTTCACTACATTATTCGCAACCTCCCGGGTCAGGCCCCGGGTGGTGCAGCGCATCCAGTTGGCGGTGGCAGACTCAAACTTAGTCCCGTCATGGTAAATGCGGTCATGGGCAAGCGTCCCCAAGAGAAGGAAAAAATGCCTTTTTGGCTTGCCGAAAAATTTGACCAACTTGAAGCAGTGTTCCCAAATACTAATCCTGTTGAGAAACACAGGATTCTTACAGTGAGTTTGCAGAAAGACTTAGTGCCTGACGTAACTGAGTGTACAACTTGGGGGGTGATTTTCGTGGCAGTCCATACCAGGTGCTTTGGCACCCCATCGATGACTGTTTTGCCCACTGTGATCAAGCGTGTTCAGGATGAGCACGGGCCAGAGGCAGCAGTGGAGTTGGGTATGCGCCTCGTGGGTGCGTTTGATATGGTACGTGATCTCGTCCTTGCTAATGTCAACGGGGATGCTGTAAGTTTCCAGGTCGCTAATGCTCTTCGCGGGGTCCCAGACGCCAATAAACCCCAATAGTTGCCGAAAATTATTACGGAGGCTTATATGACCGTAGGCCGTAATAGTTTAGGTGTTAAGCCTTTCGCGAAGAAAGAAAAGTAACAGTAAACTCAGCAAGGGTCGTCCGATAAAGTCGACTGCCCAAAAGTTCAGAAACAAAATTGGAGGAAGAATAAGAAACAGGGGTAGCAGCAGCAGCAGAAACAGGGTTCCTGTCCCACTTCGCCTACACCTGCCCCAGTTGAGCGTAATTATGATTTGCGCAACCGCAGTACTATTAAGTCACCTGATGGGTTTCAGGTACCTGAACAACTTTCTCCTTGCTCTTTGCAGGAAACATCGGTAACAGCCACCGGTGGAGGAAGCGGCGGCAGAGGTCAGGGTGCCCAACAGAGCCGTGAGCAGCCACGTAAGGCTGACGGAAAAGGCAAGCAGGACGAGTCACCACGTCAGAGACCCCAGTTTTAGAAGAAGAAAGTTGCTGCTGTAACAGCCAGATATGCCACAGATAGTGAGAATGCAGCTTCGGAATCTGACATGGGCTCTGACCCTGCTGGACAGCGCGGCGGAGATTATCATAATTCGAGAGGCGCTGCGTCCACTACTGAAGGTGACAGCGACTGACACCTTCGTTGTAGTTGAGACAGCGGACACTAGAGTGGCTCCCCCTGAAAGACTTTATGAAATAATCCTTGTAATTGAAGGTGACATAGAACGTACCATAAAAGGTTTTTTTGGGGAAAATCGAACGACCACTTATATTTTGTTGGCGGAGGTCGACTAGCCCCCACCTTTTGTCTTGGCCGCTCCACAAGAGGAGGAGTGGTCCTCGCCGCTTTCGCGCACACTGTGCCGAAGGAGCAGGCGCTGCAATTTGCAGAAGATTGGGCTAAGGCGCTTGCGCCGGCGTTGTACTGTAATCACTGTAGATGGGACAACTTTTCCCCTCGACATGAGATCCCTTTGCGGTCCATGCCACAGCCACAACCCCAATACCCCACACGGCCTGAGGCGAAAGCCTCTGTAGCCGAAATCCTTGAACAATTGGAATATCAAGGTGTAATTGAAACATCTGTGTCTCAGATGAATAACCCGCTTTTTACTGTGACCAAGCCAGATGACTCGTACCGTTTGGTATTGGATTACTGCCACTTAAACTCACATTGACGTACGTGTGCGGTGCAAAATACTCACAGCTCTGCTTTCCAATGGCTTCTTTGTCCATAACGTGTCCCCACTTAGTAGTCAGTGGACGAGTTTTACCTGTGGCGTAAAACGAAAACCAATTTCTTCGTTTGGCCATGGGCTACAAGAACAGTCCAGGTGTTTTTGCTGCCCGAATAGTCTCTCTGCTTGAGAGGCTCTACGCAGATGCATGTTCGTATGTGTATGACATTTATCTCACAGACGACGAATTATGGCCGCATCTGTACCGTGTTGACCGCATAATTTGCAGTTTTACAGACTTTGGCTATAAATTCAACTTTGCAAAATCACACATTGCAGAATACACAGTGTTGTTTCTGGGCTACGAGCTCAACAAAGAAGGTAGAGGCTTGGCTCCTCACTTCTTGGAGAAATGCGCACTTTTGCGCGCTCCCACAACGCTGAAGAAGCTACAATCCTTACTGGGCTTTCTAAATTTTGAACATAAATACATTCCGGAATATGCCCAGCGTATCAAGCCGCTTTACGCGTTGATACAACCAACTTTTTCCAAATCGTGCTGGCTGCCAGAACACTCCGCCATCTTGCAATCCTTGCATGCTGACCTACTTGAATCTAAGTTCTTGTCAACTCGTGATAACCACACCAACCTGGTAATACGAATCGTACCAGGGTCGGTGGGTTTCACGTACCTCACTTTTAATGAGGGAGACATGGTTCCTATTGCTTACAAGTCACACTGGTACATTTTGGCCGAATTGCGGTTTTCCACTGTGGAAAAGGTTTTGACTACAGTGCAAATGGCGATTCTTAAGAAATGTGCACTGTTGCAGGGAAAACGCATTGTGGTTGTTACTCCGTATCCTGCCTTGGCGGCAGTGACGAAGGCCAGTGTACCGAATTCCAAGGCTTTGCACCCTCGGTGGATACAATGGGGCTACATCCTTGACATCCCCGGATGTAACGTTCATTTTTGATTCCTCTTTGCAGAATCAGGAGTTTTTGCAGTATGAGTTTGTTCATCCTGCACCTCTGACTATGGGCCCACATGAGGATTTTCGTTGTATCATTTACACTGATGGCAGTGCGCAAGCAGCTACGGGTTCTAGACACGCATATTCCGCGGCCTGTGCAATTGTGGTTGGTACGATGGTGGATGGTGAATTCAAATCCAATGTCGTGCATACACAGACATTAGGGGACTGTACCGCCCAGTTAGCAGAACTATGTGCTCTGATGCTTGCATTGGAGTACGCGGACCCCAGTGTGCCTACTCTTATTCTGAGTGAATCTTACTACTGTGTACAGTCTTTCAAAGACAATCTACCCTTCTGGACTCAAAATGATTATCGTGACTCCAAAGGTTGCACAATAAAACATAAAATGATCTGTGTTCGAGTGGCGGAGCTTAAAGAACGTCTTCTGTTTGTTTTTGTAATTCATACTCTGGGTCATCAGCGCGTGGGAGTTCACGCTGTTGGCAACTGTCTCGCAGACGAGGCTGCGAAGACATCAGTAGCAACATTTGTAGTGGCTGCGATTACACGTACAAAAAGTAAGTTTGATGGTGACATCTTGGCAGCTATTGCCGCGACTGAGAAGGGAGGTAATTATCCTAAGGGTTTCCCTTCAAAGTACTCTTATCAGTTAAGTCCTGATACAGTTCCTTATGTGAGAATTAACGACGTTGGTGACAGACTGATTCCCAACTTGGACCGCAGACAGGCTTTCATTACAGCAGCCCCTGGGCATGCCGGCGTGACAGCTACTGTACCTCTCCTTCAGCAACGGTACTGGTGGCGGGGTTTGTATTAACAGACACGTGATTTTGTCCTTCAATGTGGCATTTGTCAGCAAATTAAGCCGCCTTCTGCTGCACGCCCACCCCAAACTCAGTTGTACATATCTAATAAGCCACTTGCATGTGTTTATTTAGATCACTGCGGTCCTTTCTCCTCTGATACTGCATATAAGTACATCTTAGTAGCAGTTGACTCTTGCCCGCGCTTTGTGCGGGTGTGGCCTCAAAGGAGCGCTGATGCTAGAACTGTCATAAGAGATTTGTGTGTCTTTGTGGGAATTTTTGCATGTGGCACCTTCCATTCGGACCAGGGTCCAGCGATCGCCTCTTAGACGTACAAGGATGCCATGGGTTCATTGGGGGTCCAAGTCAAATTTCCATCTCCATACAGGCCTGAGGGCAATAGTGTTGTGGAGCAGATGAACCGTGATTTAAAGCAATAATTGACGGCGAATGTGTTAGGTGCTGGCAGAGAATGGCTCACCCACTTGAATAGCTTACAACATGTACTCCCTAGAAGGTCTCTGGCTGGGCGGACCCCATACGAAATGCTCTTTGGCATCATGTTTGTTCCGGACCTTGACGGTCTAGACATGGCGGCGGGAGCATCCTTTGACGTAGATGAACATTCTAATGTTTTGCAGAACCAGAGACAGTCTTGCAAAGGAACACTTGCCCGCCACATCTGAAGCTTCGTTGCAGATTCCGGTAGTGGGCTGGCTACCCCAGGTTGGAGAACTAGTCAGAGAGAAGATCAACAACAAAAAAGAATTTGGTCCTTCCTAACGAGCTCCAGTTACCGTGCTTGGTATGCAGGGTACAAGAACAGTCATTTTACCTCCTCTTCCTGGGCTAAAGGGGAACAGGTACATTTAAATTGACCATGTCAACCACACAGGGTTGCTGATACTGTATAGTATGATGCCTGCGGTTTCGTGTCCAGCGATGGTAAGACACTCTGTTTTGGCCTGATGTTGCTATTGAAATGATCCCACTTACGAATCCTATATTGAATCTACCTGCTGGTGATCCTCTTAATGACACTGAATATACTTACCCAACTGATTTGTCTATGCCTGATTTGGAGACCCGTGTGGCTAATCAATCCTGTTTTTCATTTGACACTGGCTCATCCACATCAAAGACCCCTTCAAAAGTTTCCATTTTTGTTACCTGGTTTAAAAAACATTTTTTGATCCCACCTTGGATTTACATTTGGCTGGTGCTGATTGCAATTTTTTTTTGTTCATGTCCATAGGTTTTGTGGTGTATTTGTTTTCGTTTTATCAATGGAAACTATGTTGAAGAAAGAACGTCAATTTGAGTGATTGATGGAACTTTGGCTTCCCACTCCTCTTTTCACATCATGAAGTGGGACCAGACTTTTGTTAATATAACTGCTTGGCCCATTTTAGATGGGATTGTATGGGATGCTGTAAAGTTCCAGATTCATGGTCCCAGATAGGTTATTAACGTTCCCAATGTACTACGTGTTTCTATGGGGGATGTGGTTAAATAAAATATTCGCTCTGAAGATTGGGATGTGAAAGCGGTTGAAGCTTTATTTACTGATCTGAAATATTATGCTGCCTTCGATGCTGAAGATATATATTTAGAGTCTGCAAAATATGGTGATTTGTACTGTTACCAACATTTTGGCAATCACTTTCTGCATAAGACTAGCTCATTCAGAGGCATGGTTAATTTCACACAGTGGGAACATTGTCCCGCACCAGTGGAAGGCAGCTCCAAAACTTTTCTGAAAATGTTTTCCTATTTCACGGATTTTGATCAATCCAACCCTAATGCATTTTATTTTAAATTGACTGGAGAGTCATTTTCCAAGGTAAG
Source organism: Lissotriton helveticus (assembly GCF_964261635.1). Classification (NCBI taxonomy): domain Eukaryota; kingdom Metazoa; phylum Chordata; class Amphibia; order Caudata; family Salamandridae; genus Lissotriton; species Lissotriton helveticus. The sequence goes on along the minus strand of NC_136061.1, from coordinate 354,683,960 downwards.
ACTTACCCACACCAACTTACTTTATTCGAAGTCCTTTATTGACCAGTTGGCTGTTGGAGGCTATGAACTGTAGAGAGATACTATTGATCTTAAATCTGTTTGGGGTTCTAAAAGTTGGCAAGTGCAAGGCACTGAGGCTTTGCATCGTGCATGTCTCATCCCAAACCATAGGTTGTTTCTGAATGATACTATTTCACAAACCACATGCTTTGGATTGGCTACTTCTAAACAATTAAATGCTCCTTCATTTTCTGATTTGGGTGAATTTCCCTATTGGAATCATTTTACCAGTACACCCCTGAGTGAAATACAGGCACTGTTTAGAAATTCCTTTTTTAATGTTTCCAGCAATAATCCCGAAGGCTGGTTGCTATGGCAAAAAAGTGCGGATTCCTGCCAGCACCGCTTTCTGGGTCTGACCCCTGGCTATACGACGGTTACAGTTGATGCCCGTTTTCAGACTCGCCATTCAGTTACCACCTATTCTGTAGGCAAGTTGTGCCAGAGTTGGCTCAGACATTTATCCTTGGCGTCTGTTAAGTCGCATTTGTCCAAACTCACTGAAACTGTCGATTTGAATGATTTTGTGAAAGGCCCTGCGGGTGGCAGATCTAAAAGATGGATATATGCTGCTTACAATGAAGTTTGGAAACTGTCTCAAATAGAAGCTGCTTCTAGGCATAGGGCGATAGATCAAGCCAATTTAGAAAAAGTGCTTGCTGTTGTAGACAATAGCATTAACACCCTTTCTTCCCGAATTTACACTTTGGATAATATTGTGTGATCTGTGGTTGATATTGTACAAGAAGATGTTGCGGTGTTATATCGTGGGCAGAATCAATTGCGTTCTGTTATGCAGTTTGCCTGTACTTTGCAGACGTTAAAAAATGGTCGCGTTCCATGGGATTACATGAACACAAGCTTGTTATTTCTGCCTTTTAATTTGACTTTGAAACAGCAATTTATGTCAATGAAAGATGCCACGTTTCCCTGTTGCATATTGAAAAATTAGAACCATTGCCTTTATCTGTAGCAGATGTAAATTCGGCTGTTTGGCTTATTCACGGGTTGATAACCTTACCATTCTCTCTTTTCAAATTTGAGAATTGCATGAAACACTATGCTATAGGCAGATTTGAGCCCCTGGGTGGAGCATATCTTCATGAGGTTTGGAACCTCCCATTCACTTACAGATGTTTGCGCATTGGTAAAGAAGTGTTTTTGAGTGGTGAAGATTGCATCACTACACCAGATCATTCATTAACATGCAGAAATCTTCAGTTGCACGGCTCGTGTAATGTGCTTGCACCAAATTTAGCGTGCGTTTTGAAAGGCACCCCAGTCCCGGCCATTACACCTACATTCACACTGCTTGCTAATGGTAGTTATTTATTATTGAATAATGAAGAGTGTTGTGGGATGCACGCCGGTATTGCTCACACTGTTACCGTTTCCCAGCGTGTTACTTGTTGCAAGAATGTGTTGTTCCCTCCTCCACATGGCAGGCTTGATGCTTCCATCTGGCCCTCGATTCCAACCTTGAAAGCAGAGTTCAACAAGATGAGCAGAATAAGAGCTCTTTTGTCCCAAGGAAGTTCCCCTTACATCTGCGCGCGAGACGTTTGTCCTTCATGTTGCAAATACTCATACAGAAGTTAATGCCTTATTAAACACGAAACTGCCCTTGCACTTCGGTGCTTTGATCCATACAATCTTGAATGCCTCGTCGACTGCTGGCTTGGCTCATTTTTTTAAAGTAGTATGCTCTGGCCTAGTTACCTCGTTTCAGACTGTATTCGGTGGGATCCCTGCATTTTTTCATGCAATTTTTTTCGAGTGTCTTGGGAAGTTTCCCCTTCCTCCTGGCTTTTGGCGCCGGCATTTTGCTTTTATTTTGTTTATTGCAAAATGGATGCACAATATGTGCCCCTCGACGTACAGTCCCGGCTGCTCTACCTGCGTGACTGGATGCTAGAATACTATGGTGCGTTCCCTTTGGCGACTCTAAGTGTGGCGTATGGTTTATCCTTCCGGTTTTCTACTTGCGTGCAGCCTATTTTCCATTGCCTGGATTGTGAATTCGAATGGGCCCTGGATTTGTGTCTCTGCAACACGGTGTCTCCTGATCTGGATTTCGATCTACTAATGAGTCCCTTAGTTACTCATGAAATAGACTGTTCTAGTTCCGGGATTAAGGCCTGCGCAGCGGCACATAGGGTTCTAGGCAATTGGAACATTTGGACTGCGGCCAATGACTTTCTGGATCGCAGTTATCTTGAAGTAAGCCCAAGTTGTCCTCTGATGATGCTAGAGGCTACGGCAATCGAGGAACATGTATGTTCTTTCCCTTTGCTTAATTGGATGGTTGGAATGTTCATGGATGTCAACGACTTCTTGTTGGAAGCAGTTGCAACGTTTGGTGCTTACACGTTGGACTGAAGGATTATTTATTTTTTTGCTTCATAGACACGTGCTGGACTCGTGAATATTTTCAACTTTTCTCCTGCTTTTTCATTACATATTTGAGGTATTTTCACACACCATAGCCACGTGTGTTTGTGTTCACTGATTTGATTTTTTTTTTTTTATTTTCGATCCTAAATTTCAAGTTCGCCAAAAACTTTTTGAACTTGGTTCTGTCTCACTTGAACTCTGCGTTCTATAATGTTTGCCCTGAGTGCTGTGTGTTCCCCGAACATGGGGAGGGGGGTTTGTAGTGTGGTTTATGGGCCTCTTTTTGCGTGCATATTAAGTTAGCATGGCTTATTAGAAGTTTAAACGCCATTTTCCTTTTTGCTGCTTTTTGCACACGACACTGCTTAGCTGTTTTTGCTGAGTTAGCTTTCACAAAGGTCTGTACATGAGAAAAGGGTTGTTTTTCGACATCTCTAGACATACATCGTGTCCCCAGTCTGCACAGTGAGTGCTGAGCCGCCAAGGTTATCCTAACGTGCGAGCCTGTTTATCGGCGTGTCTGTGTAACACATTCTAGACACAACAATTTGGCAGCTGCAAGCCGAGTAGAATTCTGGCGCCTTTATCATAGCACACTTGCCAGAATTGAACACACTTGGAAGATTCCAGGCATGCAGAGAGACTAATCGATCCTGATGTAATTTACACTTACTGAGCGGACAGGTAAATGGGGTCCCCCTAAGAAAACTCCAGAGACCTTCTATAGTTTTATAATACCTAGTTCCTAGATAGGGAGGGTGCTTTAAATAGGCGCTTTTATCACCTGTTTGCACTATCATTGTAATATGATTCCCCCTTTTGTATTTTATGAAATTGTAACCATGCTGTCCGTATTATTCTTATCCATATGTATGTTTATGTTGATAAAATACTGCGCTCGAGAACTCGTTAAAATAAACATTTTAACCTTACTGTGTCTCTATTTTACTCCTGTTGTGGACTGGTATCAATGTATAACAAGAGTGTTCTCACTTCCCACTATTCCTGAGATGGTCCTAAGTCTCCTGTTCTAGGATGTCTAATCATTGGTTTCTTTGCTATAGGACGAAGAGCTAATGTGACACTGATTGCTAGTCTGGGAGGGGATTTTGGGTACTAAGGTGAGGGCACACCCTAATTCACGAAGGTCCTAAGTCTCTGTGCACAGTTCTGTGTTTGCGCAGAATCCCTGCTATAAGAGGAAAGGAAGTTAGGGGTGTTATTTTTGAGGGAACGATAAATGTCGGAAATCCCCCCCTTTCCCACATATCAGATTTGATGTGGTTTGTTATCTCATTCGTACGGCAAGCTAATGGCCAACTTGTTCATTCACCTCATATACCATTTCCTTTCGTGATGTTGCCTTTCTAACTGATTTATCCCTAAAAATATTGGTGATTGCAGCCTTAGTGATTGCTACCTGACTTTGTATTTTTGTAACTTCTTCTTCCTCTTGGCCCCCACTTGTCACCCTTATCAGCTCTTCTTCTGCCAGCCTAAGATTTTCCTGTAATACCCTCATAGATTCCCTCTCCAGTTTGTTAAGCCTCAATGAATATTGCAAGAACAACAGTTGATGGACAGAATGCAGAACAATGTCAAACATTCACCTTAGTACAGAGATCTGGGCCTAAATCCGTCCTTTTTTTGCTCACCACACCACCCTAGTTCAGACATGGCCATATGCAAATCAGCCGTGACCCTGTGCCTCATGGGAACAGTCCAGCCGGAACTTCCAAGCCATGTCTTTCCTGGACCAGAATCAAGCATCCTAGGACCGGGTTCTGGCAATCAGCTGTCTTCAGCCAGGATAGCCTCGAGGCAGGGGAGATGCGCGAGCTCGAGTCTCAGGGTGTAGGTAAGGGTTACATAAAGCCTCTGGATGGGCTTTTCTGTAGCATTCCTTGCAATCAGATTATTTTGTGAGGCACACAACACCTTCTAGCTTGGCTTCCGAAGGTTTTTTTATACTTTAATCCATAGATTGCACAGTTCTCAGGCGGATGCTCAGCGGAGCATTGCAACGGCGGTGTCAGTCGGATGCCATCTTGCCTCCTCATAGTTTCACTTTGAAGGCGACTCTTTGCTAGTGTACCCAGGTTTAGCTTATAGTGGGAACAGAGAGAAGTATGGAATGTCTCATTGGAGCAATTACTTATATAATCCCCTTCCCCCATTTAACCCTCTCTGCTGTCTATTTATATTCTAGGTGGAGCGATGTCACTACTTTCTTAATGCGTTTATTGAGACTGCTCATCGGAAGGAGCCTGTGGATGGGAGACTGTCGCAGTTTCTGCTTTCCAACCCCAGTAACGATGGAGGACAGTGGGACATGCTTGTGAACCTTATTGGTAAGGGCGGTGGTTCTCCAAAACACTTATGAGACTAGTGATCAACATGCATGATCTTGATATGACTTATTCACCAGTCTTGGGCTTCTAGTATTGCTTTGGGCAAAATGGTATATGACATGCCTTACTATTGGATTCCTTTCTACGAGTACGGTAGTCTTCGGAGTAATCTCTGTCTGTTTTTTTGTGTCCTATGTTAGATGACATGAAACAGTATGCTTTTTTAATTGTAGTGCTGTAGCAGTCTTTCATGTTGTGTTTTTTATAGTGTTTTACTCCACCAAAACATATCCTCAAATGTTGAGATCTGTGGCGTGAAATCGAAGACTTGGAAAAGAGGCCAGGAATATGCAAAGGTGGGAACAAGATAAATGGCATGAGGGACCCTTGTTGATGTAGTGTCTTCCCTAAAATGCTAAAGCCATGCTGAGCAAAGCATTGATACACAATGAACAGTTTGTTCTTGGGCATCTGACTAGTACTAGGAGGTACAGATAAGTGAAGGAGACTGAACTCCAGCGATGGTAGGAAGGGCAAAGGTCTGGCAATGAAAGGAATTTGGGCACCATAGCTATAGAATTTAGAGTTTCATGTTTGATAGAAACTAGGGCAGGCCAAAGAAAGCCCTTTGGAGTCTTAAAACTGCCACTTCTTCCCAACTTCACTTTAACTGTAGGCAGATGCCTCATGCAGCATCTCCCTAATGGTTAAATTTGTGTGCCAATAATTGAAAAGCTAGTATGAAAGGTGGCAGAGATGTGTGATGGGTTCCTTATTTTCTTGTGTATTCTGGCTCCTTGGTAGATGGAAGATTTTTTTTTCCTTTTTGTTTTTATAGTCCAGCTCGTTAGTTTACACCATTATTTTACCCCACATGAATTCCTTTTTGAGGTAGTTTTTCTCTACACAATGTATATTCCTGTGGATCAAAGATTTAGTCAGCTGATTTATTCCCAGTTTTTCAATAGAACTCCTCTAAATCTTTATTCAGAGTGCATATATCCATAAAAGCATCGAACATATCACAAATCAGACTTGCATTACACCTTTAAAACATCAATCAAGGGGGGGCGTGGCCAAGATGGCGGGGTAGGAAGACGTGTTTGCCGGAGCTCCCGACCCCATCCGAGGCCCTAAGCCCTGATTGCTGCTAGAACTCCCCCCCAGAGCCATACAGAGCAGCTGTGCTGTCCAGGGGCTGGTCGCCGCCTGGTCACCGCCGCCGGTGCCCCGCAGAGCAAAAACTCACCGAGTTCGCGGTGGCGAGCTGCGGACCGGTGACGGCGCCGCGCCTGGGTCCCGCCGGATCAGTAGCATCGGGACGGCGAGGGGGCGCTGATCTCCCCAGCTGGAGAGTACGGAGCACCTGGAGGGCAACGGACTTCGGAGCCCCCATAGCGGTGTGGTGCGGCGCGGTGTCCGGGGCGTCCCTGCTATCCCCTCTATGCCCCAAGATGGCGGCGAGCCGGGACCGGAGATCCCCGCCCGGACTGGACGACAGCCCTGGGACTGACAAGTGAGTGCACTAGCAGGAGCGGTTGCTCCCCGCTGCTAGGCGGGGCCTCCCTGGCAACGAGGCGGACGAGGCGCCGGACACAGCGGTCCCTCCGGCCGGTGCTGGGTGATCTCCCCACTCAAGGTACAGACGTGACCGGGGTAGGACCTACGCGAGCGCCCGGCTTGGAGGCCTCCCCGACCTTTGCGAGGAGCCGGGCGCTACTTCCGGCAAGATCAGCCATATCGAGCCCGGATTGAGACTGCATGGGCACAAGCGCCTCGCCTACTTGTGGCGCCCCTGGCACTGACTCACTTGTGCATGAGGCCACCAGCTAGGCCTGCAGAGATTTGAGGCGAGTGGGGGAACAGCGGTCACACCCTGGACGGAGCTCACGTCCCCCAGATACAGGGGGGTGACGTGGGGGTTCTGGCCTCCCCTCTCGACGTTTGCCACGTCTACAGTCGTCCACGGGGTGACGCAGGAGCACGGCCGTGCTGACGTGGTGAGCCCTTTGGCCACGAGTACCGGCTGGACATCGGTGAGGACACCGGAACCCCTGCGCCGCTGTTCGCCCCGGAAACGCAGCGCCTGTGACCCCCTGTGAATAGTGAGCGCGAATCTCCCCGTGGTTTCTGGTGCTGCAGTGGACCGCCGCCCGCCCTGGCCTGGAGGTGGACCCCTAGGGGCACGGGAGTGGACGTGCTAAGGAGCCGAGACGGGCGATAGGCCGGGTGGGGGAGCTTACATCATGGCTGGTCAGCGAGGGGGTAAACGCAATGACCGCACGCTTCCAGAGATGCTCAACAAACAGCCGTCCAAGGGTGACAAGACCTCCTCTTCGCCTGGAGCAGCTGGGAGCTCGCACTCGGGTGCGGCGATGGAACCCCCGGTCACCAGATCCTTTTTGGAGTCTCTATTCAGCACATTGAGGGACGACTTCCAAAGCTTGAAGCAGGAAGTGGCAGGTGAGGTGAGAAGTCCGCAGGGAAGTGGAAGGTTTGGGCGAGAGAGTGGACACTGTGGAGAACTCCACGCACAGACAGGATGAGGAGATCGCTCTTTTGCAGCAGGAAGTACTGACTCTCAGGGAACAGCACTTGGATCTCCAATCGCACAATGAAGACTTGGAGAATAGGTCACGAAGAAACAACATTAGGGTCCGGGGTGTGCCGTCATCGGAAGAGAACCCTGATATAGTTAGGTACCTGCAGGAACTCTTTCGCATGGTCTTGGGAGAAGGGGACGATTTCCTCATTAGAATTGACAGAGCACACAGAGTAGGACCCCGCAGAAGGGCTAATGGCCCCCCCCGGACATCCTGGCGTTCCTCCCGGACTACCCGCTGAAGGAAAGGATCATGGCAGAAGCACGAAAGGCGCACTCGCTTACCTTCCGAGATCACCCTGTGGCGCTATATCAGGACTTGTCTACCCTCACGCTTCAGAAGCGTAAATCATTTAAGATTGTGACGGATTTTCTCAAGCAACACGACACGCCTTACTCCTGGGGGCACCCCTTCCGTATCATCTTTCAGTGGCAGGGAAAGACTCACCAATTGCGGAACCTACAGGACACCTGCGAGATCCTGGGCATCACCACGGAAGGGGAAGAGCCCAGCACACCGAGAAGACGGCGCACAGCGGAGGGAGATTGGCAACAGGTTGCACGCAGGAGAAGGACGACGGAGAGGTCCCGGAGGCCAGGGTCTCCGACTATTAGAGCGGAACGTGAGGCTGCTGTTCGGACAGCGTCCGAGGAACTTGGAGATCCGGTGGTTGTCGCATCGACCGCTTAATCGTGCTCCGGGGGGAGTTCGTTACAGCACTGTTCCAACAGCTGGCTGAAGGGGGGGGGGCGAAGGTTGGACACGTGTGGCTGGACGTCCACTAAGGTAACATTCCACGGACTGGTCCGTTAGGGCCTGTCTGGGACTATTTCAGGAAGTTTTGGGTAGTTTGGGGCGGAGGGCTGGGGTTCTGATGCTAGGGGTTGTGCGGGAGAGGGGGGGGGGAGTTGGGGGGTGGCTTGAGAGGGAGGGAGGGGAATGGGTGTTGGGGGTTGGGGAAGGGGATAGTTGATGGGGGTGAGTTGGGGTTTGCCTTGTCCAGTGCTTCTTCGGTGTCTGCGAATATCCCGCTAGGAACGTATGCTCACTTGGGAGTCATCATGGTGCCACACACTATGGTCCACACATATAGAAACAGTAGTCCCGACTGTCCATGGCTGAGTTAAAGATAGTCACCCTGAATGTTAAGGGCCTGAATAATCCCACGAAGAGGAGGGCTGTCCTCTCGTTATTGGAAAACTCCCAGGCTGACATCTGTCTGCTCCAGGAAACCCACCTGTTAGCCGGGGACTGTCACAGGTTGAGGTCCCGCCACTTCCCTACACAGTTCTTCTCCTCCAACACGGCCAAAACGGCGGGGGTGGCCATTCTTTTGTCCAAATCATTCAAGGGGGAGGTGCTGCACAAACTAGTGGAACAAAAGGGGAGACTTCTAGCCTACAGATTTAAATTGGGCACCCTGGTATTCACGGTGGGCACAGTTTATGGCCCGAACGGACAGCAAGATAGATTTTTACGCAAGGCTTTGGAGGATGTCACAGCGTCACCGGATATGTATATAATACTGGGAGGGGACATTAATTTAGTCTTTGATTCCTCGAAAGACAGATCAGCGCAGCGATACCCGCAGACTGGGGAACTCTCGCAAGCGGTGAAGGCGCAGCTAGTTGAATCAGACCTGCACGACCTCTGGCGCGAGCTCCACCCAACCGACAGGGACTTTTCCTACTACTCGCACGCACACAAGACGTATGCCAGGCTAGATTACCTACTGGTCTCTGGACCGGCTCGTGCCTTAGCTACCGCCTCGGATATGGGAGTCCTATCCCTTTCGGACCACGCACCGGTCTCGGGGACCTTCCTTCTCCCGCCGGGCTCGCCCCGGAAGGGGGTCTGGAGGCTCCGAGACACGCTTCTGCATAAAAAGCGGTAGTGCAGAGTATAGTGGATTCTATTAGGGATTTTCAGCTACACAATTCTAACCCTGACACCTCGCTATCGACTCAATGGGGGGCTCTTAAGGCGGTAATTCGGGGAGAATTCATTGCGATCTCGACCGCAGACAACCGCGATAGGAAAATGAAGCGGGACGAGCTCACTCAGAGGGTTAGGGAGCTTGAGCACGTACACCGTCGCACAGGGTCTCCGAGAGTCTGGAAACAGCTGAAGGTGGCCAGGAAACTCTTGTCCTCACTAGACTTAGATAGGGCTGAATACGCGGCGCTGCGCTTAAAACACGCTTACTACACAGGAGGGGACCGCTGTGGCCGCCTCCTTGCGGCCAAACTGAGTAGCACACCAGAGTCGCCAAGTGAAGGAGTTGGCGGGGAGCGCGGGACAAGGGATTACGGGTGATGCTGAAATTGCCGAGGCCTTCCGTCGATTCTATGCCGACCTATATGCAGCTGAGGCCGCACAAATGGGGAACCCGGAAGATTACCTTGACTCGGTATCACTGTCCTCCCTAACCCCCGAGCAAGCAGACTACCTAGAGAGAGAGATTAGGGTAGAGGAGGTTATAGCAGCGATTTCTAGGCTTAAATTAGGGAAGGCCCCGGGTCCGGACAGTTATACCGCCCTCTTCTACAGGACGTTCTGCACGACGCTAGCCCCAATCTTGACCAGGCTGTTTAACTCTTTCTCTGACCCAGGGGCTATTCCTCCAGATCTCCTACAGGCGACGGTAATTCCCAAACCGGGGAAAGACAGGACACAGTGCGGCTCCTATAGACCAATCTCCCTACTGAACGTGGACCTGAAACTCTACACGGGGATCCTGGCGACAAGATTGGCACAGTACCTTCCCGGCCTGATTGACCCTGATCAGGCTGGCTTCGTGCCCGGAAGGCAGACTGTGGATAACACTAAGAGAATAGCTCACATCTTGGAAAAGGCCTCCCGTATTCCCGGGGAGAGGATGCTGCTCTCGGTTGACGCCGAGAAGGCGTTTGACCGGGTGCATTGGCCCTACCTCGAAAGGGTGATGGCGCGGTTGGGATTGGGAGAGAAATTCCGGAACATGGTGTTTAACTGCTATAAATTCCCTTCTGCAACTGTACGGGTGAATGGCTGTGGATCCCGAAGGTTTGCTATCGAACGCGGTACAAGACAGGGATGCCCGCTCTCCCCCCTCCTCTTCGCACTCTACATGGAGCCCTTCGCCCAGCGGGTTCGGCAGAATGTAGCCGTCACTGGGGTACGAATGGGTGGCTTCTCCCATGCTGTAAGCCTGTACGCGGACGATGTACTTTTTACGTTGGAGAATCCGGGGCGCGCCCTGCCCGCTTGTATGGCTGAACTTAAGGCCTTTGAGAGCGTAGCTGGCTTTCGGATGAATGTGGAGAAATCCACAGCCTTGGACATTTCCCTGTCTCCGGCGACAAGAAACGACCTGCAGAGGCTCTTTCCCCTGCGTTGGTCACGGGATCAGGTGCAATACCTGGGGATTGCACTGGCCCTGACACTGCAGGCAATGGTCTCCATTAACTATGAAGCCATGGGTGTGAAGGTGAGGGAGGAACTTGGTAGATGGAGCAAAGGGACGATCTCTTGGCTGGGCAGGGTTGCGGCGGTCAAAATGACCGTTTTACCCCAAATTTTGTACCTATTCCGAGCACTACCATTACAGCCCCCCAAGGGTTGGATTCAACGGATGCAAACTGAAGTGTCCCGCTTTGTGTGGCAGGGCCGTAAGCCCCGAATGCGCCGCGCCCTCACGACTCTGGCGCCGGAGGCTGGGGGGCTGGGAGTCCCCGACCTCCGCAAATACTTCCAAGCGTCCCAATTGCGTTACTTGGTGGAGTGGAGTAGGTGGGAGTCCGACAAACACTGGCTCTTCCAGGACCAGGCTGTGGCTGGGCGCCCTTTACAGGAAATACCGTTCCTAGGCAGGCCACACCGCTGAAAGTGTGGGACTCTACCTGTCGCACTTTCGATCTCACCACCTTTCCCTCGCCATTCACACCTATTGTGGACAATCCTGATTTCGCGCCGGGGACAGAGCAGGGGGCCTTCTCACACTGGAGGGACCGGGGATGTAGGGCACTTTTCCACATGTACACTACGGAGGGGGTCATTCCCTTCCAGAGCTTTAGAGATGAATATCAGATGGCCGAGTCAGAGCGCATGCGTTATTGGCAGGTAAGACACTGGGCCCTGCAGCCGAGCGTTAGAGAGTCCGCAGATAGGAAGTTGCTGCCGTATGAAAAGTGGCTTATAACCCGCACCTCGGACGCCAAACTCATAACTGACCTGTACAGGATGCTCCATCTCCCATCTTCCCACTTCCACATTCCTGGTCGGGAGCGCTGGAACAGGGATCTGGGGAGGACGCTTAGCCCTACGGAGTGGGACCATATTTCGTATTGGGCGCGACACTCAGCTTATCACGTGGGCCTCACGGAAACCTTTACCAAGATTTCCACATATTGGTATCACACCCCTGAGCGATTGCATGAAATGAACGGGCTCCTTAGTGACAAATGCTGGCGGGAATGTGGGCGGGTTGGTACATTGACACACATCCTCTGGGACTGCCCCGTACTGCAAGCCTACTGGTCGGCGGTGATTGATGAGATTGATGCATGCTTTGAGATTGAATTGCCCCGATTTCCAGCGTATGCCTTGCTGGGTCTCCCGAATAGCTTGATGTACCCACTGAAATCTAGGAGGGGACGGCAGATTGCTATCATGCTGGGTTCGGCAGTCCAAAACATACTGATACACTGGCGCACGCCTACCATTCCATCACACACAGGTTGGCTGCACAGATTGTGGCATGTTCTGGGGATGGAAAAGCTGTCTCTCACACTGGCGGGAGACGTGACCTGTTTTGAGGAACTGTGGCAGCCCTTTCACTCGCTATTGGCCACTGAATTTAAGGAAATTACATGCCCTAGGTACCTGAGACTGCTGAGGCTTACGCCCCCGTTTTGAAGCACTGTTCCATTGAGGGGGGGGAGGAGCAGGGCCATTCAGGAGCTAAGGGATTCGGGATGGATGATACGGATGGCAATTTACTTCCACGATACGCAGCACTGGACAGGGAGGGTGGTGGGAGGGGGGGAAGTTTGTTGGGGGGTGTTGTTTACTTAAAGAGAGGTATAGGATGTGGGGGCGACGCTCCTTCTTTTTCCCTTTTTTGCACGTTCCCATGCCAGTGGCAGGATATTGAGGCAGCCCCCGGGGCTGGGACATTTGCACTCTACTCATGGGACTGTTCCTGCTACGTATTGGGCATATCTGTATGTTTGTTCTACTATGCGACTGTACCTTTCTAATAAAATACTTTAAACATAAAACATCAATCAAATAATGTAGTTCATTATTATAGATATACAGACAACACCAGTAAAAACCTTACACAGATGCACAAAAGTTTTTAAACTAATTTATGTGTCTGGCCAGTTAGGCTTTGAGAAATCTACTCGCCATGGCGAGTCCGATTTTATCATGGCAAGCGATATTTAGGGCCTACTCACCTGTTCTAGCGTGCTGACAAAGTGCAGGTGTTCTATTCACTCAGAGAGTGAAGGAGCAATAAAGATGCATTAAAAACATTTTGTCTTGTCCCATTTAGTTTGTACATAGAGACATAGGTCAGAAGTCAGTTAACATCTTTTTACAATTACTTTTCTTTCTGACTGCAGGATTCCAGGAATTTGTTAAAGTGAACTGTCTGACATGCGGTGCAAAGTGTGGGGTCGTTTTTTTTCCCTAACACTACATTTAGGTTTAAAGCATTTTTTAATATTGCCGCAACACAGAGAAACAGAATATACAGAGCGTATAAAGCGTCCAGGCACTGCGGCCAGGGTCGTGCTCTCGGCGTTAGCATCTCTAAAGGACATCTCAACTGCAGACCAGTCCGCAGTGACACATAAGGACAAGCAGCGTTGGGATAAGAGAACGACCTTCCCCTCCCGAACTTCTCCCCAGAACCCCAACTCCCGGATCCCCTTACCCCCTACCATCCCTTCGTCCAGTGCGCAGACCCATCCCTTGCCGTCCACCCTAGTCGCTCCGTAGAGAGAGGGGCCAGCCCAGTTTCCCTTTAAGATGTTGATTCTGCAGTTGTCGTGAGCCTTAAGAGGCGGAGGTATCTCGGGCATGTGAGTTCCCCGAATTCAGTGAGCAGCAGAGACTGGAACGGCTGCCAGAGTTCGTCAAATTGCTCTATATCCCCTGCCACCGTGAGCGACAGTTTCTCCATGCCCAGTACATGCCACAGTCTATGGAGGCAGCCCGTGATAGAGGGAAGCGTGGTGGTGCGCCAGTGTAGTAGAATGTTATGTACTGCCGAGCCTAATGCAATAGCTATCTGCCTACCTCTGCGAGATCTGAGGGGATACATTAACCTGTTCGGGAGTCCTAACAATATGTATGCTGGGAAGCGCGGCAGTTCGGTGTCGAAATGGGATTCTATGTCATCGATCACTTCCTTCCAGTAATCGTCTAGGAGTGGACATTCCCACAGAATGTGTGTCAGTGTGCCCACTTGCCCGCATCCCCTCCAACAGGCGCTGTCCTTACTACGGTCCATTTCATGTATTCGTTCAGGGATATAATACCAGTAGGTAGAGACTTTAGTCAGTGTGTCAGTAAGTCCCATGTGGTATGCCGAGCGCCTTGCCCTATATGATATCTGCTCCCATTTCTTATGGCTCAGAGTCCTACCCAGTTCCCGTTCCCAGCGTTCCCTCTCCGGATTGCAGAAGTGTGAGGAAGGCGGCTGCAGTAGCTTATAGAGGTCTGTGATCAGTTTCGCATCCGACGTGCGAGTCTTGAGCCATTCTCATAGGGGAGGAGCTGCCTATCGGCCGCCTCCCGTATCTGTGGGTTAAGTGCCCAGTGGCGAACCTGCATGTAGCGGAGTCTCTCGGTTTCTGGGAAGGAGTGTACCTGTCGGAAGCGTGGGAAGGGGATGACACCCTCCGGGCCGTACATATGACACAGAGCCCGACACCCAGCCGCTCGCCAGTGGGTAAAGGCCCCCTTTTCCATCCCTGGAGTAAAGTCCGGATTGTCCACCAGCGGTGTGAGTGGCGATGGGAAAGTGGTAAGGTTGTGAACTATGTTGGTGGCATCCCAGACCCGTAGGGGTACCCTGGTGACAAAGGAGGCATATAAATTTGCGGGGCGATGAGCCCGACGCAGAAACAGCACTTCTTGCAGGGGCCGGCCCGCCACCGCCTGATCCTGGAAGAGCCAGTGTTTGTTCGATTCCCACCTGCTCCATTCTACCAGATAGCGTAGCTTCGCCGCTTGGAAGTACTTGCGGAGATCCGGTATTCCTAGCCCTCCGGCCTCTGGGGCTAGCATAGAAAGCGTCCTCCTCATTCTTGGCTTTCTGCCTTGCCAAATAAAACGTGAAAGGTCTGCTTGCGTCTGTTGGATCCACCCCGTGGGCGATTGGAGCGGTAGGGCTCTGAACAGGTACAGGATTTGGGGCAGGACTGTCATTTTAACAGCCGCTATTCTGCCTAACCAAGAAAGGGTTATGCGATCCCACCGCCCAAGTTCTTCCCTGATTTTCCTGCCCAAGGTGGTGTAGTTAGCTGTCGCCATAGCCGGCAAGGTGGGAGCCAGCTGGATCCCCAGGTAAGGCACCAGATCTGACGACCAGGACATCGGGAACAGGCCCTGGAGGGAAGACCTAGTGGCCGGCGCTAAGGATATGTTCAGAGCTACCGACTTCTTCATATTCACCTTGAAGCCCGCAACAGCAGCAAAGTAGTCCAGCTCCGCCATGCACGCTGGAAGGGCAGACTGGGGCTCATCCAACGACAGTATAACGTCGTCTGCGTAAAGGCTTATGGTGTGAGTGAAGCCCCCGAATCGCACCCCCTTTGCCGCCGGATTGGTACGTATTGTTTGGGCGAATGGCTCCATATAAAGGGCGAAGAGCAGGGGCGAGAGCGGGCACCCCTGCCTAGTGCCTCTCTCAATGTCAAAGCTCCGTGAACTGTAACCATTCACACGTACTACCGCTGTCGGGAATTTATAGCAATTGAAGATCATGGATCGAAATTTCTCTCCTATACCTACCCTTATTAGGACTTGTTGTAGATAGGGCCAGGGTACCCGGTCAAACGCTTTTTCAGCGTCCACCACCAACAGCATTCTTTCGCCGGGCATTCGGGAGGCCTTCTCTATGATGTGAACGATCCGTTTGGTGCTGTCCACCGTCTGCCGCCCGGGAACGAATCCCGCCTGGTCCGGTTCCAGAAGTCCCGGTATATGGGGGGCTAGTCGGGCCGCGAGGATCCCAGTATACAGCTTAAGATCTACATTCAAAAGAGATATCGGCCTGTAGGAGCCGCATTGCGACCGGTCCTTCCCGGGCTTGGGGATAACTGTGAGAGAGGCCCGTAGTAGGTCCGGCGGGATGGCTCCCGGAGCAGCGAACGAGTTGAACAGGCGGGTGAGGAGCGGAGCCAATGACGTGCAAAATGTTTTATAAAAGAGTCGTATATCCGTCAGGCCCCTGAACCTTACCGTGCTTAAGTTTGGCGATGGCGGAGATCACCTCCTCAACTCGAATTTCCCTGTCTAGATACTCTGACTGTGGGGGGGCCAGGGAAGGGAGGGTGATCGAGTCCAAGTATGCCGTCGTCGCAGATTCATCCGGTGGATCCCCGGCGTAGAGATATGCGTAAAACCTGCGGAAGGTTTCGGCTATTGTGGGCTTCCTCCGTGACTATTGAACCCGTGGAGTCCGAAATCTCCTTCACCATCTGTCATTGGCGCGTCACCCGGAGCCTGTTAGCCAGCAGTCGGCCACATCGGTCTCCCCCTGTATAGTAAGTGTGGTGCAAGCGCAACGCGGCGTACTCCGCGCGGTCCATATCTAGGGCCGTCAGGAGTTTCCTCGCCCCCTTAAGTTGCTTCCAGATCCTGGGGGATCCCATCCAGCGGTGTATCTGTTCAAGCTCTCGGACCTGTTGGGTGAGTTCATCCCTCTTATGCTGCCGTTCTTTATTTTCAGCTGAGGAGATGGCCAGAAACTCCCCCCTAAGTACAGCCTTCAGGGCCTCCCATTGTGTCGCCAGGGAGGTGTCGGAATTATCATTGTGGGACAAATAGTCCCGAATAGCATCCGTTATGTGTTTAACCACCGCCTTCCTGTGCAGTAATGTGTCCCTAAGGCACCAAACCCTGGGAGGGCAAGAGACCGGTGGCAGGCTTAGCGTGACGGAGACCGGAGCATGGTCCGATAGGGAGATCACTCCCATCTCCGTCGTAGAGGCCAGAGCACGGACCGGAGTCGTGACCAGGAGGTGGTCCAGTCTCGCGTACGTTTTGTGTGCATGGGAGTAATATGAGTACCCCCTGTCAGTGGGGTGCATGCAACGCCAGAGATCGTGGAGGTCTACCTCTGACAGCTGTGCCTTACACCCGGCCGAGAACTCCCCGGCTTGCGGAGAACGCTGTGCAGATCTATCTAGGGCCGAGTCGAAGACCATGTTGAAGTCGCCTCCGATGACAATGTGCCGGTCCTGCGAGGCAGTGATGTATATCAGTGCCGACCGCAAGAAGTGCTCCTGTTGTTCATTAGGGATGTACAGGGACCCGACCGTAAAGGCAACATTCCCGATCCTAAACCTACAAGTCAGAAGCCTGCCTTTGTGTTCTGTATGTTTGTGGAGGACTTCCCCCTTGAAATGTCGGGCCACCAGGATCGCCACACCCGCTGTTTTAGTGTTGCTGGAAGAAAAAAATTGTGTTGGGAACTTATGGGAGCGTAGCCTATGGGAGCCACAGGGTAGCCAGTGGGTCTCTTGAAGCAAACAGATATCCGCATGGGTGCTCTCTAATAGAGACAACACCGCCCGCCTCTTGGCTGGGTTTTTTAGGCCCCTGACGTTAAGGGTCCCTATCTTAAGAGTCGTGGGAGGCATGTGAAATGATGGAAAGAGCAGCGTTAAACTCTCCCCTGAGCGAGACAAGGTGCATGAGTGCCGTAAGGGCGGCTAAGACCTGCATAGTGCACTGGACGACTCACCCTCCCCCCGTTACCCCCCTCCCCAACCAAAACTCCCTTGTCCCTCCCTCCTGACCCCTTCCCTCCCGACCCCAACTTAGAACAGCCCCAACACTCCCCACACCCCCCCTCCCTCTCCTGGTGCCTTGACTGAGTTCCAGAACCCCATAGTCCCAGTCCAGTCCTCAGAGGACAAGTCTGTGGAAAGTTACTTAAGTGGATGTCCAGCCACCACACTTCCGCCCGCCCACCCTCCCCCCAGAACCCCCAAACCTGCGTTGCAAGAACTGCTGTGTCGATCTCCCCCCGGAGTCATCTTAGGCTGTCAGTGCGATGTCATTCAGGCCTGTATCCCTGGCCACCTCCCGCACTGCGTTGTCCATGTCTGCTCGGATGGTGGGCGTATCAGGCCGAGCAGAGGATTCGGAGGACCGGCGTCCAGAGACCCGTTGCCAGCCGTCCCTGGTGATGCGTCGTCGCCTTGGAGTAGGTGCATCTCCGTCCGTCGCGGTGATTCCCAGCACTTCGCAGGTATCGTGGAGGGAGCGAAGCTGGTGCAGAGCGCCGTTCCAGCGGAAGATAAGGCGGAAAGGGTGGCCCCAGGAGTATTGTGTCCCATGTTCTCTCAGAAAGTCCGTTGCTATTTTAAATGCTTTGCGTTTCTGGAGCGTGATCGTCGAGAGATCCTGGAAGAGAGCAACCGGATGTCCTTGGAAGTGCAGCGATTGCTGCTTCCGCGCTTCGCGGAGGATCCTTTCCTTAAGCGGGAAGTCAGGCAGGAAGGCTAGGATATCCGGCGGGGGCGCCGAGGCCCGACGCGTGAGGCCCACTCTATGCGCGCTGTCAATTCTAATAGGGAAATCCTCCTGTTAACCCAGCACCTCCCTAAACAAGGCCTGTAAGTATCCAGAAGTGTCCTCACCCTCTTCTTTAGGAGGCACCCCCCGGACCCGGATGTTGTTCCGGCGGGACCGGTTCTCGAGGTCTTCATTGTGCGCCTGGAGGTCCAGCTGTTGATCCCTCAGGCGTACCACTTCCTGCTGTAGCTGCTCAATTTCTTCATCCCGTGTTTGTCCTGCTCCTTCCATGGTAGCCACCCTTTCACCCGAGCCATCAACCTCTCTCCGTACCTCACGAATTTCTCCGGCTACCTCCTGCTCCAGCGTCTGGAAATCTTCCCGCAGGGAGCTAAAGAGATTCCAGAAAGGATCTGGTGACTGGCGTTTCCCCGCCACTCGCGTCCTGCGACCCTCTCGAGGAGCCTGGCGAGTGCTGCCCCTTGTCCTGTTTCGGCGGGCCCCTGTTCAACATTTCTGGCAATGTCCGGTCCCCCTTCTTGCCCCCTCTATTGCTAGCCATCGTATGGGAGGACACCTCCGGGCAGGAGCTGTGTCTTGCTTGTCGACCAGCCTCGGAAGTCCGCAGCGTTCAGGTATAGCAATCCCCTCCGGGAGTCCACCTCCGCTATTGCCCGGGTGTTGCACGTCTCCCGCGGCCGGTGGTGCAGCCGTTCGGCCCCTCCTGCCGCGGCTCTTCTGGGGTACTCCTTACACCCTGTCGCAGGCTGGCGGCCGGCCCCAGTCCCAGATTGGTCGTGGTGCGGCTCGTCCCCGCTAGTGCGCCCAGGCCACTGCGCCGCCGTCCCCGGCTTCAATGCAGTTGTAGTCTCGCAGGGTCTCGGGCTCACCAGGTATCTTGCCACCGTCGGGTAGGGCCCGGCCCCGGCGCCCCGGCCACACCAGCCCAGCTATAATCCTCCTCCGGCCGTCCGCGGCCTACAGATTGCTCAGGCTCAATCGGGGTCTCAGCCTCGTGGCCGCTCTCAGGTCTTGTCTCTCGAGCAATGTCCAGCAGGCTCTCTTGTGGGTTCCGAGGGCGAGGCGGCTCACAAACCCCCTGCACCACTGAATGTTCAAGGTAGTTGTCTCTGCCTTTCGCTGTTGCCGCCGCCGTGCGACTTCCAGTTCCCTCAGCGACCACGGCCGTCTTTCGGAGCTACGGCGAACCCCGGCTGCGTCACCGCCGTATGTTACCGGAGCATTTAGAGGAAGGTCCCACGCTTGAGGAAAGGCGCCAACGTGAGCCACTCAAAAACGGTCCGGGTTCCCAGCTAGTCCCGGGGTTCACCAGGCTACCGCTCGGCTCTGCGGCCTGCTGCGAGTCCCACCAGGGTGTAGGGAGGGTGCGGACCCTCTCTCCTGCCCTCCCAAGCTGCTTCCTCCACTGGCTGCTCTGGACTGGGGCTCTCCCGTCCGCGGCTCCTCACCTCCACCTGTAGGGGTCCTGCCGGATCCGCAGGAGCACGGCCCGCGCTTAGCTTCTCCGCCGCAGAGGCCTGCCGTCCTCCCGGCCGCCCGCCCGCCCGAAAGGCCGCGTCCTCTGGCGAGGGTCGACTGGAGGCCAACCTCTCCCTCTGACGGCTGTCAGATACCTCCAGAGGGTTCTCGCCGGTCGTTGGCTGCCCCACCGCTGCCGGTTCTTCGCTGGCACTTCACCGGCAGCGGGTTCACAGTTGTCTGGTACAAGCAGGGGCCTAGGCCACTCCCGTGGCAGGCCGCGTCCCCGGCCTTGCGTGGAGAGGCAGCGCCGGCGTATGGGTCCCGGCACCGTCGCAGTCTGCCGCTGGGCGTTTCCTCGCTGCAGGGTTCTGCCGGTGGCGCCACTAGGGTCTCGTCCCCACCTGGAGGCGATTCACGCCGTTCCGGGCTAGGCCGCTGTGCTCCCACCTCCGCAAATGGCCCCCGGCTCCTCTCCCGCTCCGGCCCGTGTGCGCCGTTCGGCGCGCTGCTGCCGCTTTTCGGGGGGTTGCTTAGGGTCTCGAAGGGACCCACCGATGCTCCACCACCTCCGGTGCAATTCGCTAGCAGACCGGGGGGGAGATCTGCAAAATTCACGGTCTTGGGGCCTAGGTTCGCGGGAGCTCGCGGAAAATGCGTCCGCTCACCTCGCCATCTTGGCCACTAACACTACATTTAAATAGCTAATGAGTAAATTGCAAACATTTCAAAATATATTTCAGTACTTATGAAAGCCCTTTTTTTGTAATTCTGATGAAAAAATATTATATGATGAAAACAAATCCGAACACTTTTTTTTTTTTTTACAAATCTGTTTTTATTATTTTAAGTATACACTCAGTGATAGCAGGCATTTCTTACAGATGTTCGCAATCATGTATAACTGATTAATCAATACATGGGCATGTGGCCATATTGGTTTAACGTGCGTTCAAATTTCACTTCAAAGAAAACAAGGAACGCTCACCCAGGAGCTAGTTGTATTGCATTCTGCCAGATCTTATACTGTTGTTAAATTTCATTAGAAAAGTAGTGTGTCAACCTCCTGGTTACTCATGTGGTCTAATGCTGATCATTCAGCTTGAGCAATGAAACAGATGTTTTACTAAAAAAGCAAAGGAACAATAACTGTGGCAGCTCATAGCATCTGTACATGCGTAACTCCCTCCCCCCTTACCTTGCCCCAACCCCCCTACCCCCGGGGCTACTTATGTGCTCCTCAGCCATGATCATGTTAGTGTAGTTGCACCCTCGCCAAGGTATGTTAGGAGAAAGTGGGGCCAGGCTATCCCGTCAGTACAACAGCCTGTGGCATGCAGCCGCCAGCATGGTCACTACTTACTTCCCACGCATGTCTCTCGTGGCCTTCCCTTTCTAGCCGCTGTAACGCACAGAGCATCTGGTCACAGTGGGCTGCTATAGGCTCCTTCCTCAACCCCAGCGTTTCCTCCCTACGGATGGCAGTCCTCTCTGCCCTAGCCCATGCCTGAAATGAGGAACTCCATGCCTTTATGTGCGGCGGGTCGTGCGCCTTGCATCTCTTTGTGAGGAGGCATTTTGCTACCACAAGCCCCAGGTCCAAGAATCAGGACTTTACCTTATCTTTGGGGGACCTCTTAAAGTGGTGTAAGATGTATGCGGGCCAGACAAAGGATATGGCACGACCCGTGCTACCCTGCGACAGCCCACTAACCAGTAGTTGCCCAATTCAGGACGGCTCCACAGCATATGCAAGAACCACACCCCCAGCTCATTACACCTAGGGCACAGTGCATCACTACGATGAAAATACCTGTTGATCAGCTCCGGTGTGAGATAAGCCCTTGACAATGAATAACTGAATTTGGCAAAACCGCATGTTTTTGGGGATACGCACAGGACTTTTGAGCATCCTTACCCACTCCTTATCCACCAGTGGCCGCCCCAGGTCTAGTTCCCATTTGCACAGAAGCGGGCCTAAGCTGATAGCCACATGCTCCCTCAGCGATGCCGCGAACTAGGTGCCTGCCTCTCACCATGACGAGTAGGTATTGCATGGTTAGGTGCTGAGGCTCCGTGGTCATGTCCCCCCATTTGGCAGTCAATCGTGCCATCAGGGAGTGGTGCGCAAAAAAAACCCCGGCGGGAGCCCTCCCTCTGCCACTAGAGTCTCGTATGGTATGAGCTCACCATCCTGGTAGAGATCTCCAAGCGTATGAACATCGACCTCCTGCCATTCCGCAAGCACAGGAGCCGTAAGCACCCCTCCACTGCTCGGGGAGCCCTCCAGGGGCATGGCCGGTGCGTACGGGACAGCACTGCGGGTGAGATATAGGGTCCTTCAGTAGCACTTGTATGCCACCGCCAATAGGAGTGGCTTCGGCCTCGTGGCTGGAGCAATAGGATGAAAACGTCTGGTTATTTATTCTAACGAGTAAGGCGACATTATTGTGGCTGTATAATTTCTGCCCCTGTCCGTCAGCTAGCGAGCAACCCATTGCAGTTGAGCGGACCGATAGTAGTGCTCGAAATAGAGAGCAGCCAGGCCACCCCGGTCTGTCGGCAAGAATAGTTTAGCAAGCGCCAGCCTGTGCCTAGCTGTGCCCCAGACAAAGTCCTGTTGAGCCTGTTAAAGAAGGGGGCCGGAATAAACAGCGGCAAATTAACAAAGTAGTACAGGAGACGGCGAAGTATGACCATTTTGGTGAGCGCCACCCTACCTGTAGTAGTCAGTGGAAGTGTATTCCAAAAGCGCACCTGCAATTGAAGCGCTGTGACCGCCCTTCCCAGGTTCCCGTCAAACAAATTAGCTAGGCTACTGTAGATTTGTATACCTAGGTATCGGAAGGTGTTTTCTTTTCCACTGGACCTGCATACCGTCAAGACAGTATCCCGAGTCAGCAGTCCCTGCGCTAAAAGCATAAAGACAGGATTTACCCGCATTCACGCGAAGCCCCGAGATAGAAGCAAAGGTCTGCAGCAGCTGAGACAGCCGCCCCGGCATGTGCCCCAAGTCTCTCACATACACTAACAGGTCATCAGCGTAGAGCGACACCTTGTGAACCGCATCCCCTAGTGGTATACCATCTCCTAGAGTCGCCCGTATAGCCACCACTAGGGGCTCAATTGCCAGTGCGAACAGCAACTGGGACAGAGGGCACCCCTGCCGAGTGCCCCGGCCCACTGGCACCGCCTCAGAAATGTAGGGGCCTAACCGCACACGGACTGTGGAATTCTTGTGGAGCAGGCCGACCATGTGGAGGAACCCCATGTCCAACCCTTATCTCAGCAGCACTGCTGATAGGTACCCCCATTCTAGGCAATCAAAGGCCTTCTCCAGATCTAGGATAAGACATCCCGCCCTGGGCCACTTCTTCGTGGCCTCAGCTGCCACCCTGAAATACCTCCTCAAATTCAGTGACGTAGATCTCGTAGGGACGAACCCAGTCTGGTCCGCGTGTACCAAGTGGGGGACCACTGGTGGCAACCGTTCCGCCAGTACTTTCGCAAGGATTTTTTAATCCACTTTAAGCATCGCCAGGGGCCTATATGATCCTAGAGCCGTAGGGTCTCTGACCAGCTTAGGCAGGGAGACCAGGAACGCCTCCAGCATTGACTGGGGGTAGCGAGCCTTCCTCTATCGCCTTATTGTGGAGCACATGAAGTAACGGCACCAAGGACTCCCGATATGCTTTATAGTACTCAGCGGGCAAACTGTCCGACCCTGGCGTTTTCCTCGATGCCATTGACAGAATTGCCTCCCCGATTTCTTCTAAGGAGAGCGGTGCATTAAATGCTTCCTTGTGCTCCTCGGAGGGGGTGGGCAGCTGGATAGAGTCCTCAAACTCCTCTAGAAGGCGTCTGGGGCCGACACCTTTGGCCTTATACAACTGCTTATAGTGGTCAGTGAGGGCCCGGTTGATTTCGTGTTGTGTGTACACCAGCGTCCCGTCCACCCTGCAAATTGCCCCTATCGGGGCATGGCGTTCCTCCTGCCGGATTAACCAAGCCAATAGGCGTCCTGCTCTATCTGCCCTAGCATGTGTCCTGGCCTTGTGTGCCGCATAGTTGTGACATCGGAGCCGCTCCAGAAGCTCCGCATGTTGGGCGCGGAGATCCTCCAATTTGTGCGAGCGTCTACCCCCTCCCTCTCGCTCGTATTGCAGTAGCTCATCTTCTAAGCGCGCCAGGGAGCCGGAAAGCGTCCTACGTATATTCCACGTGGCCCCCCAAGCAGTGGCCCCGGACAGGTGCTTTGTGGGCGCCCCACTCCACTAATGCGTTGCTCGCCGTTCCTTCATTAATGTCAAAGTATGCTAATAAAGCCTTACCCAGGGAGGAGCGAGACTCCGGGTCCTCTAGCGCGCTAGGTTGAAGTTATGATCGGAGTGCGTCCGCCCCAGGTATTCGGACTGTGCAATAAGCGGGAGCAATAATTGGGAGCCCACTATCCTGTCTAGCCGGACATGCAAATCGTGTACTGCTGAGTAGTAGAAGTAGATCTTATCTGTCGGGTGGAGTATGAGCCACAGGTCCTGCAGCGCCCAGTGTGTGAGCCTGTCCCTAAACGCCTGCACTTTGGAGTCTATCGCTGTGGTACGGAGGGGGGGAAAGGATCTGTCCAACTGAACATCCAGCACCATATTAAAGTCCCCTCCTAGCAACCAAGGGAGCCCAGCATAGGGATGTAGGAGCTGCGTCAGCCGCGCTAGAAAGGACGGTTCTCCACATTAGGTGCATATAACGATCCTAGCAATACCTCTTGACCGTTTACTTTCCCCCGTACCAGCGTGTACCTACCCTCCCGGTCCACCTCCACCTTTTCGCAACTGAAGGGAATGCCCGCCCGCACCTAAATTAGTGTGCCCCGAAAAGGTGGTGTTGTGTATTTGCCCTCTCAAACACCTGTGAAGTCTGTCAAGCTCCGTCTGGGTCATATGTGTTTCCAGTAGGAGGCCAATCCCCACAGAGTGTCGCTGTAAGTAGTAAAAGATAGAATAACGCTTCGACAGTGTGTACATGCCACGTATGTTCCAGGTCACAATATTAGTGTGTGCCATCATGAATCTGGGTAGTTCGGCGTGGGGCAAAGTGGCCGCACCAGGGGGTCTGGGCTGTGGCCGGAAGAGAGCAAATCAATGCGCTACCATGCGAACATTGTAACAACTGCAAACAGTGTAACAAATAGGGCGGATGGGCATCCGTCCAAACCTCAAAAACTATAGTTAAAGGTGAGCTATTCCAGTGTGTTGCCTGGTGGGGTGCGTGTGATAACAGTGGCTTGTCTACACTATTCCCCCTCCCATGTCTCCTCGGAGTACAGGAGGTGCAGTAGTGTGTCATGGATTCAACTAACGCTCAGGTCTGGCGCGAGTCGCAGCGGCGGGAGCCCGCGAATGCAGACAAGAGTGGCTTCTAACGTCTTACGCTCCACCCCCACACAGCGGGTTGCCCTCTGTTGTTACACATATGCCCCGGCAGGCTCCGAGGAACCCCCCAGTACACAGTACATTCCTGCGAAATGTGCACAAACATATGAAAGGGGGGGAAATAACAATTCTTGGCCAGTGTGTGTAAACCTTGTCCGAAGTTTGCACTCTGACATAATATCACACGATTTGGTCCGCAGTCTGTGGAGTCATCACTGGCAGGTTCGAGTCTAAGAAATCACAGTGGATGGAGACCACGCACCGCTGGGACCCGGGGCACTGCCCGCGTAGGCCTCCATGAGGTCACTGCCGTGCACGGACCCCCCA
Organism: Lissotriton helveticus; assembly: GCF_964261635.1. NCBI lineage: Eukaryota > Metazoa > Chordata > Amphibia > Caudata > Salamandridae > Lissotriton > Lissotriton helveticus. The sequence goes on along the minus strand of NC_136061.1, from coordinate 354,658,577 downwards.
CCGATGCTTACGTCTTCTGGACCTCCTTTCCGGACGGCTGCCGGTCTCCGTACCTGAGGTCACTGCCGTGCACGGACCCCCCCCCGATGCTTACGTCTTCTGCACCTCCTTTCCGGGCGGCTGCCGGTCTCCGTACCTGAAGGTCTCGTTTCTGTCCACTGCCCCGACTCCTCCAGCCAATCCCACACCTCTGCCGGGAAGTCGAAAAAACGAGTCCCCTCCTTCATGACCACTCTCAGCCGGGCCGGGAACAGTAAGGAGTAAGGCAGTACCTGTTCCCTAAGTTGAGGATTCACTGCCATGTAGTTACTTCTTCGCTGCTGCACAGTCGCTGTATAGTCCGGCAAAAACATAACTCGACTGCTGCCCACATTCAGGTCGCCTAATTTCTGGGTTTCACGCAGGACCACGTCTCTGTCCCGGTAATTAAGAAGGTTGAAAAGGAACGGGTGGGGCCTGGCCACCGGCCTGGGCATCTGTGCCGGTACTCTGTGCGTCCTTTCCACGACAAATTGTTGAGATAGCGCCCCGTAGGGCAGGAGGTCACGCAACTAGCGCTCAACATACTGCTCCGGGTTTCTTCCCTTCTCTCCCTCCGGAAGACGCACCACGTGGATATTATTACGCCGGGAGCGCCCTTCCTCATAGTCTATCCGGTCTTCAAGCGCATGGACCGGGTCGATCATGTCTTGTAGTTCTGTGGTGTGATTCTGAGTAACGGGCAGGAGCACCTGAAGTATTTGACTATGTACTGTAACTCTCTCAGCCAGCTTACGGTGGTCAGCGTGGAGAAGGGTGAAGTCCGACGTGACTTTATCGATCAGTGTTTCTAGGGACTCCTTGGTCTGCTCCAGGGTAGTGTCAATCCTCTCCACCGCCGCCAGTACAGAGTCCATCTTGGCCGAGAAGGCCGCTGCTTGTGGCTCCATGTCTCCAGTTTGGCACCCTTGTGGGGGTTCCAAGCTCCCCGCCGCGTCTGTTCTTGCTGCGACTTGTCTCGCAGCCGGCCCATCACAAGTTATTGAGCAGTTGGTATTCACAAGCTGTCCACAAACTATGAGGGCACAACCAGTTACAGATCCTCCGGACCAGGGCCAAATGGTAGAGTGCCTTGCCGCGCGGTTAACGGAGCATTCCACTGCACACCCCTGCCCCCCTCCCCCCTTCCTGAGGGACATCTCGGGTCCCGCAGCCTGTTCCTCAGGGACCCGATGCCCAGTCTCAAGGGTTGGGGAAAATCATCTGCTGTGTGTCAGCCACAGGTATCAGGGGGCTCTCAACCCGCCCTCAGCGTCTCCCGGTCAGTGCGGGGGTTCCTTTGCCACTCCTTGCTTGTTCAGGGACACCGCACCACTGCCCTAGCTTCTCTGGTGCTCTGCCCAGCAGGACCTCCCGCGCCCCTTACTGATGGTACCTAGCAGGGCCAGTACAGGCACGCCATGGCCCCCACCAAGCGCACCCGGCAGGTGCCCGCCTGGAGGCCACGGAGTCCCTGCGCGTTCCCGTTCTATGGCCCCCCTACTGCGTGCAGCACCTCCACGACAAGGCTGCACCTGGTAAGGTCCCGGTTAGTTCGTCCGTGGCAGCACGGTTGATCAGCGCCTCAGTAGTGGCCACACCCTCCTTGCAGCTTCTTACAAGTCTTCGATTACCAGAGTCTCACTAGGAACCCCCAGGTGCCCCACTCACTGTCGTCGGGCGCGTTTTCCTCAGGCTCACCACTTGTGTCGAGGGTGTGCCACACCAGTGCTGGTCCCACTTAATATGGTGCCTCCCTCAAAATGGCGCCCGCTCCCTACCGCACCAATCTGCAGGCCAGCAGTGTCTCCAGGCCCGACGACAAGCAGTTCCCTCCAGCTCCTCCGCGGCCTCCGGACGCTTCAGTTGCACCGCCTCCTAGGTCCGGCACATTAGATGGTACTCCAGGGCTGTGCTACCAGCCGCCGCGTGTCGCCCAGCGGGGGGGGGGGGGAGAACGGGGGGGGGCATCCACCTGTTCCTCCCCACGAGTGATGTGCGCTAGCCCCTAGGGTATACTGCAATCCTCCCAGGGGCCTAAACCAGTCCTCAGCCGTCCGCACCTCACCTTAGAGGGGGCCCCGCATCACGCCCATGCTTTATTTCTCGCCTCTATGCCGGCACGCACAGACCGCTGAATACCTGCAGCCGTCGGCAGCTCAAACAGGCACTGTGGGCCCGTACCTCTCACAGGGCCTGCACTGGTCCGAGACCCGGGCTCACTTCCCGCTGCTCCACTACACCACTCAGACGGCGGCGGCAGACGCCACCGCTCAGGGCATGATGCGCTGTTACCTTTTCCGAGCCGCCCTGGTCCACCAGGCCGTAGCTTCTCTCTGCCACTCGGCCGCCAGCGGACCCCAAGGCGTGGCGAGCCCTCGGAGCGCCTCACTGCCACTGTGGGGCCGCACCTCGCCCAGTCTCTGCTCCGCACCTCAGAGCCTAGTAACGGCGCCTGGCAGCCAGAGCCTCCGGTCTTGTCTGGCTTCAGCACCCGGGACGCCGCACACACAGGCCAGTGCAGGGCCGTACATGCAGTGCGCCTCCAGCTGCCTCACGGTGCCATTTCAGGTCTCGCAGCGGCCGTTGCCGCTCGGGACACTTTGCGTGCCCTTTCCTCCCGGGCCGCGCTGCTCTCCCAGATCTCAGCGCCCCGTCCAACGATTCGTGGTCCGCAAACCGCCTGGCCGTGTAGGCTCCCCACACCAGTCCCGCACTAGGTGGACACAAATTGCACCTCTGCAGGATAAATAACAGGAGAAACCGGGGGTATCGGTCGGAGCTTCAGTGTCTCACATCCACCATGTTGGCTGCCTGGCCACGCCCCCCCAACAAATCAGAACACTTTACTTGGTTATGTGCAAATGAAACATTTGTTTGCTGAAACCCAATTTTCACAGATTGTTTATACACGATATCATTTTATCAGTAAAGCTGCAAGTTAATTGAAACGTTTATGGCCATTTCCATGGAAAATTCACTGTCTGTAAATAACTGTGAGCTACCACAACATGTTTTAGTAATATATTTATAAAAAAGTGAGTTTTTAAACATGAACTGAGTAACTTTCCTGTGTGAAGAACAGTAATGTTTGGTGCCCACTGTCTCACGTAAACTTGTTGCCTCGGTCAGGCCAGTCCACCTACCTCTTTGTACTGGCAATGATTGATCTGTCTCCCAGTCATGCTATTTCTCACCGCAATCAGTAGTTGGTGTTTACCTTCTGCAGCCCACTTGTTTGTTTCTGCTGTTGTGACAATTCCAGTTTATTCTTCACTTAAAATCTGAGAGATTTTGCAAAATTGTAATTTGCAGATCGCGTTTTCTGCATGCAGTATGGCCACTTGCTCAACTGAAGAAATGGCTTGTTCCACAGATCTCCAGCAAGTAATTGCTTCCAAGTGATGCTTAGCCAATGGAGAAACTTGAGAAGCAGGATCATCTTCAGAGAGGAGTTTGTCTAACCTAGATTCAAAAGTCTCGGAGCAATTTGGTGCACATGTAGATTTGCATGTTTAGTCTGTTAAAGAAGTAGCGGCAACTCTTGAGAAATCCTTGAGACCTACACCATACCTTCAATCACTTTTTCTACGAAGAGTATGCAGTGATCCCTAGCCGCGGCTACCATGCCAGCATGAACCATTTGGACTATGGGAGATAGTGGGACTTTTATATTGCATTCCTCAAACCAATTTAGGTGGCTATCACAACTTTGAAGTACGTTTGTCTTAGCACCGTGGGTGAACAGCCCAGATTGACGTTCTGCTGAACCATAGATGTTATGAGTTTAGGTGCTGCACTACCATAGACCTTATTACAATAAGCTCAGTATCCACTAATTGGAAACCACTAGCTGTATCAGTTGACAATCTGTCAACTATTGTGGACAGTTTTCTGGTTTTAACTGCATTCAGGGTTATACCTACTAAAGGTATTACTGCTTCAAAGATGTCTCCCAAAATTTCTGAGAAACTTTCTCTTTTAAATCTGCTCAGATGACTGTTAATCTCAAATGAACCCTCTGCATTTCTGTCAACATGAAAGATTTTTGGAAAAACTAATCCAACAAAACAAGTCCCATACCAGTGGTCTGGGAGGTTGTAATAGGCTTTATCTCCACACACAAAATAAATTCCAGGAAAAATTGGATCCTTGCCACCTTTGAATCCCCAACCCCCCATAATTTGATAAGTGTCTTCACATTGACTGGCACCCACAAAGTAATTATCAAACAACGTATTATCTCTTCTGATACAACATTTTCCACTAACCGGTTTATCTATGTGAATAGCAACATTTTTATAAGATTTGCCATTTAATTTTTCATCCTCTATTTGCCAAAATTTCGATTTGGTTTGCTTAAGCATTTCATTTCTTTTATAAATTGCTCTTCTCTCTTCAACTAAATTCAAGAAAGACTTTTCTTCAGTTCTCAACTTAAAAGTTAAATTATTTTTAAAAGCATACTCGTAGGCAAGTTAATTAGTCACAATAAAGAATTCCCTCATCTGATTAGCATGTTTATGCTTATTCAGACTTTTGTCAATTTTCAAATTTGCAAAGATTTCATCATGGTTCGAATAGTAATATTCTAAACGACCAGTCTGATAAAATAAGCTAGCTATCACACTGCAGGTTATACCATAAGTAAGAGGAAGCATATTATATGTCACTCCCTCTGAAACAGAAGCAGGCAATTTTACACAAATGTAGCAGTCTTTGACTTCCATCACTTTAACATACTCTGCTAGAAGTCTTGAAAAAGTATTACTAGAAAAATCACCAGTAGATCTATCTTGATGAATCTCTGGTTTGTGATCAATAATTCTGTTAGTTTTACTTATTGCACCATGATTATCTTGTTTCACTGTAGCTTTACTTGTCATTTTAGCTTTGTACGTTTCCTTATCAATTCCAAAAGGGAAAATGACAGCTAAGATTAACCAAAGCAAGATTATTGAAATCACACAAATAGACATTTTACAGCATCTCCTTAAAATGGAACATCTAGAGTTGGTATTAGTAGAAGTATAAGGCATCTTTACTCTATTAACAAGAGCCTTGCAAAGAAAACAAAAATAAAAAATGTAATAAAAATGTCTAAAATTTCTAATACCGCCCTATTTTTGATTTTTTTTTTTAAGAAAACCTAACTTTCTAACAGCTTTTCTTCGAACTTGCGTCTTACATCAATGTGTTTATCCAACTAACACAATTTCTTCGACCTTGTGTCACCTAACACATTTTCTTCAGCCTTATGCCAAAAACAAAACCTCAAATTTTTACAGATACATTTTAATCATTGTCACTAATTTCATCTATCTCTTCCCGACTACTACTGTTCACCTCCACCACAGGTGGGATGATTATATAAGTCCATTCAGGGGACTTATATTTCTGGTTAGGTTTTACAACTCTTTTTGCTCTACTGCTAATAACTTCTATTTTCTTTCCTGCTTCACTTTTCTTTTCAGAGTCACCCTTTTGACTTGACACCTCATTCACTTGTTCTTTTGATCTGTTCACCAATTTGAATTTTAGGCCTTCATTTTCACTTGGCCAGTTATCACCTTTTCTTAATAATTTCTTCTTTGGCTCTGTCACATTACATTCAGTTCTCCAAGCTCTTTTTCTGAAATTTCTTATTTGAGAATCTTCATCACTCTCATCTGAGTCTGTATCTGAAATTTCAAAACTGATTTTAGGATCTTCTTTACTCGGCAGCTTCACTCTGTTAGGAACATTATCTTTATAGCTGGTACTTGGTAACTCTTCTTCTTGAATTACTTCTAACTTCCCGGTTTCAGAATTTCCGTTCCTGCTTTCAGAGCTTCTATTCTGCTTTTCAATACTCTCCTGATCATTGATTGCTTCTTGCTCAGACTCTTTTTTCACTTCTTTTCCTAGCAGATCTTCATCATTATCAGAGTCTACTATCACAATCTCTAACTCTTTTCCATTCAATGCCTCATTCGTAGTTGAATTTCCCAGATGTCGACTTTCTTGTCGATCTTCAGAATCTGGATTTTTCTCAGGTTCTTCTTCAGAATCTGAATCTGCTGTAGTGTCACCTTCGTCAGGATTTTCAGGTCGTGGTACACTAATTGTGTGACTTGCATGAATCCACCTTTTCAAACCCTTACACTTTACTGCATTTGTTGTGACAAGAATTATCTGTATTGCTTTTTGCCATCTGAGTACCAGACAATTTCTTCTTTGGTGAACTTTTGTCCTCACCCAGTCTCCTGGTAACAGATCATGTGCTTGCTCTTTGTCTCTTGTTATCACTTCAGTTCCCACCTGATGGAACACAGAAGTCACGACGTCAGAAAGGTTCCTACAGTACTCCAAAATGACGCTATCATTTATACTCATCAGCTTCCCTACAGGTACAAATGCTTGTCTCATGACTCTGCCCATGACAATGTCACGTGGACTTAAACCTGTCTTTTTATCAGGAGTACTTCTTAGAGACATCAAAACAAGTGGAAGTGCATCTGTCCACTTCATTCCTGTAGCTAGACACATTTTACTAATCCTGTTCTTAATTGTGCCATTAACTTGCTCAACAACACCTGATGCCTCTGGTCTGTAGGCGCAGTGCAACTTTTGTTTTATGTTTAATGCTTCACAAACCAATTGTAACAGTCTGTTTTCAAAATGTGTTCCACGATCACTTTCCACAGTCACCGGAAAACCGTACCTTGGTATGATCTCCCTTAAAAGCAATTTTGCAACAGTAACCGAATCATTGTGACGTGTTGGGAACGCTTCAACCCACCTTGAAAACAAACCGATTATCACAAGGATATAACGTAGTTTGTTGTGGGGTGGCATATCAATGAAATCCATTTGCAACCTAGTGAAAGGACCACCCTCCCGTCCTATGGTTCCCATGCTTACAACTGTTTTCCTGTTTGGGTTCATTTGCTGACAGATTAAGCATCTCTGGCAAAAAGATTCTGCAATTATCCTGACCTTTGGGTTAAACCAAGTCTGTCTGAATAGCCTAATCATGGAATCTCTTCCAATATGTCCCTGACCATGATACATTCTGGCCATATTAGCAATCATGCTATTTGGTAAAACTGGTCTGTCATCTTTGTAAACCCAAATTCCATCTTCTTCTCGCTGTCTGCAATCTGCTCTTAACCATGAGTCTTTTTCCTCATCATTTGCTTCATCTTGTAAATCTTTTACTCCTTGCCATGTCTCAACTACAGATGTTAGCATGAGTGAATTCAAAACATGTTCATTATTTTTCTCCCGATTGATTGAGTAATTGTTTTTCGCGCAATATTTTGCGATTTCATCTGCATAGGCATTCCCTTTTGTAATATAATCCTCACCTTTTTTTATGAGCTGCACATTTCACGACAGCAATTTTCTCTGGTAATTGAATGCCATCGATCAATCTCTTAATTACTTTTGCATTTCTTATTGGTGTTCCCGCAGAAGTTAGATAACCTCTTTGAGACCAGAGCTGACCATAATCATGGACAACTCCGTATCCATACTGACTGTCAGTCACTATAGTGATTTTCAACTCTTATGCTCTTTCACAAGCACGAATCAAAGCTATCAATTCTGCTACTTGAGCTGAACGAATTCCTTTGAGACATGATGCTTCAACCACACTTGCAACTGTGCAGACAGAATATGCTGCTCTCAGAAAACCTTCGTCAGTTCTTAAGCAAGAGCCATCAACAAAGTAAACAAAATCTGATTCAGGCAAAGGAACATCTTTAATATCCTGTCTTGGCTTGGTAAAATATTCTAAAACATCCAAACACTCATGATCGATGTCATTTTCATTTCTAATTTATGTCACAGTACCATCAGGCAACAATGTGGAAGGATTTAAATTTACACACCTTGCTATCGAAACATTATCTGATCCCAGAATAGTTTTCTCGTATTTTGTTAACCTGTTACTTGTCAAATGCTGTGTTTTGCTTCTAGTAAGAAGAATTTCAACCGAATGGGGTACATAGACTTTTACAGGAAATCCCATTATAATTCCCTCACTTTGCTCAAGGCTCACACTTGTTGCAGCTACGGCTTTTAAGCAGCCTGGTAATGCTTTTGCAACAGGGTCAAGAACTGCTGAGAAGTATGCTATTGGCTTTCTCAGTTTTCCATGTCTCTGAATAAGGACTGATAATGCATATCCTTCTCTTTCACTGCAATACAACTCAAAATCCTTTTCATAATCTGGCATGCCTAAAGCTGGAGCTTCACACAAGCCTCTCTTTAGCTTTTCAAATGCTGCCATCTCAATTTCTGTCAGAAAAATTGGATCTTTTATGTCCGCTTTTGTTAATCTCTGTAGTGGTTTTGCAATTACTGAAAATCCACTAATCCATTGGCGACAATAGCCAACCATTCCTAGAAACATTCTCACCTGTCTCTGTGTTTTTGGAGGTTGCATTCCCTGAATCATTTTAATTCTCTCAATTGTTACCTGTCTGATTCCTTTTGCAATCCTGTGACCAAGATATTTTATTTCTTGTTTGCAAAACTGTCATTTTGCAGGAGATACTTTATGTCCCTCATCTGCCAGGTGATTCAAAAGAGTAATTGTATTTTTAACACAATTATCTTGTGTTTTAGCAGCCACTAGCAAATAATCTATGTATTGCACCAATGTTGACTTACCAGGTGAATCTAGGTTTTCCAAGGATTTCTTTAGCAACTGATTAAAGATAGATGGACTCTCTGTATACCCTTGAGGGATACGACACCATGCTAGGATACGATCCTGGAACCTGAACGCAAAGATTTGCTGGCTATCTGGATGCAATGGAACAGTAAAGAATGCATTGGAAAGATCAATAACTGTATACCATTCCGCATCATGTGGAATCTGGTAAAGAATCACTGCTGGGTTTGGAACAACTGGACAACATGGAACAACTATCTGATTAACCTTTCTCAGGTCCTGAACTATCCTGTAAGTTCCATTTGGCTTTTTGATTCCCATAATCGGTGAATTACAAGGACTACTTTCTTTCAGTACACCTTGTTTTTAAAATTTTTCAATTACAGGAATGACACTTTCAATTGTTTCTGCTTTCATTTTATACTGAGGAATATTTGGAAAATCTATTCCATGTTTCACTGTAATTTTGACTGGATCAACATTTTTCATTAAGCCCATTTCATTTCCTGTCAGATCCCACATTTCAGCTTTAACTGTCTTTTTTTAATTCTTCAGGAAGATTATCTTTATCAAATGCAGGAAATAGTTTACTTTCCTCTGCTTCAACCATTAACATTGTTAATCTGTAAAGCCCATTCTCTTCAAGAGTTTGAAGTTTAATACCTTCCGGTGAGCAATATATTTTGCAGTTCATCTTACATAAAATGTCCCTTCCTAACAAGTTTACAGGACTGCTGTTACAAACTACAAATCTTTGTTTGTCTTTGAATTTACCAATTTCGACCTTTACAGGTTCTGTTAAATCTGTTTTAATTTGTTGATTAGCTACACCAACTACTTGGATACAATCACCAGAGAGAGGCAGGTTTTCTATTTCCACTGATCTAACAGTAGAACGGGTAGCACCAGTGTCCACAAGAAAAGTGATTTCTACATCATTCACTTTACCATTTATAAATGGACCGGACTGGTCAACCTCAAGAGTGGCTCCAAGCACACACACTTCCTCCTCTCTCAGGCACCGTCATAAATAATCCTCAGAATCACTTCCTCCATTTTCTGTCATCAAAAATTGTCGAGAAACATTTGGCACATTCACTCTTTGCGGTCTGATTACCTGATCACCTCCGCAGAATCCTGTTTCGGAATTGTACCTCTGCACATTCACACAGTTTGGAAGCGGTGGTTGTGGTATCTGACTCTGCTGATTCACTAACTGTTGCTGTAGCTGTTGCTGCAGATTTAGCTCATTTATCTGTCGCTGTAGCTGTTGCTGCAGATTTACATCATTCTGCATCTGTGGATTCAATGATGCATTTTTAAAATTTCTGGGCGGATTTGTACATTCGCGCTTCCAGTGTCCAATTTCGCCGCAATTAAAACAAGGGAGCTTTTGTTTCAACTCCTCTATATTAACATTGAATTTTGGCTTGTTACCTTTAAATTTACCTTGATTCTGATTCTGATTAACATTAACATTCTTATTCTCTAAATTTGCAATTTGCTGCTCAGCTACCTTCACCTGTGTTCACATTGCCTTTTCTTTTAACTTATTTTGCTTTGCATCTATCTCATCACTGCAGTATTTAGGCTTTCTCAAAATGTCATCAACTGAGAGTGATTGCCAACCGACAATCCCATTTCTAATCATCTCCCCAATTTCAGGTCTCAAGCCATAAACAAATCTATATATAAAGTGGCTCATGTCCTTTTCACTTAATTTTTCATAGCCACTGTATTGTTTAAATACTAACAATACTCTCTCATAAAATGAATGTACTGATTCGTTTGGCTCTTGATTTGTTCTGTCAATTTTAACCCAATCAACTTCTTTTGGAGGAATTTTGTGTTTCAACCAGTAAATTACCTTATCATACAAACCCATAACTTCTGATGATGGAGCACCTGTTACTGCATCTCGAGCAGGTTCTACCTTAGGCCAACTTACAGAAACTTTACATTCTGTCCAAAGATCTGATGGGACAACTATGTCAAAGAATCCGTCAAGATCAATCCACAGAACCTTTGAAACTTTAATGAATCTATCTACCTGTCGATACCATTCCACTGGCTTCTCTCTCAGCCGAGGAAATTCATTTGTGAATAACAAGATATCCTGTCTTGACCAAGGAACATGCACATATCCACCTCCTGCTATTTCCCTCATTGGATACTGATTTGCTACCATGCCTTTCTCTTCTTTCTTCCTCTCTTTTCTTGGTCCATTTCAGTCTCCATTTGCTTAAATCTCCCAATCTTTTTATATATACGATCAAATCTTTTATATGCAATATTCTTCCCATTGTGTTGAAGTTCTCAATGTCTTTCAGTGAATTCTAATCTGTAGTGTTTTCCCAAATTCTTCTGTTTGCTCAAATCAATTTCTAATTCATTAGCTAACTCTTCCAACTGTTCATATTTATTTTTCGTTTTCCATTGTACACTTTTACAAATAAATAATAATTCATCATCTTGATAATACTTTAAATTGTCAGGTCCAATGTGCCAATAATTAATTCCTCCAAATCTGCTTTTAATCTAGCAACATCAAGTTTTGGGAAAATTACATTTGATTTTTCAACACTCTTTTCTGGGGTTTCAGTATCAGATTCTGCACCAACTGGAGTTCTACATAATACATTTTGATTAAAAGTTAAATCAGGTATTGTTTTCTCTCGATGTATTTCAGTTAAATCTGTGTAAAATTTTTCAGCTACTTTCTGAATTTCTGCATTTAATGGAATAGTTAAAGTTGAATGTCCCATTTCTCTTTGACCAAAAACTGGGTGAACTAGACCAATCGTTATTGGAACCGTTACTGCTTCCATACTTTTAGTTAACTGCTGTACTAATTCTTCTTTCGATCGGAAGTATTCTGAAGTATCTGGTATTTCCTTACTTTTTTCTAATCTTATTACATTTCTAAAAGTTTCATCTCTTAAAACTGGGGTTTCAGGGAAATTTCTATTTTCACCATATACACTAGAATTAGTTCTCGTTTCTACTCTTTCAGGAGTTTCCGTATTATTCGGATAAAATCTAGATGATCCCTCATTGAGTGGTGGTGCACTTGGAGTGGTTTCTGTAGAAACCATCGGGGTAGACCATGCACAAGCTGGTTTAAAAGGAGTCTGTTTCTGATTTGTAATATAAATTTCTTCTGAAACTGGATCTTCTAATTCACTATCTTCAATATTATTTTTCTTTTGGGTGTTCTTTTGACCTGGTATCTCTGTAACCATCACTCTTACTGGGTACAAACCATCACACATCTGCTTGTCTCCATCGACGCTTTCTATCTTCATGAGTTTCTCTATTTATATTTATCTTTGGGCCTCTTATAATACCACTATTTTCTCATGCAAGTTCAAACATCTCATCCTCCCATTCAACCAAAGCTTCAAATTGAGTAGGTCTAGGCTTCGGCACAAGAGCCATCATTTTCTCTCTCAAGTTTTTGAAAACCCTCATATTAAATGACCCGTCTTCTGGCCATGCTAGAACACCATCATTTTTGGTATAATCCATCCAATTATCAAACCAAAGGCAAGTATGATAACCATATTCACCTTCCATATATGCTGCAGGTGTTTTGTACTTATGAAGTAATTTTCCACCTCGCGTTTCGATTTTCTTATCAGGTGTAAATATATTTTTTATTTTCTGAAACCATGTAAGCTGCTTCTCCTCTTTTTTGTAGTAATAACTCATGTTTCTAATCAAATCCGCTTAATTCTAAATGATAAACGTTTCCTAGTTGTTCAGCAAAATCAGCCAATTCGTACATGAAACTCACCAACAAGCCAATCAGGTTAAGCGAAGTCACCACCTAGCTCAACCAATAGAATTGCTATTTTCAGGATGAGCCAATCAGCTAACAGCTCGTCTGAGTCACGTGAGCCAATCAGTGCGCTAGCTGTGACGTATGTTAGCCAATCACAGCGCGGACCCTGTGATGTACACTGCCGCTGCAGCTTCTCGTCTCTCACTCCTAGAGCTCACCCCTCCTTTACAAAATATTTTCACAGGGCCATTTTAAGAAATCTTTTTCAATGATTTTCGATTAATAACGACAAAAAAACAAACCATTTGTTTGTTTCACTAAATAAAGTGATAGTTTATACAATCACTCAGGTATTCTTTTGCGTGGAATAGACGACGCTATTCTCACCGAATATTCAATCGTTGATAAAGTATCACTACTCTACCCTTCAAACAGGCAATAACAAACTCGTTTCCCTCTGAATGCACATAAAGTAACAATTCAAAGTTTGACTTGAACGCAATTACAAAATCATTTACGCACATTCAAACGGAAGAAACCCTAACCATGTATACATGAAATCTTGGTAGGACTTTAACCAACCATAGAAATCCTCACGCGCCAGTAAGAATAGACAACGCTTCCTTACCCTTCACGCAAGTTTAGATAAATTCTATTACTCTTTTCACAGTGAGTTTTAAAATAGGCTCTCCAAGTCCCTATACTCAAAAGTTACAATTTCATAGACAATCCTCACTATACATTCTACCTAGCACACCTAAAATCCCTAAACTCGTGCTGTACGTCCACAACACTAGTGATATATGACAATACCACTATTTTGAAACAGAACAAATGCACTGTGCAACTTTACCTGTCACACTACTCTTGTACCGGTACAAAACCAGGAATTTTCACACTACTGGAAAAAACCTTTCGACTACATATAACAAGTGAACAAACTCAACATATGTTAAACATTGATCCTATGTAATTACCATGTGGCATGTCTGTTCCAATAGTAACCGTAAATCTGCTACCAGAGAATTGATTCAGCGCCTCTATAGAAATTCTGTCTCAATAACACTACCCAACATTAGATACTCACCATTAATCATAAATCACTCACAAGGCCCATTTACTAACAAGGACGACCAACTAATGGTTAGTGGTAGTTGCACTCGCGAGTTTCATATGTAATTCTAGGTTTTGTTTATGTAGTAGGTGCTACCAAAGTGAACCTTCTGGGCCCAAGGTTAGTATGAATTCAAGATGTGCGTTACACGGAACTCGTGTGACGTCCCTTTGGCGCACTTAAAAAATGCTTTCTTGCTCGTTTTTTCGTTGACAATTGTTTATTTTCGTAATCTTTTCTTCATAAATGTTTCTTCAATACATTATTAATTTTCATAATATATCCATTTATTTGCCCAATGCATTTCGGGCTAAAGCCCTTCTTCAGGGGACTTAGTCCTACAAATTAATCCAGAATTATATAACCTTTAGTAATTTCCACTGGTACTGTACTCAATGTCAATCTGCCATTTACACATCATTATATATTCATGCAGTGCTCAAAGAGAAGCATCCGGTGTGGGTAATCAAATACAAAGTGATAATTCATGCATAATGTGAGGTTCAATTCATCAATATGGCGTGAACGTGTACAAATGTAATACATATATATTGAGCGCGCTTAAAGATGGAGTGGAAACGAGTGCTTCGTGTGAAGTACAACACGTTGGGTGATTGGGTGACTTAATAAGCTGAGAACACGGTATCACAAATGTGTTACACATGCTTTTAGAACCTGGGGTGCATGTGCGGGAACGATTATACACTAACCTGAGGCTAGAAAAACATCTAGCTTCGAAGATAGTTTTCAAAAAGGTTCTGTGGATTTAAACGATAAAGTTTGCGGAATGGTCAATACATTGTACGGCAAAAAATTAAAACGAAGGGAAAAACGATGACGGTGGAAGAATGTCTTACCGATATATTCTAGACGTTCCGCGTCTGTGTGGTGGCGTCCGGAAGTGTCTAAGACGGTGTCGGGAAACATTCGGTTTCCATGTTGTTCTTCCGTGGTATTTAAAGAAAGAACGTTTCTTTCTAGTGGGTGATGATAGTCACGTGGGAGCGTGTGTTGAAAGCGATTCCGTGATTGGAGCTCGGACGTCCGAGGTTCCGAATGGTGAAAGGTTGCGTTCTACTGGAAAATACGGTCACGTGTACGCGTTGCAAAATATGGTTGTTAAGGATACACCAACGCATCCCTGTATACCATTCGTGGCAGGTTAGATAATGTTAAAGAAAAGTGTCAGTGAACGTAATGTCGTGCGCACAAGTGTGGGGCGTAATGTGAGTTTAGTGGCTCAATTTTATATAAACGTGGTTAAATTATATATAAACGTTCACATGAGTGATTATCGACGTGGTTGGATGACAAAATGTTATAAAAATGGCACATGCTGGTACATGATTGTAATAAAATAATATAAATCCAATGCGATACATTGTATGGTACTCCAATGATTCTGTCTTAGCTCAATTGTATATGTTCACAAGAGTGATAATTAACATTATTGGATGGCAATGTCTCACAAAATTGCACAAGTTTGTACATGGTTACAATAAATTAATAATATGAATCTAATGCAATACGCTGTATTGTTCTCCTGGGGGCCCCCAGTTGATGATTATAAATAGCAACTAAATTCCAGTCTTTCATTAAGCCCCTTGGGCTGCACCGATGATAAACGGTGAATCCAGTATAGTTCTCTCCTTAAGAGAAATTGGTCATTGTTTCTGCCCGGTAGTGTAGGAACTATTTCTAAGATACAGTATTTCAACTGACTCGGGTTGTGGCTTCGTTCTTGGAAGTGTACTGCGACTGTGGATTTGGTTGATTTCATCCTTATGTTGCTTCTGTGTTCGGTTAGACGTATTTTAATTTTTCTTGTGGTTTTCCCCACGTATATGAGGCCGCATGGACATTTCAACATGTAGACTAGATTTGTACTGTCACAAGTTCCTGTGACTCTCAATTTGATTTTGGTTCCATACAGTGGATGGGTGATTTCATTACCTCTTATAATTGAGTTACAATTTCCACAGTTGTGGCATGGAATAGTCACTTTGAAATTGGATGTTTGTGTCACAGGTTTACGATTCAGTAGTTCCTTGATGTTTTTTGTTCGCTCGTAGGCGAATATGGGGTTCTTTGAAAATATGCCATTGAAATCTTCATCTAGGGCTAGTAAAGGCCAGTGTTTAATAATGATTTTTTTGATCATTTGACTTCTGGTTGAGAACTTTGATACGAACACCATTCGACTTTCCTCTTTGGCACGCTTGGGTGCTAGAAGTTGTTCTCGTTTTATTCCTGTTACTCTGTTGGCAGCCTGTATCAACGTTGATTTCGGGTATCCTCTGTTGGTGAATTTTTGGATCATTTTGGTTTCGTGTTGTTCGTATAGTTGAGAGTTGGATGCGATACGTTTGATTCTTATGAGTTGTGAAAATGGGAGATGTTTCTTTAGAGATGGCTGGTGAAAACTTTGATAATGTAATAGGTTGTTTCTGTCAGTAGGTTTTTGATATACAGTGGTTGATAGTTCTCCATTGTTGTTCATAACTAGAACGTCCAAAAATGGTAATTGTGTTTCACTTATGTTGTGAGTAAACTGAATCCTGTCGTTTATGGAGTTGAGATGTTCAATGGATTGAGATAGTTCTTCTGAGGTTCCTTTCCATAGTACAAATATATCATCTATGTATCGTTTATACATGATTATGTTTTCTTGCCATTTTTTGTTAGATAGAATGTGTTCATTTTCGTATTGGCTCATGAAGATATTGGCATACGAATGTGCCGCACAGTTGCCCATCGAAGTGCCAGAACATTGGGCGAAGAATTGATCTTCATATTAAAAGTAGCTGTGATATAATATAAAATGCATTAATTCCATCAGTAGTACTTTGACATAGTCTTCTTTGTCACTGTTAATCAACATCATTTCTATGGCTGTCATGCCTAGGTCATGTGGAATTGAAGTGTACAATGCTTTTACATCAATTGTTCCCATGATCATGCTTGAGGTGAATTTTGCTTTGTGGTCTTCTAGTAAATTCAAAAAGTTTGTCGTATCCTTCACATAGGTAGATAGTTTTTGTACCAAGGGCTGTAAGTGTCTGTCTATACATTTACCAACAGGTTCGTGGATGGAATTGATAGTTGATACAATAGGACGGAATGGAGGAACTGTGGGATGTTTATGGATTTTTGGAATGATGTATATGTAGGGTATTGATGGATTTTGTTTGATTAGATATTCTTTTTCTTTTCGTGTTATTGTGCCATTGTCTATTGCTTTGTTCACGATTGTGGTCAGAATTTTGGTGAATTCTTGTGTGGGATTGCCGTCCAATTTCATGTAGGTATTTGTATCATTGATGTGTTCCATGTTATTTTTGTAAAAATCAGTGTCCATGATTATCAGGGCACCACCCTTATCAGCTTGTCGTATGGTAATGTTTGGATTTTCCATTAAGGATTGAATTGCCTGTCTTTCCTTTTGAGTGAAGTTAGTGGATTTAGATCTTGGTGTTTTGAAGACTTTTATTATGTCTTTTTCCACGACTTTTTCAAAAATGTCTATGATTTTGTGACTCATGGGAGGTTGGTACTTGCTTGGATTTCTTAATCCTAGTAAAATGGCCGATTTCTTGTTAATTGCTTGTTCTTGGGTTTCCACAACGTTTGTAAAAAAATGTTTCAATCTTAAGTTTCTGAGGAATTTGTACAAGCAAATTTGTGTTTCCAATATGTTGGGAGTGGTACGTAGGAACGTATGATGTGGGATGAAGTGTTAAAAGACGTCGATACACAACTTGATGCTTACACTAAAGAAATAAATTACCGTAAAGTAAGAAAATTCAAAAGGGATTCCACAGACTATCGCACAGGAGAAGTCTACACTTGGGCAGACATATACGCCCGAAGAAGACAACAGAAATCACCCCAATCCAAAGCCTCAGATGAAACATCATCCGAAGACTCAGTCAAACAAACGAGGTCCCACAACATCACGAAACGAGAAACAACAACAAGAGGAAAGACGCACAAATGAGGAACGCAGAGGTACCACGTCGGAACCTTTTTTAGAGAAGCGCCGAGGACCCCAGGAAGAACCAGGAGGTTGAAGCGAGGGAAAAAGATGAGGATCAGTGCAAGAACCAGTCTCCAAAAACACGAGGAGTCACAGAACCTAATCATAAACATATCTAAACAACCAATAACGGATTTTCAAATTCAAACATTACAAAAAAGGGACATCATACGTTCCTACGTACCACTCCAACATATTGGAAACACAAATTTGCTTGTACATATTCCTCAGAAACTTAAGATTGAAACATTTTTTTACAAACGTTGTGGAAACCCAAGAACAAGCAATTAACAAGAAATCGGACATTTTACTAGGATTAAGAAATCCAAGCAAGTACCAACCTCCCATGAGTCACAAAATCATAGACGTTTTTGAAAAGGTCGTGGAAAAAGACATAATAAAAGTCTTCAAACACCAAGATCTAAATCCACTAACTTCACTCAAAAGGAAAGACAGGCAATTCAATCCTTAATGGAAAATCCAAACAATACCATACGACAAGCTGATAAGGGCGGTGCCCTGATAATCATGGACACTGATTTTTACAAAAATAACATGGAAGAACACATCAATTATACAAATACCTACATGAAATTGGAAGGCGATCCCACACAAGAATTCACCAAAATTCTGACCACAATCGTGAACAAAGCAATAGACAATGGCACAATAACAGGAAAAGAAAAAGAATATCTAATCAAACAAAATCCATCAATACCCTACATATACATCATTCCAAAAATCCATAAACATCCCACAGTTCCTCCATTCCGTCCTATTGTATCAACTATCAATTCCATCCACGAACCTGTTGGTAAATTTATAGACAGACAGTTACAGCCCTTGGTACAAAAACTATCGACCTATGTGAAGGATACGACAAACTTTTTGAATTTACTAGAAGACCACAAAGCAAAATTCACCTCAAGCATGATCATGGGAACAACTGATGTAAAAGCATTGTACACTTCAATTCCACATGACCTAGGCATGACAGCCATAGAAATGACCTTGATTAACAGTGACAAAGAAGACGATGTCAAAGTACTGCTGATGGAATTAATGCATTTTACATTATATCACAGCTACTTTCAATATGAAGATCAATTCTTCGCCCAATGTTCTGGCACTTCGATGGGCAACTGTGCGGCACCATCGTATGCCAATATCTTCATGAGCCAATACGAAAATGAACACATTCTATCTAACAAAAAATGGCAAGAAAACATAATCATGTATAAACGATACATAGATGATATCTTTGTACTATGGAAAGGAACCTCAGAAGAACTATCTCAATCCATTGAACATCTCAACTCCATAAAAGACAGGATTCAGTTTACTCACAACATAAGTGAAACACAATTACCATTTTTGGACGTTCTAGTTATGAACAACAATGGAGAACTATCAACCACTGTATATCAAAAACCTACTGACAGAAACAACCTATTACATTATCAAAGTTTTCACCAGCCATCTCTAAAGAAACATCTCCCATTTTCACAGCTCATAAGAATCAAACGTATCGCATCCAACTCTCAACTATACGAACAACACGAAACCAAAATGATCCAAAAATTCACCAACAGAGGATACCCGAAATCAACGTTGATACAGGCTGCCAACAGAGTAACAGGAATAAAACGAGAACAACTTCTAGCACCCAAGCGTGCCAAAGAGGAAAGTCGGATGGTGTTTGTATCAAAGTTCTCAACCAGAAGTCAAATGATCAAAAAAATCATTATTAAACACTGGCCTTTACTAGCCCTAGAGGAAGATTTCAATGGCATATTTTCAAAGAACCCCATATTCGCCTATGAGCGAACAAAAAACATCAAGGAACTACTGAATCGTAAACCTGTGACACAAACATCCAATTTCAAAGGGACTATTCCATGCCACAACTGTGGAAATTGTAACTCAATTATAAGAGGTAATGAAATCACCCATCCACTGTATGGAACCAAAATCAAATTGAGTCACAGGAACTTGTGACAGTACAAATCTAGTCTACATGTTGAAATGTCCATGCGGCCTCATATACGTGGGGAAAACCACAAGAAAAATTAAAATACGTCTAACCGAACACAGAAGCAACATAAGGATGAAATCAACCAAATCCACAGTCACAGTACATTTCCAAGAACGAAGCCACAACCTGAGTCAGTTGAAATACTGTATCTTAGAAATAGTTCCTACACTACCGGGCAGAAACAATGACCCAATTTCTCTTAAGGAGAGAACTATACTGGATTCACCGTTTATCATCGGTGCAGCCCAAGGGGCTTAATGAAAGACTGGAATTTAGTTGCTATTTATAATCATCAACTGGGGGCCCCCAGGAGAACAATACAGCGTATTGCATTAGATTCATATTATTAATTTATTGTAACCATGTACAAACTTGTGCAATTTTGTGAGACACTGCCATCCAATAATGTTAATTATCACTCTTGTGAACATATACAATTGAGCTAAGACAGAATCATTGGAGTACCATACAATGTATCGCATTGGATTTATATTATTTTATTACAATCATGTACCAGCATGTGCCATTTTTATAACATTTTGTCATCCAACCACGCGATAATCACTCATGTGAACGTTTATATATAATTTAGCCACGTTTATATAAAATTGAGCCACTAAACTCATATTACGCCCCACACTTGTGCGCACGACATTACGTTCATTGACACTTTTCTTTAACATTATCTAACCTGCCACGAATGGTATACAGGGATGCGTTGGTGTATCCTTAAAAACCATATTTTGCAATGTGTACACGTGACCGTATTTTCCAGTAGAAAGCAACCTTTCACCATTCGTAACCTCAGACGTCCGAGCTCCAATCACGGAATCGCTTTCAACACACGCTCCCACGTGACTATCATCACCCACTAGAAAGAAACCTTCTTTCTTTAAATACCACGGAAGAACAACATGGAAACCGAGTGTTTCCCGACACCGTCTTAGACACTTCGGGACGCCACCACACAGACGCGGAACGTCTAGAATATATCGGTAAGACATTCTTCCACCGTCATCGTTTTTCCCTTCGTTTTAATTTTTTGCCGTACAATGTATTGACCATTCCGCAAACTTTATTGTTTAAATCCACAGAACCTTTTTGAAAACTATCTTCGAAGCTAGATGTTTTTCTAGCCTCAGGTTAGTGTATAATCGTTCACGCACATGCACCCCAGGTTCTAAAAGCATGTGTAACACATTTGTGATACCGTGTTCTCAGCTTATTAAGTCACCCAATCACCCAACGGGTTGTACTTCACACGAAGCACTCGTTTCCACTCCATCTTTAAGCGCGCTCAATATATATGTATTACATTTGTACACGTTCACGCCATATTGCTGAATTGAACCTCACATTATGCATGAATTATCACTTTGTATTTGATTACCCACACCGGACGCTTCTCTTTGAGCACTGCATGAATATATAATGATGTGTAAATGGCAGATTGACATTGAGTACAGTACAAGTGGAAATTACTAAAGGTTATATAATTCTGGATTAATTTGTAGGACTAAGTCCCCTGAAGAAGGGCTTTAGCCCGAAATGCATTGGGCAAATAAATGGATATATTATGAAAATTAATAATGTATTGAAGAAACATTTATGAAGAAAAGATTATGAAAATAAACAATTGTCAACGAAAAAACGAGCAAGAAAGCATTTTTTGAGTGCGCCAAAGGGACGTCACACAAGTTCGTGTAACGCATATCTTGAATCCATTTACTAACAAGACAGATTTTGGGCAACTGAATCATGTGACCTAATTAATCAGAACCTATTCACAAACTATTTATACATTTATATACATTACCATGGTTTTAAGCAAATAACATATTAATTAAGTCACTAAGGTAAATGGATCAACTAATGATAACAAGACCATGAATAAACAAGACCTGCTTGTTTCAAAATCTTAATTTATTAACTTTAATCAAGTAAGCGCATTGTATTTAATACTTTATTAGCAATTTTAGCAGCTTTATTGAGGAATAGCACATTAGACTGAAAATTTAAAGTAAAATCAATAAGCATGATTTAAGTAAAATAAGCAGTTTCCATCACCTAAGTTTCCTGTCTAAAACTCACTTCATCCAAAGGAAATAGTCATTAACCCTATTGATCCTTACGTTCTCCAAAAAAGACCTTCAGCACAACACGCCTTACTGGATTCAGGAAGCGAGAAGCCCCCTCCCTCCAAAGGGGTCAGTTTTTATACCCTTTTCTGACTAGCTAAAGTAACTTTATCACACATTCTTTCTGAAAATCCAAACTTCTAATTGGCTGAGCCATGTCAGTCCACCATATTCTCCTGACCAAGTCCGGGGCCTCATCATAGCCCTTATTGTTCTTAGTTTCTCCATCCTTTTTGCTTCCTCAAAAAGAAACATTCTCCGAGCACGAAACATTTCACTTCCTAATCTTGGCAGGCCATGCCGCATCCTGTCCTTGGAAATGTCACCAAGAACACATTCGACTCGACCACATTTACTTCTGCATTAAACGTTGTCAGTTCAGCAAAATGCTCTTTCGTCTGCGCATGAGTAAAGGCTTCACTCTGGTCAAGTTTCATATTCTGCAGCACTGCCAGCCATTTTATTAGGCCCATTCGCAAAACTAATGTTTAAACAAACACAAGACATCAATTAATGAAAGAATTAGAATTCGTTCTGTTACCCACCCTCCTTTGCTACTTATTAACCCATTAATAAATGTTACCTAGCCAAAGCATTTTAGTAACAAACATGATTCTTGTACTACATAAAGACGAAAAGACAAAACATAAGCACACACAAATAAGCACATGCCATTAATAAAACAGCCGCAATTAATACTGACAAAGACAATAGACAAGGTTAGTTTATTATTTTTTACAAACATATACTTGCAACAAAGAGCACATGTATTAGTCCCTCATGTCGTGTATGCATTTTAATCTAGGTTGGTTAATACATTTCACTTCATACTTATTAATACAATTATTTTATTATGGAAGTTTAACTTTGCGAGTCAAAAACAAATATATTTCTGAATCTCGCTCCATCACTTGCATGGCTGTAAGTGCCCCGAAGGGCTCACCACTTTTATCAAGAAAAAATAAATGGTTGGGAAAAAAAATCAACAAAGCCACTGCAGGGAGTTGCTTTGATGCAAATATTTTTTCCCAGTTTTTACCAAAGTAGGATTAACCTGTGATGTGTTCACCAACTCCTAATTCTTCTACAAGTATTAATATTATTAATAGCCTAGACAAGAGCACGGCCTCCGATACGATTCAACCTAGGTTACCACAAAGATCTTTGTTTGTTTCCAGATTGGGTGCACCAAAATTTAGGAAGAAGCAAGTATTGTTTTAAAATTTGGGTAGGTGGAAGTACACATTTAATTTAATTACATTTATTCTCTTTTTGAGTGTTTCTTTAATTAGGTTCTGGAGGCCCTGATCATCCAATCTGATAATGCAATTTCAGAGTAGGCTGTGGCTGAGATGCCGGAAAACCCAAAGAGAGAAACTAAAAAGAAAAAAATCAACACCCACCATCTGCCCCACCTGATAAAGCGGGCAATTCACACACCACTTAAAGATGCAGAGGCCTCCATTCTTCAAATGCTAGGAAATAAATATACTGGAAGCTGTCAGCTGTTCCAGGCATCACAAATAAATCATTGGCATATATCAATAAATGGAGTGGAGCCCGTAGTTCGGGCAGGCAAGAGTGTAACGAAACTATTAAGCAGGTACTATCAACCAGGTCACTCTTGCATTAGTAATTGTTCTGCTTATGATTTGAAATATAAGAGCATGGTCGAAAGCGTTGCATAAAAAGAAAGGCTGTATAGGTGGTATTCCTTTTTCTGCCTGCTCCATTTTGCCAGTGGTCTATTTCAGACGATCCAGGATCAGTCATCCTCATACAGAGCTATGGCAACTCAAAAACTCTATAAGCAGTATTACAGACCAGACTAGGACTCATAGAGTATAGACATTATAACACTCTATCCTGAATTTGCCTCGTGAGGCAACATATTGAATAAAAGAAACATACTAAAACTATTCTCAGCACTACCAATCCTGGCAGATATAACCTCCAGTGATATTGATTTTATAGCCTTTTTGTCAGGCACCACATGAGAAGTGAATGAAAGAACTGAAATTAGATTAATAAACAAGAATATAATTGTAGGCTGGAAGAAGGACGCGTAAGAATTGTCTATTCAGTCAGAGTTAAATACCTGTCAATTTATTAAATCACTAATCCGAAAAAGAAATGGTGTGAAATCAGCCTCTTTGAGATCTTTTAATCCTTCATGGAACAATTGGTCATATTGATAGTGCAATTTTAACTCCAGAGAACAATATAACTACGTGTAAAGACCTTGCATCAGGTAAAAGGGAATATTTTTTCCTAAAACTTCAGAGACCAACTGGGCCTGTCTATTTGATGCTATCCACCATCAACCCTGATGTAGGCTTAAGTCATGATATTACTCAGTTGACTATGTATTCTTGGAACATAAGGGGTTATGAAAATTTGACATCCTCATCTGAGTATTTACAATATGTACACTCTTCAATATAGTATGCCTACAGGAAACTTGGCAAACTCTTCCAAATCCCTAGTCCTGATTATACAGAGTATCAATCTCCAGCATTTAAGTCAGAAAGGGACGGTTGTCGGCTGGGTGGGGTTTTCAATCTGTGTACAAAACCAACTGGGGTTAACAGCAAACATCTTGGCAGATTTTAATGGCTCTCTAGTGTTAGCAAATGTATACATAAATCCAAATCGGATTAATAAAGAGCTGCAATAGGGCATCTAACTGATACCCTGTATTTATTAAGAACCGCCAATATAAAATCAACTTAGCGGAAATGTTAGTTCTAATATGCTTGCTCCATCAGACAATGAAGTTGGCTTGATATGGAGAATTAACAATGGGGAATCTCATCGATAGTTCTAACTTAATCAGCTAAAAGTACGAAGAATTGCTCTAGTCTAATACCGACTTTGAGCAATTTAGGACTTTGAGCACTGAACGGCAGAAGTACATGTGACCAAGACGCCTCCTATACACACACACACACACACACACATCACATCCGAGGCTAGCCACACTCCACTGTCGGTGGGTTTCAGGTCCGTATTTTCGGAGGTTTTGTAACTTCAAAATTGAGCATACGCTAATTACGGATTACGCTCATTTCCTTTGGTGGCAGTTCCTCTGCAAAAGAAGATTAGACAAGGCTATGAAGCTGAAATTTAACCGGTCAGAAGGCTCCACTGGGATAGTGAGATCAACAACAATAAACTAATAAAACTGAAAACCCTTCATGTGCCCTCCACCTAAAGGAGTCCAATATATTACAAGGCTGGTCAGACTTTACCAGTGGGCTCCTTAATGCTATCGCCATTTCTAAACTAGGGCTGCTGGAACATCGATCTCTTCCTTGTTTGAGTGTGAAAAAAACAAGCTTATATTTCTAAAAAAGCAATAAAACAACATTATAAGGGCTGTGAAAAAGGACAAAACTAACCCTGCTCTGAAAGAAGAATTAAAGAAAGTACAAAGATGATATTGTCATCGCCTCCACAAAGAGATTCAGCGCACAAAAGAGGAGCAATGGATTATCGTGTTTGAAGCCATTAATTAAAAAAAATCCCAAGATATTTTGGTGGATAGTTTATAAATTTTTGTTCCTTATGCGCCAAATGAACTGACCAGTATCTCGGAATCAGGGTAGACGTCTTATATTGCCATGCTATATGTTGATACTTCAATCCAACAGGTTGACCTAGTGTCTATTTGAGCTACAGATATAGGTGCCCCTCCCCAGTACTCGAGTTGATTACAGATGTGATAGAGGCCTACATGTATCAAGATGCAAGTGGCAGGTGCACCAGGTTTAAATAGCCTTCCAGCTAGTCTTCTTAAGGCATGCAAATACAATCGGTTGACAGGAAACTATGTAGGGGCTGTGGTGCAGCATTGGAAACTCACCAGCATATTATCTGCATATGCACCACACCAATTACAAAAAGACGGTACTTGCTAGTACCAATTTTTAAACTGCTGAATATTCGAACTTGCAAAGTTGTGGTGGAGGAATGTTTGAAAGGGGAATCGGGCTTATTGCTTGGAAGATTTATAAAATACATGAAGGTGGTGGTAACCATTCTGAATGCAGTGGTTAAATAGCATTAGTATTTTTACTAGCATTTGCTTGTGTACAGATTGTTGCACACTTGATGATGCGGAGGGCTCGCCTAGTTCACTTGTATTGGGAGGAGCTAATGAGCTTTGACTGCGAAGGTTTAAAAGCACTTACACTTTAAACAGATGAAATGCCTCAGTGAGGATGAATGATGGAATAGCAAGCTGCCGAAGTTCAGTTTGTGTTAATATACACTTTTAGGTCGAGCTAGACGTAAGCAATGCGAAGCATTGCTGACGTCAGCGAAGACATCTATTGTCACCCGTTTCTGGGAATGTGGACACAAGAGGGTGCACGAGCGCAGATTTGCTCAGATTTGACCTCGTGAGCGCGCACGGCGCCGTGCCCCTCTTGTGCCACATTCCCTTGAGCAAACACACTCCACACTCACGCATGCGCACATACACAGGCGTACACAGGCACACACACACACTGCATACACACACAGACCCACGCGCGCGTACACACTGCATACACACACCCACGCCCCCCCCCCCCCCCCCCTTACCTCACCAGGCTCTTTTCTTGCGGGCTCCTTCTGCCTGGCTCCCAGTGGATGGGCGGGTGCGATGCGGCCAGGGGCTCCAGTGCTGCTACGGCGGGCGGGGACGACGAGGCAAGGAACGGCCAGGGACTCCAGTCACCTCTTGTACGCCATTAGCAGGCGGCGACGGAGACGCGGCCAAGAACACTCTGTGCCTGCGCAGAAGTGCGTGCGCCCGCCTGACGTCACTTGTCGGAGCCGGAGACGCGGCCAAGAACACTCTGCGCTTGCGCAGAAGTGCGTGCGCCCGCCTGCCGTCACTTGTTAAGTTTTGTAATGCGTCGGCGTTGCAAGCCGCCTTTGGGACACTTCAGCGCGATGACGCTAGCAGGCAGTTAGAAATGTGAAAATGAAGACAAGGGCCGGCACGGGTGCAAACATGCACGGCACTTGCAGTGCAAGGGCAGCCGAGTGAACTCAGTATCGTACGTGCCCGTAACTCCACCAGTTGGCATCACGCCAGCTTTCCTTCCAAAGCCCAAGTCCAGGAAGCGTTGTGCAAGCGCTAAGAGTATGGGCGGGTGGTACCTTTAGTGTAGTAGTCTGGATAGGTGCTGCTACGAATGAAGAAAAGGCCAGGTCGGCGCCAGATGAGAGATTCGTGATAAATGTTATAGTAAGCAGCGGTAATGCTCCCCTCGGAGCAGTAGGACACAGAGACGAGGGAAGAGCGCCCACTGGAAGAGACCCCTTCCCTCTGAGAAGAAACGCTCGGGGGCGCTGAGAAGTGGAATACCTGTGGGGTAGGTGTCCGGAGTCCAGGCGGAAAAACGAACCGTATTCAAACAGCTTGTGTTGTTGCGAGCTGGGGTGGGTGGAGGAGGAGGTGGGGGCTGGAGTGCATTGAATGAGTTTCAAGGCACTATGTCAAGTAATATTAGTTTAATGTAATAATGTTCATCGTAGGTGTACTCCACTTGCGTCACATTGTATCATTAGGCGTACACACTCCACTCACCCCCTCACGTCCCCATCCAAACCCCTTCACTGCTCGCTCCGGGGATTCAGCCCCGTAACTTTCCAGAAGCACAATGGGTTAAAGTTCAGGAACTACTCTTGGCTGAAAGTTAAGCGCAACGGTTCTGGTTACGGTTTTGTGGCTGAGACAAACTTAGCATAGCCATGGGAAGTGTTCCTGTGCCTGAGTGTCTAGCACTTATTGCAGTATTATACCTCAAATTATACTCTGTTTTCTCTTGTAACTGCACACTTGTCACTTTCATTTCCTCTTGTGCACTTTTCACTACCTCATGTATTTTGGTTGCTCACAATTTTTACTCAAGTATTTTGTTTGCTCACGATTGTCACTATTACCTTTACTACCTCATGTATTTTTGGTTGCTCACAGTTTTTACTACCTTATGTATTTTGTTTGCTCACAATTGTCACTATTACCTTATGTAAGTAACGTATGTTTTTGCAATCTGTTCTTTTGTAATGTTTCTCATTATGTTTCATTTCTGTTCCTAATGTGAAGCGCTCTGACGCCTTCGGGTAAAGTCCGCGCTATATAAAAATGCATAAATAAATAAAAAGTGACCACTGCGGAGGGGTCGATCACATGACCCTTCACTGACCTGTCCCTTCAGCCGCGAGGTGGGGGGCGAATCTGGTACCTGGCAAACGTCCCTCTGGGGCACGAGGGAGGCTCCATAGCGATGCATCCCTGGGGGAGAGAGGGGGGGGGGGCCACACGAAGCCCCTATCATGGTGGGCGCGTGTCATAGGCAGTGGAGCTGAGAGAGCGCCAGTGCCCAGGGTGTCGCTGTGGGGGGTCTGCATGGAGGTCCGAGTGGGAAAACAGCTACGAAGCGCTTTATTAACTTCCAAGCGCATCAGTCTGCCGTTTCAAAGCCCGGCTGCTTATGTCTCCCAGTTTTAATGGTGATCGCTTTACTGGTCCCGGAAGGATAAAAGGGTGAGTCAGCCTTGCACGGACCGTGAGATCAACGGTTGTGTTCTAGGCACTGAGCGCTTGTTTTTTGCGGGCACCTTGCCGCGCGGGTTGTGTCCTATGCGTGCATGTCCTGGGGCTCAGGGGCGTAACACAGGCCCCTGCTGCCCCCGCGGTGCGGGGGGTCCCTCACCCTCCAGGGGGCCCTGTGTCACTGTCGCTTCAGAGCTGCGCCCAGAGGCCGGCACTTTCGAGGCATGGAGCCCTTGCAGTGCTGGCGTGTTCCCTGGCACTTCGAAGCCCCGCTTCTGTCCGCTATCTGCTGCTATCGACGGATTCCAGTCGCCACTGAGGCGGCCGCCATATCTCTCGCCTTGATACAGAAATATGAATTTATCAGGTGCAACAAATAGCGCCAAATACTTTTGTAACCCAAAATGAGTCCTAACATGCATAGTAGGGTTCTTTCCACACCAAAAACCGCAGGGCTTACATTTGCAGGTTAGTTCTTCCCTGCTAAGGTTCCTAAGGCCTGGCCTGCCGATGTTTACTGGGGTAACTGCGGGAAGTTCTTACTGCACACATTGTCGTTATTCGATGTGTAGTGTACCATAACTGGAGTTATTGCACGTGTCATGGAAATAAAACAGCCTTCCATAACCAGGGCCTACACGCCTTAAACTTCTATAAATGAATCGACCTCAGTCCAGCACTCCTTTGTTTTCCTATAACAAGAACCTCTTGTTTTACTTTATAGTGCACTTAACTCGTCTTCAGCCCACACAGCCCCTGGCGGCTCTCAAGCCCTCCTTCCCACCCCCACATAGCCTTCAGTGCGCTATGACAGCCCAAGCACAGACTGCTGCCATGTGCCCACCTTCAACTTGGGGCTTCCAAGGAATAGACCTACGTTCTTTGCAAATTCACAAGCAGTCTCGCGGTGTTATGCTTCGTTACTTTAGCATTTGTGAAGCGCAGTGTTTGGCTGCTTGACGCTTTCCTTGGCTTTTGGTCGGAAGTGAATATGGGCTACATTGTAGTGCTTCTACTGGCTTTGCTAGTCTGGCGGTGGTGAGGAGCTGCAGCTAGGCAATGGTCAGGTCTTCTAATGTCTTTATTTGTTTCGCAGCTATTTCCAAGTATATCACCCTGTCAGCCAAAACTGGCAGAATCTCACTTATTTTACAATAACAAGCAATGTATTCTTGAAAATTCTAGTGTAAAATAATATATCTGCGACTGGCCCTGTTTGGAATGTCACAGCGTGAACCAGTAGCAAGTGTTTTCTCTTGCAGAGTTGGCACACCACGCACACTTGGGGATTGCTTGGCCACAACCCAGCATGTTGTTCCATGTTGTGCTGTCTTGCAACCCTTGCCAAGTGCCAGGGACTGGCATCTGTGCCCTGCAGCCAGGGTGTGGCTGTTAGCTAGGCTTGTGAGAATCATACAGTGCCCAATGCAGTGACCGCTGGGTGCATACGGTGCCCAATGCAGTGACCGCTGGGTGCATACGGTGCCCAATGCAGTGACCGCTGGGTGCATACAGTGCCAAATGCAGTGACCGCTGGGTGCATGCTGTACCCAATGCAGTGACCGCTGGGTGCATACGGTGCCCAATGTAGTGACCGCTGGGTGCATACGGTGCCCAATGCAGTGACCGCTGGGTGCATACGGTGCCCAATGCAGTGACCGCTGGGTGCATACGGTGCCCAATGCAGTGACCGCTGGGTGCATACGGTGCCCAATGCAGTGACCGCTGGGTGCATGCGGTGCCCAATGCAGTGACCGCTGGGTGCATGCGGTACCCAATGCAGTGACCGCTGGGTGCATGCGGTACCCAATGCAGTGACCGCTGGGTGCATGCGGTACCCAATGCAGTGACCGCTGGGTGCATGCTGTACCCAATGCAGTGACCGCTGGGTGCATACGGTGCCCAATGCAGTGACCGCTGGGTGCATACGGTGCCCAATGCAGTGACCGCTGGGTGCATACGGTGCCCAATGCAGTGACCGCTGGGTGCATACGGTGCCCAATGAAGTGACCGCTGGGTGCATACGGTGCCCAATGCAGTGACCGCTGGGTGCATACGGTGCCCAATGCAGTGACCGCTAGGTGCATATGGTGCTCTGGACATTTTTGCTCACTTTGTAAAACAGGTGCAGCATAGCCCGCCATCTATCGCCCTCACTCTATCTATCGCCCTCACTCTATCTAGCACCCTCACTCTATCTATCGCTGTCTATCGCTGTCTATCTACAGCCCTCACTTTATCGCACTCACTCACTCTATCTATCACACTCACTCTATCTATCACACTCACTCTATCGCCCTCACTCTATCTATTGCACTCACTCACTCTATCGCCCTCACTTTATCGCACTCACTCACTCTATCTATCACACTCACTCTATCTATCACACTCACTCTATCTATCACACTCACTCTATCTATCACACTCACTCTATCTATCACACTCACTCTATCTATCACACTCACTCTATCGCCCTCACTCTATCTATCGCACTCACTCACTCTATCTATCGCATCACCACAGCATCAGTCAGGGTCACCACAGTATCAATCTGTGCAAACATTCAACAACAACTGGTTCAAATATATTCTCTCAATGTTTCAAGCTTTATTACAAATGTAACAAAAAGATGTTAATGTTTCACTTCTGTTCTTGGATTTTCGTCACAATAAAATACACTGAACATAATCTTCACAAAAGTTATTTACAAAAGTTTAAGCTATTGCCATTATAAATTACAATCACTTTTATTTAAGTATTAATTATTTTAAAAAAATTCAAAACAATTGTTATTTGTAATATCAATACATCTAAGTCACGTAAATCCAACATATTGCATTACAAATGCTATAGGTGTCACATTTGAGAAAGTTAAAACTATTGGCATTGTAATTGACAAAGCTATACATTTTGCTATTTTCAAAACCAACACATAAATAAAAAATCTGTCATTTACAAGACCAATAGCTCAAACTTTCCTAATGCGAGACCTATTGCATTGCAAATGCTTGTTATATTAGTATTTAAAGAGTTTTCAGAGGACTTCGAAAGATGATGTGTTATGACGAGGCTGAATAATTGGATACTAAGCTGACAAAGTTGAGTTTGTTTTAACATACACTTTTTAATTTAGTATTTAAAATTTTTTCGGAGGACAGGTTTTGCAACTTTTTGGAGCTCAATTTAGGTTATGATAGCTATATTATATATAATACTGGTACTTATCGTTTGTTATTTGATGAACAGTCACCACTTCTTAACTATGTATTCTTATTCAGCACACTCATGTTACAAAGCAGTTTGGAATGGGATGTTGTAGCAAATTTTATGGGTCTAGATGTGTGAATCCTATAATTCTAACTGTTTATTTAATGTATTATGATGAGTATGAGGTTCTAACATTTTGATATATAACACTAGTTTTATATTGCATGCTCGTTTTATATTCTGATTTCACTGTGATGATTTGCAATGATTTTAATTAATCGTGCAAATAAAATAAATTAACAAATTTCATTTAAGCAGCAGAAATGCAATGTGGTGTTTAGGAGCAACCTTAAATTACAGCCCTGTTTCAATTTTGAGTTCTGTGCATAGAGTTCCTAGTGATACGGCATGCGATCATGGATTTTTATGAAGTATTACAAGTGGTTCTCAGTGGCATTCTACATGATCTCTTACATGGATAGCCTTTTTTCCACATATCAGGCAATATCCCTTAGTTCCCCCCGTCCCCCCCACCCCCTCCTTTTATTTATTTATATTTGTTTTTATTTTCGTGGGACTACTGTACAGCTTTTGACATTGTTTTAGTCTGTACTGTTTAAGTTTTTTGTCTTTAGGGACGTTTTGCTATCTTAAATGCTATTCAGTTGAACCAGCAGATTGGGAGCTTTCCCCAAAGTTGTCTCTGTCATGCTTACTTCGAGTGGTTCAGAAGCTGCAGAAGAGTGAGTAGACATGCTGGTAATGTTTTTTTAGTCTAGATGAGAGATTGAAGGAGGTGATGTAATAGTTCAAATGAGTTACATTAATCAAATTATTTTCTACTTGATTTGTTAATGTGATATATTCCATGTTATGATGAATAAAGATATGTTATTGAAAAAATTAAAGAATTTGTATTGCACTAGGATTGGATAATGCTGGCCACACTTTCCAACTCAACCCGGGGCGATTAACTATGGAGTTTAAGGATTTTTAAATGTATCAGTTCACACGAACAATATTTAGATACTATTATGATGCCCATGGATAGGAAACCTTTTATGCAGTTCTGGTTTGGCTCATTTCCTCAGAACTCTTTTAGGTGTTCTTGAAGAAGCCTTCTACACTTTCCCCAATGTGCCCCCTGCCCTTCTCCGACTGAGTCAATCGCCCAGGTTTTCTTTGTTTGTCCAATGTAATCGTGTCTAAGAACAAAATGGCTTAAACCGATCTGTAAACTACAGGGTACACGCATTAGTGGTGTAGCTCTTCGCATCCGTAAATCAGATTCCATTCCGGCGATTATCTGCTTATTCACTAAGTTATTGGGCCGTATGTGAGCATTAAGAAGGTATTTGATGAAAGAGCAAGTTTAATGTATATTTTAGTTCCCAAGTTTTTGATTTTTAAATAGGTTCCCTATTCTTAAACTTGATGCGAGTACAAGTCATGAGTGTAGTGCATTATATGACCGAAGTCAACATAGCGGCCATGATGTTCATCTTGGAGTAGGCATGGGTTTTTGTTGCTATGTTCTACATTGTGCTTAAAGACATTCATTTATTATCTAATGAATTATTTTAGATTACAGACTAATTGATACCTTTAATACTTGGTTGTGTTTTTAGTTTTTGTATGAATTGTATCGTATTCGTACTTTTATGGTCTTAAGAGCGAAATAAAAATTGATGATGGTATGACACAACTCGTAGAAACCAAACGGTATCTTGATGTCCCATACATTTTAGAAGATGAAAGACTTGGGTGGGCACTGTGAAGCATTTTCGAAGCACTTTTGCATATTGGCAGCTTGGATTGGTTTTCTTGTGGGGCTGCTTAGGTGATCTGTCTCACTGTAAATTGGGTATAATTACCTTAAACAGGATCGTGATTTGGAGTGAGAGGCAGAGTAGATTTCTTAGTTTTGATGGTACGTGTGTTGTGTGGGTAGGGGTTTAGCTGGCAGTGATTTTTATTGTGTGGATATGTGTTTAGCTGGCACTGATTTATAGTTTTTCATGTTTGTTGATTGCTTCGTATGCTCTTATCAGAAAAACATTCTTTCTGTAGGCACGCTTGGTACCATATTTTTTAAGCCACTGGTATAGCTTGGTTTGCTATTTTGCTTCTTGATGTACTCCAAGTTAAGTATGGGCATTGTTTTAAAAGTTAATGTGGATCTCGGTGGTGAAGGCTGAGAGAATCAAATCATCACTGTAAAATATTATCTTCTTGTCCTATTAGGCGCCAATGTACAATAATGATGAAACTTGTTTTAGGATCCATGGTGGTGAGTGATTGTATAAATGGGGCAACATGGCAGAGAAAAGGACTGAAAGCTACATGTGTGAAGGAGAAAGCAAAGGTCACAGTTGAACGTAGCGGGGAAGTAGGTTGAGTATCCAACTCTCAGTCTACCGTTTTATTAATAAAGATGCTAGAAATCTGGGATTTAAACATCACACCACCTCTACCTCCCCCAATAAAGAGAACATTGGCCTAATTATTACTAAGGTACCACACTAGGTTAACACATCTTGGTGCTGTTATGGGACAAAAGGTCCCCTTGACTATACTTTTCTTCTCCTGCTTGATCTTCACTCCGATCACTTGTTGCTTCTTGACCTAATCTCAAGTCAGTCATTCATTCAGTATTTGAACCTAGTGAACATTAATTACACCTAATACAGCTCTCCATATATTTGTCTGTTCATTTATTCATTGTGGCAGCCACTGCAAATACTTCTTCCTCATATGCATGCAAAGCTCGGCGCCAGTCATTATATCAAAGCACATGTCGCAGTCAGAGGAGATTTAGAAAAAAAAACTGCTGTTTGTGGATGCTATAGATATGGAGAGCTATTGTGTCTATTTGTAGTGATATTCATTGGGCAGGTTTGAGAGGCGCTTAGAGTTTGTGCTTCATTGTAATAAGTGTTGTCTGTTCTGTGTTGGGTACAAGTGAGTATTTGGAGCTGTGAGGCTGTTTCACAATGTTGGCTCTGTTGATCCTTTAAAAGATATATCTTCTGCTCATTTCTGAAATTTAGAGGGACCAGGAAATCCCCCGTTTCATATTCTGGGTTGACTTGTTTCCAGGCTTTTGCCTTTTTGACTAGCTTTGGTGTGGCTTCTAGTGATACATTGGCCTGCTGAGATATTACGTTTTTTCTTACAGGTAGGTAGGGCTTTGCTGGTTAGAAATTATTATTTCTCAATAATAGGCCAAACATGATTATCAGCCTCTATCCTTTGGCAAGCAGTTTCCAAGCTTCAAAGAACCCAACTATGCAACTCAATAATGGACGTGCTCACCAAACTCACAGAAGTGGGTGTCTAATGTATAAGCTAGAGCAACTGTCTATTTGTATTAAACACAAAGGAGACGACTATAAACTATTACAAAATATTATTTCACCTCTTTTACTTTGATAGCAGTGTTAGGGGGTTCGTACCAGTGTTAGTAGAGCAATGATATCACTGACTTTATCCACCTATGGTGGTCGTATGCACATATATAATCTTATCCTACTAACAGCACCAATGGGGAAATTGACATATTTGTTGATAGGAGCAACACTCTCCATAACTCACATATGAAAAAACTGATTAGTCTGCCCTTAGTGAGGTGGGTAAAAGTATGGAATGCCTATGCAGTTGCAGAACATTTGGCCATAGTGAATGAGAGAATGCACAGATTTAGCTGCCGTTTTAGACCTATGTTAAAAGAGGATGTCAGAGTTCTGGTCCTGCCTCTTACCTACCGCCAGCTTTGTGTTCATTGGTCATTGGTCTGTGTGAGTTGTCGGCCCCCAAAAGCATAGGTGATGGACATCGTGCTTTATGATCCTGTTAGATTATTACTGAGATGAACATTTTGCTCCTGTAATCTTTTCTCTAAGTTAGCTGAACATTTTGTTGCATGGTCGTGCACCTTAAACTTTGCACCCTTTATTTTTTTATTGATCCATGGAACTTGGAGAATCGCATGTTTAAAATCTTAAAGTTGTTAAACACTGGTATCAATTTTTGCAGAACCTAAAAGGCACTTTTACTTTGGATACTTTAAAAAATATTTTTGACATAGTTCCAAATCCTGTTGTCTTATTTAGAGTTTGGAGAATGAGATGCTCCATCAAAAATTGACAGATAATCAGTCCACCGTATTACAAGTAGTGTAGGCTATATTACAGCTCTAATGCGACGACAGAACATCCATCATGTTTGTGACAAAGTATCCTGTCCACCTTAAATGTTTATTCTTTGCAGAAGGAATGGTGCCATGGTTTGTTCCACGGTGGCGGTTAGATTTCTTGGTTAAAATCAATTTTTATAGATCTGAGATGTCGATTTACCAACTTTAGGTCCTATATGGCCCACTATCCAGTTCACAAGTTCAACCGAAAGGTTTTGAGTTTTAGTTGTTAATACTTTCAGGAATTGCAATTTGTGTTGACTACATCTGCTTCCCTGGTCAGTAAATGTCTCCTAAGAAATTAAACCGTATCCTGTGGCATGTAGTAATAACGTCTTAGAATGCATGTACAAGGAGGGGACAGCTGGGGCAAGATGGGGGCCGCCTAGGTGTACGTGAGCAACACTAGCAGGCTGCGGTCCGTTCAACTTTCTATGTGACCGAGCTCTGAATAGGCCTCCCTACGCTAAAAAAGGAAGTTATATTCTCCCTCCCCACTCCTGGGGCTGAATGTTACTCCTTCAAAAAGGAATCCGGCCCCAATACCTTGGCGCGATCGTGAAGCGTTGTGTGGAGCAGCACCGGAGGCGTTTGGTGCTCTGGCTCCCGGACAAAGAGGTAACCATGGTCCCGAAGCTGGCTGCGGGCGGCGCCGCCAAGGCAACCGGGGCTGCAGCCACCCGTAAGGCTCGGATCGAGGAAATGGCGGCATCTGCAAATAATGAGACTCTGATCCCGACTTCAGGGGAAAATGACTCTGCAGCGGTAGAAGGTTCGCCTGGCCATCCGAAAAGAATACGGCAGCCTGAGCAGACCAGGAGAGGAAAAGGCGGGGCGCCGGCTACAGGAGCCGCGAAGGGTCGAACAGTGATCGAGATGTTGCGTAGAGGCAAGGAGCAGGCTGCTTGGCTGGAGAGTGAGACCTCAACATTAGGAGCCGAGTTAGCGGCAGACAAAGATATTGGTCCCCACGCGGGGGTAGGAACGAGTCCCATAGCGGTCACTCCTGGGAACATGACACTGTTACCGCAACCGACCGGAGAGCTACAGACGGCAGTAAGTCCTTTGAACATTGATTTGAATGAGGCCGGTCAGGAGAATTCAGGTGAGGTCTCAGGATATGAACAATCTAGCGGGAATGATCTAATGATGAATAATGCATTAATAACTGCTAGGGAGGACACTGGCAATCAAATTGCCAATTCGAATGGGGACAACGGGGATGGGGCCCACAATTCGCAGATACCTGATTCCACTAGACTCCCTGTGAGTAAGGACCTTAAGAGCCAATCAGGGAGACAGATTGTGAATATCATGTTGGCAACCAAGACCCCCATGGAAGATAAAGACAAAAATAAGGATGAGATTGAGAAGGACTCTAGTGAATGTTTCTTTTCTGCGACCGAAGAGGCAGAATGGTCAGATGATGTATTGAGCACCTCGCAGGGGGCAAGCAGTTTAGAATCAGACCCCGAGGAAAGTGATGAGGACCATCGATCATCAGTCAAGAAAACACTGGCTGAAAGAGGAGAGGAAAATAGTGAAAAGAAGGATCTCTCATGGGATTATTCTGCAACTACTCCACTCTCGGGGTCATCTGGAAAAACACCTCCAGGTCCAACAGCTGAAGCCCCTCCCCGTTGAGAGATCATTCATCAAGCTATTCTCACCCATAGGGAAGAGGCTCGACAAGATAATTGTAAGGCACAGGCGGGGATGCGGAAAATGCAGGGGGTGGTAAGAAAGCTCTCAAAGGCCTTCTCTAATTTGGGAGAAAGTGGTAACTCTGGAGGAAAGAATGATCACTGTAGAAGCTGATACAGCTAATGCGGTAACTTTGGTGGAATCTCATGTTGAACGGATTAAGGACATACAATGGAAGCTAGAAGAGTCTGAAAACAGACAAAGAAGAAATAACTTAAGAGTTCTTGGAATCCAGGAGGGCTTGGAGGAGTCCGATACCAGGGCCTATATGGTCACCCTTTTTTCAACCGCCTTCCCAGAGTTATCCGAGTGGAATTGGGCCTCTGAAATTCAGAGAGCACATCGCATACCCTTTAAACAAAGAACACCGGTAAAGGAGGGTGATAAACCACGTGCCATATTAATTTTTCTCTGGAACTTCTTGTTAAGGCAGGCCATAGCTGATAAGGCCAGGCCGGACGCTAGGAGGATAATGGGGCGGTTTCATTCTTTGTAAGACCTGACTTCTGCCATGTGACAGTAGAAAGGCGGTGGAGACTAAGGCAGTTGTTGAAACCCTTCCAGGATAGAAAGATCCAAGCGTATCTGGTTAACCCGGCACAACTTAAAATCATCATTCGGGGAACCACTCGATATTTCTCTTCGGAGATTAAGGCGAAAGAATATCTGGATCCTTAGATAAATAATCTGTTTAATTTTTTGATTTGTTTTCCCAGTGGGATTGTGGGGGGTCCGGGAGATGGTGGGGGAGATGGTGCTAATGATCTATTTTGAACTGACTGAAGAAATTGCGTGGGGTGGGGGGTTAAGTTTGGATAGGCAATAGGGAGGGGTATGCTTGGATTTGTACTAGTCTTGAGTAATGTTTTTGTACATAGGAATAATGGTGTCTTACCTCACTTTTTCCTTTTTAAGTGCAAAGGGTCTAATGAAATTTTTAGTTTCCGGATGCACTTAAGGGACTGTGGTCTGCTAGGAATGCGTACATCTTATGCACAGACCTAGGTCTGAGTGCCCTGTAGGGGGGGTAGGCAGACTCAAGAAGGGGTTGGGGGATGGGGAATTGGTTCACGGAGGGGGGAAGGAGGGCAACAGGGTGGTGGTGGTAGGCTCTCACGGGGGTGGAGGGGTGTGGGGGGGAAAAGAAAAAGGAAAATGTATCTGGTGCTTTGTTGCGAGTAGTAAAAAATGTGTAGTCTTAATAACTGCCGATGTTCAGTCCTGGTATCGGCTGGGAGTTGCGGAACAAAAGACCAATGATGAGAAAACTTAAGATATGTACATTGAACATAGGGGGGTTGAATGACTGGCATAAAAGACAAAGATTAGGGCATTTTGTAGGGATGAATCACCTTGATATAATTTGTATACAGGAGACCCATCTGCCCTGGTCTAAGAAACATCTCTTAAATGTTAAAGGGTTTGAGGTACTGGTATGTTCCACGCAGTCCTCCTCAGTCAGGGGGGTGGCAATTTTAGCCAGAAATAACCTGGGTGGTAGCAAGCGCTATTTAGCAGACACTCTCGGTAGATGGAGATGGGGATAACCCTGTGTACAATTTATGGGTCTAATCAAGAAGAACCTGATCTTTTAGATACATTAAAAGTGGAATTATTGTACTGGTCGCAGCCCCTAATAGTATGTGGGGATTTCAATATCTAAGCAGACTTCGTGGGTGGCAATAACAGGCCAGTATATACTGGGCGGAAACCTAAAGTGTTTAGAGCTCTGTTTGCTATAATTAATACACATAGCTTGGTGGATGTGTGGGGAGATAAGGAGCCCTATAATCCGGGCTTTACCTATTTTTCTTGCCCCTTCAATAAATATGCTAAATTAGATTAGTTTTGTATATTATCCTCAGAGGTGGGCAAGACTGGGATTATTAAAATGCCAAAGACAATATCTGACCATAACCCTTTAGTTTTAAATTACGAATATCACATGGCAAATAATCCCCCCGTCTTGTTGGACCTTTGAGAGAAGGTTGTTAGTGGATCCCCAATTTGTAGACCATCTCAGGAGCTGGGCTCAAAGCTATTTTGATATGAATAGACATAGCGCCCCCCGAAATTGTGTGTGGGATTCCTTTAAGGCAGCTCTAAGGGGTAAAACAATCAGCTTCTTGGCTAGCAAGAGGAAAAAAATTACAGGTGCATGAGGTCATAATGAAACAACTAGCCCAGGCAGAGGAACAGCATGTAAAAGATCTCTGGAGGTAAGAATGCCGAGGAGAGTTTATCTAAGATCTTGGCTCTCAAGGCGGAAGTATATAAAGGCTCAGCTCAGAAAAGTGCTGATGATTACCAAAGGCAGAAGGGCAGAATGTACGAGACAGGAGAACAGGCAGGAAAGCTATTAGCATTAAGAATTAGACAAGGATTCAGTAGAAATATGATAGATAAAATTCAGAACGCCAATCAGGAATACACTGAGATAGAAGACATTAGAAGGGTGTTTAAGTATTTTTATCAAAAATTATATCAGGAAAAGGATAGGGTAGATTCTCCCAGTTTGCTCTATGAAGATCTGGGCCATAGTCTTTCAGAGTGGGGGAAAAAAGACGATGATAAATGCCCAAGATGCTCCCAGGGCCCGGCAAATCTGGTACATATGTTTTTTCAATGTAGTGAACTTAGGAAAATAGGTAGGGAGATCATCACATTCTGGGAGGGGCTGCTAGCGGCTAAAATCACCCTATCCCCAATTCTCATGATCATGGGCATTGATTCTAATTTGAGATTGAAAAAGGAAGAGGAAGCCTTGGTTTTCATTAGTGTGGCAGTTTTAAAAATAATATTGTCCGCGGGCTGGAAAGACTCTTTGGCTCCCTCTTTTCAGATGTGGTTGTCAAGATTATTGGGGATCCATAATATGGAAGCAGCACTATACTCCCGAAGGGGTAGAAGGGTGAGGGAGCTGGGTCAGACATCTGGGCCCCCCTCCAAAATTGGAGGGAAGATAGAGTATAAAATCCCTCTAATGATCTTGTAGGTATGGATAATGTAATTTTATGTATATTACTGAATACTGCTTTGTTTTACTGTGCTTTGGATCAATTTTATCATGGTCTATTTCTTAAATGTACTGTAATGCAATCATATGGACGTTTATACTGTTAGTCGTATAGAGGATTGAATGTTTGTATGCACCAGATCTAATAAAAAAAAAAAATGCATGTACATATTGGGAGAGAAGTTAAGTATACTTATCCTATGTATTTTAGTTTCAGACTTCCTGTGTTTTAGTTTTTTTCTGTAACTTGTCTTCGGTTTCACAGCAATGCTTTTCTTGCAAACATTTCTATTATTTTGTGCTTTCAGAAAAATATGGTGTTGTACCCAAAAAATGCTTTCCTGAATCTCACAGCTCCGAAGCCACCAGGCGCATGAATGACATCCTAAATCACAAGGTAAAGTATCAGTTGTCCTGCTGACAGTCAAAATCTTGTGCAGTGTTTTATTTTCATTTGACCATTTTCAGAATTGATGAATATGAAATAAGTTATGTGACAATTTCATTTTATTATTGAATGTACTGAGTGTGGATACTCTTGTTCTACATTGTTTCAAATTAATTATGCACCTAAGAGTAATAGGGAATGGGTTCATTAACGTTTTACTTTTTGGAGATCTGCTCTTCTTAGTTCTTTAAAGCCTTTTAAAATGTACAGTTTTAAAGCTTGGTGTCAGAACCCCACTCAGAGGGCCACGGGGCACGCAGGGGCTACGGGGCCCAACTGTGGGGGTTGAGGCCTTTTACTCCTGATGTCCCAGAGCCGACGTACTATGGATCCTGAGCAACTGTGTAAAGTACCTCTTCTGCACTTAACTCTCAGTGGTTGCAGTGACAAGCAGGCTCACTTGGAGGAGGGTAAGGGAGGGAGTTATTCCCCATTCTCTGATAGATGCTTCCAGGGAAGGCTTACTATCAGACCTTTCTTAAGAGTTCCCCACTGACTCTTAGGGATTTATTCAAAGGTGTCTATGGTACCCTACAGGCCCAGTTCACATCTTAACCACTCCTGCAGCACGGAAACGTTCAGCGGTGCAGGCAGCCAATGCGAGCACCTGCAAGTTCTGATCTTGCTTGAGTAGTCTGGCTGCTGCCATCCAAGGCAGCAGCACAGGCTCTCCCTCTTGACTTGTGCTGCTGGCATGTGCAGTTAATTCAGCAGCTCCTAGCTCGCGAAGACTTGGTAAGCCAGCCTTCCCCAGCCTGGGTGGGTGGAGAATACTTTCTGCTCCTGATGGAATCCCAAGGAGGAACCGCTTGGCAACCTAGGTACTGGCAACTCTTCCTGGCATACCAAATTACTCCGGTGCAGATTACTCAGTAAATCAGGTGCAGACTCCTCCCATGTAACCGCCTCCACCACAGCTTTTACGAGTCTCGGTGCTTCAGCAGCATTTCTTTTTTTTATTTCTTTATTGATTTCCAAAATAATACAAATACAGATCTAAAAGAAACACCAACAATAAAAAAAAGAAATCAATGTATTTTCATATCGACAAAAATGCAGGAGATAATGCAATAGCAGGAGCTAACACCCACCCCAAAAAGTACCATTGTAATCCACAGTAGAAAAAGAACACGTGCATTGGCAAGTAGATAATAGGCCACCATCACAGGGGGCTTACAATAAATAATGGCAATCTCCCAGCGCATACAAAATATCAATACAAAATTCAACATCACTGACATTGGACCTTGCAAACATCACCCCCTCAATTTGAGAAAACATCGGTGACAGCACTAGCTTCTTCGGTAGAGCCACCTAATCGCTCCCGAGCCCAGTCAATAAAGGGCCCCCATATTTCTTTAGGCCCAGAGGCAGGCGGCATAAGTTGCCAAAACGTAGCTAATTGCGGCTGGCCATAGGTGACCTCTCTGAACCAGTTCACAATAGTAGGTTTTCTCTTCCTACCCCATAGCTGGGCTATTTGACGCATGGCGAAGAGCTGCAGCAGTGCATGTAGTTTGCGTTTCTTAACGTGTGTATCAGTCACATAGCCTAACAAAGCCAGTAGCGGGGATGGAGGTAGTGATATCGTCAATCTGGTTTATAACCTCAAATATCGTTGACCAATATTCAGTGATGAGCGGACAAGTCCATGCCATGTGTAAGAAAGTTGCGGCAGCTGCCCCGCTACGCCAGCAACAGTCATCCTCCCGTAAACCCATCCTATGTAGACTAATGGGTGTTCTGTAATAGCGATGCAGAAATTTGAAATGAATTCATTTAAGTTTATAGTTGGGTGATAATTCAGTCATCTGGGCACAGCAGTACGACCACTAGTCGTCAGTCAGGGGGGACGGCGTCTCGGCAGACCATTTATGATGAGCGTTAGAAGTGGCTATAGGGGCATCTTTTTGCATGGACGTGTACAGTCTAATGATGAGCCTACATGAAGTACGTGTCCGCAAAAGGTTTTCCAGAGCGATTAGCGGGGTTGGCTGGGAGGGGAAGTCACTATGTATTGCCTTGCATGCGGCTTGGAGTTTGTGATACAGAAATGCCTCTCCAAAGGGCACGGTTTGTCCTTCCAATCAAATGGAGGGCCTCTAAACGTTCCCTCGGGGTATAGGTCTGCAAACGTACGTAGAGACAACCTCTCTGCCACCTTATCACTAATCTCATCTTTAATATTGGGCAGCATAGGATTTTGTGCAATAGGAATGGAGGGGGCATATAGAACTTTTGCTCCCGCTCTTCTCCGCAGGCCATCCCAAGCCCACCGTAGGGTGTCCGATGTGTCAATGTCATCCCTGGGCCGCTAATAGGATTGATATATAGCTACCCTAAGAGGAACAGGCGCCACCACGTCCTCCTCTACTGCCACGTGAATGGCTTCGGATGCACCCAATAATGCAGGAATTGCGCCTGTGCACATAATGCGTACAATTTCATGTCTGGCGCACCCAGCCCACCCTGAGCAGTGGGGAGCGACAAGAGGGCCCAGGATACCTGAGCTTGGCCATTCGCCCAGACCAAAGAGACCAATTGAGATTGAATTGTCTTGAAGAAAGGGCCAGTAAGTACCAGTGGCAAGTTTTCGAAAAGATAAAAAAATTTAGTCAAAATAATCATTTTGACTAGTACGATTTTGCCTGCAAGCGATAGTGGGAGTTTAGACCATAAAGTTACCTTTTCCTCTAGCCAGACCATAGCCCTCCCAAAATTTAAGTTTCAAAGTTCTTGCAGGTCTCGGCTAATCGAGACACCTAAATACTTCACTTGTTCCTGTTCCCACTTTAGCGGGAATTCTGAGGACACCACCCTGGTATTGTCGGTTAAGGGGAATATCACAGATTTTGCCCAATTTATGTTCACCCAAGATAGCCCGCCGAGTTTTATGAACTCCCGCAACATAATTACATAATTTCCAGATTGTGCCCAGGGTTGAGAATATATAATGTTATGTTGTCCGCATAGAGAGAAAACAGACTATGCGTGCTGAATCCGATCCCCTTATCAGTGTGGTGTTGCTGGATGCGCGCAGCCAACGGCTCCATCACAGTGGCTAACAGCAAGGGCGATAGCGGGCAGCCCTGCCTCGTGCCACGCGTTATACGGAAGGGGTCAGAAACAATATTATTCACCCGCACCCTGGCCATTGGTTCAGTGTACAGTAATTTAATCCATTGAAGAAACATGGGGCCGAAGCCCAACCGCTCCAAAATTTTCAATAAGAACGGCCACTCGAGCGAATCGAATGCTTTAGTCGCATCCAGGAACACCACCGCCGCCTGTACATCGGGATGTAAATAATGCAGGGCAGAAAATACCGTTCTAAGGTTATGTGAGGTAGATCTCCCGGGAATGAATCCCGATTGAATTAAAGGCTGCTGCCTATTCGCTATCAACAAGCCAGAATTTTCACATCACATTGAGTGATGGGGCCTATAGGAGTTCAGATCGGTATCAGGCTTTAGCAAAGTGACAATGATTGCTTCGTGCATGGAGCTCGGTAATATACCAGTCTCATGCGCTTCTCCATAGACCGCTAGAAGTCTGGGGGCTAGTTCCTCCACGTGTGTTTTATAGAAGGCGCACGTCAGGCCGTCTGACCCAGGAGCCTTGTCAAGGGGTAGGCTATTAACATCAGTAACATCTTCAACCGTGAAGGGTAAGTGCATGTACTCTCTATGACGGTCATTAAACCATACGAGGGCCAGGGAGTCCAAGAACACCTGCATGCTTTCCGGGCAGACAGATTGCGTAGCTATGTATAAGTGAGTATAAAAAGAAAAGAACTCCTGCAGAATAGCTAAGGATCCCCTAACCGTTTGTCCATTCTCGTCCACTAGTTCAGGTACGTAGGCCATAGAGCGCGGGGTATGGAGCATGCCGGCGAGAGTGCGCCTGGGTCTGTCGCCCTCGCCGTACTGGCGAGCCTCCGCATACTTTCCCAAGAATTTCACCTCCCTCTGAGCTT
Organism: Lissotriton helveticus; assembly: GCF_964261635.1. Classification (NCBI taxonomy): domain Eukaryota; kingdom Metazoa; phylum Chordata; class Amphibia; order Caudata; family Salamandridae; genus Lissotriton; species Lissotriton helveticus. The sequence goes on along the minus strand of NC_136061.1, from coordinate 354,613,694 downwards.
CCCCCTCATATTCTAGCAACTTAACCTTCAGGTCAGCCAGGAGGTCTGACTCGCCGTTAATATTAATTCTCCCTTCTAATTCTTTAATCTGTGCCTCCAAGGTGGAAAGGGTGTTTCTAATGGCTTTGAGCACTCCCTCCAGGATATGCACTGCCCTCTAATGACCACCATAAATGCCTCCCACAGTGAGGGCTCAGTGTCAACAGATCCCGTGTTAAGCGTGAAGTAATCTGCTATATCTGAGCGTATCTCCTCCTTAAAAGCCTCGTCGAGAAGTGCGTGCTGGGGGAGTCTTCAGGAGAATTGTCCGCGTGTGGTGCCAGGGAGGGACAATGTTAGCAGACATGGCGAATGGTCAGAAATGGTCCTCGACAAGTGTCTAGAGTCCACCGCCTAGCTAGCCCACATCCCGAGACACTAGCCAATAATCTAGACGGGACCAAGCACAATGGTGTTCAGAGAAGCACATGCCCTCTCTGATCAGTGGTTGCGACAACGCCATATATCGACCATGTCGCCGTCGGTAAGGAAAGTGTTCAACACCTTGCTGGACGCAGGGTGGTGTGTTCTCGCTGTACCTTGTCTATCCAAGTCGTCGTCAAGGAAGGCATTAAAGTCGCCCCCCCACAAAACCGTGGTGCAGCCAGTGGCCCTAACCTTGGCCCAGAGCTCCTGAAAAAAATCGGGGGAATCAGTGTTCGGTCCATATACCACAACAATGGTTATCAAGATACCACTCTGCTGGCCCAACAGGATAATGTGTCTGATTCCGTGTGGAGTTCCCTTTCCCTCCAGTCTAGACCCCTCTTGATCAGCACTGCCACCCCCTTAGAGTTGTTCGAGTAACCGGATACATATGCTGCGGAGGACTAGGAGTTTAGGGGTGGACTGGGATTGAAGGTGTGTTTCCTGCAATTAGCAGAGATCGACATTGTGTATGGCGAGATATGTATGCACAAGCCTAGCTTTTCTACTGTCATTCAGACCGCGTATATTCCATGTCAAGCAATTCACTCTTGCCTCGTGAACTGTGAGGTCACACATAAAACAATGTTACATCTGGACCAGCGTGTGTATGGCTTCATCAGCACTGCAATCGGCCCCTCTTTACTTGGCACTGCACAAAAAAAAATAACCCCTCCCCCCCATCCCACCCACATCAACCCTCCAATCAGGTTAAAGCATAGCCCCTCTCCCCTCCGCGCCTCCCTCATTAAACACAACATGGCATATAAAAGGGAAATTTCCCATGGGGATGAGAGAGAACCGGCCTACTCCCCTACCGTAGCAGGTTGGCCAAGATACTGCAAGGGATGAAACCCGCAACAAAGCAAAGCTGAAGGATGGAGCGGCACAGAAACCAGGGACAAAAGCTACATAATATAACCTGCAGTTACAATAAAACAGAGCACCGCCACATCAGGGCCCACCTGGACAGCAACACAACCTGGCAAACGCCCCAACAATAATAATAAAGGAGAGCGGATTCGACTATAGTCTTATGTAGTTAGACCATAGCATTGATTGCGGTCCAGGAAGCTTAAGTCAGTACAGCAGGGGCCTGCAACAAGATAGCCAACCATGTGATACGACACTTATATGTGCATAGGAGGTCAAACATTACAGAAACTGCGAACATGTAGAGTCAACAGAGCTCGTTTAGAAGAAAAAAAGCACCAGCGTCTGACATTACAAAGCACCAGAGAGCATCAACATCAGTCATTATCACTTAGTTGTAGAGAGGTGGCAGCGTCAGATTTGGGGCTGGATTTGCCGCGTCCGCCGCCTATATGCTTTGCAAACTACAGGGCAGACTTGGCGTCCGTGAAAAAATGAGAGGAACCCTCATATGACACTTTAAGTTTGGCAGGGTGAATCAGGGAATACGGGATCTGTGCCTCAAGGAGGATCTTTTTCGCTGGTAAAAATTCACGTCTGGCCGCTTGTACTGCAGGGGTGAAGTCGGATAAAAGGCGATCTGATTTTCTTCTTGATGCGTTATTTGCCCCATAATGCGAGCTTGACGTAATACCACATCACGGTCCTGGTAATTCAGCAATCTGGCCAGTATCGGCCATGGAGGGGCTCCGACAGGCGGCTTGGCTCCCAAAGTGTGATGGGCCCGCTCCACCCCAAAAACCGGTGAGAGGTGTGTGGCAAAAAGATCTTGCAGTAAGTCCGTTATGAACGCCTCCATCTTAGTGATCGCCGTAGTCTCCGGGATGCCAGTAATTCATAGGTTGTTTCGACGCGATCTGGCCTCCAAATCCTTGTTCTTGGCTCTAATCACACATAAGAGGCGATCCATTTGCGACAGCTATTCTTTAGTTTCCACCTGAAAGTCGTGGAAGTCGGACTGTTTGTTTACGAGGACATCCAGCCGATGCTCGTGGGCCCCCACTTGAGTTTTCACTCATTCCATCTGGGACGGCAAAGTGTGCAACTTAGCATCAATGGTGCGCAGACTTGACCCCATTTCTAACAGCGTACGCATGTCCTCACCCTGATACCCCTGGTGTCCCCCAGTCGCTCCACCTACGAACGAGATAGTGACACTCCACAGGGACGCTGGTGAAGTAGGGAGCCAGCGCCGGTTACTCACGATTCTCCAGTTATATCATTCGCTGTATCACTGCATCAACATATTCCAAGATAACGTGGGTGGAAAAATCTATGATCCGGTGCGGTACGACCCCCCCAGGGCAGCTAGGCCTCCGAAACGTAGTGCACCACACCTGCAGAGCAGTACCGCCAAAATGGCGGGTGGTCAGTAGCGTAGGACAGCTTTCAGGGCGCCAGTGATTCACGCAGATCTTCGCGCCTCACAGGCCTCTGTGGAAAAAATGCCGCCCAACGGAGCGCACACCCTCCTCCACCAGGCGCTTGAAAACACTTATGGGGACAGTCTTGAAGAGAGCTCCTCCAGCGCTGCCCCCTCGTCTCACCTTCTGGTATAGCCAATGCAGCAGGACCCCGTGTCGGATCCCCACCCAGGATCGGGCCGGCCCGGCCGCGGCAGCACCGACCGGTCAGCCGAACTTAGCCTCCTCCACGCCACAGCCCCGATGTCGTTAGTGCAGCAGGCAGGCGACCCCCCCAGGGCAGCTAGGCCTCCGAAACGCAGTGCACCACACCTGCAGAGCAGTACGGCCAAAATGGCGGGTGGTCAGTAGCGTAGGACAGCTTTCAGGGCGCCAGTGATTCGCGCAGATCTTCGCGCCTCACTCGCATCCTAACACCAACCGAGCAGCCAGCAAACACTGTTCAGGCGGTTATTCAGCAGTGCGGATCAAAACGGCCCAGGGACAGCAAGTCGGCGCCGGTTGCGCCGGCACAGGCCTCTGTGGAAAAAATGCCGCCCAACGGAGCGCACACCCTCCTCCACCAGGCGCTTGAAAACACTTATGGGGACAGTCTTGAAGAGAGCTCCTCCAGCGCTGCCCCCTCGTCTCACCTTCTGGTATAGCCAATGCTGCAGGAGCCCGTGTCGGATCCCCACCCAGGATCGGGCCGGCCCGGCCCGGCCGCGGCAGCACTGACCGGTCAGCCGAACTTAGCCTCCTCCACGCCACAGCCCCGATGTCGTTAGTGCAGCAGGCAGGCGACGAGATCTCCCTCTGTGAGCAGGATCGGCAGCAGTTCCTCAACTCCGCAGAGTGCCACAGATCGGCGCCGCCGATAATGCAGGGCCCGCACCCAGGCCACGAACGGAGCACCGGCCTCAAGTGGAATGGGGTAGCCACGCTCAAGCACCAAAGTGCGACGTCAGCATCCAGTCACAGTATGTCGGAGCAGATATCTCTGCAGGTAGGCAGTTGAAATGGCCAGGATTTCCCCTGCTAATGACCGCTACTATGGCAATCACTGGGCAGTGTAGATTACAGCGTCTACGCATCTCGCCTACAGAGCGGCCATTCCGCAGCACGGCAAGCCACGCCCCCCTCTTCAGCAGCAATTTTACTTGTGTCCTCCACTGGCAAAAGGGGTAACTGCAGTGTGGCCTAGAAAGACCTGCATGGCACTTCACGTACAGCTCAGTCCAAGACGGCCCTCTCTTGGCATACAAAGATCCTTGAACCAACACTTCACACAGTCAACGTCCCCATCAGTGCTCAGACATTCCCTTACATCTCACTCTGGTAGTCCTCTTGGCAGTGGTTTCCACTGGACCTTGCCCCTTCCAATACTGTCCTCTTTCTCGCAGGGCACACTGGTCTTGGTATGCAGGCAGATGCTAGTGCTGCATGGCAGGTGGTTTTGATTTTCCTGTGTGATGTTCCCTAACCCAGCAAGGAGACTAGCAGGCCTTTTCCCCCAGTCCTGGTCACAAACTGAAGTATTTGATAACAGAGTTTGGGCTCTCAACCTCCCCTTCTTATAGTCCATTTCAAGACACCAAAATGTGATTTAGGGTCTGAGTCTTTGAAGTGGACACTTCTCTTTTTCTGCCTTCCCCTTGAAAGGATGTCTGCTACAGCAGGCACGACACTGAAGTTAATTGACCCACAACACAATTCATGGGAGTGGCTAGAGTTCACACCTGGATTTCAGCCACACTGATATGTGCATCAAAAGGTTAATCCGAGGCTTCCAACCTTAATCTTCATGATTCCCTTATGAGCTTCATCCACTTTCCTGAGATGTGTCCAGGCCCCCTCCTTGTGATCTATCACTGATTCAGAGTGCAACCTTTTGTAATGTAAAGGGAGGGTCCCTTCCTCCAGTATATCCCACCAAGCTCACAGGACTGCAGCAATAAGCACATCTGTTTGGAGGGATTTCTCTACTTCTCATTTCTTAACTAGGCAGGCATTGTCTCCCAAAAAAGAACCCAAGTACCTTCATGTAATTTACCATTATAGGTACATTTGCACTGAGTGCTAGACAATAAACGTGCTGTTAAAAGTACACTGTTACCTCCATGCAGCATACTATTACACATACAATCAGCAATCACATTCAGTCTGCGTGCACTGGAGCTTTTCTATACTCTACCAGGGTATGCTATTTACAAACACACACACCCACACTGCCAGCACAGACACTCGCCATGTGCACACTGCACAACACTTCACGCTTCATATATTGTACTACATGCAAGCACACGTACACCCAGCACATACTTTCATTTCGCACTCACTACGCAGCACTACGTTTCTCATGTAATGTATTCCTCGCAGGCATACATGCACTAAATACATGCTCTAACCACTCATATACTGCCCAGTACTGCCCTATCCCTGTACTGTACCCTTTCTTGGCACACATGCATCCAGCAGAGCCACTACTCCTACGCCTCACAGAACTCCACATCTACCTGATGTACGCCGAAGGTGAGCTAAGCATACAGTAGCGGGACTTTTAAAAAGATGATTAAGTCTGTAGGCCTCACTCTAGAGACACAGGGTATAAAGTACCTGTTCACTACTACTGATCACTGCACCGCATGCTGCCAGCACTGCGCTTGTGCTGCTTAACTCTTGGTGAAGGTGGTAGCCTTCCACCACTATGAGAATAAATAAATACTTTTTTGTTTGATTAGTAAAAATCATTACAATGGGGAACATACATCCGTAATAAAAAACTTATATCAAGAATGGTGAAGATATTTACATTTGTACCATCACAACGAGTAAAAAGATAAAGTTCATCAGAAAATAATTTAAAATCCTAAAAACCTATTTTTTGTAATTAAAAGTATTAACTCGTCTAGACAGACCGACCCTCTTTTTTTTTTTTTTTTTACAAAATAATTAAAAGGCAGTTAACCATAATTATCCATTCTGATTTTATAATCTGGTAGGGCCACAGGCAGACATTAGTTATTAAAAGGCAATAATTAATAACGCTGGTAATATAATTTCATATTTGTGGTGAAGTTCCTGGTAATGCAATTCCATTTATATAATAAAATCCCTGCATACAATAATCTGAAAGTTCCAGGGGTACACAGATGCCGTAGTCTGCTACTCTTGAGTGGTGCAGAGGAGTGTGCAAATCAGTAGGACATCGTAGGGTTTAATCTGTCCTTTAATAGTTAACTGTTGATGACATGCTGGCTCTCACTGTTTATACATTTTCTTGCTGTTCCTGTGACGAACTTGGTGAACCGGATATTAAGCTGTGGATTGTCTGGGTTCATTGATGCAAGGATAGTTTGCCGAGACGTGCGAAAGCCGAGTTTGTTCCATTCGCTCTTTAACAAGATCCTTCTATCGTCATGGACTGCAGGACAAAGACCTACTACGTGCTCGATTGTTTCTGTGCTACTCCCCCAACCCCTGCACGTTACGTTGGAATTTGCACCGTGCCATCTTGGCAAATGATACAGGAATGGCCAGTTACCCATTCTGAGGGCCAAAAATCTTTTTTTCCACAGCACTGAGTAGGTACATGACAGATGGGGTGCCATAATCCCTGGCTTAAATCCGGATACAATTGTCCAGGCGTGCTTACGTTGCACCAGTTGGGCCCTATCCGAATGAAAGGACCAGAGACTGACGTGTCTTTTGATATGAATTTTAAGTGCCTGCTGCGATGGATTAGTGGTCCAGATTTCTTCTATATCAAGGAGTTTTAAAGAATCTTGCAGATAGCACCGGTATGAACTCCCAAGTTAACCAGCTGAGATTTCCACCCACAAATGGCCTCCAGGCTTCCTTCTCTGGAGGTACGCAACTTATTGCACAGCCTGATGTACGCTCCACGCCCTACTGCTTGATGGTCTTGAAGACCAAACTCAAGCGGGGGATGAAGATTTTGGTAAGCCCAGCACCTGTTTGAATGTTCTTGTTATTATTTTGTTCACGTGGCTGTTGTCTTTCCCTTGCATAATCTCCTGGCTGTGAGGAAATTGATGATATTTGCCTTCATGACAGTTATGAGTGGAATTAGACTGGGGCCGGACAGTTGCCTTGCAAGAGTCTTAAATGCCACCTGGATTGTCAGGGCTTTGGCTTCTACCTCATCTCTGTTTAGAGAATGTTCCCCTTCTGTCCAAGTGAACCCCCAGGTACTTGTAAGAAAGGGCTCTGTCAACGTTTTTACCATTGTATTGCCAACCGCCACCTTGATATTTATTTTGCCCAAAGGTGATTGCCCTTGCCTTTGTGGAGAATTGTGTCTCAATGGTTAGAGCAGCAGACCCTGATGCAGAGGTCTGGCCCGGGACCAGGGTTCAATTCCCGCCTCGGTGGGTCTTGGGCTCAATTTCCTCACACCTGATAATTCTCTCCTCGGTGCCTATTCTAATCATGGGTCCCACTCTACAACTCTGGGCAATAGCTTGCTTAATCTCCACAACGGCCCCAACAGCGCTGGAATGCCTGGCTTCACCCTGGGGGTGCCCAGGAGTGGACATTTCACAGGGAAAAGCCAGGAAGGGTTCCACAGCGGTATGCGTACAGCGCCAAGACATCTCAGGGTATAAGTGCGCTTTACAAGTACGAATTCAATTCATTCATTTGTTAAATTCAGTTCCAGGTCGTTTTCGGTGGTATATAGAGACAACCGATCAAGTAGTCTCTGCAAGCCAACCCTGGTGGGACTTAGGACGACCAGATCGTCCGCATATAGTAGATTACGAACTCTTGTCCCAACGAGTTTTGGAGGATGAGAATTAACTTCGTCAAGCGACTCTGACAAATCGGAGATGAAGAAGTTGAAGAGAAGGGGCTCCAGCACACACCCTTGTTTCACTCAGCGGGTTGTTTGTATTTTCCCTGAGATGCATGATCCATCCCCAAGTTTTATACAGATCCATGTGTTAGTGTGTAGCGCGATTATGGCTTGTAGTAGCGCTGGTGGGATCCCCCATTTCTGTAATTTGAGCCATAATCGCCTTTGAGGTACGCGGTCCAAAGCAGCCTTAAAGTCAACGAAACAGCCATGCATTAACGTTCCTGAGGCCGCCACAAAATCCAACAGGACAGAATTTGCGAGCAAGTTTGTTATGGTGCCTGATTTTTGCACAAAGCCTGTCTGGTTGAAGGGTATGAGATGATTTGTTGCGGCCCAGGACGCCAGGTCTTGAAGGAGCAGCTTAGCATAGTATTTCGATTCCACGTCCAGTAGGGTGATCATCCTGTCGTTTTTCGGGTCTGATCTCTTACCGCCTTTATAAATTGGATATACAATGGCACCTTGCCAAGATTCCCGTAATACCGAGTTGATCCGGCAATAGGAAAAAGGAGGTGTCAATTGATTGGCCCAAAATTCTGTATCCTGTTTAAACCGAGACTGGGGTAGACCATTTGGCCCTTGGACAACACTTGAGCGGCCCTCAGTTATAATTCGAGCCGTTTTTTCCGTAATGATTCCCAGAGTTGTTGATGCACTTTGTGACAATTCTGTGGGCTGAGGCAAAAGTTTCGTATCAGTTGTCGATGGAGTACTTGTGTTTAATTCAGCGTGGTTTCCTTGTGTCTTTGCATCCATTATGCCTAATGATTGTCATGAGTTGGATTGTAGAGCCGTGGCTAGTGGTCTGGCCAATAGGACATCTTTTACTGGATCCTCAAAATGAGTTGTTAGATAGGATACCCATTCAGCTTCGGATATGTTAGCGCTACTTTGTCCTCCTTGTTTGTGTGTTTTGGAATTAACAAGTGACCAGAAGGATTTTGGGTTATGATTTTTACTTGCGTATATCAATTTTAACCAGAACTGTTAAGAGCGTTTCTTTTTCTCGATGAATATTGCGTGTCGAAGTGCTTTTTGGGCTTGCTTATATTTATTAAGATTATGGTCTTCCCCTGGGAACCTGCGTGCTTGTCTTAGGGCACTATTACGTGCTGATTTTAGTTTCCTGATTTCAGCTGTTATTATTGCCTGGTTTCCTTATTTGGATTTTCGAGTAGTGCGTGGGAATTTTTTTAGCAGTTCCCGAGCGAAGAGTTCCCATGATGTAGTGGGCAGGGATGTAGCAATACTCATTGAATCTCGCTGGTCTCTACATTGGCTCATTATTGCTGGTACAAGTAGATCAGACCATTATAACCTTTTGAGATTTTCAGTATGGTTACCTTCTGAAGTCAGGTTTGTCATGGCATGATGTGCTAAGTGAAATGACAACGATGTCACTTGGGGACGATAGTCACTGTCGCCTTGAACAGCTATGGTGCAATTCTCAATAAAAGGAAGGATTTCCTTGTTACAGATGGTATAGTCTAGAAAAGAATGGTTATGACCATTTGATCTTGTCCAGTTGGGAGGATTATCCTTGGGGTAGCGACCATTTAAGATTGTGTAACCCAGAGCACTGAGTTGTAGCACCATATATTCGCCTAGTTTGCTGTATTTATTGCCAGTGGGTTTTGTTTGTTCCAAAATGTCTGGCCAAGGTGCGTCGTACTCTTCCGGAAGTTCTTAACAAAGGTTTGTGTTGTAGTCGCTGGATACTAGGCAGGCTGGACTTTTATAGTTACTTTGTGTATTACACAAAACCTGGATTAGGTGGTTAAACTTCGTGATTTTTTCTCCATGTCGCTTGGTGAGATGTAGATATTAATCAGGATCAGTTGTTCGGTCCGTTTGGAATTGTTGATCATTACGCCGGAAATCCAATCTTCTTCAAATGTCAGTTGCGTTATATTTACATTTAACCAGGATGAAATTTAAATTGAGAGACTGCCACTGGATCTGCCAGACTTGTGCAGCCTCTGAGCAGATGTTCTGTACTCCCAAGTATCCTTCTATTGGGAGGCTGACCAAGGACCATGTTTCCTGCAATAGTATAACCTCGTGGTTTTTTAAAAACGTTATCACATCTGGGGATTGAAGTTTTGGGGGAAGGCCGTTGATGTTCCATGAGCATACTGAGAGACCGGGTTCAGTTCAATTGTGATTTCCCCCGTCCAGGAGCACTGGCAGCCAGGCCCAGTAACTCGCCGTAGTTTTGGCCTCCTCTATTTTTTTGTCGATCGCCCTTACTGGGGATCGGCCTTCAGCTGATCTTAATATTGAGAAGGATAGTGGTCCCTGTTTATCTAGTATGACCGGGGATTTCGCAAGGACGAAGGATACTGTGGTTCGGTTTGGGGAACTATTTTGATTTCCCATTTGTTAAATAAGTCGGACCTTGATATTACCTGCTCCTTGATTGCTGCAGTTGAAAAAGTGATCAACGTTGATTCAATGAATTGATTACTTCCGCTGGATTTAAACTCAATTGAGATTATATCATTGGATTCAATATGGCACAGTTCAGGGTTACATTTAAAAAGTTTCAGAATGTTCCCTCTATTCAGGATGTCATGCGGTCTTTGAGTGTGATATTCAGGAATAAATAACAGTTTGTTTTTTAAATTATTTGTTCAGCGGTCCTGGTCTGAGGTCTTATGATTGTCTTCATCCGTGATTTGAAATAAGTCAATTCTCCTTTGAATATATGGTGATTGTTGCTTATGTCCCACATGTTCTCCTCTGGATTCATGGTCTGCTTAATTGGGTAAAAGCTTAACCGTTGGGGATATGTCCAGATTTTTGGATAGTGTTATCTGAAGGTTCTCCTTGCCTCTTGACCTATACTCATCGTCGTGCTGTTCTATGGTTTCCTTGTTTTGGTTTTCCTTTGGTGTGCTCACCATATTTGTTGAGACTATCGGGCATCTAGTCCAGTCTTGACGATGTAAGATAATATTTCTGACTTCGTGACCTTTCCCGGCTCATCTGATGTCGAAGGCTGTAGAGGCTTTGCTGGAACCTCTCCCCTGGCCCCAGGTAGTTCCTTGTATTTTTTGCTATTGGCGGGTGCTGTTAGCACCTTGCCAGGTAAATCTGTAAATAATTGTGTGGGTGATTTTTGTGGTGATGTAAGAGTGCTATTGGAACTTACGGTACTAATTGAGCTGAGTCGTGCGTTACCCTTTTGAATGTGTAAAGGCTCACTGGTCGTATTTTGAATCACTGTGCTACATTTATTGAGTCTTTTCAGTAGTCTTTTCTTTTCTCTTTTGCTCAGATGTTGTTTTTGACGGGATTTATTCGTTGATCCCGTTCCTGGGCCAGCATCTCTGGTGTCGGCGATTTGCTCTGTCTCAGATGTAAGCGGTTTATCTATTTTCAACGTAGTGTTATTTTTATTATTTGATTTGGTTGGTAGGAAGATACCGTACTCCTTGGGGGCCACTTGATTGTCTGGGGACGGAACTACTAGTAAGGCATCAGTTGGCCGAGTGTCGATTTTTGCTGAAGAAGCCTTATGGTTTTTGCCTAGTTTATTGTGATTTATGCTTTGGTCTTTGACTTTCGAAGTGGTTGCATTAATTGAGTGTGAGCCTGGGGGTTGTGGTAGAACTTGCAAATCTGATGGTAGTTTCTTTATTTCTGTCAGGACCAAAGCGAGGAACTGAGGAAGCGTAGACAGACTATCGATTATTGGCGAGCAGTAACATATCGCCTGAGTCAGGTTGACTTTAGATTGTGCTTTTGTTATTAAGGTATTCAAGCCTTCTAGTTTGTTGTCGATCCCTGCCGTGTATACTGCTAGTGTATTTAGAAGGTTGACTTGTAAATCAAGTTTGTCTGAATGATAATTTAATGCGGACACTGTGGATTGTAAAGTTTGTAGGAGCTGGGGCCAGAGGATGGTGGATTCGAACGCTGCTAAGTCATGACCTTCATTTGCGTCTTTTGTTTTATTAAGTTCTATCTTAAAAAAAGATAAATCCAAGAGGGAGTGGTCATTGACCTCACCTGACTTTGTTTCTGGAGATTCGTGATGGGCAAAGGCAAGTGGCGTCGTTGGCGTTAACCGCTTGATGTTTACTGGAATGTTTCTGGTCCATTGTGCTGCTTGGGGAGTAGATTTTATTTTGCTTCCAGGGGAGCCCGGGTTATCTATGAAGGTTGGTTTCCTGCTGTATGGGTGATCTGAGGTAGAAGGAAGAGTTATCGCTTGAGATGGTTATTGGTGATGAACTCTGTTCCTTATTAAATAGTTGAACATGTTGTAAGGGGGGGAGATATATTTCTTGGCCGGATAACTGGTCTTAACCTATTTTTTTCAGGTGTAGAGGGTACGTCCCTTGTTGAATGACCGTCTGGGTAGTGGCCTGGTTTTGAAGCTGTTCATGGATCAAGACCTGCAATTTAATCTGAACTGAATCAATATTGGGGAGAGTTTGGGGCAGTTGGACGGGTTGGGGCGATGTTTTGATGGGGTCGATTGGAGCTTGAACTTTAGTTCCTTGTTTCTTAATGAAGTCTCTGAGAGTCCTCTTTTTTTACGTCATCGATTGTTTCGTCCTGCGTATTATGCTGTTGAATTGAGGGCGTTTGGGTTTTTCAGACTTAATCAACAGCCTATGAGGCCGAGTCCGTGTTCATGATTCTGCAGGTGAGTTGGTGATAGTGATGGCGCCAGGGGGTGGGGTTGCGCTGTCTCCTGTTGCTAGAGTGATTCTATAGATTTCTTATTCAACATCTTGCGGTTTTTTGCAATTTCTTTTTCAAGCCTTCCAGACCGCATTATGATTTAACTAAGAAGAAAAAGAAGAGGAGGAGTGGAAGTGGTTACTCTTGGCTTTTAACTCTTTTTCCTTTCCTTTTTTTTCCCCTTTCCTTCCCTTCACTTGGTTTCCTTGTAATGCGATGAGTTCGCCTTTGATCTTTAAAAAAAAAAAATAAAAATTTCATTGTACACCGCTCTATTGTTGTGGGTAAAAATGTGGAGCCAAGGGAGGGGGGGGAGACGAGGGGGGCTGCCCCTAAACCCTGCTCGACCCCTCTGTTCTTTCAGTACTACCCCCAATCACCCCTATCTACTTGATCAGCGCTTGCAGCAGGTATCTGGCTCACGATGACCACCGGCAGTTTCACGGTGGCGGTGCTGTAGTAGGTTGGTTGGTTGGTTGGTTGTGGGCTGCCCGCCTCTTGCTTTCCCAGGCAGCTCCATCGCTGTGGCTGTAATGGCGGTAAGGCAGCAGACAGCCAGGCTGCTGTGTGCCCGGACGCCAGGCTCACCAGGCTCGCCACGTGCTGCTCACTCGCTGCTCTCCCCCGCGTCCCACCTCAGCTGTGGCTGTGGGTCTCAAGCCACACTGTTCCCCCACCGTGGCTCTCAGCGATTCTCCCCCGCGTCCTGCCTCAGCTGCAGGTCTCAAGCCGCGAGTCTCGGCCTGCGGCTCCTGCCGCGGCTCTCCTCGGCTCTTGCCGCGGCTCTCCTCGGCTCTCCCCGCTTCCCGTATCCGCTGCGGGTCTCAAGCCGCGAGTCTCGGTCTGCGGCTCCCACCGCAGCTCTCAGCGGCTCTCCTCCCGTGTCCCGCTTCTGCTGCCGGGCTCAAGCTGCGAGTTTTTGCCGCTCTAATGCTGCAGCTCTCAGCTCAGCGGTGCGGCAGGTGGTGGCGGCTCTGCTGCTCTCGGGTCTGTATCTTGGGTCGGCAGCTCGGGTCGGCTCGGATGCTTGCTTGCGTGCTTGCTTCCCTCTCTCCGCTCTCTCCCAAAAGACAGTGTGGAAATGCAGCGCTAGGAGAAAAGTGCTTTGGCAACACTCTCAGACCAGCAACACCGCCTATGTCCTGTTTTTTATAAAAGTAAGGATTTGAGTAGACATTGATTTGTTGTTCGTACTAAGAGTCAAGTGCAGAAGGCGTGCTTGGCCCGGAATTCTCAGGATCCATAGTAGGTCGGGCTTTGGGACATCAGGAGTAAAAGGCCTTAACCATCATGGTTGGGCCCAGTAGCGCCCTGTGGCCTCCTGCGTGCCCTGCAGCCTTCTGAAAAGGATTCAGACGGCAACTATTGCAGTAATCCTGAGCCTGGATCTAATCTTCACTTATGTGCCTTATACAGGCCTATAACCATGCTTGAGGCACACACTAAATGTATTTCAACATATTAATATACATGCTGAAAAAATTAGCTAGACAACATTTTGCAGAACTGATCAATTGCGCTTTGTATGCACTGGATAAAGCCATGAGATTGTAAGATAAACATACCCCTTTTCGAAAAACACACATCGAAAAGATTCATGCAAATTTGATTTTTGTAGACACACATAAAGCCTTCATCCTGTTGGAGTGGCATTTTCTAACCTTGACAATGCAAATTATGAACTTTAGGGTACTGCTTCATCAGAATGCTGGTTGCGATTTACACCACAGCTGCAGCATCTTTCTTGCTTACTGGACGACAATCTAGGCTGTTTGTAGTCGGTAGAGGCACTAGACCAGGATGCCCCTTGTGCGACCTACTGTTTGTGCTAAATGTAGAACCATCACAGAGGGAATTGAAGCCAAAGGATGATGGTGGAATTCCCATTGTGCCCTAAGAAATTTACAATTTTCTTGTATGGAGTTGATGTCCTTCTCACATGGGGAACCAGATATGTCTTTGCCTGAACTAGTAATGCACTTTAAGTACTATGAAATCGTCTATGGTTACCAAATCAACATGGACGTCGGAGAGCCTTCCCATAAAACTCAGATATGGAAAGAGAAATGTTCATTCCTCTCTACCACCAACTATATTAAGTATTCAGGAATCAAATAATACAAGTTTATCAATTCTACCAACTACCCCACTACGGGAAGATATTATGCAAAAACCTTGAGACATGATTCAGTAGATGCCTTTCATGAATGGCAGGAGAAATACTTTTACAGTTAATTCTCTCCCCAGAATTTCCAATAGCAGTAGATCGGCATCTTAATCTGTGTTCTGCTCTTATATTCGATCAGCAGTATACTTGAACTTGTATTCTGCACTATTCTGCACATTTCCGCAACCTGCACCCATCCCCGCTTTCCTCTCCTGTTATGCACCGATTGCTATCTCATATATCGCATACTTCTGTATTCTGCACTATTCTACACAGTTCTGCCACAATTCTACCATAATCTATTCTCACTCTTCTCTCCTGTAATGCACCGATTGCTACCTCATATATGTCTGGCTGCTCTCCAGGGTCACTTCTACCCGCATTTTGAACATTTGTAATGCACAGATTGTTACCTCATATATTTTGGTTGCTCTCTAGTGTCACTCCTACCTGTATTTTGAACATTGGTAATGCACAGATTGCTACCTCATATTTCTTGTTTGTTAATTAATGTCACTTTGATTTGTGATTTTTGATTCAGGTAAACTGCTGTTTGCATTTGTATCCTGCCCTTATATACTATCAGTATTATACCTACACTTACACCTTGTACTTTGGTTGCTAATTAATGTCACTTTGTTTTGTGATTTTTGATTCATGTAAATTGCTGTTTGCATTTGTATCCTGCCCTTATATACTATCAGTATTATACCTACACTTACACCTTGTACTTTGTAATTTACCGTATGTATTTGCTCTACTGCACACTCTTATATCCTGGTTATGCTGGTTGATCACTAGTGCCACTTTTGTAATTTATAACTTATTACTGTGTAACCTACTGTATGCATTTGTTTTTCTGCACATGTGTACCACTATAGTGCATTAGTGCATTCCCCCATACCCACCTAATCCATACCCACCTAATCCATCACCGCAACATGGATCCTATCGGCAATCACACATATAAAATCAACTACCCACCATCACTCACCAAAAAAGCCGCCAAACGCTTTAAACACAACTTCCTTAGGTCACACCCTGAAACCCCCTTTGCTGACACCTACTTCTCACCGGTCAATGGATCCCTGAACACTGATATCATCTTCCACACCACACGCAGAGCTCAATGGAGAAAAGCGTTCCTCACCCTACTCACCGTCTCCTCCACCAGAAAATCCGCTCACAGCCTAACTCTCTCCATCACACCATCCTGAGTCTTTCCAGGCAGAGCCACCATCACTATTTACAATAACGGGATTGTCCTATCACAAGCCACAGACAGGAACCTGGAACTGCTAGACAACTTGTTCCCCACTTTCAAAGAACACCTCTCCAACTCACGAACCAACACTCCTATCTCCTCCAGTCCCACCAACCATGACCTCACAGCTACATACTCCTCAATCAGGGGCACACCTACCACCCCTGACCTCCCATCCCCCACCCACAACCCCACTAACCCAATTCAGCACTCGAGCACAGACACAGATCGCTCCCCCTCATACACCACTCACAGCCCCACCCCTTCTACCAACTCGCGGACCCCCACACATACCTTCAACACTCCTATCACACCTACAGCGGGCATTAACACCCCGCTCACCGCTGACAGCACAGCTCCCACCCATAACACACCTAACTTAATCCAGCACCAGAATAACACGCACTCCGACAAATCCCCCCCTTTATCCCCCCCCCATTCTCAGTCCCCACTACCCTCTAACCAACTGCGCAGAACATACCTCCTCTCTTAATTTAACTCCCCCTCCCCTCAACAGGATCATCTCCAATCCCGCTTCCCCTCCTACTCGCAGCCCCCATTATCCTCCCTGCACCCCCACCACGGCTATCAGTCTCCCAGCCTACACCTTGACCCCCCCCGCCCACCACCAATGCCCTCACTCATACCCCCAACCTCCTCCCTACCTCATCCACACCCCTCCCGCCCGAAACCTCTCGCCTCCCTAACTCCATCCCGCACACCAACACAACGC
The DNA here is from genome assembly GCF_964261635.1 of Lissotriton helveticus. Lineage (NCBI taxonomy): Eukaryota > Metazoa > Chordata > Amphibia > Caudata > Salamandridae > Lissotriton > Lissotriton helveticus. Next base: position 354,597,155 of record NC_136061.1, on the reverse strand, counting down.
AGACCTGCTCGAACACCAGCCCTCTCTCCCACCTGCACACGAATTCCCTTGTCAGCCAATCACCCCTGACTTCCACCCCCACCTCCACCACCTACCCCACGATGGACTACATCATGGCCACCCTCACTCAGATCAAAGAAGACATACACACCATCAAAGAACTTCTCTCTACACACCCCATACACCCCTCACCCACCCACCCTGACCCTCACACACCCACCTCCACCTTCCCTCCAAACTTGCCCCCTACTCCGCCGGCTGACTCCCTCACTCAACACGCCCCACACCGGGCGTCAATCCCTGCTCATAGGCGCAGTAACTGCCCTCGTCCCCCGCATCGCCCCTGCAACGCCTCACTCAACTACACCTCCCCGCCCAACTTGTCCCCCACCCTTCCGACTAACTCTCTCACTCAGCTATCCCCCAATCTGACCTCAATCCCAGCTCGTAATCGCAACAACCGCCCTCGTTGCACCCACAACTCTTCTTCTGACCTCGACACACACACCCTTCTCCGCTCCTATGACCCAGCCCCCCAAATTCACACAACCACCCCACACCTCAACATTCCCACGATACACTCAAATCCCCTTAGACCACCCACACTAAACAGCAGATTCTCCATCCCCAATAACCTTAGAAAAGTCCCTCTCTCTCTAGAACCATCTACCACCCTCAAAAACACCCCGTCTCAAATGCACTCTTCTCAACTGCAGATCAGCCAAGAAACATTCCGCCGCCATTGCTGACCTCCTCTTATCGCGGGACCTTGACCTAATCATCCTGACTGAAACCTGGCTAACTGAATCTTCGACACCTATAATGGACATCTTGGTTCCTCCCAACTACCACATTATCAGGCTCGACAGAACAGGCAAAATAGGTGGTGGAATCGCATGCATCTACAGGAACAACCTCTCTGTTCAGAAAGTCAATTCCACCTCCCTACCATCCCCAACATCCTGGGAATACATCTGCCTCGACATCATTAGTGAGGGCAAACCGATATGCTCTCTTCACAGCATTTACCACCCACCCAGGGACAACTTCACCTTTTCCCAACAAATCATGGATTTGATCTCAACCAATTCCGGACGGCAACTCACCCAAATATACCTTGGTGACTTCAACCTCCACTGGAACGATCGCAACGACGCAGTGGTAAATAGTCTTAAAAATGTCCTCGATGCCCTTAACCTCACCCAAATATGCAACAGCCCGACCCACGAGAAAGGTTCTACCCTCGACCTGATCATCTCCAAAGAGGACTCTATCCAACTCGAGTCCATCCAACCCTGTGACTGGTCAGATCATCATATTGTCACATTCTTTATCAATGAAAAAGTCAAAGTTAACCCGGCTCAACTCCCCAAGCCCAAAGTCTGGAAAAGAGACTCGAAAAAGCTCAACCCAGGCTCTTTGCCCCCCAACAGTTGCAATCTCCTACTCCCACCGACAGGCGCTACGGACGTCCAAACTCTGACTGAGCACTATCTCAACGCTATGACCTCTATAATTAATGAGGCTGCACCCATGGAGCTGAAAAGAGTCTCTACTAAAATCTCCAAACCATGGTACGACGGGAGTCTCAATGAGGATAGACGAGACATGCGAATGGCAGAGCGTACCTGGAGATCAGCTCCCTCTGCAATGCACCTAAAAGATCTGAAGAAAAAGAGAAACGCCTACTTCAGGAAAATAAAACGCTCAAAATCAGACTTCTTCAGCCTCCAACTCGACCAAGCAAAAAACCGCCCGAGAAAACTATTTGAGCTAATCAATTCACAATCCAAGGAGCAACCCCAACCACTCAGCACTAGGCGTGAGGCACCCTCTTGTGAAGACTTCGCTGCTTTCTTTATCCAAAAAACTGACAAAATAAAAAGCGATCTCCTCATTGACGCAAGCCTCTACTCCAAACCCCAATGCCTAGCACCCACTGAACCAAAAAACAATGCTACATGGTCAACCTTCGGCACATACTCGGAAGAAGAAATTGGCAAACTGCTCAGCACCCTGAAACCATCCAATCACCTCACGGACCCCCTCCCTGCCTCCACAGTAAAAGACTTTACCCCTTTGCTTCTCCCTCTCTGGACTAAAATTATCAACAGCTCTCTCCAACAAGGAAGCATACCTGACTCCCTCAAAGTTGGTCAGGTCACACCTCTACTAAAGAAACCTACAGCCGACCCCTCTGATCTCAACAATTACCGTCCCATCACCAATATTACCACTCTCGCCTAACTGCTGGAAAAATGCGCACAACTACAATTGACTAAACACATTGAGCAATTTGATCTCCTCAACCCTCACCAGTCAGGCTTCCGAGCAGGACACACATAATTGACGACGCACTTCAAATGCTAGACCAAAACGACACCTGCCTCCTCATCCTTCTTGATCTCTCTTCAGCATTCGACACCGTTAAACATGAGAATCTTCTAGAACTACTAAACACAAGAATGGGTTTATCTGGAACTGTTCTCAAGTGGTTCACTTCCTTTCTTCACAACAGGTCGCAGAAATTCAAGAGTAACAACCTGATGTCCTCGCCAATACCGGTAACGCTAGGCGTCCCCCAAGGATCCTCTCTATCCCCAACTTTGTTCAACCTAGTCATGGAACCTCTCACCACCTTGCTACAAGCATCCAATGTACACTTTTACATGTACGCCGATGACACCCAACTTTACCTCAAATTACAATCCCCCAATGACATCTTGCTCCTGAACTCAACGATCAGATGCACCCAATCCTGGCTTGCCGATAATCACCTCAAACTCAATGCCCTGAAAACAGAGTTCCTTCTGATCTCACCTCCAGCGAAGATATCCACCACTCAAATTTGGCTTAAACTCCTAACCGCACTCAATGTCCAACCCACCATCGTGGACTCAGCAAAATCTTTAGGCATAACACTCGACACCAATCTCAACATGCAGCAACATATCAATATTGATTCCGGTCTGGGAAAGACATGGCTTGGCAGTTCTTACTGGACTGTTCCCATGAGGCACAGGCTCAGAGCTGATTTGCATATAGCCAGGGTCTAACCCAGGGTGGTGTGGAGTGCAAAAAAACGATGGATTTAGGCCCAGATCCTTGTACTGGGGTGAATGTATGACATTGTTCTAGATTCTGTCCATCAACTGTTTTTTGCAATTTCACCCCGAGTGTGCTGGGGATGCTCAGACATGAGTCCCAGGCTCTCCACACCACTGGAGTCAAGCTATCCAGGCTGAATGAAGGCTGATAGCCAGAAACCGGTCCTTGGATGCTTGATTCCGGTCTGGGAAAGACATGGCTTGGCAGTTCGGACTGGACTGTTCCCATAAGGCACAGGGTCAGAGCTGATTTGCATATAGCCAGGGTCTAACCCAGGGTGGTGTGGAGTGCAAAAAAACGATGGATTTAGGCCCAGATCCTTGTACTGGGGTGAATGTATGACATTGTTCTAGATTCTGTCCATCAACTGTTTTTTGCAATTTCACCCCGAGTGTGCTGGGGATGCTCAGACATGAGTCCCAGGCTCTCCACACCACTGGAGTCAAGCTATCCAGGCTGAATGAAGGCTGATAGCCAGAAACCGGTCCTTGGATGCTTGATTCCGGTCTGGGAAAGACATGGCTTGGCAGTTCGGACTGGACTGTTCCCATGAGGCACAGGGTCAGAGCTGATTTGCATATAGCCAGGGTCTAACCCAGGGTGGTGTGGAGTGCAAAAAAACGATGGATTTAGGCCCAGATCCTTGTACTGGGGTGAATGTATGACATTGTTCTACATTCTGTCCATCAACTGTTTTTTGCAACATATCAGCAAGGCAACAAAGGGAGCGAACTTCCAGATCAATACTCTGAGGAAACTTAAACCCTACCTCCCAGCCAAAGACTTCCAAACCGCAGTACAAGCGCTAGTCATCCCACGAATTGAATACGGCAGCACCGCCCTCTGCGGACTCCCCCTAACTACAACCGCACCACTAAGAGCTTCTCTGAATGCTGCAGCGAGACTCATCATGGGGTCAAAAAAGCACTCCCATATTACCCCTGACTTGAAATCCCTGAATTGGCTGCCTTTTGAAGCCAGAATACATCTGAAAATCGCCTGCATGACACACAAGGCGGTACACCTAAACTCACCCGGCTACCTCGCTCAGAAACTGACAATCTCTGGGGGAATTAGAAACACGAGAGGCACAAACAATCTTCTGCTGAAACCTCGAAGATTCCGGAAGGAAAAAACATACAAGCGCTCCTTCTCAGGAATGGCGCCTAGGATTTGGAACTCACTCCCTCCCGAAACCAGGCTTATCTCTTCCACTACACTCTTTAAAAAAAAGAAGTAAAAGCTATCCTCATGGCTAAATACACTTGAACTATTATCTCGAACTCTGTTAACACCCTGCACCGATCTGTACTACTTGTTTGACCCATTTACTTATTTGTATGAGTTGTCTTATTACTCATGTGATGGGCTTTGTAGCCACATATTTGTACTGTGTGATCTACTGATTTATTTGTTTGAATATGTTCCCTCGTGTACCCCTCTATGTAAAGCGCTCTGATATCTGCGAAGATCTTGTTCGCGCTATATAAAACTTTGAAAATAAATATAATAAAATAAAGATCATGAATTCTTCCACCGACTTACACAAATAACAACAACATTTATTATTATTATTGAGGGAAGGCAAGACCAAGGATCCTTTTTGAGACTCTTACACAAACTAGAAGCAGAGAAGGGCTGGCTTTGCCAGATATTTAGGTGTATTGCACAGGGATAGGAATAGTAATGGAATGGTCCGAATTGGTCTGAGAAACCCTTGTTATAACAGGTCAAGCTATAGGGGACTTCCTTTCTTGGGCCTAGGGCGGTTCCCAAAGAAAATGGGCCTAAAAATGCCTACATATCAACAACGAGCTGCACCATGTTTAAAATGAGGGATGTTGTGGCAGAACACCCAGGCCTGGCTTTTTTCACATATCTTTGCATGCCCATCTACTTTAATATAAACTTTTCCTTTGCCTTAGCATTGGACACTTTGACCAGTGGAGGAAAGGAGTTTGCAGAATAATATCCTAACCTTTTCAAGATGCTGCTATAAAGCATTTTATACAATGCAAAAGAGTTTGAGGTAGGAGAAATGAAGAGATAACTTTACCCGTAGCTTAAACACTGGGTGCTTGTAATGACCTACTTCTCTGTATGTTTTGGTGCTTCTGTCAGTCACCAGGTCATTACTTACCACATCCTTTCTCAGGTTCCAGAAAGACACCACATTTCACAATACTTACCCAAGAAAGGAATAAACACTGACAACATATAAGACCATTGCCGAGGAGCTCGCAAATAACAAGTCACAACACCTCCCCATCCGAGAGGGTACGCAGAAATTCACAACACCTCCTAATCTAAGAGGGTACACAGCACATGTTCCTCCTAGCAATGTAATTTAGACATCCCTGATGGGAGCCGATTTCCCTCCCGTATCAACAATTACCCATTAGAGGGGAATCGCCCATCCCTCTGTAAGTACTTGGTAAAAAAGGGTCCCGACCTTCCCTCACAAGGAATGCAAACAAATGATATGCTCTAGGGTTTCTTTATTACATGATAATAGGTTGACAAAAGAAAGAAATAACTAAACATCACAGTAAACATTAGTAGCAATCACCAACACATACATATACATAGAGCCTGAAAACAAAAGCATAGTTAATGTTAGATATACATGGAACACCTCACCATAATCTTAGGCGTCTTGTCATCTGAAGAAGGGTCCGTCTCTCTTTCCCTCTCTCTGGTTGGGTCAGGACTCTCTGTTGCACAAACACGACTGCCCGTCTGCACCGTGATGTATCATCAGACCGCCAAAACACCAGACCAGCATCTCAGCATCTCTCCAGCATCTCAGAATCTCTGCCTCTCTCGGACCCCCTTTCTCTAATATAGAATGCAGCTCTCCATCGAAGTTTCTAGCTAACTCCGCCCACAGTTCTTACTGGATTCCTGTACCACCTCGTACCAAGAGCACAACAAGCAGCTGGCCAAGCGTTTTGCTCTGACTCGGCACGAAGAGAGCACATTCCACCCGATAAGAACCGGTCCTGTCTGGTTCACTACTGGTGGACAACACATGTAATCTAAAATATATCCTCTCACCTACAGAGGCTCAGAAGATGGCTGCAGTTTAGAATATGGAGTTGCTCAAGCATAGGCCTCTACTACTTGGAAAGCAGAATGATATTAGACCATGTCAAAGCCAATAGGCTAAAGTCATAATTCACCTAACTCAAATAACACTATGCCCTTAATCCCTCAGTATCCACTATGGAGCACATGTGTGCACCATTACCAACAACTCTGCACCTCGACATCCCATACCTTCTATTCTTTGGCAGGATTATTCTACTGAAAAACAGCACAAGTATAGAACAGAAGAGAAATTGGCATATGCAAGTCCATCCTACATTACGGATAAGGTAACATAGCACACTAAAGTCAGTTCACAATGGTGGTGATCGAGGGTCATCACAGATCATCAGATCACTAAAGTGGCTCATTCACTACAGTGCTTCAACCACACCAACAAAATTAGCAGCTGCTAGGGGCCAAATGATTTTGAAACAACGATTGCTAAATAAAAAGGTCAATTTCTCAACTCTAGGAAATATTCAAAGAAGCTCTACAGACACAGGAATGGCACTACATGTAGCAGTGAGAAACTAGAGTAGGGTAGCAGATCACACTGAGTTGGATTCAGTGAGGAGAGACATCCGTAAAAGCACCATTAGTTAAAAAAAACTAAGAACTTCACTACAAAACTATAGGTGGAACTACACCTTACTTGGAATACACCACATATTCCTAGCTACCTTGCGTCTCTGAAGAGGGTGCAGGGGTGATGACTTGCACATTTGGTGGAAATGTCCCAGGCTGACCGTGTTGGACAATAGTTGCATAGGCTTTGGAGGGAATTCTTTGCTTCTCTCTACTCTTTAAATAGATTGCTGATTTTCTGGGATTGAGACCAGTAAATATCTGGATTGCCAATGCCGAGTGATATGTCTGTAAAGAGTATTGGAGCAGCTAAATTAGTGAATGCATATTACTGGAAGAAATTGGAGCCTTGCCTAATCTCCCATTGGAGCAATAGAGTCCCAATGTGAACATTGCTGGAAAATTGGAATGACCTACACCTAACTTATGACACACAGCTGTGTCCACTTGTGGAATATCTAGCAAAAGGTGTACCAACCTGTGTACACCCCACAAGATAAAAACTCATGGGCCCATTTTACTGAAAGAATAATAGACCATGAGGATAGGAGAAAACCAACGATATGATGACCCTGAAAAAAGGATAATGGTTTATCTTGACCTGTAATACACTGAATCAGTAGTTTTGGAATGAAATACACTCACTGGCTAATCAGGAAGAGTGACGGTGGTTGGTTTCGGAGGGTGTTCACTTCTTCGAGAGGCTACTAAGGTCGGAGGGTGTTTACTTCTTGGAGAGGCTATCAAAAGATCAAATTGAGCTTTGTCTCTTTCTTGTCTTGATTAAATGTAATGTGTCCCTGTTACTGTTCATTGTAAACACTTAATAAAAGTAAATTGGAAAACAATGCATACTGGGGCTGCCTTAGCAAACGCTGGAGCCAGGAAAAGGTCCATGGCATGTTTCAGGTGTCCTGAAGACAAAAGAAATTTGAGGTGAGAGCAGATTCCTTGTGTAATGTCCCAAACCGAGGTCTTCACTCGTGGCATTTTGAGTTCAGCTATCCCTGTGACAAGGAATTCATAGAAGGTTTTTGTCATCTGTAAGAGATACTCTGGCCGTAGGTGAGTCAGATCTTCTGATGGTGGATGATTACAAAGAAAAGGATTTATAGGAGTCAAAGAGACTTGAGGAGAGGGAGATCTGCATCTTCTGGGAGTACGTCCGCTTCTGCTAGAATTCTTCCTTAATGATAAACGTCGTCACCTATGTCTGACTAATGCGTGACCTTGGAACGCACCAGTAGAACAGTGTGAGCTGTCGGAACTCTGAATAGGCCACTTGGAGGAGGTGCTGCAGGAGAACAGGTCTCGGGGATGTTGGAGGATCCATTCACTGCGGAGTCAGGCTTTGAGTCAGTAGAACGTCTTGAATTTAGAGCGCATCTCAATGGAGAGTATTTTTGCAAAGGAAACTAATCAGAGAGCACAATCCCAAGTCAGATTCCTAGTCCAGTTGAGTAGTCTAAATCAGAGGTCGAAGGTTGCTTCTGAATTTAAGTTTTCTAATCCAAGAAGCAAAAAGCTCTGATCCACTTAACTATGTGTATTTCAACAGTGCATCTTTATGATCTCTCCCGTTTGTTGGCTTTAGTCTTGTCAACGTCTAGGTCATCGATGGTGAACAAGAGACCGTTCTTGCTGTTCTAGATGTCGACTAAAAAGGAGGTTGAATTGTGCCTTGATTTGTTACTGGATCTCTCTCTAGAGATGGTAGGCTGAGTCAATGTAGAAGCACCCCTTTCTTTATGATCACTTGACTTTCTAGATGACAATAGTTTGCACTTTTGTTGTTTCTTGTTGCCATTGAGCATAATCTTCTATCTTTCCCTCAGAGTTCTTCTTCACCTCTTCTGTAGAATTTGCACATTTGATACAGAAATTGTGAGATTCAGTTTCAGTTTTAGCATTTTTTCTACCACAGAATGGGTACTTGGCAAAAAGAAAAGGGCAGACAAAAGCTTTTCTGTCCAGAAAATTCTGAAAAATTACTTTTTAATATTTACTTAGGATGTGTGATGCCAAGAATGAAAGGTTGATCTGTAGGAAAAATACAAAAATGACAACTTGGTGCTCCAGGATTCTACTGACAGGAGTTGGTAAAAAGAACAGTAACAACTGGTGGTGACAGGGCATGATGGGCTACTGGTGCAGTGTCAGTTTTTCATCCTCTCTAGGCCGCTTCGGTCTACCTAGCTACATTGCACTGCTTTCTGTTACTTCTCTACAAACAAATTGTGAAGCGAACTTATATGAAGGGGAGACATTATTTACATTTGAGGAAGCCTGAAATAGATTCCTTATTGCTTGTGCCAGTGTTTTTAATGTTTGACCAAATGATTGTAGTGGCACAAAGATGTTGGGACTCCTTCCCATAACCATTCACAATGAATGCAATTGTGGAAATTCAGGATAGGGGCAGGTGTGTTTCCCTAATCTACAAAGCAATGCTGCAGGATCGAGTGCATGACACCCCTGACAATACGAACATGATGAGAACAGCATTCAATTAGTCCGTTTACTGACTCAGAATGGGGCAGGCCACAGGTGTATTAAAAGTGGGTATCAAGCAATGCCATCTTTTGACTTATCCAGTTCAAGATATTGTATCGGACCTTCCTTACCCCTCGAATTTTTAGCAAGATTCCGAGCACAGGTGGGTGAATGCCTAGATGTCGCCATGCTGCTGCAGACCTTTTGCATACATTGTCTGGTCCTGTGATAACTGCCTTGACTATGATAACGGCAATAAAGGTTGAAAGCTCTGATACTTTTTAGGTTTGCGGTGTAGACCCAGTATACAACGAGTAAGATCCGCTATAAATTTATGTTGGTGGTGGTGGTGTTAGTAAACCGAAGCATAATGATACATTGGATACAGCCACAGGGTCCTTCATTACAGATGTATTATAAAGATAGCCGTGAATGGTTACTGCCTGAAGAAATAGTGTTTACAGTGGTGCAAACATATGAAAAGGTACTGGATGATCTTCAACAATGGTGTCATATATTGACATGCTTCTGGAAGGGGAGACTGGGCCTTTCTGGTCACAGACCCTGCATGTTGCATCCCCTTGAAAATGCCCATTATGTTAGGCTGTCATATTTATGATGGTGGCCTATATTCGCTGCTGTATATGTCGCCAGTATTGTTTTGGAATGATTCCTTTTGCCATTTGTACACTGCTTTGTATTGGACTCTCTCCTACGATGTTATTGTAAGAATTTGTTTTCTTTCTTTCAGTGTTATAAAATGAATAGAAAATATGCCAAAAAAAACTTGACTTTTTTTGAGGATTTCCTCTTCATTTTTACTTAAGTACTCACTGTTTTTATATCAAAACAGGCTTCTTTAAATAAATAAATGACAATTAGCATATTGAGCCTGATTGACTCTTAAAAGTAGTTCTGTTTTTTACAATTTTGGCTTTTGCCAATGCTGGTAATAACAATGTTCCTGTTTTTGTAGCAGTTTTATTAAGTTCACTGGTTTTATGAATCTATTACTCGTGCTTCTCATTTTTAGGTCTCGCGTGGCGTACTGCGCACATGCGAGACCTAAAGTCGAGCTTGCGAGATTTTATGTTTTAAGGAGAACTTCACCAGCGAGGGTTAAGCCCCGCCCCTCTTCTCCATTGGCTAGCCTCCTAAACGATGGCCAGCCATTGGAGAAGAGGTCCCAGTGACGTTCTCCTTTCTCTTTTAGCCCAGTCCTTTTCAGATTGGGTTCCTTGACTTACTGCTGAACTAAAAAGTTTCTTATCTTCTTTAGGGGTCCCGATGGCCCCATAAAGAAGATAAGGAACCTGTTAAGTCAGCAGGAAGTCCAGGCGCCCAGTCTGAAAGGGACGGGGCTAAAAGAGAAATTTCTTTAATTTTCGCATAATCGCGGCACTTAAATAGTAAAGCGGGGGTGCCGCGATTATTTCAAGCACCTCTGCTGGCAGTGCTGCCGCTTCTGCCTACTGGTGCCGAGCATGTAACGTTCTATTTTTGTACCCTTTCTCCGTTGTAACTTCACTTGTTCCATTGTACAGCACTCTGACCCTTCAATTAATGTTTGCGCTCCATAAATATGCATTACATAAATCAATACATTAAATCCCCCCCCCCCGGGCAATTAATACTATTCCCTGTGACGCTCAGCCAAGTGCCGAAGCATTACCTATGACAGGCTCCGAGATTGTCGGCTCATGAAGGCTATACTGTAAGATCATTCAAAGCCAGGGCATGACCGACACCGCAACCCAAGTGAGGGGGGGGGGGGGGCGCACATTATGCTACACCTCTATTGTAAGCCAGCAATTCAGGGTCCACCCTGTAATGTTCTATCCCCGCAGCTGGCGTTATCCTGTCAATCCCCTTCTCCCTGCTCCACCGTCGCTTGCTCCTTATGAAATGAAGGCGTTATATGGGGCTCTTAAAATACCGCCATAGCCAATACTGCCTTCCTGAACACCATGCGTCTGACTTAAACTTTGTTCAATACGCTCTCGCTGCCTATTCGCACTGTCAACCCCCCTCCACTTTGTACTTAGACCCCTTGCTGCCTTTTTCTTAGTCGTTCTCTACTGTACTCATGAAGCATTTGTGCACCCGGCTCCTCCCACCTTTGAATCCCAATCTGAAACACTTTGCTGCAACAAGCACCAACACCGCATCCTCCACCGCCAACCCCCCCTCCAGATCGCGCCCGTCCCCCGATCGCCCGCCCAACTGCACTCCAACCCAAACAGCCTCAGAAGGATGAAAGGAAGGCCCCCTGCATGCGTCCACACCCTTCATGCAAGGTCTCTCCTGCAAGCACACCCCCCAGCTGCTCCCGCGCACCGCCGACCGCCACTCTCTACTGCCAGCCCCAGGCGGAACCGTAACCTAACCCACCCCGTGGGTACAGTGTGGGAGCGCGCTCGGTTATGCATAGGCATGTCGCATAGAGCCCACAAGAGAGCGTGTTGCTCCGCCCTGTTGCTTGCACAGGTCATGTGGGGTAGTTGCGCTCTGCCAAGGTATAGTCAATGGATGAATGTGTCTTCTTGTGTACACACTTTGAGCTATCACGGATTCAGGCACGTATAGCGCTTGGCAGATGGGGAGGCGAGGCACATGCAGCCCGGTGTCCAGATGAGGTGAAATGCGCATGGGACGGTTTGCCTCACACTTCACAGTTCAGTTAAGTTTTGGGTCTGTGTTTTGCACCCAGTACTTATGGTCCGGCTGTCTCCAGTTTAACCAGTCAGCGCTTCTCTTCATAAAGCGCTACACCCAAGTGGAGTGGGTGTTGAGTTATACTTTGGTATGTGATGATACGCTTTATTATATTCTGCCATTTGTATGTTATGTGTTGTCATGCGATGCGCTGTATGCCATGGTGCACATCATGCTGTGCTCTGGCATGTTCTATGTTTTGCTTTGCTATTGGATGCTATATGCAATCATATGTTTGTTATATATTAGTGTGTGCTATGCTCCGCTGCCCTGTGTTATGTTGTTCTGCGCTACGCTGTATGTTATGGTGTTTATCATGCTGTCATCTGGTATAGTCTATGCCATGATTTGCTATGTTAATCTATATGTTATGAAATGTTTTGGTATATAGTATACTGTGCAGGGGACAAAATCATAAGCCAATTGCGTTTACGAGGCATGAGGGCACAAGGTCATGAAGAGGGGTCGGGGCTTTGGGCTGAGATCTGACCCCCAACATCCCTCCCTCCCCCCACAAAACAAAAGCTTCTGAAGCTACCACTAATGCCCTTGTGAGTATGAAAAAAAAAATAAATGAAACGCGGCATCTCCCACCCTCCAGATATGAGCTGCCAACCCACACCTGCACTTTGAGAGACAGCATTGTGTGTGTGAGAGACAGCATTGTGTGTGTGAGACAGCATTGTGTGTGAGACAGCATTGTGTGTGAGACAGCATTGTGTGTGTGAGAGACAGCAGTGTGTGAGACAGCAGTGTGTGTGAGAGACAGCAGTGTGAGAGACAGCAGTGTGTGAGAGACAGCATTGTGTGTAAGAAATACAGCAGTGTGTGTGAGAGAGACAGCAGTGTGAGAGAGACAGCAGTGTGTGAGAGAGAGACAGCAGTGTGAGAGAGACAGCAGTGTGTGAGAGACCGCATTGTGTGTAAGAAATACAGCAGTGTGTGAGAGAGACAGCAGTGTGAGAGAGACAGCAGTGTGAGAGAGACAGCATTGTGTGTAAGAAATACAGCAGTGTGTGAGAAACAGCAGTGTGTGAGAGAGACAACAGTGTGAGAGAGACAGCAGTGTGTGAGACAGCAGTGTGTGAGACAGCATTGTGTGTAAGAAATACAGCAGTGTGTGTGAGAGAGACAGCAGTGTGTGAGACAGCATATCTGTCTTTTACGGAGAGACAGCAGTGTGAGAGAGACAGCAGTGTGAGAGACATTTTATTTAGGTTTTGTTTTTTGAAAACATAAATAAAACGCGTTATTTACAATGTCAATGGCTCAAACTCGTGTAAATACGCGACCTATTACGAGATTAAGCTATTGCCATTGTAAATGACAATGCCATTTATTTATCTGTTTTCAAAACCAACACATAAATAAAAATGTTGTCATTTACAATGCCAATAGCTCTAACTTTTGCAAAGGCGAGACCATTGCATAGTAAATGCTTGTTTTAAATGCTGTGGCAGGTGCAAAGATGTCGTTTTTTCTGAACACGTTATTTTATAAATTAAAAAGGCACAGCACCTCATAGTGGTCCTGGGTCTCAGTATGATGAATGAACAAATTATTGAGAGTATACATATCGGGCGCACCGATTAGTCATACATGCTTACATTTGAGAGCGACCCAGGTAGAAGTTCAGTGACCAACAAATATTATTTTCTCTCTTAATAGCAAATGAAGTGGTGGGAGATTTTATTTTCGGCTTACAAAGCAGCAACCAAAAGCGCACTAAGACAGTAAATGAAGAAACAAGACAAGAGAAATAACATTACAATAGATCAGACACGTTCTGATATATATATATATATCTCTATATCTATATATCCATGTCATCCGCGTGGGCTGAAACGCATGCTGTACCAGGAAATCAGTGGTAGAGTTTGATTAAACAGTTTGCTAAGGAGTGGCTCTCTGTATATAGTGCAGAGATATGGTGGTAGAGGGACATCCCTGTCTTGTGCCATGTTTTATGGAAATGCGAGATACGTTGAGGCGGTTTATACAAATGGTTGTTTGTGGGTTATAATTAAGGCTCCCAGATCTCACTTTTTCCTGATATTTATAAATAAATACAGACCAAAACCAATGTTTCCTATCTGAATTTATTTTTAAAAGTGGGGAAATACACAATATTAGGCTTCTTGCGACAACTCTCCATGCTGTCTTTCATGAATTTCAGGTCAGCAGCTGAGCAGAAAGAAAGAACGGGGAGTTACAGAACAGGATGAGATTTCCTTATATGCAGGCATATGCCAACTTGTATTTGTAGTGTATGCCCATATTTACCAGTGGTTGTTATGTTTTATTATATTTTGCTGTTTAATTTGCCACTACATGGCGGCATAAAAGTATATGTGCATGTCAATCAGTTAAATAAGAGTGGAAATAAAATAGTTTACGACTTCATTCATGTTCAAAACACAAATTAAATATGGACAAATACCAATTAAATGGCCAAACAACAAACATGGATAAATACAGATGGAAATGTAAAAACAAAATGGCACGAAAATGGTAACCCTAGTACAGTAATTGGAGGGAGTTAGATGGAGGTGGCTAAAATATGCTACTTTTTTGTCTAAAAGAATCCTGAGTCTTCAGCATAAATCAGTCCCTGATTGAACTTCTGTCTCACCATTGAGAAAGTTAGCTTACACTGTGTCTCGGTTTGTTCACAGATATGGATAATTAAACTATTTTGGAAAATGACATCGTGGGCCATTCAAAGTACCTTAATTCTATAGTATTTTAACTTTTCAGGAAATGCACACCTGTTGGTCCTGAACTAAACAGTCTTTAGTTACATCTCGGGGTAACACAGACTCTGCTCATTATATCTCAAAGATGTATAAAATTAGTGTACTTAAGTGAAGGAACACATAATGTTGGAACGTATTGTCTTTACTGTTGTGTAAATATTTCCTCATAAGCGTGCCTAAATATTATTTTAGCAAAGTGTGATAAAGACCAAAATATCTCTAAGTCAGATCTAAAGAAAATAAATGGTGCAGAAGAATTCAGTACTGATTAAATCAATGTATTATTACTCTGTAATGATTATTTAAATATTCTGACTTATTTAGGTCTGGTGTGTTTGCAAATCTAACTGACACTGTCTGGTGTGACTAAAACATTCACGTTCTAATGCAGTATTTATATACAAAAATTCACTCTTTTATGGGCAAGTTATTCCACCCAAAGTAACAGTCCATATTGTACCACTGATCCCCTGTTAGGAACAACAGAGGACTGAGTTCCCTGCGTACAAGGGTGTATTGTGGTCACAAAGCATGTGATTTGCAAATACACAGGGTTTGCGCCAGTGAAGCACCTTTTTTTAAATGTATAAAAGCCCTTTTGCGAGTAGTAAAAGTATTTTCGGGTTGCAGAAGTGCTTTTGAAGTACCGTACAAATTGCAAATGGGAGCAGGCGTAATAGAGGAATCCCTGTGCAATTTGAAACTTGCAATAGAATGGATTAATGGTTTGTGAAAGCCCTTGCAAACCTTGACCAGTTACTGCCCCCTTAGTTGAATTGGTAACTTGTTCGTAATAGGGAAGTTGTCCCTATTAAGCAGATATCCCTGTGGAAGCCTTGTTGGTAGTCTTGTGGGTTGGGTGAGGAAGGGATAGCAAGCTGTATTGTGCCTGCTGCTGGCCCAATGCGTTCACACAGAGGAATGCTTTTTTCTGGAAAAAAGTCACTGCACCTGTTCTTTTAATGCACATAGACTGCTTTTGTACTGCAGATGAAATGATGGAGGTCTGGTCGCTTGTAAAGCACTGTCCCTGAATTCACAGCCAGTTACTGGGTCATAATATTCCTAATTAATACTGAATAGGTTGGGCTATTTTTTGACACTCTCCGAATGTACAAGTTGTGATTTGACCTATTGGAACATATTGCATTCCCATTTAGGTGACCTGCTTCTCTCAAAGAATGTGAGTGCAGGATATAGGAGCATTAAAGTCAAGAAATAAAGCAAATATGATTACCAAACTGTTTTAGTCTAAAGCCCTTTAAAATCCACATTGTCATGCTGAGTATTATTCCACAATGACAAAACTCCTTTAAGGGGAAAGGAGTTATGAAGTTTTAAAGAAAATGTTAGAAATGGCCATAATAAATTATGAGAAACCTGAAAGTCAGTGTGTTATCCTATGGTGCAGAGTTGATAGTGCAGGGAGTCTGATCAATTCTAGCAGTTTGTTCTGCTCAACTGTTTTACCTTTTGGACCTTATCCAAGCTCAGAATCTTTCAGCTGGGCCGAAGTTGGTTGCTGCAATAGAATAGGTTCCTTAAGGTCACACTGTAGCCTTAAGCTTCGTGCTCAAACATTGGAAACAAAAAAGACCTGCAAAAACGTGGCCAAAGAGGTTGCACTTTTTCAAGTTATCGTGGAACTTTGATCTAGTTCCACAAAGGTGTTAAAATGTATAAGAACCATCAATACCAAAAATAAACCACATAACTGGATTAATCTATTTTAATTTTGTGGAAATCTTTTTGGCTTTCCAGCCACAGATTCCAGTGAGAAGCAGGTTTCTCAATTACTGTGTAAGACCGTAACAAAATGTTCAGTTCCCACTTAGCCTGTCTGGGTTTTGCCTGAGGCCCTGCTCAATAAGTCCTCTTCTTTCTTCTCGAATCTGGAGAAAGTTCGGGTTCAGCAGTGGCTTCTGCATCAATTCATTAACACCTTTTCTTCAAGTGGCTTAACAGCAGGTCATTTCCCAGACCATGAGAATTGTTTCAATGGCTGGAGAAACAAGTGGAAACAGGATTTCCTCAGCTCAGTTGTTCCCTTGTTGGCACAAGTAAAGGCTCATGTCTTCTTAAGTTCCAGCATCATTGTCATTTCTGGGGTTTGAAAGCTCTAATTTATAGTTGTAACGCAGCAGTGACTGATGGTGACTCTAAACCTATTGCTATAAAACTCTCAGGCTGCCCCACCAATATTTTGCATCACTATTTGCATTTCCTGGCAGAAGCTATCCGCTGAGGCACAATTCCTGGGTTTTCCAGGATGGTATATTCTGGTACATTCACCTGCTTGGGCTCTCCAAACCCCACTTTGGGCCGGCCTCTTTTGATAAGTTGATGAATTTTGCCTGTCAGTTAGGAGCCCCCTCGTGCTGGTCATCAGTATATTATCCCATGTTCCCCACCCCCTGCCTGAAGTGGGGTAGAATAAAATCTCTGAGAACGTTCCCTGTTGTGTCCTTCTTTTGGCTTGTAAGTGGAAACAGAAGGGCATGCATACCTTACTGTGGTTTAGCTGCCAAAACCTTCCTTTGCCTCCAAACAACTTGTTGTTTAACACTCTGTTATGTGGTTCTTGTCCGTGTTGTTTGTTTTGGTCTTGTTGGTAGAATGTCCACATCAGTGGCCAATGAGCGAAATTGGATTCCCACGCCACACTGCGCTAATACACAATTTATCGTCTTGAATTGAAAACACTCTGGCCGTGTTTCTACATGCTACAGCCTGGGATCTTCTAACCTAAGACATACAGTCGGTCACTTGAGCCATAGTAGGCCTATTCACTACTATTCGCCCTATACTGGACACAACACCGTTGCTTTTACCTTTGCATGGCGTACACAGTGCTTTTCATTGCCCTGAAGAAGCCCATGTTTGGGCGAAACGCATTGGCTGTGTATACTGATGCTAGTTGAGTACATTTGAAATAAAGAAACAAAGACTACAATCAACGACTTTTTGTTTATCAACCTGTATAAATTAGAACATTGTGCATGCTGATTTTGCCTTTCATCTTTCTCTGTTTTCAAGTTCTGTGGTTTGGTTGGCACTGGTGTTCATCCAGTGGGTCAGGGCCTCCCTCTTTGCCGCTTTGATCTGTCAATGGTAGTCGTTGAGGGCTACTTTGAAGGTGGCTCAGTTGGTTTGGTTCCTGCTGGTGCGCTATCTTCTTTCAAGTTGTTTGCACCTGCATTTTGACATGCTGAGTTCCGGGGTGTACCAGCTGGCTTGATTGGATGGTTTGTGTGTTTTGGCTGGTTTGGTGGGGGGTGACTTTGTCTGTGGCACTGGTGATCCAGTTGTTGAAGTTCTGTACTGCGTGGTCCAAGTTGTTGGTGTCCTTTGGCGGTGAGGTGCTGAGGGCGTGAGTCAATAACACCTCAAAAATAACAACCTCCTCCTGGTCCCATTCCAGCTAGGATTCAGACCTAACTAAAGCACTGAGGGTGCCCTCAGGATTCCCACCTTTTCAAGGACCCAGGTTGTACTGCATTCCTCATCCTTCACAGCCTCTCCGTAGCATTCAATAGTCTTGCACCTGATCCTCATCCAACATAGCCACAAGTCAGGAATTCTCAGAGCAGCTCTTTAGTGGCTCATCTCTTTCCTCTCAGGCCTCTCCCAAGAGGCCAGCCTACCCCCTTTACACATCCAAACCCTCCACTCTGATCGGCACCATCCCCCGCGACCTTCTGTCAGCCCAGTGCTCTTTAACATCTACATGACACCGCTTGCCAACGACTTCCAAACACATCTTCTCAACATGCTCTCTGATACCTACTACACACAGCTCATCCTCTCCCTCGCCTAGGGAACTTGCTGTTCCCAAGCAAAGTTAAACAACACTATGTATGAAGTCGCTTGCTGAATAATGTCACACTGCATGAAGCTCTGCTCGGATAAGACAGCAGTGGTGCTCTTCTGAAGAGACACACACACTGTTCCTCGACTTGGTGCGCATCGTAACTGAGATTTCACTCCACCAACCTTCTTCTCTCCTCCATGTCACTTATCCGAAGAGCCACAGCTGGTGGCTGTACCTTCTCATTGCTCGCTCCTAAGCCTGGCACTAACTCCCCTTTTCACATTAGAGTAGACAGCGCAGTCCTAAAATTCTAGTAGAAACTGAAAGCATGGCTCTTTCAAAAGGCCTCAGCCTGGGCTCCTCCCCTTCTCAAAAGCACCAGGATGTGCACCTGGGTGATATGTGCGCTCTGCAAATATACATAAGATAGCACGTAATATAACTGTGTTTTCAGACCTTCTCGAGTTACCAGGAAGCATATTTTTTATCTCAAATGCTCCAGAACATTGCTATGTCTTGCACATTTCATGTTTGGGACTGAAGTGCGCAAGTTACTACGATGAGTAATCTTAACTTTTTTCTTTAGTATTTGAAATGCTTTAATTCGTTTTATCATGTGATCTGGGTTATGTTTTAAATTGTGAACCTTTTATCGCATAGCAATGTAAACGTTTAGGATAACATGTCTTTATCTATTGTTTTTGTCATTTTTTTTTTTTGCAAGATGAGAGAGTACTGTTTACGACTGAGAAACATGATTTGCAGTGACTCGACTAAGGCTGAACTCTCGGAGGCGGTGGACACCATGATCGAGGAGGTGAGATCTATTAACCATTTTACGATCCCGTTGGGATACACTATGATGCTGGTAGCGAAATCCATATATTTAATTGCCTACTATGCATGTCTGAGCAGCTGCAGTGAAAGTAAATATGCCCACATTTCTGAAAATGAATAGTCTGTGATGTAGGCCCACTGACGCAGTACATCAGAGCCCACAGAACAATCTGATTTCTAGATTTTGGAACAATGCTGAAGGTGTTCTTGTTGCTGCCCACAAATTGTCAGTACATTAAGGGCATATCAAGTATTTTATATTTATATCACTACTGCATGAGTGATGGAGCAGCTAGGCACTTACACTATTTTACTGACAGAACATGGGAATGTGGTTGGCATGTCTTTCTGTACGCAGTTGGCCCAGGCTTCACCTTCAACTGAGTAGCTGTGTGAGGAGGAGGCCTAATTGGCGTGTATGTGTGTGGTATTTCAGTTGCGAGGACCTAGCCAAAAGGCTGCAGAGCACTGTACGGTTTTAAAAAACAGCTTAATGTCAACAAGTGTTATGAGACGTAGGTGGTTTGTGAACTGTTAATGCATTGTGATATGATTTCCTTTAAAGAAGTGTGCCTTCAACCCCTTCCTAAATTAGAGAAATCAATCAATCAGTCCATTTGTAAAGCACACCACTTACCAGTGAGGGTGTCAAGGCGCTGGGGGTTGGGAATGCTGCTACTGCTCAAAGTCAGGCCTTGAGTCTTCTGAAGGTCAGCAGATCTTGAGTCTGCCATAGGTGGATGGGGAGGCTGTTCGAGGTCTTGGCGGTGAGTAAGAGAACGATCTGCTGCTGGAGGTCACTCTTTGGATGCGGGGGACTGTGGTGAGGTTGGCGGAGCGGAGCTGGCGGGTGGGGGTGTGTTAGCTGAGTCTGTTAAGGTACGCTGGTCCGATGTTGTGGAGTGCCTTGTGGGTGAGGAGCTTGAAGGTTATCCTCTTGTTGACTGGGAGCCAGTGCAGGTCTCTCAGGTGGGGTGTGATGTGGCTGCTGCGGGGGATGTCGAGAATCAGGCGTGCAGAGGCGTTCTGGATGTGTTGCAGCCGTTTCGGTAGTTTGGCCGAGGCTCCTGCGTTTAGGGTGTTTCCGTTGTCCAATCTGCTGCTGACGAGGGCCTGGGTGACCGTTCTTCTCGTTTCGGTGGTGATCCACTTGTAGATCCTGTGGAGCATGCTGAGGGTGCCTCAGCAGGAGGAAGAGACTGCGTTGACCTGCTTAGTCATGGAGAGGGTGGAGTTGAGGATGACCACTAGGTTGCTTGCGTGGTCGGTGGGTGTTGGGGCTGCTCCCAGTGCAGTCGGCCACCAGGAGTCGTCCCAGGCCGAGGGGGTGGATCCGAGGATGAGGACCTCAGTCTTGTCTGAGTTCAGCTTCAGTCGGCTGTTCCTCATACATGCGGTGACTACCTTCATTCCTTCGTGGAGTTTGGTTTTGGCAGTGTGGGGTTCTTTGGAGAGGGAGAGGATCAGCTGGGTGTCATCGGCATAGAAGATGACGTTGAGGTTGTGCAGTCGGGCGACGTGGGCGAGTGGTGCCATGTAGATGTTGAACAGCGTTGGGCTGAGGTATGAGCAGTGTTAGGGAGGTCATGATGGGCACCAGGATGATGTTCTTGATCGTGGGTGCATAGATGACAAAAGCCTACTGCTTCTTTTTTTGTGTTTTTTTGCACTTCTTGGTCTTGCAGTCTTATGGTGGCTTTGTAATGGATGCAGCTGATTTAGAAGATGGTGCGGGCAGCAATAGAGCGCCCTGCCTCTGTGGCAACCCACCTGTACCCTGGAACACTATGTTCTCTCTGTGTCCTGCCTCAAGAAGCTACTTGTACAGCGAGGGGATCGCTTATGCATGGCGTGACCACTCCGACTTGCAGGTTGACACCCGAATCTTGGGCTTTTGGGCAGTGGCATTCTTTACCGTGCTTCATTTGTGCTTCAGCGAAATGCACATGGCATCCAGTTTTTCTAGTCTTTATTACGTAGCTGTATTTCAGAATGCGTAATTTCAACAGGTGAAGATGTGTGACCCTGTTGACTGAGCACTTCTATGTGAAGTTTGGTGAACCAGCTCGAAGTTGTGCTCTTCTTTCGAAGGTTAATGAATGGGATTATGCGCCCGATTTTTCGTGAAGCAGCGAATATTCAGCGATCTGCGCCGGCTCGCTTTCTGCGAGTCCCGGTTTCTTAGTTTTTACTAAATTTAGTCCCCCTGTCTCGCACTTATTTTTATCCACAGACAGCAGATCACTCCAAAAACAATAAAAATAACACATAAAAGGTACTGCGTTTTCAGGAAAACATCAGTTTCCAATTCTTCCTTATTTTTTTGTAATCCATAAAGCCATTTATTGGTTTTTGAATACTGAAACCACCAGAGGGCGGTATTGGACCGCACATGGACTACGATCTAAAAATACATATTCTAGAATACATAGATAACCATAGACTGTATGAGCTCCTCGTGCCTAAAACCTGGAAATTCGAGAGCTCTGGAGCTTTGTGCTTCACTTCTACTTGCCCCACAGTGTTGGGGACATCAACATATGAATATCGGCTTAGTGTGTGCCAAGGAACTTTGACGCATAGTATGAAACCCCCTTCCATTTCGATCTGCTTCTTTAATGCATATTTTGGCGTTGGCGTCGTATTTGTTTTTTACGATTGCTTTTATTTCTATCTTGCTAAGCGTTAGCTCTTGAGCCGCAGATTTGGTTTAAGCCTACTTTACCAGTTTGGGCTCCAAGAGACCCTTGTCCTAATCCAACATTTCTGTTCGAGCGAAATTGTGTGATCTTGTGGAAAATCGCCTGACACTATTGCCTCCGTTATCTCAACTGCCAGTGATTGAAAGCTTTAGAAAACGGGATGTCAGACAGACGTCTAGCTAAAACCTGTACTGCGTCCACCCCCGTGCTCCTCTTGCCCTTTCCCCCGTCCCCATAGTCGGCAGGTGCACGGTGCTATCTATACCCGAGGGCTTGGGAACGAGACTCGGAGCATCAGTGTTTCTGCCTCACACATCCCCGTTGCAACGCTGGCCAGCCTTGGGCCAGTCATTCAGGCTCGGGTCCCAGTTCTGTACTAAAAAGGAAGGTGATAGAAATAAATGTAGTTTAGTTGGCACAAGATGACATCCGCTATTCATACAACAGGATTGCCACTTGGTACATTGGAAATAAGGACATTCATTTAAGCTAACGGCAGCACTTCTACAATTATGCATTTTCCTTTGTTGATACTTAACATTATTGGGTTTTAACAAGGTGAAAAACCATCAGACACAATGGATCATGACTTCATTTCTATACATGTTAGCATTTACAGTGTAAATATCCCATACCTCAGACCAGTGCACATTTCTTTTGTGTATTAGCCCAACAAGCCCAGCCATTTGACCCATTCTCTCCTATGCTTAGTTGGGCATCCCTGGATCTCGTATACCGGTTTTCTTTTCTGGCACCCCCTTCCAGTCCCTTGCGCCGCTGGCAAATCATGGGCGGGTCAGGGGTTTCCCCCTGACCACAATGTCTCTTTTGGCCAACCATGATGGCCGTGCCCAAGAAGGGCTTGTCTGCTCTCGTTCCTCCCATGTCCTCCATCACTCCCAGGAGCAAGGTTTTGGGCGCAAGGTGGACCTCCCAGCCCAGAACCCTGGTCAACTCTTCGACCACCTGTGTCCAGTATTTCGCTATGACCATGTCATGAGGTACGTCTGCGGTTGTGCCTGTGTATTGTGGGCAGCTGGGGCTCTGTAGGTATCCTGCCGGGTGAAGCCTAGCAAGAGTGAGATATGCACAGTGAAGGTAGTAGAACTGGATCAACCTCAATCTTGCTGAGATAGTGATCACTCATGGGCCATAAGGGCGTCCTGCCAATCCTCATCCTCCAGGGGACCCTACCATCCCTTCCTACCTGGACCATAACTGGTCTAATGTATTGGGTGAGTTATTAACCAGTGACCGGTAAATCTGAGAAGCACCCTCTCTCCCCAGAGTTCCCATGAGGAGCATGGCTTCTAAGGGGCTGAATTCTGGGTGTGTGATACCCTTGGGGATGAGCGGTGTAATGGTGTGTCAGACCTGTATAAATATAAAATTGAGTGGCATTGAAGGACTATAGACCCTGTAGATTTTGAAAGCTAAGGCTACATCCCCGATCTGGAAAATGCCAATAAGGTGCCACTTTTGGAACCCTTCAAGGGCCCCCACGTCTTCTATCCATGTACCCAGCACAATGTTGTCTGGAGAGTTCAGTTTGGTGTCCCATTGAGTGTACTGCAATGCTGACCGCCAAGCTAGGAGGACAGTTCTAATTACAGACGGAATAGTATGAGGGATTGGTGACCCGTCGAGCATTGCTTGAATCGGTGAGAACCCAGGTCCTCTAGCTCTAGTTGGTAGGCCGGGTCCGTCCATCCCCAGAGAACCAGTCGTTGATTACCAGGTGTTGCATCGTGACATAGTACAGGAAGAGGTTTGTCGTCCCATTCCGCCGTCATACGGAGTCTTCTGACAGTGGGTCAGCACCACCCTTGGTCTAGAGCTTCCTCAGAGGAAATATGTCATTAGTTTGTCTAAGGAGCGAAACCACTGGTGCAGGAGGTGAATTGGGAGGTTCTGCAGCATGTAGTGGAAGTGTTAAGGGACCAGGTCAATTCCGGATGGATCGCTACCCAGATCTCTAGGTATCGGAAACCGGAGCATCTAATAGGAATGTTTGATTGCCAGTCAATACATTCCCTTGAGTTGTGAAGGTGACCGATTTGGCCAGGTTAAGCCTCAGACCCGACTCCTCCCCAAAAAATTCTATGAGCCTAAGACATTGGGGCCCAGTACGGGCCGGATCCGTTATAAACAAGAGGACATTGTCAGCCTATAGGACGGTATGCTCTTGTTAGAGGTGTTCCAACGCCAGCCCTGGCGAAGAGTGGAGGGGAGGTTCAGGGGGCAACCCTGCCTCGTCCCCCACCAAATCAGACAGTCCTGCGAGAGGAGCCCATTGATTAATACCCGGGCTGATGTATTAGAGTATAGTACTCGTACCAGCCCCCTGAAGTATGGGTCTATGCCTGCCTGAACCAGCACACCCCTCCCCTCCCCCAAGTACCGCCAATCCACCGTATCAAAAACGTTCTCAAAGTATATCAAGAGGAGGTCTCGAAACGGTGGCAGGAGGTGTTGTTGTGCCAATGCCACATGTAGGCGCCTTTGGTAGTGCCTCGTACTGCGCGCCAGGGTATGAATCCACATTGATCGGGATGTATTAAGGCATTGAGTACATGTTGAGGTGGATGTCGAGGATCGTGGCATAGATTTTAACTTCTGCGTTAATAAGGGAGATCGGTTGGTAGTCCGAACAGGAACTGGAGAGTGAACTCGCTTTGGGTGTGACCATGATCGTGGCCATATTGATGTCTCGTGAGAAACCTCCTTGTTCTATTGCTTCCCTATAAAAGGTCTATAGGTGTGGTGTCAGGATCTCACTAAATGCTGAGAACTCTGCCAGATAACCGCCAGGTCCCGGGGTTTTACCATGAGCTGTTGCAGATATAGCTTGATCTATTTCCTCTCGAGTGATGGGTTGACCCATTATCTGGGTGTCGATCTCCAACAGCCGCAGGAGCTGGGCGCTTCGCAAGAAGGCAGAGACGCCTCCTGCGTCTGGGGCGGGGTGTTGCAGTAGAGGCGTTTGTAGTACATCCCAAATGTCTGGGCTGTTGCCTCTGATTTCTGCTGGGTACACCCGTTAGCGTCCACATTCTCAGTAATTTTCCGATTAGCTATGGGGTGGAATGCCAGCCAATATAAGAGCTTACACTTTTTATCCTCCATCCGTACACCCGAGCCATGGGAAATCTCCACATCTGCTTGGTCGATTCTAGGTAGACATGGCGAATTTCCTTGCATATGAGCTCCAGTTGGCGAGACTCGATGTCTCCATTTGTTACACCCAAGGCGTGCTGTAGGCGGAGCGTGCTGGTTTCTAGGTGTGTGTTGTTCCTCTTGGGGTCAGTGCCTCGCTTTGACGTATCCCTTGGCAAAGCCTCTGATAGTGGCTTTACCAGCCACCCTTAATGTACCGGGTGATTCCACTGTGCCCTCGTTACGTTGGAAGTATTGTCTAAGTTCTTCTGTCAGGGCTGTATGCGATCTTTGTGTTGGAGGAACCAGGCGTTAATCTGCCTGATAGGACGGAGTGTGTCAGTGGGTCCACCCATGCTGAGGAGTAGAGGCAAGTGGTTGGAGATTCCCCCCCATTAGCCCCCCCCCCCCGACGAGTGTTTGGACGTTTGTCACCAGGCGGCAATCGGGGCGGGCATAAACACCATATCAATGCAGGAGGGGTGTGGTGGACTGCAGATGTGTGAGTGTATTGGTGGAGCTGGGGATTCTATATTCTCCAGACATCAGGGCTCAAGCTGGGAGGCCCAGTCCGAGAGACGCCAGGCCCCTGAGCGCCTACCATGGGAAGGGATCTTTGGTAGGGTCCATGACTGCATTGATGTCTCTCCTGATCACTGTCAGTCCCTGGGGAACAGATGTCAGCAAGGTTGTGAGGTCCCGGAAGGATGTCTCTAGGAGTGCTGGGGGCATATAGACCTAATCCGATTTAGGGTGTGTCCACCCATCTTCCCTATGAGGGCTAAGAAGCGTCCTTGGGGATCTAGAATGTCCCAGGTAACTGTGAAAGGAAGAGAGCGGCAAAGGAGAATAGCTACTCCCCTGGATCATCGGGTGAACCCCGCATGGTAAACCCCATCATATCCCTGCCGGGCTAGGAATGATAAGTGATTGCCTAGCAGGTGGGTTTCTTGCAGCATGAGGATCCTTGGGGGCTGAGCGTTCCACAAACGTCAGGACCGCGGAGCATTTCACCCTATCCACTGACGTTTCAGGAGAGGACGCGCAAAGACTCCAGGTCAGTGTATGATGGTGTCATTGGTGGTGCTGCTATGAGGACCGTGACTGCTGGGTCATGGTGCTCGTGGGTCTGTTTGCATAGAACTGTAAGTGGAGAGCATGGACTCTTCGCTGTTGTTCGGTCAACAAATAAGGAATATGGGCCATGTGTGTCTAGTGTAGTAACGAACTGAACAGTATTTAGAAACATGACAAAGGTTTTCTGAACAATCCCCCGATCATCTCCGCTCCCCAAACTTCTTCCCCTGAAGCATCTGTCGCCCTAATAACAGATCGAACAGGTGCACCCATTATGGTTGGAGGATGAGATGGTGGACCAATCCATGTTGTAGGATTTAAGGAGTCTTAGGAGTTTAGAATAATAATGTTCCTTAAGGCTGTCATAGGGCATTGAATATGTCTGAGAGTCCTGCCCTATATCGCTGGACTGCCGGAGAGGTCTGTGTCTCCGGATTCATTTAGTGGTGGGATCGGGGACCCCCTCCAAGACTTCTCTCTGCCGGTCTCGAGTTCCTGCAACAGTCCGTGCTGTCTTCTTTTAGCAGAGGATGCTTATGTTCCCTGTCAGTCCCGGTGATACTGATGGCTTTCGTCAAGTGTTACGACCCCTCTGAGACCGAGTGCGCCTCTGCGACTTCAGTATTTTACTCCACTTGTTCTCTGTGTTACCTCTTGTCGGTGACATGGCGGTCATGCTCTGTAATCCTGGGTCGTTCTTCAGTGGCCCAGGTCAAGGCCACTTCGGGTTGTCAAAAAAGTGATTTATTGTTGAGGATTACCTTGAGGCGGGCAGGGAACAGGAGTTGGTAGGATAGGTTAAGAGCCCTTATTTTTTGTTTGACCGCAGTAAAAGATCACCTCTATGTCTGCACTTCTTTCGTATAGTTTGGGAAGATCTTCACTCTGTTCCCTTTGCAGGAGAGGTGGGGGTGAGAGCACACCTCTTGGAAAATGGCATCTCCTTGAAATTGAGGACCCGTGCCATGATCGCTCTGTGTGGGGCCCAAGTTGGCGGTTTGGGCGCCAGGGCAGGGTGGACTCATTCCACCACGAACCATGCGGAGAGTCGCTCTGGGGCATCCGTCTTATTCCAGTTCTCTATGAATGGGGCAGCCTAGACAGGTTACATACTTTCCAGGATGCCCACACAACGAAGATTGTTCCTACTAGAACAATTCTCAGCATTTTCCACTCTTCTGTGGAGCACAGCCGTGTGGGACAATAGTCGCAATACAGGAGTCTTCACTGTCACCATTTCGTCCTCGATGGTGAAAAGTCGAACTCTGCCTCGGAAATCCTGGCTTTCACATTATGGAGGTCCTGTCGTATGAGCGCTTCTGAAATTTTGCCTCCACCTTTGCTTTGTAGGCTGATATTGGTGGGTGAGATGGTTGGCAGCGTGTTGATTTGGAAGTGGGTGATGGAGAGGTTGGTACATGTGAGCAGCAAGGTGGAGTTGTATTTGATGAGGTTGCTGGTGGTGAATATGGTGTCCAGTTTGTGTCTTGCGGTGTGTTAATCCTGTGACAAGCTGGGTGAGTCCCATGTTGCCCAGGCTTTCGAAGAGTGCTGTGGAGCAGGGGGCAGTTCTGTCTTCCAGGTGGAAGTTGAGGTCGAGGAGTATGTAGTCTCTGGTGTCGATGGTCAGTGTTGAGACTGGTGAAGATGGCTCACGGTCAGCAGGCAAGAGATTTGTTCATTGTGAAGTTTCCAGAGATTTGCAGCTTGATGTGCAGATGGTCCATGAATGTGGTGACCTTCTCTGTGGATGTTGAGCACCTGATGCATTCCATGTAACGATTGCGAGTCCCTCTACTGGCTTGTGGGTGTGGTCATGTCATCCTTTTTGGGATTTATTTTTCAGCAAGACTTAAACAGTACCCAAAAAAACACTGAAATGTAATAGATAATAGCTATAACTTGTCCCGCCATAGAGCTCGTATATCATTAGTGATGTTATATGCAGTGTATCCCCACATCGTGCAAGTTACATTAATGTCAGTTAACACCTTCCATGCTCAGGACGGCTCCTGGCCGTCATGAGTCACCTCAACTCCTCCCCTAGAGGAGTCCTAGCCCGCACCTCAGTGTGAGGAGGGAACCCATATGATGAAGCATGTCACCTCTTGGTGAGTGAGGGTTCTTATCCTGAGGGATATCTCCCCCTATAGGTCTCCACAGAACACTCACCATTCAGTATATTTCCATGTTCGAGGCATGTGGGCTGCTGAATTCATATCTATAGCATAGATCGCCGCCTAGTGTTGGGTCTGGATGATTGCACATTGTTGTCCTGGAAGAGTCTTCGAAGTATCACGAGATAGGTGGCTCCTCCCCTGGACTACAGTGCGCATGGGCATCGACTCCATCCCCAGATTGTTTTTTTCCGCCATTGGGTTCGGATGTACTTTCGTTCTCTCAGTTCGGAATCAACATAATTCTTGAGGCCAAAAGGCCCTTTTCTCTCTTTATCGTCGGTATTGTTTGCGTTCGGTGCCCGGTTCTGTTCGGACTCGCCTTCCGAGTTCAACATCCAGCGAGTCGCGTAACTCTTTGGAGCTCGAGGCCCGGTCAACGCAGCAAGACCCTCGACGACGCGACATGGAACGGAGCCCGTTCAAGAAGTGACCCGTGTGCGGATCGAAGTACCCACACATCGACGTCCACCCGGTGTGCAACAAGTGCCTGTCGCCGGACCACGATGAAGGCAACTGTATGGCTTGTTCCAGGTTTCGTTCGAAGAAAACGATTCGGCTTCGGCGCGTGGCGCGCATGGAGGCCCGGCAGTCGGCCCCAGCACCAGTGGACATCTTCGATAGCGAGGAAGCAGACGAACACGACGTTCAGCTGCAGATTTCACCTCCAGCGGAAGAAGTCGACTACGACTATCAAGTGGATGTCGAAGGCCTACCCGTAGAATAAGTCGTCGACTAGGTAGGAGACGACGATGAGGCCTATGGGGCCATGGAAGATAGCTCAGAGGACGAGCTATGCCCCGTTCGAACACTTACAAAGGCTCAGGTCGAGGGATTGCCTATCGGCCTTACCCAAGACCTTCTACCAAAATCCACGGCCCCGCCTCCCGGCCCGGCTACGGACACTTTGACGGAGCCGCCATTGAAGAAATCGAAATCGAAACCGAAAGTGAAACCTTCGGTGTCCGCACAACCTTAAGTGGTTCAGGCACAATCGAAACCTTCTGATCCACCGTCGACACCCTCGTCCTCCGAGGTGTCGGACAGCCCAAGCCAAAGAAGCCTGTCGACCCGGCAAAGTCGGTGAAATCCGTCCAGCCGAAGCAGACTAAAGGCGTCGAGCTGAAGCCCAAAAAGGCCGTCCAGACCCCGTCAAGCAAGGGTGTCGAGCCGAAGTCCGGATTGGGCGTCGAGCCGGAGCCGAGCAAGGGCGCGGCACCAAAGGCCGCAAAGGGCGTCGAGCCGAAGACCGGCAAGGGCATCGAGCCAAAGGTTGGTGCCCCTAAAGCGGTTGCCCAGGACACCAACACGGGCAAGCCTGGAACCGACCAGCCAAAGTCGTCGACCATCGAGTCTTCCCACGTTGCTGGACCGAGGTCGTCGGTCGTATCGGCGAAACCGTCCGCTTCATTCACGAAGCAGGTCTCGGACTCCCACAAGCGTATCAGGGACAAGGCCTCGGCGGACGACACCAAAACGCCTTCCGCACCGAAGCAGTCGGTCCCCACCTCCAAGTCATCGACGCCACTCCTCTTCACGTTGCCGCCGAAGGTGGCACCGAAGGCCTTCGCACCACGGGCGGCGCCCGAAGCGAAAACGCACAGTGCTGTGGGGTCGACGCCTACTCTCCCGGCTGGGGGCTTGCCGCATCGACCACCATTACTAGAGGAACAGTCGGAACGTTTCATCGATGCCGACACTGGGAAGCTTACGCTTTACAAGCGAAAAATTACGGCAACGACGCCTTTGGAGTCGTATACCATTCCTTTGAAGCGCAAAAGGCCTGCTTCTTATACACCGGTCTTGGTCGAACCATTGACTCCTCGGACTCAAAGAGTTGCCACGCCCTCGCCAACTTATTCCGATGCCGAGGATGCTGGGGATCAAGATGAGGAATACAGCTTCCCGGCCCACACTGATCCTGATGCACAACAGGACGCCTGGGTGGACACAGGTGACCAGGGGGATCAGCAACCCACCCTCGACCCTCACATATACAATATCAAAACGTCTCCCACTGAGGATTCTGCGGCATTCAATGCCTTGATTGAAAGGGCGGCTAAGAACCACGACGTTGAACTCCATGCTGACCCTGTGGAGGTGGACTTCCTCTTTGACACTTTTTCAGCAGCTGAAAAGACTGTGAAAACCCTCCCAATCCTGAAAGGGGTCCTCAAACATGCTGCGGACATTTTCAAAGAGCCCACACGGGCAAGGGTGGTCAACCCTAGAATTGAAAAGAAATACCGACCGGCACCTGGCGATCCCACTTACATCAAGGGCCAGTTGCCATTGGACTCTCTGGTCGTTTCTAATGCCCGCAAGAGGGCGAATTCGCAAACCACTGGTGAAGCTCCTCCCTGGACAAAGAGTCCAAAGTGCTAGAAGCATCGGGAAAAAGAGTAGCAGCTCAGGCGGCCAATATATGGCGTATCTCTAACACGCAGGCGCTCTTGGCACGCTACGACAGGGCACACTACGACACACTAGAGACCCTGTTGCAACATCTCCCAGACCAATATAAGGAGGCTGCGGAGATGCTTATGCAGGAAGGGAAGCTCATCTCCAACGCTTCAATAAAGTGTGCACTGGACGTTGCCGATACTGCAGCCAGGGCAATTAACACCAGTGTGATGTTAAGACGACAGGCATGGCTCAGAATCTCTGGATTTAAGCCTGAGATCCAAACTACCATCCTCAACCAGCCAGTTAACCCTGACAGATTATTTGGTCCTGAGGTGGATACCACCTTGGAAAAAATAAAAAAGGATACCGAGACTGCCAAGTCCATGGGAGCTCTCCAATCCCAACAGTTTCGGGGGAGCACTTTTCGTCGCTCAGGCAATAGGGGTGTTTCCAGAGGCCAGATGTCCCAGCAATCACAATTCAATAAAGGTGGGGCGCAATCCTCTTACCCCAAACAAAATAGAGGAGGTTATCGGGGCAACAATGCCAAGGGCAGAGGCAAGGGCAACAACAACTCCCGTTCCTCCACCTCGAACAAGCAGTGACGCCCTGTCACTGCCCCCCGACCATTCCACACCTGTCGGGGGGAGACTCCAGCGGTTCCTGCCAGTCTGGAAAAACATCACCACAGACAGGTGGGTCAGGAAACTTATCCAGTACGGCTATTGTTTGGAGCTCACATCCACTCCACCCAACATACCACCAAAACACCGTCCTATGTCCACAGAGCATTTGCACTTATTGCAGCAGGAGGTTCTCGTCATGCTGCAAAAGGGCGCTATAGAGCTCGTGCCAGTGGAGGAGGAAGGCACAGGGGTGTACTCCCTGTACTTCTTAATCCCAAAGGAGGACGGGTCCCTCAGGCCTATTCTAGACCTCAGGCCCCTAAACCAGTACATTCTCTCAGAACACTTCCACATGCTGACGCTGCAACAGGTTCTTCCGCTCCTCAATCAGGGAGACTTCCTCGCAACCTTGGACCTCAAGGATGCTTACTTCCACATTCCACTCCATCCATCACACAAGAAATACCTCAGATTCACCATTCAAAATCGGCATTATCAATTCAAGGTCCTTCCTTTCGGAGTGACCACGGCCCCCAGAGTGTTCACCAAATGTCTAGCGACAGTGGCGGCGCACCTCAGGAGACAACACATCCATGTCTACCCTTATCTGGACGACTGGCTGGTTCAGGCAAAGTCGGCCTAGCAGTGCGCCGCCGACATGTCCCACACCATTCACCTTCTTCACAGTGTGGGGTTCTCCCTGAACTATCCAAAGTCGCACCTTCAGCCAGCCCATGTGCGGCAATATCTAGGTGCAACGATCAATACTCTGGCAGCCACGGCTCAGCCAACTTCAGCACGGATCAACAACATCCAGTCGCTAATCCAACAGTTCCAACCGCAACACTCGCTTCCTGCCAGAGTGTTCATGCAGTTAATAGGCATGATGTCCTCCTGCATTTTCATAGTCCCGCACGCGAGTTTACATATGGGTCCGCTCCAGGAATGCTTAGCGCATCAGTGGAATCAGGCTCAGGGACAGTTGAAAGACCTAGTGTTGGTCACCGGTCGGGCATACAACTCTCTGCATTGGTGGAATCCACGCAACCTTTGCAAGGGCCGACCGTTCCAAGAGCCTGTCCCACAGATCATCCTGACGGCGGACGCGTCTCTCCAGGGATGGAGAGCTCATGTACTCCACTACACAGTGCAGGGACTATGGACAATACAACAAAAGAAGATGCACATCAACTACCTAGAACTGATGGCAATCTTCATGGCACTAAAATCATTCAAAGTACATCTGTGCAACAAGGTCGTGTTGATCCGAACGGACAACATGACAGCCATGTACTACATCCAGAAGCACTCTCCACAGTTGTCTCATCTGGCTCAGAGCATGTGGAAGTGGGCCATTCAAAGGAACATCTTCCTCATGGCGGAACACCTCCCAGGCACGGACAATCAGATGGCGGACCTGCTCAGCAGGTACAGCCACCAGATGCACGAGTGGGAGATACATCCATCAGTACTCCGCCCGTACTTCCAGAAGTGGGGTCATCCACAGATAGACCTGTTCGCCACAAGAGAAAACGCAAAATGCCAAAGCCTTGCCGCCAGGTTCCCTCACCCACAGTCGCAAGGCAATGCGATATGGATGAACTGGTCAGGCAGATTTGCGTACGCTTTTCCCCCGGCACCTCTCATACCGCTGGTGGCAAGAAAGCTAAAGCAACACTCGATGACTCTCATCCTGGTTGCTCCAATGTGGGCACGCCAGCCATGGTACAGCACGTTTCTGGAACTCTCCGTGGTACCGCATCAAAGGCTACACCTCACGCCCAAGCTTTTGACGCAGAGCCATGGCGACATTCAGCATCCAGATCCGCAACAGCTCATCCTGGCGATCTGGCTCCTGAAGTCTTAGAGTTTGGCTACCTTGACTTGCCTCCTGAATGCATGGATATCATACAGGAGGCGAGAAAGCCCACCACCAGAGCCTGCTATGCAGCAAAATGGAAGCGGTTTGTCATTTACTGTGCAACACACAACATCAACCCGCTAGACGCATCCACTCCCAACATCATCTGCTATTTGTTACATCTTTACAAATGCAATCTAGCATACGCTTCCATCAGGATACACTTATCTGCCATAGCGGCTTATCTCCAGAACAGGCAGCATCTCTCCGTCTTCAGAGTGCCTGCCATTAAAGCCTTCCTAGAAGGCCTGAAGCAGGTCATCCCTCCCAGGACCCCGCCAGCTCCTGTATGGAACCTCAATGTGGTCCTCACCAGGTTGATGGGCCCACCCTTTGAGCCTCTACATTCCTGTGAGATTCAGTTCTTGACATGGAAAGTGGCTTTTCTCATTGCCATTACGTCTCTGCAACGTGTTAGTGAGCTACAGGCGCTCAGTGTACAGGAGCCATTCATTCAAATTCACTCCAACAGGGTGGTGCTGCGCACTAACCCTAAATTTCTTCCTAAAGTGGTTTCGCAGTTCCATGTCAATCAGACCATTGAACTGCCCGCATTCTTTCAAAACCCAGAAACAGTTGCCGAACGAATGCTCCACACGCTTGATGTCAAACGAGCCTTGATGTACTACATCGATAGGACCAAAGACTTTAGGAAAACACAACAACTCTTTGTTGCCTTCTCAGCCCAGCACAAAGGCAACCCCATTTCCAAGACAGGTATAGCCAGGTGGATCGTTAAGTGCATTCAGATGTGCTATCACAAGGCTAAGCGCACTTTAACGGTCCCTCCAAGAGCCCACTCCACCCGAAAGTTGGGGGCCTCTATGGCTTTCCTTGGTAATATCCCTTTGGAAGATATTTGTAGAGCAGCCACATGGTCTACACCACACACATTTACTAAACACTACTGTGTAGATGTGCACTCCAAGCAGCTGTAGGGCAGGCTGTTCTTAAAACGCTTTTTCAAACTTCTGCAGCTGGCACAGGCGGCCGCCGTTAATAGAGGGACTGCTATGTATTCTATGCTATAGATATGAATTCAGCAGCCCACATGCCTCGAACTGTATATGCTACTTACCAGTATGCATCTGTTCTTGGCATGTAGGGCTGCTGACATTCATATCGCCCGCCCTCCTCCCCTGCGCCTGTAGCGGCTGCAGACTTTTTAACACTTACTCTTAGCATGGCCATCGCTTACACTATTACACTCCATCTTTGCCACAATGGCTAAAAACAATCTGGGGATGGAGTCGATGCCCATGCGCACTGTAGTCCAGGGGAGGAGCCACCTATCTCGTGATACTTCAAAGACTCTTTCATGACAACAATGTGCAATCATCCGGACCCAACACTAGGCGGCGATCTATGCTACAGATATGAATGTCAGCAGCCCTACATGCCAAGAACAGATGCATACTGGTAAGTAGCATACATTTTCCCCTTTCACAAAGTCTTAGCCAGTCGTACTCTATTGGGAATTATAATTCTTGAAGGGATTAGTACTTCCTGGCTCTGACATATCCCATCTGATCCCAAGTGTGTTGATAGTATATGATGAAATACATATTTCACAGGCAGCTGCGAAATCTTTTCCAGATTTATGGGTTTTTATACCAATTGCAGAACAGTTGCAGCTTATTTTTCTTCAAAGGAGTTTGAGTCACAAGACCTGTTGTGACTCCTCCCTTCTTCCGGAATGCATCTGTACAACGGCTCCACCTCAGATTGTTTTCTTCCACCATTGGGTTCCGATGTTCGGGACAGTGCTCTGAATTCGAAGTATTAAATAGCATTGGGATATCTTGGTTAACTTCTGGTTCTGCAGCTGCCTTTTTTTCGTCTCGGACACAAAGTTATCTTGCATCGAAGACCTTGGATTCTTTCCTTTTTTTTTAATAGAATCCCCTAAGGCATCCTGCAACATCCAAATATCGACTTTGCATTTCTCCATTGATGCCTCCCAAGGTTACTCGCGAGACCTCTGCTTAGGAGCGAACTCCTTCCCAGTTTTGGTCAAAGTGCAGTTTCATGTACGTCTGGTCTGATGACCACAACAACTGTAATCTCTGCCTCTTCCAGAAAGAGTCTGACTGAGATCGAGCCTCCCTTTCCATTGTAAGAAAACCTTCAGACGTAGGAGGGAGAGACTACCACATGCAGCATAAAGGGCTCTCTGATACGCTTGATATCTTCGGAGTTGAACATATTCACAGAGAACGGAAAAGGAAGAGGGTGGCTCTTCTCACATCATCATGGACTAATTCTAAAAAAAATACTGCATGTTTCGGCAGGTCCTCGACTCTGACCATGGAATAGGTTTATCTCCTCCTAACTCTTTCACATACTCACATTGCAAGTAATCACCCCTTTGCAAGAACAAGGGGCCTTCATGTCAGCGTTAGGTCTGAAAGAGGAGTTTTTTCACATCCCTGTACATGTAGTGCACCTTCTGTACCTTTGCTTCACCATAAATTCAAAACTCTACCAAGTCAAGGTTCTCCCCAGGGGTATTTACAAAGTGTCTAACACCCGTGGGAACACATTTGCCCTGACATGCTATTCACGAGTTTCCATACCTGGGTGATTGGCTGATAAAATGCCGCAGTGAAGACCAATGTCTAGCACACACTTAAGTAGTGCCTCTTCTGCACAACCTGGGATTCACAATCAATGCAAACAAAATTGCATCTCTAACCCCAGCAGATTCATCCTTTCCTAGGATCAGTTGTCAGTGCAGAGACAGCCAAGGCATACCAAAGACAGTAGAGCGTGGTGGCATTATAATAGCTGCTACCTCTCTTTCAGGCACACTGTCCCATCAATCTCCACACTGTGATGAAACTATCGGGCATGATGGCTTCCTTCAAAGCTACTGTTTACATGTCAGGTTGCACATGCGACTATTACAAGAGCGTCTGTCACAGTAATAGGAACAAGTTGGAAGATCAATGGGAGGATCTGGTTTTGGTAATGACAAGAATCCAGGATTCTCTCTGCTAGTGAGACCGCAACAATTTGTTGATTGGGATGCCCTTTCTAGTCCACCTTTTGTAGGTGACCATCACAACAGGTGCCTTTCTCATGGGGTTAGGTGTCCACCTTCACCATATGCTATCCCGGGGCACTTGACCTCTACAGCAACAGGGGTCACAATAGCTACTATTTGGAAGTGCTAGCTTTCAGACTAAACCTCCATGCATTCCTCCTACTTCTCCAGGGGTAAACAACTCCTAAAGGAAAACAACATGACTACCATGCTTTACATCCAAAAGCATGGGGAGGGTCCACTAGATCACCCGCACCTCCCCCATTTCCCAGCTAACAGCAGATTAGGCATTGGTCAGTCCGCCATAACATTCACCTCTTGGCAGGGCACTCACCCAGGAGTGGACTTTGCGGACCTGCTCATCAAGACGCATCAATATGTACTTGAATGGGAAATCCTACCACAAGTCATCCAGAAGTCCTTCCCATAATAGACCTGTCCAACATTCTCGAAAAACCAAAATGCCAAGGCTTCGCCACTCCCCTAATCGTGAGACAGTGACTTATGGAGCAATTGGTCAGGAATAATTGCTTAGGCTTTCCACCTTTTCTCTTCATCCTTTATGACATCGGGAAGATTCGGCAGGTCTCCTTGACACTTAATTCTCGTTTCACAAACATGGGTACGACAGCCATTGTACTCACTGTTTCCAGAATTGTCAATCAGCCTTTGCGGAAAACTTCCCCTATGTCCAGATCTTCTCACTGAACATTAGGGAAGTCTCAGACACCCCAGTAAAATCAAATTAATCTATCAATTAGGCACCCAAATACTTAAAGTTCAACTACTTCACCCTCCCGTAGGAATGGATGGTGATTTCTGGGAAGCTAGAAAACGCAGTACTCGGGCTTTCTAAGCCACCAAGTGGAAAAGGGTTATGCACTACTGGATTTTCCTAAATACACAGTCCTTTTTACAGTTTCTGTGCAGGACATTCTTTTCTACTCACTGCGCCGTTATAAAGCAGACCTAGCACACACCTCCATATGCCTGCACCTCGCTTCATTTGCAGGAAAACTTCAAAACAGACCACATTCCTCCATTTTCAAGGTACTGGTCATTAAACTGTTCATGGTAAGGTTAGAAAGTTATCCCTCCAAACATGCCTCCCGCGCCAATTTTGAAATTAAATGTGGTACTCGTACAACATATGGGCCCTCTTTTTGAGCTCCTGCATGTTACTGCACTATCAGGGTTAACTTGAATGGTTGCTTTCCTCAAAGCAATCACTTAACTTGGGCTCTTTAGCCAAACTCTTACAATTCAGGAAGCATATGTTTAGGTTTATAGCGATGGGGTAGTTCTTTGCTGTAAACCTAAATTTCTACCTAACGTTGTTTCATTGTTTCATATCAACCAAACTATTGAGATAACCATTTTGTTCCTACAGCCAGTCAGTAGCCGAATGAGCATTTCACCCTCTTGATGTTAAAGGAGCCTTTGTGTATTATTGACAGAACTAAGCCAGAGACTGTAATTAACTTTTCGTAGACTGTCAAACCTCGTAAAGGATCTACTATGTCCAAAGCTGGCATTTGCAGGGGATAGTAAATGTATCCAAACATATTATGCTTATACTAGGCGCACTCTACCAGTGCCCCCAAGAGCACACTCTAAAAGGAACAAGCATTTGCAATGCAATAGGTCTCGCATTTACGCAAGTTTGAGCTATTGGCATTGTAAATTACAATGCCTTTCATTTGTTTTGGTTTTTAAAACAAAAGGCATTGTCATCTACAATGCTAATAGCTTAAACTCTTGCAAAAGCGAGACCTATTGCATTGCAAATGATTGCAGTGCTGCGCCCCTACAAACACAGTGCAATCAGTTACCTTGCAACCAGAATCGACACGTTCATCACATGCATGTGTCTGTTGTCTGTTTGCACCCCTTGCATAGTGTTTGCCTCCTTCATGTCTACATTGTCTGATGGTCAGTGCTTTAAATGGGAAAAAATAAGTGCAGGTACTCATTAAAATGACCTAGAGGTGTGGCAAGTGGGCAGGGCTATGGGCGTGGCTAGGGTCAAGATATGATGATACATATTGACTTCTATACAGGTTGCAGCACATGTCAAAACACAACAGAAATGCATTTATGTTAACAAAACAGTTTAAATCATTATACAAAGTGAAAGGCAAACAGGATAATATGTTAAAAATGTCCTTGTTTTGTAATATTTGCAACTTCTTAATGTCATACCGTTATTTGTTGTTGTTTGAGACAATGCGATATATCCTCAAGTGTGCATACACACAAAGAAATAAGCAGAGGTACAGTAAAGCGGCTGAGCTAAGGACTACAGAAGCGCCTTGGCTGTCAGAGACAGCTTCTTCTTTGACATCCTAGTGCTTACCAGCACTAGCAGCCAATGAGTTTACCTTTCATGAGTACTGGTACTCTCCTACATAGTGGCGAAGGGTCGGCATTGACAGTGATAAAAATAAGAAGTGCCAGTACTCCGTACCTGTGAGTACCGGCCCATTTAAAGAACTGCTTCAGCCCTTTGCCCTAAGGCCAGGCTCTTCCTGTCTCCTTCTGGTTCAGTGTCTTTGCATCCACATCTACTCCCCTTTCACGATTAACCTCTCATTTCTACCCAGCCTCTAACCTTTTCTCCCTGGATCTGCCCCTCTTACTGCCACCTCTCACTTACATTCTCCACAATTCTCTTACATTTTGTCGCTTTTTTTCCCCCACTTGCCTCCTCTTCTCCCCTCCATGATGTACCCATACCCTAAATTTGCCACCTGGCCTGTAATTTGTTGTCCTGTATTTCATTGTTTGTGTTGATAGAGCACGCTTAATGTTGAGGCCTGTATTTTGTAAATATTTTTTCCAGTAAATAAAAGCAATACAAAACGATATCCAAGGAGAGAAAAGGAGCGAGAGAGAAAAGGAGCGAGAGAGAAAAGGAGCGAGAGAGAAAAGGAGCGAGAGAGAAAAGGAGCGAGAGAGAAAAGGAGAGAGAGAAAAGGAGAGAGAGAAAAGGAGAGAGAGAAAAGGAGAGCGAGAAAAGGAGAGCGAGAAAAGGAGAGCGAGAAAAGGAGAGCGAGAAAAGGAGAGCGAGAAAAGGAGAGCGAGAAAAGGAGAGCGAGAAAAGGAGAGCGAGAAAAGGAGAGCGAGAAAAGGAGAGCGAGAAAAGGAGAGCGAGAAAAGGAGAGCGAGAAAAGGAGAGCGAGAAAAGGAGAGCGAGAAAAGGAGAGCGAGAAAAGGAGAGCGAGAAAAGGAGAGCGAGAAAAGGAGAGCGAGAAAAGGAGAGCGAGAAAAGGAGAGCGAGAAAAGGAGAGCGAGACAGAGAGAAAGACAGAGAGAAAGACAGAGAGAAAGACAGAGAGAAAGACAGAGAGAAAGACAGAGAGAAAGACAGAGAGAAAGACAGAGAGAAAGACAGAGAGAAAGACAGAGAGAGGGATAGAGAGGGATAGAGAGGGATAGAGAGGGATAGAGGGATAGAGGGAAAGAGGGAAAGAGGGATAGAGGGATAGAGAGGGATAAAGAGAGAAAGAGAGAAAGAGAGAAAGAGAGAAAGAGAGAAAGAGAGAAAGAGAGAAAGAGAGAAAGAGAGGGATAGAGAGAAAGAGAAAGAGAGGGATAGAGAGAAAGAGAGGGATAGAGAGAAAGAGAGAGAGAGACTGTGTGCACGCTCCCCCACGCCCTGTAAATTCTGCAGGGCGAGCGTTTTAAACTGAACTTCAGGCATATGTGGCTCATCAATAACTAAACCAATTACTTAAAGAAATACAGCAGATTTGAATGTGTATTAAAATACAATTCCTAAGCACCCATTTCAAAACTAAACGAATGTCTGGCATTATATGAAAAAGTGGCAATTCTAACTTAAGCTGTCACCTCACTTTTTTTACAATCCTCCCTTCCCCTTCCTTCTACGTTATCTCGGGTTGTCACCTGAGCTCATTCCTGGGGTGCTGCAGCGTTCGGTCACTGCTATTCTTTGCTCTATGGGCATGGCTACTTTCACACCCATGGATCCGTCGCTGTTGACATGTAAATGCAGCCACACAAAGGAAAGCAGCTCCTGTGCTGAAAAAAACAAACATAAGAAAACCGGCTTTGGGAAAGATGGACTGGATTACTCACCAGCAGCCCGAGGCCAGGTTATTTCACACACCTAACAGGGGGAAGAGGGGAGGGGGTGTGGGTGCTAAAACACTTTCCTATATAATGGTTGTTTAACACCTAATCAACAGTGCAGGGTCTGCCTTGACCCTGTCCTGTTAATCACAGCGTCAAGCAAGCCCTCCCCAACCCCTACTTTGTGGGGAATTCTGATGGGCACTACTGAACGTTAACAGCGTCTCTGTAAAAGTCTCTTTCAGGGGCTCCGTGCGACTGACCGGTCCAAACGCAGAGCGGCATTTGTCCCGCATTGGAGGTGATACCAAACCTTATCCTGCCATGCCATCAATCAGGGTACCGGTACTCTCCCTGACTGAAAAAAAAGTGCCGGTACTGACTGCTCGGAAATTTGGAAGTGCCAGTACTCAGTACCAGTGAGTACCGGCCCATTTAAAGCACTGCTGATGGTCTCAGTCCAGTTAATGGAGCGTCCAGGGAATGCATCAGACTACACCCTTCGAAGACCATTGTCTGCTCGTTATCACTGAACCTGACAAACAGTCACTTACCCATCGTTTTACGGGTTCTTTTCTCGTGGAAAACAGAGGCATCTGTTTACTCATGCCGAGCCTGAGAAAACAGGAGTACAAGGAGCAGTTCTATTGCTTTCCACTCCAATTCCAGCCATATTAAAAGTATGCCCATCTCAATAGTCAAACAAGCAATCCCCCCAAAAAATAAATGTAAAAAAGCAAAGAAAAACCGGAAAAGTAAACTAATGAACTGGTTTACCTCTTCCTTGAGAGGGTTCCACATGTAGAAAAAAACACAAAACACAGTTTACCTGC
Organism: Lissotriton helveticus; assembly: GCF_964261635.1. Taxonomy (NCBI): domain Eukaryota; kingdom Metazoa; phylum Chordata; class Amphibia; order Caudata; family Salamandridae; genus Lissotriton; species Lissotriton helveticus. The sequence continues at coordinate 354,555,721 of NC_136061.1, read as the reverse complement.
GAAACATGGTAGACGGATTCCTGCTGACGGGCTGAAGGTCAATTTACTTTAGCGTTGGCTAGCATCAGCAGTCCCCCTGCTGGAAGGTTTTACAAAAAAAAAATCTAGGCAAAAATATCTGTTTGCGTGTCACTCCGTCGGGCTTTGGCCACAGACATATTAATGATTAGAAATATAAATATGTAACCCGGGCCGGCAATGCGTTATCTATTTGCAGCAATTAGTTTCGAGGTAAACCCAGAACAATTTATTTAACTTTGTGAACGTTAATGTATGACGGTGTTTTATTGTTTGAAGAACCACTTCAAGTTACAGTCCACCTGAAGAAATTTTTACACAACTGAACAAAAACGTATGCTGATCCGCCTGGAGGATTGTTCTCTTGTTACCAAAAAAAAAAAACTGTACGAAGATTAAAAAGAAAAAATACATTAAAGATAAATAATCATAAAAGGTAATTTAATTTTCAGGGATTATCAGTGTGGTCACAAGACCCACCTGCAGCCGGAATATACTGCACGCTGATGTTATCATGGCATACACACACAAACACAGACAAACACCAGGCTATTTATAGATGTTGCATAAATAATGAAAGGGATCGGTCAAGCTTAAAGGGGCTGGAGGTCTGCTGATTACAGCCAGCAGACCGCACGCCAGCACTCACATACAAATACTGCAGCAAAAGTTCGAAGAGAATTTCAGGCTGCTCCGGAATCCTACAATAATAAAGTCATACTTAAAGGAAAAGTTAAAAGAAAAAAGCACCATGATTGTCTGTTATTGTCATCATGTTTATATGTAGTTCATTACCAGCATTACAAATTTGAATCACAAGTCAGTAATTTAAAGCAGTCTCTCGTAAACCCGTTAGAGCGGGCGCAATCTGCAAAGCATAATCCTGAGATAAATCAACATGTTATAGACGAGACTCAGGAAGCCAGGCGGGACTGCCTGCTTGAGGGCGGGGCCACCAGCACAGACCAGAAGCGTACGGGATCCTACCCCGCGCTCCTGTGACGAGGAAGGAGCCAGCGTGTGACCCAGCGGGGCTCCCGTGCTAAGGGAGAGCCCCGCCTGCTGCTGATCCTGCACCGCTGCCGCCAGGAGTCTGAGGAGAGAAGAGGAGGGGGCTCGGGCACATTGCCGGTGCCTGCCCCCGCCGCCTACCAAGACCGTGCAGCCGCCACCACCGTGGGACGGAAGGAGTCCGACAGACCCGGTGAATGGGGTGTGGGGGGGGCTGTGTGTGTGCGCGCATGAGCCTGTGGGGGGGGTGTTATCCGCTTCCTGGCAATGTGGGACAGGAGATGTGCACGGCGTGTGGGTGAACATGCGCGCTCACATGGAGGAATAGCCTGCGCATGCACATCCCCTGTCTCACATTCCCAGGAAGTGGATGACAAAAGATGCTTCGCTGGACGCAGTGCTTCGCTCTGCTTACACCAGCTCGACCTAAAAAGGAGGCCACAATAGCCTTTCCAGGAAATATCCCTAACCTGGACATATTTAAGGCTGTACTAAGTCGATGCCACTCACTTTCACAAGTCGGAAACAAAGGCTTGGGCCCTGTAACTACCTGGTCTGGACCACTCTAACTGACTAAACAAAACACTGACCAAATAGACTATTTTATCAACCTTACACATCACTCAGTTTCACAAAGCAGTATTGTGTAAATGTGCTTGCACCAGCAAGTTCTAGTTACCAGCAGTTTTAAGGACACTTTCCCAAACATCTGCATCGTCTGCTAATCTGCCACTGCTCTGTGGAGGGACTGCTTTACAGTGGGGTTTACAAGGAGTTTTTTTTTAATGTAAAAAAGGATCTTATTACCATGCCATACCCTACTCCCCGTGTGGAGACAACCCTCAGCCACGCACATTGGCATGGATTAGGGCGCAGGGTCAGGCCCGTGGCCAGGCAATACACCCAATTCTTCTTTTTTTGTGTTCATTTGGGCCCTGGTTTGAGGGGAGGAAGGATCCCTCTGAGCCCCCTACCCTGCCTCCTTATATGGTACTTTTTGAACATTTAATGACACAGGGAAAGATTCCCCGTGTCCTGTGATGGCAGCTGCAACATATCTTCTGATGTTGCGCCCTTCCAATCGGATTTCTCAGCCCAGTGCGAGCAAAATGATCGAAAGGAGAAAAGAGCCAGCCCGGCCAAACAAAACATTTTTGAAGCACCAGCTGTCAAAATATGGCTATTTTAACATTAATTTCTGTTCAGCGTCTTTTTGTCTATTGTCTTATTTTCTCTATGGAATTTGCATGGGAAAATTGCATTTTTAGTCCCCATTTTTCTCGGCCGCCCCACTTGATGGATCACTTCAACTTTCTAGGAAGGAGCGGAGATGGATGTGGCTTTTTTTGGGGCGGGGTAGGGGGCTTTGTGAAGAATAGTAAAACCGCACCAAAGGTATTAGCAAACCAAAAAATAAATTTCCTATGGAAATGTGGGCCTAACTATAAACCAAATCAGTTTCTGCTCACTTTCTCCACCCTTCTAACCTGGACCATCCCACTTCCTTTCATGTAGCCTCACAGCCTGCCCTACTCTTGTTTTAATCAACCCTTATCACTGAACTAATTGAAACCTGAGGATATGCACTCCAATATGTTTGTTCGTTTCTGTAGCTTTTTTGAAATTCAGCTTCTTGGCCAATAATAGTTTCTCCTGCCAATGTTCATTGCTGGTCTAATTTAATGCTGAAATTCTCTATTACATTGGTACTGTAAGCCCTTTGATAACATCTAGTGTAAGACTGGGTGAATGGGGGTACAGCATTAGTGTACTCCCTATTCAGCCAGGTTAGCCTCTGACTTCTCCAAGGACTTGTAGCTGAGCTTACTTAAGTCGGTGTAATGCGCTATGTCCAGAGGTCGAAGTGAGTGGGATCAGAAGGGTACGCCGTGCCCATACTTCTTTTATTAAAAGATTCCATTCCCCTACTTTTTCTTTTCAAAATTGTGTCCCAGGACGGCAGCAATAGCAACGGCATTCAGATAAGGCTCGGCTTGCTTTCGTGGACGTTCGGGGACGGGCAGAGAAGGAAAAGGACTCTGTCTCTTCCTACTGCCCAGAGAAGGCACGGACAATGTCCTCTTCTTTTCTGTGCCACACCCCTCGCTTCCTATTATTCCCTCTCTTTCTCTTTCTGTCTTGCCCCTCACTTACTGAAAACCGAGACTTGAAGAAACGGTTCACAACCTTTTTCCTCCTTTCATTTAGTTGCTTCCCTGTGAAATGTATCCAAAAAAGAAAAAAACTCTTGCGGGAAATGCCCTTTTTCTGACATTTTTCTATTCCAAAGTGCAGCCTTGGGATGGGAGAAATAAAAGGTTTTAAATATGAAAAATAAATACATAACTAAATAAAGTAAGACAGCATGGTTGCATAGTGGCCAGATTGGTTTTATTCGCATCCAAACACATAAGCCTCACTTTCTGTAGTAGGGGATCTCTGTGTATAGTCATAATCTAGTGAATAGTCCCGCCCATGTGCGTGGACCCCGGAGCAATCAAAAATAATCTCTTAAGGTGTCGAAAAATGCAGAAATGCAAAGACACTTAAGAGAGAATTAAAGACAGATAATGCAGCCTATATCCACAGGCTACACTGTCCAGTACTTCAACTAGAAATTCCACCAAAAATACACAAACAGCACAGCCTGTCCAGATTTCTCTTGCTTTAACAGCAAAAACCCTCTGGAATGATGGAGAGGAAGAAATGGACAGACAAGCCCAATAGGCTGCCATTATGTGGCTCAGAACAGGATTCTGTGCCTTTAAGAGAACTTTCCAGAACTTCACAGTATCCCAGAATGCACTGCAGGTCCCTTTTACTTTCAGTTCTTTTTTCCGGCTCCTGCAAGCAGGACCCTGGAGCATTGAGCTCTCCCTTTTCAAGAGTTTATTGGTGATTATTTTCACTTTTTTCAAGTTCTTTGAGTACTTTTCTGAAGTACTTTGGTGGTTTTCCTTCCTGTTTGTCTTTTGGTGCACTCTTTGATTATCAATATGCCTGCATTATTCGACAAATGTCCGGGGTGCTCCAGGAAGAAGGCCAAATCGGACCCACACGAGGTGTGTATCATCTGCCTTCCCTCTCCCATGTCCCAGAGGAGTGTGACATTTGTCAGGGCTTTTCTGGCAGGACCCTGAGGGATAGAATGAAGAACAGACTCCAGGGCCTGGAGGACAGAAGGCTGAAGGCGCAAGGTGGGTCTGGGGGGGTTTCCTCTGCCCATGCTGAGGCGTCTGTGGGGCTCCCCAGGGGCAGGAAGACCAGCAAGCGTCCCCATTCTCCGCCTGTGTCGATTGCACTGACTACGGCGTCGAGAGGGATGACTGCAGTCTGTTCCCCGTCTCTCCGGGTCGAAGCGGCGTCGACGTTCGGCGTCGAGGGAACTGAACAGACCGCTGTCGAGATCTCCGGTGACGATTTCGTCCTCGTCGGAGTCTGAGTCGTCGTCGAGTCATCGACGTCGAGAGGCCCGGCGTCGGCGCTCGCCGTCGAGGCGACACCGCCGTTCGCCGTCGGCGAAGAGGAGAAGGTAGTCGTCGAGGGGATCCTTGACGTCGAGGAGGAGATCGCCGTCGAGGCGACGATCGCCGTCGAGGCGAAGGAGGTCGCCGTCGAGGCGAAGGAGGTCGCCGTCGAGGCGAAGGCATTCGCCGTCGAGGGAGAGACGATCGCCGTCGAGGGGCCGACGCTCGCCGTCCGGTCGCCGTTCTTCGACGCCCGGAAGGCGAGGAAGGAGTTCTGGCGCCAGGAGTCAGTCTAGCAGGCGCTAGGTGCCTAAGGGAGACACACCAATGGCCCAGCCTACAACGGAAGGCGAATCACCGGGTTCGGTGTACTCAGTGGTGTATACCCCTTCTAGGCAGAAGTCGGTTACGCCTCCTCCTCCCTTGCCAAGGGGGCTTCCTCCGCGAGTTCCCACTCCGCCTCCGCCTCCACCACTTCCACCGCGTCCTCAACCTCTACCTCAACCTCAGCTACTGGCAGACAAGCCGCCTCCAATTCCTCCGAGGTCGGTCTCACTGCCCCGATATCCGACTCCTCCCAAGGGGACCCCTCGGCCGAGGGCCCCAGCCAAGCCAAAGTCGCCCGCCCCGGTGGAACCGGCGGATCGACCGAAGCCAAGGAGATCGCGATCCCGCTCCGGACGGAGGGGGAGATCGAGGAGTCGTCACAGATCCTCCACTAGGTCAAGACGGCGCCATTGGAGGCAACTAACACGGTCCCGCACGGACTCTTCCAGGACCAGCACGTTCCAGGATGTTCTCCTGAGGGGTGCAGCAAAATTGGGCATCACGGTGACTGCTCCGACACCCACGACGTCTGTGATTTTTGAGACGCTTCATAAGAAACATTTGTCTCGCACTTTACTACCGCTGGTACCAGGATTGGTGGATCCTGCGGAGGAGCTGTTCCTCACACCAGCAGCGACGAAGGCCGCTCCCTCCGGGCTCCTTAAGAAATACAGGGCCCCGGATTCTGACCCGGCTTTTCTGCGGATGGATCCGATTCCGGATTCTGTTATAGTGACGGCGGCCAGGAAACAACATTCTACCTCCCCGTCTTCTACCGTGCCTCCTGATAAGGAGAGCTGATGAATTGGCAGGAAGGCAAGTGGGACGGAATCTACGACCATGAAGGCGTCTAGCGATGCGGCTCTGCTAGGGTGGTATGATCGTGCCCTGTGAGAATCCCTCCAGCAGTTCACGGAACTCCTTCTACGAGAAAAGAAGGAGGATTTTCAGGAGATCCTGAAGGAGGGGATGCTGGTATCGAACAAGGTCATCAGCGTGGCTGCTGATGTATCTCATTTGGCGGCCCATGGATACTGTCATGGGATCAACCAACGGCGCCATGCTTGGCTTAGGCTCACATCACTCAAGCCGAAGGCTCAGCAGAGGGTGGCCAATCTGCCCTTCTCGGGGGAATCCCTGTTCGGCAAGCATGCGGATGATGAGATGGCATGCATGAAAGCAGAGGCCGAGACCCTGACGGCGGTTGGGTTGGAGAAGCCCAAAGAAAAGAAGGCCTACCGCCCGTTCCAGAGGCGGTTCGGGGCACAGGGCAGAGGGCGAGGGCAGGCTTCGGGACAGCAGCAGCAACAATAGCAGCAGTTCCGGAGGCCCTTCCAGAAGCGCCAGAAGGGTAGAGGAGGCCAGCAGTCCTCTACAGCAAACAAAGGCGCAGCCGGGTCTCGACCCTGAGCGGTTACTTCCCCTACATCCGTTACCCGCTCCGGTGGGGGGAAGCGTTCAATTTTTTCTGGCAGAGTGGAGAAAAATTAACCCGGCAAGTGGGTGCTGAATATTGTTTGCAATGGATACAGTCTTCGGTTCACCAGCCCGCCTCCATCGATTCCACCGGTCAGCTCGCAGTTTCAACTGCGCGAGCTCTAGGTGGAGGCAGATATCCTGTTAAGGAAAAGGGCGATAGAAGACGTACCTCTGTCTCAAAGAGGAAGAGGTCTGTACTCCCGGTTCTTTCTGGTTCGCAAGAAGGACAAGAACGAGTTCAGGCCCATTCTGGATTGGCGACAAGCAAACAAGTGGATTCGCAGAGAGAAGGTTCGCATGCTGTCGTTGCATCAGATTTATCCTCAGCTGCAACAGGGAGACTGGCTCTGTACTATAGACCTACAAGATGCGTACTTCCATGTGCCCATTGCACACAAACACAGGAAGTTCCTGCAATTCCAAGTCGGCGCACATCATTATCAGTTCACAGTACTGCCATTCGGGCTGAAGTCTGCGCCCAGAACATTCTCGAAGTGCATGGCAGTGGTAGCTGCACACCTAAGGAAGAACAAGGTGTTTGTCTACCCGTTCCTGGACGATTGGTTGATCAAGGCCTCCTCCTTCTCAGAAGCTCAAGCGCACTTCCGGAAGACGTGCGTTCTCTTGAACAAGCTGGGGTTGCACATCAACATGTCCAAGTCTGTCCCGACTCCGGTCCAGTGCATTCAGTACGATTATCACTCCTTCGGAAGGTTCAGGCTCTTATGACCGCTCCATCTACAACAGTGAGGACGGTGTCTTCTCTACTGGGGTCGATCACCTCTTGTATCTTCCTCACGCCACACACACGGCTGCACATGAGACCATTGCAGGAGTGCTTGGTGGATCAGAGGAAAGGATCTTGGGACGACAAGATACGACTGTCTCTGCATGCTCTTCAGTCTCTGAAGTGGTGGTGTTCAGCGGAGAATCTCCTCAGAGGGGTTCCCTTCCACAAAGACATTCCCACGCAGACTATGGTGGCGGATGCGTCGCTCCACGGCTGGGGGGGCGCACTCCGGAGACTTACAGATTCAAGGGACGTGGTCCCCGATGGAGTCCACGTACCACATCAATTTCCTGGAACTCAGAGCTGTTCACTTGGCACTGAAAGCCTTTCATCCGTCCTTCCGCACCAACTCTCTTCTTGTTCAGACGGACAATACGACCACGATGTATTACCTCAACAAGCAGGGGGGGTCGAGATCGCGCACTTTGTCGCAGGAGGCGCAGGCGATCTGGCACTGGCTCCTGGCCAGAGGACTGACGATAACGGCTACTCATCTACCAGGTGTGCAGAATGTTCAGGCAGACGCACTGAGCAGACTGATTCAGGAAAACCACGAATGGGTCATAAACTACGAAGTACTACGAGAAGTCTTCGCAAGGTGGGGGACTCCAGACGTAGATCTGTTCGCCACCGCCGAAAACAGCAAATGCCGAGACTTCGCCTCCAGGTATTACCAGCCGGGGACGCTGGGGAATGCGTTATGGATCAACTGATCGAACATCTTTCTGTACGCTTTTCCACCCATTCCCCTGATTCCGGCAGTGCTCATCAAGCTGTCCCAGTCCAGGGCGCGGATGGTCCTGATTGCCCAGACAGTGGTGGTTCACGGACCTGCTTCAACGGTCTCTCCTTCCTCACATACGGCTGCCGTGCAGGCCGGACCTTCTCACGAAGTTCAGGCGGCAGATGTTGCACCCCAACCTCTCGTCTTTGAGTTTGGCGGCATGGATCCTGAGATAGTGCAATATGGCCATCTGAATCTACCAGACGATTGCATGGACATACTGATGGAGGCTAAGCGACCTTCCACTAGGACTTCTTATGCTTACAAGTGGAAGAGGTTTTGCATCTGGTGCAAGTCCAAGAACTATGACCCAACGATGTGTAAGGAAGATGTCATCCTTCCGTATCTTCTACATCTGGCGCAGTCTGGCCTTAATGTCCATTCCATAAGGTTCATCTTGCTGCGCTGACTGCCTACAGGAAATGTCCTTCACAGACTTCCTTCTTTCAGATCCCTGTGATCAAAGATTTTTTGGAAGGCTTGAAGAAAGTGTTCCCTCCTGTCCGGCTTCCTTCGCCTTCATGGGAATTGAATGTGGTGCTGTCCAGAGTGATGAAGGAGCCTTTTGAACCTATTCATAAGGCTTCGTTGCAGCACCTGTCCTGGAAGGCGGCGTTCCTCGTGGCCATTACATCGGCCCGGAGGGTGAGTGAAATTCAGGCGTTGTGTTGCCAAGAACCTTATACTGTATTTCATGCTGCGAAGGTTATGCGTACTCACCCTAAATTTCTTCCAAAGGTTATATCTGATTTTCATGTTAACCAGACCATAACTTTATCTACGTTTTTTCAGAATCCTTCCTCTCCAGCGGAAAGGGTCCCCGCATTCCCTGAATGTTAGGAGGGTGTTGAAATTTTATCTGGATAAAACCAAGGATGTTCGTAGGTCAGACCAATTGTTTATCAATTATGGATCAGTCAGGACGGGTCTTGCTACCTCTAAACAGTCCATCTCGAGGTGGATTGTGTCCTGTATACAATTGTGTTACCAAAAGGCTAATAAGACCTTAGGGGGTAAACTAAGGCTCATTCCACCAGGGGCAAAGCTGCCACGACTGCTTTGCTCCGGAATGTTCCAATTGCAGAAATCTGCAAGGCGGCCACTTGGAAGTCGGTCCATACCTTTGCTAAGCATTACTGCCTGGACACTGATGCCAGGGCAGACGCTCAGGTTGGGCAGGCTTCGCTGCGAAATCTGTTCGCACAGTAGTGGGGTTATTGCTCTTTCTCCACCGCCGCTTTGGTGTGGGGATGGGCTTGCCATTCTATTCACTAGATTATGACGGAGATCCCCTACTACAGAAGGAGTAGTTTCTGTCCTGTAACTCCAGTTCTGTAGTAGGGGTATCTCTGTAATAGTCATAAGCGCCCGCCCTCCCGGTGGAGAGATATATTCATGTAAAGAATGCTACAGGTCTGGCGTGTTACGCCTTCAAAAATAACTGAAAGTAAAAGGGACCTGCAGTGCATTCTGGGATACTGTGAAGTTCTGGAAAGTTCTCTTAAAGGCACAGTATCCTGTTCTGAGCCACACAATGGCAGCCTATGGGGCTTGTCTGTCCATTTCTTCCTCTCTATCATTCCAGAGGGTTTTTGTTGTTAAAGCAAGAGAAATCTGGGCAGGCTGTGCTGTTTGTGGATTTTGGGTGGAATTTCTAGTTGAAGTACTGGACAGTGTAGCCTGTGGATATAGGCTGCATTATCTGTCTTTAATTCTCTCTTAAGTGTCTGTGCATTTCTGCATTTTTCGACACTTTGAGATTATTTTTGATTGCTGCGGGGTCCACGCACATGGGCGGGACTATTCACTAGATTATGACTATAACAGAGATACCCCTACTACAGAACTGGAGTTACAGGACAGAAACTACTCCTTACAGACGTTGCAGTGAAGCGCTACTTTTGTTTTCTTGTCTTTCTTTGACAAGCATTGTTGTCCTGAGGTGGGGAAATGCACCATTCCTGGATTTATTGCAAAACCTGGTTGATGGGTGGATTGGAAAACAAAATGTGTACCATGGCTCTGTTTATGGATGTGGTCTTTTTAAACCATACTGTTGACGTTTTGTAAGGATATAAGCAATGGACATTGAAACGGTTCCCTTCTGGGCCCTGTAGTCATGTCCTGAATTTTTCAGGTAAACCCACTCGCTGATTTCTGAATAGTGAGTAAGAGATCTTTAAGGTAACCATGTTGTTTCTGCTTACATTTCACATGCTTTACTTAGTCTTGAATTCCGTATGAGTGTTTGCTTTTATTTGCTTTTATTATTTTTTTAGGCAGCATATTACTCTTAAGTGCATATTTTTTTTTTTTGTCAAAGATAACAAGTGCATATTTTGAATTGAGCCATATCCAAGTGTTTATAGCGGGCACAACTAAGTTGTAGCTGAAGGCAGTGCGAGTTTCTCTCAGTGGGGCAGTATGGTGTTCAGTTGGGGAGAGGATGTGGCACTATGGCCAGAGCTGTCTAATTTGAAACTGGGGAACCGGGTTCAGCCTTCATGACCAGTCCACCAGACCACTCTACTGAGGGAGCATATTCTCCTGCTAGACCTTAGAAGGCCCCACTAGACCTTAGAAGGCCTGATGTCTTTGCACAAGCAGGTGTACCCTAGTGGTGTCAATTGTGGGTTAACCTTGAAGGCCTGTCCACCACAATCCATTCTGAAGTTCATCTCCAGTCTTGCGGGCAGGCCTACGAAGCAGCACACCCTAGAGCAACAGTGATCCAGTCACTGTGACTCTGTCACTGAGGTCACATAAACCTTGAGCAGGTTAGGGCGGTGCAAACAGTGTGACTGCACTGTGTACCTATTACGGGTGGGTGCGTAGTGTTTGCAAGTTTATTATGGTTTTAAAAAAACTTGCTGCCTCCTTCCTACCTCCAGCAACAATAAAAATGTCATGATAACTTTGGTGATTAATGTTCTTCCTAGAGAGAGATCAAGTTTTATCTAGTGGAAGTGTTGACTCCTGGAAAGGTAGCCCAGAGGGTTAATGTGCCTGCTGCAAGGAACATGTACCATGCAGATCACAAAGTGCACATAATGTTAACTAGGTTAGTAGGTTACTGCTTTTGTTAGAGAGATCCAAAATCCTAACATAGAACAGTGAGGTTTTAACCTGTACTGCCTACTAGTATGGTTGCCATGTGGCTTCTACACCTTGTAGTCCTTTGTCTTATGTAACATTTCCTATACAGTGATGTACACACTTCTAAATGATTGTCTCTGTGTAGTGTGTGTGATGTAAAGTGCTCCAACACTGTACACTGGTATGAGTGGCGCGGTAAATTCAATTAAATGCATCTGAGAAAGAGTGTGGTTATAGAGACTTGAGAGGGACTGTTTAAGGGTGGTAGTGAGGGAGTCAGAGACGTAGGTGATCATTGGGGGGCACCAACAAACATTGTTGGACAGGGCGCCACCAGCACTAAAGCCGGCCCTGCCATTGATGCCAGTCCACCTCACCCATTGGTACCTCTATTGTCCTTGTTTCAGCAGTAGTAGCTGCAACTCACCAAGGGTCTGCAATGCAGGATTTGCACGCACACCAAACTAAGTTTGCAAACTTGACAGTCTCTCTGCTTCATGCACAAGCACTTTTAACATGTGCTACCTGCTCTGGAGCCACTGGAAGTATGCAGCAATGGGGGACAAAATGATGCTGCAGTGTTGACTAAATTATGCAACAACAAAAAAAGGCTGCAACATAATGCAATATATTTTCTTATACTTTACTATTTAGACATTTTTACACATGTTAAGTCTGCAAAGATTCTGCCTCATTAGTATCAGTATAACATACAAATGCAGCAGTGAGAAAGGTGATCAGTCAACCTTTGCAAAGGGCCATCCAATTTTCAGCAACTCCAGTCACGTTTTTTAGCAACTTTTTATCCGTTTGAGCTCCAAAAATGATTAGTTAAAACTGTAAGATTATGCAGTGGATGATGTATTATGTGGCAAATATGGCAGAGCCATAAGTATATAGAAAACATTTGCAAACTAGGATATTTTGCCAATCATGTTTGAACTGCTCTTGTGGAAGAAGGGAGAAGTGCTAATGAGAGAAACTGCATGGCTTGGAGACAAATGGCCTGTGATTCCACTTTTAAGCGTATTTGGAACTATGTGTGATTGGAAATATAGCCCACTTTGTGAATGTATTTAAATGCCAATAACTCCTATTACTCCTTAAATACTCCAATGTATCCATTGGTTGAATTAAATATCACACTAAGCTGTAACTGGTCGGTGAAATGAATGAATGAATGAATGAAATTAGATTTCTTAAGCGCATGGCTGCCCAAGAGCGTCCCAGCGCTGATACACCCAGCTAGCTTCCAAGATCCTCGGACAGCGGAACTCATATTCCTCGTGGGAAAAGGAAAGTCTTTAAAGATTTCCGAAACTTCTGGAGACAGGGTTCCAGACGGAGGCCAGCAGGAAGATCATTCCAGATCTTGGCTACGTTCACAGAGAACCTCCTGCCTCCTGAGCGAGTTCTCTTTACTCTGGGGATGGTCAGTAAATTGCTCCAATCAGAGCGGAGGGAACGCGAGGACTTATAGGGGCATATAAGGTCCCTGAGGATAGGGGGGCCAATTCCCTGGAGAGACTTAAAGGCGATGGAAAGGGCCTTAAATTTAACTCTCTCCCGGATGGGGAGCCAATGGAGAGCTCTAAGGGCAGGCTTGGCCGAAGTTCTTTTTGCAGTACCTGTCAGAACCCTGGCCGCCGCATTTTGTACTCGCTGGAGGGTGTTAATGGCTGATTCAGGGGCACCGAGCAGCAAGGCATTGCTGTAATCCAGCCTTGACAGTATTAGTCCTTGAATCAGGAGTTTCCTTGAGCTAAAGGGGAGAAGAGGCAACACCTTTCGGACTGAGCGTAGCAAACCATAGCAGATCCCTGCCACTTTCTTCGTTTGTACTCTGAACGTCAGGTCGGGCTCTAACCATACTCCCAAGCTCTTAATTTCATTCTTGGGTTGGGGCACCTCACCCAAACAGGGGGGCCACATGGTTTTGGGGAGGGAGGAGGACAGGTTGCCCACCATCATAAGTTCCGTTTTGGAACCATTGAGTTTCAGCCGAGATTCTGTCATCCAGGCCATGATACCTGTCAGACAGCACCCAAATCTTTCTGCCGCATTTTCATGGTGAGATAGCGAAACGACAAGCTGGGTGTCATCCGCATAGGTCACTATTTTCACCCCGAAAGGTGAAACCACATCCTCCAATGGGGCCATATAGATATTAAAAAGCGTCGGGCTCAACGAGGAGCCCTGCGGGACTCCACACTGGAGGGGGATCGACTCAGACTCGTTAGTGCCATCATAGACCTGGTAGGACCGACCATTCAGAAAGGAAGTAATCCAGCTTAAAGCATGGCCAGATATTCCCATCTTAGTAATGCGCTGAATAAGGATACCGTGATTAACTGTATCAAAAGCCGCGCTGAGGTCTAAGAGGACCACAGCTGCGGAACCTCCTGCGTCAAGAATGCGTCTGGCTTCCTCTACTACAGCAATCAGGGCAGAGTCAGTACCCTGCCCAGGGCGAAAGCCTGTTTGCGAGTGCTTGAGCAGGTTGTGCCCTTCGAGGAATGTGGACAACTGGCGGTTGACAACCTTTTCTGCAATTTTGCCCAGGCCAGGCAACAAAGAAATAGGGCGGAAGTTCGCCAGATCGTCAGGCTCAAGTCCCGGCTTTTTAGGAAGAGCCTTAACCATCGCCTTCTTCCAGCTAGGGGGAACTTCCCCACAGCCGAAGGAGGCGTTCAGGAGATCCGTGGCCCGCGAAGAGATGGTCTGAACAATCCGCTTAAGAATATAGATGGGCATGGGGTCAGAGGGGGAACCACTTTTAAGATTAGCTAATTCTTTGCGGAAGTCTTCCTCAGTTATGGGTGTGATAACTTCCCACAAAGGGCTCCCACCACTCACGACCTGCGTGGAGGACTCAGATGCCAAACAAATAATAAAAATTGCGATGTTTGGCACATTCTGGCTGTAACTGGTCGGTGAAATGCCAAACAAATAATAAAAATTGCGATGTTTGGCACATTCTGGCCACACCTCTGACTCCGCCCACTGATCCAATCCTTGGGTTATCTCCACCTACAGTTCCCCTACTTTTTTCGCCCCACTTCGACCACTGGTTATGTCACCATTGGGTTCCATAATAAACAATGTATTCAAATGTCTGTAGTTGTGTCCACATGAATCTCCCATAGATTTGATTAAATAGAACGTGTTGACTCCCATCCTTTTCGTTCTTTCCTCAAAGTTAAAACTCATCTTTTTTCCTGTTTCCCAAGGCTGATTGTAGTAGTCTGTTCTGTTTCGTTCACTCGAAGAAAGAGCTTGCTGGGGAAGAGGAAAACATGTATTGACTTTACCCTGCAGGGAGGTGCACTCCCCGTAACGTATTTGCCCTTTTCCATATTAATGTAACTTAATTAAGCGGTGCATGGGTCATGCTAAGGCTTGCAGTGCGGGCACAACCTGGAACCAGAACTAGAGAATATTTGTAATCCCATCTGAGGTGGCGGCAAGGGTCCTCTTAAATACTCTTTTTCCTAGAAAGACTCTTCAAATCGGAAGGGGCCTCCTTGGGTTGTAGAGTATAACGAACTAGCCATCTCTCGCACCCGTTCAACATCCGAAGGAACAACCTTGGTGATATACAGTACGAACCAGCCCCTCATCTCCCACTTCATACACGTACTTCACTTTTCCAGGGTTGTAGTCGGCCTTAAGATGCTTTTTCGGCCTGGTGGCTGTAGACAATGGGATGTGTGCCTGCAAACTGAATGAAAACCGCAAAACCTAAAAAGGCTTTTATAGCGAGAAACGTGGATATAGCAGCATGCGTCCTCACCCAGAGTTGTTGGGGAAGGGAAGTGCGAGTCTTCTTAGCTCCCCTGGACAAGCCTGCTGACGTACCTAATATTGGAGTGCTGCACAGTTACCACGAGGTGGCACTGTTTGCAGTGTTTAGAGGTGGAAGCTCTAAAAACTCCCCACCTGAAATTTGTAGTCATTCGGCTTCATCAGAAGTTATCTTTTTTAATGTTTAAAATGCCGAATACACGGCTGCCTTGCATGACTGTGACTACCTTAGCAAATAAGAAGAGACCCCAAGAGATTCGTGTGGTGCCAGACAAGAATCTCCTGCATTTAAAGTCCCGGACCCAGAGTCAAGCGAAAGGCAGAGCAGCAGGGTGGGGGTGGGGGGGGGGAGGTGGAGGAGGTGGAGGAGACTCCGGCAACGACTGGGTTAAATAAACTCCCCAGTAGCTAGTGGTAAACTCTTTACGAGGCTTTTAGTTGCATCTAGGGGAGTCTTGGACTTACTGTCTCTTATATTTTTTACCATTTGTATTTGCTAGAATTCGAAGCATCTTAATATGGCTTAACCTAAGACCGGATGTTCCCTCACGTGCATTCATTTCGGTTGCAGAGAGCAGTGTGTGCACTTTGCTTGACCCATTGAAGTGCCTGACTGAATGCTCACGGGAGCTGTGTGCTGGTGCACGCGATGAAAAACCAAAGCATGCATGTGCATGATCCAAGACGCTGATGTTCCCTGTGACAGTGCCACATTGGCTGGAATACACACGTGCTAGAGTTTCTCCTTTACCTGGTAGGTAGAGACTAGTTAATAATGAGACGCACAGAAAGCGCTGTGTTCAAGGTACTAAATTCACTCCTGATCTTCTCTGTCATAATAAACCGGTGGCTGCGTGCCCGAGTATGTAACGTTAATGTAAACCGTGTCCTTGTAGTTGTGATCCACCAGAGTGGAGCCTGCACACGGAGTAGTAGTTCGTTGTCGGTACAGAGATCACACTGTGTTTGTTGTCTTGCACCCCTCCCTGTCTGCCTGT
Organism: Lissotriton helveticus; assembly: GCF_964261635.1. Lineage (NCBI taxonomy): Eukaryota > Metazoa > Chordata > Amphibia > Caudata > Salamandridae > Lissotriton > Lissotriton helveticus. The sequence goes on along the minus strand of NC_136061.1, from coordinate 354,539,947 downwards.
TGTTGGTTGGTACTCATCAGGAAAAGCAAAAACCCGCAGATTGCGTACCGGCTGCCTAGCTTGTGGTTACTTTGTGTGTTCAGAGTCGCCTCGACAGATCTTTAAACACATACCCGCTAATGAAAAGCAGAATCCACGCGCTGCAGCTCATGAAAAGACCTAAAAATAAGCGCATTAATGCTGCTTTAGGCTGGAACTGCTGCTCCTTTATTTTGCATCGCTCATTTTTATGAGAAGACATTTTTATTATTGGCCTTGTATAACACAATGGCCCGAGTCACGGCAAATATTGGCAGAGCAGTGCTTCAACCCCATAAATGTGCGCGCGCTGTACAATGTAGAAGGCAGGGTAAAATAAATTCATTTCAGTTTGTAAACCCGTGTGGATGTCTCGTAAAGAGCTCGTTTTTTCTGCTTTTGTAAACGCTCCTATGTCAGCTTTTTGACATTCAGCATGTAAAAGTAAACGCGAGGAAGTGGCGAGACCCATGCAGCTTGGTGTTTCAAAAGGGGAATCTATGTGTCCCAAAGCCGAGTCATCCTGCACATAGGGTAGCTTATTTGGAAGTATTTGGTTTGTACCTCGGTGTTTATCGGGTTGCTGCTACTTTGAAGGAGCAGAGTCCAGACCCAGTAGTGTTGGTCGTGGTCTGATGAGTGCTTAATTTGTCAAATAAGTGCTGGAGCCCAAACGTTTGCTCAGCTGTCACCAGCACTGCAGAAGGTTGTAGTGCATAGCATGGCTGCGTGGTCTTGATTAACTAACCCACATGCATCTTTAATCCACCACCAGACACTCCTTACCCCTCCAACTCACTCCTGCACTTTCTTTTTCATCCCTCCTTTTTCCCTTTGTCATTGTTTTTCGCCTTTCTCTTCCTCCTCCTCCTTCCCCCCTTTTGTGATTTTCTCTCTTGCTGTAGCTCAAAGTCTGAAGAGGAAAAAAATGTGCCTGTGATGAAAAATAAGTGTTGGTGGGCTCCACCGGCTACCACGGCATCAATTTAGCACTGGTCTGACGTATTTAAGGGCTTTGTGGTTTTTACTGTATTTCTGCACATTAACCGGTTCTTCAGTGAAACCAGTGTTGTTGCCCCTTGATAGCATTCACTGCAGCCGCCTACCATGCTATGTCCAATAACTGAGGGTCATTGTTGCTCTCTCAACCTTGTGCAGGGGCAGGAATATTCCCTGCATGGTTTACAGACAAGCACCCATGCCCGAATGAAGTAATCTGCAGTTTTCACTGATATAGTGTTTTTGTGAGCCCAGCACGCACAAGCAGTTATGCATGATCACTGAGGCCTAGGCTGTGTGAAAGGTTCTGGGACTCAGGCCCATGCCTCTGCGGTCTGGAGAGGCGCACCAAGGGTGGCATTTGGGACTCCTGTTGGTGTTCTGCGACATCATGTAGCGGTGGCGACCACACACATGATCTTCATTAGGGTGTGTAAAAACACGAGGGCAATTATTCTCTTCTGATATTAGTGGAACGGACCCTTTTTAGGGCGGTCAAGCCCATTCCTACCTCAAAAATAACCAAGGTTTCATTAAGTTTTGAGTAACGGTGGAGACTTTGTGTTTCAGATCTAGACTAGTATGTCCTTTCCAGTAAGAACATTTTAAATTTGTGAAAGCCTAAGGTGGGACTTAAGAAAGCCATGTGTGTTCTCTCTGGCAACACTTTGTGATGCCTCATCTAAGGGTGCTTGATCAGTCAGAAGTTGTCAGGCATTATCCTATGTGGTTACTATTTTACTGTTGGTCGTCCAGGTCCACAACACTGGTGAATACCAATTAGTAGGTTACTCCCTTTCAGTGCTTGGCCTTTTAGGGTAGTAAGGATGATCAGTTAAGTAAATAACACTCAGATCAATATCCAGTCAATGCTTTACTTTATAATAAAGAAAATGATTTCATTAGTGGGCAGGTAAGTTAGATCGGGTAACAAAAATATCCTCTATGAAAACCAGATGGTGCTAGCACCTTCCTGCCAAGATGCAACCACCAAGCTTTGTTGTAGCTCTTAAGTGCTAAGCATTAGCTCTTTGTTGCTATTGCCCCCTTAGCCAATGTTATTCTAGAGAGATTTGTTTGTGTGGATTTCGGAGAGCTAAGGAAGCATCCAGGTTTCAGTTCCTCTATAGCTAATGGGCTTAATAGGTAGGTGAGGGCTGCAGATGTCAGGCCTGTGGGCCCAAGTCTTTTCTCTTTACCGCACTGGTACCAAAAGGGGAAATAGTATGTAACACCCCTTTGGCCGAGATAAAAAGGTGGCACTTTAAAAGTAGAGCACCACCATCCACAACCACTACAAACCCACTCACAAAAAATTATTTATCCAATGTTTTAGGTGCTCCCTGTGAACGATGAGCTGGTAACCTAGTGTCCAATTTTGGATGCTGTTTATAATCAACTGGATTCTGCAATCAGTTAAAAGACCAACTGCTCGCTATGCTTTTAAGTGGAACTGATGGAAATTGTGGGCCAGGATCAAACTATTGAATCAGAAAAGCTACCATTACCTTTTGGCCATCTGCTGGTTATGGTCAAGATTTTCCATAGCGATGGATGGTGATACCGATGCTCACAGGGAACTGGATGGTTCTGTTTGATCATTATTTCTGCAGTCAACTTTTAGATTGATGGCAGCCGTTGCTAGCCGGACAATGAGGTTTCAAAGCAAGGTCTATGGAAGCTTACTGGCTTCTGGGTTCTTTCTGGCAGAGCAATGGGTGGATACAAGCACTCTACAGGCACACAATGGGAAGTGAAGGTACAAGCATACCCTTCTCTGTTTTCGATGGAGAAGATCTTTGGCCCAGTAACTCTTCTTGCTTTCTTTCTGAGTAGCTGTGCTGGGCATACTGAATCATTTCAGGAAGACTTAGGCTGAGCTGTACTCATTCATGCAACTTCTTCCAGTCAGCTGGGCCTTGTCAGGTCTTGCCAGAAAGCAGGTCACTCGTCCTGAATGACACATTCCAGCTCCTCAACAGGCTGTAAGTTGTAAGATCCCCCCCCCCCCTCCCCCAGTTCACTTCAGCAAGTTCTTTCCACGTGCTTTCCCAGACTTAAGTCTAGTATGGAGGGAGAATGGCAACCATACAAAGATTTTCCTACTGCTCCGGTCTCTTCTCTGTTCCTGTCTTTATACTCCTCTGGTGGTGAAGACTGAAAGCAGAGTCAACAAAAGGTCTGTAACTACAGAAATATGTGTCTCCACCATTCCTGCTGGATCACCCTGGACTGTTGATTAGATTCCCTGGGCTTCCATAGTAAACACCCAGATTAGCTCCAAGTAGTCAAGATGTTTTGTTTATTTGCCCTTAACTTTAGCCTGTTAAACTTCCTTTGTCCTCTGACATGGTGTAAAAAAATGAAAGTGCAGATGGGCAATTTTACCATCGCAGGAGAAGCCTACACTGAAACAAAAGGAATGTGCTTGAATATAGTCAGCACCCATCAGATACACAAGTTTGAGAGAGGATGAAATGGGAAGGTTGTATGTGGCGATACACGACTTGCCCACACCCTATTGTACATGTGAAAGATACTAGGCATTGCAGGGTGACCAGGATCTAACACTGTGATCTTTGGACAGATGTCAGAGAGTTAACACTATTGGGGAAATCCACCTGCCTACTGCTATGTCTGTTCCCATTCTGACTGCTCTGGCCATCAATGGCCTGCTCCTATTTACAGGCACAATTGGGCTATTATTGTGTAGTGGGGTGCTTTCCAATGAAAGTGTCCCACCCACATGTCTTTGCTCTTCCCCTTCCTGTATCTGGCCTGCGTCTCTGCACCAGATTCTTACTTAGCTCCTCCTTGCAGGGCACTGTGGTAAATTAAAAAGAGGTTAAAGTTATCTCACTTTGGAATTTTACGGTTTGGTCCTAGAAAGGTTTCTTGTTCGCAATCTCTTTTCTAGTCCTCTCCTCTCCTCTAATCTGCCTGAACTAACCTAATTTCCTTGTGCAAGGTTCATCTTTGAGACAAACACTTTTCAATGTTGCCAAGGCTTCTTTATCCAAACTTTAAGGGAGCATGTTTATGTATATTTTAATCCACTATAGAGATTGCAGCTAGTCTTAAGAGCAAATAAATAAAGCTTTATCGGTTCCCAAACTGCAGAAATATGAATAGTGTGTAATGGTTGTTGCCAGAATTTAATAAGTTTAGTCGCTTCAGATCAAATGGGAAAGTTAGAGATGATTATAGAAGGATCCCTCTTGCCCAGATTTGTTATTGACCCTTTCTCTAGATGGATCACGAAAAAGCGGCGCCTTGAATCAAAACTTGGACTTTATATTCAGTGGAAGTCGATCTTTCAGCAAGTGGCCAAACTGGCATCTTTGTTTCTCCTGATTCTGAAAACGGTCAGATCTCCATGCAGCTGCTGATGGAGGTTAGAAAATCTATCATTCAGGCCACAGTTTCATCCAATCCTGATAAGGGAACAGAACAGGACCAGGGTTAGCTATTCTGCCAGTTCCTCTTCAGACATATGGCATATCATGGTAAGTTAATGTCCAATAGTTCTTCTCTTAGATCTCGCAACACTGGCGAGTATCCTGTGTTGAACAAGTCTGAATTGAAATGCATCTGCCACAACAACATTGCCTGGTCTTGGCAGTATTATTTAGTCGACAAGTTCAAGCTGGTTCCATTAGACTTGGTTCCGCACTGTTCAGATTTGTCCACTGTGCTTAACTGAAACCTGGTTAAATGACTGTTCATTTGAGGTTATAGTGAAGATTACACCTCTTCACTTCACAATTCAGATAGTCAGCTGCTACAATGAGAAAAGAGGAGGTGGGTTGGCAATCATTTTTAAAGACCGCTTTAAAACTGCAATCAATTTCTACTTTAATTCTAGATTTTACACACCATATCACCTCAGTTTCGACCCATCCATATGAAAATGAGTCTTGACCCGTCTCCGGTATTAATAGTCTAGCCTGACCTGCCAGACTAGGTTCTCCCTGAACTGTAATACTAGCAACCCAGGACCGGTTTCGCCTTAGTTGGGACTCATCAGCCAGGTATTGCCTGACTTACTGATGATCTGGTTCAGTGAGGACCTGGTTTGGCAGTTCGGGCTGAACTGTTTGCATTGAAGCAGGGTCAAGACTCATTTGCATATGGCTGGGTCCAAACTGAGGTGCCATGGTGTGCAAAATAACGCTGGACTGGGATGCAGCCAGATTAAATACTAATGGCTGACATTCATTTGTGCATTGTGGGACTGTCCTTTCTAGGGGCACTGCCATGATCCTAAAATATAAACAAAACTCCTCTGCAGGGCATTATAGGTCACTCCTTGCCTGGAGCAGTGAATATTGAATCATTGTCGCCTGCTGCTCCTTTACTAATGCTTTTATTTTCTGAATACCCACCCACCCAGGCACCCATATGTAGTAAAACGCAGATGGGGGTTAGACGGCGAGTCCCATGGCCCTACTCTGTTCCCTAGGCCATTATGTTGTGAACCAACATTTTTTTTAGGTCTCGCGACCTATCGATGCGCGCATGCGCATCGAGCGGAGCGAGAATTCAAGCGGAGAAAACATCATGAAACCACCAGCTTTTTGCTGGCGTTTTCATGGCGTTTTCATGCAGTTCATGTGAACCACGTGTTCAAACATGAACGCGCATCAGCCTCCCTCCATTTGCCGCACAGCACATCAAAGGGCTTCGCCCAGCGTGTGCTCTGCGGCTTCTCCTCCCCTAATTAGTCATTTTCGCCGCTCCCCTGCCCGCCGTCTCGCATTTCTCCTCCCCCTCCCCTTCTCTGCCTTCCATTCCCGGCGCACGCATTTTTTTTTTTTACCAAGAGCACACTTTTAGCTCATTGGCAACATTTTTCCCTCAGTTTAACTACCCGATTTGGCCCTCACACTTTCCACGCACCCAGCAGGAGTGGGGCTCTGTTTCCAATCTTTCCCAGGGACGTCGTATTTGCCATTATTCCCAATCCGTGTGGGTATGAACGCCTCTTTCTCCTGCTTACTTTTTATGTGTGCAGCACCAGTTTCCCGTCAGATGTCATGCTGTTTCACCGTCGCGCGCGTGGGGTCCCCTGGCAGCCGGAAGCTGCAGGCAAAGCCACGCTCCGCTTTAGCGATTCAGCCCACTCTGCCCCGGCTGCCCCTACTCGCACGGCTTGTCGGACTGCTGGGAAAAGTTTCTGAAGTACAATGTGTACTCTAAATCTAATAAGAATCAATTGTGTTTAGGCTATGCCCAAAAAATCGACACTGCACCCGTGCACAAATATGAATTCAAGAACAAGCATTGGCATAGCCAATAGGTCTCGCTTGTGGGACCTTATAAGTATTTTGTTTTGCAGCACAATATCCTTGTAACTAAATACTTATAAGGTCCTACAAGCGAGACCTATTGGCTATGCCAATGCTTGTTTTAATTTAAAGTCTGTGCCCTGGTGCTCCCCCAGGGTTCCACATGTAGGAAAACATTGGGTTCCCGATGGCTCCCCAGCTGGCACCATTCTTTAGTCTGTGCTCCTTCCCGGGCAGGAACAAAGTTATGTTTTCTGCCTGGGAGAGTGTGGGCAGGCTATGCCTGCACTTTCTTGGGCAGAAACGGCAGTGTCACGGGTGATGAGGTCCCAGAGACTCTGCTTGAATCTGGTCCAGGGAATGGGATCCCCGTGGTCTGTGCAAGGCTCTGGCAGGGGGCTTATAACTTTGGCACAGTTTAACAAATCTTCACAAAACTTTCCTTTAAAAAAGTTAATCCACTTCAGCCCCTTCCTAAAATGTTTTGGGGTGATCCGTCGAGTGAGGGCTGCGAAAAAAAGGGGATGCCAAAACGTAATTTAACCATGCAATTTCTATAGGGAATTTTACACAGCGGATCAGTCAAAGCAGCTGGATAGAATTACACCAAATTTGGCAGAAAGCATCATCTTTGCCCAGAAAACATGCTTTTTTTGTAATTTGGTATGAATCACTGTAGTTGTTTTGGAGAAATTAAGGTTCAAAATTGGATTGAGCTGAAATTCAAGCGTTCTGATTGGATAAGAGGGCTTTTTTGGAACGAGCACTTTTATTGTCTGGTCCCAACATGAAAAGTAATGTTGCGACAGCCATTATAGGACTCTGTGACATGGTTACCTATCCTGGAAATGTTTTTAAAAAAACAATATAAAGGGGTGGGGCCTGGGTACCCTTGCGGGGGAGGGAAGGTTGTCCCCGGGTCCAAAACATAGAAAAAATAATGTTAGGAGGAGGGCAGGTTTCTGTGGGACTCTTGAAGGACATTCAAAATGAATTAAAACAAAATGTGGGGTGGCTGTCCGTAGGGGGTTGGCTTCCCCCGTGGGTTAGGTGCTAGCCTTGGCCCTGCGCCCAATTCCACACTGTACCATCCTATGGCCATGTGCGTTTGGCTGTCTGGTAGGTTGGGGTATTGGAATAAGATGTTACTTTATGTGAATAAAAACCCTAAGAAATTCACTGAAAAAAAATCGAAGTTTAAAGTCACGTTAGTTTGGTATGGCAATAATATCTTCCTATACATAAATACAAATTAAAATTCACTGATGTTATAGTGAGGTGAAAATGTACACTATAACATAACATTTTAAACAGCACAAAACACTGAAATTGATAAGTTGCAGTTTACTAGAACTTCTGCCTTGGGTATTTTCAGTGGAGAAAAAAGAGTTTGTTTTCGTAGCATGTATGGCTGTAGATACAAAAGCTTAGCATTCTCCTGCCGTTTAGTGTTTGTCGAACATTTGCAAGTTGTTTTTCTTCGAAAAAAGATGCAATGTGACTCCTCTCGATGTGCGTTGCGTGTTGGCACTGACTCTATGTTAGATAAAAACATTTTTTTAATTGCCATTTGGTTTTGGAAGCGCACAGAGTAAGCGCAACTGTCCAATGTGTTTCTCATGTGCCTGCCTGGTCCTGTTGGTGTCTTATTGATGCCTCGAACTACCTTCTCATAACTGCTTGTTGAAAAGCCATTGAATCCCCTGGACGAGGCGAGTGGCATCTTGGGGCAGAAGACACCTCAACAAGTGTTTTCTCCGAGAATGCAAATGGGTGATGGAGCGAACCATGCTCCGATTCTATCCTCGATGCCAAGCTGAGTGTCCACGATCACGAAAACTGACCCTTTTACCAAATGTTTCGTTCAAACAAGGTCCTCTGTTATTGAAAGGAAGCTTGATGGGTGCTTATCATGCAGCAGTAATGCTTCTTTGGCACTTGGGGCATCCTGGAAGAAGACCCCTTCGGCACCCAGCCGGAGGAAGAAGTCCGCCCCTCTCCCAATGCTTGCTCAGCAGTTGGGGCTGCCAGTAACAAACTGTAATGGGGCAGGTGGAGGGAGCGTGGGGTGGCGGGGGAGGAAGTGAGCTCTGGGTGGAGGGGGGATTCGTAATAATATGAAAAACTCATCTGATGCCGCCTCCCACGTCGCGTTGCTCCTGCTGGCCATTTCGTGGGTCCCAGCAGCCCCTGGGAAAGACTCCCAGCCAATGATTGGTCTGAGCGGGCGGAAAAGACGCCCTGCTCAGACCAGGGAGTCTGTGCGGTTTCTCCAGCAGCCGGGCTGAAGAAAACCTAAGTGCACATGTGTGTTTTGACCAGCCTGAGTCAGCCTGCCAAACACACATGAGCACTTAGGGACTAGGGATTGCACAAGCACTCCTTCACTCCCTCCCCTCCCATGCCCGGCCCCTATGTGCACAAGCTAGCAAGCAAAAAATAAAATGATCCAAGAGCATAGTTTTATTTTTCCTTTGGGGGTTCGGCGCCAGGCAGGGAGGGCGATGCTCCTCCGCCATTGTCCGAGTCCAAAGCTACTTAGTGAATGTCAAGACGACCAGCCCAAAGATGTTGACTGTGAACCATGATCTGCTGATCAGGAACACACACAGAACAGTGAGTACGCCAGTACTTATGAAACACGAAAAGGTTTCCTTGCCAAAGTAGACCACCACCCCTCACGGAGTAGGGCATTGAGCCCTGAGTACGGCGGTCAAGGCGAACCCACGAACGGGCCAAGGAATCCTCTAACCTTCGCAGAACAGTACAGCAATTTTCACAGTTGGCCCAAGGGTGTCTACTTTCTTTTCACTGCTAATCTTGGAGTGCATGAACCCAAACTTTTAAGTGGAAAACGTGCTTCTTAGCCAAAGCAGCAGCACTGTGGCTAATGTTTTTTTCCTCCTAACAAACCAAGTTTATTTTCATGATTCGCATTGGGGGAAAGAAAGTGAGCTACTTCTGCTCACGTAAACATTGTTTCTCCTCGAAGCCAAGGACCGTGAATGAGGGCGAAATAGCACCCTCAGTGGATTTCGCAAGGTTGTCCTACCCCTGCCTCTGATTAGAGCAGTGTGACTGCCTTCAGGGCTCTCAGTTACAGCCTTGCTGCAGTCCCGCCGCTATAATCACGTGTATTTACAAGAACAGTCACAGCCACTGCCACTACTGCCTTGACTTCCTGCTGGTCCTCACTGCAGGACTCGAATAAAAATAAACCTCGAGGTTTGCCTAAGCAATGGATAGTTTATTGTACATCAGATAATGCTGCAGCTCATAAGCTTTACGTGCATTTTGAAGACTGTATTCGTACTGCAAATAAAAGCTTTGTATTTTAGGACATAATTACACATATTTCAAGTATTTGACATTTTTTTTTCTCTTTACATTGTACACATGGCCTTTTTGTATTCATTTATTGTCATGAAATTACACTATTACGTATTTTCAAAACGTGTATTCTGTAGTTTCCCAGTATTTGGTTGTCACGAGTTCTGTACGAAATGCCATTCACCATCTTGACATGAATTGCACAACATTTCTTGTTCATTGTCATACTTACAAATGGGGGGGAGGGGTACAGAGCCATGTGATTTGCTGTTCTAAAAATGAATTACAAAGCTTCTAATACATCTCAAAGATACAGTAAACTCTGTCGAGATGCAGTTACATGGTGATTGCAGTTCCATACTTTATTATGTGTTGAAATTCATACCACAGATTTGTCTCCCGTCCTCATTTACTCCCCTAAAAATAAATGGATTAAATTTAACGCACTTAATCCAGTGTATTTTAAAATGTTCATAAAACAGCATTTAGGATATGTCAGTGTTTCATTTTCACAGAAAAAAGTAACCAAGATCTTTTGTTGGTAACAATACTTTTCAATACTTAAAAATGTACGGAACCTGCACTGTAAACTAAACTTGTAAACTTGGGGATTTGTAGAGCGCAGTTGATGCCCGAGGGCGTCCAAGCGCTAGGGGAATCGTGAACCTACAGAGCACAGGGGAGGGAGAAGAAGTTAACGGATTAGCATGCAGAAGTAAAAAGATGAGTCTTCAATTGTTTGCGGAACGTAGTAAGGTTCTGGGTGGCTCTAAGATGGAGAGGTAGAGCATTCCAGGCCTTGGCTGCGTTATACGTGAACGTCCTTCCGCCGGTTCTGGATCTCTTTATTCTTGGGACTGCTGCCAAGAAGGTCTGGCTGGAGCGGAGACTCCGATTTGGGATGTAATGGATGATCAAATTACGTGTGATGAAAGGACCCATGTCCCAGAAGGCTTGATGGGCTATACATAGCGCCTTGAACAGAACCCTCTGCCGGACCGGTAACCAGTGGAGGCTTATTAGCCCGGTCCTAACTGAGTGTCTGTGTGGGATTTTAAGTAGAAGGCGAGCTGCGCTGTTTTGAGCAGTTTGCAGCCTTCGAAGGGTATATTCAGGTGCACCCAGGTAAAGTGCGTTATTGAAATCGAGCCGGGAGTGGATGAGTCCTTGAATGGCCGCCTGTTTGGCTTCCAGGGGGAGGATAGGAAAGATTTTATTTAGTACTCTCAGTATAGCAAAACATGTAGCTGAAAGTTTAGTGGCTTGGGTATTGAAGGAGAGTGAACTATCCAGCCATACCCCAAGACTTTTGATGGAATTTTTTGGGGTAGGCGGCGGTCCTAGGCTTGGGGGCCATAGGGAAGGGGGAAGTGCCGGCTCTGTGGGTCCTAGGAGCATTAGCTCAGTTTTGTCTCCGTTCAATTTCAGGGATGATGACGTCATCCAGCTCCTCACTTCCTCCAGGCATTCTCTGAGCCCGCCTGGCGCAGTTCGAGATGACTCCTGCGCCAGTGATACCACCAGCTGTGTGTCGTCCACATATGAGATGATTTTAACTCCAAATGGGCGGACGACACTGGCCAGTGGCCTCATGTATAGGTTGAACAAAGCAGGGCTCAGAGAAGAGCCCTGAGGAACTCCACAATTTAGAGGTCTACTGGAGGAGACGGAGTCGCCGTCAAAAACCCTAAAAGACCTGTTCCTCAGAAAGGATTCAAACCACGCCCAGGCTCCGTCCTTAATCCCCACACTAGACAGGCGGCTTAGTAAGGTGTCATGACATACTGTGTCGAAAGCCGCGCTTAGATCAAGGAGGATCACTGCCACTGATCCTCCCTGATCCAAGATTTTTCTCGATTCCTCTACGACCATGAGGAGGGCGGTCTCTGTCCCGTGCTTTTGTCTGAAACCCGTCTGAGTGGGATCAAGTATTTGGTAGTCCTCTAAATAGGACACCAGCTGTTGGTTCACATATTTCTCTAGAACCTTGCTCAGCCAGGGGAGCAGAGAAATAGGGCGATAATTCACCAGATCAGACGGGTCCAGATTGGGTTTCTTGATCAGGGACCTGACCATGGCCTGCTTCCATGCCGATGGGACAGTGCCAGAGGAGATGGAAGAGTTTAGTACCTCTCTGATGACGGGCAAGATAGTATGAGAAGCTGCCATTAGGATGTCAGGAGGGGCAGAATCAGATAGAGAACCTGATTTAATACTGAGGGCCAGTGATTCTAAAGTGGAGAGGTCTAATGGGGGAAAGTGAGTTAAACTATAGGGGGTGGGGGAATGCGGCAGACTGGAGGGGTTATTAGATTGGGTGGACAGGTCGATGGTTAGGGGGGAAAAGGCTGAATAGATTTTGTTTATTTTCTGGTAGAAAAATTCGGCGATGTCATCACACTGGGAAACAGATTTCTCGACATGCACAGCTGGGGATGGGTTCGTTAGCTTTTTAATGATCTGAAAGATCTCTTTAGGTTTGGATCTAGCATTCAGGATCTTTTCGGCAAAGTACGTCGACTGAGCTGCTTTTATTTGGGATTTGTACTCGTTGATAGTTTCACGGTACCGGATTTTGTTATCCGCTGATTTGTCTAGGCGCCAGCGTCTTTCGGCCCTTCTACAGAGACGCTTTTTTTCTCTGAGGGACTGGGTGTACCATGGGGCGGTTTTTTGAGGCCGCTTCAGTACAGTCTTGCTCATTGGGAGAATGGAGTCAAGACTTTGGGAGATCCAGTTGGTATATGCCTGGTTTGCTAGGGCGGGATCATCCTGAATTTCTGGTTGTGAGCTAGTCAGTTTTGTGCACCATTTATCAACCTCAAGGCGCGTCCAGGCCCGCCTGAGTTTGGTGGTGGGAGCCGGAGGAGAGACTTTAAGTGTGGTCCATTTAAAGGGGATTAAAAAATGGTCCGTCCATGGAAGAGTGATGCCTGGATCCACTGTGATCTCAGAACGGTTTGAAAAAATTGGGTCTAATAAATGACCTTTTTCGTGAGTGGGGGAGGGGACGCGTTGGGTGAGTTGTAGAGCTGCTAAGTCATCTGATAGGATAGCAGCTGAACGGTCTGAGGGGGAGTCGAAGTGTAGATTCAAGTCACCCAGCACAGTATAGCTCGAGGAGGTGCTGACTCTACTGGCCACATTCGATGGCAAGGATAGAAGAAACTGCTTCGGGAGGCCGGGCGGGCGGTAAATGAGAGTGCCTGAGAAGCAGATGTTGGGCGAGAGATTGATGTTAAAGCCCATGCTCTCGCAGTCCGAGATGGTCTCTGGGGAAGAACGACAAAGGTATTGCTCCTTGTGAATGATAGCAAGGCCACCTCCTCTCCCTTTTTGTCGGTCTTGCCGTGTTATTTGATAGCCGGTAGGGAGGGACTCTACTATAGCTGGGTTGGACTCACTGGTAAGCCAAGTTTCCGTAAGGAAAATTAAGTCCGGAGTGTGCTCTTCTATCAATATGGCCATTTCTGTGCTGTGCTTGGGCAGCGAGCGGCAATTTAACAGGAGCATTTTGAATTCCTGTGCGGCTGTTGTGTTCAGGTTAGGTTTAAGAGGCGCGGAGCAGGTAGGGCAAATTAAAGGAAGGTCCATGGCTTGAATGAAGTGCCAAGGGCATGAGTTAACCGGAGGCCTTAATTTATATAGGCAGGTTGGCGAGTAACGAATACGAGCTGGCGACTGTGGGGTACGGGGAGTGGCCTGAGGCCCGGTCTCGGCGCGGACGAGCGCAGACGAGCTTGCCTTATGCGCGCCTTCGGCGCGCCCGCTGCGCTCTTCCGCTGCGCTTCCTGTGCATGCACATTCTTATGGGCTGAGAATACTAAGGGGCGTGGCCTCGGAGTGGGCGTGTCCTGCTCCGGGCGGGGAAAATGGGCTTTCTACAAAGATGAAACTGAAGCCTTCCCAGCGCTCGTTTTTGGCAGGGACAGGTGCCTGCACACAGTAATCGTGAGCAGGAAACAGGAGGAACGTGCAGTTAAAAATGTACAGATTTCAGGTATTTAAAAAAACACAAGCATGAACACAAATGCTGTCTCCCGGCTGAGCCTCAGGAGGATTACAATTACCGGCGCACTCGCAACTCAGCGCGCTATAAATGCGTTCTGCTAGGGGGCGTGGCCTCGGAGTGGGCGTGTCCTGCTCCGGGCGGGGAAAATGGGCTTTCTACAAAGATGAAGCTGAAGCCTTCCCAGCGCTCGTTTCTGGCAGGGACAGGTGCCTGCACACAGTAATCGTGAGCAGGAAACAGAGGGAACGTGCAGTTAAAAATGTACAGATTTCAGGTATTTAAAAAACACAAGCATGAACACAAATGCTGTCTCCCGGCTGAGCCTCAGGAGGATTACAATTACCAAACATGCCAAATGTTCATTGAATCTAATTGCCTGTCACAGGTTATTTGCAATTGATTATTTTAGTGCATATTATTTTGCAAGCATCAATATGACAGAAGCTGTACAGAGAAAAACTGGTGTAGGTAAAGCCAATTTTTCACAGCCAGCCTCAGTTTGTGGGCGACTGATTAATTTGCTGCAGCCTCTGAAAAATCATCACTGACGAAAATCTTGAGCAGTTACATTTAAGTAAGCCAGGCATATTGAGTATGAAGAATGGTAAAGCTCATGGTATGCCTACAGGTCTACATTAGTACTTTAGTAGTATGAAAAGATTTGTGAACTGGGCATAGTGATTTAATATGCTTTATCACAGGAAGCCAGTGTAGAGCTACATAAGCTAGGCAGCTTATTGGAATGTTAGCTGCATCAGAGCAGAGGCGGCAGCTTTCTTTGCTGATGCCAGGTGGATTGCTTAGCTGCAGCCTTATCTTTATTTATAAATTAATTTATTTGTGTTATATAGAGAGCGAACCTGACCCGTTAAGGTATCAGTGCGCTTTACAGGCTTAACAAGTTTTATACAAAAGACATAGAAGAGGGGGTCGAAACATTTGAGATAAAAACATGTAAATACATTTTACGAGAAAAAGCGGTCCCAGATCCTAGGGTGGGATGCCCGGAGGTGCTGGGTGGATAGCATCTGGTTAATCCAAGGTGTGGCAGTAAACGAAAGTAGAATAGATGAGATGAGACAAAAGCCTTCATCAAGGTCACTTTGCGTACAAAGTTAAAATGGTGGAGGATGGAAAGGGCACAATTGTTCTTTTTTAAATTTTATTTTAAATGTTTTTTTTCAACAAAGTACAACAATGAAATGTCCATACAAAAATGATTAATTGATACTACCCCCTCCCCCACTCCTCATGACCAAATGAACCAGCTGTACAGATGCAAAAGAAAAGGTTTTTTAGGAAGAAGCAAAGAAATGAAGAAGGAGCGAAAATCATGATTGGCAGTGGCCAGAAAGGAAACAGGAAAGGAAAAAGAACAGGAGCATAACTTAATAACAAAAGAGGTCAAGTATATGCCGAGGGATCCCCTATAGTGCCTCCTGGCCGTGTTGCCCCTGTTGCTCAATCCAGAGAGAAAATTTTGCCCAGACCTCCAAGCCTATCTTCCTTTTTCTTCGTCCTTTCTTAGCGTATACAACTCTTTCTAGATGGAAGGT
Organism: Lissotriton helveticus; assembly: GCF_964261635.1. Classification (NCBI taxonomy): domain Eukaryota; kingdom Metazoa; phylum Chordata; class Amphibia; order Caudata; family Salamandridae; genus Lissotriton; species Lissotriton helveticus. The sequence continues at coordinate 354,524,744 of NC_136061.1, read as the reverse complement.
GGCTACCAGCCTGGCCAGCCATTGAGAAAAGGAAGGGAGGTCAGTGTCCAACCAGCCGGAGGAAACACAAATCCTCCATACTGCCATTGCAATAAAAACCAGACCTTCCTCCTTAACCCTCAGTGAGTCGGATTGGGTCCCCAGAAGGATAGTTGTAGGATTTAAAGAGATTGGTTGGTTAGCTATTTCGCTGAATAAGTTATGTACTTTAAGTAGTATCGGGGCTAGTTTAGGGCAAGTTGCAAAGATATGTATCGAATCAGCCCCCACTTCAGAGCAGCGTGGACATAGTGTTCCTTTGCCAAATCCCCATTTGATAATTTTACTGGGTGTCATATACAGAAAAAAAATAGTTTTAAAGTGTTGTGCTTGTATTTTGGCGGAAATTAAAATCTGTTGTGATAAAGTTAGGGAATTAAAGAAAAGACTTTGGGAGGAGTTAAGTTTGATGTGCCATTTGGTAGAAATGGCTTCTAAATCGTCTGGGGTTTGCCTATTGAGCATATTATATATGCCTCCGATACGAGGCGTTATGGTGTTACGCAAAGCGTGTAAAAGTTCAACTTCTGCGAATCCGGTGAATCCTCCAACCTTCCTGAAAAGATAACCATGGATGGACATGTATTTAAAAGTATCTTGGTTTTTCAGGTTAAATTTAGACTGTAGGTTTGTGAAGGATTCAATTCCCTCGGCTGTGATCAAGTCCCCGAGTTTCACTATTCCAGCCCTGTGCCATTCGAAAGATAAGATGTGCCAAAGATAGCTGGTAGGTTATTGTTGTTAATTATGGGAGAGTACAAATTAAATCTACCAATGCCAAAGATTCTCTGGATGTTGCGAAAAACTTTATACGAGTTCATTAATGTCTTGAACTTTACACGATTGTAGTATCCATATGATATTTCACGGAGCAGACAGCCCCAGTGTTGTTTCCCCAGTAAAAGCTGAAAGGGTGAAGAAGATAACCTGGTTGTTGTGGCATGAGTAGATTCTCTTACTAGTTCTGAGCTGTACTGTAGTACTGACGCCCAGTAGTATAGAATGATATTGGGGAAGGACCAACCTCCTCTTTCTTTTGGAAGTGTAAGTTGTTTCAGGGCTCGTCTGGGTTGAGCGTAAGCCCAGATAAATTGAGTAAAGATTTGCTGAAATTTAAGAAGGTTATTTTTGCTGAATTCTAAGGGTATGTTACGGGAAAAGTAGAGTAGTTTCGGAAAGTACGTCATTTTGATGACGTTGCATTTGCCAACTAACGTTAAATGCAGATTATCAATCTGCTTTAATGCCTTCTTAGTCTGGGCGGCAAGGGGAAACAGGTTGTCTGTTACTATTTCCTCCAACTTAGTTGAGATGAGCACCCCCAAGTATTTAGCTTTAGGCACCACCCTGTCGTCGGTCCAAGTAGTTTTACTGTTTACCAAGATCTGTGTTCTGTTTTTGTTTAGGGCGTATCCAGATAATCTCCTGAAATTCTGGGCCTCCCATTCTAGTGCTAATATGGTAGCAGCAGGATCTGGGGAGGTAATGGCAAGGTCGTCCGCATAAGCCAGGATTTTACAGTTGTTATGATGATAGCTGGCTGGGGAGATGTTATCGTTTTTCTCTATCTGCTTGATGAAGGGATCTAGATATAAAGCGAACAATAGAGGTGAGCAGGGACAACCCTGCCTGGTGCCCTGAGAAATGTTAAAGGGGTCAGTAAGTTGTCCATTTATAGTAACCCTAGCTGTTGGTTTGGAGTAGAGTGCCTGTGCTGCCTAGATGAGTTTGTCCCCGAACCCCATCCTGCCCATTACACTCCACAGAAATCGCCAGGAGACTCGGTCAAAGGCCTTTTCGGTGTCGAGTAACGCGAGTGACATGGGGTCTCCAGCAACCCGTGCAGCATCAAACACCGGTAATCACCCTCCTAACGTGTTCAGTGGTCCCTTTCTTGGGAATGAAACTATGTTGCCACTCCGAGAAAAGAGATTCTGCTACTTGAGAGATTCTGGAGGCTAATACTTTAGAGAACATTTTAGAGTCGCAATTGATGAGGGTAATGGGCCTGTAGGAGCTCCTGTCCAAAGGAGATTTATCTTTTTTTGGGGGAAAATAGAGATTCTGGCGCTTGCCCAAGAAGCCGGGGGAGGCCCCGTCGAAGATAGATGTTATTACCGGGTGAAGATTTTAAAGAATTCTACGGGATGCCGTCAGGGCCTGAAACCTTCCCATCCGGGAGACTCGTGAGGGCTTCCAGGATTTCCTCCCAGGTTGGGGTAAGATCTAGAAGCTCGCTGTCTTCTAGACTGAGTTGCCTTAGTTCGATCTCACTGAGGTAACTAGAGATCTCACTATCTAAGGCATCCCCCGCGGAGCAGTTTTCCTCAGTGTATAATTTGGCATAATAGTCCTGGAATCCCTTCCGAATAAGACTAGGATCAGTGGTCTCTATGCCGGATGGGAGTCTGTGCCGGATGGGAGTCTGTGTGAATTTCGCTGCTAGTAACCTGCTGTCTTGTCCTGACGGCGAGGTGGTGCCCAATGCTATCGCTGCACTCGTAGTTCTTTTCCCTTGTGGCTGCCCACTTTACTGTGATTTTTTCCATGAAGACCGCTCCTATCTCAGCTTTGGCCAGGACTGCTTCTTTTTGGGCAGACTGGCAGTGTAGTCCTGCATGAATCATTTGGGTTAGCTTAATTTCAATTTTTCTCAGTTTGTCTTGTAATTCACTAATTAGAGTTTTTTCTCTTTTGTTTTTCTGAATAGAGAACCTTAGGGTCTCACCTCTGATCCCCGCCTTTAAAGTGTCCCAAACTATAATTTGAGAGGCAGAACCATTGTTTATCTCCAGGAACTCCTGGATCCATCCCTGCATGTGGGTTAAGTAGCTATTGTCATATAACTCACCAGAAACCTGGTTAATAGCCCCAGGGTCGTCGGCATTACTCCCATATATGGAACAAAGGGTGATAGATGAGTTGTTGGGGAGTAGAATCTCAGTAATGACCCACCTCCCTAACGGGTCAGACTTGGTTCGAGGGTTACTGGTGGCGAGTCTTCGTTAGGCTAAAACTCCCACTCCCTTTGTTTTAGCCCCCTGTGTTGTGGCACCCACTACCTTAAACCCTAGGGTGTCTAATAGGTGTTTTTGTGACTGCTCTACATGGGTTTCTTGCAAGCATCTAATATTCCCCCCAAGTGTCCGTAAGCCTAGAGCCACCTTCTGTCTCCTAGATGCATCATTTAGTCCGCATATATTGACTGAAACAATTCGTAATGAATCTAAACTAGCCATCTAAAAAGTATGAGAGTAGTAATATGCGATGCATACATTTTTTTTCTTTTTGATTTGACCATTTCTTTGAATTGAACTGTTTAGATTCAATGAAGTTACTTTGAAAATATAATCGCACTGCCGAAAAAGAATCGTGAATATTTTGCTCCTGAGTGTTCTTCCTGTGTCCCCTCAAGCCCCTCCCCCACCCTTCCCCCCCCAACCCCCTCCTGCCCCTCCCCCCCCCCCCCCCCAACCCCCTTACATGAGCAATCAGGCAAGGCCTGAATGATGGTGGTCAGTCATGAGCCTCAGCTGTTGGCCACGCCAGTCAGAAAAGAAAAGAAAAATAAATAAAACCAATTTGTGATCGGCCATTGGCTCTGCCTTGTGCATGTGCATAGTTTGAGTGCCAAGTGCTAAGTGCGAATGTATAAATATATAGTTTTCCTTTTTTCCCTTCCTACACTTTTTTTCTCTTTTTTTCCTTCCAAGAATTTCCCCATTCTCCCCCCCAGTAATTCCCTTTTTAGCTCCTGATAGACAAAGGAGAAAAGCGGGGAAAGGGTCAAGATTCCCAGTATTTTACAAAACATATAGCAGGGGGTATATCAGAGGAAAGACTGAGATTAGCAATGACTGGCCCCCCCTGATTAGAGTAAGTTAATTGTCAGTGGTTTTGCTGTATGACGAGAAGAAGAAAAAAAAGGGTTTTTAGCATAGGAAGATAATTTTAGTCATTGTGTCCCTTCTTAGTCTTAGCTTCTTTGAGGTACTCTCTGGCTTTGATTTCAGACAGGAAGACCTTTGTGGTGCCTCCGAGGATAACCTTCAACCTGGCCTGATTCATAAGGTATACCTCTGCGCCCTGTTGCTGGAAGGGGGAGATTAATTGCCTCAAGTGCCACCTTCGTTCCACAGTCTGATGGCAAAAGTCTGGCTTGGCAAAAAAAGTAATCCCGTTGGCCCCCTTCTTATTAGGACGGGCCTGGTCGTACACCAGTTGTCTTAAAAGAAAGTTGCCAAAATACACAAACACCCTGGGCTGGCCTCCATTTGAACTACCACTGTTATGTTGCCGCTTCAGGAAGAAAGGGAAACGGTGTGCTCGCTGCACTTCTCTGTTCCAATCCCAGTCTGGATGTTCCGGAAAGGAGTCTTGTAATAGCTTGACTATGAATTGTCTAGGATCTTCCCCCTCCTTCCCTTCCGGAATACCAAGCAGGCGGAGGTTGTTCCTCCGTTGTCGATTTTCTTGTTCTTCCATCTTGACCATCAGGTCTGGAAGGTAAGCGGTGTTGGATTCGATCAGCTGTTTGGAGGCCACTGCTTCGGTTTCCGATGCTCTGTCCTGGCCTCAACCATGCCCATCCGGTCGCTGATATCTGTGCAGGTTTTATTCAATCTTCTCAGACCCCCCTGCAATTTTTTGGCTGCGTTCTTAGCGGTCCGGTTATCAGCCCTCACCTCCTCTTGGGATTCCTTGATAGAGGTTAGTATAGCTGCCAGTGAGGGCTCCACTGTCTCAGTTGTTTTGGTTTGTAGACTTCTCAGGCTATGCCATTGTGGTTGGATTGGGCCATCTTCTTCCAAAGGGTAGGACATCCTGAATCAGAGTAGTCCCACTTGAGTTGGCTTTGCCGCTTGCTCTTCCTGCTTGGCTTTTTGGGACGTAAGACTGTCAGGGTTAACACGGGAGGCCTCACTGTCCTCTTCGCTAGCACTGTCAACATCGTCATCGTCTTCCGTCCCCCTTCACCAGAGGAACTGGGAGTGCTATCGGAAACAGAGTAAAAGTCCTCGTGACTCGCCTCTGGGGTCCAGGGGTTTTGTATTCCAAGAGGGATTTTCAAGCTTTGAATGGCGAGTTCCGTCGCCGCTGATTGTACCCCAGCGACAATGGCAGCTGAGGATGTGCAAGCTCCTTCGCTACTTGCTCCTTCAATTGGTTTCTGCTGTCCTAGAGCGGTGGGCAGGACTGGCAACAGGGTGTCTGGTAGTGCAGGAGGGGCGGAGGTACCAGGGGGCCCCTCGGTCTGAGGATACTCGTGGTCAGGTCCCTTGATGGGTGTATGTGTAGTGGAAGCTGACTCAGAAAGACTGCCTGGGGAACAGGTGGGGCCTAGGTCTTCGGCTGTGTCCCTGCTATTAATAGCAGTTTCCTTTTGGCCTCCTTTAGCAGTAGCGCTAACCTGTTGTGGGAGAGCTTTAGGTGGCGTGGAGGGTTGCCTTCCTGCGCTGTTTTTAACGCTGGCGGCCTGGCTTTTGGCTACCGCGATTCTTTTTGCAGGGGGGGGTTGTGTAGGACCTGAATCTTTATAGTCTCTGTTGAGGACCCCCACCCCCGTGCTTTGCACAGATTGAGTTTTTTCACCCCACTGACCTGTTCGGGTTTGGTCTTTCCAGGGCACAATTGTTCTGATACACAGGTTTGTGGGTTATTTAGTTCTGCATCTCTTTCAACTTGCAAGGGTTGAAGCTTCTGGTTCATGCAACAAAAAAGTTATAAGATCAGATGAGTGCTATTTTAAGGGACAAGAATTTCTTACTCCCATTGACTTGAGCAAGTTGATGCAGAGTCATCTGGCCATTGCATTAGTATAGTTTTGAAAGCTAGAGATTGTGGGCTAGATGTAGGTAAATAATATTTCTCTTCCAGGGGATCCTCATCAATAGTCATAAGCATTAGAATATTCCCGCCCATGTGCGGGACCCCGGAAACACTATATTATATGTGCCCCACATATATATACTCATATATATATATAAATACATATATATATATATATATATATAACATGCAATAGCAGCCAATAAAAACAGAGCTGAAATATGCTGTGTAGAATTTCCACCATACATGTAATAATAATAAGCATTAGAAACATGAGAAACAACACAAAGAGTGTTTTAGAAACTGTTTTAATGCTCAGAAAGCAGTAGAAATTCTTATAACTCACTGGAAGCATAGAAAGCTCCCAGGCTGCATTGCAAACACACAGTCTAAAAAGACTGAAAAGCTAACCTGTAGCTACATAGCAATAAACTGACACCGTGCCTTTAAGGCACTCATGACCCCCAGTATCCCATCATGCCTCAGGGGTGACAGTTAGGTCAGTTGTTCTTTCCGGCTCCTTCAGAGAAGGACCCTGGTTACACAGCTCCACTAATTTTCCTGTTTTTTGACTGAAAAACTCTTCACTTTTGACAATTTTTTGTTCTTACTCGACATTTAACATCTAGTCAAGTAAGATACTGTCTTTTTCAGTCAATTTGGTGAGCATTTTCTCCTGAAAATGCCTTCACTCTTTGACAAATGCCCTTCTTGTGGCAACAAGAAGGCCAAGTCAGACAACCACGACGTCTGTATCCTGTGTCTGCATGAGGAACATGATCCAGGCACCTGTCCTCATTGTAAACCAAAGTACGCAGCAGCTGACCAAGGTTTCGCACATCAGCTTTGTCTGTTTCAAAGATATTTAGTGGTGCTGCTACTCTCACCATCCGCTGCCAAGGATGTATATCAAAGCAATAGAAAAAAAGAGTAGAGAGGCGCACTCAATGAAGTCGGTAACACAAAGAGTCCATTAAATATGTAGATCTTCTGTTCTTTTCTTAAATATATTCTTTATTTTCTTTCACATACAACGGCACAGCCAACGCGTTTCATTCCCATTTGTGCCTAGGGAATTTCATCAGGGCTGCAAGAAGATATTAACATACATAAGTATTTGATTTATCTTATGTTTAAATATGCATATAAAATGGCACATGTCCAAGCTAGTGTACAAAAAGATATTTTTTTACAAAGAGATTAACAAAGTTTAAAAGCGTACCAATAGATCCAGACATATTGGACAGATTTCACTGTCTGCCAATTGGCAAAATTGATTGTCTCCTTATGGATGCAAATACACCCTCACCAGTACATTGCTACCACAAGGCCAGTTCAAGCCATAATGCTTGAAACTGGGGGAAAGAAACACCAAGCTATACCTATTGGAGAAATAGGTGCCTGGAAGGAGTCAAGTAATTGTGACATGCACGATGTTTACTGTGTCAGAAAAGAAAAGTGTGTGGTCAAAGTAACCATAGTCAAAAGATTTAGAAGTGAAAGTCAAACGTAAGAGTCAAGATAATAAAAATCCATTAAGGTGAAAAAGTGCCAAGCTTTGGTGACCCAAAAGACCCTCGAGTATCGCGAGATATAACTAAAAAATTATTTTATGGCTCACCATATACTAAACAGTCAGGTTGATACGATAGTCCTAGATGAGGTTGCTCTTAGGAAGCTGTTGTGAAGAATGGTCACAGTAGGCCACAGCGTGTTCCTGAAGTAAAAATATAATGATATAATTTATAAATCCTGTTATCCCCATATTAGGGCCAGGTGTCCAATACAAAAGTATAACCAGACAAGATTGTCTGTACGTCCTATTCCCATTAGGGTGAATATTGTCCCCAAAGCACATGACAACTGTAATGTTCCGCTTGAAAGTATGGTTCTATTTGGAGAGTGCTAACAAATAGTATAAGCAACACTCCAGAACCCAGGATGTTCCTTTGAATTCAAATAAAAAAGGGGGGGATGAGCAGAAACAAGGGCAAAATGGTCCCTTATGGCCTTATTTGTGACTGTGAAAGACTGTTTTGTACCTGAAAACGCTTGACACTCAGGTCCGAGTAGAATGGTTATTCGAGTCCCCCAGGTTAGCTGAAATGTACAGCTTTGGAGAGTCAAGGTGTATGTTGATCCTGGACCCCTATATGTAGAAAACGTAAAAAATATTAAATTGTATACCGCGTATGGGGAATTGAAAATGTTGCTATCATTGTCCTGTATTTAAAAGGAGGCCTTCAGGTATGTACAAATGTTTTTAGAAGGACCTATGCATTTGATTCGGAGCATGTCAAGAAATGTATTCATTATGACTGATACAGCCCTCCTTCTGCATGTATACATCGTGAAATATCCAATGCGTGAAGAACTCATATAAGACAGGGGGGGAAAACAAATATCTTAACAATGGCTTTAGGGTAAAGGATGTATACATTTTGAAATATCCAATACGTAAAGGACTCATGTAGGACAGTAGTCAGCGTTTCTAATTGGGTAACGATATTAATGGACCGAGCTCGAAAACAGATGATGAAACAATTAAGGGAGGGGCAGGTCGTTATAGTAAGCAGTAAACACCTCTGCCCACTGATACCATGGGCAAAAGGTGTTCTATATCAACCTCCCCCCTCTGGCCGGAACTCACACACAAACCTAGATGCCCCTGCTCCCCTACTGTTCGAATATCCCCAGTTTGAGCATAGTACCTTAAGGGAACTACAAGGCGGAGGGGGTTCAGCGCGCTCCGGGAGATAACCGGCGTGTATAGTGGTTTGTCTTCGCGTTATTGCGAAACGGTACCTGAAAATGGCCAAACAATGTCAGGTTACCACCAATGGAAACATAAATAGAAAACCGGCAAAAACCCGAAACTCCCAGCAGACTCATGTACCTCTGATATGGTCTCCGTTCTCCGCCGCTCCTCCTCATGGATTAATGGAAGCGGGGAAGTGCCGGTATACGCCATATTTAAAACAAAGTATGCCATTACTTGGAGGCGGTCACATGGTGCAGGGACCAACCCATCACGCTTTAGGGAATCCCGTGTCCACGAGGGCGGCCATCTTTGAATGTAGCGGAAGATGGAACGTTACAAGTGTTTAATGGTGCAAGACGTCGCATTATATCGACGAATTGAAAAATTTGCGAGGTTGTAATAAAGTTTCATTAAATTAAATTGAGAAGGGTGTTCTCTAATTCCCCATAGGTAATTAGTTATTAAATCAATCACAGTAATTTTTAGTACATCATACCTATGGGATTGTGTCAGGTTGAATCGAAACCGTATGATGTTTAAAAAGGGGAGCACGATGTGGTTGTGTCAGGATATCACAATCATAGCAAGTGTGTGAATGTCTACTTTGTTCCCTGAAATACAAGTAAAGAGAGCGCAGTCACAACAGACCTTGACGGCCATCATGGAATAATCTAAAGTATGCGCACAATGCATATAAAATGCAGAATTGAATATACCAAATTCTATCCTGCAGAATGAAGTCGAGCTAGGGACACCACAGAGAGGGGGGTTGGTTTGAAACCAGTGCTGGTGTACCTCAAATTATTATGATACAACTGAAGTGCAGATATAGACCAAAAGTAAGATAGTATTTACAGTGCAGCCAACAGATAGAGAATGACAGGCAGACTGGAGTACCATGCAAAAAGGTTTCCCAACATGAGCACGTACCCCTGCATGACAGTCCAATATGTCGATGAAGAATTCCCAAATTAAGAGAAAAACCCCTAAAAAACGGTCCAATATATCATAGAGAAATTACAGTGTGTGGAAAAACAACATTACAATGCCAAAGAAACAAATGTTACACACACATTGTGCAAGGGCAAAAATAGAGGGAATCTGTTACAGCAGTTTGTTTCTTACAATATAACACAGTGTATTTCCATCTATTTAGTCAAGCCCTCTATTCATCCCCTGCACCTGGTGGGGACAGACCTCAAACATGATTTACACATTCAAATCCTGATGTCAGAGAAGTTAGTGAGTAGGGGAGGTGACAAAGATGGTAGTGTCATTATTTTATGCCAAAAAGTAATGAAGCTCTTTGTCAGTGTTATGCCCCCTTTGTGTCGCTCGCAAGCGGCAAATCCACTTTGCTTCCCTCTGCCTAACCGCTAGTTTTCGGTCACCCCCTCTCTTATCCTGTGGTATGTGATCAATTCCGTGGAACCAAAAGGAGGTGTTATCTGGATGTTTCTCATCATAATGTGAACTTACTGGGTAGCGCTTGTCTCTGCCATTGATTGCCCTTCGATGCTCTTGAATTCTTAGTTTCAAGGGGCGAATGGTACTCCCCACATAGATAATATTACAGCTACATCCCAATACGTAAATTACGTGTGTGGTGTTACAGTTGATAAAGCTGTTTATTTTGTAATTTTTCGATGTATTATACCTGAAGTTGGTAGTTTTGTTTAGGCCTGAACTGCAGACTATACACGACCCACATGTATAAAAGCCCAAAGGTTGGGATGGAAACCATGACTCACGCGGGGTGGTTATGTAACTTTGACATAAGTCATCCCTGAGGGATCTGCCCTTTCTGTATGAGATGAGTGGTCTGTTGGGTATTAAGTCCCGTAGGCCAGGGGCGTTTTGCAAAATTTCCCAGTGCTTTCTAAGTACATTATGGATTTTGTTACTGTTGGCGTTGTATTGGGTCGTGAAAGTTATACTGCGGTCCTTCTTTTTGGGTTTAGTGGGGTTAACATGAGGTGTCGTCAGTAGAGTGTCTTCCCTACGTAGGTTCTTCGCTTTTTGTATGGCTACATCTACCACTTTTTGATCGTAGCCCCTCTTGAGGAACCTGTTTTTTGCAGTGGTCAGATTTTGAGCATAGATATGTTCTTCGCTACAGTTTCTGCGCAGTCTCACCATCTCGCCGTATGGTATATTATTAATTACAGAGTGAGGGTGGGCACTGTCCGCATGCAAAACTGCATTACATGAGGTTTCCTTCCTGTATAGGCTACTTGGTACCACACCCTCCTTGACATAAAAACAAATGTCCAAGAAATTGATGGTTTCTTTGCTGTGTGTCATGGTCAATTTTACGTTATGTTTATTGTTATTGAGATATGTGTGGAATTGTATTAAAGATTCCACAGAGCTCGACCAGAGGACAATGATGTCATCAATGTACCTCCCCCAGAACACAATATGTTCAGTCCAGGGGGAGGCACATTTGTTCCAAGCATGCATCTTTTCAAAATGGCCCATAAACAGGCAGGCATACGATGGTGCAGCCTTAGAACCCATAGCCGTGCCACGGGTCTGGTGATACCAGACAGAATCATGTAGAAAGTAATTGTTGTTTAGAATTATATCAGTCATGTCCAATATCATGTTGTAAAAGTCATGCTTGTCAGCTGGTTCCCGGTCCAAGAAGGATTGTAATGCCTCCATACCGATGTCTCTGTGAATACAGGTATATAGACTTTCAACGTCAAATGTGACGAATGAAAGTTCATCTGACCACTGAAAGTTGTTTAACTTTGCAAGAATGTCTTTGCTGTCCTTTATATATGAGGGAAGATCCACCACATGTCTCTGTAAGTAGAGATCCACGAATTCTGAGATTTTCTCCGTAGGAGACCCAATTCCAGAAATGATCGGGCGTCCCGGCGGAAAAGCCCCCCCCTTGTGGACTTTAGGCAAGATGTATATGCAGGGGAATCTTGGCTTAGTTACCCTAAGATATTTTAGTTCATCCTCCGATAAGAGGCCAGTTTCTTTCCATTCTAGCAATTTTGCTGTTATCATGCCCGTTACTCCATTGGTGGGATTGTAAGGAATGCGTTTGTAACAGCTCGTATCACTGAGTTGGCGATTGATTTTGGTCGTATAGTCACAAAGATTCATAACCACAACATTACCGCCCTTATCCGCCTCTTTGATGACAATTGTTTTGTCAGCCTTAAGTTTTTCAAGGGCCTGTCGCTGTTTGGCGGTAATGTGGTTAGGAATGGTAGAAAGTGCTCCGGTATCTTCCAGTTTGTATAGATCTGCGGACACCCTTTCATAAAAGGTATCAATACTTGGATGATAGTTAAAGGTAGGAGTGAACGTGGACTTACATTTAAGATGACTGTCCATACTGTAATCCTGTTCTATTCTGGAGAAGTGTGGCTCAATGGTTAGAGCGGCAGACCCTGATGCAGAGGTCTAGCCCGGGACCAGGGTTCAATTCCCCGCCTCGGCGGGTCTTAAGCTCAAAATTCCACGGACCTGATAATTCTCGCCTCGGTGCCTATTCCAATCATGGAGTCCCACTCTGCAACTCTGGGCAATAGCTTGCTTAATCTCCACAACGGCCCCCACAACGCTAAGGATGCCTGGCCTCCACCTTGGGGGTGCCCAGGAGTGGACACCTCACAGGGAAAGCCAGGATGGGTTCCACAGCGGTATTCGTACAAGCGCCTTGAGACCCTTGCGGGTGAGTAGTGCGCTATACAAGTATCAATTTACATTTACATATTTCTATTTCCAAATCCCTTAGCATAGTAGTCATGTTCTGTTCGTGTTCTTCATCCAGGTTGTATAGCAGTAGGGCAGTGCGAATATCTGCAACTGTTTGTGGAACTACGGAGAACATCTCAGAATTCGTGGATCTCCACTTACAGAAACATGTGGTGGATCTTCCCTCATATATAAAGGACAGCAAAGACATTCTTGCAAAGTTAAACAACTTTCAGTGGTCAGATGAACTTTCATTCGTCACATTTGACGTTGAAAGTCTATATACCTGTATTCACAGAGACATCGGTATGGAGGCATTACAATCCTTCTTGGACCGGGAACCAGCTGACAAGCATGACTTTAACAACATGATATTGGACATGACTGATATAATTCTAAACAACAATTACTTTCTACATGATTCTGTCTGGTATCACCAGACCCGTGGCACGGCTATGGGTTCTATGCCTGTTTATGGGCTATTTTGAAAAGATGCATGCTTGGAACAAATGTGCCTCCCCCTGGACTGAACATATTGTGTTCTGGGGGAGGTACATTGATGACATCATTGTCCTCTGGTCGGGCTCTGTGGAATCTTTAATACAATTCCACACATATCTCAATAACAATAAACATAACGTAAAATTGACCATGACACACAGCAAAGAAACCATCAATTTCTTGGACATTTGTTTTTATGTCAAGGAGGGTGTGGTACAAAGTAGCCTATACAGGAAGGAGACCTCATGTAATGCAGTTTTGCATGCGGACAGTGCCCACCCTCACTCTGTAATTAATATTATACCATACGCCGAGATGGTGAGACTGCGCAGAAACTGTAGCGAAGAACATATCTATGCTCAAAATCTGACCACTGCAAAAAACAGGTTCCTCAAGAGGGGCTACGATCAAAAAGTGGTAGATGTAGCCATACAAAAAGCGAAGAACCTACGTAGGGAAGACACTCTACTGATGACACCTCATGTTAACCCCACTAAACCCAAAAAGAAGGACCGCAGTATAACTTTCACGACCCAATATAACGCCAACAGTAACAAAATCCATAATGTACTTAGAAAGCACTGGGAAATCTTGCAAAACGCCCCTGGCCTACGGGACTTAATACCCAACAGACCACTCATCTCGTACAGAAAGGGCAGATCCCTCAGGGATGACTTATGTCAAAGTTACATAACCACCCCGCGTGAGTCATGGTTTCCATCCCAACCTTTGGGCTTTTATACATGTGGGTCGTGTATAGTCTGCAGTTCAGGCCTAAACAAAACTACCAACTTCAGGTATAATACATCGAAAAATTACAAAATAAACAGCTTTATCAACTGTAACACCACACACGTAATTTACGTATTGGGATGTAGCTGTAATATTATCTATGTGGGGAGTACCATTCGCCCCTTGAAACTAAGAATTCAAGAGCATCGAAGGGCAATCAATGGCAGAGACAAGCGCTACCCAGTAAGTTCACATTATGATGAGAAACATCCAGATAACACCTCCTTTTGGTTCCACGGAATTGATCACATACCACAGGATAAGAGAGGGGGTGACCGAGAACTAGTGGTTAGGCAGAGGGAAGCAAAGTGGATTTGCCGCTTGCGAGCGACACAAAGGGGGCATAACACTGACAGAGCTTCATTACTTTTTGGTATAAAATAATGACACTACCATCTTTGTCACCTCCCCTACTCACTAACTTCTCTGACATCAGGATTTGAATGTGTAAATCATGTTTGAGGTCTGTCCCCACCAGGTGCAGGGGATGAATAGAGGGCTTGACTAAATAGATGGAAATACACTGTTATATTGTAAGAAACAAACTGCTGTAACAGATTCCCTCTATTTTTGCCCTTGCACAATGTGTGTGTAACGTTTGTTTTTGGCATTGTAATGTTGTTTTTCCACACACTGTAATTTCTCTATGATATATTGGACCGTTTTTTAGGGGTTTTTCTCTTAATTTGGGAATTCTTCATCGACATATTGGACTGTCATGCAGGGGTACGTGCTCATGTTGGGAAACCTTTTTGCATGGTACTCCAGTCTGCCTGTCATTCTCTATCTGTTGGCTGCACTGTAAATACTATCTTACTTTTGGTCTATATCTGCACTTCAGTTGTATCATAATAATTTGAGGTACACCAGCAGTGGTTTCAATCCCCCCCTCTCTGTGGTGTCCCTAGCTCGACTTCATTCTGCAGGATAGAATTTGGTATATTCAATTCTGCATTTTATATGCATTGTGCGCATACTTTAGATTATTCCATGATGGCCGTCAAGGTCTGTTGTGACTGCGCTCTCTTTACTTGTATTTCAGGGAACAAAGTAGACATTCACACACTTGCTATGATTGTGATATCCTGACACGACCACATCGTGCTCCCCTTTTTAAACATCATACGGTTTCGATTCAACCTGACACAATCCCATAGGTATGATGTACTAAAAATTACTGTGATTGATTTAATAACTAATTACCTATGGGGAATTAGAGAACACCCTTCTCTTAATTTAATTTAATGAAACTTTATTACAACCTCGCAAATTTTTCAATTCGTCGATATAATGCGACGTCTTGCACCATTAAACACTTGTAACGTTCCATCTTCCGCTACATTCAAAGATGGCCGCCCTCGTGGACACGGGATTCCCTAAAGCGTGATGGGTTGGTCCCTGCACCATGTGACCGCCTCCAAGTAATGGCATACTTTGTTTTAAATATGGCGTATACCGGCACTTCCCCGCTTCCATTAATCCATGAGGAGGAGCGGCGGAGAACGGAGACCATATCAGAGGTACATGAGTCTGCTGGGAGTTTCGGGTTTTTGCCGGTTTTCTATTTGTTTCCATTGGTGGTAACCTGACATTGTTTGGCCATTTTCAGGTACCGTTTCGCAATAACGCGAAGACAAACCACTATACACGCCGGTTATCTCCCGGAGCGCGCTGAACCCCCTCCGCCTTGTAGTTCCCTTAAGGTACTATGCTCAAACTGGGGATATTCGAACAGTAGGGGAGCAGGGGCATCTAGGTTTGTGTGTGAATTCCGGCCAGAGGGGGGAGGTTGATATAGAACACCTTTTGCCCATGGTATCAGTGGGCAGAGGTGTTTACTGCTTACTATAACGACCTGCCCCTCCCTTAATTGTTTCATCATCTGTTTTCGAGCTCGGTCCATTAATATCGTTACCCAATTAGAAACGCTGACTACTGTCCTACATGAGTCCTTTACGTATTGGATATTTCAAAATGTATACATCCTTTACCCTAAAGCCATTGTTATTGTTCAGATATTTGTTTTCCCCCCCGTCTTATATGAGTTCTTCACGCATTGGATATTTCACGATGTATACATGCAGAAGGAGGGCTGTATCAGTCATAATGAATACATTTCTTGACATGCTCCGAATCAAATGCATAGGTCCTTCTAAAAACATTTGTACATACCTGAAGGCCTCCTTTTAAATACAGGACAATGATAGCAACATTTTCAATTCCCCATACGCGGTATACAATTTAATATTTTTTACGTTTTCTACATATAGGGGTCCAGGATCAACATACACCTTGACTCTCCAAAGCTGTACATTTCAGCTAACCTGGGGGACTCGAATAACCATTCTACTCGGACCTGAGTGTCAAGCGTTTTCAGGTACAAAACAGTCTTTCACAGTCACAAATAAGGCCATAAGGGACCATTTTGCCCTTGTTTCTGCTCACCCCCCCCCTTTTTTATTTGAATTCAAAGGAACATCCTGGGTTCTGGAGTGTTGCTTATACTATTTGTTAGCACTCTCCAAGTAGAACCATACTTTCAAGCGGAACATTACAGTTGTCATGTGCTTTGGGGACAATATTCACCCTAATGGGAATAGGACGTACAGACAATCTTGTCTGGTTATACTTTTGTATTGGACACCTGGCCCTAATATGGGGATAACAGGATTTATAAATTATATCATTATATTTTTACTTCAGGAACACGCTGTGGCCTACTGTGACCATTCTTCACAACAGCTTCCTAAGAGCAACCTCATCTTGGACTATCGTATCAACCTGACTGTTTAGTATATGGTGAGCCATAAAATAATTTTTTAGTTATATCTCGCGATACTCTAGGGTCTTTTGGGTCACCAAAGCTTGGCACTTTTTCACCTTAATGGATTTTTATTATCTTGACTCTTACGTTTGACTTTCACTTCTAAATCTTTTGACTATGGTTACTTTGACCACACACTTTTCTTTTCTGACACAGTAAACATCGTGCATGTCACAATTACTTGACTCCTTCCAGGCACCTATTTCTCCAATAGGTATAGCTTGGTGTTTCTTTCCCCCAGTTTCAAGCATTATGGCTTGAACTGGCCTTGTGGTAGCAATGTACTGGTGAGGGTGTATTTGCATCCATAAGGAGACAATCAATTTTGCCAATTGGCAGACAGTGAAATCTGTCCAATATGTCTGGATCTATTGGTACGCTTTTAAACTTTAATCTCTTTGTAAAAAAAATATCTTTTTGTACACTAGCTTGGACATGTGCCATTTTATATGCATATTTAAACATAAGATAAATCAAATACTTATGTATGTTAATATCTTCTTGCAGCCCTGATGAAATTCCCTAGGCACAAATGGGAATGAAACGCGTTGGCTGTGCCGTTGTATGTGAAAGAAAATAAAGAATCTATTTAAGAAAAGAACAGAAGATCTACATATTTAATGGACTCTTTGTGTTACCGACTTCATTGAGTGCGCCTCTCTACTCTTTTTTTCTATACCTGTCCTCATTGTGAACACCTGTCAGGAAGAACTTTAAAAGACAGGGAGAGGATTCGCATTTATGGCCTAGCTCATAGGTCATCAAGAGGAAGATCTCTGGTGAGGAAGGGCTCCAAGAAGACTCATTCATCTTCCAGAAAGAAGTCTTCACACCCCTCACCCGCAGCGTCGGGCTCGGCGCTGAGAAAAGAACCACCGGTGGATCATTCATCGTCTAAACTACCGTCGAAGAGAAGACCAGGTACGACGTCGAAGGATCCAGTTCCATCGTCGAAATCCCCTCAGTCGGCGTCAACCGGGCGACGTCCGATGTCGAGGAAGGGAACTCCGCCGCCGTCAACCGGGCGACGGTCGGCGTCGAGATCCAGGACCCCTCTGCCGTCGTCAACCAGGCGACGACCGGCGTCGAGGGAGGTCACCCCTCCGCCGTCGTCATCCAGACGTCGACCGGCGTCGAGAAGTGTGACTCCCCCGCCGTCGTCGAAGAAGCGACGTTCGGCGTCGAGGACCAAGACCCCTCCGCCGTCGACAGGGAAGAGTCAATCGGTGTCGAGGATGCAGTCTCCGTCGGTGTCTCGTCAGCTCTCGGCGTCGAGGGTGTCCAATACCCCTCCACCGTCGTCGCACAGACATTCGACGTCGAGGCAGAAATCTCCGTCGACGGCTGATCATCACCGTTCGACGTCGAGAGAAAGACCTCCGTCGACGATTAGACATCGTCACTCGACGTCGAGGCAGGGTGCTTCGTCGACGACGGGACATCGTCGTTCGACGTCGAGGCTTCCGTCGACGACTGGGCATCGTCGTTCGACGTCGAGGGAGAGGGCTCCGTCGACGGCCAGTACTCACCGTTCGACGTCGAGACGTGGAACTCCGTCGGCGGCTGCTCATCGCCGCTCGACGTCGAGAGACCATACATCCTCGCATAGACATTCAAAAACAAGATTGTTTGATCCGCCGACTCCCCGAAAGCACTCGACCACGAGGGAAGATCGCTCGGCGTCGAGATGTTCAGATGTGGTGATGGTAACAGAGTCAGCTTCCCGTCATTCCACCTCAAGGTCCTCTGGCTCCTCAACTACATCTTCGAAGTCCAGAAGTCCAGTACGCAAGTCACCTGAGCGTCGGACGGACCCTTGGGCGGATAAAGTCAGACTTTCACCTAGATGGTATAGGTCTTTGGATCATTGGAGAGATTCTGGGGCTGCAAAACGTATGCAGGACTACGCCAGCTCGCAGCACAGGTCTCCTCTTCAGGATCTAGTGGAGGAGATGGACAAGCATAGCCCTCCCAGGCGCAAATCTCCAGTGAGAACACCAACTAGATCTCCCAGAAGGACCCGATCTCCCAGAAAAGACCCAGAGGAGCGGGTCAGGTCTCGCTCTCCTAGACGAGAAGTGCGTTCGAAACGATCCAAAGAGAGGAGACACAGTGTCCACCGTAGACGTCGACGAACTCCGTCTACTTCCTCTACCTCTTCTACCAGGTCTTCCAAGAGGGACTACTCCCCTACTTTGACGGACAGTCCTACGTCCCGATCCTCCCCAGTGGATGACATTGGCACGTATCTGGACGTCTTGCAAAGAGGAGCTCAGAAGCTGAACATTGAAATGTCTGTCCCTCAGGTTACCACGACAGTCATTTTTGAGACTTTACACAAAAAGGCGATCACCCGTCCTCTACTGCCATTAGTTCCGGGGATTATAGATCCTGTCAAGGAGGTATTCCTAACTCCGGCGGCTATCAGAGCGGTGCCAGCCCGCATCCAAAAGAAATACAAACCGGCCTCTTCTGACCCGGTTTTTGTAAGATCGGACCCGCCAGCAGACTCTGTTATTGTGGCGGCGGCGAGGAAGACACACGCAGTGGCAGGTTCTTCTTCCGTCCCCCCAGACAAGGACAGCAAGACGCAAGACTCCTGGGGTCGCAAAGTTTGCAACTCAGCTGCGTCGACTCTTAAGGTTTCTAGTGCGGCTGCACTTCTGGGTCGGTACGACAGAGCCTTTTGGGACTCTATGGAAAGGTTCAAAGCCAAGCTGCCAAAAGAAGACCAGCAGGACTTTGAAGAGACCGTGACTGAAGGATGTCTGGTGGCGAATCAGATGATAAGCACGGCTGCGGATGGTGCTGTCCTGTCTGCGCATTCCTATTCTCATGGGGTTTGTGCCAGGAGATCGGCATGGTTGCGCTTGACAGGCCTGAAGCCGGATGCTCAACATCTCATCCTTAATCTTCCCTTTTCGGGTTCCGTTCTTTTCGGTGAGCATGCGGACGAAGAAATGACCCGAATGAAGACGGAACTGGACACAGTGAAAGCGGTGGGCTTGGAAAAGAAGAAAGAGTTCAAGCGTCGTTTCAAGCCCAACAGGGGGAGAGGGGCTCAACAGAGGGTTCAAACACCTCAATGGTCCCAAAGTAAAGTCCAAGGAAAACCCCAGTTTCGAGGTAAACCTGGCAGAGGTAGAGGAGGTCATCAACAATCCTCTACCACTACAAGAGGAGGAAAAGCCTGATCAGTGGCTTCCTCTGGCGCCGTTGCCCACTCCAGTGGGAGGAAGTGCTTCACAACACCTGGCAGAGTGGGTCAGCATCACCAAGGATCAGTGGGTGCTGAATATACTGCGCAATGGATACAAACTACGTTTCCTTGCTCCTCCAAAGAACATACCTCCAAAGAGCGCTTTCCCTCACCAACTAAGCTTGCTCCGAAGAGAGGTAACAGTCCTACTACAAAAGCGAGCGATAGAGGAGGTTCCTCTCGCTCAAAGAGGAAAGGGAGTTTACTCCAGGTACTTTCTTGTCCCCAAAAAAGATCAGGAGGACAAGTTCAGACCAATACTCGATCTACGACTTCTAAACAAGATCATCATCAGAGAAAAGTTCCGCATGCTGGCTCTTCACCAAATATGCCCACATCTTCAAGTCAGAGATTGGATGTGTTCGGTGGACTTGCAAGATGCGTACTTTCACATCCCAATTGCTCAACAACATCGCAAGTACTTGAGGTTTGTCGTAGGGAACAAACACTATCAGTACACGGTGCTACCCTTCGGTCTCAAGTCCGCACCACGAGTCTTCACCAAATGCATGGCGGTGGTGGCGGTTTTTCTGCACAAGAAGGGACTCTTCCTATACCCATACTTGGACGACTGGCTCCTAAAAGGTCCGTCTCCAGTGCGGGTAAAGCACGATCTACATCTGTCTCTTCTCCAATTGCACAGGCTCGGTCTCCATGTGAATCTGGAGAAGTCAGTCCAGCGGCCTACACAGTCAATTCACTCAGGCTCCGTTCTGGACACAAAAGTGGGAAAAGTGTTTCCTTCGGAGGAGAGACTTTTTTTCCCTGAACCAGAAATGTGGAATTCTGATAGACTCTCGGCTTCCAACAGCCCGACAAGTCGCATCCCTGCTGGGTTCCATGGCATCCTGCATCTTTCTCATCCCAAACGCAAGGCTGAGAATGCGGCCTCTACTGCAGGCCCTGGAGGATCAATGGGACCAGGCGACAGGACTTTGGGAGGATCGCATCAAGTTCTCCCAAGCGACGAAAGACGCCATCAAATGGTGGACACGGAGAAAGAATCTGCTGGTGGGGGTTCGGTTTCACAAGCCTCTTCCAAACCAGTCGATAGTGACGGATGCCTCTCTACAAGGTTGGGGAGCGCATATGGGTCCGCTTCAGATTCAAGGCCTGTGGTCTGCGCAGGAGCAGACATACCACATCAATATGCTGGAACTCAGAGCGGTATTCCTGGCTCTCAAAGCGTTTTTACCAGCGATAGAGTCCAACTCAGTCCTAGTTCAGACGGACAACACGACCACCATGTTCTATCTGAACAAACAAGGAGGCACAAGATCTCGCCCTCTGTCTCGAGAGGCTCAGGCAATCTGGCATTGGCTCCTCTCTCGAGGCCTCACGATAGTGGCGGTGCACCTGCCAGGCGAGTTGAACGTAAAAGCAGACGCACTCAGCAGGCACTTCGAAGATCAGCCAGACTGGGTGCTAAACGACGATGTGGTGGAAGAGCTTTTTCGTTGCTTGGGTCGTCCAACCATAGATTTGTTTGCAGACGACGAAAACTCCAAATGCCACGCCTTCGCGTCCAGGTTCCACCGGCCAGGGACTCAGGGGAATGCTCTGCTGATGGATTGGTCAGGGACGTTCGCTTACGCGTTTCCTCCCCTGGCTCTGATTCAGAGAGTAGTTTCCAAGCTCTGCAGGTCGAACATGGAAATGATCCTGATAGCTCCGGATTGGCCGCGGCAGTGGTGGTACCCGGACCTTCTACATCTGTCTGTGTGTCCACACAGACGACTCCCTTGCAGGCCGGACCTGTTGAGCAAAATGAACGGGAGGATAATGCATCCCAACCTCCCATCATTGAACCTAACAGCATGGCTCCTGAGGTCCTGCAATATGGACATTTGAACTTGCCTCCTGAGTGCATGAACATTTTAAAGGAGGCTAAGAGACCTTCCACGAGAACGTCCTATGCGTTTAAGTGGAAGCGGTTTTTCCTATGGTGTAGGGATCATCACCTTGATCCGACTAAAGGACAGGAGGACGTCATCTTGCCATACCTCCTTTCCCTAGCTACTGCTGGTTTGAAATACGCTTCTATTAGGGTGCATTTGTCAGCCATAGTAGCATACAGAAAATCACCAGATCAGGTTTCTTTCTTTCAGGTTCCAGTGGTTAAGGACTTCCTCCAGGGGTTGAAGAAAGTGTATCCCCCTGTGCGAAATCCTTCTCCTCCATGGGAATTAAACCTGGTGCTATCCAGGTTAATGTCACCACCTTTTGAGCCCATCCACAAGGCCTCTTTGCAACATCTCTCTTGGAAGGCGGCCTTTTTGGTGGCGATTACCTCTGCTCGCAGAGTCAGCGAGATTCAAGCTCTCTGTGCGAAAGAACCATACACTATCTTTCATCACAATAGGGTAGTCCTAAGGGCTCATCCAGCTTTCCTACCTAAAGTCATCTCTGATTTTCATATAAATCAGTCCATTTCCCTCCCTTCATTTTTTCCAAATCCTACGACCCCAGCCGAGCGGTCACTTCACTCCTTAGATCTTAAAAGAGTGCTCAAGTTCTATTTGGAAATGACCAAAGGGATTAGGAAAACGGATCAACTGTTTGTGAACTATGGTTCAATGCGAACAGGTTTTCCAGCGGCCAAGAGGTCCATCGCGAGATGGATTGTCTCTTGCATTAAATTGGCTTATCAGCTTGCAGGCAAGCCTTTGTTGCAGTCACCCAAAGCGCATTCCACTAGAGGGAAGGCCGCTACAGTAGCCTTCTTGCACGACATTCCAATGTCAGAGATATGCAAGGCTGCGACTTGGAAATCAGTTCATTACTGTCTCGAGTCTGATTCCAGGGCCGATACTCAAGTAGGACAAGCCTCTTTGAGGAATCTATTTGGGTAGCCTACGGCCTGTACAAGCTTAGTGAATACTAGGCTTAATATGGTTTATTACTGTATTGTTACTCCTTTGCCCGCAGGGAGATGAGGTGAGGCTCGCTATTCTATTCTAATGCTTATGACTATTGATGAGGATCCCCTGGAAGAGAAGGATTAGTTATTTACCTGTAATCCTAGTTCTCTTCCAGGGGTATCCTCATCAAAGTCATAAGCAACCCTCCCGCCTCCCCGGGCAAAGGACATTCTTTAATAAGGAGATATGGTTAACCTATTTGTTATTGGGTTTATTTTCAGTCTCCGAAAAGAACAACTGACCTAACTGTCACCCCTGAGGCATGATGGGATACTGGGGGTCATGAGTGCCTTAAAGGCACGGTGTCAGTTTATTGCTATGTAGCTACAGGTTAGCTTTTCAGTCTTTTTAGACTGTGTTTGCAATGCAGCCTGGGAGCTTTCTATGCTTCCAGTGAGTTATAAGAATTTCTACTGCTTTCTGAGCATTAAAACAGTTTCTAAAACAAACGTTGTGTTGTTTCTCATGTTTCTAATGCTTATTATTATTACATGTATGGTGGAAATTCTACACAGCATATTTCAGCTCTGTTTTTATTGGCTGCTATTGCATGTTATATATATATATATATTTATATATATATATATATATATATATATATATATATATATATATATATATATATATATATATATATATGAGTATATATATGTGGGGCACATATAATATAGTGTTTCCGGGGTCCCGCACATGGGCGGGAATATTCTAATGCTTATGACTTTGATGAGGATACCCCTGGAAGAGAACTAGGATTACAGGTAAGTAACTAATCCTTACCGACTCTTAAATACCGAATTTTACCGATTCGGTATTTAAGAGTCGGTAAATATGAAGGGGGGAGATGTAGGACAATCCAGATGTTTTTTTCCCGAATCGGTAAAATTCGGTATTTACCGATTCGGTAAATACCGACCGGTAATGCCCATTCATTCCTATGGGCTTTGAAGCCCATAGGAATGAATGGGCATTACCGATTCGGTATTTACCGAATCTGTAAATACCGAATTTCACAAGGGTGCAGGGGGTGTCACTTTGACACCCTCTGGCCCCCCCAAAACAGGCTCGGGTGCCATGTGGCAGGCATACATGCCCCAAGGGCAGGTCTGCCTGGGTCTGCCTGTCACATGGCAGAGGTGTGCATGCACACATGTGCATGCACACCGGAATCGGTATTTTACCATCAAATTGGATTTGATGGTAAAATACCGATTCGGTAAGGCTTGTTAGAGTCCCACCTACATCTCAAATTTACCGAATCGATAAAAATACCGATTCGGTAATTTACCGAATCTGTAAATTTACCGATCGGTAAATTTACCGATTCTGTGAGAATGTGCCCCCTACATCTCAAAATCCATTTACCGGTCGGTAACGGCCGAAATCGGCCGTTACCGACCGGTAAAAGCCTACCTACATCTGGCCCTGTGGTTTCTCTCCTAGAGTTAACTCTGGAGCACCAGGATGGTCATCTTTGAATGTGAAAAAATTCAACCGACATGTTAAATTACGTTGTAATATACAAATTGAATATAAATGGCAAAACATTGACCCTGGGGTGGGATAAAACAGCTGCAGGAGATATGTCAAAATTGAGTCTGCGTACCAATGACACAAGTTTGACAGAGCTACCTGCACAGAGTGTTTTGATAGCAAGTCATTGCGCCGTTACAAAGTTAAAACCATGTTGAAAACTGCAAAAAGATGTGATGAAACCAAGGCTGTGACACCACCTGTATCTGAAGTTACCTGTAGTCTATCAGTTGCAAAGAGTACCACCAGTTCAGTGTTTAGGTAAGGCTGAAAGCCATTCTGGAAGGAGGGAAGAGTTTTGATTGTCAGTTCTTGGAGTTGTAGGCATGCAGCCTTCATCATATGTTTTGCCAGATGTGCATGTATTAATGATACAGGCGTGACTCCATAGTCAAAGGAGGAATTCATAAAATAAAAAATAAAAAAATTATTTTAGTAGTATCAAAGGACATTCGAATGGTTTATGCAAATCTCTGACACCAAACAGCAATTTCATTTTCAAGTATATAATTGTATCAAAGGAGGTTCTCCTTTGATACAATTATATACTTGAAAATGAAATTGCTGTTTGGTGTCATAGAGATTTGCATAAACTGTTGATGATCTATGATTATAATTTGGGGGTAATTTGGATGATTAACCCTTCTCTAGGCACCCAATACTAATGTAGATATCCTGTATAATATCACCAAAATCGAGAAGCGCCAGAGTTATCCAGGAAAATAATCATCCGATTTCGTTCGACATTCGAATGGTGCCAATCATATTCATCCTGTTCGCATTACGATTAATCACTATAAAACCTTAAGAACAAAACAATTGGAAGGAAGCAATCAGTATGATATCAATTATTGACCAAGATCAAAATAAAGCAACATAACATTAATATTTAAGCTTCAACAACACACTAAACCTTATAGAAGGTAATACAGTGATTCCTGGAAGCTTATAAATACTCATTCTGATCTGTAAAAACCTTTGACTGCTGTTGTGTAATAGAGGGTATATTGGTCGATTCCCAACGTTGTTGTATGACGGATAGAGCAATGGAGATGGCAACAAAAATAAATTACAGCCCCAAAGTATGTGGGTCAGCAACTGTAATGTTACATAACCTATGGCTAATACATGCGATTATTTCACTCCAAAGTGCATTTAATGCTGGCGAGTAAAAGAAAAACCACATTTAGCCAGTCGTCTAAATAATCTGATTTTTCCTATTTTTAAATATTGGGGCTCAATGGCAGATGAAGATTCTGTTGAGCATTATACCAGCATCCGAGCAGCAACAGAAAATTAAAAAAAAACTGTTGATTATTATATAAATATTTGATAAGCTTATCATTTGTGCGGAGAGTAGGTTTTACGGAAGCTGCTAATCTGTGCAAAGCTGAATCATAGATGAGGCTCCAGGTCTATAAAAATTGAAATTTCTTAGTTTTGTATACTGGTATATTGCCACACTTTCATTCTAAAGATAATTTTTTTCAGATGTTTCTTTCCATGAATTCATCGTTCCAGGGTATAAAATGGTTAATGGTAACAAACATTTTGTTCCGAATATCCGTTCCATCAATACTGTTGCTACAGTCGACAGCTTCTGTTATATTTGTAGTATGCTAGCTAGTGTCTACAGTGAGAAATGTGGAGTCATTAGTTGGCCTAAATTCAGAGTGGTAGGCTAAATTTCTGCCACTACAGCCGGCTGTTCCCTTGCCGAACATTGTAGGCAGCAGTGTCAATCACAACACTTTCCAAAGAGCTTTCCCTATTCGTGAAAGAAATGTTTTTGTTTGTTTTAGTTTAATTTTACTATATTTATATAGTTCTTTGTGTTTTCCTTTTTTGCCTGCTGCTGATTACTAGGGGAGATATGCATGGAGGTGCTTTCTCATCTAATTGTTTTTACAATATAAATAGAAGTTTACTGAACTGAGCAATACAAGTATTGACATTTTTGGAAACGTTGGTGCCTTTGAAAGATCGGTAAAGCTAGACTATCAATCACAAGTACGGCTCTTCCTGGCTGGCTACTCACTCAATGTACATGCCTTTTAGTCTACCTGTGCCACACTATGTGTCATTAGAAGACATCGCTAGCATTGCCCCTATTTAACATCAACAGTGTCATTAATTCACAATACTTGTGTATTCTTCAGTTCAGTAAGATTTTATTAAATTTTTGACAATGGAGAAACAGAAATACATACAAAAAACTGTAAGAAATTGCATTACAATTCATGAGAGCGAATAAGAACAATGTTAAATATGTAGTCATAAATAAATACATCGCAATATAGTATTGTCAATCATAGGAGAAATTAATAAGGGAGGAAGGAAGGAAAGGGAAGGGAAAGAGGGAAAGGGGAAATATACAATTCATAGCAAAATAACTTAGATAAATAGTTACCAATAACATATAAACAATAAGAGAACAAGAATCATAACTGTACATAAGAATCTATAGGAGACCAAAAGGATTGAAAATGCGAAGAATTATGATGAACACCCCTTAAAGACAATTGAGCACCTCTTCTGGTAAAGACAATCCAAGACCACCAAGCACGAACTGAGAGAGACGTAGCATCCTTCCAACAAAAAGTGATTGATTTTAACGCAGCTGAAACCAAAAAATTAAATAACTTTGCTTCATTATCTGCAAGAGGACTACTCAAACTAACTGATTTACATATGATCAAATTATAAGAGAGTATATCAGAAAGAGGTAAAATTTTCAATATCACATTCCATACATCAGACCAAAATTTCATAATAATAGGACAATCAAATAACATGTGGCGTAAAGACCCAGGATGTAAATTACAATGCCAACATAGGTTTGATGGTAATAATTTAGCTTTAAATAAGCGCACTGGAGTCCACAAGGAATTAAACAAAATATAAGCATTGGTTTGATAAATGGACACTGGTAAACATACAGAAATACTATTAGTCCAAATTAATGACCATATGTCAGTTGATATAGACACAGAAAGCTCAGTATTCCAAAAAGTAGAAATCATATCAACATTAGAGCCTAAAGAGACTGTAAATTTCTTATAAAATATAGAAACTGCTTTAGAAGACAAAGAAACAGTATTGACATAAAGTACCAAATCAGCTGACACTGTAGATGGAATACCATTTGGGAAGGAATCTAAAATAGAATTACAAAGAAATTGATATTTTACTAAATCCGATATTGGTAAATTGAATTTTAATTGGAGTTGATTAAATGGAATAAATGCAGTATCTAAGAAAACATCTTTGAGATAGAAAATACCTTTAGCAATCCATGAAGACCAAAAGGATATATTCCTATTTAGTTTGATTAAGGCACTGTGCCATAGGGACAAATGTACCGTAGAAAGCAAAGGGGATGCAAAATTGGAGTCTAAATCATTAAATATTAATCTAGATGATTTGATTATGGAAGAGGAATGTACAATGTTGGAGGAAGGAGACATGGTTAACAAGGATAATAAAGGAAATGGTTTTACAAGGGAAGTTTCAATATGAAACCAAATAGGAGGATTAACAATAGGTGAAATATTAAACCATAAGGAGCTCTGTTTTAGGATAAAGGCCTTATGATATAGAAAGAAATCAGGTAAAGCAAAACCAACTTGGCATTTAGGAATCTTCAACTTTTTATAGGCGATACGTGGAGGCGTATTATTCCAAAGAAATTTAGATAATAGTTTATCAATATCTTTATAAAACTTGAGCGGAAATTGAGTTGGTATCATAGCAAGTGAATAAAATATTTTTGGGGCAATAGTCATTTTAATAGACTCCATTCTCCCCCACCAGGAAAGATGAAGGGAAGTCCATTTGGAAGTCTTTTGTTTAATATACTCCAAAATGAATTCACAATTTAATTTCAAGGTAGGATGGAGGGAAGAGGCAAATAATATCCCAAGGTATTTCAACTTACTCTTTTGCCAGACAATATCCGGCGAAGGTAACATATCAGGAGTACATAACATATTTAACGGAAAAAATTCAGTTTTACTTACATTCAGTTTATAACCTGACACAGTTGAATATTTAGAAATAATATCAAGTAAAAAAGGAACAGAGGAAGCAGGATCACTAATAATTAATAACACATCATCAGCATAAGCTAAAGTCTTAACATTAACATCTTTAATAGTGATACCATGAATGTTGTCACATTTACGAATGAAATTAAGAAATGGCTCAATTCCCAGTAAAAATAAAAGAGGTGATAAGGGGCAACCCTGACGAGTTCCTCTAAAAAGGGAAAATTGGTTAGAAATCTGGCCATTAATAAACAATCGAGCAGTAGGAGCATAGTATAAAGCAGAAATCATACGAATAAAAGATGTCCCAAAATTAAAAGATAATACATTTTTAAATAAAAATTGCCAATGAATTTTATCAAAAGCTTTTTCTGCATCTAATGCCATAACACCAGCGGGGACAGGAATTGTGGAGCTTTGCTCAATAATATGTAATAGCGTTCTCGTATTGTTAGCAGAGTATCTATTTTTCATAAAACCAGATTGGTCAGGATGGATGATAGAATGAAGGACAGGGGCTAACCTAGAGGCAATAATTTTAGCATATAATTTACAATCCTGATTAATCAAAGAAATGGGACGATAATTAGCAACAAGGGTAGGGTCTTTATCAGGTTTAGGGAGTACAACAATTAATGCTTCTGAAAAAGAGCCCGAAATGGTACCTGAGGAAGAAAAATGAGAAAAAATCTGGTACAAATAAGGTAAAAGATGATTTTGAAACTCTTTATAGAACTCGGCAGGGATGCCATCAGGACCAGGGGATTTATTTTTAGGAAGCGATTTAATGGCAGATAGGATTTCATCATTAGTAATAGGCAAATCTAACCCAAGTTTATCAGAGGGAGAAATATGAGGTAAATCAGAATGTTGTAAAAAAGCATCAATTAAAGACTCATCACAAAAATCTGGTTTATTATATAATGTGGAATAAAAATTTAAAAATTCTTGAGCAATATCATTATGAGAAAGTGCAATTTTACCTTGAGGGCCTTGAATGGAGGTAATCTGCGTTTTATCTCTTTTAATACGTAAATAATTAGCAAGAAGCTTACCAGACCTATTGGAGTTAAAGCGGAATTTAGCATTGGACTTAGAAAGTTGAACCCCCGCTCTTGTACTAAGAATAGTATTAAATTCATATCTTAGTTTTTGAAGTTTTAGTTTATATTGAGGATCACTAGACTTAATGAATAAACGTTCGAAATGAGCAATTTGGGTTTCTAAAGATTTGATATTAGAATTAAATTTCTTATTTTCATGTGCCATAATAGAAATTGTAGTACCTCTGACATAGGCATTAAATGCATCCCATCGATTAGTAATAGAGGTAGAGCCTTCCAGATTGAATGTAAAATAGTCCTGAATCGCTTGGAACAGTTTGGGTTTATGAGTGTCATTAATGACAATATCAGCATTCATACGCCATCTTGACTGTTTAGTAAAAGAAGATGAAACATTAAAAACAAATGAAATCATTGCATGGTCTGATATGTCAATGGTACCAATGGTAGGATTATTTGCACATTGAATGAGAGAGGGGGAAAGCAAAAAATAGTCAATTCTGGAATGGGAATTATGAGGATTGGAGAAAAAGGAAAACTCCTTACCAGTGGGATAATGCAATCTCCAAATATCTGCTAACTTGGTGGTATGAAGAAAAGTTTTAAAGGCATGAAAAGTCTTAGAAGGTCGAAATCTAGAATTAGACAATCTATCTAACAAGGGGTCCACAAAAACATTGAAATCTCCCCCAAAAATCAAAGGAACATTACCCAACTTTAGAACTTCAGTCGTAAGATTAGCCCAGAAAACCGGATCATCAGCTGTAGGGCCATAGACATTAATCAAAAAGAATATAGAATCATGTATTTTAACTTTGGTTAGAATATATCTGCCTTCAGAATCTAAAATCTTATTTAAGATTTGACAATGTAATCTTTTGGCGAAGAAAATAGCGACCCCATTCTTTTTACCTTTAGCAGGTGAAGAGACAATAGAGTCTACCCACTTCTTGTTCATAAAATTTAAAACTGTATCTTCAACATGTGTCTCTTGAACAAAACAAATATCAGCTTTAGAATTACCTAAATAATCTAACATTTTCATACGTTTTATTGGGTGTCGTAAACCTTTCACATTGAGAGAAACAATTTTAATATTATGAATATTAGCCATTAGGAATTACGAGAAAGGAGAAAAAGGAGAGAGAACAAGAATAAGAAAGAAAGACGGGTTAAAGGAGTAACTCTAAGTGAAAAATAGGAAAGGGAAAAACATAAAAGAGAGAGTAAGGTACAATCAAGCAACATGAATAAAGACAAAGAAACGCACACCCGTTCCTCAAGCATGGCCAATTACCGTTGGAGCCCATGAAGAAATGTATGCATAAATGTGCCACATGAAGTCAGCGAACTCAAGTCAAGAATTAGGGTCTTGTGTATCCATGGATGGAGGAGCTTGTTGTTCAAGGAAAAGACGAAGATCTTCTGGACGCTGAAAAGACTTGGAGACATCATCTTTCCATACACGCATTGTAGAAGGATTAAATAGTCCATATTTAAAAACCAAGGCTTCTCAGCAATGGACGAAGGGAAGAGAATTCTTTACGAATAGCCACAGTTTCTTTAGCAAAATCTTGATGGATGAAGATTTTAGTTCCATTCACCAACAATGACGGGATTTCTCTCACAGCTTTTCGAATAAGAATCAAGTGATGATGACGCAGCACCTTAAATATCATTTGCCGCGGCTTGGTATGACGAGGATTTCGATGTGAAGGGACTCTATGGGCTTTGTCAACCTCAAATTTCTCTGTGAATTTAATATTCAAAAGACCAGGTTGAAGAGATTCCAGATAGAGCCGACAATTAGTCCCTTCAACTTCTTCAGGCAAATTAAAAATACGAAGATTATATTGCCTATTGCGATTTTCCAAATCCAGCAGCTGAGAGTGCATTGGAATAATTTTGGCCATTAAAGGTATAAAAGCATCCAACTTATTCTTATTATCCTGAATTTTAATGACATTATCTGACACCTTCATCGAAATAGAAGCCATATCCTTACGAACATTTTTGACTTCCGAGGCAATGGTGTCAGTATTTAGACGTAAGGCTTTAATTTCCTCCAAAATCAGAGCAAGGGAAGGTTCAGAGGATTCCACCACCTTGGATTTGGTTGGAGGAGGAGAAACCTGCTGCTTCCTTTTATTAGTGGAGGAGTTCTTAGAATCCATTTTGAGGTAAAATAATGTCCTTTATGGTGTAGAATAAATATAATGAGGAAGAATAACCCCAAAATGTAAGAAAAATGTTGTAAATAAGGTCAAAAACGCCAAAAACTCTGTATAATCCCAGGTGCAGCAGCTACACAAGACAGTAGGCGGAGCTAGGCCCAAGCCAGCCTCTTTCATAAATATCACTCCGCCCCAGGCACTCAAATCAGGCAATACCTGGAGCAGCTGGGAGTAGAGACCATGAAGGCTGGAGAAAACACTTGCGGCGTAGAAACTCGACATAAAACGACTCCACAGGTAGGAATATGCATCAGGAGGCCAGCGCTGGTATTTTCGCCGATTTTGGGACAGGAATTCGTCGTTTAATTAGAAAGAAAGGCTCCGAGATTCACGGAGCTCCGGTGGCGGCGGCCATCTTGGTTGACGCGCTCGCGCGTCTAATACTTGTGTATTCTAATTTAACATGATTGCTAGTTACTGAAGAGACATATGGGGACAATAGTGCATGATATCAATCCTTTGCTAATTAAAGACAGTTAAATGCTACTTCATAGGGAATTTTATACCTCAGACTTCCTCTGCTACCTGTTACAAGGCTGAATAACCAGTTCTACTGGAGTGTAAGTGGAGACTTATATAAACTTGTATTTGTATAAATAAAAATGACTAACAATGTATTTACTAACTATAGTCCGTGCTTCCATCTAGAGTTATGGAATAGCAGTTTTGAGAAATGCTCATAATAAAGTGTTATTGGGGTTTACAGTTTTTATTGAAAAGGTCATCCAAAATATAGCTGCTGATAGATTTAAGGGCAAATGTTATTGACGCCTGGAATAAAAATGAAAATGTAGCAGCTTAATATTTTTTCCAGAAGTTTTACTTCTAATACAATGGTATTGTGAAGCCCCAAAACGTGCAAAAAGCATTTACTTCCCTTTAAATCTCTCCAGGCAACCACTCCCTTTCTTCACTCTCCAAGCCAACTAGTTATCTGTAAAAATCGGCATCCACTTGAACTAATGAGCATTCTGTACAGAGTAGTCAAGCCCCCAAAAATATTTCCGAAAACCTTAAATTCTGCCTACCTCCCCACCTGCCCACAAACTTCATTCTATCAAACTACATCTCCATCTGCTTCCTCCAGATTCAACCCTTTGCTTGCGTGGCGGTTTCTTTGCAATCCCAAAAGCCATAGCCATGCTCCACATGTTCAAGACTGTCCTCAAGGTGCATCCCTTCCTACTCAAATCTCTACATAGTGATTGAGTCCTTCTGCCTCGCTTAATGGACAACAATGTTGCACTTTTAACGTCATATAGAATTATAGAACCTGATCAATGTACTCTACGTTGTGTGTTTCATCAGGTGTACTAATCATCATGTCTTCACTCATACCACCAAACCACCATTCAGAATTTGTGCTTATCTACTGTTATTTTGGTATAGCGTTTGTTTTCAAACTGAACTAGATTCAATAATTTAACTTTAAAGCAGTTATCCACATTTTTTTAAGAATAGTATTATTGAAATTTCACTCTGTTTTTCCTACAATCTCACACAAAAGGATATTTTTGCTAATATTGTGTGTTTTCTGGCCCTAGGTTTTTCGAGTGGTCAGTATCTGTCTGGGGAGTGTTCCTGACACTATAACCTGGGAGTTCAGAGACAAGGAGAAGGCATACCACAAGATCGGCCCAATGACCCCACAGCAGTTCTACAAGGACCATGTCAAACCTCTCTTCAACATGGAGGATAAGGTCAGAAAGTAGCCTATGCTTTGAAGAGTATTGCCTCTAAACTTCAAAGGCAGCACATCTAAATATAATACTTCTCAATTATTAGTTCTAAAAATCGATACTTCAGAAAGGAGCTCTTCTCAAAGTGTTTGTTCCCAGAATATGTTGAAGTAAGGATAGTGTGAAAGGGGTTATGATAAGGGTTTGGGGTTGAGAGTATTGGAGTTTATGGTGCAGAGTTAAGGATTTTAGGTATAAGGGGTAGGCATTACGTCGTTAGGGTTTGGTTAAGAGCGTGGGGTTGAGAGAATAAGATTAAAGGAATAGGGTTTAGGGGTTCAAATTATAAGGTTAGCCGATAAGGGGAACAGATTTAAAGGTATAGTGCAAGGGTTTGAGGCACAGACTTAATGTTTTGGGGGAAATGGTTTGGGGATATAGGATTAACAGCATGGGGTCAAAGTTAGGGTTATAGGATTACATTTCTGGGGTAAAAGGTTAAAGATTAACTGATTGCAGAATAGCGTTAACGGTGTGAGAGTCAAGGTATAAGGTTATGGCTTAGTCGAGTATTCATAGGTGTGGAGTTAAGGAATCAGTGTTTTTTCCCACTAATTAAGTTCGATGAATCACTCTTCAGATTTAAGTAAAGCAATTAGAAGTAATAACAACTAACAGCTATTATTCCTCGTGGGGAAAAAAGGCTATAACCCTTTGAAGTGCTTTCAGATGCCCAGAAAGGGCCAGTCGTGTTTGAACCTGCTGTGTGGTGCTGGGAAAGCTGCTGGGACAGATGCACAGCTACAAGTCTCCACTGTTTTGAAACTATTTATTTGAACTTTAGATTAGTTATGCTTTCTGTGTTTGATACAATGGACAAAGCAACAACTACGTCAATAGGTCATGCTTTATGTATATAGTGAAGCATTTCAAGTTTTGTACAACACCGAGAAGGGAATAGTAAATTGTGTATACAACTTTTTCAAATTTCCAGTGATAACCATGGTTTCAAAGATAATCTCAGCATTTATACTATAAGAACAAAAGGTGCTGCTGCAGCAGTCGGGGAACAAGCAGTTAATGCCCTATTACTTTCTTCAATAATCCTATCTCACCAATGAAAAAAAGAACGAAGGAATGCTTGCCCTACTCCACCCCCTCCCACTGGGAGCACATAAACGTACCTATTGCAGCATTCCGTCTGAACTACCAAGCCCCAGATGAAAGCCGGCAAGTCAGGGAGGGAGGGTAGTAATGAATGAGACGTGGACAACGGTACCAGGAGTAATGAAGATTTAAGATAAGTAATTGGGTATTACCCCCAAGTCCCTCCTGTCCTTGTCCCATTCATAAATAAAGTGAGAATACCCAAGCAACAACCGGCATTCATCAACAACAAACCACCAGGACACACGTCAGAGAGTAAAATACAGTGACTTATTGACACAGAAAAACAAGAAGTCAGGAGCACACAGCCTGCAGTACTCCAAACCAAAATTAGCATCGTCCCCCAGCAAATTCTGGATCCGATAATGCCTCACAAAAGTATTAGAGCACGTCCAAGTAGCCGCCCTACAGATTACCGTCAGGGAAACCCCCCGACCCAACCTCAAACCAGGAGGCCGCCAACCTCCGGGTAGAATGCCCCTGCACACCTGCCGGAGGATGGGAACCCGAAAGGGAGTAGGCCAGCATAAATTACCTGTTTCAGCCAGCACCCAATGAAAGAAGAAGTCTATCCCCCCCACCCCCCCCGCTTCCCCCTCCCACCACGAGAGGAAACCCCAAAAGATACAAACAGGGGGTCAGATTCCCTAAAAGGATCCGTGCGATCAAGATCGATACACAAAGCCTGGCAGACATCAAGCTAGGGCCAGGGTAGGCCATCAGCAAACACTGGATCAGTGCTCAAAACTGCCAACACCAATTCCTGGGAACAATGGAACTGACAAGGCATTTTGGGGACATAAGGGGAATCTAACCAGAGAATCACACCATCATCCAAAAAAAGACGAAAAGGACTCATGTGCCATCCGTGCCCCCAACTCCCCAAGGCGTCTGGCCAAAGTAATGGCCACCAAACACCTTCAACGTCACAAACCACCTCAGTCAAAGGCTAAAAGGGAGAAGCCACCAGAGTCCGTAACACCAGGGGAAAGTCCCAAAAGGGAAAGGGCAGCCGCAGCAAAGGACTGGCCAAAGAAAATCTCTTCAACAACTGAGAGACCAAGTCCTCCACATCCGACAAATTCCCCCAAGGGGAACGGAATGCCTTAATCGCGGCCCACTTAGCCTGCAAAGTGGAAACGGGTAACCGCTTCACAAACCCCTCCCAGAGAAACTGCAGTACCTACAGAGAGCAATCCACGGGGACAATTCCCGAGCCCGACACCCTAGCTGGAAATTCCCACAATGACGCCCATAGTAGAAGACGTATGAGACTGTTGCAGTGCCAAGGATAAATGCTCAGGGAAACCCCAATGCTGCCACCCCTGCCTCTCAACTTCCACACTGACAGCCACGGCAGTAGGAGAGACATCGGAGAAGACCGCAGGATATGGAAAGCATTGGAGAAACCAGGGACCCTTTACCGCCAACAACCTGAAAGTGGGGAACCAAGACCAACAATGCCAAAACAGTACCTCAACCACCACTTCCCGGGACACCCGCCCTAGGCGAGCCAAAAACCGGGGGTTCTGCGCAAGTGGTGGGAAAGCATACAGCAGATGCGATAGCCAAGGAATGGTCAGAGCATCCACCCCCAAGTCCCCTCCTTGAAGGACACTGGAGCAGAACCAAGGCAGTTGAGCATTGTGCCTGGAAGCGAAGAGGTTGAGACAGGGATGACCAAACCTCCTGCACACAAGCCAAAAAGCCTCTGGAGTCGGATATACCTCCTGGGAGGTGGGAAAATTACGACTAAGGGCATCTGCCACCCCGTTATCTACACCCCAGATATGAACAGCGGTGAGAGACAACAGATGCCCCTCCTCCCAACAAAACAAGGAAATCACCACCGCATTCAGAGACTTGGACCGGAATCCCCCCTTGATGATTCAGGTAGGCCACTGACACCATGTTGTCTGACTGCACAAACACTTTGCACCCCAACAACCAACTGCGGAATCGCACGACTGCTCTGGATCCTGCTGTCAACTCCCGCCAATTTGAAGAACGCCTCCCCTCCGGAAGGGACCAATGACCCTGAAGTGAGTCGTACTTCAATGTCGTCCCCACCCGAAAGCACTGGCATCCGTCATCTGGACCGCCGGAGGAGAGGGTTATAATGGCTCACCCCGGGAAAGGTTGTCTGGCACTGTCCAACAGAGCAGGGCTGGGACGCCCGAAGGAGCCACCAGAACCAAAATGACCAAATTGCAAAAGGATTCAAACGGGCCAACAAATATAGCCACAGTGGCCAGATATGAAACCCAAGCCACTGTGAAAACCATTGCTGCCATGAGACCTAGAAGCCTCAACCAGAGATGGACCGGGAAAGAGAACCCCATCAAGAACTACAGAGCAAGGGAACCTAAGGTCGCCGCCTGCGAGACAGGCAGGACCACCCTTTTCAGATCGGTGTGAAAGCATGCCCCGATGAGAAAGTCAAGTCATGCGAGGGCTCCAGTTGACACTTGGGAAGGTTCAGCAGAAACCCATGGGCCCGCAACGCTGAACACCAATTCCCGATCAACTGATCCGGAGATGGAGCATGGATCAGCCAATCGTCCAAGTATGGGTAGACGAGGACACCCTGAAAATGGAATGATGCCAGCAACGGCACCACCACCACCACCTTGGTGAAGACCCTCGGGGCGGACCTCAGGCCAAAAAGCAGCACCCAAAACTTGAAATGATGGCCTGAATGCAAAACCACAGGAACCTGGGGTGAACCGGGACATGATGGCAAGCATCCTGGAGATCGAGGGTGCACAAGAAATGGACCGAGAGAACCAACTGAATCATGCGATGAAGAGTCTCCATTCGGAAGAGCAGATGAATATCAAATTTGTTGATGGCTTTTAAGTCCAGGACCAGCCGGAACCCACCTGTCACTATCCCCCCAGCCCGACCTCTAGAGGAGGAACTTCCTGAGTCGCTCCCTTCTCCAAGAGAGACTTGATCCCCAGAGACAGCTTGGCCCGCTTGGTCCAACAGGATGGCCAAGGAGTCAGACGAATCCCTGAATCCGGAAGAGGCCCTGAAAACTCGATGCGATAACCCAGATGCACAATGTATAGAATCTACACATCGGAACAGGATTGCAACCAGGCCGGGAGAAAGAATTGAAGCCGACCTCCGACAAACAATCCGGTATCCGATGCCATATAGTCAGGGATGAGGTTTCGGAGGGAGCCTTCCTATCCCGACCAGAAGAGAACATCCCATGACCCCTAGAAAACTGCCTCTGAGAAGGGGGGCGAAAAAAACACGTAGGTTTGGAAGAATCCACCTTACCGGAGGGCTGCTTAAATGAAGAAGAGTGCTTTTTCCTCCTTAAAAGGCCTATGCAACTTGCCCTCCAACTCCTCCCCAAACATCAGAGTCCCCATAAAAGGCAAGCGCAGGGCTGAAGCTTTCTGAGCAGTATCAGTCTACCAGTCCTTCAATACAAGATTGTAGCGGCGCACCCAGAGATCCCCCGGCCCTCCCCCTCCGGAAAGGCCCGAAGCCCTCATCAGGTGAAAGGACACATAAGAAAGGAATTCCACCTACCTCTGGATATACTCCAAAAGCCCGGAACGGTCAGACGTATCATCCAATGATTGATACACGGGTTTGACATCCTAAATCAGAGACAGGGCAACGCAAGTACCATAAATGCCAGCCCGCAGGCCCAGATGAGAACAAGAGTACACCTTCCGAAGGGAAGCACCCACCTTCTTATCCACAGGATCTTAAATCACAGCATCCTCAGCCAAGGAAGTCCGACCCACAAGACTAGCCGCAAAAGAATCAATTAGAATGGAGCCAGCAAATCCTTTGACATGTCTTGAAGCGGGTAAAGCTTAGCCATGAACCTGGGAGGCATGTTATAATCAGGATCCCTCCACTTCCGCTTCAGAACCTCATGAATGTAGGGATGGACCGGCACATCCACAGCAGCTGAACTCTGAAACTGCTGCCGCAACGAACCATCAGACGTGCTGGGCGCCTCATCATTAGGAAAACCTGTGTTGGACTTGACTTGTTTCAGCAAGTCTGGCAACATATCCATGTCAATGTATTTTCCCTTCTGTTCCTCACCCCCATCCAATCCTCTTCAGAACTGGAAGAATGAGAGGTATGAACAGGAAGAGAGCCCTTGCAATGGCCCCTCCCCATCTCACACAAAGTTTCCTTAATCAACCTCTTGATCCTAGCATCATCGCCCTCCCTGTAGCGTTTTGATTGTGCAGGAGAAAGGAGAGGAACAAGACTACGAAGAGGAAGACGAGGAGCGCTCCAAATGCTTGAGCTTCTTGGAATTCTTCCCCATGTCTCACCGAACATCAAGACGCCACCAGGCGCCAACAGCATTAGGAAGTCCCAGGCGGTCACCCTTTTAGGTATTAACCAGACCTGACCCTGCGCATATTCTGATTGTACAGATAATTTCAGGAGCAAGAGGGAAGTATGGCCGTAGGAGTTCAAAGCAATCTGAACAGGGGCATACCAGGCACTATTCCCCAGCCAGATGCGGCCAAAACAGCAAGAAGACTAGCCCAAGCTGACCCACAGCCGAGGACAGCTGAGAACCAGGCAGTCTACAAGAGCAAGCCGCCGAAGCACAGATCCAGCCCGACCCGCCTGATGCACAGAAGCAGAGAAGGCAGCAGTAATCCGGGCTCAGAACACCAATGCAGTGCCACAAATATACACACAAAAACCGCTATGCGGTACTCACCCAGCCCGGCCGTCTTAAGGGTCCAGAAAACAGCCCTGCAGCAGGCAACAATAACCGGAAGGGAATTCCTCCCGGAA
Source organism: Lissotriton helveticus (assembly GCF_964261635.1). Lineage (NCBI taxonomy): Eukaryota > Metazoa > Chordata > Amphibia > Caudata > Salamandridae > Lissotriton > Lissotriton helveticus. The sequence continues at coordinate 354,485,581 of NC_136061.1, read as the reverse complement.
ACCACCTCGCCAAAGCGAAGAGATGCTGCGACTCCCGACGTGCCCCACAACCCAGGAGGCGCGGCCCGGGCTTCTCCAGCGACAACAGGAACCATGTAGGAGGAAATCCACGTCTTCCCCCAAAGCCAGCCAGGGAAGGGGACCTGAAACACCAGCAACACCCCCACCGCCTGGCGGCAGAAACGCAAGTAAATCAGGAGCTTCCCAGCTCCTGTCTCGTCCCAATCTGTCAGTAGGCAGAGAAAAAGAACAGAGGGAATGCTGGGATAGGTACGTTTATGTACTCCCAGTGGGAGAGGGTGGGTAGGGCCAGCATTCCTTTGTTCTTTTTTCCTGTTGGTAAGATAGGATTATCTCACTTTGTTTATGAATGGGACAAGAACAGGAGGGACTTGAGGATAATGGGCTTAGTGGTGTAACTCCCCTGTTAATGTCTATTCTGCTGCAAGTCACAATATATACACATGCTTTCTTGCATAGACTGTCAGCTATGTTGTAAATAAGCAATTATACACATGTATGCTTTCCTCGTTAGCTACTGTATGTTTTTCAAACACCATATGTTATGCAATGCACACTTTCTGCTGGATGTAAAAATCAGTCAGAAGGATGCTCCTAGAATTAAGTTGACCGTATCTGATTGTACTCTTATAGGGTTGAGTTGCTGACCATCTATATTTAGGCTATCTGGTTTTAGGTTTAAACCTATAATAACTGATAAAACCCCACTGAATGGATAATAGACATCACCGGTGTAAACATATAAACACTGAAAAAGACCTTCGCGACCACAAACTAAGTGCCAAATTCAAAGAAAGGAAAAGATGAGTGAAAGAGTCCTGTTTCTTTTTTTCTGAAGGGGCCAATACAATGTAACTTTATTATACAAGGCAGCAGCAAGAAAGAATAGGCTAACATTCTGCTTGAGTTTTGTTGTGTAGGGATGTCACTAAAATATTGTCTCTTCTTCCGCCTGCTTTTTTCAGTTTTGTGGTCTTTAGTCTAAAGATGCAGTGTTTAGAAGCATGTTTTAGGTCTTATTTAGTTATTTTATGAACTGTAGAGAATCAGAAAATATAAAAATCTTATTTGATATTTTGGTTACATTAGATTTTACTGATTGGTAAAATGGCTTGTTTCATAAGAATCTTTTCCAATATGTACCATCACATTTACCCACAGACAGGGAATTGGTGAAATTCTTTGATACATCAGCCCCACTTTTCTAGTGGGTCAGTATTGATTGCCAAACACCCATGGCTTTAAACATTCAATGCAAGGTATAGTGACAGGTATATGTAAAAATAATTTTGGCACCAAGCATCTGAGATTGTGGTGCAAACATGACAACAGACGTTGGTAAACATGAAACGCAGTGCCAGTTGGAATGATGCTGAAAAAAGTTCCTACCAAGTTCAATAAAGATTGGGGTGATATTATTTGTATTTGCAATAATACAGCTAAATATATGAAAAAGTTGTATGATGACCTGTCAAAGTCAATACCTGAGCTGAAGTGCTTCCCTGTAAGTGATCCTTTTCCACATGCTAGATGGTATGATGAAAGCATCTTTACGATCACTGCAACATGCTCCATGTAAGAATTCTTGGCACTTGGTAAGCAAGAAATGTTGAGGAGCAATTCAGGAAATTTTCGTTTACAGTCTATGGGAAATGGCTTGCAATGATGCATAGAAATGTCCCTTCACCAACCATGGCATTCAAAGTTAATGAAGCCTCATTGAAGTATTTTTCACAAGTTTTAGATCCCTTCTTTTTTTCCCCCAGACTTTGAAAAGTGTTGCGTCATTTTTGACTGCTTCAATAATTAAGGGCATATGTGCACAATTCAACGCATATATTGCAGAATATGTCCTTGAGATTCACAATCTTCAGGTACACCAGTATTTGCATGGAAAGCTATGTCATTGGCCAGAGTTAGCAAATTGTGTACTGGCTGGGTTGGCATTGCCCATCTCTAGTGCTAATGTTGAGAGGACCTTTTGACAGATGAACTTCAACATAGGAAGGAAAGAGGGAGCGCGCATGACCACAGACTCACTAAAGAAGTATTGTATGGTGTACTACAAAAAGTTTGAATTGTAAAAATGTATTTGGACCTCGTATACCCTGTACACACGCTATCTATACACATGCACTGTCAGTGCAGAAAGCAAGTAATAATTAAAAGCAAAACATTACATAAACACAGGAAAAACACTGTTCTGTTTTAATGGCGCAAAAATGTGTAACCACTGTTTTTAAAGTATTGAAAAAACTTGAAAAAAACACCAGAATTTACCAAAAGTAGAAACTGAAAACAAGAAAGCCTATCTATAATCGATTTTTATCCCCGAGTGGCTTGTGTCCTTGCTGAGATTCAAACCAGTAAAATATAGGTCACACTAAATGTTAGCAGCCTACGCTTAGCTGGCTGTGCCATCTTGTTGACTACTCTGCCTCTGCTTTTGCATCCTTGGCCATCCACAAAAATAGCCCCTTAGATCCTGAATAGCTGCCATTAGACCCTACAGAAAATCTTTGTGGAGGGTATATCCCAGAGAAGGTTAATTCTGGTAATCACTGCCTCTAAAGCGCCCACAGAGTCCGTATTGTTTCCTAAACCTCTTACCTCCTTGTTCTACCAAACCGTCTTGTCGCCCCACAGCTTCATACCTTTACTCAGCCAGTAATCAAACTTGTGGTCCTTCCCTGTTTGGTGCAAACTTAGCGCTATAAGAATCTTGCATACTTTTTCTTCCAATCTTCTCTCACAGTGAATATTAGTTCCTTTTGCCCTCTGTGGCTCTCCAAGACCCAGTCTGAGAGCTCATCAGACAATGCTTCTTTGCAAGATAATATTCCTATGCTGCTGAAATGAATGTCTACAAAATTATCACCTGCTACAAAAAAAGCCTTTTCTGTTTTTAGGAAGGAGGCCTTTGTTGGCCTTGATGTAGTTCCTTATGAGGTATCGTTTATCCAGTTGCTTTTGTGTGAAATAAGTGGAACATCTGATGAGTGAGGATATTTTTTTATTTTTATTACGTTCACTATTAAGACTTCTTAAATGGATGCTACTTATCAAACTTTCACCATGTTTATTCATAAAAGTTAATGTAATGGAGAGAGTGAATATTCCACACAATACAGACTTTCATTTATAGTTCAGGAGAACTTGTTTTAGTATCTTTTTGTGTGTGTGGTTTTTTTTCTTTAGGAGAATTAAGTCTACGCATTACTAACATGGCCAGTTGTTTGTGGCATGTCTCTGAGTGAACACAAGACTATTTATTCATGTACATTTGGCACACATATATACCCTACTATGCTTTCAAAACAGCCCCGTTTCCGTTTCTTAGAAAGGCCCCTAAACACCACATCTTTGCCCTGCTACCCTTGTTATTTTTTGGTCTGTTTCCTTTTCATAACCTGGGCTGGGTTCGTTATCTCGTAACATGCTGACCTATAGAGATGCTGTCTACCAGTACTTCTTGACACTCACCCATCTTTTCATTCAGCTGTATCCTGGCGTCTCGTTGTATGGAACACTGCGACCTCCATGCCCTGTATTTTTAGATCCTTCCTCTGTTGCTGGAATGAGCTCCCTTCAGTCGTCCTAGAAGTCGTGTAAGCTTCCTTAGGTCTCGTGTTCGGCTGGAACAATGCGCATCTAGGAAACGTCAGCAGATAAAGTCACGGTTTCCACGGCGTTCGGTTTAGATTTGTTGTCCATCTAAAGTTGAAAGGGCGCATATATAAAATTAAGGTTTCAAGGATGGATCCAAATATTGCGACAATTACTAAATGAAGCCGTTATAACCATGGTAAGATTTTCCTACACAGGTTAATAAGGGTTTTTATTTTATTCCCCTATTTCACGATTTGGGTGGTTTTTTTTTCATTTCTAATCAAAGAAGTGAGTTAGCTTACCAGAAATAGTTGATCTGTGGTCATCGCACACTATGTATTTAAAACTCTGTACTGTGGCAGTCTGTTATAAAACTACCCTTATGTATGTTAAAACCAGGCACTCCAGGCTGGGAAGCGGAGATTACAATTTACCCTTCTCTCTTTCTAGTTGTCCACACTGCTTCCCTTTCTACTTACTTGGAATCCCTGCCAGCTAATTCTGGAGAGCCTTCATCAATATGCAAATATCACAGAATATGGCACTTTGATCACTCTTTTCATCGATTGACCGATCTGGTGCATCCTAATGGAGTTCACTTTCCTCACTGGCGCCACACCCATGCCTACTGCTCCTCTGAATCACCAATATTTTGTCAGATTATGTTGAGTCTGAAAGACTTTGCTTACCACTTTTTTCGCCCCCTGGGGATTGTGAAAAACATGTGTTCGATACATGTGAGCTGTAGATCACATGCTGTGCATAGTTCGTCATCTAGTGTTGCGTCTGGATGTTTGCACTTCGTTTTTCTTCGAAGTCACGAGGTAGGTGACTCCTCCTTTCGATGATAGTGCGCATGGGCATCGACTCCATTGTTAGATTGTTTTTTTCTGGTTTGGATGCTTAACCGTTCCTTCGGTTTCCCTCGGTGCGCAAGATACTCACCCTCGATGGTACTGTTTTCGATCACGTTTTCCCTTTAATCGCGTATCGTATTTACTTGCAAAAACCAAACTTTCGATCAGAAAGCTTGTGGAAGGCCATGGGGCCTACCGGAGTCAGGCCAACCTGCAGTCAATGGAACGAACTCCCTTTAAATTCTGCTTTTAATGTCACTCGAAATACCCGCGCACCGACTCACACGAAGTGTGTAATCTGTGTTTGTCCCCCGAACACTGAGAACAGGACTACTACACGTGCCAGACTTTCCTCTCCAAGAAGCCAGCTCACAAGCTCCATTCCGGACATCTTCGGACACCAATTGGACGAAGAGGCCAGTGAGACCATGGGAACCGAGGCGGAGGAGGAAGAGGAGCAGGAGCCGATCGCCATCCCAGAGCTCGACTCCGGCCAAGAGGATGACATCCCAGATGGACAACTTACCGTGAGTACAGCTCCCCCCTCGTCTCAAGACCCAACTCCACAAAAGAAGGCGGCTCCGGTCCAACCCCCACCCTCGGGCTCCGGTCGGCACCGAGACCATGCTTCAGACACCCCGCCTTCTTGCTAGGCACCGAAGCCTACCAAAAAGTCTTCTGGCTTCGAAAAGATTCCCTCTAAATCAAGTTCGGACCCGAGACCTTCGGGGTCGAAACACAAGTACGGCACCAACCCCCATCATCCGGCACTGAAACACACTTGGGATCCAAAAATATCAACACCCAAGACTTCAGCACCGAAACCTTCGGCACCGAAACAGTTAGATGTGCCGAAATCACCAAAAATAGATACAGAATGGTGAGTTGCACACCTTTTTAATCCCATGCTCCAAGTAAACCTGGTTTGATGTACTCTCTTAATTAAACCTGCTCGGCGTGCCAGCTTCCTCTGCGCTCTGTCCAATTGCGCTGCAATAATGATAAGAACACAAGGGAACCGCATTTCGATTCCCATCAAGCTGCACAGCCATTATTTCAAAACTAATCCAATGAATTAAATCCATAAACAGCTTATTCCACAATTTTATCCTTTCATGTTTGTTCTTTGTACTCCTCTGTTTCCTTCAATTCATTTGACTCATTTCTGTTACATTTCATTGTTCTTCAAAAAAGCACAAGAATGCAGCATGCTTCCACGTGTCATCATTTATTTCAAAAACACCCAATGCATTTCGGGCATAAAACTCTTCTTCGGGGGTATCTATAAAAATAAAAAATATACATCACCAATAGTTGCAAATATCATGCTTCTCTTGCGATCTACATGCTGCATGCACTCAAAATAAGTACACCACTGTGGGCCTACTGCACGCACCTATGTACACTTAAAAATGTGTGCAACTCACCATTCTGTATCTATATTTGAATGAACTTTCTGTCCTAAAGGAGAGTTTGCACCCGAAAAAGGACAATTGATAATATGAACAGGTTAAAAACGTTTGGACATTAACATCAAGATATTGCGCAAGAATGTTTGTTTCCCTGCCATGTACAATTGTAATCGTGGAACATAACTTTTACCAGCAATGAGATTTTTAGCGATTATCATGCATTTGTGAAAAACAGTTTACATGCAGCAGTTATTGTGAGCCGTTTATTTGACACTGTCGTTTTAGCTTTGAACATTGCTTTACATGAAGAGACCAGGAGTGTTGTGTTGTTAGAGTGGGGAGCGTTGTGCTAAATCTTGCAGAGGTGCATTCTGGGTAGTTGAGTTCCAAAAAACTGGGAACAATAGAGCGAGCTTATGAGCATGCGTGGTTATTAGGTGCGGAGCTAAGCGCAAGTGATTATTCACCTGGGGATAGTAGAGCACATAAAAGTGGGTGGTAGTTGCAGAAAGTTGAGCTGTTTGATGCCGACGGACCAAGCGGGAGTAATTCGCGTTTTTTGCCGCGAGATAGAGGGAATCTGGGTGATTTTAGAATACGTGCAAATTCGGAAAATGTTTATTTAAAGACAAAGGAACATGTGACACGGTAAGCTTGGGGCAGAGAATGTTATTATTAAACAGCAAGCACTGGCTGGAGAGGTAATAAATCATAGAGCACAGCTTCGCTGAGTAGAGTTCAGATAATGGGCTTCTGGGGTGAAAGTGGCAAATAGAGGACGATTCTAATTATGTTGGTAGTAGGATTACACACATTTAGTAAGTGTACATAGGTGCGTGCAGTAGGCCCACAGTGGTGTACTTATTTTGAGTGCATGCAGCATGTAGATCGCAGGATAAGCATGATATTTGCAACTATTGGTGATGTATATTTTTTATTTATATAGATACCCCCGAAGAAGGGTTTTATGCCCGAAATGTATTAGGTGTTTTTGAAATAAATTGTGACACGTGGAATAATGCTGCATTCTTGTGCTTTTTTGAAGAACAATGAAACGTAACAGAAATGAGTCAAATGAATTGAAGGAAACAGAGGAGTACAAAGGACAAACATGAAGGATAAAATTGTGGAATAAGCGGTTTATGGATTTAATTCATTGGATTCATTTTGAAATAATGGCTGTGCCGCTTGATGGGAATCTAAATGCGGTTCCCTTGTATCGAAATCGCCAAAAAGAACGTTTCGACGCTCCGATCAACAAACCGGATCCGAAACGAAAAGTGCTGTATATTCATCCTCAAACTGGACATATCACCTCTAAAGTGACTTTAAAAAGAAGGACTGATACAGAGGAAGAATAACACATTCCTTTAAAGAAGGGAGCGGTTGGAAATAACCCTTCCCCTCCTCCTCTTCCTTCACCTCAGTTTCAGCCTATTTCACCTGAACATTCACCACCACATATATGTTATGTTATAGGTGCTTATATAGCGCGCAGCTGCCCCAGCTAAGGGGCGTCCGGCGCTTGATAGACAGGAGACTCGGCTACCGCAGGAATGGAATAGCGGCTATAACATAACAGAGCAGTTTAACAAAAGAGGTAGGTTTTGATACACCTGACAACCAAGATGATGGGGATGCTACTCAACCAATACAAGGCCCATGGGATGATTAAAATACCAATTCACCCACGGGCGATGATCCTGATTTTATATCCTAACAAGCCCTCTCCACCAGATGACCGTATAGGCTACATTGAGTTACTGGGTAGAGCTGCCAACTACCATGGGGTGCAGCTACATAAGGACTCCTTAGAAGAGGATTTCCTCTTTGAAACCCTCAGTACCATGCAGAGGTCATCACATACACTGGGTATGCTCAAGGGGATGATCAAGCATGTACATGACATTTTTAACAACTCTGTCAGAGCTCATATTCTTATCCCTAGAGTAGACAAAAAATACAAGCCAGCACCATCGGACCCAGTCAGTTGCCACTAGACTCCCTGGTTGTGTCCAATGCAAGGAAAAGGGCTAACTCCCAAACATGAGATGCTCCACCCCCAGATAAAGAATCCAAACTTATTTAAGCTTCTGGGAAAAGGGTGGCCTCTCATGCAGTCAATTTCTGGCGTATCTCCAACACTCCGGCAGTGCTAGCACGATATGACCGTGTACACTGAGACGAGATGGAGCAATTAATACAATATTTGCCCAGGAACACAGATGTAAGACACAAGACCTTGTGCGTGAAGGGCATCTTATTTCCAATAATACTATAAAATGTTCCCTAAATGCTGCAGACACTGCTGTTAGAGCGGTAAACACCAGTGTCTTTCTGAGAAGACATGCATGGCTTTGCATATCAGGGTTTAAACTAGAGGTGCAAACCACCATTTCAAACACTCTCTTTGATAAAGAGCATCTATTTGGCCCAGTAGTAGATTCTTCACTAGAGAAAATGAAGAAGGACACTGAAGTGGCCAAATCCATGGGAGCCCTTCAGTCAGCACAAAACTGTGGTTCCTTTCGGCTCTCCTTTTACAGCAGAGGCTCTAAATATACCTCCTTGGAGACCACCTCCACCTATAAGGGTAATAACCAACCCTCTCCATCTTGGGGTTACTTCAGAGGGGGGTTACAGAGGTAACCACGGCAAAGGTAGTGGCAGGGGTTGAAACACACGTACCTCCCCCTCCAATACAAAGCAGTGACTTGCCTCCACTTCCCCTGACCATTCAACACCTGTCGCGGGGAAGACTGTCAGATTTCCTACCAATATGACCGTCAATAACAACAGACAATTGGGTACTACAAACTATCCGTTCTGGTTACTGCCTGGAATTCATCAACATGCCTCCAAACATTCCACCAAAATCACACAAACTTTCACCAGATCACCTACACCTCCTCAAACAAGAAGTTCAGTCTCTACTTTTAAAAGGAGCTATAGAACCCGTACAACCACAACATCACGGGTCGGGCGTATACTCTTTTTACTTCCTAATACCCAAAAAAGATGGTTCTCTCAGACCAATATTAGATCTCAGAGAACTAAATCTTTATATTCAGTCAGATAGTTTCCATATGGTGACACTGCAACAAGTATTAGCTCTGCTGCAAAAAAGCGACTTTCGGTCTACTTTAGATCTAAAAGACGCCTATTTTCATATTCCAATCCACCCTGCTTATGGCAAATTTCTCAGGTTCTTGGTAGCGGGTCAACACTTCCAGTTCAAGGTACTTTCGTTCGGAGTCACCACTGCTCCTAGAGTCTTCACAAAGTGTCTGGCATTAGTAGCTGCTCAGCTGAGAAGACAAAGCATCCATGTCTTCCCATACTTGGATGAATGTCTCATCAAAGCCAGTACATACCAGCAAATCCTTCAGCACACTTTCAGAATAATCCGGCTACTACATCAACTAGGTTTCACAATCAATGCGACAAAATCACATCTCCAACCAGACAATACTCAGGACTACCCAGGAGCTACACTAAATACTGAAAAAGCCCTGGCAGTTCCCAGAGCAGCCAGAATTCGAAATATTAAGCCTTTAGTTATTCGATTTCAACCCAATCATTGCATTCCAGCTCAGGTTTATATGCAATTGCTGGGAATGATGGCATCCTGTATCATAATCGTCCCCCATGCCAGGCTGCACATGCGTCCACTTCAAGAATGCTTAGCCAGTCAGTGGAACCAGTCACACGGTCTATTGACAGATCTAGTGTTGGTAAGCGGACGTACTCTTCGCTCTCTGCTGTGGTGGAACACACTAAATTTGTCAAAAGGACGGCCTTTCATAGACCCAGTTCCACAGATAGTACTGACAGTGGACGCGTCCCTCACTGGCTGGGGAGCTCATCTACAACAACAGACAGTTCAAGGCCTGTGGAGTCAACATCAGATGTTAGTTCACATCAACCATCTAGAGCTGCTTGCAATATTTCTAGATTTCAAGTCATTTCAGACTCACCTGGAAGGAAAAGCTGTCTTGGTTCGTACAGACAACATGGCAGCTATGTATTACATACAAAAATAGGGGGGAGGGGACACCCTGTCTCCAACTGTCACACTTAGCCCAAGACATCTGGAGATGGGCCATTTACCACAAACTTCATTTCATAGCGGAACACCTCCCGGGAGTGAACAACCATATTGCAGATCTCCTCAGCAGACAGAGACCGCAAATACACGAATGGGAACTCTACCCTCAGGTTCTCCTCCCATACTTTCAAAGTTGGGGAGTCCCTCACATTGACCTGTTTGCCACACAGCAAAACGAAAATGCCAAAGCTTTGCCTCCAGGTACCCACATCCGCAATCCAAGGGCAATGCACTACGGATGCACTGGTCAGGGATTTTTGCCTTTGCTTTTCCGCCTCTCCCACTCATTCCATTAGTGGTTCAGAAGCTCAGGCAAACTTCTCTCACACTAATCCTAGTAGCTCCCACATGGGCACGTCATCCATGGTTCACAACCCTGCTGGAGCGATCTCTAGTCCGCATCAAAAGCTACATTTAACCTCCAGTCTCCTCACACAGAGCCATAGAGAAATAAAACACCCAGATCCCAAGCAACTGAACCTCGCAATCTGGCACCTGAAGTCTTAGTTTGGTTACTTAAATCTTCCACCGGAATGTATGAATATCATTAGGGAGGCTAGAAGACTTACTACAAGCGCCTGCTATGCGGCTAAGTGGAAGAGATTTGTTATTTACTGTGGTAACAATCATATCAACCCTCTTGATGCTTCCATACAGAGCATCATATGCTATCTGTTACACTTGCAACAGTCAGCGTTAGCTTACACCTCTATAAGACTACACCCAGCGACAATTGCATCATATCTACAAAATAGACAGTATTTGTTGTTATTTAGAGTACCTGTGATCAAAGCTTTCATGTAAAGACTAAAAAGAGTCATACCACCAAAATTTCCACCAGCTCCAGTGTGGAACCTAGTCCTCACAAGGTTGATGGGCCCACTTTTTGAGCCTATGCACAAATGCGAACTACGGTTCCTCTCTTGGAAAACCGCTTTCTTCATTGCAATCACATCATTAAGGAGAGCAAGTGAATTACAGGCATTAACCATACAAGAAACATTTTTCCAACTACACAAAGACAAAGTGGTTCTTCGTACTAATCCTAAATTTTTACCTAAGGTCGTATCTGCATTTCACATAAATCAGTCGGTAGAATTACCCGTATTACTTCCTCAACCTGATTCAGTTGCAGAAAGAGCTCTACACACCTTGGATGTTAGAAGAGCACTCTTGTACTACTTTGAAAGGAGCACTCTTGTACTACTTTGAAAGGACATCTTTTCGTAAAACAAAACAACTCTTTGTTGCTTTTGCGCCATCAAACAAGAGCAATTCTATCTTCAAATCAGGTATTGCAAGGTGGATTGTTAAGTGCATTCAAACCTGCTATGCGAAAGCAAAGCAAACTCTAACTGTACCCCCTAGGGCAAATTACACTTGTAAGCTAGGGACCACTATGACTTTTTTAGGAAACATTCCTATTGTTGACATTTGCAAAGCTGCAACATGGTCTACATCACACATATTCACTAAACATTATTGTGTAGATGTGTCAAGCAGTACTTATTTCAGACAATTCCAACAGCTACAGGTTAGCCTCCGCTTTCGGAGGATACTCTTATGTAATCTATGCCCAGCATGTGATCTACAGCTCACATGCCTATAACGGATAATGTTACTTACCCAGTAAGCATCTGTTCTTGGCATGTAGAGCTGTAGATTCACATGTGCCCGCCCACCTCCCGGATACCTGTATCTGCTACAGTTCTCTATTTAATTCACATACATACGCATGGACATCTCTATCCTTTACTACTATTCCATTCTCGCCTTCCGCGGCAAGCAATCTAACAATGGAGTCAATGCCTATGCACACTATCATCGAAAGGAGGAGTTGCCTACCTCGTGACTGGAAAGACGACTTCGAAGAAAAACAAAGTGCAAACCTCCGGACTCAACACTAAATAGCGCTATGCACAGCATGTAAATCCACAGCTCTACATGCCTGGAACAGATTCTTACAGCTTAAGTAACATTCTCCCTCTGCTCCTTAATCTCCTCAGCCATTCCTTTCTCACAGATGAGGAGAATGCGGATAACTTTACAGAGTGTTCGCAGGAGATAGTATAGTATATGTGGCCCTTTATTGGGGACATTATCCGGTGTTGAAATAACAGGTGAGGTTGTTCAGACACTGAGGCTTCCCTTTCTTGAACAATGGCTGCCCCTACGCAGCCTCTTCTGCTATAATCACAAACTTTTACCTCTGAGTGTGTGCTCATCATTCATTCTGCTGTGCTTCCACAATGGTTCACTGAAGATGTAACCTTCATCAGAAATTCAAATCAGAGCGTACTATATGGTGCATTTGTCCCTTCAATACAGCTCCAGTTTGGTTTGTGAAGGTGCATGAGACTCTTAACTAAACAAAAATAAAAAGCCAGAGCCCTTGAAGAATTGTAATTATTCTTTACTGACTAAAGGTATTTCTGCAAAGTCTAATCTTCCTACGCAGGCAGCATGCTTTGATGAAGGTGAGTAGGCTGATGGTGACTCAGTGAAGCCTTCTTTCTGTTATTTTATGGGTATCTTACAATAGGTATTCATTTGTCCGGACTCCTGTGGGTATTCCTATCTACAGTGCTATGAGTGGCAGTAATGAGTTGGCAGAATGTGCTTTATAAGCAACATGTTCCCATCACTGCTTGCATGCATGCCATCACACTTTTTTCTATCCACGAAACGGTGTAGCTCTGAATATACTCCTTTCGCACTGAAAATTCCTTACACAGGGTCTAGTTTTGCTACTTTAAAACTAGGACTGCACCATTTTTGTGAGCGGTTTGTCTTGTGTCTGCACATTGCTTCAGCTCTGGTAGCTTCTGACACAATGGTCTAAATGTAATCTATGCATGTTATACCATTCGCAGCAGCTGACCCTCATAACCTCTGCGTCGTGTTCGTTGGGAACAGTCATTCAGTGCACTCATGCTGTCTGCTACAACGTGTATACGTACCTCTGAAATATCCTAACTTGCATCGAGAAATGGTAGGTTGATCCATAACAAGATGTTGGAACTCCTACATCAATAAGTTAGATGGAATGTGGAGTGCCCCTTAAACAGTACTTCCTACACTTATATTGGATGAGGTAGCAAGACATCCTCTTCCTCACCAGGCACCCTCTCCCTCACTCTCTCCCAGAGAATCTTCTGCTCCCACTGGCTCTGCTAAAGTTGTGTGACTAAGCCTGGAGGAGATTACAGAGCCTGCTTACAAGACAGTTTTTAGCTCTTACGAGACAACTTGTTCCACCGTGTCTTTGTTGTCATGGTCTAGGAAAGTGGCATGAAACTGTGCAAGACCTTTCGATGTTGTGGGTCAAATTGTTCCATTCTCTGGAATCTATCAAAACCACAAGTTGAGTAGACGCAGAGGACTCGGGTAGTTTCATCTAGTATTCCAGCTTTGTCATTGTGGCTCCTTTGTATTGAGGCATGAGTACTTGTAAACATTTGCCCAGGGACCACAAAGTATGGTCTATGGTGTGACCGAGGGCCGCACTGTGGTGGTAGGGGGTCCTGGGTGGGTCAGGGATTGTTAAGGAGGCCTAAATAAAATGTTAAATAAACAGACAAGCATTTCTTTGCAGGTTAACTAAAGTGGTGCAGGACACCACAGTAGTCACTTCATTTAACCTGCAAATAAATGCTTGCACGTTTATTAAGCGTGAATATTTCTGAACATTAGTGCTCAGCAAGTGAGAGGAGTTGGCCTAACGGCTAGGGCGCTCGACCTCGGACCTGGGGATCTGGGTTCGAGTCTCGATAACAACGCCAATACCTCCTGTGATTCTGGGCAAATCACTTAATCTCCCCGTGCCTAAAACGAATGTGTGTCCGTCCTCATGTAACGTAACTGGTGCTATGTAAAGCGCTCTTATACCTGATTCGGTTCGGGTCTAGTTCGAGCTATGTAAAAACTCTGCAAAAAACAAAAAAAAACAAAAAAACTTTTGCCACTGTTTACCAGGGGGGCTGCATGTAAAGGTCAAGAGGACCGCAAATGGCCCCTGGGTCGTACTTCGAGTATCACTGTGATATGGGGTCAAATCAGCGTTTTTTCCTGGGTGTCCATGTCGCACCATCTTCAGAGACTTCCACCGGAGAGCTAAGCACAGCTGCTCCTTTGAATGGTCACTGTTGTACTACTGTCCTGTCCAGGTATTCCATTCTACTATGCAGAGTGGTTGGAAGTTTAGAGAGTGTCCCACTCAGTTAGTCTGCAGAGAGGCTTGGTGCAAGGCGAGTATACATAATATATAATTGCTAGGACATAGATTTTAAGTCACCTGCATTAAGGCCTATTCAATCACCTACCATAAGTGACCAACCCTCTTCTAAATATTTCTCTTAGAAACATTTGTGGTTGTAGATACACATGCTTTGCATACTCCTGCCATCTACACTTGGGTCAGGATGTGTGGAAGTTTTTTTCTTTGAAGAAGTCTTTCAAGTCACGAGGTAGAGTGACTCCTCTTGGTGATAATGTGCATGGGCATCGACCCCATTGTTAGATTTTCTTTTTGTCGTCTTGTTCGGACGTGTGTGCCTGTGCTCCGGGTCAAGAGCGTTACGGTGCTATGTTTGGTTGATGCTCACCCTCGTCGGTATTGTTTCTGATCACGTATTCCATCTTACATATCGAGATATGGAAAACATTATCGCTCGTTAGATCAATACGCCTCAACCATGGCCTTAAAGACATCGCCCTTCGGGGGCCTATATTTCTAACTACACCAGAGAATGCCCTGCTCGTGATAGATCATACATCTTTTTGTTTCTGCCTGAACTGCCACGCAAAATTCCCTCGGACCGACTTCCATCCGATCTGCAACCTGTGTTTGTCACTGGAACACAGGGAAGAAGGTTGCGAGGCCTGTGTATCTTTCCGTTCCAAAAAGACTCTTAGAGACTGTCATGCACGTCGGCGTGAAAGGCAGCAGAAAAGATTTGAAGACACCCCAACATCTTCAAGATGTCGAGGAAGAACTCCCTGGACCATCCGTTAAAGAGGCAGAGGCATTCTTCGTGGAGGGGAGTTCCGGGTCTGACCTAGAGCTCAAAATGGAGATGCGCGGGCTCAACAATCCGTGAGTACAGTAGGCTCTGTCCTCAATCCTGTCTTTAATAACCCAACAGACATTCAGTTCCTACCAAACAAAAGGCCCTTTGACCACCACTACATTCGGGCCTTGGTCGGCACCGAAAGCCTGATTCATACATCCCGGTGCCGAGTCGATCTTCGATACTGAGCCGACCAGCCCCATCTTCGGCTTCGACCGGACTGTTGGCGCTGAAAGAGAAACACACCTCTGCTTCGAAACCTGATCTCAGCAAGCCTGTGGAACCTAATCTCCACAAATTACAGTGGAGAAGTGTGGCTCAGGGGTTAGAGGCAGCAGACCCGGAAGCTGAGATCGGTCCTGGACCAGGGTTCAATTCCCCACCTCGGCGGGGTCTTGGGCTAAAAAATTCCACGGACTCGATAATTCTCGCCCCGGTGCCTCCTCGACTCACGGGTTCACACTCTGCGACTCTGGGCAATAGCTTGCTTAATCTCCACAACGGCCCCTCGCGGCGGGATGCCTGACTTTCACCTTGTGGATACCCTGCTATCTCACAGGGGAATACCAGGAAGGGTTGCCTAAGCAAGCGCCGGGAAACCCACTGCGGGTAGCTGTGCGCTATATAAGCTCAACTACATTTACATTTACATTTACACGAGAAACTGGATGCTCGTCAAAAGCAAATACACATCCAGCCCCACAAAGGGCGCGTTCTTACCAAACTATCGGTTCCGCCACCATCGCCATAGAAGAGACAACTCTCCTTCGAAGAGGCTATTGATACACCTATAAGAGAGGAAGGCGTACAAGGCCACCAGTCCTTTACCACTTTCACACCCCTCCACCACCTCTAACCCCTCCTCCACCTCCACTCCCCCTCGACCACCTCCACTCCCCCTCGACCACCTCCACTCCCCCTCGACCACCTCCACTCCCCCACTACCTCCTCCACTCCCCCTCCACCACCTCCACTATCTCCACCACAGTCTCCTTCTCGAACACACTCTGATGGAAGTCCCTTAGACCTAGCACCTCAATGGTCTCCACACTCTTACACAAGTAGTGATAGGGCAGGAGATGATAATTTTAGTACACCACCAACCCCACCCGACCCGTGGTCTCCATATGATATAGACCCTCCAGGGGGCAATGATCCAGACCTAGGCCCTGCTTGTCCATCTCTTCTTGATAATACCACATCGTACCAGGAGCTCATTGGTAGAGCTGCTATTTTTCATGAGGTAGAGCTACACAAAGAACCTCTGTAAGAGGTCTTCCTCTTTGAAACACTCTTCCACACACAGGGCCACCCAATATCTCCCTATGCTTAAGGGTATGCTACGTCATACAGACAACCTCTTTAAAGACCCTGCTAGAGCCAGAATCACGACTCCTAAGGTGAATAAAAAATATAAAGCCTTTCCATCCGACCCTATCTACATCGGGACAGATTCCTCCTTACTCGCTTGTAGTTACCAATGCTTGCAAGTGAGCTAATTCCAAAGCTGCCTCTGATGCACCCCCTTCCTGACAACGAAAGTGAAGTCATTGACTCCTCTGGTAAAAGGGTGGCAGCTCAATCTGCCATCCATTGGTGTATTGCTGACTCATTGAGTTTGCTTGCAATGTATGACCGTGCACACTGGGATGAAATGGAGAAACTCCTCCAGCCTCTCCCAGAGGAGCACAAGAAAATGTCTCCAGAGGCAAGCTCATCTCTTAACACTTCTGTGTGTTGTGCCTTGGATTCAGCAGATACCGCTGCTAGGGGGATCAATATTAGTATCCTGCTGCACCGCCATACTTGTTGCCAGAAGTACAGCAAACTCTATAAATGTCCCTTTCGATAAAGAACATCTTTTCGGTTGCCAGGTTGACCTGGCCGTGGAAAAAATGAAAGGATACAGAGACTGCCCGGTCTATGGGTGCACTTCAAACACCTAGTCCTCGTGGATCCTTTCGCTGCTCCAACTTCTAAACGGATCTGAAAACTACCTCCTCAGATGTCTGTCATACCAGTGGCCAAGGTCAGCCTTCCTCTCCCTGAGGTTACTATAGAGGCAGCAATGCCAAAGTTAGAGGAAAAGGTGCATCCGCACCTCTTGCTGCACCCAACACAAAACAATGACTTCCTTCTAAAAGCGCTCTCTCTCCCTCTCCCTCTCCCTCTCCCTCTCCCTCTCCCTCTCGCTCTCGCTCTCTCTCGCTCTCTCTCGCTCTCTCTCGCTCTCTCTCGCTCTCTCTCGCTCTCTCTCGCTCTCTCTCGCTCTCTCTCGCTCTCTCTCGCTCTCTCTCGCTCTCTCTCTCGCTCTCTCTCGCTCCCTCTCGCTCCCTCTCGCTCTCTCTCTCGCTCTCTCTCTCGCTCTCTCTCTCGCTCTCTCTCTCGCTCTCTCTCTCGCTCTCTCTCTCGCTCTCTCTCTCGCTCTCTCTCTCTCTCTCGCTCTCTCTCTCTCGCTCTCGCTCTCGCGCTCTCGCTCTCGCGCTCTCGCGCTCTCGCGCTCTCGCTCTCTCTCTCTCTCTCTCTCTCTCTCTCTCTCTCTCGCTCGCCTCTCCTTAAAGGACACCTACTTCCACCTACCCATAAATCCAGTGCATTGCAAATGCCTGAAATGTGTAATAGCAGGCAAACATTACCAATTGAAAGTCCTCCCACTCAGGTTGACCACTGCACCTCGAGTAGTTTTCAAATTCTTAGCAGTGATAGCAGCACATCTACTCAGACAAAATATCCTTATCTCGACGACTGGCTTATCAAAGCCAGCGCTCTTCCTCTGTGCCAGCAACACACTCAAAATATCATGGACCTGCTCGATCAGCTAGGCTTCACCATCTATGTCCAGAAATCTCATCTTCAACCTTTGCAGGCTCAACTGTATCTGGGTGCTATCCTAAACATACAACTAGGATTAGCCTATCCCAATACAGCAAGAATAAAAAAATTCTAAACACTACTACCACGTTTTTGCGAGCCAATCAATAGTTGACAGTCAAAACGGTCATGTACCTACTGGGTATGATGGCCTCATGCATCGCCATAGTGCCACATGCACGACTACACATGCGTCCTCTACAGGAATGTCATAGCTTTCTGCAGTGGTGGAACACAAACAACCTGTTAAATCGGCGGCCTTTCCTAGACCCTGTTCCTCACGTCATCCTGACAATGGTCGCATCACTGACAGGCTGGGGTGCTTACTTACAGGATCTCAGTTAGGGTCTCTGGGACACCAAACACCAGGGTCTCCTCATCAACTACTTAGAGCATCAAGCTGTTCACATAGCGTTGAAAGCGTTCATACTTCACCTGATCAGTAAGGTTGTCTCTGTCCAGACGGAGAATATGACAACTATGTACTATTTACAAAAACAAGGGGGGACACATTTACTACAGTTATCACGCCTATCTCAGACCATTTGACTTTGTGATCTTCATCACAACATCTATCTGTTAGCGGAATGCCTTTCGGGAACAGACACCGATTTTGCCGACCTCAGGAGGTGTGGCAACAAGTTCTCAAGTGGGAACTCCACCCTGAGTCCTCCTCCCTTACTTCCACAAGTGGGGTTTCCACAAATAGATCTGTTCGTAATTGCGAACAATGCAAAATGCTCAGACTTTGCCTCCAGCAACCACTATCCAAGGGCAATGCTTTATGGATGAACTGGTCAGGGATATTTGCCTATACTTTTACACCTTTTCCTCTTCTTCTGTACCTGGTTCAGAAGCTCGGGCACACATCTCTCACACTCCTGCTAGTGGTTCGACATGGGACCGACCGCCCTGGTTCACATCACTACTCGAACTATCAGTAGTTCCCCATGAGTAGCTTCCACTCAACCCGGACCTTCTTATACAGAACCATGGATAAATTAGGCATCCAAATCCCAAGGAACTCAACCTAGCAATTTGGCTCCTCAGGTCATAGAATTCAGTTATCTCAATCTCCCACCGAAATGTATGACCATTCTCATAGAAGCTTGCAAGCCTACTACTAGAGAATGCTATACAGCTACATGAGAAAGATATATTTTAATGTCATAATAAGAATATCAATCCATTTATTGCTTCAATACAAAACATTGTTTAGTACCTTCTGCATCTACAGCTCTCTAGCCTTGCATTCACATCCATACGCTTACATTTGGCTGAAGTGGCTGCCTATCTGCAAAATAGACAACACCTTTCTTTGCTGAATCAAGGCTTTTATGGGTGGTCCTAAAAGAATGATTTCACCCTGGGTTCTACCTTCACCTTCCATGAATCTTAACGTTGTTATTACAAGACTTATGGGTCCAGCATTTGAACTACTACATAAATACTCCCTTCAATTTCTATCTTGGAAGGTTGGATTGTTAATTCCCTTTATTTCAATCAGAGGTGTTGGTGAGCTCCAGGCACTAACCTTTTTAGACCCTTTCTTTCAGCTCCACAGACACATGGTGGTCCTTCACACCAACCCAAAATTCCTTCCTAAGGTGGTCTCATTTCCACCTTAATCAGTTGAGTTTTTTTCAGATATTATATGGATATTCAGTACAATACACTTTGCTACCATCATTACCACGACACATAGAAGTATCCGGATGAGTCATCAATAGCTTTGTACGAACAGTTCCCCAACTTCCCCCACTCCTGTACAGCTCTAGTAAAGGTGTAGATAGAGATTTTTACTATGATTTGTTACAAGGATGTGGCAGTGGCAGAATACTGCTTCGTATCATGCATATATCTTAACATAATAATAATGCTCTTGTTTATGGTTACAGTAGCCCCCTGTAACCAGGTGTCCCGGTATGTATATCATGTACATCAGCTTCTCTTCATACATGCCCAACATGTTCATCAGATTTAGTCTCGTCCCCTCACAGGTCCATAAGCATCTGTCTCCACGCTATCAGATGATCCTCCAGTCGTTCATCCCGTCTTCGATGTTTCATCCTGACTCCCTCAGCCGCTGCCCATTCAGACCTGTCTCGCAGCCATTCCTAATATCCGTTTGGTTAAGCGTTCAATCAATTAATGGCTATCCGCCTCCCAGCACTAACCCTAACATCAAAAGTTTCCAGCGAAGTTTCTTTTTTGTGGGGGTTGGGAGCAGGCCCAAAAACACTTCAAGTGGGGTGCCCTCAATCTCCCATCCAGTGCCTACCTTTAGATTCTGCAGCACATCTCTCCAGAAGGGCGCTATAACTGTACAATTCCACACCACATGCAGGAAATCCATCTCTGACGTGCCACATCTCTGGCATCTGTCTGATTGGGAAGAGTAGATAGCATGTAGAGTTTTTGGGGTGAGATACAGATGGTGTTCAATGTTATACTTTAGGAGTTTAAAGTGTACTTTTAAACTCACTGCACGCGTCTCCATGTGGATTATCCCCCAATCGCTCTTCCCACCTGTTGTGGTCCTTCGGGGTCACTTCTGGAGAATCTTCTCGTAACGCTCTGTAGAGGTGCCCCATAAGTCTCCGCCCCCGGCTACATCTAGTAACCTGCTCAGTGTTTGTGAAGGAATGGGCTCAGCTGGGCCAAATCTTGCACGCTGTAGATGATATTTTGTTGTATTGTCAATGACCCAATGCAAATGTGTATCGCGTCGTCACGTGTGATAAACTGTCCCCGAAGGTATAAATCAACCAGAAGATCACATCCTCCCTCTCGCCATTTTCGTATAGACACGATTTTCATTGTCCGCAGATGATTGAAGTATCCAAATCGGCATGTCATGTGCATAATGGGTCCGATGCAGAATCCTTCTGACCACCTGCTCCCAGATGCGACCCACCTGCCTAATCAACTTAATCAATAAGTTGAGTTACCTGTGTTCTTTCTTCAGCCAGTCTCAGTTGCGGAAAGGGCTCTCCATACATCAGATGTTAAGAGAGCCCTTATGTATTACATGGACAGAACTAAAAACTTTAGCAAAACCAAACAACGCATTGTTTCTTTTTCGCTCCCTCATAAAGGAAAGCCGATATCCAATTTAGGCATTTACAGGTAGATAGTTACATACTTTCAGACATGTTACTTTAGAGCCAAAAGGATTTTACCTACAACCCCTAAAGCACACTCTACTCGCAAGATAGGGGATTCTATGGCTTTCCTGGTCAATATCCCAATAGCTGGTATATGCAAAGCAGTGACGTGGTCTACACCACATACTTTCACAAAACATGATTGTGCGATGTATTAGTACGCCAACAAACAAGCTAATATATATTGGTCGGGCAGGGCTATGTACACTCTTTCAATAACTGCAACACCCACAGTTTAGCCACCGCTTTGGAGGGCACTGCTATACAATGTATACAAAGCATGTGTCTATAGCCACATATGCCTCAAACGGATTATCTTACCCTGTAAGCATCTGTTCTTGGCATGTGGTGCTGTAAATTCACATGCACCCACTCTCCTCCCTGGTCACCTGTGGCAGTTGCAGTTCCTTTTACCTTTTCATATGCATGTACATCTCTTTACTTACTTAGTTTACACTCCATTCTCACCCGCCTGCAGGAAAACAATTCACAATAGGGTCGATGCCCATGTGCATTATCACCAAGAGGAAGAGCCACTTTACCTTGTAACTGGAAAGACTTCTTCGAAGAAAAACAACTTGCACACATCCAGACCCAACACTAAATGGCAGGAGTATGCAAAGCATGTGAATCTACAGCACTACATGCCAAGGACAGATGCTTACAAGGTAAGTAACCTAAACCTTACTCCCTTTACTTACTTGTAAAATGAATGGAGGGAGGACTATATGCTATCTTGGGTATGTACCATTGGAATATCTACCATGTTAACCATTTCCTTCACCTGCAGAAGTCCTAGTTACTAACTTTTGCTCTGATATTGGCAGCTGGGTAGACAGGCAGGAAATTCTCTGTCATTCATTTCGCTAACACTAGAGAAGTTGAATTCAGATGGATTGGAATAAGTCCTATATCGTGAGGCATGCCTAAAGGTTCTCTTGTTCAATGCTTTACTAAATTATTATGAATTTAAATCATTGTTTGAGTTTGGAATATTTATTAAAGTGAATTAGTTCAATTAGTGGGAGCAAAAAACACTCAAACCTGTGTTTAATTATACAAGTGGAACACTTGTCACTTCCTCAGGACTCAAACACAGAGTAACTAGTCCAGCAAATCATTCATGAAATACAAATTTACTCAATCAATTGACAATTGAATGATCAATGAAAGACAAATGTCAGGAGAAGGAGGTTGACTTGAGATGGATTAAAGAGAAACATGGATTAAAGAGAAACACAAGGAGACGTATTACCATTAATGGAATATTCAGGTAATGATCATAATGAAACAGTATACATCCCGATATTTGTAAAAAATATCGATATGAAACTTTGATAAGTTACACCTCATTAACTTATGAAATTACTGTTACTAAGCAAATCATAAATGTAATGGTCATATATTTATCGTAATAGAGCCACGTAAATCAGGTTTTTTTAAAATATCACATTGAACATTATTCTAATCAGTTGTGTTCAATGACGAAGTGATACATTTACCCCTGAATGCAAAACATGTGCTGGCTTGTTCTGTTTGCTCACACAAGTTGAGGTTCTTAATTTTAGTAAATACTCCAAGCTAGTGAATGATTTTAAATCCTACAATCCTAAAGCATTAATCATAAGAACCTTCAAGGATTCGTTATTGACTGAGGTCTCATTCATGTCAGAGTTGAAAATGACTGGTTGTGCTCAGTGGACTTCCAGAACACATACTTTCATTTAGCAGTCTATGAGGAGCAAAGGAAGCTAACTTTGGTTGGCACTGCCATTCATTGTTGATGCTGCTCGTCCAGACCTCACCAAGATTCCCCCCCATCCACCTCAGGCAGTGTTCTTGTGACAGCCGGAGTGCCTTTACTGTCCTTTCTGAACAACTATTGCATCAGTGCAGCATCGAGAATGTATGGAGAGTTTCGCTTAACCCCGTCGCTGAGGTCCTTATTCAAACTTAAGTTGTCTGTGAGCTATCCCAAATCCTTTGTTCCTTCCAAGTAGATTTAGTTTACAGTGTTGATTGTGGACTCTGCATACTCAAAGCTTTTGTTCCTCCAGAAAGCATAACAGTTATTTTGTAGACAGCAGTTCATGTCCAACAGCCTGGTGGTTTCAGAAGCTGCTTGGACTACAAGCATTCTGTGGAGGGGTGGTTTTCTGCGTCAAGCTCTAATTATGTTCCCTCAAGTTCCACTTATCGGAACATTGGGGTCATCTGCTATATAACCAGTAGGAGTTCATTATGGTCCATCATATACTGACCTTGGAATACTGTGCACATGCTCTTGGTTTGGCTTCCTTTTCTGCTTGCCATGTTCCCAGTGCACGGTCACCTCGGACTCTTAAGGACATGGTTGTAGTTGGGGGGGGGCAAGAAAGAACCAATCACAGATATCTCTCTCTAGGTGCTTGTGTGACACATCAGATATATCACTGTTCGTAAATGCGTTGAAGCTGAAGTCATTCTTTGCATAACGGTACAAAAGGGGGTGGTGATGGACGGAGCATCAGAACCAATCAAACACTCACACCCAGTCAACAGATCTGGGTTTAATCCATCACCGTTCTTTAGCCCACTCTGCCACCCCAGTTCAGACATGGCCATATGCAAATCAGTCTGACCATGTGCCTCATGGGAACAGTACATCCCGAACTGCCAAGCCATGCCTTTCCTGGACCGGATTCAAGCTTCCTAGGACCGGTTTCTGGCATTACAGCCGTCTTCAGCCAGGCTTGCTTGAATCCAGTGGCAAAGTGAGAAAGGGACTCACGTCTGAGCATACCCTGCCAACTTATGGCGAACAAAGCGGTACAAAAGGGGTGGTGATGGACGGAGCATCTGAACCAATCAAACACTCTCACCCAGTCAACAGATCTAGGTTTAATCCATCACCGTTCTTTAGCCCACTCTGCCACCCCGGTTCAGACATGGCCATATGCAAATCAGTCTGACCCTGTGCCTCATGGGAACAGTCCAGCTCGAACTGCCAAGCCATGCCTTTCCTGGACCGGATTCAAGCTTCCTAGGACCGGTTTCTGGCATTACAGCCGTCTTCGGGCAGGCTTGCTTGAATCCAGTGGCAAAGTGAGCAAGGGACTCACGTCTGAGCATACCCTGCCAACTTATGGCGAACAAAGCGGTACAAAAGGGGGGGTGATGGACGGAGCATCTGAACCAATCAAACACTCACACCCAGTCAACAGATCTGGGTTTAATCCATCACCGTTCAGACGTGAGTCCCTTGCTCACTTTGCCACTGGATTCAAGCAAGCTGGGCTGAAGACGGCTGTAATGCCAGAAACCGGTCCTCGGAAGCTTTTTTCCGGTCCAGGGAAGGCATGGCTTGGCAGTTCGGGCTGGACTGTTCCCATGAGGCACAGGGTCAGACTGGTTTGCATATGGCCATGTCTGAACTGGGGTGGCATAGTAGGCTAAAGAACGGTAATGGATTAAACCCAGATCTGTTGACTGGGTGTGAGTGTTTGATTGGTTCAGATGCTCCGTCCATCACCACCCCCTTTTGTAATTCTTTGCATAACAGCCTTTATTCTTTTTGTGAGGTCCATAGTGGTGAAGACTTACAAAGGCAACACAAAGTCCACTTTTGCTTCAGGGATGTCTACTCACCAGAGCTCCTTGAGCTGGCAGTTGCCCTTTTGATGCAGGCTTTGCAACGTCGCAGGTTCCTGCTAATCTCCCATTTTTACTTCTGTCATATTTACGTCCAACATCCTGAGCAAGCAGCTAGTCAGCACAAGGTGTAGGAGATTCTCCAGCGAGTCCTAAACTCCACCTTTGAAGCAACGGTTAATCTGCACATAGGCATCTTTCCAACCCATTCGAATGTCAGGTGCAATCGTTTATCTTTATGGATTAGTGGGTCCAGGCTTCCTACAGAATGGCCTAATGCTGGGGTGTTTCACCCCATCACCACAAGAGTGTCCTCCAGAAGTTCAACAAGTTCTTGGAGGGCTTGGCCATCCTGTAGACTTTGGCTGGATCTTTGTACGGTCTGGTGTTTAGACTTGCTTCAAGTACTTCAACCACATCCACCTCCATTTCTCGGAGGAATGAATAGTGCTACACCCCTCTCTTCCATCACTGCTTAAAAGGTTGGCACCTGAGGAGCTGACATTTCGATATATATATACCTCCCGCCCCCTTAGATTTTGGCGAACTTGACAACTGACAGAATAACTGCCACTTGGCACTAGCGAAGAACATCAATTTGCTTACATGCTCAGTGGATGATGTGACCTGGCTGAAATGCGACGCAGATAGACTCTTGCAAGAACTATTCTGCAGTCATAAGGCGAGGCAAATCAGTTTACCGTGCCAATAAGGGTGTGAAGCTGCATCTGTGGGCCTAATTTACATGTTCTTTGTGGTCCAGTCTCTTACAACATCAAACCTTTGCCAAAAACGATCTTCTTTGACTTAAAAAGTATTCGTGGTCTGTAGACTGTCTTCTTGATGGCTAGGGACATATGATTGTGGAAAGCCCTTTGTACCACTGAAACCTTTACAATGTTCTACAGAGACAGGTTGGTTTTCTGAGCATGACCTTTATTCACACCTTAAATTCTGTCAGTTTTGTATAAACAAATATTTTAGTTCTTACATTTTTTACGTTTCTATATGCCTCCTTACTGGATAGAACCTTGCAAAATTTGATGTCAAGCTTGCTTTGCTTTTACTCAAACCGCATTTTGTGACTTTTGGTGGTCTTTGATCGCAGCTAAGTGACTGCTAAAGTCACAATTGCCAGATGGATACTGTTGTGAATCACTACTTATTGATCTCTGCATTTAGCCGAATTTCATTCCATCATAGGGGCACATTCCACTAGGACCAAGACCACATCTATGGCATTATCCAGTTATGTAACTGACAAGCATGTCTGCTGCTTCATCACTATGCTCGAAAGGCTTTTTCTGTAGCAGTGCTAAGTTGATTAGGAAGCTTCCCAGCCTGTTTGCCCAGGCCCTCAATTGTGGTGTGGTGTTTTGCTCTTTTTCTTGTTCTCATTTCTGGTGAAATCTCCCAAGAGGTCAAAAATGTGACACTACACTAAGAGTAGAATGATCTTAATTTATGATTCAATCATTCTAAATCTATAACCAGTTTCCAATTACAAATGCTGTCATGTCCCCACAGCCCACCAATCATCTGCACTGAATGTGTTTCTTTTCTTTCAGTGTGTGGATAGGCAACAATGTGCGTACACAGCTGCATCAGTGTGCGCTTGATACACATAAAGCATACATGCATGAACCACTGCATTAGCTGCTCTAGAAGCAGTTTTCCATCTTAACACCAAGTGGCCGAGGTACCCGAACATGTATTCAGGAAAGATCATGCAAACTGGGAGTAACTTAATCACTATAAAGAAACTTACTGCTGACCATCGACAAACCCTAAGGGAGAGTTGTTTTGCATCTCCAATTACCTGCCGTATAATGTTTTAATGTCTGCATATCTAGAGATATCATACCTCTCTAGATATGTGCCTTGTGGAAATGAAGAATGTGGAATGACAGACTTACTACTCTGCCTTGACTCCTTGCGCTCGATCTGCAAGAGCAACTGCGATTTTCCTGATAGGAGTCGATTTCCCAGTAAACCACCGCTACAATTGCTCCTAATCTGACCACAGAAAGGCTAGAGATATATATCCTGAAGCAAACTGAGCTCCCTGTTTCCATCCCCAGCCTAGGAGGGTTCATTATATTTGCTAATTTCCTGTTCTGTGTCTGTGACAGTTCTCATTTCCTGAATTGAAAAGGTGTCGCATATATTCACACGAGCCATTGTTTGCGGAGTGTACTGGCTTTTCCCCAAACTGTTGTCTATAAGCCATTTACTTTATATTTGTAATCCTAACCTCGAGCTGCACTTATTGGGATAAAAGTACATTTTTACAGTTGAGAGAAATGCGAATCCACTTTTGGCTTGACGGCTGCTAATTAATTTGTGATTTGACTAAGCTAGGACTGTTAATGTTTCCCAAGGTTATTGAGCAGCAGCTGAAACCTACAACAGGTCGCTTATGTGAATATTTGCTGTTTATCCTTTTTTAAAAATTTTTATTGAACAAACAAATGTGAATATCCCATCATTGCGTATTAGGTAACACGTTATATAACATCATTAGTGCAGGTCCGGGGGTACAGTATTACATTCTATGGGTATGAAGGAAAAGTCCACTGCTCTCACAGTTGCTGTTTATTTTTGATCAGAAGCCTACGTCGTCCCCATCTCCCAGTCCTCTTCAGAAGATGTAAATGTTATTGAGCATTATCTATAATTTACTCATAGTAACTCTGATAGCTTTGATAATACAATTAGTGGACCTTCATTAATAATCATAATTACTTCAGATCTTCACCGACTTGCAGGATTTCAGAACACCTTTTTCTAGCAGACGGATTAATTTCCCATTAAAAACCAATGGATATATGAAGATAACACTTTTTTATTATACAAACAATAATAAACGGAAATATGCACATAGCTAAAAACCCAGTAGAAAATCGGACAGGGGTTAAAATGGATACTGCTGTACTGCTGCCTGGGCTTTCATAGGCCTGCAATGTTACATGGAAAGAAAACTGCAATGTCGCTTTAAGGAAAACACCTAGCTCAAGGGACCCAAAATGTAGGCATGTGGGAGCTGGTTCCTTTATACCAGTACCTTTTCTGACCTGTTTGTGGTGGATTTCCCTCCATAATGGTTCTTCAAAGGGAGACCAGTATCTTAGCCGTAATTTGACCACATTGATAGTCCTCCCTCCATCCACTGCTGAGGCCAAGTTTGCTGCTTGTTTGCAATTAAAGCTGCTTCGAACTGTCCTTCTCTAAATCCGCACAATGCATTGTACTCGAAGTAAATTGTCTTCAACTGACTCCAGAAGAGCATTACTCCATGGAGACTGTAGGCATTCCTGGCATGAGCTGTGCAGGTGCACTGAAAGGGGCTGTGCGTAATAACCACAACACTTTCCATTAAGCTTTGCTTTTCTGCCTCTCCAGCCCAAATAAAGGGAAATGATATGGTCTGTAGCTGCCATTTGTATAGTGCTCTTCTTCAGCTACTGTCTCTTTTCAGCAGCTACTCCATGGTTTTACATAGTTGTGTACGTTTGTTATTTAAAAGTATAAAGTCACCTTTATAATTAATGTTATGTATCTTTATTTGGCCGGTGCAGTGGGTTCCGGAAATACTGCCGCCCTGGGAGTTACACAGAGGTGACATGCTTCCCACGTTACCCTACAGCCTCCCGCCCGAGCCCATGGAGCATGATTTAAAGAAGGCCCAGCTACTACCCGTGCAATAAAACATGTTTGTGACTCTCGACCTGCTGAGGTGGGACTGCGTCCCCCAGAATGCCTTGTTGCTTTTGGAGCCTCTGTGTGGTCAGGAGGAGGGGGCACATCGTGCTTTTAAGCGCTCCATCTTTCCCACAGCGCTGGACGCCGTGCTTGTGACTATCAACCTGCTAGGGTGGGACTATGTCCCCCAGCACACCGTGCTGCTTTTGGAACCTCTGTGTGGCCAGGAGGAGAGGGCGCATTTCGCTTTTAAGCATCCATCTTTCTCCTCTGCGTAGGCGGGCCATCGCCTGGAGGAGGCCAGGCTGGGCCATCTCCTTTTCACCTAACTCAAGGTATTGTTAATATTTCTTGCTGGGAGCCATATAAAACAGACTTTTATATTATTTCCATCATGGGGAAAAATCAAGCTTCTGCTACTCCCTTATTACCCGCCAAGTACTACCCTGGGTGGCTTTCTGCAGCGTGCAGTGGGGGCAATTAGCAAAGAGATCGAACTGGCTGAGCGGCGTTTAGCTCTCTCCGCGCCACATGATTTACAGACTTTGCAGACTCTGCCTGAGGTAATCTCGACTGAGGCAGGCCCTGAACCGAGTATGTTGGAGGAGAGGCCAGGTGGTCCGGATACCTTAAATTGGTTTTGACAGTACCATTTCTCTGGAGCTTGTCGGGCACGTGGAACGGTTCCAAACTCATTTCAGTGGTACCAAACTAAGTGGCCAAGAGCGAAAGAAGAAAAGAGCTGGGGGTGGGGCTAAATCAAAGACAGTGGGCAGATCCCAATGATATGAGGAAAAAGGGAATGGATGGAGCACCTGAGCTAATGGAGGACCTTTGTAATCGTGTTCTGACAACTTAAACAGGAGCACCTAACCTGATCTTGGCTCCCCTCAAGAAAATTTAGGAAGCTTTGAACAAATTGGATTTCGCACATGCCAGAGGCATCCATCTCCATCGGCGCATCCTGGTGACCCCAGTTGGCTACAGTGTTATCCAGCCCATTGCCCGCATCCGCAGAGCCTGCCACCTTATCTACGAGGCCACTGGATCAAGTAAGGGGGACAGGAGTAAGCTTGTGATCCGGATCTCAAAGTAGGTCGGAAGGAAGAAGTAAAGATCCGGAGTGAGCTAATGAACCTTTTGACTCCATGGTCCTTAGACCGGATAACTCCCAGGCGCCTTTATCCTCTGTGCTCCCGACATTGCAGCTTCTCCCAGGGGCCACCCCTTTTGTTCTGGTTTTGAAAGGTTTTTCTCCTCTGAGACAAGGCATGCGGGAGAATTCTGATCAACTATTAAACAAGGTGGTGCACTGGATAAATGGCATGTTGGGGAGGGGGGCAGGACAACTCCACAGCCAGTTTAGTTTTGTTTAGAGAGTCTCCTGGGTAGGAAATATCCCTAAACTTGATAGCAATGACTGTATCATTGTCAATTTTAGGAATAGAGCAGTGACTACAGACATTCTGACAAGGCTCAATTTTGCAGTGTCTGCACCCACTGTCATTGAGGCACTCCCTCTGGCTTTTATTATTTTTACAGACCAATTGGAAGATTGATCTCTGTGTCCTCTAATCCTCCTCACTGTGTGACTCTCTCAAACAGGTTGATGCCTGTTTCGCAACTAGACCAGCTGGATTGACTTTCGGACCAGACCATTGCTCCCAGTCAGCCAAGTTGCTCAAACATTGACTGTAGGACAGATAGCTTAAGGCTCATTACACCAAACGTATCTTCTTTTATTAAAAGAGGCACCACTGGGAATAGCCCTAGAATGGTATAGGCAAAACCATAATGTTGACCTCATGGAATGTGGCAGGTCTGGAAGACAAGTTAACAGATCTAAACTGGCTAAATTGTATTGAACATTATGCAGTACTTTTTTTTAAAATGAAGAATAATCCATGCTTGCATTTAAGGAATAACCTTTATTGTAGACAACCCCTGGGACACGCAGGTTCTCTGCTCTGTTCCGTTCTCTCTAACCCCCTGGCTCCCCCCTGAATTCTACACTACAGAATCCAAAGAAGATCCTGGCATGAGCCCCAGACATTACCATGTTCTTACATCAATAATAATACAACAATTACAATAATAATACAACTCTAATGATACGACACATCTCCCCTCCTAAAAACACACAAATACATATAAAATGAAAAAAAAAAAGAATAAGTAAATAAATAAAAGAAATAAAAAAAAATATTACTAGCACAAAAGGCACTATGCATAGAGATCATCTTTATGCCAATTTGGTTTAGAAACAATGCCACCAGATAATCTTCTAACCCCAGGATTATGTGAAACTGATCCGTCAGTCACAACATTATCAGATGTTCCAGTGAAAATGTGTTTATTATCCAAGATCATTGCATAAATATACTTTTCTTATATTCCACCTCCGTCCATCATTTAACGACACACAATTGTCAACAGCTTTCAAAACTTCTTTGGGTTTGGACCATCTGGATGAACCCATTCTTGGAATCCCCACTTGGGAAATTCTCACCCAATCGCCAACTTTGAACCTACGAACATGACCTTTAATTTTCTCATTATGTCTCTGGACATACTTGCATTGATAATCATTCACCCTACGCTCTAAAACTTCCCTGGGAACTAACTTCGAAGTTGCTCTGCACATCCTCTAGGTGTCACTTTGCTACACGCCATCCGTCCCTTGAGGAGACTGAAAGGAGTCTTCTGTGTGGCAGAGTGGGGTATGTTGCGGTAATTCCAAATCATTTTCTTGACAGAAGACTCGCAGTCCACACCCTCAGCATAAGCTAATTGAAGGTACAACCAATTTGTCTGCTCTCCTAACAATTCCAGATTCAGATTCATAGGATAGCTCAGCCCATACCATTTTGTACTCTGTTAAATCCTTGTCCGTTAATAAACGATGATTAGACTTTTTTTGACAAACATGAAATCACTTGTTACATGAGATCATCCAAAGTGGCTTGTTTCCATTCTTCTACACCTATTGCTCCATTGCATGCTTCACCTACCGTGGCCACCAACCACTCTTCTTCATGTTCCTCATTCACTCACATTCACCCGAATTTCCAGGAAGAGGCAGACGTAACAAACAATCTGCATTGACATTCTTAAGACCAGGTACATACATTATATGAAAATCATATTCTTGCAACCTGTACAGCCATTTGGCAATTATAGGAGTGGCTTTAGTAGTGAAAATGTCTACCAATGGCTTATGATCTGTTCTGAAATCAAAACTTGTGCCCCATACATAAGTCTTGAAATTGTGGATACCCCAAAAACAGGCAAGGGCCTCCTTTTCAATAACTGAATAAGTAGCTTCCGCACCTCTGAGAGTACGGGAAGCAAAAGCTACTACCCATTCAGTGTCTTTCCTTTGCATTAAAACTCCCAACCCATATACACTGACATCCGCTACTATAATAGATTTGTTATGGGGATCATAGGGTTTAAGGGCCACTGCTTTGATGATGTCATTTTTTATGCTGTCAAATGCTGTCTGACACTCAGGATTCCACGCGAAATTTACACCTGTCTTAATAAGTCTTAAATAGTGTACCTTAAATGCAAAGTGTATTACAAATTTTGAATAATACTCCGCCAGCCCAAGAAAGTAATGTAATTGTTCTTTATCCAAAGGTGGCAGAGCATTTTTGATGGCTCCAAGTAAATTTTCCTTAGGCTTGACTCCTGCTGCAGATAAAGTATGTCCCAAATAATCAATTTGTGTCACAGCAAATTTACATTTGTCAGCAGATACGGTCAAACCAGCAAGTTGCAATTTCATCAAAAATGAATTTAGGATAAAATCGTTTCTACTTCATTTTTACCCCAAACTAACACTTCTTCCTGAACAACAAGCATATTATTGATACCCTTGAGAATGCTACACATACGTCTCTGGAAAACTGCAGAAGCCAACCCGAAGGGCATTCGTAGAAATTGAAATGCACCTTCTGGAGTGATAAACGATGTGAGATGTCAAGAATCGGGGTGCAATTTTATTTGATGGTATGCATTCGATAAATCAATTGTCGAAAAGTATTTAGCATCTTTGACAGAAGCTATCATTTCGTTAATGCTTGGCAAAGGGTGACGATCAATCCAGATATTTTTATTTAGGTCTCTCAAGTCTGCACACTTGCGCAGTTTTCCATTAGGTTTGCACGCCAAAACGACCGGACTAAGCCATTCTGACAATTCGATAGCTTCAATAATGTTTTCCACACATAACCTATCCAACTCTAGTTTCAAATGTGGTCGTAAGACAAATGGTACATTTACAACTTTGTGAATCACTGGAATGGAATTTGTTTTTAATACAATACGGTGCTCGAATTTGTTTAAGCAACCTAATTTTGGACTGAATAAATCTGAAAACTTCTTACTCCATTTAGAAATAGCACAGTATTGAGTCAAAAGAACCTGATTGGGATCAAGAATTATTCCCAAACTCTTCTGTTCTTTCCATCCCAATAAAGCTCTACCTTTTTCAACCACATATATTTTGGCTTGTGCACTTCTTTCTTTGTATGGAATGTTGCCAACAAAGTACTCTTAAGACAGGAAGTTTGTTCCCACAATACCCTACAGGTTCAACGTCAGATGGCAAAATATTGCATTTGCCAGTGGATTCCCAAATATTTTTATCGAATATTGTATGCGGAGAACAAGAATCTGCCCATAAGGAAATGTTAACATGGTTGATGGAAGGAACACATTTAGTGGGTTGATATGTACCTGATACTTCATCAACCTCGTTATCCCAAATGACTAAGACCTCAATATCACTATCACTACCATTTTGAGATGATTCACCAGTGTCATTAATTACATTCACAGAACGTTTCCAGGATTCACGATCGCCAGTTCTGCACATTTTAGAAAAATGGCCTATTTTGTTGCACTTGAAGCATGTAACATTGGGGCAGGACACCATGGAGTGTCAGCTGAGTGTCGAACACTGCCACACCTGAAACAAAAACGCTTACTAGTGGTGAAATCCTCGTCTCCACTTTTAAAATGAAGAATAATCCATGCTTGCATTTAAGGAATAACCTTTATTGTAGACAACCCCTAGGTCACGCAGATCCACGCAGGTCATCTGCTCTCTCTAACTGCCAGGCTCCCCTCTGGATTCTACACTCCAGATTCCAAAGAAGATCCCGGCATGAGCCACAGAACATTACCATGTTCATACATCAATAATAATACAACAATTACAATAATAATACAACTCTAATAATATACACTTTGTTTACATGAAACCTGGCTGACCAACAGTGGGTCTATTGATGGGTTTGCTACATACTTTAAATCTGACATACCAGGATCTATGGGCTGGGCAAAGGGAGGACTTACTACTCTTGTCTTTCTTATCTTCCCGGTCAGATTATATGGACAAGCTTGTTTTTTCTGCATTATCAACTTATTTGGATAAATTGTTTAACAAAGTACATGCTATTGATACATTTTTATTTATTAATTTTGAGTTTTTATAGCGTGAACTTGACCCGGGTGCATCAGAGCGCTTTACGAGGATTATATATACATCATTAAAGGAGGTATAACATAAGTGGAAGGTAAAAAGTAATACAGTATATGGCAGGAAGGAGGTAAAATGTGGTCATTTACAGGAGAAAGATACAAGTGGATGTATATATTAATATGTAAATGTAAATGTACATGTATTTATATAGCGCAAATCACCGACACGGTATCTAGGCGCTTGCTTAGGGAACCCGTCCTGGTATTCCCCTGTGAGATACCCCGGCAGGGTATCCACAAGGTGAAAGCCAGGCATCCCGCCGCGAGGGGCCGTAGTGGGGATTAAGCAAGCTATTGCCCAGAGTCGCAGAGTGTGAACCTGTGAGTCGAGTAGGCACCGGAGCGAGAATTATCGAGTCCGTGGAATTTTAGAGCCCGAGACCCGCCGAGGCGGGGAATCGAACCCTGGTCCACGGCTGATCTCAGCTTCCGGGTCTGCCACCTCTAACCACTGAGCCACACTTCTCCTAATAATACAGTATATGGTAGGGGTGGAGTATACAGAAGGGGTGGGAATAGAGGTCAGAGTGAGCAGTTAGTTTGTTAGATGTGGTATTAGGTCGGTCAAATAAAATAGTTTTGTTTAGGTGGATGAGTATAGGAATTTGTTGAGAAGAAATTGTTTATTGGCAAAGTAGATTGGTTTTCGAGAGTCAAGAGTTTTGTGGATTATGCAAGCTGTTTTGAATATACTTCTCACTTTGATTGGAAGCCAGTTGAGTTTCTTGAGAGTGGGAGTGACGTAGTCAAATCTTTCTCTCTCCAGACAGCAGTCTAGCCACAGCGTTGAGTGTGGACTTCATTGGCAGAAGGTGAATTTTTGGGGTACCTGTGAGCGTTGCGTTGCCATAGTCCAGCTTGGAGAGGACAAGGGTTTGGATTGCAATCTTCGGGTCTTTGGAGGGGATAGATCTGATTTTTTTTTAGTTGATTTTTTTTTTATGTGTCTTAGCGTGTAGAAGCCACTTTTTGAAGAGCCATTGATATGTTCTTTCATGATCAAGCTTTTGTCGAGAGAAATCCCAAGAGATTTGACAGAGTTGGATATAGATAATTTACAGTTGAGTGCAGTTAAACTGTTGAGCCAGTTGTAGTTGGGGTAGGAATTTGTTTTAGGCTGGATGAGGAGTTCGGTTTTTTAGGGGTATCGTTTTAGGTGGTTGCTGTGGAGTCAGGTGTGTATCAAGGAGAGTTTTGTTGAGGTGTTGGAAGTGATTTTGGTATAGGTTTGAGCGCCATCTGCATAAAAATAGTAGGCAATCCTGGCATGTTTCAGTATCAGTGCAAGGGGTTCCATGTAGAGTTTGAAGATAGCGGGCGACAGGTTTGACCCATGGGAGACTCCTAGGCAAACTAATGTTGCTGTTGATGTGGACTTACTTAGTTTGATTAGGTTAGATCCTAAGTTAAGGTATAATGAGAACCATTGTTGGACTGTACCCCTGATGCCTGCACGTTGTGAGAGGGTGTTAAAAAGAATGTTGTGGTTGATGGTATGAAAGGTAGCTGAGAGGTCAAAGAAGATTAGGTAATAGGCATCCCCCTCATCAAGGGATCTTTGTAAGTCGTCAGTGATGTTCAGATTGCAGTCTCTGTACAGTAGCCTTTCCTAAATCCTGATTGGAATGTGTCTTGTCAGTTGAATTTCTCTATGTGGTTTAGTTGCGAGGACTTACTTTTAATGGTTTTAGCAATTAGAGGGAGGTTGGTAATAGGTCTTTAATTATTGAGGTCATTTGGGTTGGCATCAAACTTCTTGATAGAGGGTGGTGATTTGATCAAGTTTGGGAGAGGCCAGCATGGAGCTGCTGGATAGAGAGGAGTTGATATTAGTCCAGGTTGAAGCTATGATGTGTCTGAGAGGAGAGGAGGGGAGAGGGTCAGAGAGGTGGGAGGTCAGCTTAATGCTGACAGTATTTCACGGACTTCCTTTTCAGATATATTTTCTAATTCTGACTAGGTTGTATTGTTTTTTAGATGAGGGTGATTGATGGTGTAGTTCTGGCATTCTGAGGGATGGAATTGTGAAGATCATCATCAGTGGGTGAGGGGGTAAGTGGTAAGCCATCATTGGGGCGGGGTTATCTTTTTTGTTTGTAGCAGATTAATTTGCGATTCCGCTGCAGTGACTTTTTCGCAAATCTTTTTAACATCCGCACTGAGGAAATTGATGTTTACGGTCACTACGTTGCTCTTTGGTTCAGTAGTACTCTCGAGGTCACATAGGGCAGCCATGGTGACACTCAGGGAAGGCTCTGCGGTCTCTGGGCGTTCGGCTTCGGGTGCAGCAATTACCTATGGGAGGTTTGGACACAGCGTACATGTCCATTTTGTTGGCTTGTTGAGTTTCCCCATAGCCTTAAGGGGTGCGCATGAGGGGGAAAAGGGATTGACTCCTGCAGAGTAGTCACAAGACTTGATCGAGCCGTGCCCCCAACCCCTGAGCTTTAGGGAGGGCCACATGTCTCTCGGCTCCAGTTCAGACCTCATAGTCCGTGCCTCCAGTGACCCGGATCGTGTGCATGGGGCCCCCTAGTGTGGGGCCACTCTCCTTCCCCAATCAGCACCCCATATGGCGCTTCCTTTAACAGCAGAGAGGCACTACCCACAGGCCCATCAATGCATCGGTCGTGGGGTACTGTGCTTGTATTTCACAAGCCATTGTATGTCCCCAGTTTCCATGATCTAACATTAAGGATTGCAGGCTCGGAAACTGTTGACGTTTTATTTTTGTATACTTTTTCTCCCTTGCTTCAGCATTAAATACTTCCATGCCAGTATGTTTTATGTTATACAGATGCCATCAGGATAGTTCTACTTTTACCAATTCTGGCTGTAAAGTGTGCTGTACATAGTGAACTGGTACTAAACATCTGTGGGGCAATAGTTTGATTAGTACTTGTTTGCACTCACAAGTGTTTTGGCACTCCATAAATAGTTGAATTGAAATAGTCACTGATACTGTATCTTCGTTACCCAATAGACACTTGTCTATTTTGTACACGAGGCGAGCAGTCCAACTGTGTTTTGAATCTGTTACATTCATATCTCTGTAGCCGATGCATTAGTCAACTAACTATATATTTTGCGAGATCAAGTTCTCATCGCATTAATCTGCTATAACCCTGAAAATGAGATTATCCTACTTACTATTTGTGTTCTTCAGGACACTATTTAGGATCTCGACTGTGAACAGAGAACAGAGCCTTCCTCTCTTAGCGATAAAAAAGATACTGCTTAATTAAGAGAGGCTCCTAGCTGGCAGTTGATGCTAAGTTAATTTCAGATGTTTAAGTAGATGTATTACAGAAAGCATATACGTGATCGTTCTCCTTTCATTGTCGTGGTATCACAACTACGTACCCTTTAACATTTCTAGAAGAATGTTTACTTTAGCCTTAATTTATTAAATCAGAGTCCTTGATGAAGCTGTCCTGAAATAGTTTCCTTTTGTAATTAAAGCGCCTTGCTCTCTGACCCACCTACCTTATCAGTGTTCTAAAAATAGTCTGGCTGACAGAGGTTGACTAACTGCATAAACAGTGTTTCTCATGTGTACTTCTGTCATTTGTGACCATTTGCTTTGACAGCCAGGAATTCCCATTTGTTAAAGATATCTGTAGAATGTTTTTCTTGAGCTGCCTCCTTCATAAAACATAGTCTCTTTTGTCTTTCACATAGTATTACTTTCCCTTTGCATATCTTGATAGCCCAGGCTTTCGTGTTTCATAGTGGGAAATGTTGTCTAGAACCCGTGTGAGTTTCAGCCCATTATGTAATAAATTACGCAAAATGCCTTAGTATGCATTTCCTGTTGTCGTGCTGAACGGACTACAGTGTGAACGTGTTCATTTAAGAATCCTAAGCTGTCATTGAGCAATGGCTTATTTATGACGATGGACAAATATACAGATTTGATTGATTTATGTATTATAATCTGTGAAATTGCCTTCACAAGCCTATTGGTAACAGTAAATGCTTACGATATAGGCTGTTGCAGTTACTCCGTTATGGCCGATATTAGACTGGTGTGAGGACCTACATACACCTCATTCCAGACCTTCTAGTGTAGTAGGAAATGTGACTGAATCAAGGAGGAGACCGCGGATTTGTTTTGAAGTTCGATGGCCATTTTAGGTATGTGTGGGGGGGAAAGAGATAAAATCTAAATGCGCCTATGATGAGCTTTGTATCAAGTTCTCTTACACACATCTGCTGCATATACTTTGATGATGTGGACACATCTGGTGTGATAAAAATCCTGAAGAACATCTCTTTTGCAAGGTTACTCAGACTCAAAGTATTTCCGTATAAGGTTATAAAATAAAGCATTCTCAGAGGCAGTGATTCTTGCAAACAGTCATTTGTTGGCCTTTTGACTTTTTGTTTTTTCTCCTCTCCATCCCTTTCACTTCTGAGCCAGAGTCAAAAGTATAGCAAGGGGCAAGAAGAATGTCAATTGAAAATTTTGCATTTGAGATGAAAAATATGGCCTACACACGCTTCACGATTCAAATCGCTTTACCAGGGCCAGAAAAACATCTCAATAGTTGTTTACTCTAAAACGAAAAGATCTTTACTCGAACAGAATTGAACCACAGTAATCACTCGTGTACACACAGATAAATATAGAAATAAACTGTTACATTCATAATAAGAAATCCACCCTATACACACTCCGATGCAGAAACCTGATCATACGATACTCGGGCCTATAAAAAAAATACCTAATCACAAAAAAGGTGTGCAGTTCTAAAGGGACGTAAAATAATGTTTTTCTCCTCAACAAAGGTATACTATTTTCCTTTGACACGTTGCATCCTTCATGAATATTATAATTATAGGCATCATGGTTCCAAGCACCAACCCTCACCCACCATAAGGTAGCTTGCTTCATCATCAGGCTGTGCTCCTCGTTGGGCTTCCGCTGCAATGCCCAACCGGTCCCCACAACAGGGTTCTTTTCCAAGGAAGTTAGAAATCTGCCTCAATATTGTCAAGTAGATTGGCCAAAGGGCTTGTGAAGAATAATTTTAAATTAACTAAAGATGTCCTCTGAAATATCCTCTTTTATTTTTGGTAATCTTTAAGGATTCCTTTATGGATGTTAATGTTCCTAAAGGTCTGAAAATTGTCAACATGTTTCTTTCCTCAAACTGTCCAAGGAGGGATCAATATCAGTTCATCAGGATCGAGTGAAATCTGTCTAATGTACATTAAAATTCCCTTTATAGGATATGTGAGGAAGAATAGGTGAATGTTTTCTAAGTATGTTCATACAAGATATCAGTTCATTGTCACCCCTATTCAGGAGACTATATATGTTTCCATGTAAAACCTATAAAGAAACAAAAACATGTAAATAGAAAATGTGAACTATATCGTACAAAAGCGGGGAATCCGTATGTTGTGACACACAGCATGCTATAAATCATGCGCAGATCAAGTTCTGCTAATCATTTCAGGTGCATGTAAACATTCCATTGTCTATATGGCTAAGGTTTGTTATGAAACATACAAGGTGCTATAATTGATGCACAGAACAGTTCGTGCTTAAGCATTTCAGGTGCACACCAGCATATTCCGCCATCTGTTGGTGTTAAGTTTGTTGTTTAATGTCTTGCCCAATGAGTCCTATGTTTGTGAGGTATCACAGTACTTCCCTTCCGTTGCACTACTCGTATTCCTGAAAAAAGGAGCCTCTTACCCAAATCGGTTTCCAGATAAAAGCCCTTTGGGAACCCATGGACGATCAAACCCAGTGTGCTAGCCAATCGGAGGCCCAAGCGAGAATAAAGAGCTGAAATCGTATCACTGTGCAAATGCATCACCATTGTCATAGCCCAAATAACACTTCTTTGTAGTTTTTTACGGGTTCTAGCATATTGAACTATACATCATGGTCCCGGAGGCAGAGAATTCCGTTCAACACACTGACTTTACCCAGAATATCGTGGGTGTGGCCCATGATGTTGTCGCATACACAAGTGATACGTCAGTGAAGCGGAAAAAAGGCTGGAAAGGAAACCACTCAATAGAGCGGCGCCATTTTGCTGCTATGGTGTTTAAATACTTTAGTTAAAAACTGTGCGGTTCTAAAACAAAAAACCTAATGGTAAACACATCTCCACATCAAGTAGATGTCAACAGAGCGAAAGTGCAGGAATACTACTTTAAACATCCGATTCTAGTAACGGAACAAATTTCAGTTCACTAGGGTACAGGACTTCCTCGTTTTTACTGTACAAAGATTCTGACTCCTAGATTAGTGCGGGTTACAAGGATCTGTTGTTCAAAGTAGTATTTCTAAAATGTCTTACCAAAATGTTCTCACTTTTGACTAGATAAGCTCTCGAAACCATGCTTTTTTTATTCATACATTGAGTGACTTCCCCCCAGAGACCTTTCTTCCGTGTTAGTAGATTTTAGTTAAAAATCATCTTTGCACACAATTTTTTAACCCTTAATATCTTTCCATACAGAATGTTATTAATCATATACTTTGGTGTAGTTAAGAGGCATGTAAAGTGCTATTGGCAGCCGTCTCTTTCTTCTATAACTTACTGCACAGCTTGTCATCTTTAAAAAAGAGGTAACAGTTGAAACAAGCACTGGCAAAGCCAATAGGTCACGTATTAGCAATGTTGTACAGTTAAGTATGGCTAAAAGTTAGTAGGGTAAAAAGGAGTGGAGTGTCTTAAAGTGGGATCTAGTGGAGTGTTATGGAGTAGTGTACAGTGTTGTGGAGTGTCGTGGAGGGAGTAGAGTCTTAAAGTGGAAGGGCATAGAGGGGAGCACAGTGTCAATTGGGTACATTGTCATGGAGTGGCATAATCAGTCATGGAGTGGTGTGGAGGGCGTTGAGTAGAGTGCTGTAGAGTGGCATACAGCAGAGTAGGTTGTCATAGGATGGAGAAGAATTTAGTAGTGGGTAATAGAATAGAGTGGAATAAAGTGGCAGAGAGGGAGTTGCGTAGAGCGTCAAAAAGTGGAGTAGTGTCGTAGAATGGCACAGAGGGGAGTGGCATAGAGTGGAGTAGAAGGTGAGTGGAGCGAAGTTTAATGAAGTAGAGCATCATAGAGTGGAATGAAGTAGAGTGGCCTATACTAGAGTAAAGTGTCATAAAGTACAGTGGTGCAGAGTGCATTCGTTTTGAGTAATGTGTTGTAGCATATGGTGCAATGAAATAGAGTGGCGCTGAATGATGTGGCATAGAGTGGAGTGATGTGTCGCAGAGACTATTGATTTTGAGTAACGTGTTGTAGAATGCAGTGACATAGAGTGCGGTAACATTGAGTAGTATAGAGTATAGTGGAGCAGAAAGATTGCAGTGGCATAGAATAGAGTGGGGCAGAGTGAAGTGTCATAGAGTGGAGTGGTGGAGGGGCGGGAGTGTCATGTAGCACAGTAGTGCAGAGTAGAGCACAGTAGCATAGAGCGCAGAGTAGTTTAGAGTAATACAGGGTAGAGTGCAGTGGTGCAGACTTTTGCAGGGTAGATTGCAGTGGCGTCGAGCGCAGGGTATAGTGCAGTGCCGTTGAGTGCAGGGTAAAGAGCAGTAGCGAAGGGCACAGCACAGTGGGCCAGAGTAGTGCATGGTAGAGTGCAGTGGCATAGAGCGCAGAGTAGGGCAGGGTAGAACACAGTGCCGCAGAGTAACGGTGTAGAGCGCAGTGGCATACAGTGCAGTGTTGATTGCAGTGGTGTAGAGCGGAGTGGAGTGTTTTAAAGTGCAGTGGCACAAAGCGGATTAGAGTGGTGTAAAATGCAGTGGCACAGAACGGAGTGAAGTGGTGTAAAGTGCAGTGGCGCAGAACAGTAGAGTGGTGTGAAGTGCAGTGGCACGGTGTAGAGTGGTATAAAGTGCAGTGCTGTAGAGTAGATTGTTTCAGGGTAGAGTGAAGTGGCGTGGAGTGGTGCAGGGTAAAGTGCAGTAGTATAGAGTAGTGGTGTAGAATGCATTGGTGTGGAGTGCGGCATTGTGTGGAGTGCAAACCAGACAGCTGCACTGTCTGGTAGACTGCCACCTAAAAATATGTACTTGCTTTACTGAAACCCAAACTGAATTAGTTGTTCATGACATTTGTGTTGAGTGTTTGATGAAACCCAATTAAAGCCTCTATGGTGCCATTCCAAATCCAGAAAATATTCTACATAAAATGGCATCATAAGACTGTCGGATTCCTGTAAATCAATTCTCTCGTCCAATTCCGCTCCCAAAATCCCATAAAGATTAGCGTACAATGGGGCAAAATGAATACCTGTTGCAACCCTCTGACTATAGAGACTATTCTGGAATAATAAGTTATTTTCTAAAATAAATGTAAAGAAGTTACCCAGCATCTCATTGTGCTTAAGATAGTTAGGGTTTAGTGTCTGAAAATACTTTCCTAGCTGCTAAATCTGTATCATGATCAATACATGTATACAAATTGACATCTATAGTAGCCATCATAAAATCTGAGTCCCAAGGTATGTCATACATTCGTCTTAAGAAATCATTAGTATCTTTGATATATGATGGTAAAGCACACGTCATGGGTTGAAGGAATAGGTCAATAAATTTAACTAAGTGTTGAGTGAGTGAGCCTTTTGCTTCTATAACCAGGTGGAGGCACTCCTCCTTTGTGTATTCTCGGTAGAAGTAAATAATGGGTATCTGAGGTGACTCAATGTCAAACCTACTTTTTTCGTCAGAAATGATTCCTAAATCATTTGTTGCCAATCTGCTGCCAGATTGTTATTGTGGTATGACAATCCACAGGGTTACATACAAGTTGTCCAACTCTAGCCTTCAAGTTGGGTCACGTCTGTCACTAAACAACCAGTCTCTGATCCGGACCATTTGATCCACCCAATAACATACAGG
Source organism: Lissotriton helveticus (assembly GCF_964261635.1). Lineage (NCBI taxonomy): Eukaryota > Metazoa > Chordata > Amphibia > Caudata > Salamandridae > Lissotriton > Lissotriton helveticus. Next base: position 354,442,715 of record NC_136061.1, on the reverse strand, counting down.
CAAGCCACACCGAACACTTGCACCCTGAAATGGTGGCATTTCCAAAGACATAAATAGAAGTTTTCACATTGACAGACAAGCTTATGGAGTTAAAGTGAATGCAAATATGAATTCTGTATTTAGGAATTGAGCGCATCCAGTTATGTGTATGTTACTAGATGAAAAACTGGTGTGGCTCCTCCTTCGAGGCTACAACTCCCTATGCATAGATATTGTCAAACGTGCTTAAACAGGTCAGTATACTCTGGAAAACCCCATTTGGCTACTTTGCCTGGACTTTCATTGTCACCCTCATTTCAGTTAGTGTGGTTGGAATTGGGGTTTAAATCGTCCTGATTCCTTGTTCAACTGCAGTAATTTGTGGTTTCCATTTATTACGGGTATCGCTGGTTACTTTCTTAGCTTGCATTTATACAAAAATACTAAAACCGTAACAGGCACAGAGGCGTATTACCAAAGCCTGTATTATGTGCTAAAGTTAATACAATGCTCATTTACGACAAGATATCCACCGTGAAATATAAGAAATTAGCCAAATGTAAATTCTTCCATGTAACAAAAAATGATTCCTCCTATGAGGAGTTTACAGATGCTTGGCACTCAATAAAGAGAAGTATGAAAATGTTACTTATATAATTAACGCCCAACTGAGACGTTATACCGTATTATGTTTCTGCTAAGAGATGGCTGAGAGTTTGTATGTTTATACTTCTTTTTAGTCCAACAGTGAAAAGATTTTATAGAGAATATGACCATTTTATAAATACAAAAGATTGAACCGTAATGCATGCCGTCATATCTTAGCATTTACAAAATTAGTGTTTGAAATGAAGCAATCAATGTGTGCTTGTTCATGATTTGTATGCAAGTCTAACTATTCATACAAACGTGTAAATCTTTTAGAGCAGTTACTTTTGAACCTTTGGGTCACAGCTATTTGCCTTTTTTCTTACTGTTTCAGTACATATGCTAAGCACATTATCAAGAAAATCTCTATTTTCGCAACTTTCATTATTGCCAATATCTTTTAGGTCTCGCATGATGTTTGATGGCATGACATCTATTTTGTTGCAGCCAACCCATTCCTTACCATTGGCTGGCTTTATTATCACCCATGTTCTTGCCTATCTGATGGATTTCCTTTATCTTCATGCGTTTGACCCTCCACTCACCCCTCACTAGCATAGCCTCTATGCCATTCTTTTGATTGGCTCACTTGTATCCTTCTACTGCTCTCTTTTTGGGAACTATTTTTTTCTTTTTGGTTAAACATTCTGTGAGAGTTTTTCAGCTTTTCTATGTGTGATTCTCCTTCCTTCATTCCAAATACCCGCACCCCTGGTGCTCTGTGTTGCTTTTTCACTCATGTGCCGCTCGTTCTCGTGTGCTTCTCCTACTGCCAAACTCCCACGCTCTTCGCTCTGTTATTTTCTCTTGTGTTCTGTCCTGCGTCAGACTCTCTTGCATATGCTGCTTTTCCCCTCCTCGCTAACCCAGCTTTATTTTATTTTTTAAGCGCTCCTCCCAACCAGCCCATTCCCCTTTTCTTTCCGCCACCCACTTCTCTCTTGGTCCTCTCCAAGGTAGTCTTTTGAAAAAGAAATATTTTGAAGGGACAGACTCCCTTACAAAAAGTGATTTCACACTAGTGACATTCATTTTCGTTTTTTTTAACTGCTCCACTTTTTTGACCCGTAAATTAAAAAAAAATGCTGCCTATGTCATGGTTATCCAGGTGCATGCCTGCAAAATAATGCGGCTACGTCCTCGCATCTTTTCTTTCTTTTTTTTTTCACACCACATTGGCAAAGCCATTAGTTCCAAAAGGTCTGACCTACAGGCTTTGCCAGTTCGATCTTATTTCTGTCTCATTGATTACAATTATTAATGTAAGTGTTCTTGAACATTATTTTGTACTTTTACAGTGTGTACATCATTTATGACTACTGTATTTGTACTTTTTGATCTTAACATTTTTATCTCCCGAGTTTTTCACCGTGCATGGGTAGCTCTAAACTGTCACCCCTTCTCTCTATTGATTTGCCAATAATAAACAAGCAACTCGGTTCGTAAGTGATATACATTGTTTATTATTTAACTAATGCCCCTTTCTTTGATGAGCTTTCTCTTACATTCATGGTGCAGTTAACTCTTGGCTCGTTTTACTTGAGTGTACTGATTAAAGAGTTTGAAAAGTCCCCTTTTGCTTTTGACAGATATGCCTGGTTAACGACCCGAGGCCATCTCATGAGTACGGAAAGCTCTACTCGGTGGAGTTCCTTGGAAACATGGTTGGGGGAAGAAAGACCCTGTACAACAACCAGCCCATTGATACCCTGAAAAAAGTTGCGGCTGCTTCCATCAAAGACGGCGAGGTTGGTTTGTATAATGTTTGTTGTTGCAAATATATTTACTCTTTATAATTCCTTACCATGTTCTATTGTGTGCTCATTGTGCATCTCTGACAACAGCAATTATAAAGTTCACCTAAATGTAGCTAATTCACCACCTTGGCACCCAGTTTCTTAACTTACCGTCCGAGTAATTTCAATAATACTCATCTCGCCCTGTAACTTCACCTGTTACGTCTTAAAAGCCTTGTCCGCGTCCTCTTTTAATTTACACATTCTTTACATGAAAAATAAAATGTAGTCATAAATTCTTTTATTAGGGTTGCAGTATGAGGTTTTGAATAATTACTACATTAGATGGCTCTGTATTAATGGACTTTGGAAGCAGCGGGTGGTCCATTGTGTTTCATTGTCAGTGTGGATCTTATTTCTTTTTATAAAGTGTACAGTTTAAGGTTATCTGAGGCTTTATGATGGGAAGGTTTAAAACTTGCATTTAGCTGCTTGAGTTTATTGCACAAAGGTCACATTCTATGAAATGAAAGGAACGCACTTACACTTCTATATTTAGAACATGGTAGGTTTTCCTTAATGAGCTGCTTAGTGATATTTTCCAGCTGTATGTGATTTCATAATTTCTTAGATATGTTTAGTCATGGAGGAAAATTGTGTTTTTAGTAATGGAACTAAACAGAAGGTAAAAACAAAATTCAGTATTTGTCAGTGTATCTATCCTTTCCTAGGGTATTTAATACTCTGGCTCCCAGTGTTGGTGGGCTACAATTGAGTAACTGAGAAAGAGACCGGTTTTCAAACTTTTTCCGACTGGCAGGAAGCTGCTGTGGTTTGTGTAAAAAGAGCAAACCAAAAAAAAAGTAAAAAAGCACAGGGAGAGAGAGAATAGGATGAACCAAGCTAGATGTTTGGTTTACATGGGAAATCAGGTTCCCTATATGTTCTCGTCAGCCTTTCAAAGATTTGCAAATAGTGGACTGTCTATGATATCATCACACAATATCAAGAGATGCAACCCTTAAAATAAATCTCTAATCCCCACTTAGAATTTGTATTACAAACCAAATGAATCATTTTGTAAGGAAACTGGGTTGTTGTACTAATCTACGTAGAGCTGAGTCACTTCTTGCATATGGTACCTATTTAAACGAATTCTGAGTGCAAGTGGAAGAGGGAGTTGAAACAGTATTTGAAAAGTAGGTTAAGCTGGGGCAATTTTGGGGGATAAAGCACTCAAAGGGAGATTGTGGTCAGTTTAACGCAGCTGTTCTATGTAATCTCAATTTCTTGGGCCATTATCATGGTTCAGTACCATTGTGGATACACAATATTTTTTGTTTTTCGGTCTGGTGCATAGACTAATAAATCAGAAGGTGTTCTGACGCGTGAGCTGGCCTCATACAGTTGTCCATGTGAGAAGCACAGATTCTCCAAATCTAGTCCACACACTTTCAGCAATTGTCCTTGTGCTTTGTTGATGGTCATTGCAAAAGCGAGTCGCACAAGAAAGTGTAAACGTTCAGTATTGGAAAGATTATGAGGGCCCTGGGTGGCCGGGGGGCCGATATTTAACACTTCTTTCTTTTTCTTTCTTTTTTTTGCCTTAAACCTTTGCTGGAGTGTATGTACTCAACAACTTCCCAAAGTTTCATGCCGATCGGATGACTGGTGTAGTAATGCATAAAGGACAAACAGACATACTTTGGTTTTTATATATAGAGATTTGTCTAAGCAAGTTGATTGCTTATAACTGTAAGTTCAGTGGGGACAATGTTCTATGAATAATCTATCTTAACATTTCCATACTGTGCCCTTTTGACAGCATTAGTAGCTATTTTTTAGTCTGCTGCAATAATACAAACAAGGACAAAAATGCCTTGCAAAGGAAATTGTCATTAAAGATGGGTTGCCAATGAATATTCAAGATGATGTGAATTGTGATCAGCGTACGAAAGATAAAAAATTTATTTTGACTGTAGAAGAACAGTCCTTCTAAGAATGGAATGTCAAACTTTGTTCTTTGAAGCCTTTACCTATAACCGATTTTTGGGATATCCTGGTAGGGGGGGTAAGTATGTTTGCGTACATTATATCTTGGGTGAATTAAAAAAAAATGTTTTATTGAGCGTAGAAAACATACATGGTGCAGACAAATTTGCAGACTCTCCAGTCACATATAATAAAAATACAATAAGTATAACAAATTTCTAATCCATTAGTACATGATAAATATGATACACAAAAAATACTGAGACAAAGAAGATAAAACCTATTGTATATCGAGCCTCCCATTTAAAATGTACAGTAAAAGAAAACACAAATTCATGTCCCATTTTAGGTGATATACAATACCAGCATTCTAAACATTGAATCTATGATAGCATATGACCCCTAGTTTAATGACCTGTATGATTACAGTCTTCGCCTGGAAATTTCCCTTAGAAAAGTCACATAGTACCATTTATGTGTGTGATTGCGAAATAGCCCTTCAATGTCACCCCAAATCTCTGCACCGATCTTCTTCGAGTAGGCCTCCTTACATGTTTAAGTCCTCCCCATCTTGTGTAGCTACTGGGCCATTGTAGGTGTTTTCTGAGATCTCCAATTCTGTAAAATTAAGGATCTGGCTACTGCTATGGCTAGGGAAAACGAAAAATTGCTTGTATAATGAGAGCTGATCAACTACATAAGAGAAACCGAATAGCGCTAACGATGCACATGAAAGGATATCTAATGAAACACATTTGCTAATAAACCTAAAAACCTCATCCCAAAAGTGTTGTAATCTCGGACAAGTGAAAAATGTGTCCAGTCCCCTGCCAGATTGCATCTAAAACAATCATTCGGTAGCATAGGGAACCATTTATGGAACCTGGAGGGAGTGTAATAGGCCACCCATCTAGAAAGGAAGGACATTCTTTGAAAACTGGCTGCTCTCAATGCCCTGCGTCCAAGCTCGCAGACTCGTAGCCACCCATCTAGAAAGGAAGGACATTCTTTGAAAACTGGCTGCTCTCAATGCCCTGCGTCCAAGCTCGCAGACTCGTAGCCATTCCCGTCTACTGAACCTACAATTAGTTTCCTGAGCAATTTTTGGGAGCATTATTTCAATGAGGTTCTTGTTCTTCACTTGACATAGTACACTATACCAGTTGCCAATGCCCGATAAGTTTGACTCAAAGGCAGCTTGGAAAATTACTATAGATCTCTTAGTGATTCCTCTGAAGTTAGTCCGGAGAAAGCATGAAATCTGCCTAAAACTTAGCCAGAGGTCAAGGCTCTGCGTTTCAAATTGTTACAAAGCCTCCCACGTCATCTGATTAGTACCATTAGAAAAGTCACCCAATTTACAAAAAGCCAACAGAATATAAGGCTGCACCCCCTTTTGTGGGAGGTTGAGGAGGCCCCATACCTCACAGTCGTAAAGAGAGGAATATGCATGGCATGATGGAATATTATAATTTTTTGTTGAATAGCCGAATACGGCTTAATATTATATTCACAACCTTATATCTTGTTCTTTTTGGTAACTTTGCAGTGCGCAAGAATGCTGGTAACTTAATAGAACTCTCCCTTGACATACAATTAAGTAACAAATTATCAAACTTCGAAAAAGGGGCCAGAAGCTCAGTTGTTAAGCTATGTAAAGCAGATTGGTAATAAGTAGCTAAATGAGGTACTACAAGGCCTCCCTGTTCTACATCCAATTGTAAAATAGATAGCTTAATTCGAGATTTTTTCTTAGCCTAGATAAACCCCCGAAACATCTTATCGACTTCATTAAAATACGAGATTGGAATCTTTAAAGGAAGATTTAAAAAATAACAACAAAGGGAGTATCGACATTTTTATCAGAGAGACTCGACCTATTATTGACAGGGGCAATAATGCCCATCTTTCTAAAAATAATTTTTATTTTGTCAGGTGTTCTACCATAACTCAGGTGAAAATGTTGAGGGAAGTCCACTGTCGCATACAGGCCCAGATATCTAATAGGTTTAAAAGGTAAAACTTTCAGCCCTTCCGGCAGCTCTATTCCTGTTGCATTAAATAGAAGAAGCTCCATTTTAGATTGATTGACCCTATAACCCCCCCAATTCTATAAACGCCTGGATTTCTCCAAATGCTCTCTGAATGTTTGATTTCTCTGGGTTCAGGTACACGACCAAATCATCAGCAAACAACTTTATTTTGGCCTTTTCTAATAGGGAGGCTTGGATTGTTATGTTAGAACAGATTGTTATCGCTAGTGGCTCAATAAAGAGGGAAAACAGAAGGGGGAGAGGGGGCATCCCTGCCTAGTCCTGCCTAACTCCTGCTGAAGTACCTCTTCCTCTAGTTCCCCGGTTAACCTACCCGAAAGTTCTCTCACCAAACCCACTCCACCGCCTCCTGGAATCCAGCAATCTTAAGTTTCCTTAACTTATAAAGATTAGCCCTCTATGCCACCACCCGTCCCCTAAACGTGGCCTTAAAAGCCTCCCACGCCATAAAACCTGGCGCCGTATTCACGTTTTCCTTGAAGAACCACCCTATAAAATCACGGGTTTCATCAATCCATTTTTGATCTGATAACAGTGCTTTATCAAAATGCCACCTATTACTTTATCTCCTGGGGCGGCATGTGTAATATTAAGGATACCATAGAGTGATCCGAGAATGGGTTAGAGAGAATCAAGGATTCCCCCCTTGTGAACAGATTACTTATAAAGAAGAAATCCAAACGGGATGCTGTTTTAAATCTCGTAAACTAAGTGGCACCTGGATGGTCTACCCTCCATGGGTCCAATAAGGCGAAATCCTCTTTAATCATTTTAAGAGCCTGTCTGTTTTAGGTTTTAATTGCTTTTTTCCCTTGTTGGAGGTATCAAAGTTTAGATCTTTTATAAAGTTAATATCTCCCCCTCATAATTATAAACCCCTACGTATTCACCAGCAGGTCATATACCTTTTCCAGGGCTGCACAGTTGCCAATTGGACCATAATAATTAAGCAGGACGACAGCTATTCCACTAACTAAGACTTGTATCCACAACCACCTAGCTCCCTCATCCCGAATCACCTTACCCACCTCCCAATTCAACTCCGAAGATAAAAGAATACCCACGCCTCGCACTGCTGCCTGGGCCGCGGCAAAGAATGCTTGGGCATATTTCTTGGGGAGGGTAAAGTTGGGGGAGTTAATTTAAGATGCGTCTCCTGCAAGAAAATCTCCCGAGGGGAGAAAAAGTCTAGCCATTTTAACATTGCTCCTCTTTTTTGTGCATTCAAGAAGCCATTCACATCACATGCAATTACCTTCACAATTGTGTCATCTCTTAGAGCAAATATAGCACTTTACAAAAAAGCCTATTATATTCTCTCTTCCAACTATCTTCCATTTGTGCCAGCTCTCTTAAAAAAGTCAAGTAAAGCCCCTTGGTGACAGAGACACTGCCAATTTCTACTTGGCCTCCAAGTTTAACCTTGTTGCCAAACAGTCCAAAATCCCAAGTCTGCCTGCTATCTATACACTCATTTTTTTTTTTCTACACCCCTCTTCCCCCTCCCCCTACCCACTCCAAACTGTCTGTGGAGTGAGGTTGCCCTTCCCTCATCACCGCAGCCTCCCTCCAACAACAATGTGCCTTGACTTGGCACATGGGGGCACTTCCTCCCTCCCTCACCTCTATGAAAAAAGAAACATCAATTATATTAACCCATGGATATTTAAAGAATATATTAATTGCCTCAGGAAACCGGTAGCTTACTTTCGTAGTAACTGAGATCAGCTTAGAAGGAACGCAATTCAAAAGTACAGAAGCACTTCAATATTTCAACAAGTAGAAATTCTTAAGGCAAATATTCCAAGTCAAAATATAATTTGTGCTAAAGTGCACAATTTTGACCTAATAATAAAAAATAAAAAAAAGGAAGTGTGACATATACAGTGCAATAAGCAAGATTCATTAGTCCAAAAAATGCAGCTCATCTCCACCCTCCCACCCCAACTTAAAGGAGAGTACAGTACAAAATGGCAATGAGTTCCTACAAAGTGACCTTCATATTGAAATAATAAAAAATATGCAAAGTGCCAAAATGCAAAGCGGGCAGGGAAAGAAATATCGTACAATTCTCTCAGTGGGCTAATTGCTATATACAGAAACACTCTACTTGAATCTAATTGAGTCTACCTGAGTCTCTTATTTTTCATTAACTTGAAGAATCTTCTCAAATAGATCTCGGGCTTTTTCGAGAGTAGAACATAGATGGCACCTTCCTTTCCATAGAGCTCTCAATTTGGACTGCTGCGCAATAGAGGCCTGGTTTCCCGCTCTCTTGAATTGGCTCAGCATTCCAACAAAGTCCTTCTGTTTCCGTGCTGCTGCTGCCGACATATCGTAGAATGCTCGTACTTGGTCCCCGCTGGGTAGAACAATCTCTCTCTTCTGGATTACCTTAGTTAGTACTGCCTCTCTAATACGATAATCCAAAAGGTTCACAATCATTGTCCTGGGATACTTAGCCCCTGGAATTGTCTGGAAGGGAACTCTATGGGCCCGCACTACTGTTGGGTCTTCAGGTGCCTTCTCGGGCAAATGGTCTCGGAATATTGATTCAATATAAGCCACTGGATTAGATTGGCCATCCATGCATTCACTGTCTTCTGGAATCCCAGTGAAACGCAAATTTGAGCGCCTCGCATAGTTCTCCATCTCATCGATCTTATTCTGGTAAGCCTGAAACTTCTTCTGGAGAGAGACAATATCAGAGTCACATAAAACAGATTGATCCCCAATATCAGATACCCGTTGCTTCAGCTCTTTAAATCTCTAGGGTATTTGGTGTACCATTTTATCTAGACATTGGTGCAATAAAGGGAGCTCCTGAGCTTGTGAGGTCTTGCAGTCGCAGATTTTCCCCAGAATGGTCTCAAAGAGCTGTTGCATCTGGTCCATCGGCACAACTGAAGACTGGGCTGTAGCAGAAGCAATACCAATGGTAGCCCCTCCAACCATAGCAACGCTATTGTACGATCCCTGCTGAGGCCGTGGTTACTTCTGGCCCCGGTTCCATCGACAAACCATGGTGTAGTAAAGGGGATAGAGACCCCAGGTCCTCACGTGTCTTGGAATTGAGCCTCACCATCTCCAGCTCTACCCCTTGTACAGACCCTACCAGCTGCATTGATTGAGCTTGATCCTCTGAACTTTTTTCGAGGAAGGTCTCTCCTTCCTTTCCTGAAGGAGCCATAGTACCCATGGTTGCGGCAGCACCTTTTTCCTGAATAACTGGCGCAGCTTCTTCAGCAAGTGTCTTATCCGCTGCGGGCACAGTGTTAGCGATATTAGCCGTATAAGCCATCGGATTAAATTTACGATTTATAGAGAATAGAGGGTAATCCTTAGGAGGATTAACCACTTCTAGGCTCCTATTACCTGTCGCTACAGATCCTGGCGCACTCGACTCCACTACCACTGCTGCTACTACTCTGCCTTTGCCCTCAGATCTCAATTCTCTCGAGAGCTCCAGTGAGGCCGAAGTTGTTTCCAGGGAGTCGGATAGCATAGAAGAGAACTTCTGAGACAGAAGAGCCACTTGTGGTGTTTGTCTCCCCTAACTTTCTGAACAATTCTTCCTCTCCTAGCTGCCAAGATACGGGACTGCGCTGCTTGACGTCTAGCTTTCTGGGCTGATGAAGGAGAAGCGGGGGCTGCGGTTGGAGCTCCTGCTCGTGCTGTTGCCCCTCTCAAAACCATCTGACGCATAGCTCACTGTCCAAGCCCTTAATTATCTTCACTTTGCATAAGCTATACTGTCCCACGTAGGGCACGTAGGACTCCTTGTTGTCACCCAGTGGGCCTCTGGCCATCTCAATAAGCCCCTCTGAGGCACAGAGTCACTTAATTATGGCCAGGCTGCCCAGGAGTCAGCTTAAGGAGAGCTATGCAGCAACCGGCAACCTGCCAGAATGTTCCAACCAGTACATACTGTAAATAGACAGCTGTACGCAGGCGCTGGTACTCTTGAAAGTTTATAAAGAATTTATGAGAGAGCAGCTCACAGAATTACTAAAGGTAACTCCTACCATGCCTCTACAGACTTTGCTCATTGACAATAGTGCAGTGCCTGGTAATCCGCTGCACCCCTACTCCATACTCGCAGTCCCGGCTCACAGTCCTCTTAAATCCTCAAAACATCCACAGCTCCTCGCCGGCGCCATCCACCGACGTCCAGCTCCGTCGGTCCCCGCCTTGAAAGACCTCTAACGGCTTCAGTCGGCTCCGAAGCCCCTCGTTGGACCAACGACTCCCCGCCTGAAGCACAGAGACCTTGTGTCTGCAAACAGGGCACTGCAGGGGCAGCAGGTGTCCTACGCTTTCCTTTCTACCTCGAAGCCGCTCCACACGCCAATGGCACGGTGTATGCCTCACTGCAGCCTTGCTGCGGTCGAACCATCATGGAAGGAGGAGGAGGAAGGGGGAGGGGCAACGTGCTCAGCACCAGCAGAACATCGGGCTCACCTGCCGCCGACAGGGTGGAAAAAATTTACATATTAAGTTTATATACCTGAAAATCTGGCATTGATTCAGTCCTTTAGTTGGTGGAGGAGACCGTTTAGAAGGAAAGTCTAATATGTAGTAGTCAATACGAGTTGCACCATGTTGAAATAATGGTATGTGCAAGATTATCAGCGGTGTAACAAGAAAAGAAACCTCTGCTTTGAACTATTAAAATGGCTGTTAATCATATGTCTGGCTACGTGTAGAATTTCAAAATACTTTTTCTACCAGAGAAATTAGTTTAGTATTTTAAAAAGCAATTAATATATAAAGGAAATGTTTTTCATTATTGTGAAAGGAATAATACAAATCAAGATACAGCAAAAGATCACTAGAAAAGTGACTTAAAATGGCTGCTGCATTGTTACTGCCAAAACTTTTTAAAGAAAAAAAAAGAAAGTGAATTCTTATGCATTCAACAAGGCAGAGTAAAAATTGTACTGTCACTTTAAGGAAACCTAGGAGCACATCGGCCTCAAAATGTAGCAGTGGCAGCTGGTCCTGACAGTCTGTTTTTCCACCTCTGTCAGTATACCTGAACTTGCGGCACTGCCCTTCATGTACTTTAGATGGAAATTGCTATTAAAAGCAATTTTGTGTTGCTGTATGTATACTTTCATATCAAGATTTTTTCTGATAGGTATGTTACATGACCAAAGTAGGGTAAGATGGTAAATTCATGTTCATTTTCCTACAGTTTTATTAATCTTGGGAATTTTTTAAACCTGGACGAGCATTTTCTGCTCTGAGGGCTACGATTCTTCATTGTATGATAAATTTCGACACAACATTTAGAGGACCAGGAAGAACCTAGGTCTTGTGTTGCTCTCAATCTCCGTTGTGCGCAGTCTGACTCCTCAAGTATACGTTAAGGATGTTCCTTAGAGACTTCACACTATCTTGTGTGGCCCTTGTTACAGAAAACACACTTCAAGATTGATTCAGGTTCAGATCATCAACATTGACCTCCTAAAATGTCTGTGGCAGTGACTTTTGATGTGAAGTGCCTCAACAACAAGATTACTCTGTGTGCATTAACCCCTTCGCTCCATGGGTAATTCCCCCACAGCGCGGGGGGAGGAGGGGTCTGCTGTGCTCATGACTAGCCCAGCTCGTCATGACTCCCAGTGGAGCTGTGCTCATGACGAGCTGGGCTCGTCACAACCCCGCCCACTGAATAATTCTCCCGCACAGGCGGGGAATAAACCGCGCGTGTGCGGACTGCGGCCATTATGACGAGCTCAGCTTCTCCACTTATAATCATGAGCCCGGAATAGTCCGCCCACATGAGGAATACCAGAAGACTTTTAAAAGAAAATGTTTCACATTCGCCTTTTTCAGAAAGACCAAAAAATCATGTTTTTAAAGATGCAGTTTAGCAGCCTATATAACCGGCATTGGCCAATTTCATGTATTTACTTGACAAATTACATTTTTAATAAAAATGTATACTTGTCACTAGGGGACAAAGTGACGACGAAAAAACTTCTTTCAGAACTTTTTTTTTTGAGGAAATGGATGGAAGAGAGTAGGACAATAGAGCCAAATAGGCTGCATCAAATAAAGTGAAAAACTGACAGTGCAGATTTGATGACTTCCATCCTTCCAGTATCCCATCTTGCTCTCTGTGGCCGTTGCTTTGTTTTTACTGATGTGACAGGATCTTGAAGCACTTAACTTGTCAATTTGTCGCCTTTTCTTCACTTGAAAATCATTCAAAACTCCCCTTAAATTAAGTATACTTTACATCCTTAAAGATGCAGAGTACTTTCCTGCCATTTTGTGACAGAACTTTTTTTTCACTTAACAAAAAGCCATCTTTTTTGAGAAGTGCTATGCTTGTGGCAAGAAAATGTTAAAAAGAGACCCTCATGATCTGTTTATTCTTAGTCTACCCGATTACCACGTAGTGTAAACACAGCAGAACCATCTCCAGGCGCACCTAAAAGGACTGGGAGCAGATTCACCATCATGGTGAGGAAAAGCAGTGAAGGCAACAAAAGACGCTGTCTAGAAGAACAGGGATATCAGAGAAGCTAAGAGAAAGTGTTCCCACTACCAGTGCGCTCATCTCCATCTGAAGACTCCTTCAGAGGGAGATCCAAAATGAAACACCACAAAGAAAATGTGTGCTGTCACTGGTCTACGTCATGACAAAATGCTGCCTCAACGTGTTTGCTGTTAAGTATTTGTTCGATGTTGAGGGAGGGAGACTGATATAAAACTACCATTCAACGTGGAAATTTACACAATCTCCTGTTTCCAGTCAGACGTACACTGAGTGGCTCAGGAAAATGAAGACACAGATGCTACATTCTACCACTGAATCTGACTGCTCAAGAGCCTATTCTCCATCCATGTCTTTACACTTATCAGTAGAAATAGCGGACACACAATTTCCAGGTCCTCAAACTTCTGTGCCGTCACCGCCTCTTCTTCTAGTGGAGGCATGTGCAGAACCCTCTCTGCCTACATCACCAGCACCAAAGCTATTTGGGCACGGTCCCTACCATTAGCTTTTGCTGCTGTTTCTCCAAGGAGATCTAGGACGAGGTGTTGAAGACCTCGATCATGCTATAGAGGTCAAGAACAAGGTTGATATCTCACCATTGGTCTCGCCAATCTAAGCAATTCTAGGCGTTCAAGACATACTTCATCCATCAGGACTTTTTCAAGATGCAGATGACCATCACAGTCAATCTCATCTTACACATGGTCTTCCTGTACATCCCAGACTGGACGTTCTTCACCAACCTTGACAGACTTGCCTCCTGCACAATTCTCTCCTGTTGATGACCTCAAAACTTTCCTTGAGGTAATCATCTGAGGTGAAACAAACTCTGTATACACCTGCCATCTACAACTACTTTGACAGTGATCTCTTTAGACTCTTCACCAAAACTCATCTTCAAGCCCTCCGTTCTCATTTATGTCCATTCTGTTCGAAACATCAATACAGCTTTATTTTTTTCACCAGCTGCTGCAATAGCAGTTCAAAAGTTTCATTTAAAAAATGCCAGACCAGGATCCACTGTTCCTCCCATCTGGCCCTCCACTTGACTCTGTCATGGTCGCTTTGGTGAAAAAATACCATGCCACTTCTCCTTCGTCAACTGTTCATCTAGACAAGGAGAGGAAGAAGCTTGACTGTATGAGAAGCAAAATGTGTCACGTCTGCTACTGCAGTGAAAACAGCAAGTGCCACAACCTTGTTAGGCAGATACGATAGAGAGCTCTGGGACTCCCTCCAACAATTAGCTAATGGCCATCCCAGAAATCGATGTGAGGTTTTCCTAGAAGTACGTAAAGGCATAATGGTATCAAATGAGGTTATTCGTGCCACTGCTGGCGCGCCTTAAGACTATCTTTCTAGTTAAGACCTACAAGCCTCAAACTTGAGGCCCAACCGAGAATACTCAACGTAACATTCTTGGGGAACACTAGTCTGGGCACTCGTGCAGATTATGAGATGACTCAAATGTAAGTTATACAAGCTGTAAGCCTGGAAATCAAAAAAGAACAGAAACATTCCTACACCTCTTACGATTAGATTCAAACCCACAGAGGATTCAAAACCCCTAATGGTCTTCAATGTGGCAGCAACATCGGAGGCTTGCTTAACACCAACAAAGATGCCAGTCCAGATCCAAAGGGTGCTATTAACTGGCAGCAGCAGAGGATAGACCTCCTCTAGGAGCTAAGCGATTACTCTTAATTTCCCGCTCTTCTGGTACCCTTTGCATTGGGTGAGAACCATCTCACATTTCTTGCAACAGAAGAGAACCATCTCAAATGGGTTCTGACTATTGTTTGAAATAACTAATGGCACAGATTCAGGTGTCCTTCACCAGCAATTACACCAAAAACCTCATCCCCGTTGCATTTGGTAACGATTCAGCAAGAAGTCAACATCCTCTTTCCCAAACAATTTGAAAGAGTCCCTACTTCCCAAGAGGGATTGTGAATTTATTCCGGCTACTTTCTGGTGAAAAAGTAATGTCCAAAGAATGAATTCAGCCTCACTCTGGATCTAAAACCAGCAAACCAATGGAAAACATTCAGGATGCTAGCAGTCTATTAAATATACCCACTACTACATAAAGGACATTACCTATGCTCCATATACCTAAAGGGTGTGTATTTCGATGTCCCTAAAGAAGCATTGGGGAATTCTGAGATTTGTAGCAGGAAGCAAGGTCCTAATATGTCCTTCCAGTCGGGCTCAAGTTGTTTACGACAACCTTCTTAAAGTGCATTGCTGTGATCACTGTTCACCTCAAAACAATATATTTTTCTACCTGTATCTGGATGACTAAAGCCTCAACATCACAACAGGCTTGTCAGCATTGCCTGCTCAGTCGCTACTCTCAATCAACTGGGATTGCATGTCAGTCAAGAAAAATCAACTGCTGTTGCGTTAGTTACAACATTGGCATACCTCTACAGGGTGTACGTTCCCACCCACAGGTGAACGTGAATTAATGCATCAGCACTGAATGTGAAAGACAAGTTATTCTTGCCCCATGACACTATTCAGTGTGTAAATAATATAGAAATACTGGCCATGTGGCCCCTTTATTACTAAGATGCCCCAATCAAGCATGACTGAGCGTGTGTGGCAATTAACTTCTAAACCTGTTTTGATGTTCTAGAAAAGGTAAAGGGATTTCCAAATCTTGGTAAGCCCTGTCTTGCGCAGGCAGATCTACCACTGTATATACATGAAGCTACCCTGAGGCAGCAACAATGGGCTTGAACTCCTTCCAGGACTAAAAAGTGCAGCTATTACAAAAGTAAATTTGCTTCCCCTGCAAGCCCCCCAAAATGTGGGATGCTTTGAGTTGTTGAGTAACTGCTACCCTGCGATTGGCCCCTATAATGATTATAATGATAGATGCTGCCATGATGAATGGATTCAATTTGTAACTGGAATCAAAGAATTAGAAAAACCACAGAATGGGAAATAATTTTTCATGAGACAAGCTTGGCAAACCTACAGAAATGTGTTTCCTTATTTCCAGTAGGAGGTAACCATAATTATTATGGGCGTCTCTATAATGACGTAATGATAGTACAGATGTGTGTGTGAGAAGTGTAAACTACTTAAGGCTTAACTGTAAGATTTGAACCCCACGTTGGGCGCAAACTGTTGTGTTAGTTACAGCTTTGACGTAACTCTACAAGGTGTGCTTTCCCACCCATGGGTGACACGGGTGAACTTAGTTCAATGCACCAGTGCTGAATGTGAAAGACAAGTTATTGTTGCCCCATGACACTATTCTGTGTTTATTTGATATACAAATACTGGTCATGTGGCCCTCTCATTACTGAGAATGCCCCAATCGAGCATGACTAAGCGTGTGTGGCAATTAACTACTAAACCAGTTTTGATGTTGTAGAAAAGTTAAAGGGATTTCCAAATCTTGGTAAGCCCTATATTTCGCAGTCCGATCTACCACTGTATATACATGAAGCTATCCTGAGGCAGCATCAATGGGCTTGTACTCCTTCCAGGAGTAAAATGTGCAGCTATTACAAAAGTAAATACCCCTCCCCTGCCAGACCCCCCTAAAAATAAAAATTGGGGATACTTTGAGTTGAGTAACTGCTACCCTGCGATTGGCCCCTATAATGATTATAATAGCTGCTGCCATGATGATAAAAAGTTATTCCCCATTCTGTGGTTTTTCTAATTCTTTGATTCCAGTTACAAATTGAATTCAATACTGTACTCCTGAGGCGGAAGCCGGGAGCGGACTCGTATTTTTAAAATTGTTTGAGTGTCACTTGTTGTTTGTGTTTTTTAAAACCTACCTCATCTTGGGCTAATCCTAGGACAGAAACCCTCTGTTTGGCAACCCGCACAGCGGATTTTATCGCTGACCGCGGACTCTGTCAAAACAAAACATTTACCGACGCCATTGGAGGCGTGCACCGAGGCCACGCCCTGTCGAGGCCACACCCCTGCCCACCGTCCTCCCCAATTATTAAACATGTGCCTTTGGCGGAAGAACAGCGGACGAGCGCAGCGGGCGCGCCGTCAGCGCGCTGAAGGTGCGCCTAAGGCAAGCCCGTCTGCGCCCGTCCGCGCCATGTCGAGCCTAGGGCCAGGGACCCTGGACCTTTCCACCAAAGCAAGATTGTCATACTCCAAAGACTCCCTGCTTCAACTGAACCAGCCCCCTCAGCCACCATGTACCTATATCCTTAAATGTGAGAACTCTTGTGCCCACTGTCCTCACTGCCCATTCTTACTTACTCCTGCTTTGAAGAACCAAATACCCCTGATAACCACCAAAATGGCTTTGTTGAACTGTAGATCTCTGCCCAAACATTCTCAGGAAATCCATATGCTACTAGAAGAAGAGCAACTTGAGATCCTGTTTCTTACAGAAACATGGCTCACCCCAGACTCGGACTTTGATATTGTCCAGGCGCTACCTCAGGGCTACCTCTTGCAACACTTAGATCGAGAGAAGGTAAGAGGAGGAGGGATTGCTATTATCCATAGGGATCACATCCCATGTAGATTCCACGACAGCCCTCTATCGGACTGTGAAAATATACACTTTAGCATCCAGCTATCTCCATGTAACTCCCTCTCAGGAGTCCTTATCTACCGCCCACCAGGGCCTTTGGGCCAATTCTGTAGCTCCCTCCTGGAATTCTCCACTGCCATGTCCAGCACTTCGTCCAATATGATAATTTTGGGTGATCTTAATATCCACTTCGACAACAGCGAGAACAATACCGCTTTAGAACTACTTACAGACCTGGCTACGCTTCATCTCCATCTCCAGAGTGACAAACCTACGCATTTGCTCGGACATTTACTTGATCCCATCATATGTAATATTGACGATCTTGAAACTCAAGCCCCCATTCCCGTGCCCTGGTCAGACCACCTGCTCATCCCCTTTCGGTGGGAGATCTTTAACATCTCTCCTCCCAATAAATCCCCCGGTAAACCAACGCGTCCCTGGGCTAAACTGGACACCGATAGATGGAAGCAGGCATTGGAACTCCATAAACCAACCAATGATACTGACCCTGTTATAGCAGACATGGAATTTTCCTCTTGGATTGAAAACTCTCTTAACATGGTCCTTCCAAAGAAACAGCATCCGACCTCCCGAAAAAAAACTCCCTCTCCATGGTTTACCCAGGAGACTCGCCATTTGAAGAAACTCTGTAAAAAAGCTGAAAGAGTATGGCGGAAGGACTTCGCCCCAAATAGTAAGAACGATTATAGATTGTCCATTCTTAACTATAAAAAAGCCCTGAAAATTGCCCAAACCGCTTTTTTTCAAGAGAAAATCAGTGCGGCATCTTGCTCATCGAGGGAGACTTTTCAAATCATAAAACAACTTTTAAAAACACCAGAATCCACATGCTTGATTAATCCTTCGGACAACCACTGTGATAAGTTGCCTAGGTTCTTTGATAAAAAAATTCTAAACATCTTACAGCAACTCCCGCCCCTCTCCCCTATGGACCACTCAGCGATGCCCGTACTGCAGGTCAACAACCTTAATACAGGACTTGACACATTCACCCCAATAAGTCCGGACACGTTGTCCCCCATCCTCCTTTCACTTAAGAGCGGCTCACCATCAGATCCCGCTCCAGTAAAAATTTTAAAGCTGGTAGCTCCTACCATCCTTACTCCGATGGCTAACGTAATCAATACCTCCCTGACTAATGGACTGGTACCCCCTAACTGGAAAAAGGCAAAGGTGAGGGCCTTACTTAAAAAACCTAATTTGGATTCCCTCAACCTTTCCAACTTCAAACCAATCTCTCTCCTCCTCTGTATTAGCAAGATTGCTGAAAAATTCATTTACCACCAGTTGTCTAACTACCTCGAAACCAACGAACTCCTCAAATCTTCACAGACAGGCTTTCGCCAGGGCACTGAAACAGCGATGGTGACGGTGGTCGAGGAGGCCAGAAAGATCATGGATTCAGGAGGATCAGTGGCAGTGATCCTCCTGGACCTGAGCGCGGCCTTCGACACGGTCAACCATCAGATCCTGGCCCAGCGACTTAGTGATCTTGGGATCACAGGCATCGCCTTATCGTGGTTGAAATCATTTCTTCAGGACCGCTCGTTCCAGGTTATAGAGGACAATTATACATCTAAAGAGACCCCCATACGTTGCGGAGTGCCACAGGGCTCTTCGTTGAGCCCTACGCTCTTCAACGTATATATGTCCCCCCTGGAAAAAATAGTCATCCCACATGGGATCAAACTCCTGACGTATGCAGATGACACGCAGCTGGTTGTCTCTCTTACTCAGCAGGACAATCCCACCATCAATCTCCACTCGTGCTGGAGTGACATAGTCAGGTGGATGGACAGATCTCACTTGAAGCTTAATAGCGACAAGACGGAGATTCTGGTGATGGGGAATCAGGCCCTCTTTCACCCTGACTCTCTCTGTCCCCTTGCATGGGCAAGCCCCCTATTCCCAAATCCGAGATTAAAAGCCTCGGTCTATGGCTAGACCAAAATCTCACCATACAAACCCAAGCAAGGAAAACGGCGGGAGTCTGCTTCAGTCTTATGCGCTCCACCCGGAAAATCCTACCCCTACTTCCCTTCCAATCAAGGAAACTTTTGATCCAGGGACTTATTCAGTCGAGGTTGGATTACGGAAACGCACTGTACCTGGGCGCACCACGAAAAGTTATAGCTAAATTACAGGTAGTGCAGAACGCTGCTGCTAAGATTCTGACCAACACTAAGAGCCGCTGCTCGGCCAAACCAGCCATTAGAGCGCTGCACTGGCTACCTGTTATGGAAAGAGTGCACTTTAAGGCGCTCTGTCTAACACATAAAATCCTCAACGGAAATGCCCCACCCATCCTCAAAGACCTGGTGACTCCATACACCACCTCCAGACCCCTTAGATCCTCCAATGCCCATCTCACTCGGCCACCTAAGATCAAGAGAGCACGTTCAGGAGGTCGACGTTTCTCGTATAACGCCTCCAAGTTATGGAACTCCCTCCCCTTGGATCTTCGTGCACAACCCAACCTTTTGACATTTCGAAAGTCCCTGAAGACTTGGCTGTTCCCGTGAGCTTCCCCCAATTCCACCTGTACATGTTCAGCGCTGGGACGCTCACGGGCAGCTATGCGCTTTAGAAATCTGGTAATAATAATAATAATGGGGAATAACGTTTTATGAGTCAAGTTTGACAAACCTACAGAATTAGGCGTTTCCTTATTTCTAGTGGGAGGTAACCATAATTATTATGGATGTCTCTATAATGACATAATGATAGTTTAGATATGTATGAGAAGTTTAAACTACTCAAGGCGTAATGGTAAGATTTGGATCCCAAGTTGGGCGCCAGCTGTTGTGTAAGTTACAACTTTGGCGTAACACTACAAGGTGTGCTTTCTCACCCACGGGTGACACGGGTGAACTTAGTTCAATGCACCAGTGCTACATGTGAAAGACAATTTATTGTAGCCCCACAAGACACTATTTAGTCTGTAATTGACATGGAAATATTGCTTCTGGGATGCTAACAATTCTATAAAGGGATCAGGGGCACTGTGGAAACAGTGACAAACCTTTTTTTGTTATTCACAGGATCACACACGTTGTACTAAGAAGAATAAACACTTTTTTACTACAGGAAAAATCTGTTCATCAGTATATCTAAAACAACTATACAGAATATTCTAAAAACAGCAACAAGGCACGTTATAAGTAACAACAACAAAACGAACATGTCCAGCATTGCTAAAATGTCATTCAAAATGTTATCTAGAACCTAACAGCCTAATGCCTGCTTCTATACTCTATACCATGGGTACTCGCAAACATTTTCCCAGGGGCCAC
Organism: Lissotriton helveticus; assembly: GCF_964261635.1. Classification (NCBI taxonomy): domain Eukaryota; kingdom Metazoa; phylum Chordata; class Amphibia; order Caudata; family Salamandridae; genus Lissotriton; species Lissotriton helveticus. The sequence goes on along the minus strand of NC_136061.1, from coordinate 354,421,950 downwards.
AAAGTAAGGTATGTGGTTTGCCCGTGGGCCACATTGATGGCAGCACGGTGGCAGTGGGGCTTTTGTTCTGTATCTGAATCGCAATTCCCTTTACCGCACCTTGAGGTAAGCCTTCTCTGCTTGTCATCACTACCTTGGGAGAGTCAAGTGCAAAAAACAAAAAAACGTAATTATTGAATTGGTCTGAAATAGAGCTGCACAATGTGAAGACATAAAACCTGGGATTAATCATGGCTTTCCCACTTGACCAAATTGTGTGATCCTAAACAATTGTCTTAATTTCACTTTTCCTCCTTTTTCTTCATTTTGAGATTTAAGAGCACCTTGAAATACATGTGGACAAATATAAAACTTTCTCTTGGGTTTGTTTTATTAAACTAGAATGCTGTCCATCTATTTTAACATCCCAAATAACCCAGAGGGTTCCTCCTGATAACTGACTTGCTTCTTAGTTCAGTATTGGCATTGTTGTTGCCAGGTTGGGAGGAGGCATGACTGTTTCTTTGTGCATTTTGAAAACTGTCACTTATATATATTTCAAATCACTGATATCTAAAGTACTAAGGTAAAAGGCATGTGAATGAAATACTCTTTTTTTTAAATTTTATTTTGAAAATACTTTATATGTTTCTTAAAGTAATGTGATCCTAAAGTTAAACGGGGCAGAATAACGTATTTGCTTCTTTACTTATATTTCAGTTAGTGTAAATAAACGCTTGCCCATTTAGTTAACATCTTTATAATTGTTAGTGCTTGCAGAAGCCAAGTGCGTTCGTATCCGTTGAAGCGTGAAGACCGTGTTCCCTGCTAAGAGCAAACACCCACTGCAGTAGCAGTCAGTCAGTCAGTCTTCCTCCAGGACTTGGCTTTATCAGCGTCAGTTGCGATGTATCATCTGCTAAGTGTAAAGTGTGCTGGTAGCGGGCTAGACTGTCTCTGGCAGAATCTCTGAGCAAATTAACTCTCTCACCAATGTGGTCAAGTTGCAGTCCTTGTATATTAAATATTAGAAAGTGGAATTTCTGACATGTTTAGGAATGTTTAATACAGATTATGCATATCAAGGTATGCATCCCAGATGAACTAGTAAGGCAAAAGGGTGTCAATTCACACTACATTACTTTGATTGTGTCTGCATGTGTTCATATTAACCTTGACCGGGTGGGGAGAAAAGATTTGGCATAGATACATTTCGCCTTAGATGTTGCATCTGTCATTAATCAAAGAACTTGACAATGTCACAGTTCCTAGAAAGATAAGGTCTGGCGACATCTGTATTAGAAGGCAGGCGTTACAATGATTCTGCATAAATCATAGAATATAGCTACTTCTCTAGTTTAGGAGGGGAAAGATGACAATCTCCATGAACTAAGATGCAGTCAGGGCCTACATAATATGGAGTCGTACCTTTAGGACTTTACGTCACTGCAACTCCAGTTTAGTTGTTGCATTATATGGGAGTGGTTCTGGATACCTTATAGGCAGAAGTGTAAGAAGAGAGACTCCTCTATCCATCAGAAGTGTCTTCTGAAAACGACCAATCCAACAGTGAGGCAATTATCTCCGTCACAAGTTCGGGTTTAGACTCTCCATCCCAAAATCACATCTTTGAGTTTGGCAGCCTGACTTTTGAACTGGACAGTATGGTCACTTGATTCTCCTATTTGAGTGTATTAACATTCTGAAAGAAGTTACGCGTTCATCCATGATAACTTAATACTTTCAAATGGAAGAGGTTTTCCATCTGTTGTTGGCAAAACAACTTTTACCAATGATTTGTCAAGAAGCCCTCTTGCATACCGTCTTCATTTGGCCAGGTCAGAGTTGCTATTGTCGCCAATAAAAGTCCATTTGTCAGTTGTTACTGCCTATAGAAAATATTCTTCACAAACCTCTTTTTTTCGAGAACCATACCAGTATCATGTACTCTGGAATCCATAACTACCAGCTCAACCGCCTTTCAAAACTACAGAGGAGCCTATATCGTCTATGCTTATCTCTTTGCATTCCCATCTGTTGTTTCTTAAGTGAAATATGAGATCTGCTCTGGGCTCGACTGGGAAACTAAAAGCAGCACCGGCAAACATTCTCAAACCAGCCCCACTTTCTTCTTCTTTTGCAGTCTTTTTCATTCCTTCCATTCTCGCTCTCTCCTTCTCTAATCCCCTCTGATCACTTTTTCTCCACCTTCCTCTCCATCCCTCTCTCTCAAGGCCTCACTGTACCTGCTACAATTGACCTTGGGGTGCTGGAGAAAGTGACAGAGTGCCAAAGCATTGCTGGGCTTTCAAAACTGGCCTCCAAGGATCTCCAGACAGCCAGTAAAATGCCCAGTGAAATAAAGACCATGTTCAGCCCTGTTCATATCTACTTGGTTCCCCTCTTGACTGCAAAATAAACTAATTCTTTATAATTGCACCAGGGAACTGAGATCCAATTCCCATCATCTACTTGTCATTCGTTCTTTACTTGTGGGGAAGGCAGACTATTAAATCTCTGCGGTATTTCTGAAGTTTTTGAATAACCCTTCTCACACCATCGGAACCATTTTATTGCTTCTGTTTCAGAAATCCTTTAAAACACTGCTCAACAAATTACGCTACCTGCAAGCTGTTGGCCCTTCTCTTTCTGTTCTTGTGGTGACACCTACAGGAGAGTTCATAGTGTTTGCTTCACAAACATTTGTAAATTCATTGTAAAATTGTAAACATAAGATGCTGAAATAGGTGATAAATGATGTGATAGGAGCAAACAAAATAATGTTAGTCATTACCGTTCCTTTGTTTTCAATACATAAAACACACAGGTCAATGTCTTCATAGAAAGGTGGAAGACCTTGTGCCGTATCAGGTCTAAGGGGCACTGTCCCCGTTTGTGCCATGGCAAACCTTTCAAACAGTGCGCCAGGTGCAAACAGGGGACAGTGCACCATATTAGAAAGAATGCATAACCCCCAGGGCAGCTGCGACCTCACGCTGTCCCTGGGGCAGTACATTCAAGTGAAATATGGAGCAGCTTCTTTAAAGCTTCTCAGTGTTTCACAGTGCAGTGACTATCCCTGGGGCTCGCTCCGCGGCTCTCAAAATGAAATTTTTTAATGTAGGTGGCCTCCTGAACACCCACAAAATGAAAGCATGAGCTGAGCAGCAGGGTCCGCTAATTTATTCTTCACTGCTCCCTAAAGGAGCACCCCATAATGCCCTGAAAGGACTTTTTGTTTATATTTTTATAGCTTGATCATACCCCTAGAACAGGGAGGGGCATCACCAAGCCTATTTAGGTCAAAGCCTACTAGACAGTGTAGCTGTCTGGTTTGCTATAGACATCTTGGGAACATTCAGAAAGCTGAACTATATAGAAGCCCCCCCCTAACACGGAATATAGGCAGGTTCACAGGGGGAAAAGGCAATAAGAAAGAACAAGGGAGAACCCTGCCAAAACTTTTTCAAGTGGTCCTATACAAGGATCCAAGAATATATACAAGACATCGGAGCAACCATCAAGCGAGTCAAGGTATCACACCTATGGAGACATTGATTCTTTTTGTTCTTTATTTTTTTCATTTTTATGGTTTAATGCATTGAAGTAACAAAATTAGTTTTTATTAATTTAGGAAATCATTAATAAAAACACATACGTGATTTTAGACATATAGAGTCCCCCACACACCATTCAAATCTCGCACTCAACACACATATGAACCCGCATCTAAATCACACATTCAATCTCACACTCAAACTAGAGAAAATAGTCTCAGTAGTACATAGACGTCACAACATGAATAAGGGACCAGATGAAGATGGAGTCATCAACCAAGGGCAAAAGGGGGGCAGGGAGACATAAGGGACTGGGGATATATATGTATATATATATATATATCAAATTCAAACACAGGAAGCCCCATTGAAGCACAGCCACACGAAGTTCAATTCAGCACGTGACATTGATTATAAGAGCAGACGCTGCCTGAAATCTGCTCCTCCAGCCCTTCATGAACAATGCCTCTGAAGAAAGGACTGATTCCTGAAACGCGTCAGGCTTTACATGTTTGAAGATTGCTCTGAAAGCATCCAAGGAGCGAGCAGTGAAATGGATCCAAATAAACGTGCTGAATTGAACTTCGTGTGGCTGTGCTTCAATGGGGCTTCCCGTGTTTGAATTTGATGTATATCGGCTGTTGCCCAGTCGAGAAGCGAGGCCCACCTTTGACAGGGTCCGTGCAGGCACGGAGCTGGGGCTTGCGAACAACGGAACGAAGACAAGAACAGCTCCAATACAGGTGGTGCTGCCTTGCGCACGACTTCACTGCTGCAAAAACGCAATTGGAGAGCTTCCAGCGCACTCTCTACTCCACTTGGTGAACACTTGGTTCCATTTGCAAGGACTGGTGAGTGGCCCCACTGGGGGAAGAAGGTCAGCGTACTACAAAGCACAGAATGCTTTGCGGTGTAGCCACGCCCACTGTGGCAGGTGACATTGATTATAAGAGCAGACGCTGCCTGAAATCTGCTCCTCCAGCCCTTCATGAACAATGCCTCTGAAGAAAGGACTGATTCCTGAAACGCGTCAGGCTTTACATGTTTGAAGATTGCTCTGAAAGCATCCAAGGAGCGAGCAGTGAAATGGATCCAAATAAACGTGCTGAATTGAACTTCGTGTGGCTGTACTTCAATGGGGCTTCCTGTGTTTGAATTTGATGTATATCGGCTGTTGCCCAGTCGAGAAGCGAGGCCCACCTTTGACAGGTCCGTGCAGGCTCTGAGCTGGGGCTTGCAAACAACGGAACGAAGACAAGAACAGCTCCAATACAGGTGGTGCTGCCTTGCGCACGACTTCACTGCTGCAAAAACGCAATTGGAGAGCTTCCAGCGCACTCTGTACTCCACTTGGTTCCATTTGCAAGGACTGGTGAGTGGCCCCACTGGGGGAAGAAGGTCAGCGTACTACAAAGCACAGAATGCTTTGCGGTGTAGCCACGCCCACTGTGGCAGGTGACATTGATTATAAGAGCAGACTCTGCCTGAAATCTGCTCCTCCAGCCCTTCATGAACAATGCCTCTGAAGAAAGGACTGATTCCTGAAACGCGTCAGGCTTTACATGTTTGAAGATTGCTCTGAATGCATCCAAGGAGCGAGCAGTGAAATGGATCCAAATAAACGTGCTGAATTGAACTTCGTGTGGCTGTGCTTCAATGGGGCTTTCTGTGTTTGAATTTGATATATATATATATATATATATATATATATATATATATATATATATATATATATATATATATATATATATATATATATATTCATATGTATATATCATGACAATATAAATTCATGACAATATACATTCATACATGTTGTCTTACATAGTTCATACTAAACCAAGACTCTAGTGGGTGCTCCGAGTCATAGAAATGCATTCACTGTATAGATCATCAAACGAAAGAACACTTGTAGGTCTGGAAACAGCACTTCAAATATCTACACATCTGCAATCACCATAATTCGTGCACTATAAGGTTAGAGGTGATAACACAGTACACATTATGATCAACAGATAGGTCCGAGGTCCACCGGAGGTATCCAGAAAAAGACTGAACCAACATATAAGACCCTCTTACTACAGTGTCAGAGAAGAGCGTGGACACCAAAAGAGGAGGGATAAAGAAAAACGTATACACACAAAATATCAGAATGCTTACTTAAAACATCAAATCCAAAGCGGAGGGCTTTTACTTGGGCACCTTAGCTCCTCCCTTGAAGCTGAAATAAATAGAGTGTAAAAGACCGCTTCAATCACTGCATGTGACCGCGGAATAGCCGGCAGGCCGTTTGATTCGCAGTGTAATGGTGGGAAAGGCGCCCTACATTCGGACAATGTCCATGTTCAATCAGTGATAAACGAAATCTATAGAGGTAAAAATACAAACGGGTAACAACACATGAGGTATATGTGTCGTAGAAAAAGCGTTTGATTAGACCTTATCCCCCTGAGATATTGTTAAGATCGCTATTTAGCGTTCCTGTGATCAATGAAGATGTTAACAAGTCTTCTGCCAGTATAAACAGTTCTTCAAGGTGGGAAAACCCAAGGGGGAGCCCTCGGCAAAACTGGAGAAACTTTCAAATCGCTTTGCCGCAGGGGGCACAGCCTACCCCTGGCTGTTAGAAACTGTAAGAGTCATAGGGTAAACCTAGGGGATTGACGAGAGTCCTTGAGCCAGTCACAAATTACACTAGCTGGCCATGAGTTATGCAGCGTTTTAGGGCAGGCAACTCCACATAGGGGCACTAGTAAATATGGCCTACCTTCTTACTGAGATTATATCGTGTTCCCTTTAGTTGAAAAACTGGAGCGGCGCCAGGGTCCTTAGAAGGAGCCGTTCCCGGGGGTCCGTATGTTTGCGTTAAGAAGGGGAGGCTGAATGAGCTCTCAATTCAATCAATAAGCGTTACCTGTGGCAGATAAACAAAATTAAGTGCATTTCATCGTGACAGGATAGTTCTGCGCTGCTTTTCAACATAGCCTGTTTAAGGGAAGGGGAGCACTGGGACGTGCCACGCTAATGGAGGGGCGAGATTTGGGGGCGATACCCAAAACCTGCGGAGCCGTCCGACAGGTCAATGGATGGTCAAGTTCTAAGGGGGATAGAACAGTTGTACATGTAAAAAAAAAACAGCAAGCCCAGGGGCGACTGCATTGAGTATCCCATGGAAGCCTGCTTACCTGCATGCAACGGGATAACCCGATATCTTTTATGGTTCCAGAGAACAGGACGTCGGCCTCTCATGTATCAAGCCGTCAGGAAAGTGCTATCGTCTCGTCTGTATTTAAATGGTCGCGGTACATCGCCAGCTGCTCACCTAAACGCGAAGGGAATGCCGGGAGACGGAAATGGAGGCAGGACTACCCCTTCATCTGACTGAAAAAGAAGAAATATGTGCTGGCCATCTTAGAACGATGAAATCCCAGGCCGCAAATCTGCCAATAACCTCTTCGTTTGCAGGATATTCCTACATTAGGAAATCCCAAATACCGGGTGGGATGTACCATAGAAGGTGGGATTAAAAGGGCAGGGGGGGGATGCATTCTGCCCATTGCTTACCATTGGCTTTGTGGTTTGTAACTCACAATTTCTGGCTTTCTATGTGCTGCCTTTATATGCTTTAGGCTCTTGAGCTTGAGTTGTCCCTCCCGTTGCCCAAACCTTGTTTACTGCATTCTTCCACAAACTCACTTTCTTTTTAGGTCTCGCTAGACGTACGCAAAAGCGAAGCTTTTGCGTGCAAACGCGAAGCTTTTGCGTCTAGCGAGACAACTAATGTAATCACTTTCAGGGGAATGTAGACGGCAGACTGTCACGAGCGCCTCCTGCCGGAGATTCTACCTCGTGAGCGCGCACGTCGCCGTCCCTCATATTCCCATGCAAAGAAAGGCACACTGAACACACACATGCAGGCAAGAAGGCACACACACACAGGAGCGCACCTACACACATACAAAGCCCCCCCACACACCCCCCCCGCCACATACATAGAAGTCCCCCCCCCCCACCTGCCGCCGCCGCATACATAGAAGGGCCCCCCACCCACCTCCCTGCCGCCGCCGTCGCATACATAGAAGGGCCCCCCCTCCCCCTGGCCGCCGCCGCATACATATAAGCCCCCCCCTCCCCCGCCGCATACATAGAAGTTCCCCCCCCACCGCCGTATACATAAAAGTGCCCCCCCAGGTGCCGCATACATGCAAGCGCCCCCCCCACACCATACATGCAAGCGCCCCCCCCCCCTACCGTGATTCTAAGGTCTTGCAGCCTCCGCGGGGCTCTCCCTCGGGCATGAGCCCCGCGTCACCAGCACTGCTTTCCCGTGGGCGCGTGCGCGGGCTTCCGAAGACGGAAGTCCCGCCCCAAGGAAGGTTTCGCTTTCGGAGCTGGTTTTGCTGGGAGGAGGGGGAAGGAGCCAGGTGCTGGTCCCGCGTTGGCACACTTGTGTTTTCTTGCGAGCGGCGGGAGGTCACTGGACATCCAATCTTATGCTTCAGACTAGGGTTGCCCTACAGTTCCACTGTTCGATGTGCTGCCCTAATGTGCGTACAGGCCCTCTCCGCTACTTGGAGTCCCTGACCTCCTGCTCAGACATGTGTAACTAACCTCTATTATGGTTTGGCCCTCAAACTCCGAGCTATGTCGATTGAGAACCTTACCGTATCATAGCATCTGTTATTTTGAGCGCCGAGAAACACATGGGTTGTATGAAGCGCTGCATAAAATGCATCACTATAATTATTAGGCTAGAGTCGGCTAACTGTTGTGTTTGGGTTGAAGGGGGAGCTGAGCCCCTACGCCGTGTTTCACCCGCACACCCTCGCAGCCTGGTGTGTTGCACAGTAGGGCACAGCACCTCTGGGCGGGGACCTCCCTCGGGTCATGGATGCGAGTGGGGGGCGTTCTTTGTCCTGTCATGCCAGGCTGCTGGACCACAGAGCTGCCTTGTTCGGCCCTGCTCGGGGTGCCGGGAGCAGCCTGTGACCAGTGTTTGTGATGGTGTGTGCAGTTGGCTCGGCGCCTGCTGCATGTGCCCTCCGGCAGTCTGCCTCTGCAGAGCCCGCTTGTATCTACGGCACCTCTCCACAGTGAGAGCCTTTGCGTGTTTTCCTTTCGCAGAAGCGTTGCTTTTTGGGCGTGAATGTCCAAATACTGGTTTAACAAACAAAAGCCAAACGGTACAAGCGCGTTGTATTGAATAAAAAAATGGACCATAGACTGTCGTGTTTTTCCTACATCCACAAAGTATTCTGAGGCAGCGAGTGAGGGGTTGAGCGGGTAGGGAGAGGCATCCCATGATCCAGATACAACTATATGTATATTCTATACCTTCTCGGGGTGCTTATTTCACTCGCCGTCTGCGTGTTTTACAGCAATCAGCTTTGTATGTGGGGCCCTGCCTTGGCACCGGGCCGTGGGCACTTCCTGGGCACCTCACCCACAACTTCGACTGCTGCGGGGAGGGCGGCCCCCCATGCCGCCGAACAGGTTGTTTGGATATGTGGAATCCTGTCGGGTGTGTGCGTGCCCGCGCGTGTGGGGGATCGGCCGGATGCCTTTGCTCCGAATACCTTGGTGCGTTTCTCTACTGTGTGTGTGTGTGTGTGTGTGTGCGCGCGCACACAGCACCACTCTTTCAGTGTTGGGGGGGGAAGGTGGTCTCATTTCTGCGGTGTGTGGCTTGTCTGTTGTTTTTTGTGTGCGGTGTGTTTGTCTGCTGTGTGCGTGCGGCATGTCTGTTTGGTTGCTCTGTGTCTTGTGTCCTTTGTGTGTGCGGTGTGTCTGTATGCAGTGTCTCTTTTGTCTGCTGTTTCTGGTCTCCTTTGTGCCCGCGGTGTGTGGCTGCTGTGTTTTTGCTGTATGAGTGTGTCTGGTCTCTTGTGTGTATCTCGCCTGTGTGTGTGTGTGTGTCTGTCTGCTGTGGGGTGGGCTGTTTGCCATGTGTGGTGTCTATCGGCTGCGGGTGGTGCTTGGTCTTATCTGCTGGGTGTGTGCGTGCGTGTCTGTCTGCAGTGTGTGCATGGCGGCACTCTTTCAGTGTCGGGGCTGCCTCTGCTCCTCTCCGGTGGATTTATGGCCGTGTTCAAGTATGGTAGAGTTGCTGTGGCGATAGTGTTGGAAGTTGGGATTTTTGGTCCCAATTAACACAATCCCCTGTCTGGGTGAAGCAGCGGCTCTCGGCCAGATTCGACCTTGGTGTGAACGTCGAGGCTGTAGACCCCAGCGGCTTTGAGACCACTTTCACTGATGCCAAGTCCCCTGGACTTTCTTTTAATTAGTTCACCAGTTTGCTGCCAAGTGAATTTGAGAGTAATAGTGGCAATCATGTTTGAAACTGCATAACGTGAGCGGAATAAGCTTGCAAGCCGCAATCACCCCACATCCACCACCACATCCACCACATCCACCACCACCTCCACATCCACCACCTCCACATCCACCACCACCACATCCACCACCACATCCACCACCACATCCACCCTCAACCCCTCACCCTCAACCCCTCACTCACCCTCACTCTCACTCACCCTCACTCACCCTCAAGCCCTCACCCTCACTCACCCTCACCCTCACTCACCCTCACTCACCCTCACCCACCCTCACCCTCACTCACCCTCAACCCCTCACCCTCCCTCACCCTCACTCACCCTCAACCCCTCACCCTCACTCACCCTCACTCACCCTCAACCCCTCACCCTCACTCACCTCACCCTCACTCACCCTCACTCACCCTCAACCCCTCACCCGCACTCACCCTCACCCTCACTCACCCTCAACCCCTCACCCTCAACCCCTCACCCTCACTCACCCTCACTCACCCTCACTCACCCTCACTCACCCTCACTCACCCTCACTCACCCTCACTCACCCTCACTCACCCTCACTCACCCTCACTCACCCTCACTCACCCTCACTCACCCTCACTCACCCTCAACCCCTCACCCTCAACCCCTCACCCTCAACCTCACTCACCCTCAACCCCTCACCCTCACTCACCCTCAACCCCTCACCCTCACTCACCCTCAACCCCTCACTCACCCTCAACCCCTCACTCACCCTCACTCTCACTCACCCCCACTCACCCTCACTCACCCTCACCCTCACTCACCCTCACTCACCCTCAACCCCTCACCCTCAACCCCTCACCCTCAACCCCTCACCCTCAACCTCACTCACCCTCAACCCCTCACCCTCACTCACCCTCAACCCCTCACCCTCACTCACCCTCAACCCCTCACCCTCAACCCCTCACTCACCCTCACTCTCACTCACCCTCACTCACCCTCAACCCCTCACCCTCACTCACCCTCACCCTCACTCACCCTCACCCTCACTCACCCTCACTCACCCTCACCCTCACTCACCCTCACCCTCACTCCCCCTCACCCTTACTCACCCTCACTCACCCTCAACCCCTCACCCTCACTCACCCTCAACCCCTCACCCTCACTCACCCTCAACCCCTCACCCTCACTCACCCTCAACCCCTCACCCTCACTCACCCTCAACCCCTCACCCTCAACCCCTCACTCACCCTCACAACACATATTGTGTTACAATAGGTGTCACATTTGCGAAAGATAAAACTATTGGCATTGTAAATAACAAAGCTATTAATTTCGCTATTTTCAAAACAAGCACATAAATAAAAAATGTGTCCTTTACAATACCAATAGCTCAAACTTTCCTAATGCGAGACCTATTGCATTGCTGTGCTTCTCTCCCCTGCTGCACTCTCCTGCTCTCTAGAGATGTGGCCTAACGACCAGAGCTGCCATCTAAGTCACGTAAATACAAAACATGTTGCATTCCAAATGCTATAGGTGTCACATTCGCGAAAGTTATAACTATTGGCATTGTAAATGACAAAGCCATCAATTTAGCAATTTTAAAAACCAACAAATAAATAAAATATGTCATTTACAAGACCAATAACTCCAACTTTTCTAATGCGAGACCTATTGCATTTGCAATGCTTGTTTCCTTTGACTTCAAGGTGAGAGAATTTCTGTGACAGTCCTGCTGAGTATCCATGTAAGAATGGGTGGTGTAAAATTTATTTTTTTCCTAGCACACAACAAAAAAATAAAACTGCTGGTGTTTCAGACTATTTCAGAAGTAGTACAATTGAGTAAATTTTTTTTGTAATTCTGAAGTGTGATAAACCAATATTTGAATACAATCGAAGCCCATCAATACACTAGGTGATGACATTTTCACACACTGTTTGTGTGCAGTAAAACCGTATTGTCTACAACAGCAATGCGCTACCACACCATGCATACTTCACACTACACCACTCCATACCCTTCCACTCGATGCCACAGCACTCCATTCTACGACACGCCACTCTACGACATGCCACTCCACTCCGACACTCTACGCCATACCACAACACGGCACTCAACTCTACGCCCCTCCACACCACTTACCCCAGTTAACCTCACTCCAATCTATCCCGCTCCTCTCCAGTGTACTCTATTCTACCTCACCCCACTTTGCTGCAATCGTCCCCAATCCACCTCACTCCACTCAATTTACCCTACTCCACTCAATCTACCCTACTCCACTCAATCTACCCTACTCCAATCTACCCACCCAACTCCAATCTACCCACCCAACTCCAATCTACCCACTCAACTCCAATCTACCCACCCTATTCCAATATACCCACCCTATTCCAATATACCTATGTGGAGGAGTGTGGCTCAATGGTTAGAGCGGCAGACCTTGATGCAGAGTTCTGGCCAGGGGGCCAGGGTTCGATTCCCGCCTCGGCGGGGTCTCGGGCTCAATTTCCTCGGACCTGTTAATTCTCGCCTCGGTGCCTATTATAACCACGGGCCCCACGCTGCAACTCTGGGCAATAGCTTGCTTAGCCTCCACACCGGCCCCAACAGCGCTAAAGATGCCTGGCTTCACCCTGGGGGTGCCCAGGAGTGGACACTTCACAGGGAAAGCCAGGAGGGGTTCCACAGCGGTATGAGTATCGGCGCCAGGAAGCCGAATAGGCAATACCGCAAGGTGACTGTCTGGTGACAGTGCGCTCTATAAATACCATGATATTTACATTTACATTTACCCACCCTATTCCAATCTACCCACCCTATTCCAATCTACCCACCCATTTCCAATCTACCCACCCCACCCCAATCTACCCCAGTATACCCCACTCCACTCTACCCTAATCTACTCCACTATGATCGAATCTACCCCACTACAGTCTACCCCACCCCACTCTACCCCACTCCACTACAGTCTACCCCACTGCACCCCAATCTACCAACCTGCACTCAAATATACAACACTCTGCATCAATCTACCCCAGTCTACCCCAATCCACACCACACCAATGCATCCCAATCAAAAACCCACTCCTCTGCGATCTTCCTGACTTCACTTCAATGTACCCCACTCCACTCTACCCTAGTCCAAATTACCCTACTCATTCCAATTTACCCCACTCCACACTCCTCCTCTGCAATATATCCAACTCCATTCCACTCAGTCTACCCTACTCCAATCTACCCCACTCCGCCACAGTCTACCCGACTCCAAACTCACTACCCTCCAATCCACCCAATTTATCCCACTCTACCACACACCACTCAAATCTAATCCAGTCCAATCTAACCTACTCTACCCTACCCCAATCTACCACACGCCAATCTACCCCTATCTACTCCACTTTACCCCCAATCTACCCAACTCCACTGCAATCTACCCCACCATACCTCCCTCCAAGCCAACACATTCACCTCCTATCTACCCCAGTAAAGCCCACTCCATACTACCCCACTCCAATCATCTCTTTTCAATCTGCCTAACTCCAGTCTACTCCCCTCTAATCTAACACGTGCCATTCCAATGTACCCTACTCTAATCCACCCAATCTACCCCACTACACCTCACTCCAATCTATCCCACTACACCTCACTCCAATCTATCCCACTCTACTTTTTCTGATGCCTAACTCCAATTTCAACTCCACTCCAATCTATCCAGCCCCACTCCAATCTACCACACTCCATTCTACTCTACCCAATCTACCCCACTCCACTTCACTCCAATCTACCACATGCCACCCAAATCTACCCTACTTCAGTCCAATCTAACCCAATGCACGCCACACCAATCTACCGCAGTCTACTCCACTCTTCTCCACTCTACACCACTCTATCCAACTCCACTCCAATCTACCCCAATCCGTTCTACGCCCACTCCGCTCTACCCCACTCCACTTTACCATCACTCCTATCTATCTCACTCCAATCTACTCCACTCTTATATACCTCACTCCACTCCAATGTACCCCAATCCATCCTCCTCAATTCATCCCCAATCAACCTTACTCCACTCCAGTCTACTCCAATATATCCCACTCAATTCTTTCCCAATCTGTCCCACTACAACCTACCCCATGCCAAATTTACCCCAATTCAATCAACCCCACTCCAATCTACTTTTTTAAAGACTGTCACTTTTATGAAACATTGCATGGTGTGAATTTATCAAATATACATTTGCATATAATCATTGGTGATTCTTTTTTTGAGAATGAAAAGTGTGCTTTTCATTTGTTGATAAGGTGACCCCTTCATGAAAGCCAATAGGCCCATTTTTTAAGTTTTACTGGTGTGGCCTGTTGACCAATTTAGTAACTCTGCCTTACTTAAAGTGACACCCCTTATAATATGCCTTGTTCGCCCACAGGGTTTGGGCGCCAGGCTCTGTGCCCATCCTCGTATTGCGCATGGCTTGTGCACATCGAGGGACAAGGGGTGTGGTTGGGCACCAGCGGGGGTTGGCCACAAGGCATGGCCCATGGCCTACTCAATGCTACACATGACAACAGGCTTCCAATGGGGGTTGGATAAAGGGCCTGGTTGCAGTCAGCCCCCTCCTGAGCATGACAAAAGGCCATGCACGATGTGGGGTAGGCTGCCCTCGAGAGGCTGGATGCAAAGCCAGGTCACAGGCCTGGCCATGCAGCCAAATCCTCCAGCCGTGCACAGCATGGGGTTGGTGTATGTATGGCAATAAAATATTACTTTACATTTACTTTCATTGAACAAAACCAAAGCTTAAAGTGATGTTATAGTAGGGTATGGTAATAATATCTATCTTTGCATTAAAAAAGCTTCAGAAATTCACTGAAAGTTAAAGGAACGTTATAGTTAGGTGAAAATGTCAGATAAAATATACAGTTTTGAACTACAAAACCACTGAAATTCACCAGTTATAATTATCTCAAGTAGCTAAAAGTCAAGCCCTAAAATTACTATCGCTCGCGTCCTCATCATGCACTGGTAATTACCTCCCATATTACATCACTCATTATGTGTTCTATGACATCATTGATAATATGACTGTAACATTTGAAATTACATAATTGATGACAAGACTGTGCATGCAGGGCCTTGGGTTATAGTTACTTGAGACAATCATAACTGGTGAATGTCACTTTCACATTTTCATTGAATTTCTAGGTTCATTTTTTTAACTTAAAGTAATATTTTATTATGATACGTAAAGCCTCCTCCACCTTTACGGCCCCAGGGACCTCATAAACCGGGGTCTAAGGGGAGGGACGTATTAGCACCCTCCCCAACCTTCTCGAGGCCCCAGGCACTTCATCTCCGGGGCCCTTTTTTAATATATATATGGGGAGGGAGGCACGCAACACATCTCCCTTACCCCTCCACCACACACCACCAGGCCTTTACAGCCCCAGGGACCACATCTCCAGGGCCAAGATATATATTTAGAGGGGAGGAAGGCGTACAGCTTCAAAGCCACTTTTATCCCTATGGGCCCCATCACCCAGGACCTTTCCTTTTAATTAAGGGAACGGACGTTGGCATGTATAGGACATTTGAGCAGTTGTATATGTATGTATGTGTGTGTATATATATATATATATATATATATATATATATATATATATATATATATATATATATATATATATATATATATATATATATATTATCCAGGGTCTCTCCTCACAGAAAGAATTTTGAGGCGCACACACCACAGGTAAAGTGAACATCATTTACTTCACCATTGTGCAAGCTCCGCTGTCCTAATGCATTTCGGCCGCATCGGCCTTCTTCGGGGGGGGGGGGGGGGGGGGCTTCCGACATCCAATGGCCTTCCGAACACACACAGACCCTGTTATTGCTCTCGTCCAATAATTGCCCTCAGGTGGGTGCCCAATTAGGCTTCAGTTTCGAGCATGCTGGTCTTTGCAGTGCGTCCTTTGGCCTCATGATTTTACTCCTCCAGTGGGTGATGTCATAGTTATTAATTACAATGAGGTGATGCCTGTGTCCCCTTGAATACCATTTTCGAGTGTTCTGATATATATATCCATACTAATATTATAAAGTGAGAGCCCAAACCTTTAAGGCGGGTAATCTCAGTAACCACAGCACCAATCACAACACCCAATGCAGCGTTGGAAAGGGCAGTTGCAGCAGAAGGACATAGCCTATGCAGACGGCCACCGTATATATATATTTTTTTTTGCAGAGTTTTATATAGGGCGAACTTGACCCGAACTGAATCAGGTATCAGAGCGCTTTACATAGCACCAGTTACGTTACATGAGGACACACATTCATTTTTGTTAGGCACGGGGAGAATAAGTGATTTACCCAGAATCACAGGATGTTTGGCGTCGTTACCAAGACGCGAACCCAGATCCCCAGGTCTGAGGTCGAGCGCCTTAGCCGTTAGGCCAACTCCTCTACACATTTAAAAGGTAAAAGAACCGTGCCAGCAAAGTAGTCCCTTGTGGGCGTGTCTGCGTTGTGCTGTGGGCGTGGGCTGGAGGCGCGACTAACGCTGGGGGCGTGTGGTACGGCCATCACATCGTGGGCTGCGGGCGTGTGCTGGGGGGCATGACAAAAGCTGGGGGGGCGTGCAAACGCTGGGGGCGTGTGTACGCCCTTCATGCCATGTGAGTCATACATACAAGGGCCAATTACGTTGCTGCGCAGCATCAAGGGGCACGCTGGGGTCGTGAGTCTGGCCTTCATGTCATGTGAACGCAATTGCGCCGCATCAAGGGGCACGCCAGGGGCGTGAGAAACGCTGAGGGGGTGTGCTACGTTCCGCCCTTCATGCCATGTGGGTCGTACATTAATCAGAAGATCGTCTGCTGTGGCCATGTGCTGGGGGCGTGACAAACGTGTTCACCTGGAGGCCTGGTAAGTAACGTTACTGCAGCCTCTCCTGCGCGCTGTTACTGAACTCTCTCATTCAACGAAATTACACGCGCCTGCTACCATCAACCAGGGCTCTAGCCGGGCTCAGGCGGCGGATCAGTACACTAATTACACGCGCCTGATAACATCAACCAGGGCTGCAGCTGGGCCTTAAGCGGGGGAACATGCGCCTGCTGACATCAAACAGGCCTGCATCTGGGCCTCAAGCGGGGGAACACGCAAATGAGCGTGTCGGCGGAGACAATTACTGCAGCCTCTCCTACTCGCTGTCACTCATCTCTCATTAAACGGATTTACCCGCTAACATTAACCAGGGCTGTAGCCAGGCTCAGGCGGCGGATCACTACACCAATTACACGCGCCTGCTAACATCAACCAGGGCTGCAGCTGGGCCTTCTCCGTCCCTATTCTAATGAAACAAAAAATGTTGTCAACCGCGAGATTTTAAAATAAATTGCCCTTGTCAAATACACACATTACACACATTCTATTTCATACCCGGACAACGTCGGAACAGGCTGCTAGAGTGTGTATATATATATGGGGACTGGAGAGCCATGACCTTTTTCGGACTGAAAATGCTGTCTAAAACAGAGAGAGGAGGAGACACTGTCCGTCTTTTGCGACAAATGGAATCCCGCTTCATTGTCCGTTTCCGAACGAAACAGCCCAAAGGCATGAACTTCGGAGAAGATCTCCACATACATCTTGAGTGAAAGTGAACTCAGCTTAATTTGACTTTAAGACCAGGGTACTATACCCATTACAACCCAATTTCATTATAATTTGAAAGCCATGAAACAGAGTAATTCCTGAGCAAACACTACTTGTGGCGCTGAGTACTATACTAGTGATGTTAACACACCAGTCCTTTTGTTTGTCTTATATGTTACAAAAATTTTTTTTGCTAAAAACTACATATCCCATAATGCCACTTAACGGCTAATATGGGACAGTATATAATGTGAAAGCAAAAAAGGACTCACTAACCGTGAGAAAGGCCGTGAGGCTGAAACGCGTAGGTGGAGTGTTGTGAAATAAAGCAACTTTGAAAAAGTATCCAGTTGTGCTGCCCTTTCTGTATATAAATATATATATATATATATATATATATATATATATATATATATATATTCCTGTACTCCTAAACGAGGGATTTGCACTAAATTTCACTTGCATGGGAACGTCCCACTTTTTTTATATCTGAAAAGGCATTGGATTTACGTCCATTGTAAAGACTGCACGGTACATGTACCTTGTGGTAAATGCTGCTCAGTAAGGATAATATACGTATGAGGCAGCTGAGGCTGTGCACTCTGTGGAGTGCTATGTTCAGTAATAAAGGTTACTTCGGGCTTTGGAAACAAGCAGCTGCTTACTGCTGTACTTTTATCTTACTTGTTGCAGTTTCTAAGACAAGGTTGAAAGATGTGATCATTAATCAGTTAAGAAACGAAAAAAGTAGCTCAGATTCAGACTTCATGAAACGAGAGAGTTTGCTGAAGTGGTTTGCAGATGTGTGAACGACAAACGCTTTAAAGGACAATGTTTCATGAGGGAATTGAAGAGGAAGGCATGGAATGTGGACACTGTTCAGTGTGAGAGGAGGCTGCAGCTGTCAGCAAGGTTTGAGAGCAGTGAAGAATAAGGTGTGTCTGAAAAGAGCCTCAGAAGCATAAAATAAGAAATGAGGGGGAGAAGACTGATGAATCATGTAGAAGATTCCTGCAGCTTCTGTCAGAGGCGAGCATTCATTACGATTATATTCTCTTAGTCTTTTTTCCCAAATTGCAGTTGCACACAATAGGTACATAAAGGGTTGATCAAGGCAGTGTCTAACCTCCTAAAGACAGCTCTCATGTATTCAGTCGTGAGATAAACACCCGCGGCTCGGGTGGTAAATGGATTTCAGACCTTTCATGACTAGGTGGTGCAGACGAAAATTCAAATTGGCAAACTTGGTGCCACTAGAATTTGAATGGTACTTACTTTACTTGATATCCAACTTTTGTCATCCTGACACTCGCATTGCTCGCTACCTTGTGTGTGCCGTGCATGTTTGGGTTCCTTTACATACATTTGCTTCATTGCCATGGTGAGATGCTGGAAAGTTATCTTACATTTCTGACACTTTAGGTAAACTAGCTTTTACTTTTCCCAACTTAATATGTTCCCAAGCTGTGCACAATCTTTCAGCATTGGGCAATATCAGTTAAGCCTTGTGATGATGCATTTATGTGGTGCCTTGTTCCCCTGATAAGGCCCTGAAGTGCTTCTTAGTGGTTGCTTAAGCTGCTAGTCTGTTATAGATAGATAGGGGCCAGATGTAGGTCGGCAAATACCGGTCGGTAACGGCCGATTTCGGCCGTTACCGATCGGTATTTGCAAATGGAGATGTAGGGGCATTTTATTTACAGAATCGGTATATTTACCGATTCGGTAAATTTACAGAATCGGTAAAATACCGAATCGGTAAATATACCGATTCTGTAAATCAATATGTAGGTGGCACTGTAATCAGTGCCACAGGCCCTTACCGAATCGTTATTTACCATGGAATACTATTCCATGGTAAATAACGAATTCCAGTGTACATGCACATCTGTGCATGTACACCTGTGCCATGTGGCACACAGACATGCCCTAAGGGCATGTCTGTGTGTCACATGGCACACAAGCCCGAAACAGGGGTGCAACAGGGTGTCAAAGTGACACCCTGTCCCCTTGTAAATTCGGTAATTTTACCGATTCGGTATTTACCGAATCGGTATTTGCTATTGAATCCTATGGGCTTCAAGGCCCATAGGAATCAATGGCAAATACCGATTCGGTAATTGCCGAATCGGTAATTACCGAATCTTACAGATTTGGTATTTTTACCGAATTATTTACCTACATAGCAATTACCGAATTGTAAATACCGAATCGGTAAAATTCGGTATTTACCATTCGGTAAATTGCTATTACCTACATCTGGGCCAAAGTTGTTTGCCTGTGCTAACTATACTTCACATCTTCGTGAGATTAAGTGAGCGGTTACCCAGATGGTGCTTGCTTCGCTCAGAGTTTGCAGTCTGGCGTAAGCGAGAAGCGTTGAATGGCATGCATGAGGTGCTTGAATCCTCGATGTTCACCTACAAGCAGCAGAAGAGTCCGGCAACAGTCGAGAATAAGTAAGACTCGACCCTCTTAAAGGAGCAGCTTCCAGCGGCCACCAATTATATTAGAAGTAGGTGAAATAGAGAAAGGGATTAACATGGGTTTTGGTGATTGGAGGGGGAACTCCCATCTAAATAGGAAAACGAGTGATTGTCCCACTCCACTCAATCTCACCCCACCAGACCACCCACCTCTTAATTACCCCCAACCCCACTTTTGACTTTCTGGTATAGAACGTTAAACTGTAGGGGTTTTCATTGTTGTTTTAGAATTAATAATACTCTGCCTCTTGCTAATGCTTTGTCAGATATTTAGGTTATTTAAAATCATCCGATCGAATGAACTCTCATACTTGCGTTACAACCACAACCCCTTTTCTTACACTATCCAAGAGACTTTAAGCCCGCACGCCTTACCTTCAAAGTGATCCCACCTCTCTGCTAGGTACCTCTCTGAAAACAACACTACCTCACTGAATGCCCTAGGCAATGTATCAAATGCTCTCTTTTTGAGGAATACCGTAAGGGTCTGGATTCCTTATGTCCTGCCCCTCCTGCATTCAGGCATCCTGTTAGGCTCCCTGAGCTTCACAGATCTAGCCTACTTGCATCCGCTGAAATTCCAAAGCTCTTTAGAGAAAGCTACAACGTAAGACTGACTTGTGAATTTAATAGCTTTCGGTCTCCTGTGGGCAGGTTTTTGGTCATTCTGAATATTTTGTCTTGTTCAACATGTTTACTATTGCCAGTCATTTGCCATTTCTAGCACTCACTGCACCCCTGAGCATTAAATATGATTTTGACTATTTATTGCAATCGAGATACTGTCTATAATGGCCACCCTGTTCTTGGAAACTTAAATTGTTCTCTTTCTAATGTGCTTCCTCCCACCTTGTTTGTGCCAGTGTCCCCCTAGGACTTGATATTCCCCCCCTGACACTTGTCCTAATGTTTTGTAGATCCTCTTCTTCGATTTGTCTTACTTTTCAGTCTTATTCCATGAAGAGCCACCATTTTATCCGCTACTGCCCGAATGCTTTATTACTTTATGTACAACTCATGTCTATAAAATGTCCCTGAAGGTGGCGTTACTCACAGCACTACGAAAAGGATTAAGCCATTATTGTAAGATCTGTGGAAACGTTTTGTGGGTTTATTTTTTTACACCAATAACCACGATTATTATGCATTTTTACATATGATTATCCATATTTAGGCTACATTAACATAATTGCAACTGAAACAAATGTCCTAGGATGTAAAGAAGTGTATTTATTAGAGTGTTTAGGTTATGTCACATGTATGTGTAAGACTCCATTTGAAACAAGTTGGAAGCCCATCCCTGTCTCTCACTTGTGCTTCCTCCCTGTGACTTGGGACTTAGAATATTTTCTGTTTTTTTTTTGCCTACTCTTTATAACTCTTAACCTGAGCGCCTTCATGGCATTTAAGCTGTACCTCTTTTTTGGGAATTTTTGTAATAAAACCCTTTAACTTTCCATTGATTAAGATCTCAGTTATTTAATGCCCCCCTTTATTCTATCAATCATTTTACTCTGCTAATTTAGTGGTTTTGGGAGGTGCACTAACGTGGAGACGCATTGTCTTATGAAATTGTGGTTAGCACCGTCTCCAATCCAGTAAACTGTGAGAATACTGAATGAGGTCAAATGTTTTGGGGTGTCTACATTTTGGGGTACTGTTTTGCTCCCACAGAGCTACAGCTGATACAGCATTGTTGACCAGATTTCTCTATTTTCAGGCCGTGTGGTTTGGCTGCGACGTTGGAAAACACTTCCACGGCAAACTGGGCATCAATGACATGAATGTGTAAGTGCTGCTCTTTTTGTGGCCACATTTGTGGGTTTAGAAATGTTTTCAAGAAATAAATGTGGGCCCTACTGAAACCTGCTGCTGCTTTTGATAGCTCCTATCAAAATACCTTTAACTCAGAGTGTGATATCATTGCCTCCTCTTGACATACTGCACCCTGCTGTGCTCGGTTTGAAAGGAGACTCGTTACCTTCCATTAGCTGTGGTGGTCTTCATTGGCCCCAAGCCCATATAAATATTCTGTGTTAACCATTTTATGTATTATAAGTGCCAGCCTGGCTACATTGTTATTAAGTAGTGTTCTAGAAAAACGGTTCTAGTTGCAGACTGCTCTAGAGCCCATAAAGTGCTGGGAACTAAATATCTGAAACGTCTTTGGTATGTGCTTTCCCTGGGGTCAGTTTTGGTATCCTTTCCTTTGAACATGCATCGAGTTTGGCCAAACAGTTAATAAAACCTGAAGATTAAAATCTTTACATGGTTTCCCATTTTTGATTTAAAAGTCTTTCAGGCATATACTGAATAGGAGTTGCTTCCATATGTGATTTTCCTCTTAAGCACATTTGAATTGGACAGTTTTTTTTCTCATTTTGAAATGACGTTGGTTTCCCACCATGAAACTATGGTGTTTCCAGAAAAGTTACGTATCGTTTGGAAAGAAAAGGAAGGACCCACTCAGCTAGTAAAAACAAGATTTTGCAGAAATCTTGAAGCTATGACATAAAAACTCCAGAGGTGCCACTTGGTCACGGTGTGTGGCTGAAATCTTGACCACCTTGTGACCAAAGCTTGCCCACCAGGTGACAAATCCGGTGTCTATTAACGGTGTACAAGGTTGTATCTATTGACAACTTTGAAAACACGCGACTAACACACACGGACACACTTTTCCATCCCTACTCACACTTTTTTAATTGGTGTAATCGCAAATCGTACGGATGGCCTAAAAATGAAGGTAATCCTAAATCATTTTTTAAATTCTTGTTTGAAAGCATGTTTCTTTAACAACAAAAAAACCTCTGGTATCTGCATTTAAGGCTTGTTGTTGAATCTGGTGCTAATGGCTTCTGTAGACTCTGAAGTTCTGGTGTGATATTTGAAAGCTACTCTGCTCAGTTGTGCTTTGGATTAGGAAAATTTTAGAGCAAACCAACACCGTAATAAGGTTTTTTGGCACTAAGGTTTCCAAAACTATTAGTCCAATGCCAAAACCAATAAGATTCTAAGAACAAGTTAAAAAAGAACGTTTTACTGGCCTGCCTAGAAGTGAAGAAATTATCCATTTCCTCAAATGTAGTAGCAGTTGAGCATTAGGCAATTAGGTAATCTATTCCTGAACTGACTGAAAAATTTGAAAAGGAGGCATGCGACAAATGTTTAAGCCAGATAATTAGGTGTATATCCTTCACATAAGAAAATACTGCACAGATAAGAGTTGATGGGCTTTAACAAGTGTTGGATATGTTTTCAAAAGCAGCAGTGACCACTAAGAACCTGTGCTGTAACTAGACATTAACTTAAATTTTTTTGATTCTGCAGACCTTAAGGAATTTATAACTGGTTGAGGGACAGAACCCTTCCCTACCTCTCGAATGACTTCCAATTTTTGGTGACACATATTAATGTCGACAGTTATGCTATATTTCTTTCACACATGAAATGTGTTGGTCATCATTTTGATTCTCCTATGCATTCCTGTGTAGAACATCAGACTTGTAGTGGTGTTCATAGTGCTTTGTTTCCATCGACACTGTCGCAAAATTAGTGGGTATCATTGTTTTTGAGAAGATGTGGAATTGGTCCGAGTCACAGCATCTCAGCTAATGGAAATTAATATGAGGACTGAAATTAGTGTAGCGCAACTCGACAAGTTTTAGTTCTCTACACCTAAATTAATTTGTTGTTGAAGATCTCATCCCGATGTTTGCTGGTTAAAAACCAGGTCTTTATTTTTGAAACTGTGGACCTATAATTTTCTCCTCCATCTCAAATGTAATGTAATTCAACGCAATGGGAGGGGGCACCTACCATTCTCTTGTACCCTACCGAGCGGTAGTCTGGAGACCCTGGAAATCTGAAAGTATTTTGTAGGATCCTCACCCACAGGTACTACCTGGGGCGTGCTTCATTATCGGATCCCTACCCACTTCTCCTAGTATGAGTGGGCGGGCTCACACAATTTGTTAGTAGACCACTTATGTACTGAATGATTTAAAATATTTAAAATTGCCTGCTGGTTCCTCTATGTGTTCTCTTTATTATGAGTACCTTTGGCAAGGTTAAAAAACAACTTGATTATTTGATGAGGACAGCCCAATACAATTTGACACGCTTAGAGTAGACTATGTACCTGAGAGGGAGAGGTTCCAGTACACCCAGATTAGGCATTGGTTAATGCAGCCGGAGATTTGAGGGGCTGCGCAACGACCTCTGAAAAATTTGGGAAGTGGTTGCTTAGTAAGAAATCCGACATGTGCCTCATTTCTGAATTGTATGGGATGTTGATGGGTGAGGACCTTGAATCTAAATCCCCAGCCCAAATAAAATAGGAGTGGGAGCTAGGGCGGCAATTCTCCACTAGCAAATGACAAGACATTTAATACTGAGTGCGACCGATGGCGTCTAATGCATCTAGTATAGAAACATCAAAGAAAATTGCCACATACTGGTATTTAACTTCAGTCCGTCTTCATAGGGGGAACCCGGAAAGGGGTGACATGTGCTGGAGATGTTGCAACTACCCTGGGACATTGGTACACATCCTCTGGGAGTGCCCCAAACGTTCCGACTTCTGGGAAGAGATACTGTCCGACTTAGAAGCACACTTTACCACCCAACTTCCCGGTTTCACTCCTATACTGTACTAGGCCTGCCCAATCCGCGGACATATACACTTAAATCTAAAAGGGGGAGACATGTCACACTAGCACTGAGGGCAGCACACCAACCAATACTGGCTTTGTGCGGCACCAACAAAGTTCCAACCAGACGTTTGGCACCTATTGGGAATGGAGAGGTTCTCATCGACACTTAAGCTACAGGGGGACACGTACAGAGAGATATGGCAACCATTCATTGCACTCCTATCTCAGGAGTTCACAGAACTTACCTGCCCTAGATATCTAGAAGTGCTGCGCCTGATTGAATCACTGGCCTAATTATACCAGGGCACACCTCAGTGGGAGTATACGCTGAAAGAGCATGTTGGAATTAATACATCAATGGGAACCCGAGGGGTTGTGGGATAGGGTGGGGGGTGTTTGTAGTACATGCATAGCGGTCTAGTGTTTTAAGAATGAACCGATTTATGCATTCCATGTCCTTGTTCAAAGATGAGTGTTCTCTTCCAAGTCATTTGATTCCCTGACCAGCTTGGAAGAGCCCACTCTCATCTGGTCTCCAACCTGATTAAAGACTTCAACCTTACCTGCGTTGTCCACTGCTTTTATTTACCACATTTTGCCGACGAGGATGGGATTCGAACCCACGCATGCATATCACGGAAATGCTTGATGCGGGAGTTATCGAACCGGTGGAGGCATCTCCCTGGATTTCTCCCGTGGTCATTACAAAGAAGGCCGATGGTAAATTGAGATTCTGTGTGGATTTGAGATCTTTGAATCCGTGTGTTGCGGCGGACACATTTCCTCTTCCAAATATTAGTGAATTGGTGACTACTCTGAAAGATGCCAAAGTCTTTTCAAAACTCGATCTCAAGAACGCCTATCATCAGATTAAACTGCATAATGACTCTAAACCTCTCACAGCGTTCATTACCCCTGAAGGAACATACCAATTCACGTGGTTGCCTATTGGGTTGACATCGGCCACTAGTGTTTTCTAGCGCATGGTTACTGACATTTTTAACGGAATCAACAACATAATTTATTTCCAAGATGCCATTTTAATGTATGGGAAATCTGTGGAGGAGCACAATGTAATTCTGAAACTGGTTTTTGAAAGATTGTCCAATGTAATGTGGGGCTTACTCTTCGTAAAGAAAAAAGGCAAATTCTTAGTAGAGCAGATTGAATATCTACGGTACACCATTAGTGCTCTGGAGTCAGACCCCAAAACAATCTTTGCAGTGCCATTGAGCTGGCTCCTACTCCCTTAGACAAAGATCAATTAAGACAAAGATCAATTGAGGTCATTTATGGGCTTAATTAAATATTATGCTAAGTTTGTTCAAAACAATTCTGACTAAACTGCTTGTTTGAGGGGTTTGCTAAAGAAGGGGGTGAGTTTTGTGTGGGGTGTACTAAATTAGGAATGTTTTGACAACATTAAGAAAGAGATCTGTGAAGCCAATGTTTTAATTCCCTTTGATGTGAACCGTAAGTCAATCCTCACTGTGGATGCCAGCTTAATGCAGGGTCTGAATGAACCGTAGCTTTTGCCTCTAGGACATTGACCCAGGCTGAACAAAATTACTCAGTCATCGAGAGGGAGGCTCTTGCGGCATCTTTGGGAGTGGTGTATTTCTGTACCTATCTGTGGGCTACCAAGTTTTTACTTTGTACCGAACACAAACCCTTGATTAAAATCTCATCTCCTAGTGGTACTGATAAAGGGTTGGCAAGGCTTGCGAAATTGGCTTCCATTTTACAAGAATTTCAGTATGTGGTAGAATACATTCGTGGATGGAGGAATGCCAAGCAGCTGACTGTTTGTCTAGGATGTCTCTTGATGGGAAGTTGGTTGAAGGTCCTGAGTTTATTAATAGTGAGGGTGACATTGCTGTAGCCTCAGTGGAAGATGTGTTTTTTGTGGGCGAAGGTGCATTTGATCTGAAGGATTGGACGCGTGAGATGGAGGTTGATGACACCCTACGTGTGGTTGTCAATATGTTGAAGGCGGGATCCAGGAGAGCGAGTTGTGTCTCTGTTTCTATTTGTCCTTATATCAAAATCTTGGATGAGTTGTCTCTGTGTGGGGATGGTGTGTTGATGAGGAATGAAAAGTTAGTTCCCCCTTTTGGCATTAGGAAAAAGTTATTCGCTTTGGCCCACGAGGGACATCTTGGTCAAACATTAACTCAACGTCGTTAGAAAACCCATTTTTTAGTGGACTGGTTTGGATGGTCAGGTGGTCACTTGGGTGGAAAGCTGCTCGGTGTGCAAGGAGGGTGAAAAAAACTTGTAGGCAGTAAGCGGGGTGCTGGACATATTGAGAATCCTGGTATGGCTTGGCACAGCATCTATCTGGATTTTATTGGCCCGATGGGAGAATTACATGAGAGGGACAGTTTTGGCATTGTTGTTGATGCTTTTTTGAAGTGGTTGACTGTCAAATGAAATGAAATGAAATGAAAATGCGTTTTATATAGCGCGAAATAGTTGCCCAGAGGCGTCCAAGCGCTGAGATTGCAAGATGTTCCAGCAGTAGAACCAATTGACACAGAGAGAGAAAAGAGTTTATTTATTGAACAGAAAAGTTTTCAGGTGTTTCCTGAATATGTGAAGGATATCACTACTGAGAGTACCATAAAGTTTCTAGGAGATTTATTTAGGGACAAGGACATTTCGTCAGTTCTTATCATGGATAATGGCACTCAGTCTCAAGGGAGATGCAGGGCTTTCTGATGGATTGTGGTATTGTACATCACCGCACTTCATAGTACAAACCCGCAAGGGAATGGTTTGTGCGAGCGGGCCAACAAAGTTGTGAAAGGCATTATCCAAATGGCTTCCGACAAAGCTTCTTTTTGCGTAAACTGGTGGATGAAATGCTATGGGCCTACAGGAACACTCGACAAGGTGATGGGGAGAAATCTCCTATTGAGTTGACGAGGGGCAGAGCCCCTGGCTCTAAATTGGTTCCTGCATGGATGAGGGAGTTGGTGGCTTTGGGTGGAGTTGCTTTGGAGTCTAAAAGAAATGTGGTTACTTCCAGTCGGATTAAGGTGGATAGCTTGGTTAAGGTGAGGAGTGGAAAAATTGGGAGATGTCTCTCAAAGTTCAAGGGGCCCTACATGGTCAGTAAGGTTTGTAATCACTGTGGTGTTCTGGAAAATGGTGAGCGATGGAATTTTCATCATGTTGCCCTTTATCAAATGTGTGGTGTGATTCACAGAGAGGAAAGTCGACCAGCAGTGGTTATTTCCTGGCCCAAGAATTTCAGGCTGCTCCCAGTCAGGTCCTTTTAGGTGCCACCATTGGCGGGGTGACTCCTTGGTGCTTGTGGGTCGGCTTTCAAGGGGTTTGTCTTTTTTCAAACCAGTGGTTCTTTACATGGATCTGAGTGTTCATGTGGTTCAAGATCCGTGAGGAGTTGTATACCGCCTGCTTATTTCAAGGATTTTGTCTGTTGAAGTGTTCTCTTTAGTTTCAGATTTAGCTTTCTCTCCTACCCACCTGTTTCTCCCTGTCTTCTTCTTTTTCTCTTCCCTCCTGTTTTGATTTTCTTTGGGTTATTGGGAAGGGGGAAGACGTGTAGTACATGCATAGCAGTCTAGTGTTTTAAGAATGTACCTGTTTATGCATTCCATGTCTTTGTTCAAAGATGAGCGTTCTCTTCCAAGTCAGTTGATTCCTTGACCAGCTTGGAAGAGTCTGCTCTCATCTTGTCTCCAACCTTATTAAAGACTTCAAGCTTACCTGCGTTGTCCTCTGCTTTATTTACCACAGTGTTCTATGTTAAGGTTTAATATTATTATTTTTTTGTGTTTTATAGAGCGCGAACCAGGCCCGTGAGGGTATCCGAGCACTTTACAGTAGTATCGGGTGGGATAACAGGAAAAAAAGGGGGGGGGGAGAGTAGAAGGGATAGGGAACACATAGAAAGATACAATACAGTACAGTGCAATGTTATCTTTGTATCCAGGGGTCCCTCTACCAAGACAGTTTCCATTGGGGCTAGTTTGTGTCTCTGCAGAGAAACAGGTTGACCATCTTTCTGCTCCTCTCTCGCAATTCCTTCTCTGTTTTATTTCTCATGCCCAGCCGGGCTCTTCTTTAGACACTTTAAAGGGCTTTCTTTCTGCCTTCTCAGCCTTTCTGTAGATGCCAGATCAGCCATCCCTTTTCAAGTCCCTTGTTGTAAATAGGTTTTTAAAAGGTCTGCAATACATTTCCACTTTCATCGTGGGACCTTAATCTAGTGCTCACTTTTCTGATGTGCGCTCCTTATGAGCCACTGCACAACTGTCCTCTCCGGCTCCTTGCCATCAAGACGGCCTTCCTCGTGGCAATAACATCTACCCGGAGGGTAAGTCAATTTCAGGCCTTATCATCTAAGCCGTGTTACCTAAACACCTTCCCAATGAAGCTGGTTCTGCCCACTTGAGCTTCCTTCCTGACAAAAGTTGTTACTCCCTTTCATGTAGGCCAGTCCATCACCCTGCCTACCTTTTATGCTCTGCCGCATCCATCTAAGGAAGAAGTGCGACTCCACTGACTAGACCCAAAAAGAAGGTTGTCGTTCTACCTTCACCACAAAAAAAAGTTCCAGGGGAACGACCAACTCTTCGTAGGGGTATATCGGAGCAAAGAAGGGGAAGGCCGTGCAGAAACAGTTTATCTCCTGATGAATCATGCTCTGCATGAAGATGTGCTATGCACTGGCCAAGAAGCAACCCCTTGAGGGCTTGCTTGCTCACTCCACCAGAGTTAAAGCTACGACTACTGCATTAACCTGCGGAGTTCCGGTCCTGGACATCTACCAAGCAGCAGGGTGGACTTCTCTGCACATGTTCACGAAGCATTATTGCCTGGTCAGTCAGGTCCTTCAGGACAGGAACTTTGCTTGTCCGGTCCTGCAGGACTTATTAATGTGATACAGTATCGCAGATCCACCTTCCGGGATGTATTGCTTAGGAATCTGCGGCTAGAAGTCTCTATCAGATGAACAAGTTACTTACCTTCAGTAACTCCTTATCTGGTAGAGAGACTATCTAGTCGCAGATTCCTAACAGACCCACTCATCCTCCCCGCTCTGCGACCTTATTTTTAGGGACATGATTTTTCTTCTTTCAGGGCCCTAGTTTTTCACACTAGTGGTCGGTGTTCTTCATGGCTCTTCGACTGGTGTAAAAAGTTGTGGAAAGAAACGGATGTCAGCACGCAGGAGTGGTACCTATATAGGCACCATGAATTTCACTTTCGGCATGAACGACGCTGACGACTCCAAGCGCAGACGAACACCACAGCGTACTGGCGCTCAGGGTACTGTTCACGAAAATTTCCAGATCCAGTCTTGACGCCTGGGGATAATATTAAGGTAAGGAATCTGCAGCTTGATTGTCTCTACCAGATAAGGCGTTACCCAAGATAATTAACTTGTTCATTAATTGGGTCAATGACATCCGGATTTGTACCTGTAGGTGATCCGCGAAGTCAGTTTCTATCCTGCTAAACAATGCAGAAAGTCGTACAAGGCCTGATCCCGTTCGAAGTTGGGGATATGGGCCTATTCCTGCTACCAGGGGTTTTCCCACAACAGTTACTTTTCGCAGCACTGGTCTTTGCTTAAGTCCAAATCCAAAAATATTCACTAGAAGACTAGAAGTTCAAGCAGGCCTCATTACTCTCCTTCTCAGAAGTTGCGGAGACCTCCACAGCTGATCCCGATGCACTTCGAAATTCCAGGGCTGTTGGCGATGCCACAGCATATTCAGGTGCCTAAGGAGGTCATGCTTAGAATCTTTGGCTCCCTTTGGTGTGTCTTCCACTCCAGCGGATCTGCCAAGGCCTCCTGTCAGTTTATGAACTGTGGGTTTGCCCTCAGCGCTATCTATGCCATCTGAAACCTCAAACGAGAGCTCAGCTTTTACCTGGATTGGAACCAAAGACCACTGGGTGAACGATCAGCTCTTTGTGGGGTTCTTCAGGGCAAAGAAATGCAAGGCAGTGCAGAAACAGACCATCTCTTTAAGATCTGCTATGAAAAGGCCAAAAAGCGGCCTCCAGAAGGATTGCAGTCTCATTCCATGAAAGCTGTGACCACTATGTTGGGTACCTACCCTGGATATTTGTCAGATGGCAACGTCTGTATCATTGCACATGTTCAAAAAGCATTACTGTCTTGGCAGCCAGCGCTGACCGAAAGGGCATGTTGGATGTTCGATCTTGCAAGATGTTTGCTCTGAATCATTCCACGGACCCATCAGCAGGGAAAGTACTGCTTTGGTATCAATTGTATGGGTGAAGAATCTCTGGTTAGAAGTATCCATCAGAAGAACTAGTTACTTACCTTCTGTAATGCCAAATTACTCACCACCCTCCTGCCTTTCCATTGAAAAAGGTCCCAAATTAGATTTCTGCACACTAGCATGAACATTTTTTTTCTGGTATATGCAGAACTGGATGTGTGATACTGGCTGAGCTGTTTATGCAAACAGTCTTCCCTTTGTTTCCGTCATGGAGAATCCCCTGGTATGGATATATCCCTGCTGGGGAGTACTGAATGGTTTAAGTGGGTGGTTGAGGAGGGAATCTGGTGTATTTGTCTGTTTTGCTGGCTGATTTGCTTTTACATCTTTCACAGTTCATGGAGTTTGTGGTACATGTACTGGGGAGGTGTAAGCATGTGGGCAATATGCACGCCCTATGATGAAGCATGACATCCATTTGGGTGAGCGAGAGCATCTTTTCCTAACGGATCGGACCACCTTCCCTTCCCCTATTGTCTTTCTGACCTGTCATCCTTTTTCTTGGAAGGAACTGCATACTCTTGTTATAGATTTGATCTCATAGGAGCACCTATGCTGGGACCTATAAGCACTCCTGCACCCCCCCTTTCTTGAGCGATAGTGTTAGTACTGCGGCTCAACCATGGGACCTTACTCTCCTTTATACGAAGCAGCCGGCCGGCGCTCCTTTGGCACACATGATTTTTTTACATGTCCAGATTTCCTTTCTCTTGACCACACTTTGTGACTACCACTTTCAGCAATCCCCTTCACCCCAAAAGAGACCGTTGGACATCCAAATATTGATAACAACCAAGGCTTAAGCTTTGGGGACGACATGGTCTAAAATTTTGAAAGCCCCATCCCTACTAGGGGCGGGAGGGTACTACCCCACCAGGGAGCCAGTCAGAAGACTGGAACTCAGTGATTGAGACAGTGGGTTAAGATCACACTTCATGGTGCCATCATGACTGAATATTTGAGGTCTAACATCTGCCCCAATGGACTGGTGATGAACAATGTCCCTTGCATCTTCCTGGAAGATGTCACCTTAAAAAAAGAATGGTCCCAGGTGGCATGGGAGTGTATAAGGGATTGGCTCATCCTGATTATCAATACAGCGAAACGCTTGACAGATGCTTTGATGATCAGGAGGGAGCCTTAAAAGAAGGCACTCACATATCAGCCTATAAGACCCGGCTGGCTGAAATTAGCAACAAAATTACTGAGAATAAAGACAATTTAATGAAACAAAAGATTGCCAAACTCCAAAAGGATATAAAAAATTTGATAAGGAGAAAATCTGTCCTTAGCTAAAAGAAGATTACCCAATTAATACCGGTGAAACTTAATCTGCTGAAAGCCAATCCTCGCGTAGAAAGAACTCTTCATCTAAAAGTAACTCTAGCACAGATAGTTGGGGCATAAAATTAGAGCAGAAGGGGTCCTTCTCCACCAATGTTTGGCTATGGCACCCTACCAAGGGCCACCATTTTGGCAGTATTCTATGTTTCCCCAGAGCCCCCAGCAACCTCAACCATACAGCCCCACTTTTTTATGCAGAGGTTGGGGCACAGGAAGGGGAGGCCAGAAACTGGTTCAGTGGCAGGAACCACCAACATAGCCGATGCAAACCCAGAGTTGTGATTATGTTCATTACAAACTATGATGCAGAATGCACCAGTCAGTTGGCTAACAGAAACTACTACACCCCCATTACTCAGGACCCAACTAGGCGCTTGAACTCTCAGATCACCTCCATTGTGACCTCCACTGAGGCAGAAGTGTGGATCAGCAACAATGAAGCTGAATTCCTGGTTAACAACCAACCAAAGATTCCATAATTTTACATTCTCCCCAAAATCCATAAGGGATAACCAGTCTAGCATGCCTCTATATGGCTGCATTTGAAAAAGACAAGATCTTCCTTGATTCCAGCCGCTTCAGCACCAACATATTGCTCTGGTGCAGATATATCAATGACCTCATCATCTTCTAGAAAGGGGATAGGATAACATGGTAATTTCTGTAATTAAATTAACACGCTGAATCCCTACCTATGCTTTTCCAGCAACATTTCTGATGAAAAGCTCCCCTTCCTTGACCTCATGATTTGTTGAAGAGGGAATAGACTACAGAGTATCACACATAAAAAACCAACTGATTGTAACAGCCTTCTCTTGAACAGTAGCCACCACTCCAGATCACTACGGGATAAACTTCCCTACGGAGCGTTTTTACCACTGCTCTGTAATTGCAGTCCTACACGAGATTTTTACACACAGGCACAACTGCTACCTAACAATCTGGAGGCACGGGACTACCCACCATACTGTATTAGAACTGCTAAAAAAAAAGTGCCAGGAATAATAACAGAGAAGCCATTTTGGAAACACGCACAGGACCACAAGAGAACATACTGACTTGTGTGACCACTTTCACACCTAACTCCATCATTACCACCACTCCGTTTTCCCTTCAAACGTACCTCCAGTCTAAAAGACATTCTTTTGCACACTAGACCATGAAAATCTGGAAGAACTGAACAAAGACCTTTATGAGACCTACCCCCAGTGATGGGACACTTATCTTGTGGTTCGTGCGCAGTCTGTGCCTTCCCGAATGCAACAAAAGAGGGCAAACTCACATGTACATTCACCTGGCAGCAGAGAACATAAACAAACGTCAACACTAACAATTGCATATATATAGTGACATGTCCCTGCAACTAGATATATATTGGGATGACCACAAGACTGGTCGAAACATGGAATACCGTTGCAACATCCGGTGTAAGAAAATAAGCACTAGGATGTGCACACATTTTCTGACTGAGGGACATTCCTCTAATGACGTATGGTGGACAGTACTGGGGGAAAAACACACACATCCACCCCCTATTCAGAAGGGAGCAAACTGTATTTTTCACTTGTCAACTCATGTGAGCGCTTTGAATGATGACATCCCTTGGAGCGAATTGACTACCCCACCCCTTCATAGAATGTCAATGGAATTATTGCACTGATGTAATATATAGTCTCAAGGGCTGCTAATACTGTGCTTGTAACTGACAGCCTTTTCTCATATCATTATGATCCACGGACTTGCCCCATTTCCCACTGCTATCTGATATAATGGCCACACTTCCATTCCCATCTTTGCTTTTTGATGTGGCCAATCTTTCACTGAATAGAATTTATTCCACCTTTTCAACCAGCCTATACATTGAGAACATTCTCCTCTTGCTGGCAACAACGGGCAATTTACAAGGGGTCTGCCTGCCACCAATCAATCCTGGCAGCCTTGACCGATCCGCTCCACTACATGACGGCACTGATGTGATACCCCGCCGATAGCACTTATGGGGATGCGCAACCGTTCATTTGCGGTTTTCCTCTAATAATCCACTCCGCTCTAAGATGGCGCTGATGTGACTCCCTGCTGGTGGCGCCTATCTTCGTACGCTACCGGCTAATTGTAGTCAAGCCCGGTTTCTTCTACAGAAGTACTGCGACCTCTTCCACTTAGGGGGACGATAGGTCACTATTTCTTGACGGTATTCCTCTTTTCTCACGGAATAGTTAAATTTGGATTATTTTGACTATCATGGTGTCCTCGCGGTCCCCCAAGATGGTGCTGATCTTACTAGAGCTTTTAGATGGGCAGCACAGGAAGAAACCTACACTCCTGCTAATTGTTAATGTAAGGGTCTTCAAGACGACCTGTATTCCTGCTTCTCCACTCCTGGGGCAACAGTGTTGGGGTAGGTCAAGTGGAGGACACATATCGACTTTGTAAGTACTACCTTCTTTATACATACAGGTTGTCACAGTGGACCTCTACTATGATTTTGTAGATCCTTTTCTTCTCTAATTCTAGCTCACTAAATGAGCTCACTCACTGCTTCCACTCGAGGAGACAAAATTGCTGCCGTAGTTGGTTGTCTATACCCATACTAAACACAATGTGTGAAATCGAATTCCCCGGAAATGTTTTTATAGTGCGTCACTTACTTACTTATGTCGGTTGGCTTGCTTTTCACTGTGCTATACGCCATATAGCAGTATGCTGTATGACTTTGAAGCATGCCCCACGGAGATGAAAATATAACCACCCCACCAGTGATACATAGGTGGTTTATTTAAGGATTTCATTTTCCATTACAGGTTGGCTTCTCCTTTTATAATGGAACAATGTACGAGTAACTACACCACTAACAGGTCATTTGTGATTGGATACACCATTTGATATAACCAGATTACATCCACTGCATAACTTTGGTCCTGACGAATTGCCAACTGATCATCATCCTTCACTAACCAATGGCAAGAAACATGTTAACCTTTAAAAACTTTCATAGATCATTGTATCTTGTGATAGCCATCACGTTTTTAACTAGACAAGTAGACTCACCTTTTAAATAATCCCGTTTAGAGGACTGCTTAGTCTATTTTAACTCGCACTTCCCTACATATATCCACTTTCATACACCAATCTACACGTAAGGGCCCTACACCCACACCTCATTTACAACATTGGAAAAAAGATCTCCGAAAAAGCCCGCTTGTGGGTGCCCGTTAGGCATTGCAGTACTGGCCGACGAGGAGCACACCCTGTAATGAAGCATGACACCCATTGGGGGGGGGGGGTGAGGTGAGGGCTCCTTTTCCTAAGGGAGCAGCAGACGCCCTTCCACTCCCCTAGTGTCTGTCCTACCTCTCAGCCTCTCTCTTGGTAGGAACTGCATAGTCTTGTTATAGATTTGATCTCAAAGGAGCACGTATGCTGGACCTATAAGCCCTCCTGCTCCCCGTCTCCCCTTTTTCATGTGAGATAGTGCATGCAATGAGCCAGAACTAAGGTCTGTAGTGACTGCGCCTCAATGAACCCGTAGGCCATACGAGAATGTGAGGTGAAACTCTGTATTGCCAACTACCATAAGACTCTACGACAAGACCGGTCCAAGTTGAAAGTTATGTCGGTCTCTTTCAGGATCCAAAAGTCGCTGGAGTAATTCTAAGGGTCAGTCTACCTCTTGATCCATCTTCTCATAAGTCTAATATAAAACATAAGACATCAATCAATCAGGGGTTTATAAAGCTCGCTACTCACCCGTGAGGGTCTCAAGGCACAAGGGGGGGAGAGGGTGGGGGGTATGCGGCGCCAGGATCAGTCGAAGAGCCAGGTCTGGAGGTGCTTCCTGAACGTGTGCAGAATCGGGGAGCATCTCATGTTCATAGGGAGCTCGTTCCAGCCAGGTCTTGGCTGCGATGAAGGAGAAGGCTCTCCCGCCTGTTCTGTTTCTGCAGATGTGGGGGCCTTCTGCCAGGGCCAGGGCGAGGTCGGCGGCGCGGATGTTCCTCTTGGGTACGTGGAAGGATGCTCTCTCGTTGAGGTATTTGGGTCCGATGTTGAGGGATTTGTATGCGTGGGTGAGGAGTCTGAAGGTGACGCTCTTCTCGACGGGGAGCCAGTGGAGGTCTCATAGGTGTGGGGTCATGTGTTTGTGACGCAGTGTCCTGAGGACGAGTCTGGCTGCGGCGTTCTGGATGGTTTAGAGTTTGTGTAGAAGGGTTTTGTTGATTCTGGCGTTTAGGCCATTACCATAGTCCAGTCTGCTGGTTATGTGCACGTGGGTGACTGTCCTTCTGCAGTCAGGGGGGGGTTCATTTGAAGTTCTTACGGAGGATGCGCTGGCATTTAAAACCGGTGGCGCAACAGCTTTGATCTGGCGGTTCATGGAGAGAGAGAGGAGTCCAGGATGATGCCGAGATTTTGTGCGTGGTCTGTAGGGATGGGTGGATTCCCGAAGGTGGAGGGCCACCAGGTGTTGTCCCAGGCGGAGGTGCAGGGTCCGAGGATGAGGACCTCGGTCTTCTCTGAGTTGAGCTTCAGACAGCTGTCTTTCATCCAGTCTTCCATGTTCTTCATTCCTTCCTAGAAGCAGAATCTGGTGTCTTCTGGATTCTCCGTGAGTGAGAGGATGAGCTGGGTGTCATCAGCGTAGGAAACAATGCTGAGACCATGCTGTCTGACGATGGCGGCGAGGAGGCCATGTAGATGTTGAAGAGCGTGGGGCTGAGCGATGATCCCTGGGGTACTCCGCAGTTGATATCGGTGGGTCCGGAGAGGAAGGGTGGGAGTCTGATCCTCTTGGTTCTGCTGGTGAGAAAGGATTGGATCCAGTCGCGGGCTGTTCCTTGTATCCCTGCGTTGTGAAGTCTAGCTGCGTACATGTGGTGAGAAACGGTGTCGAAGGCTGGTGAGTGGTCTAAAAGGATGAGGGCCACAGTGTGCCCCTGGTCAAGTAGTATGCGGATTTCGTCATTGGTGGCGAGGAGGGCGGTCTCGGTGCTGTGATTACTGCGGAATTCAGACTGGCAGGATCAAGGATGGAGTTCTCTGCGATGGAGGCGGTCAGTTGGGCGTTTGAGTCTCCCTGTGACTTTGGCCGCAAAGGGGAACAGAGAGATGGGCCTGTAGTTTTTCAGGTCTGTTGGTTTCTTGAGGAGGGGTTTAAACATCTAAACAGGATTTTCCCCTTTCTCGCCTCTCACACCCTCCTGAGAAGGTGTGGGGCAGCACCATACATCTCAATCTCATTACCAAAGTAGTTCAACTTCAGAGCCGATCCCACAATTTGTCCCTGCACACCCTAGGTTCCGGGGCCATCTGCCACTCCAAAGCAGATCGAAGAGTTCAGTGCGGCCATGCTCCATCTCTTTGGATCCCTGCTGACTCCTTATTGCCCTCCTCCAGGGCCCCACAGCGCAGAGAGGTTCTCCACCTGGGTTATTGTAAGTGGTTTGACCCTTCGTGCCAGCTGCACCCTCTGATTCCCTGATGGAGCCGCCCGCCTCGACTTAATTTCCAGTTCCCGGCGCATCGCACCAGTGCCGACTCCATCCAATGCACAAAGCGAGGCACAAATTGTCCTCCCTGATGTCGAGTCAGTGTGTTCAGCTGCCTTTGAGGCCTATTTCTTCTATTTGATCTACCTCCATAACGACAACAGCACACCTTGCATTCCCTGTCTAGCATGTATTTAGATAACAATTACTCTAGCCACCCTATCAAGTGCATAATTGCCCAACGCCACCGCCCTGTGTGATTCTGCATTTTTATCTCATCACCCCTCCCCTTAAGGTTATGTGGGGGGAGGCATGTGCAAGCAGACCAGTCCCGCCATGTTTATGACCACTCCCCCTGGGGAGTCGAAATGGATGGAGACATTGGGAAGAGTCTTTTCATTCACAATTTGATGCTCAGGTCAGGTAATGCTAGCTGCCTGCTTGGGCAATATTCTTGCATCCTTTGGGACTCGCTGGCTCAAGTTCTCCTAAGGGTCTCTGATGATCTCAGACCGGTCCTTGCCCAGGCTATTCAAGACTGTTGTGACACGGCCAAGTTCACAGTTTGTTGTGGCTTGTTCACTACCGAATTCAATAGGCGGGCCATTGGCACTAGTATCACCTTTCTCCGCCACTCTTGTCTGTGGTTCACCTGTTTCTCAGGCGATGTCCATTCAACCCTCATGGACGTGCTATTTCACAGCACTCACCTGTTTGGGAACAAGGCAGACTCTGCCTCTAGTGGTTCAAGGACATCAGGGCTGCGCCTCTCTCCATGGGCTTATCTTTCACTCCTCACAAGTCTCAGCCCCACCTTTGTGGCTTCAGCAGCAACTTTTTCTTGAGGGTCATGCCTTACTTTTATTTTCTACACTGCCACGCCTTCTACCATCGCCCTCAACGACTGCAAACCGTTTTGGCTAGGGGGCTATTGAGAGGGTGCTTGTGCTACGATGGATGTGGTTGCTATTCCCGCTACTTTTTATTGCCCAAGAAGGACGGAGTCCTCCGATTCATTTTAGACGCATCCCCTTAAGGCCTTCCACTGGAAGGAAAAGTCCAAAATGCTCACACTGTCCTTGGTCTTGACTGCCCTTGAAACTGGATTGTGGCATCTGACATGCACTCTATTACAATATATACGTCCTGCAGGCCAATTGGTGCTACCTCCTGTTCGGGTGGGACAATATCATTTTTAGTATGCTGTGCTCCCCTTTGGTCTCGCCTGTGCCCCTTGGGTGGTCACGAAAGTGATGGCTGTGGTGGCAGCACACCTTCAGAAGTCCGGGGTGCTAGTCATCCCCTACTTCAAACTGGCTATTGAAGGCAAGCTGGCACCAGGCAGTCATCAACCACCGCCAGGCCACAGCGCACATACTATCGTCTTTGTGGTTCACTCTCAATTTGCAGAAGTCACACCTGACTCCTTCTCAGACCCTCCCTTTCATCTGAGCCATTCTGGACATGGTTTGGTTGTGTGCCTTTCCTAAATGGATGTGAGTCCTGGACATTCAGGTTATACTGATCTTTCAACCTCCATTATGGATTTCTGAGGTCAACTCTGAGGCTGCTGGTTCCGATGGCCTTCTGGATCCTGCTTGTCGATCACGCCAAGTGACACATGGAGGCTCTGCAGTGGGACCTGAAGTTTTACTAAGCCCAACATCAAGGGAACCTCTCCTACCAGGTTCAGATTTCGGAGGAGACTTATAAAGTATTGGTGTGGTGTTTTTCTGGACCCTGAGAGGGTAATGGCAGACCCCTCTCCCTTCTCATCCAGAGACTGACGCATTGCTTCTGGCTTGGGATGGCTATCTGGAGGAGGTAGAGATCAGAGGCCTTGGGTGTCTGGCCCAGCTCCATATCAACCATCTGGAACCGAGGACATTTTGCTTGGCGTTGAAAGCCTTCCTGCCATAAATCAAGAGGAGCCTGGTACAGGTGTTCATGGACAACGCTACTGCCACGTGGTACTGCAACGAACAGGGAAGGGTAGTGTTATGCCCCTGTGCCTGGAGGCCTTGCACCTCTGGAAATGGCTGGACCACTAAGGGATCTTCCTGGTGGTAAACCACAGTGGCAGGGTCATTGAATGCCAAGGCAGATGGACTCAGCCGTCAGCGTCTAGCGGACCAAGAGTGGCACTTACACCCGGATGTGGCGCAAGGTCTCTTCCTCGAATAGGGAGAACCTCATCTCGATCTGTTCCCGACTGGCGAGAATATGCAATGTCAGCACTTCTGCACATTGGAATTTCCAAGGTGTGTCTCGTGCTCCGCCGCGAGCGGAACTTGGCACACTCATATATGCTTTTCTGTCTATACGACTCCTGTCCCGAGTTTTCAAGAAGACCGGAATCGATCAAGCTCGTGGCCTCCTGGTGACCCAGATTTGGCACGGAGAGATTGGTATGCAGAACTCCAGGGCTTGAGCGTCCGTCATCCGATCAGGCTACCCCTTTAAGAGGGCCTTCTCAAATTGAGGGGTGACAGCTGAACAGCTCCGACCTTCCTCCGGAGGTAGTTGATGTCATTTTGGCAACCGGCATTCCTCTGCCAAAACTGTATATATGTCGTTTGGACAAAATTGAGGTTTGGTGTGGTGCTCGACTGATGCTTTTCCAGCTAAGTTATCTTGATGTTTTGTTTGTTTGGTTTGTCTTTAGCCCCGCAAGGCTTTGCTCTGGGCACAGTTAAAGGATACCTTTCAGCCTTTTTTTGGTTGCGGATCAGCCCTCTGTTTATGCCTCCAGTTGTTATGCACGTTTTGGCCATTGGTGCTACCTCCGGTTCGTTGTGGGACAGGAGCATTTTTAGTTTGCTGTGCTCCCCTTTGATCTGATCTGTGTCCTATAGGTGTTCACGAAAGTGATGGCGGTGGTGGCAGTACACCTTCAGAAGTACGGGGTGCTAGTCATCTCTTACCTCTAACAGGCTATTGAAGGCAAGCTTGCCCCAGGCAGTCATCAACCACCTCCAGGCCACGGCGAACATACTATCGTCTTTGTGGTTCACTATCAATTTGCCAAAGTCTCACCTGACTCGTTCTCAGACACTCCCTTTCATCTGAGCCATTCTGGACATGGTTTGGTTTTGTGCCTTTCCTCGATGGATGAGAGTCCATGACATTAGGTTATGATACTGATCTTTCAACCTCCATTGTGGATTTCGGAGTTCAACTCTGAGGCTGCTGGTTCCGATGGCCTTCTGCATCCTGCTAGTCAGTCACGCCAAGTGACACATGGCGTCTCTGCAGTGTGACCTGAAGTTTCACTAAGCCGACCATCAAGGGAATCTCTCCTACCATGTTCAGATTTCGGAGGAGACTTACAAAAGATCGGCGTGGTGTTTTCTGGACCATGAGTGGGGTATTGGCAGACCTCTCTTCCCTTCTCATCCAGAGACTGATGCATTGCTTCTGGCTTGGGGGTGGCCATCTGGAGAAGGTAGATATCTGAGGCCTCTGATGTCTGGCCCGGCTCCATATCAACCATCTGGAGCTGAGGGCCATCTGCTTGGTGTTGAAAGCCTTGCTGCCATAAATCAAGAGGAGCCTGGTACAGGTGCTCGGGGACAACTCTACTGCCATGTGGTACTGCAACGAACAGGGAAGGGTAGGGTCATGGCCTGTGTGCCTGGAGGACTTGCACCTCTGGAAATTGCTGGACCACCAAGGAATCTTCCTGGTGGTAAACCCATGGCAGGATCATTGAATGCCAAGGCAGATGGACTCAGCCGTCAGCGCCTAGCGTATCAAGAGTGGCTCTTACGCCCGGAGGTGGCGCAAGGTCTCTTCCAAGAATAGGGACATCCTCTGCTCAATCTGTTCACCACTGCCGAGAACATGCAATGTCAGCACTTCTGCACATTGGTGTTTCCAAGGTGTGCCTTGTGCTCCACTGCGAGTGGAACTTGCCACTCCTGTATGCTTTTCTGTCAATACCACTCCTGTCCTGAGTTTTCAAGAAGACCGGAATCGAGCAGGCCAATGTCCACCTGGTGACCCAGATTCGGCACGGAGAGAATGGTATGCAGAACTCCTGAGCTTGAGCGTCTGCCATCCGATCAGGCTGCCCCTTTGAGAGGGCCTTCTCAAATTGAGTGGTGACAGCTGAACACCTTCGACTTTCCTGCAAAGGTAGTTGATGTCATTTTGGCAACCGACAGTCTTCGACCAAAACTGTATATGTCTGTCGGTTGGACAAAATTGTGGTTTGGTGTGGTGCTCGACTGATGCTTTCCAGGCTAAGTCAATTTGACGTTTTGTTTGTTTGCTTTGTCTTTAGCCCTGCAACGCTTTGCTCTGGGCACAGTTAAAGGATACCTTTCGGCCTTTTTGTGGTTGCCGGATCAGCACTCTGTTTATGCCTCTAGTTGTTATGTACTTATTGAAAGGTTTGCATGTGTTTCGTCCCTCTCCCTTTGGCATGATACAGTCGCACCTTAACTTGGTTCTCTAGTTTTTAATGTGCACCCCATTTGAGCTGCTTCACAGCTGTTACTTGCAGCTCTTCACCTTGAAGACTGTGTTCCTCATCGCCATCATATCTGAGTGGGCTTCAAGCCCTTTATGTCTCCACCTTTCCCCCAGACACCAACTTTTCCCCAGACAAAGTGGTTCTGCTGACCTAAGCATCCTTCATACCAAGTTGTGACAGTGCCATATCGGCCAGAACATCACTCTGCTGGTATTCTATGTTCCGCCTCTACCATCTAAGACTGAGGAAAGACTCCACCATTGATTGGACTTCAAGAGAGCACTGAGTTTCTACATAGATCATACCAAAGAACATCAAGGGGGGTTCCCTGGAGTGAAGAAAGGCAAGACTGTGCAGAAGTGAATTCTCTCCTGCTTGATTGTGCTCTGCATTAAGTTCTTCTAGGAATTGGCTAAAAAATGGCCTCTGGGAGGACTGCATACTCATTCTACTAGGGACAAAGCTGCAGCAGCTGCATTAAACAGAGTCTCTGTCTTAGACATTTGCCAAGTGACGCCATGGGCGCCTTTCCATACGTTCACAAAGCATTGTTGCCTGGAAAATCTGGTTCACTGAGGGGGGC
This sequence comes from Lissotriton helveticus, assembly GCF_964261635.1. NCBI lineage: Eukaryota > Metazoa > Chordata > Amphibia > Caudata > Salamandridae > Lissotriton > Lissotriton helveticus. The sequence continues at coordinate 354,379,144 of NC_136061.1, read as the reverse complement.
ATTTTGCTTGCTCTGCCCTGCCAAACTTTCTGGGTTGTGTCCATCCGCATACCACTTCCAAATAGGTACTTCTTTGTTATCCATTCAGAAGGTGATGACTCTATGGCTAGAAGCCTCTACCAGAAGATCAAGTTACTTACTTTCTGTAACGTTCTTTCTAGGAGAGACTTTGTCTATCGCAGATTCCTCACAGACTCTCCCGTCCTCCCAGTTCTGTGGTTGGCCTCTATCCATTGATAAGAGCCCAAGTCTAGGAATCTTCACACTGGTCACACACATTTTCTTTTGGGGCTCTGCCTCTGAGGGCATGGACAGTTTGCAAAGCAACTGACAGCATGTAGAAGTGGCGCCTTTATAGATTCCTATGCCCTTTCCAGAGCAGACTAGCGGCCGTGTGGAGACGCATGTCGCTATCTACCAGCTTGCAGAGGTACTGCTGAATAGTTACCGGATACAGTCTGACGACTAGTGAATGCTCAATAGGTGAGGAATCTGCAGCTAGATACTCTCTACTAGAAAGAGGGTTGCAGTTCATCAGTCTTGCGGATGAACAAAGAGCATTAACCTAAAAAGAAGTCACTCCAGAAGATAGCCAAAGTTTGAAAATGGGTACAAATAGTAGTGGGAAATCAATATTATAGAGAGAATGGAATTAAATCAAAATGAGCATTAAGTGACCAGTTTTTTAAACTGAATGTCCGAGGCATGTGTGGCTGTAGATACACATGCTTTGCATACTCCTGCAATCTAGTGTTGGATCCGTATGTTTGGAAGTTGTTTTTCTTCAAAGAAGTCTTTCGAGTCACAAGGTAAGGTGACTCCGCCTTTTGGTAATAGTGTACATGGGCATTGACACCATTGTTAGATTGTTTTCTTTCTGACACTGGGTTCGGACAAATATTATAGCACTCCAGTTTGAGACCGTTTTCAGGATCCGTTTGGTGCGTAATCCATTCTACCCTTGTCTGTATTGTTTCAAACATGTTTTCCATCCCTCAAGTGTCGAAATTCGGAAGACTTTCCTTTATCTGGTCAGAAAACTCCAATCGCAGCCTCAGGCATAGCCCGTTCGGTCTAGTTTATACTTACTAACTCCATCCATGCTGATCTGCTGATTAAAAAGACTGTTTCGATTCTGCCCTCTGTGCTGTTTCAAGTACACACACACACACCAACCAGCGCAAACTCTTAAAACTGTGATTGTCCCCCAAGCACAAGGAAGAAAATTGTGAGGCCTGTTGGTTGTTTTGATCCAAGAAGACCTTGCGGGACTGTCGGGCTCATTGCAGAAAAATGCAGAGGCAGAACATCGAGCAAATGATTGATCTCTTGGGATAACAAGATATCGTAGAGGAAGATCTTGAAACTTCAGCTGCCAAAGAAGAAGGGCCCTTTTTTGTTCAAGATTCTGACTCTGACCTCGAAATCTATCTCAAGTCACAGAATCTTCCGCTTGGTCAAGGTGCCGTGAGTACCCAAAGTCCTCACCACCACACACAAAAACCTTTGCTTCCCTTAAAGCAAAAGGTATCCTGGCCATCACTGCCATCTGGCCACTTGGATGAAATGGAGGAACTACTCCAGTATCTCCCAGAAGAGAAAAAGAAAAAGGAACGAGTTAGCGAAGGAATGGAAATTAATTTTAAACTCTTCCATCAGATGTGTACTAGATGCTGCTGATACTACAGCCAGATGTATCAACACTAGTGTCCTCCCAAGGAGGCATGCCTGGCTGCGCATGTCTGTTTTAAGCCTGAAGGTCAGCAGGCTTTAATAAATGTTCCTTTTCATAAGGAGCTTCACATCCGGCCCACACGTGGATGAGGCCTTACAAAAAAATGAAAAAAAGATTATGAAGTTGCTAAATCTATAGAAGCACGACAAACACCTAGTAATAGAGGCTCCTTTCGTCGATAGAGAAGGTTCCAAAACCACCTCTACAGATGCCTCTACATCTTCCTACCGGCCACAAAATCAATCCACTCCATCAAGAGGTTATTTCAGGGGCAATTACACGGGTAACCACTCCAAAGGTCTGGGTCAAGGTACACCAACTCATACCTCCCCATCTACCAACAAGCTCCCTCATTATTCCCCCCGACCATCCTACACCTATAGGGGGTTAACTAAAGCAGTTTATTTCCGCCTGGCAGTCAATAAGATCAGACAGGTGGGTGTTGGACATAATCCAACATGGTTATTGCCTGGAGCTCATCAGCAATCCTTTCAGTATTCCACCTTGTGCACACAGAATCTCTCTGGAACATCAACAACTGCTCAAACAGGAAGTGCACGCTCTATTACTCAAAGGAGCTATAGAGCCAGTCCCAATACAACATCATGGATCAGGGGTTTACTCATTGTACTTTCTAATTCCCCCAAAATGACTTTCTACAACCTATTTTTGATCTCCGGCCTTTAAACCACTAAATTCTATCAGAACACTTCCATATGGTTAAACTTCAACAAGTGCTTCCACTTCTACAGACTTCATGTCAGCACTTGACTTAAAGGACATATACTTTCACATCCCTATTTACCCAGCACAACCCTATCTGGGAGGTATGTTCAGCACTCGCATAGATCTAGCCCATAGGTACTTATTTGCCCACGGGCGACAGGACTGCACTGGTGTCAGCAGTGTGGCGGTAGGGGGGGGTCTGTCTGGGTGGATCAGGGATTTTGTAAGGAGGTGAAAAGAAATATGAATTGAACAAGGATTTTATTTGCAGGTTAACCAAAGTTAAGTCATGCAGGACACCATCATAGTTACTTCATAACTTCATTTAACCTGCAAATAAATGCCGATCTGTTTATTTAAAACAAATTCTGAATATTAGTGCTCAGAAAGTAAACAGCAGCTCGTGCTGATGTTCACCAGAGGGGGGGCCACATGTAAAGGTCAAGAGGGCCGCAAGTGTACTTTGAGTATCACTGGTCCGGCCTATCCAAATCCAGCCAGGATTCAAATGTTCTAAACACCGGTACCACACCACAATTCCAAGAAAATCAATACTTAACAGACAAAACTTTCATGTGTCTTCTAGGGATGATGGCTTTGTGCATTGCCATAGAGGCCCAAGCAAGACTAAACATGCATCCTCTACAGGAATGTTTAGCGCGGCAGTGGAATTAATCACAGGGTCAACTCAGCAATCCAAGGTTGGTAGACCGCCGCAGTCATCGCTCTCTGCAGTGGTGGAACTCAACCTGTTAGGAGCGGTAATTTATCTACCCTGTTCCACAGATCATGCTAACAGCAGATGCATCCCTCACCCAGTGGGGTGCTCTTTTACAACATATAAAAGTTCAGGGTCACTGAGACATCACAAAAAATCTCCACATCCACTACCTACAGCTTCAATCTGTTCACCTAGCGTTGAAAGCATTTCTACCTCACCTTACAGGCAAGGGTTGTCCTATTCCAGGCGGGCAATATGACGGCTATGTACTATATACAAAAACAGGGAGGGACACTCTCTACAGTTTTCACGCCTCTCTAAGATCATTTGTCGTTCGACAATATATATCACAAAATTGATCCCTTAGTGGAACACCTACTAGGGACGGACTACGACTTTGCAGACCTCCTCAGCAGGATGCAGCAACAAGTCCACGAGTTGGAACTCCACCTCAAAGTCCTCCTTCCATACTTCCAAAAATGGGGATTTGCAGAAATAGACCTTTTTGCGACAGCACAGAACGCAAAATGCCCAAACTTTGCCTCCAGGTTCCCACACCCTTTATCCAAAGGCAATGCCCTGTGGATGAATTAGTCGGGAATATTTGCCTACACTTTTTCACTTCTCCTTCCATTTCTGGTTCAGAAGCTCAGACAAATGTTTCTCACCCTCATTCTAGTAGCTCCTTCATTGGCTCGTCAACAATGGTTAACCACACTATACAACTCTCCGTAATCCCACACAAGCACCTTCACCTTAGTTCAAATCTTCTCACTCAAGCTAGACCTGGCGATTTGGCTCCTGAAGTCATAGAATTTGGATATCTAAATATGCCAGCAGGATGCTTGGCGATTCTTAAGGAAACACTTAACCTACCACTAGAGCCTACTGTGCAGCTAAGTAGAAAAGATTTGTTATTTATTGTAATAAACAAAAAATTTATCCACTAAATGCATCTATACAAAACATTATTTATCTTCTGCATTTACAACGCTCAGGTCTTCCTTACACTTCTATACATCTACATATGGCATCAGTAACTGCCTATCTTCATAACAGACAACACTTACAGTTATCCAAAGTGCCAGTAATTAGGACTTTCATGGAAGGCTTTAAAAGAGTGATACCACCAAGCGTCCCACCTGCACCTATGTGGAATCTCAATATTGTTCCAACAAGACTTATGGGTTCACCCTTTGAACCATTACATAATTGCCCCATCCAAGGTTGCTTTCTTAATTGCTATCACCAGACTTATTTGTGCTGGTGACCTTCAGGCACTAACTTTATAGGAACCTTTTTTCCAGCTTCATAAAGATAGGGTGGTTCTTTTAACCAACCCAGAATTTCTACCAGAAATCGTATCCTCTTTTCACATTAATCAATCAGTTGAGCTACCTGTTTTCATTTCTCAACCCGATTCTTTAGCTGAAAATGTTCTTGATACATTAGATGTTAAGAGAGCATTAATCTATTCTATTTACATGGCAAAAGATTTTTTGTAAAACAAAACAAATTTTTGTTGCAATTCCTTCCCATCATAAAGGGAAACCTATTTCAAAATCAAGCCTTTCTAGATGGATCCTTAAACGTATGCAAACATGCTAGGCAAAGCCAAAATAACTTTGTCTATACCCCCTAGAGCACACGCTACTCGTGAAATAGGGGCTTCTATTGGTTTCTTATGAAATATTCCCATTGTTGACATTTGGAAAGCAGTACATGGTCTACACCACCAACATTTATCAAACACTATTGTGTGGCTGTTTTATCAAGCCAACAATTGAATGTAGGACAGGCAGTGCTACGTACACTTTTTCAAACAACTTGAACGTCCACCGGTTAGCCACTGCTTTTTGGAGGGCACTGCTATACAGTCTATGCAAAGCATGTGTATCTACAGCCACACATGCCTCGTATGGATTATGTTACTTACCTTGTAAGCATCTGTTTTTGGCATGGAGTGCTGTAGATTCTCATTATCCCTCCCTCCATCCTGGACACCTATGATCGTTGCAGTCCTAATCTATATTTCACGTGCATGGACATCTCTGTACTTGCACTCACTTATACTCCATTCTCACCCTCTTGTGGGAAAACAATCTAATAATGGAGTCTATGCCCATGCGCTCTATTACCGAAAGGAGGAGTCACCTTACCTCGGGACTCGAAAGACTTATTTGAAGAAAAAGCAACTTGCAAACATCCGGACCCAACACTAGATGGCAGAACTATGCAAAGTATGTGAATCTACAGTTCTACATGCCAAGAACAGATGCTTACAGGGTAAGTAACATAATTGTTACATGGTGAGATAAGAGTCCAGGTCAAAGTGCAAAAATGTACCATTCACAGCAACTTGCCAAGTAACGGCCACTCATTTGTGCATACAGCAATACATGGATAATAAAGAATGAGGATTAGACTAAAACAGGAGTTCAATTTAGGAGGTGTTCAGTTAAAACACTAGTTTACATTCATCTTGTATCCCATGGAAGCTTTCTTCCACTTCTTTAAACTTCTTTATCTGTAGATATCTGTATGCACTGAGGGACACCCACGCTAGTGTAGTTCCTATATTCCCAATAGGCTCTGCGCATTGGAATAACCTAAACGGCAGTTTAGACGTAGGACTGAGGTCATCTAGGTCTCTACTGAATATGTTAGACTTAATTAGGTTTGCCAGCTAGCTCAGAGGTCACTAGAAACTTTCTCGAATGTTCAGGAAGGAGTTAACTTTCCTGATTAGACAAGAAGGGATTAGTTTCTGACAACCGCATAAACATGACAACTTTGCTCCCTCAGAATAAAGAGTATATCTCCAGAGTCGTGTGAAAACAATAGACCGCTATTTCACTCAGTCAATCGTGCATGCTTAATTTCACCAGGAGTGCAGAGAAATAGAGAGACTGGCGTTTTCAATAAAAGTTATTTATTGAGCAGTCTTCTTTCTCATGCAAGAGAAATGAATTGCCACAATTGCAATACTTATTATGAAGTAAAGTGCGTACAGTAAAAGGAGTATTATGAAATAATACTGTAAAAGCATTGATATGGTTTCTTAGCCATATGATACTTTAAAACGGATAAAATATATGCATACATAAAAACATTGACTAACGTACTCAACTGGTGCTTCGAAGATACGCCTACCCCGGTGTACCTGATACCTAATACATGGGAAGGAGTAAGTAAGTTGCAGTTTAAGTTAAGGTTTTTTTTTGCTAAGAATCTGAATCAAGAATTCTCTTAAGGTTTTAATCAGCTCCGTACCTTGGTTTATAGAATGGAGGCGGTCTTGTATCTCTCTCTCAGGACACGATCTCCCAGCAACCCGCAAGGGTGACTGGAAACACCGGAGCTGGATTTCTCGGCAGGAGAAAAGACAGCGTCTCTCTCAGTGCGTCAAAAGGGAGGGTCGGCTTCCTTCAGCACTCGCATCAGCTGGGCGTCGGGCAAGTAGATAGCCGCTCTGCTCCAAACCACCGTGTGCTTGCTTAAGGCAAGTGTTGGTATATTTATACCTGAAAGGTGCCGAGTTTGACGTAAGGTTGGACATGAGACGTCACTAAGAACTAACAGTTCTTTCTGGACTCCAAGAGTTCTTGTGCAAATCAAAACAAAAGCAGGGGGAATTCCCGGGCTGCTGGAAGCTTGGTTTGTTTAAAGAATGCGTTGTACTTTCTAGGAGTCTATGGGAGTAGCCTTGCCGTATTTGGACTGCATTGGCTATGCCTAAATATGGCGAGCAAAGAAAAACAAAAGGAAATGATGGACGGAGCGTTGACAATACAAGCACTCACCCCCAGTCAACTGATCTGGGTTTAATCCATCACCATTCTTTAGCCCACTCTGCCACCCCAGTTCAGACATGGCCATATGCAAATCAGTCTGACCCTGTGCCTCATGGGAACAGTCCAGCCCGAACTGCCAAGCCATGCCTTCCCTGGACCGGAAACAAGCTACCGAGGACCGGTTTCTGTCATTTCAGCCTTATTCAGCCCAGCTTGCTTGAATCCAGTGGCAAAGTGAGCAAGGGATTCACGTCTGAGCATACCCTGCCAACTTATGGCGAGCAAAGAAAAACCAAAGGAAATAATGGACGCAGCGTTGACAATACAAGCACTCACCCCCATATAACTGATCTGGGCGTTGACAATACAAGCACTCACCCCCAGATAACTGATCTGGGTTTAATCCATCACCATTCTTTAGCCCACTCTGCCACCCCAGTTCAGACATGGCCATATGCAAATCAGTCTGACCCTGTGCCTCATGGAAACAGTCCAGCCCGAACTGCCAAGCCATGCCTTCCCTGGACCTGAAACAAGCTACCGAGGACCGGTTTCTGGCATTTCAGCCTTCTTCAGCCCAGCTTGCTTGAATCCAGTGGCAAAGTGAGCAAGGGACTCATGTCTGAGCATACCCTGCCAACTTATGGCGAGCAAAGATATGCACATGATTCTTATGCCTTTATAAGGGTATGTTTTGTTATAACCACATAAGGGCATGAATCGGGGATATCTAATTAGGGTCCTAGATAGATTCACAACACCCACTCCACGTATTAAGGTCGAGACCATTTCATCACATATTTATACAATACTGTACATGTGCCAGAGGCTAAGTCAAAATATTGCCTCTAGTGTCTCTAAGAGTAGAAGCTCTGTTCTCTAAGAATAGTTCTACTTTAAGCAGAGTACCATGTGCCAAAAAAAAGTACATATTTTGGAAATGGAAAAAATAATTTCGTTGTCAGGGGAAAAAATAGTTCCAATTGTTTTGAGTAGTGTTGTTTATCAAAAACTGAAGGCCTAATTCAGAGTTCAGGAAACGCTGTGTGCTCGTTTGTTTTAAGTTATTCTCGTTGTTAGGAGAGAACATCAGATCAGACAGGCTTGCGAAAAATTGGACTACAACAGTAGGTGAAAGTTCGACCATGTTCGAAAAAGCTGAAATTGTGCAAATGTGAGAATCATTGCTATCATCGATGTCTGGATCAGCAATGCTCACAGAAGGTTGTACCTGTGTGGTGCTGCTTTCATCTCGTACTTCACCGCCACCTATTCGTAATGGTGAAGTCTCAACGAATGCCGTCATCAGAATAGGTAGCCGCTGGGGACAACACGTTGCATGAGCCGTTACCTAACCAAGCAAAGTATCGATATCGGTACTGCTGATGGTAGTCTAAGACAGACGTCCAACACTCATTCTTCTCCGCATAGCAGACATCGAAGCACAGGTAAGATGCAATCTTGCCAGATTGGTCTGAATGAAAGAAACCAGGTTGTACTCAGATCTCTTAGCCGGGCAAAGCCAAGGACTTTAGTGATCCATTCTCTGTAACATATGGCCAGCATCGTTTCTTTCATTGTAGCCTGAGTTTTGTCTGTTGCTTGGCTTGCCATATCGAAGCAGAAGGAACAAAAATAAAATTCCTGCTACGAGTCCCAAAAAGAAGAGGCAGTCCGCCAAATACAGAATGCACAAAATTCTGGAAGATGCCCAGAACTGTTTCAAAGGGTGCTAACAGTCCCGAAAAAATTGTCTTAAATACATGTGCGATGCCACTGGTATCAGACATGTTTAAAATTTGACCTAACATTTCTACGAAATGCACGGGGCAATTTGTCGATAATAGGGAAATTATCTCTGCCGCTGTCCTTGCAACTTGCAGATCATACGTCTCTTTGGACGAGGTTAAAGGCACAGTTTTTTGTAAAAGAATAGACTTCATTCTGCTTAAAGTATCAATTCGAATAGAAGAGATATTCACAGAAGGCCATAATGTTACCTCCTTGTCTGGATTGCTGTTTGGATACAATACTTGCATACAGCAAATGACCCTGGAAGTAACGGTTACGAGATAGGCTTTTCCTGGCACCATGCCACAACAGCTGTGGTCACTTATTAGAACATATCTGCCGTTGGAAAGCTGTCTGAAAAAAGGCTCTATCTGTGTTGCAGGAGTGCCGTGCAGGTGACATGAAAGGTTATTTGATGAACCTTCACAGGCTCCATGCAAGTTAATACCTTGACACAGAAGTGTACCGCTTAGTGATGTTTTACAATTGTTACCACTAAGGAATACCTCTTTTTTTCCCTTCACTATAACATTTGTGTGTATAAGGTAAATTCCAGGTTGATTTGATGTATCCTTTACCCAACCTTTCATACAGGCCTGCTGGTATATACTTTTGGCAATATTTAAACTGGAAAGTGGTTATTGGGATTGTAATCGTTCCATGTATTATCCATTCAATGACAGGTCTCTCTGACATTGTCAATGGTAATCTCTCAAGTTTTTGAATGCTCAGAATCGTATAGTCTGCTCCTTTTTGTGCCAAACTGATTTGTTTATCAGTAAGGTTAAAGATAGAAAATGACGTTGTGTTGATTAGACGCCATGGCACGTAGCCTGAACGCAGGTTTTGCCACGTCCAGCCTAGCTGTATAATAGAACGTAATTGGGACTGACCATGTTGTAACATTAGCAAGTCCTGCTCTATTATGTCAATAGCAGATGATACAATGCTGTCCAGTGAATAAATTCTGGAGGACAGAGTCGTTAACCCATTGTCCACTACAGAAAGGGATTTTTCCAAATTTATACGATCAATTTCTCGTATTTTTTCTGCAGTTTCAATTTGCGTTACTTTCCAAGCTTCGTTGTAAGCAGCGTATATACCGGCGTATATGAAACGTTTTTGACGCTGTTTGCGAGGTCCCAGTATGAAATCTCGCAAGTCAGCACCTTCTTTAAGTAAAGTCAAGTGTTGCTTAATTTCAACCAGTGTGGATTTTTGTAGCCACTCAAGGCATAGTTTCCCTACACTATATGTTGTAACTATCCCTGGATGTTGTCTCTGGGAATATCTTGGGTCTGGCCTGTTCTGTTTGAACCCCTGTGTTTTGTTCAGGAATCTATCGTGACAGTTATTTGTGTCTGTGGGCCAGATCAACCACTTTTTCCAATCAGGATTTGTTCTGTTTTGGTGTAAAATATGGGATACGTCTATCTCCACATCTGTAGTGCTATTACTATCAGGTATGGGCTTCGGAATAGACGGTTTGTTTAAGTCTTTTATCTTGGCTAAACCAAGACAGGTTGTTTAACGGTGTCATTCAGGAATATTATCTGTTCTGGGATCATGCAGGGTCTAAATAATGCTTCTAGACCTTGTACCTGCCAGTCTTTTGAAACCCAGATGGTTTTTATTTCAATGTTGTTTTTCCAAAATTCAAAACCAAATGTAGACATTTTATCATAAAAAATTTCAGAATAAATCAATTTAGTATTTGTCAACATTGTTTTCATTCCTGTCTTATTTAACATTTTAAAATAAAATGTTTCTGGATCACTGTTAAACCCTGAGAAGTATGTGAATTTCTCATAAAATGTTTTCGAGCTACCTTTTGGCGGTGTTGTACAATGTTCCCATTGATTATAAGTTAAAACATTTCTAGGTTGAGCAGATTTATGCAAATAGTGATGACCATAGTGGTTAAAACAGTACATTGCTTCATAGTTCGATGAACCCTGTAAATAATCATGTTCTGTAAATTTTGCTGACATTACTAAATCTGACATCATATTGTTAATATTTTCAAAGTTCCAATCATCAGAGAAAGTACTTGGTGTCACAAAGTCACTTAAGGAAACCTTGAATTGATGTGGATATTTCAAGAGCTCAATCCGGCCATAGATTTCATAATCCGTTTTGTCCCATGCTACCCCACCGGGTATAAGATTGGCTGTGATGTTTACTGATGACAGTTCTCTTTTTTCGATGTGTGAAAATCTGTGAGGCTTTAGGACCAAGTTGATGTTCTGACTTGCTGTGTCCATTGTACTATATTTTCCATCAATAAATCTACCCAAATATAAAACCATGATGAGCCAAAGCAGGAGGAAAAGTACACCTAACACAATCCAAAATTCAATCCATGGTGAAATCAGATATGTTTCTTTTAGTTAATGAAAGAGTTCAGTAATTTTTTCTTTAAAAGTTTTTGTTGCTGGCGTTTCTTCATGCTCACTTGGATCATCAGAAAAGTCATCGAAATTGATGAAGTAGCCAGATGCAGTTCTGTCATTTGTTGGTATTGCTTCCGGATTCTCATTAGTCCTTGCTTTTTTCTTTGTTTCATTAGCATAGTCTGAGGCTACGTCGTTGTAGACGGGTGTTTTTTGACGAACTATTGCAATTTGGGTTTCAAGAGGCACAAGTTCCATGGCTTTGTTGCATAGTCCTTTTTTATTCACTGCAGGTTTATCAAATGTGATTAGTCTCTCAGTTTGAACCTCTTGGATTGTAGCAAGATTTGGTCTTCTGCTATTTCTTAGGCGTCTACTGGGCCTACTACTTATTATTGGCCACATGATTGTCTCTGTTCTCCTTTTTACCAGCAAGGGGCGGTAGTACTACTGATCTTGTTCCGCTGACAGCTAAGACAGGTACTGCTTTTCTGTAGGAAGGCCCAAATTCCTTCTTCACCGCGATCTTTTCTCTGACTAGTTCCTCCCCTCACACTCCTCCCACGTCCTGGAGAGCGCGCAGGAGCGCATTTAAGCACCAGAAGACCCACGCACAGGTAGATTTGCTGCTGTAGCGCGCTGGCTGCTGTAACCTTTAATTAACTTTATAATTTTGCCTTCTTGGATATTTTAGTTGCGCCGTCTTTTGCACTTACTTAATTTTAGCGCTGTGTGCTCTGGACCCCTAGCGCTGCGTTAGCTCTGACACGCACGTTAAAGGGTGGCTCACCCTGCATTTGCAGGATTCAGGGCAGCTAGGGATCGACATTGGGGTGCCTCTGCGGCCGCCATCTTTGTGAGGGCACTCGTGGCAGCCGAGTTACGGGCGCCATAGTTGATAGGGGAATAGTTCCTCCCCTCACACTCCTCCCACGTCCTGGAGAGCGCGCAGGAGCGCATTTAAGCACCAGAAGACCCACGCACAGGTAGATTTGCTGCTGTAGCGCGCTGGCTGCTGTAACTTTTAATTAACTTTATAATTTTGCCTTCTTGGATATTTTAGTTGCGCCGTCTTTTGCACTTACTTAATTTTAGCGCTGTGTGCTCTGGACCCCTAGCGCTGCGTTAGCTCTGACACGCACGTTAAAGGGTGGCTCACCCTGCATTTGCAGGATTCAGGGCAGCTAGGGATCGACATTGGGGTGCCTCTGCGGCCGCCATCTTTGTGAGGGCACTCGTGGCAGCCGAGTTACGGGCGCCATAGTTGATAGGGGAATAGTTCCTCCCCTCACACTCCTCCCACGTGTAGGGCTATAAATTATGGGCAGACGGTCAGAGCGCAGCGATGACGCGCAGCGGGTGCGCGCCGGAGGTGCGCCAGAGGTAAGCCCGTTTGCGCCCGTTCGCGTCCCGGGCGCTTCCGGTGCGTCTACCTCGGCCACCTCTGTGTTGCCCACCTCCTTGGTAGATCCTCGGGCCTATTATATTGACTCCAACGCTGGGGATGGTTGTTTTATAACTCCTTCTCCTATGCCAGTACTATCCTGTGGCCTACTTAACGTCCGGTCGCTTGTTAAACACCATGTGGAAATCGCTCTTCTGATTGAGTCCTCTCAGTTAGACGTTCTTTTCGTCACTGAAACGTGGACCAATTCAGATTGCGCAGTGGAACTTGGGTGGGCCTGTCCCTTGGGCTATCGCATAAAACACTCCCCTCGAACTAAGGGGAGGGGGGGCAGTATTGGCTGTATATACAGGGAGTCAATCTCCATCTTACAGTTGGAGGTAAAGGATGTACCAGGGTTTGAGATCATGGGCTTTTCCATCACAGCCCAGAGTGGTACTCTGATAACTGGACTGCTGTGTTACAGGCCACCCGCCTCAACCACCACGGCCATTCAGTCACTGATTGACCTTATTTATGACCTCTCAAACTCTCACACTAGGTTAGTAGTGTTGGGGGACTTTAACCTCTGGCCGTCGGGCCCTCAAGATCTGGCATATAGAGAGCTTTGCCAAGCTTGCACTAATATACAACTTGCACAGCTGGTTTTAGTACCTACACACATCAAAGGGCATATTTTAGATCTTGTATTTGCCGATAAAGACCTGGTGGCAGTAGGGGAGGTCATGAATCAATGCTGGACGGATCACACTCTGGTCCCATTCTCTATTTCCCTGCCCGGTCCATTAAGGACAAATGAGCCAGGTGCTACTAAGCTTGGTAGGCAATGGACTCGTCTATTGAAACATCCGACTAGACCGAATCTGCTGCCCGGCCCATTCACGGTGAAAGAGAGTGTGGAAAAAAGCTATCAGGCTCTCCGCCAGCAGATTGAGATATCTCTGAACGTCTTGGCCCCACTGAGGAAAGTGAGGGATAGACCCAGAAGAACTAATGCCTGGTTAACTGATGAGCTTGGACAGTACAGGCTCCGCTGTAAACAGGCGGAACGATTCTGGAGAAGGGACTATAGGGAGGCTGATAGGATAACCTACAAAGCCGCCTTACAGGAATATAAGATCCAGCTAAAGAAAGCCAAGGCTCAATTCCTGGTAGACATGTTGGCCAAGGCCCCTAATAAATCGCAGGCTTTGTTCAAGGTGGTTGATAATCTAGCTAACCCGCCATGCACTGTACCGGCTATCCCCGTCTCCCAGGAATTGTGCGATGCCGTGGCCTTGGCGTTTGAGGATAAGATTAAGAAAATCTTGAATGGGCTGCAGACGGGCGGCTCGTCCACTGCTTCCCTGCCTCCTCCTGCAGAACCCCATCCTATGGAGACTCAGCTATCCTGTTTTCCTTGCCCTTCTTTGGAGGAGTTCTGTGCCCTGGCAAATGGTGTGTCCTCGGGATCGCCTTTGGATCCTATACCCCATAAGATCTGGAAGGCATTTCAAACAGAGTTGTTTCCTCCGCTCCATGCCATTTGCTGCCAGTCACTGAATACAGCAACAGTGCCAGATAGTTGGAAGATGGCAACTGTCACACCACTGCTTAAAAAGGCCACTTTGGACCCTTTAAGCCCGGCCAACTATAGGCCTATTTCGCTCCTTCCTTTTATTATTAAGGTGGTAGAGAAGTGGGTCACAAAAATACTGTCCAACTTTCTGGAAAGCAACGCTGGCCTGGATATGTCACAGTTCGGCTTTAGGCCAGCTCATGGCACAGAGACTGCGTTGGTTGCCGTGTTGGACGATCTTCGAACGCGTGTCGACATGGGAAAGTCAGCATTTCTAGTGCTGCTTGACATGTCGGCCGCGTTCGACACGGTAAACCATGCAGTACTACTGGACCGCCTCCGGAGTGTAGGAGTCACTGACCTGGCTTTGAGATGGATAACATCTTATCTCAGCGACAGGCAGCAGGCAGTAGCATTACCACCTTTTCGCTCCGCCGTGCAGCATGTGACTCAGGGTGTTCCACAAGGATCGGCGATTAGTCCGATCTTGTTTAATCTATATTTACGCCCCCTGGTTGCCCTGGTAAAGTCATTCGGCATTTCTGTCATCAATTATGCCGATGACACCCAATTGATATTTTCATTTGAGGGTACCAGGGCAATATCGAGTGACATTTTCCATCGCTGCATGTCGGCTACTGCGGAATGGCTACGAGTCAACTCGCTCCAATTCAATGGCTCCAAAACAGAGGTCCTCCATTGCTCTTTAGATCGAACCCCCCGCCCGCTCCCGGATGATTTCTGGCCGACATCTATTCCAGGTACGGTGGAGGCGGCTAAATCGGCCCGAAATCTGGGAGTCATATTCGAACCCAATCTGCAGCTTGATGCCTCGGTGAATAGAACTATAGCGGGCTGTATGGGCTTACTTCGTGCCCTACGCAAGATCCTACCACTTCTTCCTGAAGAGGTAAGGGCAGAAGTAGTGCGCAGTTCTATTCTTAGTCGATTAGATTACTGCAATGCACTACTCCTGGGAGCCCCAAAAACACTGATCCGAAAGCTGCAGAGGGTTCAAAATATGGCAGCTAAATTGGCCCTATCCCGCCCTCGCTCTGCCTCTTCTTCGGGTGCTCTAGCAGACCTTCACTGGCTGCCCATCCAAGAGAGAATTTGTTTCAAGGCTCTCTGTCTTGTCTTTAAGGCTTTGCATAGACAGGGGCCAATTTTGCTTCAAAACCTTTTTTCCTGGTATTGTGCTGCCAGACCTTTAAGATCTGCCTCGGCGTTCCTAGTCACAGTTCCCAGGGTCAATAGAGTGAGGATGGGTGGCCGTGCATATAGTTTCGCGGCTGCGACACTCTGGAACTCTCTCCCGCTGGCGCTGAGGGGTGTACAAGATCTTACCTCTTTTAGAAAGAATCTTAAAACCTTTCTATTCCCTAAAACTTAGGTAGTGATAGTTCGCCAGCAGGACAGTTGCAGTCTCAGCGCCAGGATACCCTTGGGGTGACAGCCGCGCTTAATAAGTAAATAAAACATAAACATAAAACATAGATCCCCAATCTTTGGAATCCAGACAGGTCTTGCTGGGACAGGTGGTTTTTCTTCAGCGGCTGTTGGCTTTAACTTTATGTTACTTAGACTTCTTCTTGTTTCATTTAAGTCCTGTACCTGTAAAACAGCCAAATGATCTTTGATATCAAAGGCTTTTTCTTTTACCACTGAAGTCTGACAATCTAAGTCCTGGATTTTCATTCTAGTGCCAAACAATAGTTCGTAAGGAGTGATACTTTTTAGAGAATTTCTTGGCAGATTGTTAAGACTACGTTGGACACTTGTTAGATGTTTGACCCACCCATCACCCAATACCCTCACCGTTATAGATTGCTTTATGTCACGTTTTTTTCTTTCCACTACCGCATTTCCCTCAGGATGGAAGGGAGAAGAGTACCGCAATGCAATGCCCATGCTGGTCATGGCCTCTTTGTAAGCTCGAGAGCTAAACGCAGGGCCCTGGTCAGAATGTAGCATGCCAATTGCGTATGTGCCGATAAAGACTCGCAAATCTTTTATAACATTTCTGGCGTCAACCGAGCGCTTAGGCCTACATTTTAAGTGAATCTAGTCTTAATAATTATGGGAACGCATTTCTCTGGCTGGATTTCTGCGTATAGATAGCCTGATGTTTTCTAATAAAGGTGTCCTGGCAACAGTCTGGTCCAGTTCACAACTGCAATCTCTGTTGCAGTCTTGCCAATCCATTACAAAGTTGTAAATTTGCAGGCTCATCACCGGCCACCAGTATTCTGATTGTAATTCTTTTAGAGATTTCACGATCTCTTGGTGCCTCAGACCCTGTCCCATGTGTGCTTCTTGAATCAAGTAAGCCCTCATGAGTTTGCATCAATTATGTATGTATTACTGAGTGGATAGTTGAGAGGTAATGCTGCATAGTCGCCTTTTAATGAGGCTTTTACTGCCAGCATGGTTTCTCCATCTATGTGTTTTTAGAACGCTTTTTTGTGGCTACGGAAGCCGGTTGAACCGCTGCCGCTGTGGCTCTGTTATCCAATGAATTCCCTGCAACGTGAACGCCATCACGTTGATAACTCAGTGTATGTATCACGTGAGTCTTTTGTAGTTCTTTTTGCAAAAGAAGTACTTGTTCCCAGAGCTTTTTATGCTTTATTGTGGCACCTGTCTCATCTTTGTAACCGTTTTTGACCCAAGTCTGTATGTCATTATTGTAAGACCGGACGCAGTAATGCAAATCGCACACTATTAGTGTGGGGAATTCGCGATCGGCATTTTCAAGCACCATCTTTAAAGATCTTATTTCAGCTCGCTGAGCTGTACAGTTTGAGTGATTCCGTTTTGGTGATTAACGGTCTGAATTTACCTAAGCGCCAGCGACCTTTAACAATCGCGCACGATGCATTGTAAGAATTTTTATCCACAACGTAGTGTTGTGCAAATCTGTCTGTGTAGATTACGTCGCTGTATTGTTCGAGAGGCAGAATTTCGATTGGCAGAGGATATTCATGTTCGTATTCTAAATCTTCTAGTCTTTTCATTTTCGGATCAAAAGCGTGTTTCACGTCTTCTGCAGCAAGAGAATTTTCCCATTTTATCCATTTTGGATCTAATGCCACTTCATTTGGAATGTGTGGTCTTGTTACTGCCTCAAGGGCTGATACTGCTGTTAAAACAGATATGTTTCTCCCTTGGACTAGGGCTCTTTCTTTTGCTACAGCAGTTTGAACCTCAGGAAGAATTTTTTCAGTTGAACTGAATTTCATTTCAGCTTGTGTGTACAAGTGTAATTTATAAGCTATTGGTACTGTTTCTCCCTCATTAGAGGTCAGGTATGTGAATCCGCATCTTCCTGGGATGACTCGGATTACAAGGTTGCATTCATTTGCGCGTGTTTGCAGTTTTATTTTAGTTAACATGTCTGTTTGTAATGATCTTAATTTCTGTGTTTCTGAGTCCAATTAATTGGTTTGAAATCAGATTTTATTAATTCATAGAGCGGTTTAACCCTCTCTGCATAATTTAGAATGTATGTTCTTCTGAAATTCAGGAAACCTAGTATTGATTGTAAGTTCTTCTGCATTTTTGGAGCTTGGAGTACAGCACATTTCTCAAAGAAATTGTCTGCTAGGCTTTTGCCTTCACTTGATAATTCATATCCTAAAAACAGGACAGTTAGATGGGCAATTCGTGACTTCTTAAAGTTGAATTTATACCCTTCAGCTGCGAACCCAAGTATTATGGTGTTCACTCTTTTCAAGTGTGTCTCCAGGTCGTCGTCTGTAAGATAGATGTCATCGACATATGATAATGCCTCATCATCATACATTTGTAGTAACTCTGTTACCCTTGCTGAGAATAATCCTGGGCTATTCTTGAATCCCTGTGGGAGTCGACAGAATTGTTCTGTGCTCCCATTGTTGAGAAAGCGGTCAAATACCTGCTTTCAGGTGCAATGTTTTGACAAAAGAAGCCATTTGAGATATATAATGTCGTTTTATATTTTTTGCGCACGATGATATTCATTAGTGCTGCACTTTGTGAGTTTTGTACTGCAAAAGTTTTGCAGCAGGAGTTTAGGTGTCTGTAGTCCAAAACTAGACGATATGAATAGTCTGGCAAGGATTGTTCATTTGTGAGGTGCATGTTTCAATTACCCCCTGATATTCAAGTTGATCTAGAATCTCCCTGACTTGTTTTTTAGCTTCTTGCTTAACAGGATACTGCCTTTGTGCAGTGGGTCGATTTTTTAACTGAAGTTTATGGTGAGGAGAATCCTCATCCCATCCTACATGATTTTTATATAATGCAGGGGCTTGGGCTACTGCCCATTTTCTAGCAAATGTGTATTTTTTATGAATTGGGATGTGATTTGAGAAGGCAGGCATAATCATTTCTTCGCCATGTGGGCATTCCCTGACAAACTCTGGTGGCCAGTCTTTTTCTGATAGAAGGATATCATAGCCTTTTGAAAGGTTCTCCCAAAAGAGACCTTTTATTTTCCTAGTTTTGTCCCCCTCTATAGGCAATGTTATTTCGTATAATTTATGGGGTTTGCTAACTCTGGTGTCTGCAGTTTCCACTTGAATGTATTCATTTGTGTCCACTGTCTCCAGAAGATTCATCAGGATCTTGCGAGCTATGGTCACTTCTGCTGCGCTGTCTAGCACTGTCTGGGCCCACTCTCCGTTTTTCAGTTGTGTCCTCAGTATCCTCGGCATGTTTAATTATTTTAATACTAGCTACCTTCTTTGGAAAGTGTAATTTTTCACTTTGATGAGCAGGTTCCTTGTCTTTGGACTTGACGTGCTCTTCCTTGTGTTCTGACCGTCCTCTTCTTTCCGATTTCTGTGAGGAAGTCTGAAAAGATCGAGAGGGACGTGTATCATTATCTTGATATCTGTCAGGTTTTCTTAATGTATCCCTATCTCTAAGGTATCTTTTTTCAGAGGGCTCACTCTGGGGAGACTTGCCTCCTCGTTCTGGAGATCTATCTCTTCGTTGAGGAGACCTTCCTCTGGACTGAAACCGTTTTTCTCTGGGAGTAGTTTATTACCCTCCCAACTCTTTTTTGGAGTGTTGAGATTATTTTTAATAAAGGTTTTATCAGGATTTTCAATTAGTTGGGGTTTTAGTGGTTTCTACCTAATTCTTCATAGGATTTTTCTATGATTCTGGCAAGTTCAAAAGGTTGTTCTGCTATATCTGTTTCTTTCAATTTCTGGCGGATCGCCACAGATGCTGCTTCTCCTTTTATGTTGCCTAGTAGTATAGCCGAGACTTGCTTAAAGTCTTTCAGTAATTTCATACCTAGAGTTAAAGCAGGTTCTGGACCGTATTCATTTTGAATCTGTCTTAATACGTCTGGTATAACCGCCATGGACGGAACACCATGTGTTTTTGTATATATCGAAGCAAAGACTGTGCCCCAAGTGTCACAGTCCTCTACATGTGGTGCGATCCCCATTGGAAGACAGGTAGTCAGAATTCTGTGTTTCTCATGAAGTGTGGTATCAGAAATTACTGCCTCTATTTGAGTAATTTTTTGAGCTAACCAGAATGGAATTTGTTCCCGTTTTGCGGGTATTTTGCCAATGGCTGATTGTATATTCTGTGGTGTGATTTTATTTGTGTTCCCCCGTTGAGAGGTGTGTTGTGCAATTTTTATTGCTGGTTGGACTGTTGAAGTCCGCATGACATATTGGACCAATTGTCTATGTATTTTAATTAGTTGTTTTAGCTGAGCTAAAAGTTCCCGTCTGACATTTTTTCAATGTCGGGATTTGGTGTATAGCTGGCTAGAACTGGCCATGTGCCTCCTGGTCTACCTAGTGGACCGAGCCTGGTGATGTGATTTTGATGTTTTAGAGCGCCATTAAACCAGAACAGGTGCTATTGGTATGTTAGTGGGATTTCAACGTCCTCTAAAGGAGCGTATTCTTCCGGAGATTCCTCTATTTTGTAATAGTGGAAATCTTGTGTCACAGCGTGTGCTGCTGGAAAATGTATCCATGGATAGAATACCTCGGTCTGCCGATATTCATGGGCCTCTACCACAAATATGACTGTACCACCTCTTGGTGGTAGTCCATTTTCTATAAGTTTAAGCGTTATAGTTCTTCTTACGTTTACCGGAATGATTATAACATTCGGGTCATCATTTTGGAGACTTGTATCATCTGCAAAAAGTTGAGCTGCTATTCTAGCTTTCTCTCTTTCATAGTCACTTTCCACCATTTTACTGACAGAAAGTTTTGTTGCAGAGCAAGTTTCCAGGAAACAAAGATTAGGTGCACAATATTTTGGAACACTGTGTCCTTCAACGTTGACTAAACCAAAAACTAATGCATAGGAATCTCTTCCTACTAAGTTCCGGCGGATATTAACCTTTTACCCACTCCAGATGTCTTTTGGAGTATTTACGGTAAAAGGGGTCTGTGTGAAAAGCACGACTGAGTTACTCTAGAGTCTTGCGTTAGATTATCGCCTTACCAAACGTTGGGTGCCATGTAGTGTAGTTCCTATATTCCCAATAGGCTCTGCGCATTGGAATAACATAAACGGTAGTTTAGACGTAGGACTGAGGTCATCTAGGTCTCTACTGAATATGTTAGACTTAATTAGGTTTGTCAGCTAGCTCGAAGGTCACTAGAAACTTTCTTGAATGTTCAGGAAGGAGTTAACTTTCCTGATTGGTTTCTGACAACCGCATAAACATGACAACTTTGCTCCCTCAGAATAAAGAGTATATCTCCAGAGTCTTGTGAAAACAATAGACAGCTATTTCACTCAGTCAATCGTGCATGCTTAATTTCACCAGCAGTGAAGAGAAATAGAGAGACTGGCGTTTTCAATAAAAGTTGTTATTTATTGAGCAGTCTTCTTTCTCATGCAAGAGAAATGAATTGCCACAATTGCAATACTTATGATGAAGTAAAGTGCGTACAGTAAAAGGAGTATTATGAAATAATACTGTAAAAGCATTGATATGGTTTCTTAGCCATATGATACTTTAAAACGGATAAAATATATACATACATAAAAACATTGACTAACGTACTCAACTGGTGCTTCTAAGATACGCCTACCCCGGTGTACCTGACCTAAGTCTAATACGTGGGAAGGAGTAAGTAAGTTGCAGTTTAAGTTAACTTGGTTTTTTGCCAAGAATCTGAATCAAGAATTCTCTTAAGGTTTTAATCCGCTCCGTACCTTGGTTTATAGAATGAAGGAGGTCTTGTATCTCTCTCTCAGGACTCGATCTCCCAGCAACCCGCAAGGGTGACTGGAAACACCGGAGCTGGATTTCTCAGCAGGAGAAAAGACAGCGTCTCTCTCAGTGCGTGAAAGGGGAGGGTCGGCTTCCTTCAGCTGGCCGTCGGGCAAGTAGATAGCCGCTCTGCTCCAAACCACCGTGTGCTTGCTTAAGGCAAGTGTTGGTATATTTATACCTGAAAGGTGCCGAGTTTGACGTAAGGTTGGACATAAGACGTCACTAAGAACTAACAGTTCTTTCTGGACTCCAGGAGTTCTTGTGCAAATTAAAACAAAAGCAGGGGGAATTCCCGGGCTGCTGGAGGCTTGGTATGTTTAAAGAACGCGTTGTACTTTCTAGAAGTCTATGGGAGTAGCCTTGCCGTATTTGGACTGCATTGGCTATGCCTAAATATGAACATGATTCTTATGCCTTTATAAGGGTATGTTTTGTTATAACCACATAAGGGCATGAATCGGGGATATCGAATTAGGGTCCTAGATATTCACAACACTAGTAAGTGGACCTCAGTCATGTTTGAAGTAGATGCCAACAGTATAGGTTTCTATGCAAACTCCTATCCTGCAGGACGGCCGACAAGAGAGGGGGATTGGACACACCAGACACGTATACACACGATAAGGGCTTCTTGTAGTAATTTCCTTCTGATGTATATGTGTAAGTGCAGGAAAGATGTTAAAGGTTTTGGTCAGCCATGGTAAAAAAAAGTTATGTATACGGCATTATGGTCGGACCCCAACAGTCTCCGTCTCAAATCAAAAATATATTTAAATATTTGCACTAATTTGTTTTCGAAAAAAGAAATGTATATCTTGTCTTTGTATGAACGAAGGTCTTTCTTGAAGCACCACGACTATTTAAAGATTTGCGTACTTTCGAGTCACTCTACATGGAGCGGCTCCTCATTGGAATAGATCCATGGAAGTCTATATAAATTAAGACAAAAAGGGTAAGTGACCCGATACATATCACATCTGCAATCCATTTTAAAGACGGCAATAATTTGAGGGTTGGGTGAACTTCCCACTGTGTTCAGTGGTCATACTATTTTCCCGCTTTGCACCCCTTTCTGTATATGATATCAATTAAATGTGGTTACCAGTAGCAACAGCAAATATTTTTCTTGGCATATTCCTACCAGGCTGGCTTTGTATTTGCTTTCTTTGCGGAATAGAACCGTCCATTATTGTTTAAAATATGAAAAATCATGTGGCTTTTGTTTTTGGATGAAGGATCTATTGCAAAAAGTCAGCTTGACCGTGATGTGCAGTCTTGTGCTCATTTGGTTGATTGAAAATACTGTAATAATGAGCGACAGAGTAAATGTTTTTCCTTGCAAATTCGGACATGGTCAAGGTTATCCTTGCTGTTTTGGCAGGTGTGTTCACCAGATCCTCTTCCACCACTTTCCGCGTGTTTACCACTTGGCCAAACTTGAAAGAGTTTGTTGCCATTCAGTGGGCCTGCATTATGTTTGATGGCACATATCCTTCAAGTGTGCCCAGCTCGTGCATAACATCCTCAGGCAGTTGTGGCTTGTTAACCAACATAACCTTTTTAGTATAGTTATTAAATCCCTCCCTGAAACATTGAACGCATCCGTGCAAGTCCAAGGATGATGCGTGCTGTTGGCTACAAAAACAAGACCAGCTGAAAGTGTCAACCGCTGTGCTGGACTGAGGCGAGCACCCAGTCTGTGCCATGCTGCTCTCCTGGTGGAGAGGAGTGACTTGTACCGCTCCCACCTCTGCACACGTTTAATTGCCAACGAACGGACGTGTGCTTTGTTCAGCAAAACAGTGTAGGACCCGGCTCCTGCACTTCCTTCCTGCTGAGAGCCAATTCATGTAATGACTCATCGCAGCTGCTGCAGATTTATTCTATAGTACACTGAATTGTTTGCTGAGGTGCGTTATATATCAGCCTGCATGTTATTGCAACTATTCCATTACATGTTGTTATGCATACAGTGATAAACTTTGATTGCGATCGTGTCTGATGAGTGGACTCTTGTGAGTCGGTCACTTTTACCTTTTGCACCACACATCTCCTTATTGACCGTATTGCAGTGGTCTTGTGTTTGGGGTAATAGTAAGTAAGATTCTCGGTGGTGGTTGTGGTGAATAGAGGAATCCCAGCGGGTACACGTACCTCAGTGTGACAATTGGAAGGTTTGCATCAGCTTGATGAAGTGAGTGACAAGACCCTGATGCCCGCTTGTATTCGAATTGTATGAGTTGTGATCGAACTGAAATCTGACGCCAGGCATGCTTCTTGTAAGGAGCTTCAACAGTGGGTGTGAGGGAGCTCGCCCAGGCTGAGTTTTCTTGAAGTAAGCCAAAATAAGTTTACTTAACCCCGAAACCTCTCGGAGCTCTGGTTTCCTTTCAGTTTGATTATTATTTTAAAGTTGAAAACTCCACTTCGTCAACTATGGGAAGAGAAGAAAACGGAAATATTTATGTTGGAGGCTCGAAGGTCCTTCTTTCATGTGCCCATCTGCGTTCAGTGAGGCTCTGTTCAGTCTACCGGGAGGAGGAAAGAGAGTGGTCGCGGAGCAGTGAATGTGAGGCGGCCAGTGTAGGTGGGGGCCAGGCGAGAGGCGGCGGAAAGGTTCCCAGTCCTCCGAAGCTGTCCTAGGTATAAGACATGAGATCGGCGACAAAGGGAATTGTGCATCATAATAGTGTCGATGGTGTAAATTAGAGATCACAGAAACAGCTGTATAAAGGGCGGCAAGAGGAGGGCACAGAAGGGAAAGAGCAGGCGGTGGTCTGCAAAGGTTTCTGGTGGGGGTTAGCAGGTAAAGAAAACAGTCAAGAAGGAGAGTACATAAAATGCAGGACATGGAAAGGAAACTGCAAGAAGGTAGTAGGTGATAGTAACTGTTGCAGGGTTAATGGTTAGAGATCGGAACTAAAAGGAAAGAGAAAGGGGTCAGAAGCAGTGTCAAAACCTTTGAACTTGAGAGAACAAAGGGGTGCTCCTTCTAGTTAAAGCAACTGAGATCACTTGTCACTAAAGCTCTTTAATAACAATTGAGCAAATGAGTTAATGGTAGTAGAGGGTAATTCTGATGCTCAATATTACATGAATACTCGAGGGTCTTAATGCTTCATATTTTTCACTATGAAGGCAAATTATAATTTCTACTGAGCAAGCCAAATTTATTTTGTGTTCTTGTGTGTGTGAATATATATGTGTGTGTGTGTGTGTGTGTGCATATATATGTATATATATGTATATGTATATATATGTATATGTGTATATATATATATATATATATATATTACCTACTGGCGGTCGCCAGTAGGTATATATAGTTAGGATTTTTTCTCTATGGGTTTTTTGAAAATTCTATGTCTAATAACTTTGGCGTTTGTGGACGGAATCGGCTGAAATTTTCAGGAAAATGGCACATTTTGTTTCTGAGCAGCCCTTGAAAATTTGGGGGGGGTTCGTCCAGTGGGGGCCGAGAAAAAAGGGGGGTCCCAAAACGTGTTTTTAACATTGAGTTTTCCATAGGGCGGTTGGCCTCACTTTTAGCCCGAACGGCTGAATGGATTTGCACGAAACTTGGCAAAATTGTAGGGACTGGTAGCCCGATGTGCCTTTTGTAGGTCTCAATATATGTGCTCCAGTGGATTTTGAGAAATTAACGTTTAAAAAAAGATATATATCTGTAACAGCGGACCGGTTAGCGCTCTGGTTCGCGGACTTTTCGCGCAACGGAGCTTTGTGAAGCGAAGCTGATTGGTTCTCCGGCGTCTGTCAACATTCCAAACAGTCCGTAGCGGCCGCCATCTTGTCTCTCGGTAGGATCGAGAGACAAGAGGAGGTCAAAACAAAGGGGGAAATAACTATAAGGGGGCATAGTAGATCCTCGCTGACCCCCTAGGTTTGATGTGGAGGTTTTAAAAGGGCCCCGCGGGGCAAAAAAAAATAATAAAAATAATAATTGAACGGCTGAATGGATTTGCACGAAACTTGGCAAAATATTAGGGACTGGTAGCCCGATGTGCCTTTGCTAGGTCTCAATATATGTGCTCCAGTGGATTTTGAGAAATTAACGTTCAAAAAAAGATATATATCTGTAACAGCGCTCCGCTTCGCGTAACGGAGGTTTGCGAAGCTGATTGGTCATTCTGTCACTGGGCTATAGTTGGGCTACATCTGGCTGATATTTGGGCTACATTTGTTTTTTTGTGTGTCTGGCGGCCATCTTTGGGCTACATTGGGCTACATTGGGCTTCATTGGGCTACATTCGGCTAATTAGCAAATAGCTCATCGCAAACTAGGAATGGTAAAGAATCGCTATTTATTCCTTAAAGTTCGCTATTTAGGAAATGCAAATAACTTTTATGATACATATGGCGGTTCATCTCTAACAAGATAAGAAGCATAGGGATAGATTTATGATGACTGGCGCATCACCAGGGATGTGTTAGTCATTCTGTGCCGCTGTTCCGTCACCTATGGTGTGCTGCATTTACAATGCGGCGCATCATGGGGCAAAAACAGCACAGATGCGTGATGTATCTGTGCCGTAAAGGTGGCGCATTGCTGGAGTTGTATCGCAAGTGTGATGAAGCTCCAGCAAGGGTCGGGGGTGCCCCTGTCGCAGGGTTTCTGTTCTCACACAGAACTGTGGACAGAGGATTGGAACCTCGGCGAATTAGGGTGTCCCAAAACTCACGTTAGTAATCAAAAACTATTTAGCAAGCTAGGTACAGTGTCACATTGGATATAACAAACTCTCAATGTTTAGACAATCCAGAATATGAACTTATAGTACCTCAGGATACGTGGAACTCATGAACAGTCGGTCGTTATATATTTCTTAGAAACCAGAACATGGAGTTAAGAAGAACACATGTGTATTTGAAATGTTTATTTACTAATGCCGTCTTCTCAGGCGTAGTACCTTAGATAATAAAAGTACACATATTATCAGTAGCAAAATTACCAGCATAGTTACTAGTACATAAAAAGTGAATGGTGATAGTATGTTAACATGCTGTAAATGAATAAGAGTTAGCAACACTTATAAGCAGCCGCGGGCCGTGGAGGGAGTTACGGTGAGGCAGGGAGGCGGGGAGGGGGAGAAGCAGGGTGGAGAATACAAGTACACATATTATCAGTAGCAAAATTACCAGCATAGTTACTAGTACATAAAAAGCGAATGGTGACAGTATGTTAACATGCTGTAAATGAATAAGAGTTAGCAACACTTATAAGCAGCCGCGGGCCGTGGAGGGAGTTACGGTGGGGCAGGGAGGCGGGGAGGGGGAGGGGCAAGGTAGAGAGGGCTCCACCCTGCTTCTCCCCCTCCCCGCCTCCCTGCCCCATCGTAACTCCCTCCACGGCCCGCGGCTGCTTATATCTCACCCTCCCTAATACACATATTATATTATTTGCTAAGAAGGTCTCTTTGTGTTGGTTTAGGGCGTGTCCATACTTTAGTGTCTTAGATTTGAAGGAATCACATCAGCATACACCAGCTCTCTCTTCATGTGAACCGCATCAACTGTTGTGTATGTGTGTTCGGCAAAGCAATATAAAACCCGCCTCATGCCCAGAATTGGCAGAAGTTGCACTTATGTTATGAGTATGAAGTCGTGGAGATCAGACCTCATAACAATTCTGTATCGTGTTGTTCTTGAAACTTTAGCACTCGCTGTACAGATATAGTTTAACAAGTAAAGCAGATAGTAGACCAATAACATATTATTCTCATGTAAACCACGATGAACTACTAGGTGGAAAGCTAAAGCAACAACTAAGTGTCGTGTGCAGAAGTTGCAAAAAAGGAAAAATGGCGTTTAAACCGGTAATGAGCCCATGCTAACTTAACACGGTGTAAAGATATCCAGGACCTAGATGACACCTCCTCATGATCCGGAAACGAACTGAATAAGATAATAGAAGTGCCATCTCATGAGAGCAGATTGCAAGTTTATATGTGGACGGTCCGCAAGGTAAAGCATTAAAAACTAGGAAAATTCAATGCTAAAGAAAAATAAAACAGCCAAGTACTTTATCGAGTCTTAAGCCAATAGGCAAGGTAAATAATAAAAACTTGACAAATAAGTCAATGAATTGTCAATGAAATGCTAGTACTCAGCATATCAAACATGAAAAAGGTCTATGACATAACTGTGTATGCAAAATAAGCTGCAACAGCCTCCAATAGGAAGTCACCGTCTTCATCCGAAAACAGTTCAGCCATCCAATTTAAAAGCGGAAAAGAACATACGTGCTCTCCCAGCACCGGATCCTCTATCACCATCAGAGGACAGCTCGGTGGGTTTTCAAGAAAGCTGTGTTCCAAGAAAGACTGTGCTGCCGCCAGTAAATTCCAGGGACCAAGTAGTCCATGCATCAATGCCACAGCCATAATCCTTTCGCCAGGACAAATCAACTCGTGAGTAATGATAGGAGTCATCAGCTGATTAAAGTCGACGTCAGGAGAAACCGGTCCGCAGAGACACAAATCAATGGCCCAATCGAAATCACAGGTCAGGCAGTGAAATACAGGCTGGACACAGGTGAAGTAGGAGAACCGAAAAGATAATCCATATGCTGTGCTTAATATCGCCAACGGCATTGTGCCATAATATTCTAGCATGCGATTGCGGAACAGTGTCAGCAGCTGCAGGGTCGGAGGTTGCATAGGAGGGACATCCATATTTAAAAATGTAAAAAAGCACAAGAGCGTCCGCTGGTAATGCAAGTAAAAATGCAATCCACGAAGCAGAGTGGAGAAAATGGAATGAAAGGGAGCAGGGATGACTCCAAAGATTTTCTCAAATGAAGTCACGAGACCACTGGTAACAACTTTAAAAAAGTGTGCCAGGGATTTTGTGGAGGATGCGTTAAAGATAGTCGGAAACATGTTGCTGAAATTGAAAGGTAAACCTGTGTACGGGTGTTCGCTATGTGAAGTACGAAAGTTTCACGGGCCGAACTCAAGGCCACCTCTCTCTGAGACAAAAGAGCTCTTATTCTTGTCATGCCGTTGAAACGTGTCCCAAGGTTGGTATTTGTGGCCAGATTGAAAACTCCCTATGTTCATGTGTGGGAGGAAATAGAACATTTCTGCAGCAAATAACCCGTTCACTTACTGTTACGATAAAAGGAATACTTTTTAATTAACTCAGAACAATCTTCATTATTGAGCATCAAATAACTACCATTTTCCAACAACTTGAACGTGGGGATGATAGCAGGAACTGGCGTGCCTTGCAACACGCAAGCCATATTTGGTCGGTGTTTGTTGCATGAATCGTGTAACTGTATGTGCCTACACATTAGTGAATGATCTGGCGTCTCAGTGCATTCCTCTCCATTCAGATAAACTTCTTGATCATCTTTGAAACATCTGTATGTGTATGGAAGCGACCAGACCTCATGAACAAAAGCACTACCTAAAGGTTCATAAAGACCTATTGGTATATATTTCATACAATTTGAAAACTTATATAAAGCAAAAGGCAGCGTTATTAAACCGTGGATAAGGCATGTTGCCAAAAAACCCGCAATCCTCTGCTGATGATGTCACTGAGCATGTCATGAATGATGTAATATGTGACATCATCAGTAGTGGATTATGGGTAATAGTATCTCTAGTTTACTCCCCTATAGCTGTCTTTCTTTTAACATAAGTGTGTGTTTCCTTCCCTTATACTTACTGTTTTTGGTTCGCTTCCAGTTCGCGTACCAGCGAGCGAACTAGGAAGCGAACTAAGAGAAATAGAGGTTGGCACAGTTCCAAATATTGTACCAATTTTTTAATAACGGGGAGGTAGTTCTGAAAAGAACTTTTTTTTTTTTTTTTCTGAACATTTTTTTACTGTTTTTGAATTTTTCGGAACAGTTTTATATTTTTTGGGGTTTTTCTTGGAGGGGGCAATGAAAACGATTCATTGTAAAGGGCTCAACAGGAGCAACAAAACAAAAAAAAGAAGTATTTATTATTTTGGGCGTTTCGGACAAACTTGCATATGATAGTCAATAGCTCTGTTGATCAGAGTGATGCTTCTTTCTCCGTAGGAAATGAATCCATCGCAAAATACGCAGGTGTGTTTTACTTCACCAAATCTCATTTGTATATTTGGCACCATCTCCCTGCCCTCTGGTCCCGTTACTTCCGGTACAACAGATCTTCTGGCCATAATAGGGAGATTATCTAGGTCGTTCCGAAACTGTGCAGCACTGTAGTTGTTAGGATGCCACCTAGTCATATGGCGATGCATTGTGTAGTTTCCGAAACTGTATTTTTTGTCGGTCCCTCTGGACAGTCTATCTTGACATATAAGGCAAGTTACGTATCTTGCATTTACTTTTTTCTGACCTTTGGGGAATTTTAAAAAATTGCCAAATGAAGTTTTCTTTCCGGTGAGACGTCTTGGGCTGCTCAGGCAAAAACTGCCTCTCTTCGTGCTCGTCCTCCTGTTCCTCTTCTTCTTCTTCTTGTTGAATTACAACTTGAGCAGGTGGTCCACTCTTCCTTGGATGTGGTGGAGGTGGTGGGGAAGCACCAGCTGAAGCTACTAAAGAAGCCATTGCTCAGTGATCACAAAGGGTCTTTCTCTCACAATGATGAAAGTCAGAGTGAGGAAAGAAGGAGGGATTTTCATCATTTGGGAAAAACAAGAGTTCTCAACCAATCAAAAGTGTTCATTTTAGATTATATGACCTAGTCTTACATCATTAGGAAACCAAAAGTGAAATGAACCAATGAAAAGTGTTATTACCAAGTCACATGACTTGCTGTGTTTACGTTAAGCGCTTTGCAGGGCCTCCCGGTTTGCTTCCAGAAACCTGCGCTTTGGCACTCGCTTCGCGTACCAGTTTGCTAACGTAGCACGTCATATGACGTATCAAGCGACAACGTGGAACGTCATGCGGACGGGAGGCGTCACGATGTTGTTTTCTAACGCGGCACTTGCGGTAAAGAAACGTTTACCGGCTCGCGGTCTATTTCGCGGCATCAAGGTCAGCTAACGGGAAGCTTCCCGATTCGCGAAGCGGGAACGAAGAAAAAAAAATATTTTTAAAAAAAATTATTCATAAACATATAAAATATATTTTTGGATTTAAAGAAGAATACATTTTACAGCTACAGATATTAGCTGTTAAAAAACCAATGAAATTCACAGAAAAAACCATAGGTTATAGACCATATATAGTTAGGAATTAGCATTTACAAAACCTTGAAAATTCACTGAAAAAACCATAGGTTATAGACCATATATAGTTAGGAAATAGCATTTAGAAAACCTTATTTTACTCACACAAAACCATTGAAATTCCATATATAGTTAGTTGCACTAACTATATATCGCGCACCTGCAATCCACTGCTGATGATGTCACATATTACATCATTCATGACATGGTCAGTGACATCACTGATGACATCACTGATGACATCTCAAATGACATCACTGATGACATCACTGATGACAACATCCAGTGACTGTATGCTTCTGTAAAGTTAAAATATGTCTTACATATTGAAGAATGAGTGGATGTATAAGTGTCTGGATGAAGGATTTAGTAGGTGCATGACTGACTGTATAAGTGAGTGATTAAATGTGTCTCACTGAGTGCATGGGTTAGTGACTAAACTGTTTTAAATTGTGCATCATTGTGTCTGTTGTTTTGTAATCTGATGCATGTGTTGATCATTAGCTATATGACTAACTATATGGGTTATTGATTAGTTGCCCAAGTATTTGTATGGGAGACTGAGTGTGTGTGTGGGTGTCTGGGAGGTGTATGACTCTGTGCATAGATGTGTGAGCAGTTGATTCACTAGATGTATGGGTTCAAAAGTGCATGTGGAAACATCTGTATGGGCGGTTGACTGTGTGCATGAGTGTATTGGTGAGTGAATGGATATCTCAGTGCTACATGTCAAAGTAAGTACATATGTAAAACACAGTACATGTGATAGTTGACATATATAAATAACTGTGCATAAGAGCCAGTGAATGTGTGAGTGGCTGTATGGATTATTGTGAACTTGTATCAGGGATTGTATAACAGAGTAAATATGTGTTATTATATGTTCCAATAAGTAAGGTGTGTATAACTATATAGTTGAGGAAATCGAGGTGTGATTGATTCTTTGCAAGACTGACTAGGTGTGTGAGTAACTCCATGGATGAGTGACAGTCTGTGAGTGTCTGTTTACACTGAGTGTATCTAAGGTTATATTAGAGTCTGAAGAGGTTCATTGTATCATCACATGAATGATGTCATCAGTGATGTGATCAGTAATGTCATTTGAGATGTCATCAGTGATGTCATCAGTGATGTCATTTGAGATGTCATCAGTGATGTCATCAGTGATGTCACTGACCATGTCATGAATGATGTAATATGTGACATCATCAGCAGTGGATTGCAGGTGCGCGATATATAGTTAGTGCAACTAACTATATATGGAATTTCAATGGTTTTGTGTGAGTAAAATAAGGTTTTGTAAATGCTAATTCCTAACTATATATGGTCTATAACCTATGGTTTTTTCAGTGAATATATATATATATATATATATATATATATATATATATATATATATATATATATATATATATATATATATATATATATATATATATATATATATATATATATATATATATATATATATATATATACAAATATATATATATATATATATATATATATATATACAAATATATATATATATATATATATATATATATATATATATATATATATATATATATACAAATATATATATATATATATATATATATATATATATCGCTCAATTCCCTTCGCTTAGTCAAAAGAATGGACCGCACTCCATGGTTCAAGCAAATGCTAATTTATTCTCGTATTTCACACAGCAAACAGGACGCATTTCGTCATCGCTCCTTCTTCCAACTGTTACTGCACAGTATGTTACATGATTTTTAAATAAAGTTTCACATCAATTCATGAAAATACATAATTTCCTTTTTGCTTAATCAACATAAAAGATGTACTTGAGTTCATTTGCTTTCAGAGCGGCCATCTTAGAGTGTACCTTGTCCATATATATATATATATATATATATATATATATATATATATATATATATATTCACTCAGAAATATTGACCATCTTGCTTCAACAAACATTAAGCCCTGAATGGGCATTCGTGTCAATAATTTGATCAAAAATAATTGTGATTGGATACACATTCATTCATGGTTACTTTCAACAATCATATATACATAAATGGAATCCACTGGTGGGTATGGGTGGTCCCTACAATGGTGGGGAGCACAAAGTGTTCTTTAAATACCCCTCACACACCAAAAGGCCCCTTGGTGTCATGCTTCATCATTGGGGTCTCCGCACCCCTCTACGGGATGCGGCGTGCTACAACCTACGTCTACGCGGGAGCACTATTTACTCAGACTATGTGATGTGTGTGTGAGGGTGATTGTGATATTGAGTGAGTAGTGGGGTTTGAAGTGTTTCAAACTGATGGTTAAAAGTGCCTGGCTCGTGGTCCCCTGGGCTGGCACTATTAAAATGGTGTGTTGTGAGGTTCTTATGTAATATAATGTACAACACCTCATGTGTGCGTCAACTTGTTTCGGAGCGGTACTCCTTCTTCAGGACGGGGTGCACAAATCCCCACCTTACTCAAGTATTTTTACCAAAATCTGTATTTTTACAGAAAAGTGATAGAATTAAATAAAGGCTAATGTGTACCTAAATCAACATTTCAAGGAGGTATCTGCGATTAGCGAACCTAGGGGAACAACAAAAACATGGAAAGAAATAAAACAATGCGTTCATAACTCCAGTTGTCTTATTCCAGGTACAGTGACCTAAGAAAAAAGTTTGGGGCAGCAGCTACTAGACACATTTTTGTCATCTTAATAGTGAAGGTGCGCCCTGTAAAAAATGGGGGACAAGGACATGACATACACAACATAAATCACACGCTCTATTTGCATAAACTTATATGGTTCAAGTGATCAGAGAGTAAGTGATGGTGGTCTAAAGTTGTAGGTAGATGCTTACATATTCTCATAGTATGATGTGCCTCATGAGCCTCTGAACGTGGGTATGTCGAACCAATATGCATCCTGTAAGGTAAAATACACCTCAGATTTGTTTACTTACAGGTTCGATGTATCCGATGCTGGTTACCCGTTATACTACTCACGATTGCCAGGAGAAAGTCTCTGCCATGCTGCCCCCAACGCGGCTCCGCTGTGTGTGCGCACTTGGTCTGGACTCGTATTTATATACCCAGCTGTTGCGCCAATTGAGCTCTAATTGACTCCCTAACCGGAAGGGAGAAAGAGCCCATAAATGGTCTGTCCGGTTTCAATCACCACACCCGTTACGCTTCTTGTAGTGGCAGAGTAGCGTGATGACTGTGCGGGTGAGCGGGCCTCGGTTGGTAGTGTACGCACCAATGCGCATGCGCGAATGCGTAGACTAGTGTCCCGTACGTTGCACATGTGCGGTCGTTGGCCTGTCTGTGTGCAATATCGGAGTCTAGCCCAGTGCTTTCTGTAAGGACTTACTGAGGTGGTCTTCGTATTTCCACTTAGTGGTGCTGCATCTTCATAATTAACTTCGTACATGGTATGAAGCATTTCAATGCTCAGGTGAGCTAGGAACTACGAGTTTAATGTAAGGGGGTAGCTATAGATCAGTTACCTGCACATAATGTATAAGGTAATACAGTATTAAGGAAAAGAGGTACTTGCTTAGCGATATTAACCCCATGCCTCAATGCGTGTACTTGGGGGAATACCATTGGGTCACGGCGGTTACATGGTTGTGCCCACAGTCGAAATTATCAGTTGGTGGTTGTTCTGTACACACTGAGGGACTGCAATCAGATAGGGATATTGGTGCAATGGGGCACTGGCACCTGGGGGCTGTCTTTGTTCACTGTAATTGGCCCCATGTAATATCCTCATTAAGACCGATGATATGCGTGCCTAGACGGAACACCCAGCGCTGTTTCTTTTCAAACAGTCCATTCTCTGATTGCAGTTGTTCTATTACTGTCCAGTTTAAATCATTCACGCAATGTTGTTCATTCAGGAAATGCGTGGCCATTTTAGTAGTGCTTTTCTTGCATCTCACATTGCTCTTATGCTAATTTATTCTGATTTTGACTGCTCTAGTGGTCATCCCGACATATTCGAGGCCGCAGGGACAAGTGATCAAGTAGACCACATGTTTGCTGTTGCAGTTCGTGAATTTCCTTTGGGCACATTTAGTCCCATTTCGAAAAGTTAGTTGTTTGCTTTTCTTCATCAGGTGGCAGCTTCTACAATTACCACAGGGGTGGTGTCCTTGTATGCCTTGTAAAGTTAGTTGTTCTGGCTGTTTCTTTTGTGGGTGGGTGTGGACTAGAATATCCTTCAAATTCCTTCCCGCCTATATGCAAAGAGAGGTTTCTTGAGCTTAAGTTCACCACAGCTTAATGTTCGCAAGTGCTTATTGATAATTTTGGAGACCTCGTTAGAGTGAGTGCTGTATATTGTCACGCAAATAGGTCTCATTTTGTTAGTTTCTCTGGGGACCTTGTCTTCTAGAAGAGCCTCCCTATTATTGTTGCGGGCCCGTTTCATTGCTGTCATGAATACCCTCTCCGGGTAATGTCTCTGCTGCAATTTGATTTTAAGGTCCACTGCCTGGGCTTTGTATATGCCTGTGTCAGTGCAGTTTCTCCGTAGGCGGAGGAATTGGGACCAAATGGGCCCAAAGGAAACTCACGAACTGCAACAGCAAACACGTGGTCTACTTGATCACCTGTCCCTGCGGCCTCGAATATGTCGGATGACCACTAGAGCAGTCAAAATGAGAATAAATGAGCATAAGAGCAATGTGAGATGCAAGAAAAGCACTACTAAAATGGCCACGCATTTCCTGAATGAACAACATTGCGTGAATATTTTAAACTGGACAGTAATAGAACAACTGCAATCAGAGAATGGACTGTTTGAACAGGAACAGCGTTGGGTGTTCGTCTAGGCACGCATATCATCGGTCTTAATGATGATATTCCATGGTGCCAATTACAGTGAACAAAGACAGCCCCCAGGTGCCAGTGCCCCCATTGCACCAATATCCCTATGTGATTGCAGTCCCTCAGTGTTTACAGAACAACCACCCACTGATAATTTCACCGTGGGCACAACCATCTAACCGCCGTGTCCCAATGGTATTCTCCCAAGTACACGCATTAAGGCATGGGGTTAATATCGCTAAGCAAGTACCTCTTTTCCTTAATACTGTATTACCTTTTACATTATGTGCAGGTAACTGTGATCCATAGCTACCCCCTTACATTAAACTCGTAGATCCTAGCTCATCTGAGCATTGAAATGCTTCATACCATGTACAAAGTTAATTATATCGATGCAGCACCACTAAGTGGAAATACGAAGACCACCTCAGTAAGTCCTTACTGAAAGCACTGGGTTAGACTCCGATACTGCACACAGACAGGCCAACGCCCGCGCATGTGCAACGTACAGAACACGAGTCTACGCATCCGCGCATGCGCATTGGTGCGTACACTACCAACCGAGGCCCGCTCACGCGTACAGTCATCACGCTACTCTGCCACTACAAGCAGCGTAACGGGTGCGGTGATTGAAACCAGACAGACCATTTATGGGCTTTCTTTCTCCCTTCCCGTTAGGGAGTCAATTAGAGCTTAATTGGCGCAACAGCTGGGTATATAAACACGAGTCCAGACCAAGCCCGCACACACAGCGGAGCCGCGTTGGGGGCAGCAAGGCAGAGACTTTCTCCTGGCAATCGTGAGTAGTATAACGGGTAACCAGCATCGGATACATCGAACCTGTAAGTAAACAAATCTGAGGTGTATCTTACCTTACAGGATGCATATTGGCTCGACATACCCCCCACGTTCAGAGGCTCATGAGGTACATCATACTATGAGAATATGTAAGCATCTACCTACAACTTTAGACCACCATCACTTACTCTCTGATCACTTGAACCATATAGGTTTATGCAAATAGAGCGTGTGATTTATGTTGTGTGTTGTGTATGTCATGTCCTTGTCCCCCATTTTTTACAGGGCGCGCCTTCACTATTAGGATGACAAAAATTTGTCTAGTAGCTGCTGCCCCACACTTTTTTCTTAGGTCACTGTACCTGGAATAAGACAACTGACAACGGGAGTTATGAGCGCATTGTTTTATTTCTTTCCATGTTTTTGCTGTTCCTCTAGGTTCGCTAATCGCAGATACCTCCTTCAAATGTTGATTTAGGTACACATTAGCCTTTATTTAATTCTATTACTTTTCTGTAAAAATACAGATTTTGGTAAAAATACGTGAGTATGGTGGGGATTTGTGCACCCCGTCCTGAAGGAGTATCACTCCGAAACATGTTGACGCACACATGAGGTGATGTACATTATATTACATAAGAACCTCACAACACACCATTTTAATAGTGCCAGCCCGGGGGACCATTAAAAATGTTTTTAGTATACCCCACGAGCCAGGCACTTTTTAACCATCACTTTGAAACACTTCAAACCCCACTACTCACTCAATTTCACAAACACCCTCACACACACCTCACACAGTCTGAGTAAATAGTGCTCCCGCGTAAACGTAGGTCGTAGCACGCCGCATCCCGTCGAGGGGTGCGAAGACCCCAATGATGAAGCATGACACCAAGGGGCCTTTTGGGTGTGAGGGGTATTTAAAGAACACTTTGTGCTCCCCACCATTGTAGGGACCACCCATACCCACCAGTGGATTCCATTTGTTTATATATACTTGGCTAGGGAGAACGAATCCATGCCTTCTCTCTCTCTCTCCCCTCTTTCTCTCTCTCTCCCCTCTTTATTTTCCTACTTTCAACAATCAACATAAATGTCAAATTCATTGTTTCAGTGCATATTCAGATACCTGAGATTGAATAACACTTATATGCAAAAAAAATAATACAATTCATCCTGTAGCAAATAATATTTAAGATTTACAAAGTGTGTATCGAACATGCAAAATGCTGAATGGGCTAAAGGGTGGCAGGTAGTACTCTAAATCATTAGGATGAAGAGGGGGAAAGATGTATTCACTTATTTGCCTAAATGTATGGCTAATTCTTCTTCTGTGTTGAGGCCTAACAGGGTTCTGGTTTGGAGATCTATAATAAATCTCGATTCCAGTCTTCGCAGTTGAATTTCCCTGTCTCCTCCCCGATCTTTCATGGGGACCTGATCTAGATAGAAGAAACGTAAGAGATTGCGATCACTCTTATGTTCCTGAGCGAAGTGCCTCGCAACAGGGAAATTTGGGTCATTGTGCTGAATAGCTCTTGTGTGTTCAAGTATTCTTCTTTTTACTGGGTGTATGTAGGAGGGGAGAGCACAAGACCCCCTCATTGGGCTCATAAAGCCCCAGGGACTGCCACCTCCCAGGGTTATTGTTCATAATGTATGCAGGTGTTACCTTCTCAGCAACCCCCTTGCCCTGGGGTCCACCATCTCACTCCCTAGGGCAAATGTTGACTTAATGCGGGGGCCTGCGTGCTCTCCATTCACACACCCCCGGATACCGCCACCTCCCTGGGGCTAAATATGGCATTAATATGATGGGGCATGAACTCACTTGCTGAGAGCTGATTGCTTTTACAGAGAGGGAGCTTCATATTAGCAACTCCCTCTGTGTAAAAGCAATGCCATCTCCCATAGGAGGCGGGGCGCCAGCAGGGACCGCGGGGGCCTTCAGGCTCTCCCAGCAGTCACCAACAGAGTGGGTGTCCCGAGTGAGACAGGACAGGGGGCCCGGCCGAAAACGGCCTGGGAGGTGGAGCCACTCTGCCCCTGTCCCTTAAATGTTAAATTTAAAAAAAAGGCAGTCCCCGGGGTCCCGGCTCCTAAATCTGAAGGAGAGGTGGGGCACAGGGCCCACCTCCCCCATTGGGAAAAAAGACATGGCCCCTGGGGGATGGGGTCCCCAGGGGCAAAAATGGCCACGCGGCCCCCCTTCCCTACTACATTTTTTTAACACACGGCAAGTCACCAGAGGCCCTCTCCCTTTCACCATCACTCTGTAAACACGCCTCCTAACGCAAAACTGGTTGGGGGAAGACATACCCCTGAATGTAAAAGGTCCTTGGGAGCCAACAAGCCCTCCTGTTCTCTCCAGTAAGTCCCACACTGCAGGATGGCTGAGAGGTCTTTGGAGGCCACGCCCCCTTTCTCCATCACACTGCAAATGCACCTCCTGGCGCACTACTGGTTGGGGAATGAAGTCCCTCCCACTTGGCTGGGAAGGGTCCTTGGGGCCAAGAAACCCTCCTGTTACCTTCAGCAAGTCCCATACAGTGGGATTCCTACGAGCTGGTCAGAAGCCCCACCCTCTTTCCCCACCACTCTGCAAAGGTGACTACTAGTTAAAAAAAAATCATAGAAATTCACTGACAAAAACCAAAGGTGCAGGAACTTTATAGTTAGGTTGATATTTGACTCGTACAGAACTAGAGAAATCCAGCAGTTTTAGTTAGCTGAGCTAACTATAACTTATGCCTCGGCAATGCATTACTCATGACCTCACATACTACACTCAATGAAACCTACTCAATGATTCATACAGCCTCACACATCAGCTCACCCATACACCCACTAACGCAATGAGTAACTCCCATTTCTGTAGTAGGGGAATCTCTGTGATAGTCATAATCTGTGAATAGTCCCGCCCATGTGCATGGACCCCGGAGCAATCAAAATAGTCTCTTAAGTTGTCCTCTTCTGCAGTCCTGCATAGACACTTAAGAGAAAATGAAAGACAAGTAATGCAGCCTGACATTAACAAGGCTACATTGGCCAGCACTTCATCCTGAAGTGAAAAAGGATAGCTAAATAATAGACATTTTACAGAGTTTCACACATAGAGAAACTCTCCTTCACAAAAATCCTTTGTCATGATAGAGAGGAAGGGTTGGATCGACAAGCCAAATAGGCTGCCATTATGTGTCTGGAAAAGGGATACCGTGCCTTTAAGGAACCCTCCAGAGACCCTCTGTACCCATGATGCACAGCCAAAGGCAAGTTACTTTCAGTTCTTTTTTCCGGCTCCTGCTAGCAGGACCCTGGAGCATTGAGCTTTACCTTTATTGGTATAACTTCAATTTTTGGAGCTTTTTGATAGGTTTTAGTGTTTCACACAACATCTGTGGTCTTTCTCTTCCTTTTGCTGCCTTTTTTCAGCAGCTAAGCCACTTCTTTCTTATCAAAATGCCAGCTTTATTTGACAAGTGTCCTGAGTGTGGCAGGAAGAATGCCAAATCACACTCTCACAGAGTGCGTATACTCTGTCTTCCATCTTCTCATATTCCTGACTCCTGTGTCATCTGCTTCCCAGTCACAAGAAGGCCCAGAAACGTCATCGATCCCGGTCGCCGTCAATGGCTTCGACGTCAAAAGGTATGACGACCATATGTTCCCCGTCGACACAGGGCTCTGGGTCTAAACGACGTCAACGTTCGTCTTCGAGGGGAAGAACGTCGAGACCACGGATAAGGTCAATGTAGAGGACTTAGCAGACGACGTCGACACATCGTCATCGATCTGAGTCCCGAAGGCAACGGCACTCGCTGTCGAGGCGACACCGCTGTTAGCCGTCGGCGTCGAGAAGGAGATCTTCGACGCCAAGAGGACAGTCGACATCGCACAGGAGATCGAGGTAGAGGAGAAAATCGACATCTAGGAAGAGGACTCCTTCCAGGAGCAGGTCAAGCTCGGTGGTCAGCCTTTCTACATCTGACAGCTCCAAGTCGGAGCGACGCAGGCGGTCTCCATCAAGGGACACGGCCTCCAGGGCACCTTCTTCAAGGTCGGCCCGTAAGAGGAGAAGAGTGACTCGTTCACCGGACTCTGAATACTCCAGGACCTATTCACCAACTAGGTCTCCGGGGATGGACCAACCTGTGGTCCCTCGTCTGTCGCCGTCACGGCCTTGGATTCCGATGACTCCTCCTGCACCTCCTCCTCCCCTGCCTCTGGCTCTGCCCAGACCACAGCCACCTCAACCACCGGTGCCAGTGGTTCCGCCTGTGCCCAGACGGCCGAGATCTCGCTCCAGAACGCGACCTCATTCTCGTAGCCGGCGCAGATCTTCCACCAGGTCTCGACATCATCGCCACCGGGAGAGATCACACTCCAGATACACTAAAGACACAGATTCCTCTGGTGATGGGAGATATTTGCCGACCTTGTCAGACTCACCTCCCATGAGGATATCTCCAGTTGATGACATCACTACCTTCCATGATGTTCTACTGAGGGATTGCGCTGACTGCGCCTACCCCTTCCACTTCTGTGATCTTCGAAACGCTGCAGAGTAAGCAGCTCTCACGTCCCCTGCTTCCTTTAGTGCCTGGTTTGGAGGAACCGGCTATACAACTTTTCTTGACACCTGCTTTGCGCAATAGATCTGCAGGACGCGTACTTCCAAGTTCCCTTTGCACAGAAGCATTGGAAGTTCCTGCGCTTCCTAATCGGCACCAATCACTATCAGTACACCGTACTTCTGTTTAGTCTGAGGTCTGCACCCTGGACGTTTTCAAAATGCATGGCAGTGGTGGCAGCGTACCTGAAGAAGAACAAGGTGTTTGTCTTCCTGTACCTGGACGACTGGTTGATCAAAGCATCTACCTTCTAGTAAGCGCAACTTCATTTCAACAGGACGCCTGTTCTGTTGAACCAACTGGGTCTGCACATCAACATGTCCAAGTCTGTCCCGACTCCTGTTCAGTGTCTGCAGTACTTGGGAGCCTCCGTCGATACTCTTAAAGCAAGCGTGTATCCTTCGAAGGAGCGACGCTTATCGATCCTTCGGAAGGCTTAGACTCTCATGTCCGTTCCATCAACGACAGTGAGGACGGTGTCTTCTCTCCTGGGGTCGATGGCTTCTTGCATCTTTCTCATACCACATGCACGCCTCCACATGAGGCCGCTGCAAGAATGTTTGGAGGATCAGTGGGACCAGAAACGAGGGAGCTGGGAGAACAGGATCCGACTGTCTCAACAAGCTCAGCAGTACCTGAAGTGGTGGTGCTCAGCAGAGAATCTCCTCAAGGTGGGTCCATTCCACAAGGTCATTCCTATACAGACCATTTCGACGGATGCTTCACTCCAGGGCTGGGGAGCACTTTCAGACCATCTCCAGATCCAAGGCACCTGGTCCCAGGTGGAAACCACGTATCACATCAATTTTCTGGAACTCAGAGCTGAAAGCCTTTCATCCGTCCTTCCAGACCAGCTCCCTGATTGTGCAGATGGACAACACGACAACAATGTATTACCTCAACAAGCAGGGGGGGCTCGAGATCGCGCACACTGTCTCAGGAAGTGTAGGCGATCTGGCACTGGCTGTTAGCCAGAGGACTGACGATAACGGCTACCCATCTACCAGGTGTGCAGAATGCTCAGGCAGACGCACTCAGCAGGCTCGTTCAGGAAAACCACGTATGGTTTCTAAACGACGAGGTGTTAGAAAACACCTTTTCAAGATGGGGCACTCCAGAAATAGAAGTGTTCGCCACCGCCGACAACAGCAAATGCCTTCAGGTTTTACCAACTGGGGACTCTGGGGAATGCACTATGGATCAGCTGGTCGAACAGCTTTCTGTACGCTTTTCCGCCCATTCCCCTGATTCCAGCAGTGTTGATCAAGCTGTCCCAATCCAGGGCCCGGATGATCCTCATTGCTCCGGAATGGCCTCATCAGTGGTGGTTCACCGACCTGCTACACCAGTCTCTCCAGCCTCATCTGCGGCTGGACCTTCTCACGAAGTTCGGGGGGCAGATGGTGCACCCCAACCTCATCGTTGAGTTTGGCAGCATGGCTCCTGAGCTAGTGCAGTATGGACACTTAAACCTGCCTGACAACTGCATGGAGATACTCAAGGAGGCGAAGAGACCATCTACAAGGACTTCCTATGCCTACAAGTAAGAGGTTCTGCATTTGGTGTACGTCCAAGAATGCTGATCCTACATCCTGCAAGGCAGATGTCATCCTTCCACACCTGCTGCATTTAGCTCAATCTGGCCCTAATTTCCATTCTATTAAGTTTCACCTCGCAGCGTTAACTGCGTATAGGAAATGCCCTTCACAAACTTACTTTTTCCAAATACCTGTTATTAAAGATTTTTCTGAGGGTTTGATTAAGGTATTTCCCCACATTAGGCATCCTTCGCCTCTGTGGGAGCTGAATGTGGTGCTGTCTAGGTTGAAAAAGGAACCTTTTGAGCCTATTCATAAGGCTTCTATGCAGCATTTATCCTGAAAGGCAGCTTTTCATGCGTCTATAACATCGGCTCGCAGGGTGAGTGAGATTCAGGCTCTGTGTTGTCAGAAGCCCTATACTGTATTTCATTCCAAGGTTGTCATGAGGACTCACCCGAAATTTCTCCCCAAAGAGATATCGGATTTCCATGTCAACCAGACTATCACTTTACCAACATTTTTTCTACACCCTTCCTCTCCGGCGGAGAGGTCCCTTCTTTCACTTGATGTGAGACGGGTGTTGAAATTCAACTTAGATAAGACAAAAGACATTTGTAGGTCAGATCAGTTGTTTGTCAATTATGGTTTAGTCAGGGCTGGTCTTGCCACCTCCAAACAGTCCATATCTAGGTGGATTGTGTCCTGTATCCTGTATACAACTATGTTACCAAAAGGCTCATTCGACAAGAGGCAAAGCGTCTACAGTGGCTTTGCTTTGTAACGTTCCCATTGCAGATATCTGTAGGGCGGCTACGTGGAAATCTGTCCATACCTTTGCTAAGCATTACTGCCTGGATTCTGATGCCAGGACGATGCGCAAGTTGGTCAGGCTTCGCTGAGGAATTTATTTGCTCAGTAAGGATTTTTCTTCTAGGTTTTTTCCACCGCTGGGTCGGTTGTTTGGGATGGGCTTGCCATTCTATTCACAAATTATGACTATACACCGCGATCCCCTACTACAGAAGGAGTAGTTTCTTACCTGTAACTCCAGTTCTGTAGTAGGGGTATCTCTGTGATAGCCATAAGCGACCCACCCTCCTCCCCGGTGGAAGAAACTGTTTTTCCTGGATGC
This sequence comes from Lissotriton helveticus, assembly GCF_964261635.1. Lineage (NCBI taxonomy): Eukaryota > Metazoa > Chordata > Amphibia > Caudata > Salamandridae > Lissotriton > Lissotriton helveticus. Next base: position 354,335,637 of record NC_136061.1, on the reverse strand, counting down.
TACATGCCTGGCTTAATGAACCTTCAAAAAGAACTGAAAGTAACTTGCCTTTGGCTGTGCATCATGGTATACCGAGGGTCTCTGGAGGGTTCCTTAAAGGCACGGTATCCCTTTTCCAGACACATAATGGCAGCCTATGGGGCTTGTCGATCCAACCCTTCTTCTCTATCATGACAAAGGATTTTTGTGAAGGGGAGTTTCTCTATGTGTGAAACTCTGTAAAATGTGTAAATTTCTATATTATTTGGCTAACCTTTTTCACTTCAGGATGAAGTGCTGGCCAATGTAGCCTTGTTAATGTCAGGCTGCATTATTTGTCTTTCATTTTCTCTTAAGTGTCTATGCTGGACTGCAGAAGAGGACAACTTTAGAGATTATGATTGCTCCGGGGTCCACGCACATGGGCGGGACTATTCACAGATTATGACTATCACAGAGATACCCCTACTACAGAACTGGAGTTACAGGTAAGAAACTACTCCTTACAGCCACTCATGCACCTACTCACCGACCAATACATCCACTGACACATCCAGTCATACAGATATACAGACTCTTACCCTCTCATATACCCATACAGCCATTCTCCTACTGAATCAGTCACCTATACAAATACTTATATCACCTACTCACTCACGCATCCTCTCACTCACACATCCACTCACACATCCACTCACTCACGCATCCACTTACCATACAGTTACTCATATAATCACTCATTTACCCATACATATACTAACACATCTACGCAGTTACTGCAACAAGTACATACTTTCATACAACCTTTGTCACACTCACTCACTGATACACCGACTTACACACCCATTCAAGCATCCATACAGTCACTTATGTACCCTGTCACTCACCCATACAGACATTTATGTACCTGCTCACTCACCCATTCAGCTAGTCATGCACTCTCTCATTCACCAGTTACAGCCACTGACCCACCCGCACTGCCACTCATTCTTTCTCTCATTCACCATTACAGCCACTTACACACCAACTCACTCACTCATAGATATTCACTCTGCCACTCACACCTACACCCACTAACACTCCCACTCCCTATCTCCCACAAAAACTCACACCCACTCACTCATGTATAGTCTCTCACATACCAACACGCTCTTGTGTACACCACTTATACATCCATTCGCTCACCCATATAGGAACTCCCACAGCCACTTACCTTAGTATATATGTAGTGATGACCTCAGTGATGTCATGTGAGATGTCATCAGTGGTGTCATTTGGGATGTCATCAGTGATGTCATTGACCATGTGATGAGTGATGTAATATGTGAGGTCATAAGCAATGCATTCCGGGGCGTAAATTATAGTTCGCTCAGCTAATTGTAAATGCTGAATTTCTCTTGTGTTGTACAGGTCAAATGTCGGCCTAACTACAACGTCCCTGTAACCTTTGTTTTTTTAATTGAATATATGAATGAATTAATTGGTTTTGTAAAGCGCGCAAAACCCGAAGGTGTCTTAGTGCTGAGCGGATCAAGACTGAAAGGGGCGCAGGGACCCAAGTAGTGGGTCACCAAACACTAGAGCTCAGTCAGCGGAAACAACTAGATCTTTAGCTGCTTTCTAAACAGCTGCAGGCTGTGTTGGGAGCGGAGGGCCAGAGGTAGTGAATTCCATAACTTCCCCCCCTGGAATGTCAAAGACCTCCCACCCCATTTTAATTGTTGATTCTCTGAATCTGCAGCTTATGCTCCATGCTAGATCTCAACGTTCTGCTAGGTGTACACCATGTGAATAGCTCCTGAAAATAGAGGAGGCCGGTTCCATGAAGTGCCTTATGCATTAGGCTAATAGTTTTGAAAGAAATTCTCCTCTCCACTGGGAGCCAATAAAGGTCATGCAGTAAATTTGACACCGGTTTAAACTTAGGGATGTTCAAAAGTGTTCTGGCCACCGCATTTTGGAGAGACTGCAGTTTTATTATCAAGTATTTTGGAATACCTAGATTGAGTGCATTGCAGTAATCTAGCTTTGAGCCAACCAGGGCCGACATTACATCCTTCTGAAGTTCGTATGGAATAAACCGGAGTATTTTGTTTAGAATCCGTAACAGAAAATAGCCCCCATAGGTCACTGCATTAATCTGAGCACTGAAGCATAGCTTGGTTTCAAAGATAACTCCCAGATATTTGGCATTCAGAACTGGCTTTGGTAAATCCCCCAACTCCTGGGGCCACCAAGATGCGTTCCAGAAGGAGTTTTAATTCCTAAAAAGCAATACCTCCTTTTACCCGGAGTTTAGCTTTAGACAGTTCTTCTCCATCCAGCTTGCAACTGCGGACATGCAGCTGTGGAAATTGTTGGCGTCCTTTTCAACCTGGGATGGTACAGACACCACAATTTGTGTGTCGTCAGCATAAGAAAGCACGGACAAGCCAAAACTCACGATAAGCTGTATCAAAGGGGTGACATATATACATTAAAAAGCGTTGGACTAAGTGCCGATCCCTGTGGCACCCCACATGGGAGAGAGAAGGGACGGGATTTAACCCCACCCATCTCAACCCACTGTTGTCTGTTTTCAAGAAAGGAGTTAAGCAACGATAGTGCCGTGCTCCTGAAGCCCAGCGCATGCAGGCATTTTCTCAGGAGCACATGGTTGACCATGTCAAAGCCGGCAAAGAGATAGAGTAGAATTAGTGCCGCTCTGCCACCCTTGTCCATCCTCCCTCTAATTTCCTCCGATGCCGCCACCAGTGCGGACTCGGTGCAATGATTGGCTCTGAACCCATGCTGAGCCGGATCCAGCAATTGATGTGCATCCAGAAAGGTCTGTAGCTCTGCATTCATGGCCTTCTCTAGGACCTTAGCCGGGAGACTGGAGAGAGGTCTATAACTGTCCATCGACTTAGGGTCCAGAGGGGTTTTTTCACAAGAGGAAGAATAGAGGCCTTGTTCCAGATGCCAGGATATATCCCAGAACCTAGTACTTGGTTCAAGAGGTCGTTTAGTGGTTCCGCCACCTGATTAGCCAGCTTATTGATGATCCCGGGGTGCATGGATCGGAAGGAGCCCCGACTTAATAGAGTTCATCAGGCTAATAGTTTTGTCCTGCGTAAGGAGAGAGAGCTTCTCGAAAGTGGGGGAGTCTTCCCGAACGATACCCGAGTTTGGGACCAAAGCCTCTTTAGAGTTCCATCTGAGGCCCGCATTTGGAGGATGTTGAGAAAATGCCTGAAAGATGTAATTGACCTTGGATTGAAAGTAATCCGCCAGTTTGCCGCAGAAGGCTTCGTCCATCTCAAAAACTTTCTTATTGCTCCAGTGTGACAGATTATTTACTGCTTTAAACTGTTCCCTGGAGTAATTCCCAGCTGTTCTAATTTTCCCTGAAAAAAAATTAATCTTTTCGGCTTTAATAAGCTCTTTATACCCTGCAAGGATCTTTTTGTACCTAGCTTTTTTCCCCGGGGGAGTAATCTACTCTCCAGAGATGCTCTTCCTGTCTGCACCTCAGTTGTGCTTCCTTCAGATTTGGGGAAAACCATGGAGCAGAGGCATGTTTCCTAGTGCTTTTTATTGTTCTCACAGGTACTATTTTGCTGCATGCAGTCTCCAGCCATTGAGTAAGGCTGGTGGCAGCTTTGTCATTATCCTTGACAAGGTCTGGTATGGAATTAGAGCGAGTCTCCTGTAGAGGCTCTATCTTAGCAGTTTTCCATTGCCGGAACTTAGCCACTTTGGCGGAGTTGCCCAGTTTCGCTCCCTAACATTGGGTCAAGATGTGGAAAAGTAAATTTTGCCATGTTCTGTGTCCCTACGCCTCATCCATCATATGTTATGTGTGCATGATCAATATGCATATGTTATTCCCCATTTCTGATTAAAGACGCAATTACAGTTGTGTCCACCTCTAGTATGTTAGTTTCCAGTCCTCGTGAATACTACGAATATCAGGCCTATGTAAATAATGTTGCCACGTTTCTCAGTGTGCACGTTATTCCATTATAAAGTCTCCGTTTCTAGGCCTCAAAAGGGCCCGGACCACAGATTCAGCTCCTGTTTTCTGAAAGCCTCGCTGAGGAGCGATACAGCCCCCACCTGTATCCTCGACCCTTCACTTACTTCCTGCCTTGCAGTGCCCGGTGCACCCCGGCTCTGCCTCTGAGTCTGCCAAAAGTATGTTATAGTTCCAGCTATCAGTTCAGTCCTCCTCCTCTGCATTCCTAAGCTACTGAACTGCATCAATAGTTTCCGTCATTGTCTAGCCTTCTCGTCTCCATGTTAGAGAAATACTGTATTTAATGGTCATTTAATATTCTTCACGCACTACATGTAGAATAATGCATGGTCCAGTCTTAGAATCAAGTTAGCTTTTCCCCTCATGACTTCTAGTTTATATCAACGTGTTCCCTAAACATTAGATACCAGATAGGGTTTAGGTACATGTCGCTCCGACCCTCCAGACTCTAGTCTCTGCTCCTAGCCCAGAGTTCGTAGCCCCCAGCTTCTCCTAGTAACACGTCATTGCTAGTTTCCGCGCACCATTAGGTTAGAGGTCCCGGCTCCTTAGGTAGCCCCCTCCTATGTGTCCGCCCATTCAGGACATATTCTGTTACGTTTTTGCATCACATGTCTAAGTAAACTCCCAGTTACACCCCTTATTTCTGTTATCTCTCGCGACTGCTACGCGTCACGCCTTCTACTCCACCTACTGTTACGCCTACTGCAATGTAATGCTATGTGTTTGCGCTATGTATATAAGTCAATGTTTTGTTATTGAATGTTAGCGCGCTCATCCCAGACCAAGCCCCGGCAGCTGCTGGGCCCCAGTTGTCCTGCTGGGCCCTGTCATTCTGTTCCTATGCAGGTTGTCCTGATCCTGTCCTTATGCTGTAATAAACCTGCAGAAACTCCTACTACCTCGAATCTTGACTCTTATTTATTGAGCTATCTGTTATGCTATAAGTCTAGTCAAAAATAGGGTATTATTTATTTATTTACCACATAATGGCGCCCGAATAGGGACTTGCCCTTTCCCCATGCGTCGGTGAAGCCACGCCGACCCCCTGACCCTCTGCAGTCGTGACGGAACCATACTGGCCAAGTGCAGATATTTCTGCTTCAAGTATCCCTCAGGCCCACGGAGGAGACGGAGGAGGCGGTCCAGCATCCGAACGAGACGGTGGAGGAACGCGGCGAGTCCCGACCAGAGCCCAAGCCGAGAGTCCAAGGTCCGAGGTATCCGGAGGCCCACCCGTAACTGAAGTCCGAAGTCCGAAGTCCGTCGTAGTCCAGTCCCGTTCGAGGCCTTCCGTTCCGTGCTGCCCGGTGAGTACCATTGCTGGGGTAGTGTCTAGACAGGGTCAGTCTAAATTGACTCCTGGTCCGTGGGTTGGTGGTACCCAAGCCCACAAACGAAGTGTTCACCTAGGTGGATACGGGTCTTGATGCGTTCCTTTATGGGACCGGTATGTTCCGTACTGTTACAGCAGTGCATCCAGTAACTCTAGTCTGTTCCGTTCTCGAGAATTCTGTTCTGTTTTCAGTATTTTCAGGTAGTATTCTGTTCGAACTGTTATTTATAATATTGTTTAATGTATTTCCAATGTCGTGGTATGCCTGAATTGTTTTCCCAATTGTTATTGTTTTTCGTGTATTGTATTGTGTTCCGATTCAAGTTTAGAATGCCGCTCTTTTCCAAGTTACGTCAGTTAAAAACTAGAAAGGGTCTGCTGGAAGCAGCAGTTCCTGTTCCGCCTAGGGACAGTCCAGGTCACTTTATGTATCAGAAACATGGCATAAGCGCCATATTGTATCTAGATTTATGGGTAGAGTATACCAAACAGTTAGAAGAAAAGTATAGATGGCCCGTATCGGGTACATGGGATGCCGAATGTATCATGCGAGTAGAAGAAGCATTATGGAAAAAGAAAGCCAGACAGTCACAGAAAGATGCCATCGAGTTATGGCGTAAGGAAGCGCATAGAAGAACGGAAAAGGAAGTCAGAAAGTCAGAGTTAAGTAGAGAATCCCAAGAACGAGCCCAAGAAAGAGAATTAATCGAGATAGGTGAACAAGTCAAAGTCGAACAGTCAGACAGACAGAGGCATGCCCTTATTAAGGGTATGTATCCTCTCCTTGCCGAAGGCTTGCCAAAAGCGACCCCAGAGGCACCCAGTAATTTCCCGCCACCATTAGTTCCGACCAAGCTACGTCACAAACCGACCGCAGCTGATATTTTTATTTCGTCCTATTTGGACGACACAGTTCCAGAATATGCCAATCCAGTTCGCGCTCCACCTGTCCCTGTAAATCAGGCACTTCCCGTTTCTCCAGACACCGGAGTACCTGTTACGGTACCCCCGGGTCAGCCTGTCATACAAGTTCAGCCCACGTTACAATTACCGACCCTGCAAGCACGAAGAATGTCAGTCGACGATTCCAGTCTAGGGGCCGCAGGAGGAGGTCCTCCTCAAACCCCACCGCCACACAAGCGTCTATCAGCACTCGAATTACATGCCCAAGCATCACAGCGTACTCCTAAAAGTAATAAGTCTGTTACAGAAATCAGACAAGCCCTTGCCGAATGTGTCTATGACACAGTCCCAGGCGAGTATAATATGGTTTTATATTCCGTACGCGTAAGAAGGGTGACCGAGTATCTAGTCACCTTACCGAATATGAAAGAAGATCTAGACAGAATATATCGTTTCATCCGTACAGGGGATGATCCAGAAAGTATTGGCGAGATTATGTCTCAAAGGAAAGCCGAGATTCAGCTCATGATATTAAAGTTCCTGATCAATTGTCTAATAAGAGAACAAGATTATCCGTCTAAAGATCCCGCCGAAATGAGAATCTTAACAAGGTGGAGTGATAATATAGCCGAGGGTAAGCACAAGACCATTAGTGCCATGGAAAGTATGTACAAGAAAATTCGTAAAGAAATAATAAGGTTACACGAACAGCGTAAAGCAGCACAAGTAAGCGAGAAAGAAAGTATCTCTGATCCTGAAGAGGAAGACGAGAATCCCGCCAGAATAGCGTATGTAGGAAAATCCAGATTTCCAGATCGCCATTTACGCCTAGAACCCAAGTCTATTTTTCAACATCTAGCACCAGAACAAAGCTCTTTAGAACAAGTATTTCAAGCTACCGATCACATTCTGAAATCACGAGTCGGTTATAGCGAATTAAGTACCATGCACGAACAAGAACTAGCCCGATCAGCAGTCCGATGGATTACTGATTCTACCACTTTTCCAGACGAAATAGTGGCACAAATGTTTCTGAAACTGCCCCCAGCCGAGCAACGACTGGTGGGTATGTATATGATCCAGCACCTCATTACCCTGTATGAGGGTCAACATTCTGATCCAGGCCCGTTACATGATATCCTGAACGAGTTACTCCAGTACAGATGGAGAGGTCTAGGTACCGATTTAATAAGTGTCATTCTAGAACAGCGCCACAAGTATAGAACGTTCCTGAACCCGCATTTTGTTCATGTCTCACCCCCAGAAAGTAAACCATTCTACATAGACAGACAGAATCCGCTACGAGAAGTCCACCCAGTCCAAGGGGCGGGTGGCGTAATGCAACGAGTGTTTGTATACACTCCGATATCAAAGATGGAACTTCTTGAAATGAAGAAATTAATCCCCTGTCATGACAAAGATCCAGCGGGGTTCCATAGAGAATTAAAAGACATGCTCCGTATGGGAGAATACACTTACCCAGATATCATTAAAATGTTAAAGGTCCTGTTACCCGCAGGGGTGTATGAAAAGTTAAAGGAAAAAGAATGGGAGGTGGGAGAGAAAAAGATCGATTGGGCAGCTCTAGAAGCTGAAGACAAGGCACGAGTACCAGGTACCGGTCTTGGAGATAAATGTAAAGAATTACCAGAATTATTGATTCAAGTTTTACCCAGATTATTGACAACTAGGAAAGAAGACTGGGATGCAATCTCAGCCTGTAAACAGAAACAAGATGAGGATATTAGTGATTTTTATTCTAGATTTGAGAAATGTTTCAGTATTAATAGTGGTCTCAAGACAAGTAGTGAGTCATACCCTCACCTTTTCGTTACCAAATTAGTCGAGAATTCAAGTCCACAAATTAAAAACCGAGTTTTGAAAGTCGAAAGCACCTGGCAAGCAAATACTCCGTCCCAGATGCTCCAGATGCTCCAGTACCACCAGAATAGAATCAGAGAAGAGCAAGAACACGAAAGAAAACGTATGAAAGACACGAAAATGAAAGTGCTAGTTGCACAATCTATTCCTCAAGACAGTCAGAAGAGAGGTCCGAATCAAGCCAGTCATCCTGCAGCTCCCGTTAAAGGGAACTGCAACTATTGTAAACAGCCAGGTCATTTTATAAACGAGTGTGCAGTTCTGAAACACAACATAGCTACTGGTAAGACTAAAGAAAGACCACGTCCGCCAAGACAAGAACAAGTTTCACAGACTCCTCAGTCACAGAATGCACAACAGACGGTTACAGCACCGCAGCCTATTGCTGCAACACAGCACGTTACATCGCAGATGTACCAGTATGCACAGTCCGAGTATCCAGAGTACCAGTCATATTCATGAAACAGCCTAGAGAAGGAGGTAGGCTTGCCTCTCATCGAGATACCTGTAGATCAAGAAGGTCCCTATGTTCACAGTCAAGTATTAGGGAAAGACAGAAAGTTTTTGATCGATACAGGGGCAAGTAGGACCACAATTAGTCATGCCGAAGTTCCAGGGGCTCCGCTCTCAGGCTCAAGAAATGTTTCCCTTGGATTTTCAGGAAAACCCATAGTTAATGAAATATCTAAGCCAGTTACTCTAGGAGTAGGTCCATTGTCCCGTACTACTGATCTGTTACTTACTAAGTCATGTCCAGAAAATCTATTAGGCATTAAGACATTGAAAGAATTAGGTGCAGTTATTTGCTGTTCCCCAGAGGGAATACGTCTGTTCCTACGTGACTTTAAGGGTCACTATGTATTACGAGATTTTGATTCAAGATTGTCTAATGTTCCGCAGCATTTATGGGCGCAAGGTCCAACTGATGTAGGTTACATGCAAATCACACCCTATCGTGTGACTCTCAAACCAGGTGTAGTGTTACCACGAATCAGGCAGTACAGATTGCCACCTGAGGCTGTAGCAGCCTTATCCAAAATTATTGACGAGCTCATGGCTCAAGGAGTAGTTGTAGAAACTGACTCCAATGTGTGTAATTCTCCGATCATTCCAGTCATGAAACGTACTGATCCAAATGCACCCCCAGTATATCGATTAGTGATTGATTTACGAGAGCTTAACAAATGTATTATTCCTCAGTACCCAGTTGTTCCAGACATTTCTTCCCTGTTAACAGCCATTGATTCCGAAGCCATGTTTTTCACTGTTATTGACCTCAAGAATGCATTTTTTAGTGTTCCAATTCATCCAGATAGCCAGTTTCTTTTCGGATTCTGTTTAAATGGAAGGAGCTATATGTTTACACGCGCTCCTCAAGGTTTCACAGAAAGCCCTAGTATTTACAGTCAAGCACTCAAGAGACAACTAGACAACATTCACATGCCAACTGACACTGCCCTGCTCCAGTATGTCGATGATCTACTGATCACAGCCCGTTCTGAACGTGACTGCGAGCGAGCATCACTTACAGTTCTGTATTTTCTAGCCGAGATGGGGCACAAGGTGTCACCTTCGAAGCTTCAATTCTGTGTCCAGCAAGTGGTATACTTAGGACACTTGCTGTCCAAGAGGGGTAGGCAGTTGACACCCGACCGTATCCAGTTAATAGCGAGTCTTCCCCAGCCAAGAACCCAGAAGGAGGTACGTGCCTTCATCGGCCTTACTTCTTATTGTAGACAATGGATTCCCCAGTATGCATTTCTAGCCAAGCCACTGATACAGTTAACGACACAGGAGGCAGCCGTATCGACTGTCCTCCCTTGGACATCTGACCATACACTTAGTTTCAACGAGTTAAAGAAAGCCCTATGTCAAGCTCCAGTTCTAGCTACACCGAACTACAGTAAGCCTTTTACACTTTTCGTTACTGAACGCGAAGGTACAGCATTATCTGTCCTCACACAAGATCAAGCAGGTCAATACAAGCCCTGTGCTTATTTTTCGAGCACATTAGATCCAGTCGCCCAGGCGTTGCCTGCGTGCCTCAAGTCAGTTGCAGCCACAGCACTAGCTATCAGACAAAGTGATTCTATAGTTTTAGGACATTCCCTGACAGTACAAGTTCCACATTCAGTAGAAGTTCTTTTAAACCGAACACAAACTCAGCACTTGACAATTGCACGTTTAACAGGTTATGAATTGACACTGTTCCAGCCACACATAGAAATTAGACGCTGCAACGTCCTGAATCCTGCTACACTGTTACCATCAGTTAGTTCAAATCCAGACACACATGATTGTGTGGAAGTAGTTAACATTACGACAAAGCCAAGACAAGACCTGACAGACATTCCGTTACCAGATCCTGACCTGACACTTTATGTGGATGGTTCATGTATGAGAACTAGTACAGGAGAACTAGTCGCCGCGTATGCAGTGACTACTGACACTGAAGTTATTGAAACACACCGTATTGATACTCTGTCCGCTCAAGCAGCAGAGCTAGTTGCTCTGACACAAGCCTGTATACATGCCAAGAACCTGAAGGTTAATGTTTACACAGATTCACGTTACGCATTCGGAGTTGTACACGACTTCGGAGTGCTCTGGCAGGAGAGAGGTTTTATGACTTCTCATGGAACCAAGATTCAGCATGGTCTCCTTATTCAAGCTCTGTTAGATGCCATACATTTACCGACATCTATTGCTATCATGAAGTGCAAAGCACATACGAAAGTTACTGACATTATTTCCCAAGGTAATGATTTAGCAGACCGCACAGCCAAGCTTACAGCACAGACTCCAGACATTCCAGTCAATCTGACACATACTCCAGATCCGATTACATGCATGACAGTTAAGGACCCTACACAAGATGTCATAGATATCCAGTCACATGCTACTCCCGATGAAATCAAGAAATGGTCTGTACAAGGAGGGGTCCAGACAGATCAAGGATGGTTAACGAAGGGTAGAGCCACATGGTTTCTCCCCGATTCTATGGTTCAAGTCATTATCAATACCGCACATAGTCCAGCACATTTAGGAGAAAAAGCTATGTTAGACAGTATCCAGACCATTTGGTTCAACAAGCATTTACGAGCTGCAGCCAAGCAGAAAGTCCGTACCTGTATGATATGTTGTCAGTTTAATCCAGGTAAAAGTGTTCCGGTGGAACAAGGTAGTTTCCAGCCCCCTGACCACCCTTTTGAGGTCCTCCAGATGGATTATATTCAAATGGAGCGATGTCGAGGTTTCAAGTATGTCCTTGTAGTTGTATGCGCCTTGTCCAGATGGACAGAAGCATATCCAGTCCCAGATTACACAGCCGCGACCACTGCCAAGCAGTTGGTTCGTGAATTCTTCCCTAGATATGGACTCCCTAGAGTCGTATATTCTGATAACGGCCAGCCATTCTCATCTGAACTCATGAGACACGTTTCCCTGTTGTTAGGGTACCAGTGGAAGTTCCATTGTGTACGCCATCCAGAAGCAGCTGGACTAGTCGAAAGGCATAATCAGACTCTGAAAATCCGTATAGCAAAAGTATGTAAAGACAAGGGTGTGGATTGGTTAGTAGCTTTGCCAGTCGCTCTGTTTTACATGCGTATGGTCGCACATTCCAGATCAGGTCTGTCCCCGTATGAGGTCGTTTTCGGCCGCCCCCCTAACATGTGGGGTACTCCTAGACCCCGAAGTATTACCGATGTTTCATGTAATATGTTGACAGATTACCTAGCTTCCTTGATGTCTGCCCTCAACTCATGTCGTTCACAGGTTGCCGCCGCATTTCCAGACAATACTGAGGTGGCACCGCACGAGATCGTTCCAGGCTCCCTAGTGATGATCAGAAATTTTGACAGATCAAGTCCGCTGGAACCACGTTGGAAGGAGCCACGTCAGGTCCTCTTGACCACCCGAACTGCCGTCAAGTTGGAAGGCAGGAAGGGGTGGGTCCACCTTTCTCATGTAAAACTTTTCAAAGGACCGAAACCAGTCTTTAAAAACATTCCCAAGAACATTTCCCAGGATTCGAAGGATTGCCAGAACATTGTTTTAAAGGACTGTCCCGCACAAGACATTGTTACATTCCCTCCCTTGTTAGAGAAAACTCCGCAACAGGAGTATAAGTTAAAGCTCAGGTCTAATAAGTCAGCCAGTTTGATTGTATAAGTCCTCCCCTAGGTGAAACGGTTAGACTGTTTCTGACATGTATAAAATAGACCCCCATAGTGAGAGAGTCAGTCAAAGCTCAATCAAATGTATCGTTTTTCTGAGTTTCGTATTATTCATCAGCATAATGATTTCCTGCACCAGCTATGCTTTCTATCTGTGTTTTTTAGTTCCTCATGTAAATATGTCTGCTCATGCTACAGTAGAGCACACGTTTAGTGATCTGCCTCCTCACGAATATGCATACCGCCTCGCTATGCGTAATAACACATTTATCCGTATGTTACATTATTCACACCAGACCAGCAATGCCACTAATTGTTGGGTGTGTGGTCGACTCCCCCCTTTCCAGACACCGAAGGGAGTTCTGCCACTCTTTCCTTATCCATTCTCACACAATGGTTCGTGTGGAGCATGGTCCACGTTAACGTCATCCTCAACAGATATGTCTTTTCTTAACAGTACATGTTTCCCAGACAAGCAAGGTTTCCCCCACAGAACAGGTTTAGATTTAGAAAATGAAGTATATAATTTAGGAAATTATTCGTCGAATTTCATGGTTCTGAATGTTCAGTCTGATACTACTCCAGACTCACCCGCTATTTCAGTACTACCAGTCAAAGGCGAATTATGTGTCCGTAGTTATGGTTCTGTACATATAGGTCATAGTGAATGTACTACTGTTATCCAGTATAGTGACAGTGGGAAATCTATTTTCAAAGCTTCACGTCATTCTTATTTTATTTGTGGTCAAACTGCATATGTCCGTCTGCCCCTCGATTGGGAGGGAACCTGTTACATTGCTTTCCTACTGCCACCTGTTTTTTTAGCCCCACCTGACTATCATAGGAATTCTTTCTTAGTACACACTAGACACAAGAGAAATCTCCCGATTGTCGATTATACTGAAACTGCCGCAGAGCAATTCATTGATATAGATAAAGGTGTTTTCCCTTATTTAGGTACAGTTGTAAATAGTAAGCTTATTCGTAGGTTAACAAGAACCCTTGAAGCAGTAGTAGATGAGACTGCCTCCGCTCTAGGTAACTTAACTGAAGAGCAATCCTTTATGAGAATTGTCGTTTTACAGAATCGTCTCGTCCTTGACGTCATACTGGCCGATAGGGGCGGGGCCTGTAGAATTCTCGGATCCAGTTGTTGTATTTTCATTCCAAATAACGCGCCGTCTGTTTATTCAGCTATAACCAGACTCCATAAAATTGCCCATCTGTTACACCAAGATCCAGGCACCTGGACATGGTCCGGTTGGTTCTGGAATATAATTTCCGCATGGGGATGGAAAGTCCTGTCCTTCTTAGGTATTGCAGTAGCGATCATATTTAGCTGCTGCCTCTGTATACAATGTGGCCCTGCGATTTGCAGCATGTGTGCTACCTCTTGTATTCCTAGTCCCAAGCCCCGTTCTAAATCTCGTTCCAAGACAATTCGAGACGAGCAAATGGTACTGTATGAAATGATAGACGGTATCATGAATATTGATGTTTCCTGATGGAAACGTAGTGACAAGGAGGGAATGTGGAAAAGTAAATTTTGCCATGTTCTGTGTCCCTACGCCTCATCCATCATATGTTATGTGTGCATGATCAATATGCATATGTTATTCCCCATTTCTGATTAAAGACGCAATTACAGTTGTGTCCACCTCTAGTATGTTAGTTTCCAGTCCTCGTGAATACTACGAATATCAGGCCTATGTAAATAATGTTGCCACGTTTCTCAGTGTGCACGTTATTCCATTATAAAGTCTCCGTTTCTAGGCCTCAAAAGGGCCCGGACCACAGATTCAGCTCCTGTTTTCTGAAAGCCTCGCTGAGGAGCGATACAGCCCCCACCTGTATCCTCGACCCTTCACTTACTTCCTGCCTTGCAGTGCCCGGTGCACCCCGGCTCTGCCTCTGAGTCTGCCAAAAGTATGTTATAGTTCCAGCTATCAGTTCAGTCCTCCTCCTCTGCATTCCTAAGCTACTGAACTGCATCAATAGTTTCCGTCATTGTCTAGCCTTCTCGTCTCCATGTTAGAGAAATACTGTATTTAATGGTCATTTAATATTCTTCACGCACTACATGTAGAATAATGCATGGTCCAGTCTTAGAATCAAGTTAGCTTTTCCCCTCATGACTTCTAGTTTATATCAACGTGTTCCCTAAACATTAGATACCAGATAGGGTTTAGGTACATGTCGCTCCGACCCTCCAGACTCTAGTCTCTGCTCCTAGCCCAGAGTTCGTAGCCCCCAGCTTCTCCTAGTAACACGTCATTGCTAGTTTCCGCGCACCATTAGGTTAGAGGTCCCGGCTCCTTAGGTAGCCCCCTCCTATGTGTCCGCCCATTCAGGACATATTCTGTTACGTTTTTGCATCACATGTCTAAGTAAACTCCCAGTTACACCCCTTATTTCTGTTATCTCTCGCGACTGCTACGCGTCACGCCTTCTACTCCACCTACTGTTACGCCTACTGCAATGTAATGCTATGTGTTTGCGCTATGTATATAAGTCAATGTTTTGTTATTGAATGTTAGCGCGCTCATCCCAGACCAAGCCCCGGCAGCTGCTGGGCCCCAGTTGTCCTGCTGGGCCCTGTCATTCTGTTCCTATGCAGGTTGTCCTGATCCTGTCCTTATGCTGTAATAAACCTGCAGAAACTCCTACTACCTCGAATCTTGACTCTTATTTATTGAGCTATCTGTTATGCTATAAGTCTAGTCAAAAATAGGGTATTATTTATTTATTTACCACAAAGATGGAAAAAAAATCACTGAATGATCCGTCCATGGAAGTGTCTTAATTGTTCCCAAATCTGTATTATTGGTAAAAATGCCGTCCAGTGTGTGGTTGACTATGTGAGTTGGTACATCAATGCATTGGGACAGATCAAAGCTTTTAAGAATGTCCACCAGATGTCCTGTATCTGCATCAGTTGTGGACTCTAGATGAAAATGTAAGTCCCCAGCCAGTGTAAAATTGGAATAGTTGATACTGGATTCCATGAAAGTTTGTATTTTATCAATGAAACCCCTCCTGGGCCCAGGGAGACTGTATACTAATAGTCCTTGGAAGGTGTAGGATTTTGTCAAACTGAGGCTGAACCTAAGAGCCTCACATTCTAGGTGCAATACCGGAGTAAAGCTGGCCACAAACGAGCTGCAGTAAATATTCGCAAACTTGGGGACAGAGTGTTCTAAACAAAAAGTAAAAATAAGATATGGTGGACAGAGTTACAAACCCCTGATCCCTAGGCCTGGTGCCCCTGCACGAGGGTGGCCCAAAAATTAAAGTTATTTTAAACAGTTTCCCCTCCTCAAACCGTTGAACGGGCCCAGTGACCCCGGGGCTGAAGGAAATGTCCTATTTATATAAATGGGAGAAGGGGGTGCAGCCCCCTCACCGAACCCTTAAGAGGTCCGGGGACCCTATACAGGAGCCACGTTGAAATATTTGATTTGGGGAGAGTGCATATGTCACTCCTCACCGAGCCATAAAAATCTGGAGTGCAGGGAAAGCTTGTGGTTGTGTGCTTGGTCCTATGATTGCGTTTTGTAGCCAGAAGAGAGTTGGAGATAGAAATTATTGGATTTGATTATGGTTGTGGATTATTATTGTGGTCTGATTTCTGTAGGGTGATGTGCTCACTCCTTGCTAAAGCCTTTTATATTTTGGTGTACTGACACTTTGACAAAGACAGTAAGTCTGCTTTACTTAAAATGGTGTTTCTTTATATTGTTTATGTTAAAAAAGAAAGTGCAGAAATTCACTGAAGAAAACAAAGGTTAAAGTGATGTTTTGGAATGAGGTCATCTCAGTTAAAACTTAGCTTTTTAAACTGAAATTCACCAGTTATAGTTAGCTGAAGTAACTATAACTCGCACCCTTGCCATGCGCTGCTTACTACTGCACATATCACTGATGACATTTTCTGTGACAACATTGGGAATCTCATTGATGACCTCTGAAATGACACAATAAAAGACAACACTGCATGGCAGGGTTGCAAGATATATATTTTTACAGAGAAAAACAAAGGTAAAGTGATTTTATAGTTAGGTGAAAATGTCAGTTAAAACATAATGTTTTAAACAAAAAAAACACTGAAATTCACCAGTTTTGGTTAACTGTACTTAATTGAAAGTTATAACTCCCCCCTGCCATGTACAGTATTGTCATCAATAAAGTAATTTCAGAAGTCGCACTGATGTTCTCAATGTCATAGAACTTGTCATAAGTAATATATTATATTAGTGAGGTTATAAGCAGTGCTTGGCGAAGGCGCAAGTTATAGTTATATCACTTATGACATTCTATGACATTAATGATAACATCTGTACAACATCTGAAATTACGTAGTTAACAACAACACTGCAATATGAGGGCACAACTTAAAGTTACTATAGTTAACTAGTGAATTTCAGTGGTGCTTTTTTTAATGTTATTTTTTAAACTGTCATTTTCACCTATTACATCACTTGACTTTTGTTTTTCCCAATGTGTGTGTGTATATATATATATATATATATATATATGTGTGTGTGTGTGTGTGTGTGTATATATATATATATATTCACAGAAAAAAACAAATGGTAAAGTATAGTTGGGGGAAATATTCAGTAACCTCGTAACGTTTTAAACTCCAAAAACCACCGAAATTCACCATTTATAGTTATCTCAAGAACTATAACTCACGTCCAAAGGTAACGATAACTCGCGCCCTACAGTAACTCGTGCCAAACCCCAACTCCCCCATGGCCCCGGCCCACCCCAGGAGCCTAGGCTTTAAAAATATATATATATTGCCGCAGATTCGTGGATCCTACATGAATTTGTCACCCCTTTTTTTTTTTTTAAATGTTTTTAGCCCAAGGTGGGGTCCCTCCACCAGGCCTAGCGGGGTCAGGGTATCCCTATCCTGCCTCCTTATGTCTTTTTTCTTTTTTAGGACTATTGACTGAGTCCTAAGACGGCTGCCACCCCTTCCTGGTTGATGTGGTGGCATCCAAACCAATCTCAGGATGAGATCTGTCGGTTCTGCGGATCCTCTGTGGCATGATGTATGCAATTCTTTTAACCTTAATTTTCCAGAAACTACTGTCCTAACAGATTTACACCAAAACACAAACAGGGCTCTTTCTGGACTAGCTTTCGGACAAATTTGGTTTAAATCCGTTCACTGGTTTTAGCTGTAGCTTGAAGAATGAAAGGGGACAATGCGTTTTTCTCACCCTCCGCTTGACGAACCACCCCAAAACATTCCATTCGCAAACTAGTCAAAAAGTAGCACTTTTTGGAAAGTTTTGTAGAGATTTGTAAAACAGCGCCAAAGAAATTAGCAGCACACTAAAGACATTTCCCATGGGAACACTATCTTAACTATATATATATATATATATATATATATATATATATATATATATATATATATATATATATATATATATATATATATATATATATATATATATATATATATTTTTTTTTTTTTTTTTTTGGGATACTTCGAAATCCGATTCCTCACCTTGTGAATAACTGAAGTGCAAGAATGGACCTGAAAAATAATTCAAAGCAGTGCTCCTATGCGCTGGCAGTTGATACTGCATCAATGCCTTTCTGCTCAAAGTGTCGAACGGTGCCAGATCGAAGCTCCACTTTTTTCTTCCCTTGTGAAGAGAATGTTTTCCTTCAACTTTACTAGTGTGCAAGGGATGTCACCCCTAAAACTACAGGCTTTAAGTCTTCCGGAACCATAGCAAATAGATGTCTATGACAGATCCCCCTGAGTTGTAGCTTGGATGCTGGGATTATTAACACGATTCACAGGCCTGCGAACACTGCCCCCAGATAACCCAAAAGTCATCCGGGATCTCGATATGAATCTTTACGTGGTGAAGCAATGGAAGTCTCCGTACAGATCTCACTCTGTCGCTGACCTGCCCCTGGACTCTTTCTGTTACCCAAGTCATTCCTCAGGCTGATCTTACTTGCGGTCAAAGCCAGCGGGTAAGTGAAAGAGCCTGAAGAAGTCCAAGTGGGACTCTGGCCCCTACCTGCTACTCTTCAAATAAGGCGCAAGGGCGAGCGTCACTGTGCGTTTCAGACTATCTCCTGTTCAACAAAGGAGTGAATTCTATCCCTGGTTCTGATGCAACCCAATTTTCTCGGCCCATTGGTGACCTTGCAGCAAGTCAGAGCCTTCTGCTATCCTGGATATGGACACGCGCGGAAGCTGAATGCGGTCGGACCGATGCAGGTTCTATGCCTTCTTAAAGACAAGGACACAGCGCTTCTGGGAACGGTTTATTACCCATGAACGTCTAGCAATTTGCTCCTCATATTAACGGCTTCACGCCATCAGGAGCAGACTTCCCATTTTGCCAACTTGGATCCCTTTTGTTTCCAAGACTACGGGACTTAATAGAAATTACACTGGACCGTCTTAAACTACAGTCACAGATACAGCAGGAGTGGAACATCTGAATCCTTCAGCTTATTTCGTCCACCAGATTGGTCAGAAGCGTTTTTTACCAAACAGAAACGATATTTGAATTTTCTGAACCTGCGACCATAACCTCAATAGATGGTAGGAATTCTGGTGCCTGCCAGCCATCTTCCTCAGAATATTGTGTACGTTTGGAAGTACCTCTGGATATAGGGTTGTTCCAAAGATTGGTCAGCTACAACATACTTAGAGATTGCTTTGTCAGCCCACAAATTGCGAATGTGAACCAATTCTTACACCTATCGTATGCTATGAATTTGGATCTCGCAAGACCGTATATATCCATGGATTAGAGACATGCGCCCTGATGAAGGATCTTCTAAAATAACTTTGTGTTTCCGAAACGCGCGTCGGCGCTTTTCTCCACTGCATGACGTTTTTGATGCTTTGATTGAGTGCGAATAATTGGTCTGTCTGATAGAGAGCTTGTGGATGAGTGATAGAATGAAAGAATGATGTGTCATGTTTTTTTATTGTTCTAATTGTATTTGGGCTGACGTTTACTTATGACTCTATTATCTAAAGAATTTTTGTATATCTGAAGCTGACCTTTATTAATTATGGACTAAATAATTTTATCACAAATGATCAACTAAAAATACATTTTCTAAAATATTTCAGCTTTTCTGTGGGTGTTCTTGGTTGATTCCTATTGTATGATGCTTTATCCTTTGGGGAAGCTCCCTTTCATGTTTATTTAGTATTTCCTCCCTGGTGGGTTGCTCCCCTTGCCTATGGCTCTCTAGGTTTACAGGGTCCCTCTTTCGTATATTTTGCAAGTCAGAGCCTTTCCTATGGCTACGGTGCATATATTTGTACACTTCCAGATCCCTTTGGTGTGCCTATATGGGCCGAAAGATCAGCAGGGCCCTCTAGTTGGGTTTCTGCCAGCAGATTCACCCTCCGTGCCTTCTGGACTCCTTGAACCCAACTCAGCAGTAACGCCACTGGTGCCAGAGGCGGACAGCCAATCCATTGTTCTGTACGACTCGCAGCCGGCTGTGTTTCGACTGAGGCCACTTCTAGATCTTAACGTTTTGCAGCCTACACTGAAACCTTCAGACACAGCTACAATCTAAATACTTCATGTCTGCGCACCTACTTTGTACCACCTTCATGGAGATGACAGTGAAGGTGACTGGAAAGAACTTACCCCTCCTTATAATGCATACTATTGGTACATGGAATTACACAGATCAAGTGGGCTGCACACTTGACCTGACACTGTGTTGGTTCTGCCACCTCTCCCTTCCCCTGTCAAGACTAGCAACAGAGAAGGCAACTTCCATTGCTACAGTAGTTCGAAGGGTTGCAAAGGTTCTTTATCTTCGCCTCCCGACTATGGCGATTAAAACCAATGTTTTTACCAAGTTCCTACAGGGTGGACATGAACAACCAAGCCTAGTTTTCCATTTCATGAAGCACTTACTGACTGGTTTTTTTTTTTTATTTTATTTTTTTTAAATGTCATTTGCTTTTTACAATGCAGGAATACAACTGGCATGTCACCATAGATCATCAAACACCACCCTCCCCCCCCCCACAAAATGCTACCATCCTCTGCTCCATCAGGCTGTACATTACTTCTCCAAGGACCCCAAGATACTAAGACACAGTCCCTGGTAAATTCGCCCCTCATCCAAAAGCAAGCAAACATCCCACCCCCCTTGGTTCACAGTCCTCCATCCAGGCCATGATACCTGCGCCATTTCCCCCACACTCTATTGAACTTCTTAGGACACCCCCTTGCCTTGTATGTGACCCTCTCTGCTGCCATGTATAGGTCCATGCCCCTCCTCCACTCGTCCAGCCTTGGTGGGGTAGAGGCCCCCACCCCCTCGCCATATCTCTCTTTGCTACCACCAGGGCCAAAACTACAAAGTTCAGAAGTGGCCGGCTCATGTCAACATCATTCGTCATGCCTAGCAGGACCAGTTTGGGGTCTAGCGGCAGGGTGACCTCCAGGACTTCCCCCAGCTCCCTCAAGACCTCCTTCCAGTAGTTGTGTATAACGGGGCACAGGTATGTAATGTGGTAAAAATCCCCCCTCTCCTGACCACATCTGAGGCACTGCGAGTCACTAGACCTCCCCATACGGTGTAGGCGTACCCTGTCGTAATAGACATTGTGCAGAATTTTGTACTGAATAAGTCGTAGCCGGGACTTGATGGCAACTTCCCTCGGGTGCATCAGGGCTGTGTCCCAGTCTACCGTATCCATCTCCCCTACATCCTGCTCCCAGGTGTCTCTAAGTTTTACTAACCCATCTGGTGTGTTATTGATCAGTGTTTTATACGTCAAGGAGACTGCTTTGCACGGGATATGTTCCTGCAGCAGGCGTCCCTCCAGTGGTGCATTCTCCGGCAGGGGCCCCGCCAGTGCCTCCTCCGCCCGCCATGTATGTCGCAGTTGCGCATATCTATAGTACTGTGTATGGTGCAGCCCATACTCCGCCCGTAGAACCTGTAAGGACTTTAGTTCCCCTCTCTTCACCAGGTCCCCCAGTACGGAGATACCTATGTCGTTCCATCTTTGGAACCCACGTAGTTTGTGTAGCTCCTTCAACCAGGAGCAGTGCCATATTGGCGTCTGTTTCGTCGGTGTGTGCAACCACCCTATTGCCCTAGTCGCCCTCTCCCATATCCCCAGGGTGACTCTGGTGGCTGAATGCAGACGTTCCTTCCCCTTGCCTCCATATAGATAGTATAGGCAGGTACGCTGCGCCATGATTCTCTGCTCCAGGCGATAAGTGGGATGCATTGCCGGGGCATACAACCATTCATTGATAGGTGCAAGATGTTCCGCCCAGTTCCTTCAATGTTTGGCAGGGAAATTCCACCAGTATACTGATTACGCTGCAGGGTTCCCAGTGCCACCCTGGACTGTTTCCCCAGCCACAACAAAGATCGCAGCTCTGCGTTTGTCATGAAACACCTGGCGAGGAAGCGGAAAGTACTCATTCTGTAAGGCGTACAGAAACCTCGGCAGTGCAATCATTTCACGATCGCGGCCCAAGATCGTGAGGGGGAGCGACTTCCACCTAGCAGCATCCTCAGCAAAGTTATTCAACACCCGCTTGACGTTCTTCTCGTATAAGAGGTTGCTATCTAATGTCAGATACACCCCCAGATACATAAACCCCTCGTCCGTTGTTCTCAGCTGCCCCGGCAGGTAGGACCAGTCCTCTTCCCCCCCCCTTGGGGTCATAGAGAATTGACTTATGCCAATTAATCTGATAGCCCGCGTGACCTCCATATCGGTCCAGCACCGAGAACAACACCGGGACAGTGGTGGCAGGGTGGGTAATGTACAGGAAGACGTTGTCCGCGTACAGCGATATTTTTTCCTCGTGTGGGTCAGACTGATCAATTTTAAAGCCCCTAATATCCCCATTTGCAGGACCGAGCATGCCACAACTTCTATGGTTAGAGCGAAAAGCAAGGGGCACAGGGGGCACCCCTGTCGGGTCCTCCTTCTTATGGAGAAATCCTCAGACACCATCCCATTGACCTTAACTCTGGCCCTGGGATATGTATACAGCAACCGCACCCACTGCCTGAACTTAGGTCTGAAGCCGAATCTGGACATCACTCCTCCAAGAACAGGCCAATGCACCGCGTCAAACGCCTTTTCGGAGTCCAGGGATAGAAACAAGTGGGGATCCCGCCTAGCACGCACCTCCATCAACCAATTGTGGGTCCTTCTAAGGTTCAGTCTGGTAGCCCTATGTGGTAGAAAGCCTGTCTGGTCCAGATGGACCAGATCCGGGATCACCCACCGTAATCGCAGAGCTAAAATTGTCGCTAGGAGTTTAACCTCCACGTTCAGAAGCGATATGGGGCGGTACGACGTGCAGTCCTCCGGGGGTTTACCTGCCATATATATCGGAATGATTGTTGCCATGCGCAGATCAGGCGGCAGCATACCCTCCTGTGCTGCTCCCTCAACAGAGCCAGGAGGTGGCGTGCAAGGAGGTCCGCTGTTTTTTTAAAGAATTCAGCGGGAGACCCATTAGGACCAGGGGATTTCCCCGGACGCAGTTTAGACAAGGCTACCTTAATTTCATCTATGGTTATCCCCCCCTCCAAGTCCTGCTGATCTTCCTCCGAGAACACAGGGTTGTCAATTTGGGCCATGTACCTCAGTGCGTCTTCCTGCGTACCCAGGTCCCTAGCCTCATAAAAGGCCCCGTAGTAGTCGGCAAAGGTCTTCGCTATCTGCGCCTCAGTCCGCCGCAGTTGCCCCCGATCGTCCCTTACCTGCTCCACCCACCGCGCATCCCTCTCTTTCCTGCTCAGCCATGCCAACAGCTTCCCAGACTTATCCCCTACATTGTACAGCCGATGTAACGTCTCAAGCGCCTGCGCTTTTGCCTCTCCCGTCACCAAATCCCTGTATTGTCGCTGCGCATCCATAAGTCGTCTAAGAGTCTGTAGGTCTTTCTTGACCACATGATCGCGTTCCAGGTCCGGAATCTGGGCTTCCAATGTTCGGACCTCCTCCTGCACTTTCCTCTTTTCCCATGCCAGTCTGTTCTGGGCCCTGTCTGGCAGGATCGACTTAAGGGCTTCCCAGAGAACCATCCCCGACGAGACCGAACCCTCGTTTTCAGCCAGGTAGACCTTCACATCTGCTCTTAGGCCATTCAGTAGATCTCTATTCTGTAAGTCCCAGGCAGTCAGTCGCCACTTCTTAGTCCCCCTCACCCGTCGCCCCCCCACTCGTGCCAGGAGAGGCGAGTGGTCCGATATACCTCTCGCCTGATACTCCGCCGCATCTTCCACACTTAGTGCCTGCCTGGACATATTTATTTAATTATTATTATTTTTTATTTAAATTTGTAAGGCGCTCAGCTACCCAAAAACGGTTTCCCGGCGCCATAGAGGACAGAAAGCAAAAACCAGAACAGTGAGCAGGAGTTATTGGTCAAAGAGCAAGGTTTTAAGAGTTTTGCGGAAGTGGGTGTAGTTAGTTTCTTTCCGAATGATAGAAGGCAAGGTGTTCCAGAGGGAAGGACCCAGGTAGGAAAAGGATCTCCCACCCATTCTGGAGAGTTTAACCCTGGGTATCACAAAGTTGCCCTTGGTTACAGATCTTAATTGGCGGCATGGAACATAGGGACAGACAAGCGCTTGAAGATATTGAGGGGCAGTGCCTGTCTTGATTTTAAACATATAGCTCAGGGCTTTGAACTTAATACGGTTCTCCACCCTGAGCCAATATAGATCCCTCAAATGTCCAGCAATGGAAGAGAATCTGGGGATTCAGCAAAGGAGTCTTGCTGCAGAATTCTGAACTAGCTGAAGTCTGCGGATCACAGACTTGTTACAGCACAGATATAGGATGTTGCCGTAGTCGAGCCGTGAAGTGATGAAGGCATGAACCACGGTTTTTTGGGTAGATATAGGCAGCATCCATAGAATTTTCTTAAGCCACTTTAATATGGTAAAGCATAGTGCAGTCAGTTTAACGGTTTGTTGATGCATGGACAATGAGTCGTCGGCAATGACACCCAGTTGCGAACATGGCTAATTGGCTTAGGGAGGTTGCCCATCTCATCTGGCCAGTGAGACGGACACCATAGATCTTTCTGCTTACCTAGGATAAGAACCTCAGTTTTCTCACCATTCAACTTTAGGTGATTTTGGGTCATCCACGTTGAAATGTTCTTGAGGCCTTGTTTTAAACAGGAGGGTGCCAATGGGTTGGAGCTAGAAAGGGAAAGGACAATCTGGGAATCATCCACGTATGTGAAAAGAGTAAGGCCAGACTGGTCCGCAATGTCGGCCAAAGGCCTGGCATACAGGTTAAAAAGCAGTGGGCTCAGGATTGAGCCCTGAGACACCCCATGAGGTGATGCGTACGTTTTAGAACAAGCTGTAGCGGAGAAGATTTGAAAAGTGCGCAAATCCAGAAAGGAGGTTAGCCAATTGAAGGCAGAGCCACATATACCAGAGGATTTCAAGGTGTGGATAAGCGGTGTGTGAGAGATAGTGTCGAAAGCCGCACTTAAGTCCAGCAGGATGAGTGCGACTGTCTGACCTTCATCAAGAAGATGACGAAGCCTCTCCGTCACACCTAAAAGATGTAGTCTAGTCTGGAGTACACCCTATGGGCCCCGGAAAAGTACGAGTAGGTGCTTGCGTCTGGGTGCAGCCATCTCCATACGTCCACTAATCCCAGGGTGCAGACAGTTCTGGCCAGAAGAGTTGGGGTCGAGTCCCTATGCCTACCTCCTGACCTGTCCTGCGCCAGAGACATGACATTATTAAAGTCCCCCCCCCACCTGTAGAGTCTCCGATGTGTTCAGTAAAATGTCTGTGACTCCTGACAGTGTCCCGGCCTGCAGTTTTGGCGGTGCATATACGGAAATGATTGTATATTCCTGTCGTCCCCACAATCCCCGCACCCCCACCTAGGTCCCCAGAGGGTCTATCCATGTCTGCGCGACCCCAAAGGGAGGCGTCTTCTTAATCAGTATGGCTACCCCCCTAGAGCCCATGGTATACCGCGCATGCACTAGTACTCTGTAAGGCCCCCTCGCCAGGAACCCACACTTGGTGCCCTAAAGGTGTGTCTCCTGCATTAGGACAATATCTGGCCCCACCCGTTTCACATAGGCTTGTACCAGACCTCGTTTAACCTTGTTGCCCAGGCCGTTCACGTTCCAAGTCAAAATTGTTAACCACCCCCCCTCCCCCCGCCCGTATCATGGCTATCTATCTGTGTACGGGACATCGTAACATAGGTCTCTCAATAGCAGAGGATGTAAGGCTCCTGGATCCCAGGTGTGAATGACTGTCCCCACCATGACATGCTGAAACAACCCCCCCCCCCAACAAACAACCCCAACCAGAACGTTGACTCATGTAGTTCAGCCTCCCCTTTTAACCCCGAGAGAGGAGTAACTCCCCCCTCCCCCCCCCACCCACCTCCCTCTCCCAACTAGTCCCATCGCCATTCAGGACAGAGATTAGCACTTCCCGGTGAAGGTCTGTTGCCCTCTCAATCTTACCCCCAACAAACCCGCTCCAAAACCTTTAACTAGGAAACATACAGATGTATACTCTCAATCAGGTATGAACAATAAAGCACATTAAACCAGAGAACAGAGCAAATTGTATGGGGTTGTCCAACTTGCGTGCTCCCCGGCCACTGAGTCCATGTTTGGTCTGTCCAGCGCGCCTTCTCTTCACGAATCGGAGTCCGGGGGGTCCCCTTGCAATGCTCCCGCCTCCTGAACCGATTCTTGCTCCTAGTCGTTGATCGCCACTACCAAGGGGTGCAGTGATTGCTCTTCTGCATAGTCACCCTCCGAAGAAGTACCACCAGGCTCTTTCTCCCCCTCTGACCATGCGTTCCCTGCTAGGCAGCGAAATCTGGTGCCCTGCAGCCGGCCAGGGTCCAAGGAGGCTGAGCTCCGCCGCCGGATTGATCCTTGTACAGGGTAAGGGGTTGTCGCCACATTTCTGCTACCACGCGTTTTTCTCAGTCTCTGCGGCTTTGGCGACCCTCTCTGGGTTTCCAGCCTCCGCTGCCTTCCCCGGCCTCAAGTCTTGTCAGGGGGGGGCGCTCCTCCAGCCACTGCCACACGTCTTTCGGATGTGAAAAAAAATACGTTCTCTCCTTGTAGATGACTTTTAGCTTTGCAGGGAAGAGAAGCATGTACTGAATGCGGAGATCCCTCAGTTTAGCCTTCACCGCGTTGAAGGAGCGCCTCAGCTTCTGCACTTCCTTGCTATAGTCCGGAAAAATCATGATCTGCGCGTTCTCCACACGAATTTCCCCTAACCTCCCAGCTTCCCTTAAGATCATGTCTCTGTCCACGAAATTCAGGAAGCGGGCAATGACTGGCCGTGGCCTAGCCCCCACTGGCGGTTTTTCCAGCAGTGCCCGATGCGCCCTTTCTATCACAAAGCAGGTCGAGAACTTATCTTTCGGAAATGTTCGCTTCAGCCAGGAGTGCAGGAAGTCCGCCATATTGGCCCCTTCAATTCCTTCCCTAAAGCCCACATAATGTAGGTTGTTGCGCCGGGCTCTGTTTTTCTGCGTCGTCCACCTTCCACTGGAGCTTATGCGAGGATTGGAGCTCCGCCATGCCCTTCTTCAGGTCCTGAATGGTGTCCTCGGCCTCCCCTAGTCTAGTCTCTGCTGCTGTCACGCGCCCTGTTAAGTTTCAAAAGTCCTGCCGTAGAAGCGTGACCTCGGAGCCCACTTCCCCTATCTTAGTTTCCAGGGCCACACGGGACGCCTGTATGTCCTCTCGGGACGCTTGTATGGCCCCATCCATAGGGCTGTGTCTGAACGCACTCCCGGCGAGTCGGTCTCTGGGGGGAGGGGTGCTGTAGTGTAACGGTCTAGAGTTCCCTGCCGGGGGGGCCTAGGTTCTTTATCTTTCTTGCCCATGTTGCGCTGTCCGCTCTCAGGGGTTCGGCCGGGGTCTTACTATCCGCAATCCACCCCTTTTTTTGCGCCTCCCCTCCACCTACTCCAGTAGTCTTCTCAGACCGATAAAACGGCGGGCCAAGCAAAGCAGGCCCGGTATGGATGACCCTGTTGCGTCTCGCTAAGACATGGCGGCCTGGCTGTCTCTCCACTCCAGCCTCTGTACAGGGGATATGCGCCAGCTGGGTGCTCAGGAATAAGGCACCTTCCTTTCTCTCAGGCCGACCGGCTCTCTAGGCCTCTCCTCATACCATCTAGTCCTCCAGGGCCTTCCCTCTATTCAGGCTGCGCACCGACCCACGCTATCACATTGGGGCCAGGGGGGGCCCTCTCAGGCTGTTTATTTCATGTAGGGCTTCGGTGGTACTCCTTTGCCCCCTCCGCAGCTTCCTCCCAATGCTACACACTCTGCTGTCTGCCTCCTCTAGTCAGCGATCTCAGCGGCCTCTTGGTCACTCACCGCCGGGCCCGTGTCCCACCGCTGATATCCGCCTCCGGAGGCGCTGCGTCTCTCAGCCCGCACTCAGTAGCGGAGCCGCAGAACGGCCGTGGGCCCACGGCGGGCAGGGGGGACTCCGCAGCACCGCACTCCGCCCCGCCTTGCCCCAGACGTCTAGGTGCTTTCTTCAGGCCGCCCCGGCCTCAGTCAGCAATCCGGCCGGCGGGTCCTGGCCACCGCAGCTCCTCCCCCAAATGTGGGGTCTGCTGTCCGGAGCCCACGTCGAGGTCCGCAGCTGCTCCTCACTTCACCGCAGCCCCGCCGGCAGATCAGGGGACACTCCGCCGGGACCTTTCAGCCCCTCACTGCCGCTGGTGTCCTCGGCCACGCCGCTTCTCCTCCCAACGTTACTGCGGCGCCATCTTAGACGCTTCCCCGTGGCCTGTGCTCCAGCCTCAGTCGCCACCAGTTTCAGGTACTCCATGCCGCTTTCTCACTGCCGCCTGTCCCCAGATCGTGTGGGGACCCCCAGAAGTATGTTTAAATCACATAAAGGGACCGCTGGCCACCAGTTAGTGCGTCGGATCTTTTCAGCATGCCGGAGCAGCAGAGGTACACGTCCTACTCAGCCATGTTGCTGGCCAAGCCCCTTACTGACACAGTGTTGGGCACTTGGGCTAAACCATGCCCTGTCCCTCCAGTCAACTCACAAGTCGCACTTCACTGTAGACTTGCTCCAAGCGACGCATAATTTTAGACCTAGCACCCAAAACCGGAGAGTTTGGTGATACAGGAGTCCACCAGTAAGTATATTTGAATGCATTTTCAACCACTCCCCTATGACAGGGAGGCGAAAGAAGTGGAAAATTTCGGCAAGCATATGTTGTCCTCAGCTAGTCTTACCCTCAGGTCAATATGAGCTGTCTACTGAGGTGTTATACCCATGCACCTTGGGCCATGGTGAGTAGGCTCTTACCTGTGGTTCCAGAAAACCTATGACATTCACTAGCCAAACCATTCAAGATTGGATGCTACCAAATTTGTCAATCTCTCCGGCCTGGACATCACAGATTGTCTAGGCAGGCCTATGAGAAATAGCGAGGCGATTCGACGCCACCCATGAATGATGGTTCACAGGCTTCTCCAGAGCCATTTAGGCGTCCTTAATGGACATGCCTTTCAACGGCTACCACATGTTAAGGGAAAAAGCTCAGTCGGCCCTGGAGACTTTTAAAGAAAGCTCAGCCATGGTACATTCTCTGGGCCTCTCAATTCCAGTATGGCAATCTCCACAACAATGTAATCCTTTTAGAGGATAACAGGGGCCTGATGTATCGACATCGCCAGCCCCCTATAACCCGCAAAACAAGACAGCAGGCTTTTCATCCTTTTGAGCTTGGGCCATGGTTCAGCAGACAGTGGCTTGGCCATCAGGCACAACACTCCTCCCAAGTTTCTGTCCCTCGTGCAACAACTGCAAAACCTCTTTAGTGAACCCATAGCCACTCACAACCATCTGGTGAGAGGCAGGACAGCCACTTCCTGCATGTTAGATAAGACAGCGTAACCAGAAATGGGTCCTGCAGATTGTCCAATGGGGCTATGCCCTGCCATTTCTTTTCAACCCATCACACCTGCCACCTACAGCTGAAGGCATGTCGGAGGACCACCGGTTCATCTTATGTCAAAGTGCAGGCTCTTTTGGCCAAAGAAGCCATAGAGGGTACAGACCTCAGAAGTGATGACTGAGTGTTATTCCTGCTACTTTATTGTGCCAAATAAGAACGAAGGCCTTTGCACTTTCCTGAATCTTCGCCTTCTTAATGCCTTTCAGCGCAAAGTAAAACTATGCTCGCCTTGGCCCAAGTTCTATTTGGCCTGGATCCTGGAGACTGTATGTATATTTTCACATCAACGTCCAAAAAGCCTCTAGGAGCCACCTGTGATTCACAGTGGGCCACAAGCACTTTTAGTCTTCCATGCTCCCTTTGGGGCTCATCTGTGCCCCTTGGGTGTTGATGAAAATGATCGCTGCACATCTGCAGAGATCAGGGTTACCAGTCTTCCTCCAAGTCAGTGGCTGGCTATCGAAGGCAGGCTCACCACAGTTGGTTGCGCACCACCTCCAGACAATGGTTAATTACTTGACATCTCTGGGGTTCTCAAACAATCTGCCAAACTCCCACCCGAGTCCTTTGCAAAAGCTTCCTTATATTGTAGCCATCCTGGATATGATGTGTTTTCGAGCTTTTCCTGCAGACCAACGAGTCCAGTACATTCGGACTATGATCCCAGTGTTTCAGCCACCTCTATCCTAGATCACATTAAGGATGGCTTTAAGGCTTCTTGTCCTACTAGAGTCCTACATCCTTCTCACTGACTATACTATATCGCAAGTACAAGCTTTCCAGCGGGAACTGAAGTCTTAGTGGGCCCAGCACCCAGAGAACCTGTCCGATTCCATCCAGGTGTCGGAGGAGACTGTAAAATATCTGCAGTGGTGACTGTTGGACTGCAATTGTACCAGCGACAGACCCCTTTGCCTGCCCCACCCAAAGATGACTATGGTGATAAATGTGTCACTACTGGGTTGGAGAGGTCATCTGAAAGGGGTGGAGATCAGAGGATTGCAGCAGAGCACTGCCTCAACATCAACTTGCTGGAAGATCAGGCGATTCACTTGTCTTTGAAAGCCTTCCTGCAGTTCATCAAAGGGAGGCTGGTGCAGGTTGTCATGGACAACTCCACTGCCATGTTGTACTGCAATAAACCGGGTAGGGTCCAGAGGCCCATGCCAGGGGACTCTAGTCCTCAGGAGATTTCCTGGTGGGTCACTACCTGACAATATCTTTAAATGCCAGAAGGGATGCACTCAGTAGGCGACTGCATCCAGAGGTGCCACTGGACATCTTCCAACAGTGTGAAGAGCCCTGGCTAGATATGTTCGCTACTGGGCAATGTCTGCACTTTTACGCACTGGAGTTTCCCTGAAAGGTCTCAGAGACTAATCCCGCATAGAGTGGAGCACAGAACTGCTGAATGCCTTCTGCTGCTACCTCAGGTCCTGAAGAAGATCAGCAGTTACCAGGCTCAAGTCATACTAGTGGCATCGGCTTGGACCAGGAAACTGTGGTTTTTGCCCCAGCAAGAACTTGCTCTGGGCACAGTTAAGTTACTTATTGCTCTTACAGCCTTTTTACTTTTGCCAGACTTACTACCCTTGATCAAATCCCCAATTGTTATGTGTTTTCTAAAAAGTTTGCAAACTAGATTTCAGCCAAACACCCTTTTTAATGCCCCTGTGGGACATAAGCTTAGTCCGCACCTTTCTGATGCTTATCCCTTTCGAACCAGTGCGGAGTTGTTCATTGTCCCTACTCACCATAGAAACAGTCTTCTTGGTGGCGATCACGTCTGCATTCCGGGTAAGTGAACTTCAGGCCCCTTCAGTCTCCTTATACTACTCAACGGGCTCCTGGACGACGCACCTGCGTGCCGGTTTGGGCATCGAGGCCATTGACGGTTGCTTGGCGGCCTTCTCTTCCACCCCTAACTATTTTCTCTACTGATGAGGGAAGTTATCCCGAAACGCGAGCCATGTCTCGGGCGACATTCAAAAACCTGGGACATGTATCGGGTCTAGAGATCATCAGTTCAACAAGTACCTACTTTCACCCACTGGGGTGAACCACTCAAGAACTCCATGTACCAGAGTCCCTAGGGGCGATCCGGAGGAGGGGCTAGCGGTGTGGGGTCCATTGCGATTGTTTATACCATTTTCCTGGATAACTGGTGCAAAGTAGTCTATCTTCAGTCTTACTGAAGGTGGTGATGTCTTTTCACATTGGAGAAGCTATCACACCACCAACATCTTTGATTTCCTTCATCCCTCGAAAGAGGCAGATAGACTCCATTGTCTGGATCCCAAAAGAGCGTTCAGCCTTTACCTTGATTGTACCAAGGGTGATCAGCTGTTAGTGGCATTAATTGTAACGCAAAAAAGAGCAAGGTGATGTAGAAACGGATCTCTCAATGAATAATCCTCTGCATTATGATCAGCTACTCATTGGATAAGAAGCAGCCTTCAGAAGGATTATGGGGTCAATCCGCCAGAGCTGCTATCACTGTGGTAGCACACAGAGTGGCTGTCCTGTATATTTGTCAGGCATCTACATGGGCATCGGTGCACCCTTTCACAAAGCACTACTGCCTCAACAGTCCAGTCCATTGAAATTGGCATTTTGCCCGCTCAGTCCTGTAGGACTTTTTAGTTTGAGCCTTTCCACAGATCCACCACCTTGGGAGGTACTGCTTTTGTATCTATTCACAAGGTGAGGAATCTGCAGTACGAAGTAACCATCAGAGGAACCTGTTACCTTCCTTCTTAAACAATCTTTATGGTGGATACTGTATTTAACTGCTGATTCCTCACTTCCGTCCCACCTCCCTATTCTGTGATATTGTCTCTTCCATTTAAAAAGATTCCAGTTTAGGAATCCGCACACTGATTTTTCAATTGGTAAGTCGACTCAGAGTCTGATGCTGAAATGAAAGATACACGTCCGCGCACATGGGTGGCATCTAAATGCCGCTCCGTTCTTCACTTCAGGAAAGGAATGCTGTAGACACTGCCGCACTGCGTTACTTCTTAGTGCGCTGGAGCACTGCTTCGAAATTTCCAGCTCCAGTTTGGTTCCTAGGGATATTCATAATCTAGGGATATTCACAATGTAGTAATCTATAGTCAAATATAGTATTCACCAGTAGGATCATAACCGAAGGTAAGTAACTTTCTCAATATAGAATATGGGTTAACCCAGTGGGAAGAGGAGACTACTTTCGTTAATTAAGCCTCTGGGCCGATTTTGCTTTTACACCTTCTTACATAAATTTCTTAAGAAGCTCCATCTTCTCAAGCCACTCATCCCGGAACCCTTTTTAAGATCACTTTTTCAGAATGCTATGCAAGCTTTGGCGTAGCAGGCTTAGGATGACCCCTCATAATTACTATTAATGTCACAAGTAGTTACTGGGCTTATTATGATCCTCCTGTTGACTTAAGTTTGCAAAATGTGATATGGTAGATAAATATATGAGCAATGCTTCAAATTATTTTAAATTCGAAGGCAAGTTGTCTTATTTGTCACCACATCTATAGCATTCCCAGAAAATGTTGTATCGTCTTGAAACTACTAAAATAAGTCTTTGTTTTGAACTAATAAAACGGAGCTGCATTTTCAATGCCTGCGACTGGAAGGAGGACCAGTAACAATTTTGCTACTTGGCAAAGTCCCTTTTAAAGTGTTATAAGGAATTTTCACAAGTTATTTGCTTTTTTGGAATAACATGCTTTGCTTCTCAATGATCATTGTTTTATGGGCACATTCAGCGTTTGTGGACCTATAAGGTTCCCCTTTATGGTAGCCACCTGCTGTTCTTGTGTGTTCTGTAAAAGCTGTGCAAAAATACACAATGATGGTGGAGCAGAGTATGGAATGTCTCAAATGCAATCATGGAAAATGGAGCCAGCTCCATTTCTAACAGATGATCATGTAAACAAGCACTACATTCTTCAGTTTCTTAACCCTCTTCTTTCATTAAACTGCGAACAGGTTCAACCATGAACTCCTTTTTGGTGTGTCTGTCAAGCACCTGAACAAGGCAGAACGTCTGGTTTTCGGAGACTCATTGATGACACACGCCATGCTCATCACTGCGGTCACAGAAAAGGTAATTATGCCCCTACTAACCACGAGATCATTTGCACATATGTATTTTAATAGTTCTGCCTGCGGTTTATACAGTAATGAGACTCGCTGACTCTGAGGTCCCTGTCTTGCTGATGGTTGGTTTGAGTATGCGCCGCGAGTGAGCGGTAGGGCCTCTGTCTTGACCGCCATTTCTTTGCCCTCATGTGCCAGCCTCATAGCTGATTCTGTGCATTGTAGAAATACTCCTATCCAACAGCGTGTATTATCTAGCCATCTGTCCTTCCGCTCATTGTGCATGGAGAGGGTTGGCATACAGTCTTCAGCCACATGGTTCATGTGCTAAAGGTTTGTCCACCTGTGACCTACAAGGTAGAGGAAATCAATATCTCATGTGCTGTTCCCTCAAAGTACGATCATGAATGCAGCGAGTGCAGTTGTTTTTAGTACTCTAAAGGCAGTCACCAAAAACAGTTTTAAGACCTGAACAGAAAATTGTCAGATTTATTTTTTTGAGACTGATTATAGCGGGTTGTGATGGTTTGTTCAATGTCTCGCTGAGTAATGTTGACAGGTCGTGGTCTCTTATGGTAAAGGCAGCTCCAGGACTTTTCATTTGTTTAGCATCAGTGTCAGGTCCTGCCTTATCTCAGTACCATCAGATTGATTATTGGCTATTTCCAGATGGTTGAGCAGGGAACCATTGGACTGATGTTTCTGGATAACGAAATTGTGAAGACATAATCCATAAGAAACAAAAGTTACTTACTCATTTAGTAGACAATAAAGTTTAGAGTGCTTTGTATCCTACTTAAAGCTTTGTGAGGCTGTAAACCTGGGCATGCAACTCTGGGTTGATAATTTGTACATGCTTTACATACTGCTTACACTCTGTTCATGGTTTACCTTATAACGCTGTGTTCCGCTTCCACTAAAAGTACCCCTTGTGCTGCCATAGAAATAATTAAGTCCGTCTTCCAGCAATGATGTATTCATAGCCTAATATGCTATGTGGAAAATGTACATAGCCCTTGACCGATCATGGATAGTCCAGAGATGATTGGATTCGCAGGGCAGTGTCTTGGAATGGTTGCAGCAGGTGCACATTTGACCTGCGCCGGAGTTTATAGAGGCCTTTATTGCAATCTAATGACAACAACTTTGATCTGGGTACACTATTTGCTTTAACAGATTAATTACACTTGCAATTAAGGTTTGTAATTATGGTTGCTAAAATTGCTAAATTTGATTTCCAGGTGTTACTAGTAAGTGAGCTCAATGAGTGTGTGTGAAAGTCAATCTCCACATTGGGGGGGGGGGGTGCTTGTTTGGAAGTAGGTAGGTTTGGGGCTTGGTGAAATTAAGTAAAGTAGCCCGCTCTAATCTTTCTTGACTCAAGATTCTTAGCCACTGCAGATTGTCAATAGGCTGCAAACCGTTTGCTTCCAATTTTCTTTTTTAACTGCCCCAAAATCGGAACTTCTTACCAGCATGCAGTACTTTAGGATTGTGCATATTTCTACATGCCCATCTCAGAAAGCAGTAGAAAATGTCTAAGATTCATCATTGTGGGTCGCAAATACGGATACAAAACCAGGTGCAGTTTTCAAAAATTCACAAGGTGGTAGCAACTCGCTGTACATCTCCGTTCATACCTGAACTTCAGAAAAAAATCATAAATTCATATGGTCAGATCATCCTAATCAGTCTTTTAGCTATTTGTGCTCTGGTATTATATATCAAAGCATGAAGCCCCTATTTACTCCTCATACAGTTTGGTAACCTGATATTGTAAAAATATTTTTGATTACATTCTTTTAAGTAATTTTAAAAGTGAACATAGACCGGTTTATTGCAGCAATCCACATTTCGTTCTTGTCGTGTAAGGCATCAAACTAAATGTTTTACAACATATTTAGGGATAAGATAGAATATTTGCGAATCAATATAAATACCATTAAGGAAATACATCAATTTACATTCTGCAAATAATCCCTCCATTTACCTCCAATCTTGGCATGCTTTTTTTTTTTTTTTTACACCCTCATGCTCTGTATATGGATTCTTCGGCTGTGCCACAAAAGTCCATTCTTCTTATCCATTCCCTCCTCAATGTGGGGCTGGCTCTGCTGGCCAGTGTTTAGCAGTGTTTCTCTTGGCTATCAATAGCCCCATTGCAACAAGAGTTCTGATGCTAATTGTCTCCCCTCACCGTTGCCCCCTCCCCCACAGCTCATTCATAATGCCCAATTACATCATTGGGCTGGTCATGCTACCTCCCACCGTTCCCCCGGAGTATTTGCTATCTCCTGCCAGAAATTGGGTTATAATTGAACATTGCCAGATTACATGAAATATGTGGACCTAGAATTTTTACATCGTGGGCATAGAGGGTCTAAGACTTTGCCCATCTTCCACAGACAGACTGGTGGGTTATAATTAGGCCTACGGAGATATTTAAACTAGATCATTCTGAGGTGAGACGAAGTCGGCAAGGTTCTTGCTGCTATTTTTGGCTTCTATTCACACATCATCATCCATTGGTCCAGTCTTCTTCCCATTTTAACTTAAGGGCAAGTAATGCATCTGGGGAGTTAACCTGTAATGAGCAGTATAGTCTTGAGACACTTATCTCCCAATTCCTCAATTACAATATTGGCCTCCAATGGACTACATTCTGGGACGGCCTCAATTTTACTATCATTATGTTCTAGGGAATGTCTCAATTTGAAATAGCAGACTAACTGGGACTTTTGTAGCTGAAACTCCTCCCCCAACTCTGTGTATGATTTCAGGGGGCGCTGAGACAATTCCCCCCCATCCCTCACCCTACCACACCCCAGTCTAGCTTTACGATCAAATCCTGTGCATTAAACACAGCCAATTGTGCCATATGGGACATTTCTTGCTTTAGCTGATTGAGCAAGGGGATAAAGTTCAACTCCCATCCTTTGTTTGTGTGATCTTCATTCATAGCTAGATTTCTAAAGTGGTCACCCACTTTTCTCATGAGGGTATCTCTTAGACTATGAGGATACTTTCCTGAAAGAATTACATATGTGAGTGTCCCCCAATTCATCCTCCATACGAATGTGTCCCCATAAATGTCTAATAAATGTCTATAATGTGTGGGATCAAGGTATTCAGCTGCTGCAGAAAACAAGGAATATATTGGCCTCATATAGGGGCTTTCAATCCTCTTGACCTATAGTTCAAAGAAATCCACTTCTTAGTGTGTGAATCTACTCACAACCATTTGGCCAAAGGGACTATCACCAGGCCAAACGGACGAGAGTAGATAGCCCTGACAAGTGCCCCATTCAATAGGGAAAGTGTCTCAGAGCACCTCATCTACTCTCACTTGGGCCTTAGGGGCAGCATATACAGTTTCAATATACCACAGAAATTGGGATCCAACATTTATCTTATGCCGCACTTGAAACATATATCTATGAGTATGACACCACTACAGTCTCACAGTTCCTCTGTGTGATCCAATATAATATTGAGGTGCATTAAGCAGTGTCTGATGCTACTGTTTGCCTTGAATCCTTTTTGATCTTCTCACACCAGTGGATGGATCCCTCTGAACAAACTAATCACGAGGACCTTGGCCGAAGTTTTTGTTTCTATGTTATAAAGGAAGATGGGTCGGTACTCTCCACACTCCTCTGTGGGCTTAATTGGTTTCGATGTAAGTGCAATTGTGGCACCTCGAAAGTCATGTGGGAGCATAGTTTCATTATGGGCTTCCTTGTATAATTCTCTGAGGTGAGTTGTCAAAAATGATAAATATTGCTTGAAAGATTTCCCCTGGGACACTGTTGGGGGTCAGGCATCTTACTGGCTAGCATTGCCATCATTACATTTTGGGTCCCTTCCACCATTATTGGGCCATCCAAGTCACTCCAGTCCATTT
This sequence comes from Lissotriton helveticus, assembly GCF_964261635.1. Taxonomy (NCBI): domain Eukaryota; kingdom Metazoa; phylum Chordata; class Amphibia; order Caudata; family Salamandridae; genus Lissotriton; species Lissotriton helveticus. The sequence goes on along the minus strand of NC_136061.1, from coordinate 354,298,326 downwards.
TTTATAGAATGTGAATCGGGCGATCTTCACATATAATATTCTTGTTTTCAAGCATGGGGGCATTTGTAATAAGCCGCAAAGTTATTTCTTAATGGATTCCACAGAAGTGACGTACTATCCTTAGCTTTTCATTGATGGAATTATCCAGATCATGTTATTTTTATTAGCAAGCCAATATAGCCACTTTCCAGATTTGTTGCCCATTTAATGTATTCGGCTTAAGGTACCCAGTCAAGACTTTCTTGCTTCCCTATACATTTTTCCTTCATCTCTACCCTTTGCAATTCCAACTGTCTCAAGTTGTCTGGATCCACCCCTTTTACTAGCCCTCATTGCAAATTAAGATTATTTTCTATTGCCTAAGGCATTGCTCCTCTCTAATTTTGTCCCTAATACAAATCATAATGCAGCCTCTGATAATTGTTTTAAATGCCTCACAAAGGGTGATTCTAATCTAGACATTGTCATGGCGCATCTCCAAAGGTGCCATGTTTTCTCCTGTAAGCTCCCAGCCATTGTGGATACATTTGCCTCTCCTAATCAGTGCTGGGTGTTTCCCAAGAGCCCTTAGATCGTTTATTGCATTCAAGTAGTTCCTGAAGTCAGCCTGATGTATCTTGCATTTGGTCAATAAATGAACAATTTCTGGATATGGAATGTTTGAAGGAAGTTATCGTTCTTAGTATTGAGCATATTCCTTTATTTTGTAAATATCGGTATTACTATTATTATATGAGGTTGTGTTGGCTTTCAGGGCATTTAAGAACTTATTTTGCCTATTCCTGTGGACCATCTCATTGAGCATCCATGTGTAAAGAAATGTAAGAGGCTTACCTTGAGGCTCATCATTATAGTCTTTTACACCAGAGAAGTACGACGATGTTTAACACTGGCACGGCTCAAGGGAATCAAGCGTCTTCCAGAGTGGGGGAATGTGTGAAGTGAGCCAGATGTGTGCTCTAAAATAGGAGTGGGGATAGTGCAGGAAGATAAGCATTTTTCTATGAAGAGATGCATATTTTGCTCATACGTAAAAGCATAAAATATTGGATGAATATATTTTGGTGTTGACTTGCATGGCTGCTTCTTGTAATGTGAAGAATAGAACAAATTACCCAGCGTTGAACAACCAACGTTTGATCAAGACAGACTACACAGGTGCAAGACAGTTTATTGGATAGAAATAAGAGCTCTCACAACAGTCCATAAATATAGCAAGTCTAAGAAATCTGCGGAGGGAAACAGGTTTAAGAAATGTGTGAAGAGGTGGGATTTCACATAATTGCCATAAGACGTTTGGAAGGGAAGAATTGGATTCGTAAGTGGACGGAAAAAGACATGTTATAGATTTGGGAGCGATACATTTATGTCTGGCCTTTGAGATGGCTTTAGCTGCTTCATGGCACTATTATTTTTCCAAACAAATCATACTGAATATACATACATCGAGAGGCTATTGGTTAGCAGGCTTCATCCATTGGTCTGTAAAATTGTCGTTTGTGTTCTCCAGCAGTGGATCTCGCATAGATTTACTTCTCAAAGGAGCCCCCTTCGTCAAGCTGGACAACCCACGAAAAATTCAACAGCAGTAAACTCTGTTAAATGGCAATAAACCCAGCGACAGTTTGTTTAGTAGCATACCTGCTTCATTTGAAACAACCCACATTTCAGGCTTTCAGGTGGAAGTGCTGAGTTCCCTACAGGCTCTCAGAGGCCACCATTGGTCTTAAGATCTCAAAACGATGACTGGATTTTTACCTAAATGTGGTCTTCCCTAGACTTCAGCCTTCTCCAGAGTCAGATTTAATAAACTGTCACTTGTTTGTGAGAGTTGATCCTTGGATCATCTGGCCCGCACGGGACACCACCACCAGAGAAAAATAAAGAAAAAAGAACTCTCTTCAAGTTCTGCACTGATGGTATGCGAAATAAGATTTATATGGATGCATTTATTGCCCCTATCCTTCTCACAGACCTTATTGTGATACATCAAGACTTTTCCTAAAAAAACATTTGACAGAAAAAGGACGCTGGTCCTATATGTTCTCCTTAAGAAGAAACCTGTTGTTCTTCCCATCGGACAATTCCCAGAAAAGTGCTTCTGCTCCAAACTTTTCCGCAAACACAGTGCATAGGAGGATGAACGTGGATCTCCCTCTACAGGAATTCACAACTAAAACACCCACATCTGCCTCCACAAAGGGTAAAACTAAGCCGATAAGACTTCAAAAAAAAGACCAAGGACCAGCATGCACAGAAAATGGTACGAAAACCCAGCTCCTGTTATTTGTCCCACCTAAATATCTTACAAAGAGGCTACCATCAATGACAATAAAAAAGCCATATTCAATTGACCCACCTACTCCAAGTTAGAGACTGATTTCAGTGACCTAAGGCAGCCTCAGATACTGCCTTTAGAACTGCACAGCTGGTGGTACGCTACTTTTCAGAGTATGAAGAACAGGATTATGAAAAGGAAGGAAATGACCCAGAATTTCAACCGCAAGGTTACGGAGTATGATTCTCGAGAGGTTCTATCACAGGGCTGCAGAAAAGGTTATGACAATTCATACACACCCAGACATCCGTATGATCTAAGTGCCAGTTTCTTTCATGACCACACTACAGCATTAGCTTGACTCCTATCGGAGACTGGCCTCTCAGCTTCAACATCATTAACCTTCACAGGGCCTCTGCAGCCACAGGTTCAGCATATATTGCATTCATAGTTCCCATGCCACCTTCTCCGTGGCTCCTCACCCATTACCTTTCAGATATATGGGAGGTTAAGTCTTCCCCAAGAGCAATCGCCACATGGGTCATGGGGAAGAAGAGGGTGATGTTGTGGAGAATGAGCAAGAGTATGACTGTAACAGCCAGTTTGAAAAAAAATTAAGAGATTTCATCCTTCCTAAAGAGGGAAATAAGACAACCTCCCCTGCCCCACCCCTTACCCCCCGCACAGCTCAGTCCTTTATCATGTCTGGAGGCAATTGCTAAAGCTCATGCCAAGTAGACAGCAGTACAAGCAGTTATACTGTGCCTTAAAATGAAGTACAGGGCACCCAGTACTGCACCATCAAGCTTAACTGGACTCCTAAAGCCAAATTCAGTCTAAGATCCTAATTACACCAGGTCACAGCCCCAACCCATGATTGGTATAAGGCGCTCAATAACATGGGCTGTTGCGTCACTTAAATGACGGCTGCTTAAATAAAGAGGGCAAACGCACTCGTCATCCTAGGCTGCTGTGACTGCCAGACGTGGCAAGACATTTCACCTCTGATCAAACTGATCCCTCAGGATGAAAGGAAATGGGCTAGTGCCGTTGTGAAGGAAGGGGCTAGTTCTTCGGCTGCCATCATTGATGCAGGGACAGACATGTCATTTTGCAACCGCTCAGAAGAGCAGTGGTGCTCAGGAGACTGGATTGGCTGAGGTCCACCTTTTTCCATGCCGAGATGGAGCCTCAAATACTTGACATGGCAGTTGATAGAAGCACCCTGTGAAACAAACGTGGGTGATTCACTACCAGGTATTAATACTGATACGGCAAGCTCTGTAAGAGCTCTGCAATATAGATTTGCTCCTTCCGCACAGATTGGTGACTCTAGGCTTACAGGGGAGGTTACCACCATTCCAGCAGGCAATGTCCTCAATATTTTTCTCTCAACAATCTAGTTATGACAGAGGCCAAGACCATCAAGACTACAGCAAATTGGCAGGGTATAAGGAGTAATCAAGTAAACAACGAGGACTGGCCCACTATGTTAGAGTGATGGAACCTTATTAGTATTCCATGTCACCTGTAAGTATAGCTGTGTCAGCTGGGCACAAGCAGTCTTTGTTTAAAAACCCCTCACACACCAACCTGGTTGGTGTCATGCTTCATCATCGGGGTCCAACCAGGCAGCCGAGTGGAAGGCGCGCCTGTGGGTTACAGGCACCTTCAAGGAAGCGTAAAAATCCTGTAGGAAGGAAGAACAAACAAAGCACACCTGTGTGTTAAGAGGATTTCTGCAAGAGTGCGTACGCTATATTGCAACAGGTGTTTTATGGTGTGCATGGTGGTTGCTGCTATCAAGGAAAACAGGTGACAGTGGGTAGAGCACAGTATGCTGTGAGTGCTACCATGCCTGTGCTATGAACTAATACGGTGGCGCTGTGGAACCTGGTGGGTGTTCTCAGTAACTTAAGTGCCCCCAGTGTCTATGCCATGGTGGTGTCGTCACCTATGGCGAATGGCCCTTGCGCCACCGAGGTGTCGAGTACAGGCTGCATAGGCTCGTGTTCTCAAATGCGCATCAAGTGCGCTTTCAAATATGCTGTTTACAGGGAGACTCACATACATTTAAAAATTACGTAGTGACAGACATACATATAAAAATTATCTGGTGAAACACACATACAATTAAAAGAGTAAGCGCCAATAATTACATCGCTATTGGGGAAGGTCCAGAGGATCGGGGCACAGGGGGAGGGAGTCACTCCTATCACTATCTGGGGATAAAGGAGGAAAGTCGTTGTCAATACCCCCCTTGTATGAGGAAGGTAAGGCTGACGCCGTGCAGGCGAAGGTTAGGCTAACACCGTGCTAGCGGCGGCTATTATGGCGGAGGCGAGGCCATACTTGTGACTGTAGAGAGCTCCGCTGTCAACCTATTCTGTGGTCCTCTGTGGCCCGGCTGGTGTGGGGCGGCGGGCAGCATCCGATTAAGAAGCGGCCATCACCAGAGGCTTGGGGGAGGCGCGTCAGTACCGCGCGTGCGCAGTGTCCCCGGAGTGTGTGAGCATGCGCGCCAGGGGACAGAGGTCCTAAGCAGTTGCGCAATGCTCGTTACGGCGTCCCTAGCTAGTGAGGCAGGGCGCCGGTTCTCGGCTGCTGCGAGCCATTGTTGGAGTGGGCAAAAAAATTAATATATAATTTTTATAGGAAAACACATATTCAGAGTGTGTGGATTTATATGAATAAAGTAACCTTAAAAGACATAAAAACGATCACAAAGGATCTAATATGTTTCAGCAAAAGGGAGAAAGAGCCTGTCGAAAGGTATTACTATCTACAGGCACCTCAGTACTGTCGCCACAATTATTGACTCCAAAGACCAGGGGAAGACTGGTGCAGATAAAGGAAGTGGTGCAAGGGTAAGAGAACGGCAATTATACATCTTATGCAGCTATGAGTGCATCAAGAAAGGTCGCAAAGGGAACACATATACTGCGGGTAGTGACATGGTGATGTGTCTATGTACATGGACTCTATTACCATTAGTCTTACCCCGTCAAGGACATAAGGGTTCTGGAAGGGACAGTCCTGATAAGTGCCACTAGACTGGTGGTCTATGAGTGGAACAGTGGTTAATGGTTACTTAGACTGTTCCATGGTATGTTGTCATTCAGCCCAATCTGATGGGTGGATAGACGGTAAACCCAACGCTGCTCCTTGTTAAGAAGTTTCTCTTGAATGTTGGGACTGCTGGGAATCAACGCTCTCAATCACCACCCATCGCATGTCATTTGTGTTATGGCCCATTTCCAGAAAATGGTTGGTGAGTTTGGTGGTGTTTTTCTTACACCGGATGGTGCTACGGTGCTCACATATTCGGGTCTTGATTTTCCTGCTTGTCATTCCGATATACCATAGGTTGCACGGGCAGGTGATGCGGTAGATCACATGTGTGCTGTTGCAGTTGGTGTGACTGCGCAATTCCCACTGTTTCCCTGGTTCAAGGGACAGGGTTTTTGTGGTGCTGGTGAGGTGGCAGACGCTACAATCTCCACATGCATAGTGTCCTGTGACATTGGGAAGGCCCCATATGTTGGTGATTGTAGGTTTGGATGGCGGTAGGTGTCTGGGTCTTGTTGACACGATTGCGTCCCTTATAGACCTGGCTTTTTTGTGCGAGATCAGAGGGGGGTCCCATTATAATTTTCCAGTGTTTATGATGTTCCAGTGCTTCCGTATGATTTTTGATACATGGATGGACACTGTGTTGAATGTGGTCACACAGGTAAGGGGCAGGGATGTAGTTTCCCTGGTACCAGTTTCAATCAGCCTATCCCGATTCTGATTCCTTGCACGCTTCTGTGCCTTTTCCGTGATTCTTTTCGGGTACCCTCGTTGTCTGAGCTTCACACTAAGGTCCTTGGCCTGTTCTTTGAAGTCCGCGGTTTCGCTGCAGTTGCGTCTAAGCCTCAGAAATTGGCCGTAGGGAAGATTTTCCCTCAGCGGCCGGGGGTGAAAGCTGAAAAAATGTAACAATGAGTTGCGAGCTGTTGGTTTAAAATGAGTTTTGCTTTTGAGTAGGCCTCTGGATGCTTCTATATCTAGGTCCAGAAAAGTGGTTTTTTCTGCATTGAAGCTATAGGTGAATTTCAAATTGCGGTCACAGGTGTTGAGCCATTGACAAAAGTTGGATAGTGATTCTGTGTTTCCCTCCCAGATCATGAGGATATCATCAATATACCTCTTGTAGAACAGAATCTACGGGAATTTTGGTTCGTTGTTATTGAACAAATTTACAGATTCAAAATGGTGTACACATAATCCTGCTATGCTCGGGGCAAAAACACTCCCCATGGAAGTGCCATATGTTTGTAAATACAGCCTGTTTTCGAATTCAAAGAAATTTTCTTTGAGGGCTAGTTTGGCACAGTCCCATATGAATTTAGGAGAAGTGCGATATGGCCAAGCAGTGTTAGCCAGGGCAGTTTCCAGTACTGTTAGGGTGTCGTCCTGTGGTAAGCTGGTGTAAAGGCTTTCCACGTCTAGGCTGACCAGCAAGGAGGTGGCAGGGTTGTAGCTCCTTTCACCGTCTTTTTCCATACACCTTAGCGAGTGTGTTGGAGATTGATACACGTGGCTTTTCCTTTTGCCACTCTCACCCTGGTCCTGAAGAAAGTCCCGCTCAATCTCTACAGGGACTGAAACATGTAGACCGTCATTAAGCCAACTTAGTAATCTTAATTTTTTTACTACTCGTTGCAACACATATTTTTTTAACTGACACCCTGGGCCGCCACTAATAAATTATCAGGCAAGGATTCCCAGAGGTGTATTTTAACATTCACCTTCATCTACTTCACACTATTGCACGACACCCGCTCCGCTGTAGTCAGGCATTGAAGCACAACCAGGCGGCACTCGGCTGCCTGGTTGGACCCCGATGATGAAGCATGACACCAACTAGGTTGGTGTGTGAGGGGTTTTTAAACAAAGACTGCTTGTGCCCCGCTGACACAGCTATACTTACAGGTGACATGGAATACTAATAAGGTTCCATCACTCTAACATAGTGGGCCAGTCCTCGTTGTTTACTTGATCATACCCCAGGGGTAGGGACTCGCCCCTCTTAACCCTTGCTCTCCATTTTGTTTATTCTAGGGTATAAGGAGTGCCTCTCCATCCTGCTCCTCAGATACCATTAAGAGAACATGACTTGTTAATGCTGCCTATTATTCTACACTCCCATGTCGTTTCAAGCTATGCTATAGGGGTGAATTTCCAGTTTTGCTGACACATTGGCATAGCTTACTCCTCAAGGCAGGCTGCTCCAAATCATGCAGTCCAAGCATATACTGGATTTTCTGGAAAAAACTCCCAATCATCCACCCAGGAGAGAGCACCATCTGCACCTGCAGAAGTTACAGCATGAAATTCTTCTTCACCTGTCTCAAATGAACTGTGCCAGTAGTTCTGCCAACCATTGTCTAAGATGCTTTTCCGATCGCATGGTTTAGCATCTTCGCCTATGTCTTTCTGCCATTTTACCCTCATTCCCTGCTGATGCAGGCAAAGTTTGACCACAGCTCATTGATGCTGAGTGACTCAAAGTTGGCAGCATCAGTTGTGGTACAGCAGTCTGTTAAGAGTGTCACAATATCCACCGATACAGTTCAAGAACCATCCAAGGCTTTTCTCCAGACAAAACCGAAATGTCCACCACCACAACCTGTAGTCACTCAACCTGAAAACCTGGTTCCAGACTACTTAGAGTTCGGTCATCTTGACATTTCTGTCCACTGCAAGGAATTGAAGGGACAGGTATGAGCACCTGTTACAATAAAAGCTTACAGCACTAAGTTGGGAGCACTTTAGTGTCTGGTGTATGTCTAAAAGATGTAATCCCATCTCGATGCAACCCCATCAGTCACTGACGCACCTACTGCATCTAGAGCAAAAAGGCTTTAAATAATTTGTCAGATTTTACTTGGCCGCAATATCAAGACTTAGGAGGACAATCAGTGCTTTATCATTATTCTGCCAGAGAATCATCACATAATTCAAGAAGTGCCATCTCAAACTTTTCCACCAATGAGATGCCTTTAAGTACTATGGGAGCTGAATACACTGTTTGGTCAGCTGATGCTGCCTCCCTTCGAGCCGATTTCATAGCGCACATCTCATGTACCTCTCTTGATACAATATTGCTGATAACTTTTAATTCAGCCAGGAGAATTGGAGAGTGTCATGCTTCCACCGTAAAGAACCAATAACTTCAGTTAACAAAAGGTCTCTTGCCCTTCAGCTTTCAGATCATACCCAAGTTCTCCTCGGATTTTCATCTAAACAAACCTGTCATTGTTCGCTGCTTTTTTGGGAATCCATCCATACCAGGGAAAAGATCCTTACAATCGTTGGATAGGTGCAGATGCATAGAGTTCTCTATGGACAAAGCCAAAGACACGTACTTCTGACCAGTTATTTTTCAGCAAGCCATACAGAGAAATTACTTGCTGGCTGTCAGCTTGCTCGCCTTTTGTCACCGTATAAAGGTTTCCGGGCAGAGTTTTGATGTATTCCATGAGAAGCTAGTGACAACAGCTGAGCTTTACATAAGAGTAACCCTCCTGGATATTTGCCGCGCATCCACCAAGAACTACCACCTCAATATTAATGCAGCAGCTAAAGCTTCAGTGAGTCCAACAGTTATTTGCAACCTGTCCCAGTAAAGGTGCACCTGCTTTCCGCTTTATTCCATTTGATGTTTTTATTGCTATTCTGATTCAAGCATGTGAATCCATGAAAGATCCAATTCTCGAAAAAATACAGTTTTTGTATCGTTCATAGATACACATGAGAACCACCTCCCTCCTCCCCGGTGAGAGGCGTATTATCTATTCTATGTCGCCTTTACACATGTGCTAATAAATGTGAGCCACTAGGAGAAGTAGAAAGAACATCCTGTTCCACCTCATTGGCTGAGGTTTGGGTTCTTTCAAATGAGGTGTGTGTGCTAATGAGCAAATACTGTTTCCATGGCCGTTTTAACACAGTTTACTGCTGTTTAATGTTATTGGAGGTTCCCGGTCTGACAATAGGGGATGATTGAATGTGCAACTCTAAGAAAGATATCAAAGCTGTAGAACCTGAGTTAAAGACAATTAATATTACTTCCACCCACTGTACCATAAAGCATGTGGCAATGGTTCAGCCCACTTTGCCCATCGGCCCACTTTACTTTGAGTTAGTGTTCATAGCCTGTGCTCATTGCTCCTAATAGTTTATTTATCTATAGTGACTAATCTGGTTCAAAGTATTGTTAGCTTTTATTTATTTTTTATAAATAAAATATTAATTGATAATTTATCAATACTGGTTATTTATTTTTCCAGGGATTCTGTTGACAAGTTAGATGGTGATTTATTTTTTGTCTCTATTCAAAAGTAGCTGTTCTAAAGTATTAAGTAACGTTGTCGCTGACTGTTATTTGGGTGCTTAATTAGTGGCGGTTCTTGTCCCTTTCACAATTAATAACGAAGCATGCCACAACTGAACGGTTAATGGTAAAGAAAAAGGTTAAACTAGTGACTGTTTAAGTGTAAACTTTTTGATTGCAAGTACTTGGTGGCATAAATGCAGGTTTTTCTTTTTCGTTTTGCAATAAAATAATACCCCCAGTTTGTCAAGGCCAGATATAATAGTTTGCCAGTGCTTGTTGATAATACTTGCATTTCCTATGGGTAGAGGGACATTTGAGCAAAGTTTGTTGTAAACATTGAGTGGTAGTGTGATGAGATAAAATGAATACAAGATGTCGTTACTCCAGTATTGGAGCTTTCATAGATTCACATGCCTGAATCATTCCCCGTCCGGTATATAACAAAGCTATGCTTAGTAGTAAAGCAAACTGAAAAAAGGCCTAGGCCCATTTTCTTTTTGCAACCCATTACATTAGTTATGTAAAAAGGACCAAACTTTTCTCTGAACCAATCAGAGCTCCTCACCCTCTAGAACCCTCCTGAGAGAACCTTTTGCCCCTCAGATTTTCTACCGCACGTTGTGCTAGGGAGTCTCCTTTGAGCTCTGCTCAAAATCTTCAATTCATCTTACTTTGACTGGGATTTGAGGTTCTCTTATTTTCTAGTTTCTTCTTATTGAAGTTCCTTATTCCTCTGTCATGACTGATAAAGAGAAGAAAGGAGTATTTAGAGCTTGTGCCACCTGCTCTAAAAAAAAGGCTTTATACAGATGAGCCTCACAAAGACTGCATATACTGCCTCTATCCAGACCATCAGGCAAAGGATTGCAAGGTATGTCGAACCTTTTCAAATTAAACCATGAGGGATCATGAGAGAAGATTACTTCTTTGGCTCCAGAAGGTTAAAGCCAAAAAAGAGATCCTCTCAAGTGAGAGTGAGGAGGAGTCATCTTCGTCTAGGAGATCTCAAAAAGGAGCAGATCTCCTCAGGCTCATACCTCAGGTGAGAGACCGGAGAAGGCCCCAAAAAAGACCACTCCAGGGTCTTCTGGGCGCAGTCCCTCAAAATCTCCTTCAGGCAAAACAAAGGAGAAGAAGGGTTCTGCTTCTGAGGTGAAACAGGTGAAGAAAACTGCCTCAGAACCTTCAAAATCTCCTCCAAGTGTCAAGATTTCCATCAAAAAAACTTCCTCTACACCTTCTGAGGAGAAAGAAAAAGGATCTACACCGTCGACGGGGGCGTCGACGAGGAAGATGACGAAACAGGAGGTAAAGACTGTTGCTAAGATGCCGTCGACACTTTCACCGTTGACGGCGGTATCGACGACGGGTTCGTCGTCGATGACTATGGCTACATCAACATCGTCGATGGGATCGTCAACGACTGGAGCGTCGACTGTAACTTCAACGTCGACGATAGCGTCGACGACGATAATCTTGTCGGCGACGGGGATCTCGCGACATGGTGGACGCAAAAAGAAAATGTCTCTTAGGGTCTGTCATTTCTTTCAAAACCAGCTCCATTGGTAGTGACTACCGATGCGTCCCTGGAAGGATGGGGAGCTTTTCTTCAAGACCTTCAAGTCAGCGGTCGTTGGCGATTGCACGAGCAGCAATTACACATAAATCTGCTAGAACTCAGAGCAATCCGCCTCGCATTGCAAGCTTTCCTACCAAGAATAAGGCCTTCGCCGGTGTTGATAAAAACAGACAACACTACGGCAATGCACTACTTAAACAAACAAGGTGGAACAAGATCACTCTCCCTGTGTCAGGAGGCCCAGAGAATATGGGAATGGGCGCTACAGCAGGGGATATCCTTGACAGCAGAACATCTCCCGGGAGATCTGAACATCAAAGTGGATACTCTCAGCAGGCTCAAATCGTCCTGCCACGAGTGGGAGCTGGATCAGGGGATCCTGGACCATATTTTTCGAAGATGGGGAACGCCAACAGTAGACCTCTTTGCCACAAGAGAGAACAGGAAATGCCGGTTCTTCGCAAGCTGGCTTCCCCAGAAGGGGTCTTGGGGAAATGCTTTTTCAATGGCATGGTCCGGCGTCTTTGCTTACTTTTTTCATCCAATTCCTCTCCTGCCCCGAGTGCTTGTGAAGATCAAGAAAGAACCGTGCATGCTGATCCTGATAGACCCGTGGTGGCCCAGACACCCCTGGTTCACAGAACTCCTGCTGCTGTCGGAGGACCGTCCAGTTTGTCTCCGACCGATTCCATTGCTTCTGACCATGTCCCGGGGACAAGTGCTCCATCCGGACCCGAAATCCTTGCGCTTAGCAACCTTTCTCCTGAACACTGTGAATTTCAACATCTGAAAATCTCAGAGGAATGTAAGGGAATCCTCTCCAAGGCTAGGGCGGATAGTACCAACAAAACCTACAGAATGAAATAGAAGAGATTTTGTCTATGGTGTCAGAGAAATAACATTCACCCTCTAACTGCGGCACCTCATGAAGTTATCCCATATATCTTACTTCTAGCCAAGCCAGGATTGGCTCACGCTTCTATTAAGGTGCATTTAGCTTCATTATCCCGCTTCAGGAGGTCTACCTCGGGTCCTTCCTTATCGTCTGCAAGGATCATCAAACAGTTTATGAAAGGGCTATTCAGAGTTTTTCCTCCAATAAAACCACCACAACCACTTTGGCTTTTAAATATAGTGCTATCTCAGCTAATGAAACAACCCTTCGAATCTATACATAGAGCAGATTTGAAATTCCTATCATGGAAGGTGGCGCTTCTCATCGCCTTGACATCAGCAAGACGGGTAGGAGAACTACAGGCTCTCACGATTCAAGCTCCTTTTTTGCAGTTTCAAGAAGACAGGATGATTCTTAGAACTAAACCAAAGTGCCAACTGACTTTCACTTAAATGAACCGTTAGTATTGAAACGCTTCTTTCCTCAACTAGTGACAGCGACAGAGAGAGTACTGCATTCACTGGATGTTCAGCGATGTCTCAAATTCTATTTGCAGGAAACAAGATTTTCGCAAGTCCTCACAGCTCTTCGTCACTTATAGCGTACCCAGGAAGGGTTTCCCTTTATCAAAAGATGGGATTGCCAGATGGATTTCCAGTGCGATTGTCTACTGTCACCAAGCGGCTGGAAAACCTCTGAATGCACGGGTTCGTGCTCACTCAACGAGGGCAGTGTCCACATCCACTGCGTTGTTTGCAGGAGTGCCGATCCAGTACATATGCAGAGCAGCAACCTGGACATCCACACATACCTTTACCAGGAGAAGCAGTTCTGAGAAATATCATCCATTGATGGTGGCCTCTTTACATCCCTCCTTCCTTTATTTTTGCTCACAAATGCATTACTTACTGTGTATAAGATTATTCATACTGTTTTGCATGATGTAAGAATGCAGAAGACAAATGTGCTTTGTTATATCACTGCTCGCTATTCTGATTCAGACATGTGAATCTATGAAAGCTCCAATACTGGAGTAAGAAAACAAGTTACTTACCTGTAACTGTAGTTCCCCAGTATTAGAAGCTTTCCTAGATTCACATGCAACCCACCCTCCTCCCCTGAGAGGCTCACCTTGGAGTTGGCACAGAAAGTGTTTTATGCACAAGTGAGCGAAAATCTGAGGGGCAAAAGGTTCTCTCAGGAGGGTTCTAGAGGGTGAGGAGCTCTGATTGGTTCAGAGAAAAGTTTGGTCCTTTTTACATAACAAATGTAATGGGTTGCAAAAGGAAAATGGGCCTAGGCCTTTTTTCAGTTTGCTTTACTACTAAGCATAGCTTTGTTATATACCGGAGACTCCCGTCTCGACGACGGGGAATGACTCAGGCATGTGAATCTATGAAAGCTTCCAATACTGGAGAACTACAGTTACAGTTTTCTTCTGCATGTTCATAGAAATTGCTTCACTGCGTGATTCCTATAGATTTGTAGCTTGATGAGGTAAGGGTGGTTTGTGATGCAGGATACAACATTGTGTCTAAGAATTAGTAGTTTCAATTAGTCTTTAGGTTTCTTTATGCAATACATATTCATCAGAAATTGGACAAAACACATAAATTACGATTCTTATGAAGTATCCCAATACTTTCATGGTGTGACAAACCCAAACCTCACTGTAGAGCCACTATCCACATTACAAAGACATTATACATTCAGAATATAGAGATCAAACTCATTTTATAGGGTCAGGCCTCAGACAGTACTGCATTGAAAACTTCCTTAATAAAAGCGATGAAATGCCCTAACATAAATATTGAAGAACCACCATAAAGCACGTATCCTTTGCTAACAATACTATGTCCACCCAATATTGCATGAATTATCATTCAAATGTGTCCTATTTAAATGTATTTTGCCCATGCTCTTATTTTGCACTATTACTTTATTTTTATTTTTTTTATTTTGGGAGTTTACTATAGCGCTGGCCAGACCCGAGGGTATCGGAGCGCTTCACATCAGGATGTGGAGAAGTCAAATACAGAGTAAAAGAGCATAATACAAACAAACATAAGTTTCCAGGGAGTACACAAGAGTTGAGGGCTGAGGTGCGACGCTGAGGAATAGGGATCAGGGGATCGGAGGTCGTCATTGAGGTAGAGCGGTCAGGGTGAATTCTTGTTGATGCGGCAAAGTTTTATCCTGAGAAATTCTCCTAGTGGTGGAGACCCCGGACGATAGGGTGGGGAGAGGGGATGAGGTAGGTTGAGGGTGCGTGAGGTCCGGTGACTGTCAGGTTAGAGCTTGTGAGTCACGTAATTGGGTTCGGAAAGGCACGGTTGAGGTAGAGGGCTTTTAGGCGGCTTTTGAACTTTAGAAAGGAGGGGATAGTTCTGAAGTCCACGGGGATGGCGTTCCAGATTTTTGGAGCATTGCCTGCAAAAGAGTGTGTTGCGGTTTTTTGTTTGCGTGTTTTCAAGGGGATGAGAAGGAGGGAGTTGGAACTTCTGAGACTTCTAGATTGGCTGGCTTTCTTGAGTTTAGAGTCTAGGTATTCTGGTTTCCCTGTGTGCAAGGCTTTGTGTGTCAGGGAGGCTGTTCTGAAGCTGGCCTGCTTTTCCACTGGGAGCCATTTTAGATCTCTGAGAGCAGGAAATATGTGATCAAATTTTTCGATTCCGGAGACTATTCTGCCCGTTGCATTGAGGGTGGTATTTAAGGGTGCTAGGTGGGAGAGAGGTGTACCGGAGAGGATTGCGTTCCCGTAGTCAAATCTAGATAACACCAAGATTGGGTAGCTTGTTTGAGGTCCGTAGGTGGAATATAGGGTTTGATTTTGTTGAGAAGATTCAGATTGAGGAAGGCGCTCTTAGCGTAGTTCTTGATGTGGTTAGTCATGGATAGTTTGTGTTTAAGGGTGATTCCCAGTGATTTTACTGAGTTTGTCAGGGTGAGATTCCCGTTGAGTGCATAAATGGCTTTCAGCCAATTCGTCATTTGCAGGTTTTCTTCCTTGTTGGAGATAAGGAGGATCTCGGTTTTTCCTTGATTGAGTTTAAGGTGGCTCGATGATAGCCACTCTTTGACTTCTTTGAGAGTATTGTTGAGTCTTAGAATGTCGTTGAGGGAGGAGGTTTCCAGGTATATCTGGGTGTCATCTGTGTTTAGATGGAAGGGGATGTTGGCTTTATTTAGAATGGTGGTGATGGGTACCATGTATATGTTGAACAGTTGAGGGGACAGAACGGATCCTTGGGGGACGCCTCTGTTCACGGGGAGAAGGTCAGATGTAAAGGATTTGATTTTGACTCTCTGGGAGCGATTCTGGAAGGAGGAGGAGAACCATTGAAGAACCCGTTCATCTGCACCTACGCGCTCTTTTAGAGCCTTGATGCGAAGACTATGAGCTACCGTGTCGAAGGCTGTTGACAAGTCAAGGAGGATGAGTAGACAGCAATGGTCTGAATCAAGGGAGTTGCGAATGTCATCCACAATGTTAAGGATTGCAGGTTCGGTGCTACAACCTTTTCTAAAACCTGATTGGTGCTGGTCTAGTAGGTTGTTAGTGTCAATATGTTTGTTCAGTTGCCGGAGAACGCATTTTTCCAGAATTTTTGCCAAGAAGGGCAGATTGGAGACCGGTCTGAAATTATTCAGGTCATTAGTGTCTAGGCCTGTTTTTTTCTGGAGAGGTGTGACTTGTCGGACCTTGAGGCAATCTGGTATGGTGCCAGTTTTTAGGGAACTGTTTATGATTTTGCACCAGAGTGGAGCAAGGGTGTGTTTCAGATCTTTGGCCATTTGGGAGGGTATGGGGTCCAAGTTGTGGGATGAGGGCTTGGATGAGGAGATTAAGTTGAGGATCTCAGCTTCCGAGACGGGGTCGAAGGAGGACCAGGTAATTGCGGGTCGCCTGCTAGAGGTGGTTTCGATTGCTGTGATGTAGTTGTTGCCAGGAGGATGTGGGTTGATGTCAAGGGAAAGTTCGATCTTGGCGATTTTTTCGTTAAAGAAGTTGGCGAAGTTGTTGCATAAGGCTTTAGGGGGCTGGACATGGGTATTAGACGGCTTGGACATTTGTTTTTTGATGATGTCAAAGAGTTCTCTTGGTCGGTTTTTTGCCTTGTCCAGCGCGGTACAGAAGAAGTTGTTTTTTGTACTTGCTTCTTGCTGATTTGAGCTCTTCGCAATGGCTGGAAGAAGGGTTCTTTCTCCAGAGCCATTCTGAGGCTCTGAGTTGCCTTCTTTTCTCGTCGATATCCTTGTTGAACCAGGTTCTGGAGGGGAGGCTCCTTGTTTTTTTCAGTTTCAAGGGGGCAAGTTGGTCTAGGATGGAGGACATCGTTGTGTTGTAATGTGCTGTGAGTTCTGCAGTAGAGAGGCCGTCCGGGGAGATGGGCAGGAGGGAGGATATTCTTTCTTCCAAGTCAACAGTGTTGATCTGCGATAGGTTCCTAGACCACGTAAGTGGGTCTCTGATGGAGGGTTGACACACGATCGGATGAGATAGGTGGAATAGGATTAGGTGATGATCCGACCAGTCGACTGGAAGTATGCGGTCTATAGTCATTGCGTCCTGTTGGGTGATGATGGCGTCCAGGATTATTTATTTATTTTTTATCTTTTTATTGAAGAAGCAAGAAAAAGAACAATAGCAGGTGGCTTACATCGCGGAATGAAGGATCAATAATAGACATACAGGGCATATAGACTGAGAATCATCAAGAAAGTCTGCTCACGTGTTACAACTGGTATATGGCCGTACTACAATCAGGATAGTCAAAACAAACGTTTACCACCCACCCCACCTCCCCAGGAAAACAGGATAAATATTGAATAACAGCCCAGAATAGAAGGGAAGGGGAAGGGTGCAGCAATAAGGTTACAATGTTACATCCACATACCGAACACAGTGAAATTACGCAACAATTGGCTAACTCACGCAAGTGATGTCTCCACCAGAACCTGTCCACCCCATAGCACAAATCCGCTACTCAAGAAAACCACCTATATCAGGATTTTGAAGGATTTCAAACATAAAAACTACAAATACTATCTAAACAAACATCCGTCCCCCCCCCACCCTGCACCCTAGCATATGGCTTGCGCCCTATCCCCAACTAGCTGCGTGCCTGTCGCCCCATCTAACTAGGTACTAAAAGTAGTCAAACTTGGAGGAGGACATCTCCGTACGAGCCCCCGGTCCCCACTACCCCCGCCAGAACCAAGAATCCCCATAATAAACACAGAAATCCATTGAAAAGCAAATTTAAAAACTAAACAGGGGGAAACAGTAACCACCCCCCTACCTCCCGTAAATACAATGGTAACGAATCCCACTTCAGAAAACCCATGGTGCCAAACCCCAACAGTCAGTCTCATCCTTGACCCTTCCGATCATTCGTACAAGCCCCTTCCAGACAGGCTTTCGCCTCCGCAGGATAGTCGGAATGTGAAAATAGTTCAATAAAGTTCCGTATGAGGCGAGGCAAAGTTATGAAGTCCCTGGGAATTCTATCGGCATCAATGGTGACCCTCATCGACATAGGCTCCCGACGTCTTTGTCTCTGTGAGGATATTGAAAGCGTTGAAGAGGGGTAGAACACTTAATCATTCCATAGAAAGTTCCAGGCAAGAGTGCCCGGAAGGGGAGCAACAATTAAACCAAACTCGGTAGGCGATGATGGTGGGCTTGGCAATCCATAGAGCACGTAGAGTACAGGGTTATCAGCCATCACATTGCCATGAAGCTCCGACACCCCTTGTGGCACAGGGCCCACTGCCGCTACGGGGACTGCCGTGGGTGGTATAGGCTGATCAAGATGTTGAGACGGTGCAGGGTCCGGTCCCACTTGTCAAAGTCCGTGTGCAACCGCAATCATTTTCCGGACAATGAACTCCACATGGGAATGTAAGGCCCCGATCGCTGCCAATACAGATTGTATCGACGGTTCAGACTCAGTCCGTCCCACCGAATCCTGTTCCGAAACATCCATGTTCGCGTGTCCCCCCCCCCCCCCAGGCCCGGCCTACCCCGGGGAAATTGGCAAATTTGGGACGGACTGTCACGGAGGGAGACCGAGGACTTACCAAGGTCGCTATCCAGGTTCCGGTGCCACAGGCATAGATCCCAACCCGGCAAACACCGGCAGGGAGCAAACGGGGTCTCCGGGCCAGGGACCCACACCCGCAGCGCACTGTCGTGCCTCGTCAACCCTCCATCGATTGTAGGCTAGAGCAACAACTGCCGTCAAAATCGGGCTTGAAAATATTTTTTTTCCACGTCCGAGGACCGGACCCTGATGATCACCCACAGCCGATGTTATTCAACTGGAACCCGGATGGGCCAGTACTCGAGTCCCCGGCTCACAAGCTGGTGTAGGCCCCAAACTAAAACTCAACGTAACTTCGTCCACAAAGCTGGAAAAAATCGAGAGATCGCACCAAAATATAACGTAGCAGTTCACACACCTGGAGGCAGGGTGGAAATTCAGGATTTTTAGCAGGATTATCTGGCGGGGGACGGAGGTCGGCGGAGCCGAGAGTCTATGCGGCCATCTTGGTTGCGAGCGTAGCTCCTCCTCCGATGGCGTCCAGGATTGCCCCTTTTTGTGGGTTTCTTTTGAGCAGTGCTGGGTAAGGTTGTTGGAGTGTAATAGATCATTTAGGACTTAGCACTGTTCTCATCATTCCAGTGGAGGTTGAGGTCACCTAAAATGAGGTTGTTGGTGTTTTGGACGGAGCAGTGGGCAATCAGGTCTGACAGGTGCTCCGTGAACGTGGCGGTGTTACCTGGGGGATGGTACAGGAGGTGACAGTGCAGTACATTGTTGTTGGCGGTACAGATGTTGGCGGTTAGGCATTCAAAGGCATTGTGGTTAACGGTATCTATTTCTGAAACCGATAGGTTGTTGTTGTGGATAATTGCCAAGCCTCCACCTTTTTGGTCTTCCCTATCTTTGTTGATGATAGAGAAGCCCGGGGGTACGAGCATATCCAAAATAGGAGGCGAGGAGTCGTTTAGCCAGGTTTCGGTGATGAAGACTATGTCTATGTCATGATTGAGTATGGTTTCTGCCAGCTCTGTGGCATGCTTCGTGGCAGATCTGCAGTTTATAAGCATGCAGTTCGTGTTGGATCTTTCTTCTTTAGGTTCAATTAGGGATGTTGATGAGGAAGGCTGGGGGTCTAGGGGTTTTCGGGAGGGGTTGATCGCTACATGCCAACATCTTGACTTTTTCTGAAAATTCTATTTATTTAGCCCTAAATACTAACTTTTATTTCTAATTAATGTATGTTTTGTCCACAAATCACCGCTTGTAATTTTCTTGAAGAACACATGTCTTATTGCAATACATAGTCAATTTTGCCATACATGACCATAGAACACCAGGACATTATGGATGGCCACTATATTCCAGGGCTAACCTTCGTTATGCTGGGTCAGGCTTCCAACATACCAGAAACACACACATAATGCCAGTGTCTGGACGGCTGCAAGTCTACTCTGCTCAATCTTAACATTATAATTTAAATTTGTATTCGGCACACTATGTACTGAGTTGATGAGGTACTTGGGAATGTAATGTAGCGTTGGATCAGTGCCTATGAAATGTTCTAAATTGAGTACTCTTTTTTTGACTGTCCTATCATTTATTATGCAGCACTTAATGAACAATAATCACAATACAGAAGGAAGGTATTTACAGACTTTTTCTAAGTAATGTGATTTTGCAGAAAAAAAGGAATGAGTAATTTTAAATGGATCATAGTTGTATATGGTGTAGTTGGGTGGTCCGAGTAGTTTGCGCTACTGGTTTCATCAGAAATACCTTAACCTGCAGAGCCCTACCCCTTCCGTTCATTGTAAATGTGCTTCACCGACCTGTGAGAGCCTCGTAGTCTTACAGTGCCCACCAGATTGGCTTGGCAGGATGAGCAGCTGTTCAGAATCCCCACGCCTTCCACACTTGGCGCGGTTGAGCCTGCAAACCAGGGAGCGGCTTGAATGCATGCAGCACGAGAGCATCTGGTGAGAGGATTGACCATCCAACCGCGACATGGGGACTAAAATAGGTTCGAATGATCTGGCTCTAGTGATTCAGTGTGTAGTATGTTGATGACTTCGTTTCAATGGCGTCCTGGCTAAGGTATAGGAAACAAACGACACACATGCATGCATTCAGATTAATATAGTCCAGCGGTGGCTACAAAGCAGCGGTGGGAAGAGAGGATTGCTAAGGAGGGGCGTTGGGTTATATGTCGTTACAACGAATTCAGTTGCAACGCATGCCTTTACCACGCATGCGTTACAACGGAATTCGTTTACTACGCATAACCTTTACCACTAATATTCCTTTACCACGCATAGATTAACAACGTTTTTCGTTGTTAATTTATGCATGGTGTGGGCATATTCTTGTTAAAGGTTACACCTGTCCTCTTTCACGCCCCCAGCCTCTACTCCTTTTAATTACCCCTGCCATTAACCCTTATTTAAAAAAAAAAATCCCTTACCTTTTTAACTCGTCTCCTGTCCATCTTCTTTGTTCCGTCTTTCTTCTTGGTTACGTCGGCCGTACGTCCTAAAGAGGAAGCGGAAGTTTAATTCCGTTTCCTCTTTTACGACGGTGATTGCTTGATGTTCGTCACTTCAGGTTAGTTCTTTTTTGGGGGGGGGGGGGAGCCCCCCCCCAACCCCCCTTTTTTTATCCCTCGGTTTTTTTTGTTTTTGGGGGGAGACTCCCCAAACCCCCCTTTTTTTTCATTTACCACACATACCTTTACTATGTATTTCGTAGTAAAGATATGCGTGGTAAATCCTCTCGTTGTTACCACGCATGCGTTGTAATGCATGCGTGGTAAAGGTGTTCGTGGAAACGGCCGCGTTGTAGTGGCCGTTTCCCGGGGCGTTGGGGGAGTGGGTACAGCAGGACAAGGGGTGAAGATGGTATCTGAAAGAAACAGGTTAGTATTAGATTCCTTACCTTAGAATATCCCCAGGCGTCAGTCTGGATCCGGAAACTTTTGCGTAGCAGTACCCCTGCGCGTCGGTAGGCGTCGTCTGCAGGCGTCCCCTGCGGCTCCGCGTCATCGGCGTCGTGCGCCGTGATGACGTCGCTGGAGTATATAGACGCCGCCTCCGCGCGCTGACGTCAGTTCTTCTTTTTTCCGCGCCAGTTAGCGCAGTTCCGAAGAGCAGTACTCCGGTCTTTTGACCAAGTTTATTGTTATCTACTTAATCTTCTACGGTGCCGGTAGGATGCCCGGTTTCAAGGGTTGCGACGAGTGCGACCGCCTGATGTCGGTCACCGACCACCATCGACTCTGCCTCCGGTGTCTGGGCGCGGACCACGACGTGGAGTCCTGCGTCGACTGTCGGGCCTTGACTGGTAAAGCTAGGCGGGAGCGGTCCCGCAAGCTTCTCGAGCTCCGTGTGTCGGCCCCGCGTCGAGAGCGGTCCCGGTCCGGTCGGAGGTCGAGGGAGCGGTCGAAGGAACGATCGCGGAGCCGCCATGAGCGCTCCGGGAGTCGCCACCATTCCTCCGGTTCGTCAGGTAAGCGTAAGAAGTCGGGGCGTCGTCATCGTACCCCCGACTCCCCCCGACGCCCGCGTGATGCGGCCGGGGGCTCGGGTGGCCCCACCCCCGCGGCCCCGCGTGGGTTGCCGACGCCGTCTGCCCCATACCCGTCGGTCCCTGGGGAAGGCGCGTCGCGTCGCGTGAGGAGATCGAGGCCTTCCTCATCGCTATGAGGGCGAGGTCTCCTCCGGCGGGGCCTGCGGGCCCGTCGGTCCCGTCTGGGGGCCCGAGCGGTTCGGGTGCTCCTGCCTCGACGCCGCCGGTGGCTCCGGCCTCGGCGCCGCTGGGCCCCTCAGGTTCGTCGCCGGCTGGTCTACCGGCCTCTCCGGCGTCGGTTCCTTTGGGCCAACCCGTGGTACCGCCTCCGCGCGGTGCAGCGACTCCGGCGTCGGGTCCCCGGCACCGACGCCACGCGGCGCCACCCCCATTCCCCCTCTGACTCCTGACGCGGAGTCGGACCGGCGTCGTCCGACGCCGGATCCGGCGCCGATGGGGCCCATTGACCCCGAGGTCTATATCGTCGATCCAGAATACGGCGATGAGGACGAGTATGGAGAGGGTTGGGAGGGGTCTGAGGACCCTTTATCCCGTGCCTGCCAGTATGATGTGGACTGGGTAGGTGATCTGGGTGATGCCAGTGGTCTGGACGAGTCGCCCAACCCTGGGTTTGTCTCCCCGACCCCTGTGGCGTCTGAGGCAGGTGCTGCCTATTCGGTGGTCCTGATGAGGGCTGCCAAGGCCTTGAGCCTTGAGCTCCCTGTCGCGAAGGTCAAGCCGAACATTCTGACCGAAGTGTTTAAACCGCAGTCATGCCCCCAGGAGCCTCTGCTGCCGTTTAATGAGGCCCTGACGGATGTCCTTTTGGGCACCTGGTCCAGGCCCGCTTCCGGTGCACCGGTTGACCGGAACGTTGCCAGGCGTCACCGTCCGTGCTCGGACGACCCTGCCTTCCTATCCACCCATCCCTCCCCGGAGAGTCTGGTGATCCAGGCCTCCACTTCGCAGTCCGCGTTCCCGTCGGCTCCGCCCGATCGGGAATCAAAGCGGTATGACCAATTTGGTAAAAAGGTCTTTTCCTCTTTGAGCGCTGGACTGCGGTCTTGTAATACCGCGTGCCTCTTGGGCCGCTACACCCACTCCCTGTGGGATACGGTCGAGGAGTGTTTGCCGCAATGCCCCCAGGAAGTGCGGGACAAGCTCACCCGGGCCTTCGTTGAAGGCCGGGATGCGGCGCGGTACTCAATCCGTTGTGGTCTGGACACGACCGACTCGCTGGGACGGGCTATGTCCACGACGGTGGCGATCCGTCGCCATGCTTGGCTGAGATCTGCCAACTTCTCGCCAGACATCCAAAATACACTCATGGACATGCCATTTGATGGCAGTCGCCTGTTTGGTGACAAAGCGGACCACGCGCTGGAGCGCTTCAAGGACTCCAGGGTCACGGCCAAGTCCTTGGGTCTTTCGACCCAGCGCCAGCAGACTGGTTCGTTTCGCCCCTTTCGTGGCCAAGGGAGGGGCGGTCCCACACGTGCTGCCAGCCACGCGCCGCAGAACGCTCCCCAGCGCGGTGGCGGCCGTGGTTTCCGCCGTGGTGGCGGTAGAGGCCAGCGGCGAGGTCAGTCCACGCCTCCCCCCGCTGCTGCATCCAAGCCTTCCGAGCTTTCGGGCTCACGTGACGCCAGTGGGTGGCAGGGTTCGCCATCACCACTCCCGCTGGCGCGCGATAACATCGGACAGGTGGGTGCTGCAGCTCGTTCGAAGGGGCTACGCCCTCCCCTTCGAGTCCACTCCTCCAGCCATGCCACCGCAGAACCACCGTGTGTCGGGGGACCACTTGACACTTCTGCAGGAGGAAGTTACGGCCCTCTTGGCCAAGGGGGCCATCGAGCGCGTTCCTGGGCCAGAAGTAGGGTGTGGTTGCTACTCCCACTACTTTCTGGTGCCCAAGAAGGACAAAGGAGGCCTGCGTCCTATCTTGGACCTACGGAACGTCAACGGCTTCCTCCGGAAGGAGAAGTTCAAGATGTTGACTTTGGCTCAGGTCTTGGCTGCTCTAGATCCACAAGACTGGATGGTAGCGTTGGACTTACAGGATGCGTATTTTCACATCCCCGTCCTGCCGGCCCACCGGCGTTACCTGCGGTTCACGGTAGGCCACGAGCACTTTCAGTTTATCGTGCTCCCCTTCGGCCTTACCAGCGCCCCACGGGTGTTCACGAAAGTGATGGCGGTGGTCGCAGCTCATCTGCGCCGGTTAGGGGTTTGTCTTCCCCTACCTCGACGACTGGTTGTTGAAGGCGGGCTCGCCCCAGACAGTCGTCCACCACCTTCAGATGACGGCAGACCTCCTGTACGAGCTGGGGTTTTCCATCAATGTGCCGAAATCACACCTGTGTCCCTCTCAAAAGCTCCTTTTCATCGGAGCGGTTCTCGACTCGGCGCAGTTTCGGGTTTATCCCCCGGAACGGCGGGTCCGGGATATTCAGGCTCTGATTCCCATCTTTCAGCCGTTATTCCGGGTTTCGGTCAGGTTGACGCTGCGGCTTCTGGGGCTGATGGCCTCCTGCATCCTACTGGTGCATCACGCCAGGTGGCGGATGCGGGCTCTGCAGTGGGACCTGAAGTTTCAGTGGGCCCAGCATCAGGGCAACCTATCCGACCATGTCCTGATCTCGGAGGGCACTGCGAGACAGTTGCAGTGGTGGCTTACGGACCGCGATTGGGTCAGAGGCAGATCCCTGTCCCTTCCCCAACCGGAGCACGTGGTTGTGACGGACGCGTCCCTCCAGGGCTGGGGTGGCCACTTGGGAGAGGCGGAGATCAGAGGCATCTGGTCTCCGGCGGAGTCCCGGCTCCATATCAACCTGTTGGAGCTGCGGGCGATTCGCCTAGCACTGAAGGCATTCCTCCCCTTTGTCAACGGGAGTGTAGTGCAGGTGTTCACGGACAACACCACCGCCATGTGGTACTGCAACAAACAGGGCGGTGTGGGGTCGTGGACCCTTTGCCAGGAGGCTCTGCGTCTCTGGCAATGGCTGGAACGTCAGGGCGTGACTCTGACGGTTCAACACCTGGCAGGTTCTCTGAACGCCAGGGCGGACGAACTCAGCCGTCGGTGCTCGGTGGATCATGAATGGCGTCTGAACTCGGACGTGGCGAGAGGCCTCTTTCAGCAATGGGGAGAGCCTTGGTTAGATCTATTCGCCACAGAAGAGAACGCGCAATGTCATCAGTTCTGCGCGTTGGAGTTTCCAAGACTGCACTCGCTCGGCGACGCCTTTCGGCGCGAGTGGAGTTGCGGTCTGTTGTACGCCTTTCCGCCTATACCACTTCTGCCCAGAGTGCTGAAGAAGATCAGGCGCGACCGGGCCCAAGTTATCCTTGTGGCTCCGGACTGGGCTCGAAGATACTGGTATCCCGAGCTACTCAGCATGACAGTCGGTCCCTCGATCCGCCTGCCCCTTCAGGAGGACCTTCTGTCGCAGCAGCAGGGGACGGTCCTCCACCCGAACCTGTCCAGTCTCCACCTCCATGCTTGGAGATTGAGCGGCGGCAGTTGAGGCCATTTGACTTGCCTCCTGAAGTCTGTGATGTAATTCTGGCAGCCAGGCGTCCCTCCACGAAGTCGGTATACGCCTGCCGGTGGAACAGATTTGTGGCATGGTGCACAGCAAAGGCTGTGGATCCCCTTTCTGCCCCTCTGTCTGAGGTTCTCCTCTTCCTCCTTTCCCTTGCCCAGCAGGGCTCTGCTCTGGGCACTATCAAGGGCTATCTTTCTGCCCTTTCCGCCTTCTTGAGGCTACCTGATCAGCCATCTTTATTCAAGTCCCCTATTGTGTTAAGATTCTTGAAGGGCATCACGCACATGTATCCTCCAACTCCGTTCGTGATGCCTCAGTGGGACTTGAACCTGGTCTTGACTTTCCTGATGTGCGCTCCCTTTGAGCCCCTTCATTCCTGTCCTCTCCGTCTTCTCACTTTAAAGACGGCCTTCCTGGTGGCCATCACCTCTGCCAGGAGAGTGAGTGAGCTCCAGGCTCTTTCTGTTAAACCTCCTTTCTTGTCTGTTCATCCTGATAAGGTGGTCCTTCGGACTAGACCTTCTTTCCTGCCCAAGGTAGTCTCTGCTTTTCACATTGGGCAGTCCATCACCTTGCCCTCCTTCTTCCCGCCTCCGCATCCTTCAAAGGATGAAGAGCGGCTCCATCGTCTGGACCCAAAACGTGCGCTTTCGTTTTACATGGATCGCACACGCCAGTTCCGGGTGGATGACCAACTGTTTGTTGGCTACGTGGGTGAGAAGAAGGGAAGGGCGGTGCAGAAACGAACCATCTCTCGGTGGGTCGTCCTGTGCATCAAAGCATGCTACTCTTTGGCTCGGAAGGAGCCTCCTGTTGGGCTGAGGGCCCATTCCACTCGGGCCACGGCGGCTACTACTGCCCTGGGCCGGGGAGTCCCTTTGCAGGACATTTGCCAGGCGGCCACGTGGGCCTCGCTGCACACCTTTGCGAGGCACTACTGCCTGGACACTCAAGTCCGGAGGGATGGCTTCTTTGGCCGTTCGGTCCTCCAGGACTTTCTGGTGTAGGTTTGTATTGGTTCGCAGACCCACCACCGGGGTTGGTATTGCTGGGGTATCTATTCTAAGGTAAGGAATCTAATACTAACCTGTTTCTTTCAGATGAACAAGTTACTTACCTTCGGTAACGATATATCTGTAAGAAACAGTAGTTAGTATTAGATTCCTTACCGCCCCACCCATCCTCCCCGTTCTGCGAACTGATACCTAGGGTTAAGGACATCCCTTTCAGGGCCCTAGTTTCAAATGGCACCAGTGTTAGTTCTCACATGGCTCTGCGTGTTCTGGCGCGGAAAAGCTGTGTGCAAAGAACTGACGTCAGCGCGCGGAGGCGGGGTCTATATACTCCAGCGACGTCATCACAGCGCACGACGCCGACGACGCGGAGCCGCAGGGGACGCCTGCAGACGACGCCTACCGACGCGCAGGGGTACTGCTACGCAAAAGTTTCCGGATCCAGACTGACGCCTGGGGATATTCTAAGGTAAGGAATCTAATACTAACTACTGTTTCTTACAGATATATCGTTACCGAAGGTAAGTAACTTGTTCGTTTGGTTAAGAAAAGACAAAAAGCTGGGCTGCTCTCTGGGTAGGTGTGCAGAAAGCCTCGCGTGGCATGCTTTGGAGTAGTGAGCAGAGCTGTATGGTAGCTGCACAATCGTTGCTCAATTAATTTGACTGAAAATAGAAAGTATCTGCTTCTCAAGTAGGGTGCAGCAGCATTTGGGGGGCAAGCGTGTGTTTTTTCAGATTTATGGACACAGCGCAACTGAATATTTTATCCGTTAGCTGTGATATTCCAGCTATGATATCCCATTTATTAAGAAATTACTTTTGTAATGAAAATGCATTCTAGCACTGTAATTCAATCCTTTCATCATTTTTTTAATTACAAGTGTTGGAATATTATTTTCGGTAAGCACGGCTTCATATTTTGATGTGAACTAGGTGGCGGTTCAGTTGCAACACAAGTCTGATTCTTTAGTGCTAGAAGTGCAAAAGCCTTCAGTTGCGAGGACAAGTAGGGTAAAAGGAGAGGATGGGTGGCGAGAGCTTTTTGGAAAATCTCTATTAACGTTAATTCACAATCGAATTTACCAACCTGGTACACAAAAGTGAAATTTGTTTTTCCGAAGTTTGACGTGTGTTCACATTTCTCAATGTCTCACTTTTTCACGTAAATAGCGGGTCATTTTCATTGCCTGTGATTTCCATGACCCATTATCAATTCTGACTTGGTCTGTCGTCGGAGGACATGACTGCCTCTGAGCCATTCACACTCTTATTGCTGCCGAAAGACCCGATAGTTCCCGGCCTGCTTGTAACCTGATTAGATGTTATATCTGTAAAGCCTGGCGGATTTATTCGGACTAAAGCGCTTTCAGATTAAAGTCAAGTAAACAAAGGTATTTGTGTTGATGGAGTTCATTCTGTTAGTTTTTAAATTGCTGTGCTTTGAACGCAAATAAACGGGCTTTAAAGATCTAGTAATACTTTCTATACAAAGGAATTGGACTTACATATGTACATATGAATTAATTTCCATCTATCAATAATGTTCAAACCTCACACCGCTCAGCACTCTGATAGCAATTGTTATATTCTGCATCGTTTATTTAAAAAAAAAACATGTACTGGATTTAAGATCTATTCTGGCTTGCTACAATAATGATTATATACTTGGCACACCAATCTTTCTATTAAAACGTAGCTAAGTCCAGGCGTGCATGCTGCGTCTCCTAGCCTACATAGAAAGGAGTAGGGGCTCCTGATGTAAATGTGGCAAATCTTTCCTGTGATTAAATGCCCCCCCTCCCACCCCCTCTCTCCGGGGCCAGGCGACTGCCATTAGGAGAGGAGTACAGTGGATGCCCTGGCAAACGGCGACCCTGCCTTCTGTCTCCCACGATATAGATGGGCCCCAGGACTTATGTACTGGGGCCTGTGGCCGATTGGAGCGCCCCTGGTGTTGGACTTTGAGGAGGCAACCGGGACAGCCAGGGCACCCCCTAGGGACCGCTGATTGCTTTCTTGTTACCGATATAGATAGCTGTGGCTCTTGAGCTGCTATTACGCTATGTCCTGCCTGTGAGGAGGGTTGGTGTCCTGCCTCGTGCCTGCTGCTGCTGTGATATGGGACACCGGTATGAGGCGCCCGCTCCATCCCTGCCTCATTGGATGATTGGCCGAGCTCTGGCTGGGACCTGCTGGGGGAAGACACTAGGGGGTCACTTCTGCTGCCCGCAACCCCCCCCCCCCCCTGCGTATAGGGTGTTAATCATGCGGTGGAACGAATGAGTGCCATAACCCTGTGGTGACCCTGGACCCTGCCGGCCTCAATGCGTCTCCCACCACTGTTTCCCCCCCCCCCCCCCCCCCCCCCGAGCAGGCTTACTCTTTCTGATCTGGCCTATATCTTGTGGAGGTATGCCTGGATGGTGTGCTCTGTTGCAAAGCAGTGCACGAACAGGTTGTAGATGCGGAGTATCTGGGGAGAACTTTACCGACCACTTCCCCTTGCTATGTACTTTCTGGTGACCACCTCGCAGATTTTGCTTCTCTGCTTGGCGGTTGGACCGGGCCCTGCCTGATGACCCTGTTTTCCGAGCTTCACTTGTGAGACGGTCACTAATGTTTGGCAGGGCAATGTGGGGTCAACGTCATCGGTGAGGGTCGAATGGGAGGCTCTGAAGGTTGTCGTGTGGGGCTATTGTATCTCCAGTAAGCTAGTGGTGCGCAACCAACTGCATGTGGATATTAGACAGCAAGATGTCGCCCTGAGTGGTCTGCCTCCGGAGCTGGGGGAGACGTCCGAGGGCAGGAAACGATTATTTGCTGAAAGAGATAAACTGTTTGCGCTGGTGGAGCGCATTCGGCAATATGACTACAGGGCAATATTGCAGGGAACCACACAGAAAGAGACAAGTCGGACAGCATGTTAGCCTGGTTACTCCAAGAGGAGACAAGGGGGCAGATTATATTTCAGATTTGTGACTTCGCGGGCAGGATGTGTTTATTCAGGAGGAAATCAGTGCTGCATTCACACTATATTACCGCGAGCTATACTCCTTGGGCACTGAGGTTCGCAAGGGAGACATTTTGCGACATTTACAAATTCCTCTCCTTCGATCTTTGACCCCACTGTGACAGAGCAACTGGGTGTTGATATGACCATCAAGGAGGTGCGGGTGCGATAAAGGAGGTGACTCAGGGCAAGGCCCCCGGGTCAGACGGTCTGCCCATTAGGTTTTATGCCACCTATTCTGCTACATTACCTGTAAACTACTGGACATTTTTAATGGAGCTAAGACTCTGGCTACTCCCACCCTCATTTCAAGAGTCCACTATTATATCTCTACCCAAGAAAGATAGACCTGGTGCTAGTTGATTCCTACTGCCCCCTCTCTATCCTTTACGCGTATTATAAATTCCTCAGTAAGATCCTTGTGAATAGGATTTTGCTTCATGTTGGTAGACTAATGCAACCTGATCAGGCAGGGTTCATTCCTACCCGTTGCACCTTGCCTAATATCAGCCATCTGATTCACATCCTGGATATGCAAGAGCTCCTCCCGCCATATTCCCTAGCCTTAGAGGTTAACATTCGGAAGACGATTCCAGTTGCTTGGAGTTCTTGTATGCTACATTACTCTGGATGGAATTTGGGCTTGCTTTTGTGAAATGGACCAAGTTGCTGTATAGCCTGCCTTTGGCGAGGTTTAGAACTGGGTCGGGGATATCAAAGATGTGCACAGAGGAGCCCACTATCCTCTCTATTATTTGCCTACGCTTTGGAGCCATTTGCACTCTCCGTATGACAGGATGGGCACTGCAGATGGCGGGAGATTGCCTATACATTCCTTTATATGTGGACAACATACTGTTGTGTATGCACGGTGAGACTTCTGACTTGGAGGGGGCGTGGCAGCTCTGTTGGTGTTTGGGGAACTATCCAGCCTTGAGGTTAATTGGTATAAGTCCCGCACGTACCCGCAGTGGCCCTGCAATGAAAAGCTGTGGCTCCCTGCAGCCTCACCAGCATTGTACTGACAACAGGACACCATCTGCTACTTGGGGGTATAAGTCTGTAGGTCTGCGGAGCTGCTCTTTGAGGGTTACTCTACCCAGGCTATTTCTGCTTTGGGACACTCGTTAGCTTTTTTAAGTACCCTACCTATTTCTGCTGTGGGTCCTCTATTTGTTCATGGCTCTGCCGGTGGAAATCCCTAGAGAATTATTTAGGGAACTGAATAGCATCCATCTTAAGTTAAGTTACATTGGGGGTCTTCAAGGCACCAGATGGCCTTGCGGAAACTGCGGCTACCTGTAGATGAGGGTGGAATGGCTGCTCCAGACTTTGAGCTTTACTGTCTAGCTGCCCAGCTACAACGGGTGGTTCGTTGGTGGTCGGTTATCTGGGATGCTGTAGATCACTGAGTGCGCGGGATGTCTTTTTGACTTTTATTCTGCTGAAACCGGTCCCTGCTACGATGGTGTGCGACGAGAATGGGTTGGTTAGAATTGCGAGATGTGTGTGGGTGGGCATGTTACCGAGGACACTCACCAGGGTTCCATACACCAGTGAGCTGATTGAGTTGATGATTGCTCAGTACTGGCAGCAACCAGTAGGCTGTGGGTAGCTGTACAAGTGGGCATACTGTGAGAGGGAGGCGATCCCAAAGGAGGAGACCTTGGGAGTGTGTTGGGTCCTGATTTTGCATGCCAGGGATGCAATCTTAGTTGTTTGACCCAAAATAGATACCCAGGGACAGATTCTAGCCGAGGAGCAGGTTTCTGCGGTTCCCCTACCAGATGCTGGTGCACCCCTATTGTCGTCTGACCCTGCTTCGGTTGTCTGATCTGGAGCTGGTCTGGGGGTGGGTCCATACCCGTTTGCTAGATTTGTGCGAAGTGGAAGCATACTGAGTTACTGTTTGCTATTGTGTCTTCAGTTATATGCGACTCCAGTGGATTAACACTGCAGGCT
This sequence comes from Lissotriton helveticus, assembly GCF_964261635.1. Classification (NCBI taxonomy): domain Eukaryota; kingdom Metazoa; phylum Chordata; class Amphibia; order Caudata; family Salamandridae; genus Lissotriton; species Lissotriton helveticus. The sequence continues at coordinate 354,267,044 of NC_136061.1, read as the reverse complement.
GCGGCGTCAACCATGCCCCAATGTTGCGACTCTGTGTGTTATGTGCTTTTCTGCTGTGTTTGGCTCATATGTCAGTTGCTGTTCCCCCGGCCACACATACCTGCCTTCTTATGTTTGGTAATGTAGCATTGTTTACTTGAAAAATGCCATACAAAATAATATAAAATGAAAAGAGGGGGTTTCCTATTAAAACTGTTCTTTACAAATACAAAGATGCACAATTCTAGAACTCTGCACCACAGTGTCAGTCATCGAATTATCCCTATGTGATTCCAGTGGGGGGGCATTTATTTCTCACAGAAATTGAACAATACCACCACAGGACCGCCAAATGTATTACGTGCCTGGACAGACTGTTTCTGTGGTTCACTAAACGTGATGCCCAGGTAACAAAGAATAACATTTCCAATGTGTCCTGTACCTGGCACTCTCCTTCATAATGTTCTTTTTGTTCATATTAATATAAAGCAATATTGGGCACAACACTCCAGGAGTTTATGTATGGCTTTATAAGATTATTTTATGTGCCAACAATATGATGGGGAAATTGCAAATCTGAGTGTTTAATTATGGGAAGGTTCTTCATGAAACCAGCCAAATATTTAAGAAAACACTGATAGTTGGTGCCAGTACATAATCCTGCTCGTAAATCAAACTTTTTTTCACCCATGGTATCAAAACTTCATATGAGCAGAATTATCTGTCGGAAGATTTTAAGAATATTTAAAATTGTCTGGTTTGTACTGGTTATTCATTAGTGCCTCTCACATGAGAGCTGAGCCTACAGTGAAAAGCAGATTAAAAGGCTACAGACCCTAGCAACAGGTGACCCCTGTACATCGTAACCCACTTTGTAGATAGAAGGATATTTTAGGCTCTGGTAAATTATTCTTGCTGTCTCTCTGAATCCACCTTTGGCAGCAAGGATTATAATGCTTTCACTCAACTATACATGGCACTCTCTTCCACCATGGAATTTTACAAGGCAGCCATTATGGCCCACAGAAAATGCCCTTCTGAAATTATTTTCATCATAGCGCTCATTAAGGATTTTTGAAATCCCTCCAATTGGAAGACCAGCTCGCCTGGGAAAGAAACCCAGTACTTTCAACATTGATAGGCCCTCTTCTTGGGTCTGTGTACACATATGAACTTGAGCACTAGTCCTGGAAGGATATTATTCCCTAGAAGGCCTGTGATTCCTTCAAACTACCCACCACTTGCCAGGCTCAAATCTTCCCTTTCTTTACCTTTAAGTACCCCTAAAGAAGGGCCAAGGTACCCCCATGGGCAGGGTGCAGTAAATGTGAAAGCATTTGGAACAATATGATGTGCACAGTTATGGTGTTCTTATGATGGTCTTAGGAGGTGCAGCTTTTACTTTAGTGCACTACCTGTCATGTTATGACAACTGCCTAGTTGGCAAAGTGATTTATGATCTATATAATGTTATGACAATTTCACTGTTCGCAAAGTGATTTATGTGATTGTGGTCTGTGTTTTATATCCGATATATGTGCTATTTTTATATACTACTGTGTGGAGTCTCTTTTGTGGTGTGCCTAGTTTGTCACAGGTGTGTCTGTGTATATTGTGCAGGCACTTTACACATTGTCTGTGGGATAAGCCTGACTGCTTTGCCAAGCTTCCAAGGGGGTGAGCAGGGGTTATCTTGGGTGAGTAACTCCTTTTCCCTGACTAGAGTGGTGGGCGCTGCCTGGCTTGGATGCATACCCTAGCCAACCAGACACCCAATTTCTAACATTTTCACTATTTCCCAGTGCCACAAAAAGGGTGAAACCTCTCAATTTCATCCTGCAGAAGAACACATTTAAGATGATTACCATGGCCCAGGTTCTATCTGTCCTGGATCCAAGAGACTGGATGATGGCTAGGAGTTCCACAGTGGCTATTTCCATGTTCATGTTCTGCAGGCCCACACGCACGACTTGCAGTTCAAGATGAGCAGATAGCACTTTCCGTTTGCTATGCTCTCCTTCATCCTCACCAGTGCCCCTTTGGTGTCCACGAAAGTGATGGTGATTGGTGGCAGCCTATCTTTGGAAGTCGGTCTTGGCAGTGTACCTTACACAACGATTGTTGAAGGCGGGCTTGCTACATTCAGTTGTGGACCACCTCCAGATGACCGTGAACCTCCTGACTTCGTTAGGGATCACCATCAACGAGTCAAAGTCGTACCGGACCCCTTTGAAGAGGTTCCCTTTCTTTGGAGCCGCCCTTCGCTAACTGGCCTTCCCTCAGGATCACAAAGTCCAGACCCTTAGGGCTGTGATCCTGAAATTTCTTCTTCTGTCCTGGGCTTCTTGGCTTTTTGTTATCTAGCTCATTGACTATCCCAGATGGCATATGCGGGCTCTACAGTGAACTCTGAAGTCTCTGCAGGCCCTGCACTGAGGGAACCGGTCAGTTTCCATCCATGTTTTGGAGGGGACTGCAAAATATCTGAAGTGGTGACTGCTCAACAGCAATTGGACTATCATCCGACCCATCTCCCTATTGCAGCCTGATCTAACAGTGGTGACAGATGCATCACTGGTAGGTTGGGGAGGTCATCTGGGAGAGGACTCTGGTCTACAGCAAAGACCTGTCTCCACTTGAACCTGTTGGGTTTGCAGGACATTCACTTAGTTTTGAAAGCCTTCCCACCTTCCATCAAAGGGCGGCTGGTCAAGTTCTTAGGGACAACACCACGGCCATGTGGTTTTGCAACAAGCAGGGTGGAGTGGGGTTTTGGGCCTTGTGTCAGGAGCCCTGTGCTTCTGCAACTGGGTGAATTGTGAGGGACTTTCCCAGGTCGTGCAACACCTAGTGGGATCATTAAACAACAAAACAGAGTGGATGTACAGCTATGCTTAGTGGATCACGAATTGCATTTATCCCCCAGACGACTGACAGTACCAGTTTGTGTTTACATTGCTGTGTTCTCATTGCATCCATGCTTTTAATGTTTAAAAACATGGCATCTCTGTAGGGTCGGATGTCTTGAATCTTCAGTATCTCCTTATCTTCAGTAAAACATTTTTTATCTATAATACTGCTCTGCAAGCACATTTCAGTTGGAAAGATGAGCTTCCATGAATCCTGTTTTGTAACCATAGAATAGAGTCGACCATGGACTCCAGTAGATAGATTTTAAAACATTGTTGGGGTATGCAGAATAAAACAAGCGCACCTTTTATTCAACTTGTTCCTTTTTTTTGTGGAAAGATGGTCTTCAAAAGCCTTATCTTGTAACCATAGAATAAAAGAGGAAGTGATCTCCAGCAGCCATGTTTTAAGATGGATGGCTTTTGCAGAAGCAAGCAGGCCCGCCTTCTATGAATTAGATAAATGTGGGTTTAATTTTTGCTTGGTGAAATACTGTAAATGTTTTGCACAAACTATTTTACTCGTAATAGTCGAGAACAGTACATTCAACCGTTCTGCGCAAACAAGTGAGAAAAAATGATTATCTGTTTGGGAATAACATTTCGATTAGTATTAGTAATGTGTGATCTTTTCATTGTCAAACCTCTATTTTGTAAAGCCCTGGGATCCATCTTTTGTGTTAAAACGTCATACACGCAATGCTACATAATTTACTTTGTCCTTGCTGCCTAAATCCCTCTTACATTAGATTTTCATATCTCGCCCTCGCCAAAGTTTTTATTAGGAGCTGTATCCTGCTTGAAACAAGTGGCTAAAACAGATGTCTACTTCTCTGAATACTTTTTGGTGTATGCCAATTTTAAATAAGTCCTAGTTAGTTAGGCATTTGTAAATGGCGCATTCTCCTAAGTACTAATCGCCGTCAGCAGCCCCTTGAAGGGGACTGCACAAGACCGCATCATTCCATGTCAAGCATCCCCCTCAGTTCTCTTTGTAGGTTGAAAGCCTTGAGTTCAGTGACCGGCAACGACCGCGGCTAATTGCTGGGCTAACCTAAGCCTCTGCAAGCGTCAGATTCCTTCTGCAGACCTTTCAAAAGTCAGGCTGGAGAGGGAAGGGGACAGCTTCCCGATGAACGGAAAGTCAAAGCGGAGTACGAACCCCCCACGAAGGAATGTGGATGCTTTCAAGAATGCGCTTAGATAAGGTTATTTGTGGAACAGTTTCCTTTATTAATTACTGCGGTTCTCCCCTTCTTTTTGTAACTGCATCTGAAGTGCATATTTTTCTTTCATTGCATTTTAGTACCACATTGAGGGCTTTGCCTTTTGCTCAAGTTTTAGAGATTACCTTTCCCAGAGCAATATAATTTGGTTTACTTCAGGCAGAGTGGAGTTGCTGTGTACAATAAATGAAAAGCCAGCTATTTCCATTGAAATGTAAAATCCCCATTAAGAACTGTTGGATTTTGTAGGGTGGAAGGCCACCTGGCTGTTTTTTTGTTTGAGAGAATCGAAGCTCCTGTTAGACCCCTGGGGGCCAAGGGGCAGGCAGGGGGGCACTTGGCCAGAACCATGATTGGGCCTATCTTACACTGGCTCTGCAAAGTGGGCCAAGTACACCCTTTCCGCGCTTGATGACCAGTCTAATGAACAATCAAAAGCTTCTCACAGGGCTCGAGGGAGGGAGGGATGTGCTGGGACTCAGAGCTCACAGCAACTGCCCTTTGCATCTCCTGAGCACTGCATCTCCTGAGCAGTCTCTCCGGCAGAGTCAAGTGCTCTCCTTTCCTCTCTGAGTAGACAGGGTGCTAGGAAGATCTGCATCTTCTACGGCAAGTTGTTTAGACTTCAGATGATGATCATTCACCTCTGGAACACTATCTGTCATGCAGACTCGAACCCTGGATCACAGCAGCTCTTCAAATACTCTGCAGAGCACTCTCAAACATAGGCAAGAAGAACTTGGAAGTGAAACAAAGTAGATTGGTTTGGATCCCACAAATATATACTCCTTTCCAGACTGAAGTCCTGGAAGAGGTTTGGGGTACAACCCTTTCAGATGTAATTTTCCATCATCCATGAAGACACAGACTGCAAATCGATGGGCCCCACTAAAGTTAGTGATGATGCCAGCACCAAGCAGGACTACTAAAAGGGCACAATGAAGTGTGAAGATTCTGCATCTAGCACTCATGAGCCTTCCTAAAGTAGTAATCGGGTAAGGGAAAAATGTCAGAGTCTGCCGACTCTAACACTCCATACCAGCCACCAAATTGCAGAGCTTAGTAAGACTAATCATCCACTTCCCTGCTAAAAGGTCCTCATAGTGACCCACTAAACTGTCCACAATTGCTGGCCCTTAAACTAGAATGAAACTCTACTACTCAGTGGTGGAAAAAGTAATACACTGATCATAGATACTGATTCTTAAAATCCCCAAAACCTAGGAAAGCTAAACTTCGCTACAGATCTTCTCATCCCATTGATCCAAAGCAATGGAACTCAGTTCTGGGTTACATCAGACTTAACCCAGAGAACTGAAAACACACCTCTTACAACTATATTTCACTAGAGAATAAGCATCACCCTCCTGTCACTTTTAAGTTGATCTTATAATATGTTTTTCTTCTATTGTATTGTGTGTAAAGTGCTAATGGCTATTTGTTAGTTGGTAATTGTTATGTATAAAGTGCTCCGCTGCCCTAGAGCCAGCTCCACACTATATAAATATCACAAATCAATAGAATGTCTAAAGATTGCTATGTCCCCAGTCTCCCACCAACCTCATTTCAAATCCAGGAATATACACCAATCCACATGCACATGGAATGTCCGCGTAAGGATCTACGTGTCACATGTGAGCAGAAATTTACATGAGTGGGGCAGTGGACTGGTAGAGCTACACTCCTCCTGTAACAGAAAAATGTCTGTTCAGTACTATTAATCCATGAAAGTCGGAAAGCGCCACTACTACTTAATGTTAACCCAGGATTTGTGTAGTAGTCTAATATCAGTATAGAGGGTCCCCTGTATCCCCCTCATGGCCACAGAACAGGTTCTGGAGCTTGGAATCACCGTGAACAGCACGAGGCCTCAGCACACAGAAAGTAGCAGTTACATATGCAGTCATGTAACTCAGTGCAGATGATCCCACCCTTTTACCATGCATGGGACATTTCCATCCCAATAGCCATACTCCCAATCTCGATCCTAGGTCATACTTAAACCACTGCACATTTGAATCAGTGGAACAGCGACAGAACACTTACATTGAGACCTCAAATTCGGGACGCTGAAGGCAATTTTTTCTGTACATTAATTGCCTGCTCCCTACACACATACCCAGTTTGGTTTTTAACAGTGATGCAGTAATAGGAGACTAATTTCAAGTGGTCGGTCTTTTTTGTTTTGCCTTGCTTTGAAAGACCAGAGCATATTATATTTAATATTTATCTTTAATGTTGGTCAGCTGAGGGCACTGTAAAAGCTGAACACTCCCCAAATCAATCAACCTCTAGTGAAGGTTTATCTCCACTTCATCTGTACATGAACTTACTGTAATGCCATTGACCAGCTTTTTCTGAGTAATTTACAGCTTCTCAATATTAATAGGGACTTGAGGGATGTCAGAACCCCGTTCAGAGGGCCATGGGGCCAGCAGGGGTTAATGGACTCAACTGTGAGAGTTGAGGCTGTTTACTCCTTATATGGCTCGTCCTACTATGGATCCTAAGGAACTGGGCCAAGTACCCCATCTGCACTTGACTCCTTGAGGGAGTGCAGGTCAAGCAGCCCAAGGCTTTTCGGGCAGGGCGAGGGTGGTGGGTAGACACTTGGGGAGAACACAGGCTCACAACTCCAAATACCCGCAGCATTACATTTTTGTCCTGTCAAATACTTGCTTTTATGAAAAAGTAGTATTTATATACAACCACAAGGTAAAATACAACAATCACAAACAATACGCGCAATCCCCTGAAGTCAGGGCTCTAGTGTTTCATTGTTGGATCCGTGAGACCCACTCCACTTAAGCCAGGGGTTGTGGATATCCATCATTCACTCATGGCGTTTTGTAAGACTGCAAAATCATAGCATGCAAAATGCTGTGGATGAGAAATACTAGAGCTGGCTTAAGATGGCCCATATTGACCCATCTTGCATCTGTGAGTTTTGTATTGTCATTTTAGAATGTGGAATGTCTTGTGCTAAGATTTGTTCACGCCAGTGTGCATAGTGACAACACACTTTTTTCCCCACAGTGGCCTATCACTCCACTGCATTAAATACTAAAATTACGGGCAATTTGGCATGCAAGGATTTAGTTGATCACTGACCAAACACAACTACTGCCTAACAATCAAACATTATTTTAATGATCCCAAATTCTCTGTGATGGTAAAACTAAATGAGTCACGTGTGATCTAAACTCTCCCAACCCTTCTACACCTGCTGGTGTCATCTACACATCAAGAAGCAAGCAGACTGTTCTTAGAAAAGTGTTTTCTACTGCCATCTATAAGGAAGCTGCATTGGGCTGATTAGTTTATTAAGAAATAAAAACTGCTCATTTTCTTGCCCTTCAATTTCTTTGCGTAGCTTTGGTGCTGATTTTGAAGCCAGGCATAACCAAATAAGCTTGTTCTCAGCTTTTTTTAGAAAACTAGGACGATTAGCTTTGCAGTTTCAGAAGCGCATGGAATACTATAGGAGTTTATACTGTAAACAATCAACTACACTGTAAGCGGGTAAGCAAAATTTGGGGATTGAGAAGGCCCTTGTTTTTATTTTGGAAATCTCTGGGCGGGGTATGTTATGCACAAATTTTCATGGACGATATGCCTGAGCCAGATGACTAAGTCATTTAAAAGCTAGCCACACTTTCCTAAATCTAACGTGAGATAGCTTCAAAAGCCAGTGCAGTCCAGAAAAGACATGGTCTTGTTTCGTATGTCTTACCTCTTACACACTGAAGTTTATCTTTCAGGCAGGCTGGCAGTCCTGCATAAAAGGCACACAATAATGCAAGAGTGTAACAGTAAATGGATCAAGCCACCTAGTACGACTGCTCTGTGATTTTCAGGCATGAGAGATGAAATAGATTTTCTCTTTCTTCATTAGTGAATAAAAGCTTGTTGCTATGCTCCTTACTTGAGATGTCGTATGTGCATCAAGGAGAAAGTCAAGATGGTTCCCTTTTCTGCTGCTGGGGGCAAAGTAAGAATGTATTTTTTTGTGAGTTTTTTTTTTAGAGACACTAGGTTTAATAGGGAAGATTTTTCTTTCACCCAAAAATGATCAATTCAGTTTTGGCAGTGTTGAGTTGTAGAAAGTTGAGTGACATACATTTCTGAATATTTCCAAGTAGTGATTCCATCTCAAGGTTTGGCCCCTGATCCGCAGAAAATGTAATACATATGTAGGAGTCAGTATAGCATTGTATGATTGCCTGTTAGTCCCATAGGCTAACATAGAGAGGGCCAGTAAGGCAACAAATTGTTGACAACAGAGTAACAACACACTAAAGCCTTCTGACTCCGGTAGCTAAGGGCCCACTTTAACATCTTTGTGATGGTTTTCCAAGATAAAGTTAATCATCCGGGGAAATGAGCTAAGGCCTCTAACACAGTCTTCAGATTTTCTAACAAAATGTGGTGAGCCACAACGTCGAAGGTCACAAAGAGATCAGGAAACACCTTAAGTAGAGCGGCCCCTTGTCTTTCAAGCCTGAGGTGACCAAAAGTCTAACAATGTGTCCCATTGTCAGCCCTGAAAACATACTACATTGGACAGCATATTTATATAATACTCCTTAAAAGACTGGCATTCAAGTGAGGTGCCATGCGCTATGTTCAAATTGGAAAACTCTGACTATTTAAAGAATAAAAAGGAATATTCTTTGCCTCCAACCTCGGGGACGCTGGCAATGTTTTTTCAAACATTAGTTCCTACCCATATCTTGGGCCTGCCTCCACCAGGTAGTTGCTATTTTAAATGTAGCCACCACAAAAATGTCTCCAATAGCCACTCTAAACAACTTTGGGGCCAGAAACCATCGAACATGGACTTGGATGAAGAAGGCAGGACTGTTTGGGTACTCAAAAGTGCCTTTATTAAAACATAATTAAATGTCATTGCAAGCAATTGCAGTCTTTGAAATTGGTAGAGAGGTGTGCACGCCTAGAAGTCCCAAAAGTCACTCTGGTCGTATCCTTTTGAACTCTGTAACACTTTGTACTAACAAGGTAAACAATATTGCAATAGTACATATGTGAACAAAACCTGGTACCCTGTTTTGGGGTCTTTTATGCCTCCTAAGGATTTATCAGTAATGTTTTTAGTAGCTGTGTTTTTATAAATCACCATAGATTGTAGCACATCTTAGGTAATGCCCACTGTTTAAACTTTCAGTGTGAATTTTAAAACCGTCTTCGCTGAAACAGTATTCTTATTTTTATTAGTGATTGCAGATGTGCCTACCAACATTAGGTTCTATTATAGTTCAAAGCTAACTAACTGGCATGTATGTATGTTTTACAATACATGAAATGTCCACATTAGGTAACAGTCTTTGGAATACTTAACAGTCAAATAAAAAACACTAGTCCTCTATTATCTCTGCAATTATGGGAGTACACCTTTCAGTCCACTATACAATAGATGGATACATTTCAATGTGTAAATATTTTACAAATTGTCCATCGGCGTTATGCCCTCCCTTTTCTTTCCGCCCCTCTTCACCTTTCACTATCTGTCCACCTTGCAGCAGGAGCTGCAGGCCATTTTTCAATTCAGTTTAAATTGTTTTATACAGCGCGCAGCTACCGGACCGGGCCTTCCAGCTCTAATTGCAACAACCCTCCTGAAAACCTACAATAACCTAAAGATTCATAGATAGGGTTCTAGCATCGAATATGGGACTGAATGTTACTCTTACTACTTTCGGGGGCAGAGGGAGGACGGAGGCCTTTGTCCTATTTTAGAGCTCCAACCTCTTAACACCTTCCTGCAGAAGGACAAATTATAGATGCTCACTGTAGTCCAGGCCCTGTTTGACTTAGACACAGGAGACTAGATGGTGGTGTTGGGCTTGCAGGACACTTATTTCCTGATATTCAGCGTTTGTCCTAAATCTCAGCGAGGATGGAACTAAGGCTACTGAGATTGATGAATGCCTGTACCCTGCTGGTGAAACATACCAGATGATGTATGTGGCTCTACAGCGGGACCTAAAATCCCAGAAAGCATAGCAGCAGGGGAATCTGTCTGATTGAATGCAATTTTCACAGGAGACTGCAAAAGGCATGCAGCGGAGGCCTCTGGACCGCCTGGGTCAGTGACAAAGCCCTGTTCTTACCCCACCAAGATTTAACATTGGTGACTAATGCACTGCTTCTAAATTGGCGGACCTTTTGGGAGAGGTTGAGTTCAGAGGCCTGTGGCCGGCGGCGGGCACTCAACTGCACATCCGTTTGTTAGAGCTGGGGAGCGGAGAGGTGTTCACCTGGCGTTAAAGGCAAACTGCCCCAGTCAGGAAGACTGGTGCAGGTGCTCACAGTAAACTCCACCACCATGTAGTACTGCAACAAGCAGGGCGGGTTGAGGTCTTGAGTCCTGAACTAGGAGACTCTATGCTCAAGGAAATAGCTTGACCACCAGGGAATGTTTCTACTGGTAAACCACAATTCGAGCGCTCTAAACCCCAGGACGGTCTTTGTCCGCTGCCGATGCTTGGTTGACACGGATGGCAGTTGGACGCAGAGGTGGTGCCAGCGTCTTCCATCATAGAGAAGAACAATCTTTTCCCTACTCGAGAGAACAAGCAATGTCAGTACTTTTGCACGTTGGAATTTCTAAGCAGTCTCTCACTCTCTTAGACACATTCTGCCTAGAGTGGAGCTCAGGAATCCTGTATATTTTGCCAGCCCTGATCCTTGCCCAAAGTTCAGAAGATGATCAGGAACGAACTGGTCCAAGGCATCCTAGTGGCACCAAATTTGGCCAGGAGAGTGAGCATGAGCATCTGCCCTCTGATCAAGCTGTCACTATGGGAGGATCTTCTGTTCCAGCAACAGTGCAGGGTGCTGCACACAGGCCTGCACAAACTGCATCTCCAAGCTTGGAGATTGTGCTGCGGCATTTGACCTCATTTGATCTTCCTTCTGAGGTTGTCGATGTCATCTTGTGGGCCAGACAAACCTTTACACAATATGTGTATGCCAGTAGTTGTGACAACTTTGCTCTTTGGTGCAGCACCCACATTGACCCGCTGCAGTTTAAGTTGCCGGACATTTTGTTGTTTTGGTCCCTGGCACAGCAAGGACTTGCTTTTGGCACTGTTAAAAAGCTACTTGTCAGCTCTGTCTGCTTTTTTTTAGTTGCCTGATCAGCCTTCATTGTTGAAAACACCAGTTCAGCTGAGATGTTTGAAAGGTTTGCAACATTTGATTTCAATGAAGCCCTTTGTGATGGTACAGTGGGCGTTAAATTTGGTTCTTACTTTTTAATGTCTACTTCTATTGAGCCGATGCACAGTTGCCCAATAAGTCTTCTTACCCTCAAAAGTCTTCCTTATTGCTATGTCAGCTCTGCATGTGAGCAAGCTTCAGGCTCTTTCTTTCCATCTACCTTATTCCACGTTCTTTCCAGATAAGTTGGTGCTGAGGACCCAAGCTCCTTCTGTACCAAAAGCGGTAACACCGTTTCACATCAGACAGTCTTTCATCCTTCTGGCATTCTTTCTCCGCCTCATTCCTCAATAGTGAAAGGAAGACGCCATTGTTTTGACCCCATGAAAACAGTTTTTACATTGATTACACCAAAGATCATCAAATGGCAATTTTATGGAATTTGCTGGAGCAAAGAAGGGCAAGGCAGTGCTGATGTGGACAATGTCTTGGTGGTTTGTGTTCTGCAGCAAGATTTACTGCGCATTGGCCAAGAGACAGCCTCCAAAGCTAAAGCTGCTACTACTCAGTTGGTATGCGGAGTGGCAGTTTTAAAGATATGTCAGATATGTCAGGCCACTATGTTGGCATGGCACACATGCTTATGAACCACTACTGCCTCAACAGTCCGGTCCGTTGAGATGGGCATTTTGCCCACCTAGTCCTGCAGGACCTTTTAGCCTGAGCTAGTTCACACACCAATCCCCTGGGGAGGTACTGATATTCAAAGGGTGAGCTACCTGCAGTTAGAAGTATCCATCAGAGGAACAAATTACTTGCCATTGGTAATACTTTTTCTAGTGGATTCTTCAGCCAACTGTTCCATACTGACCCTCCCACTATCCTTAATCTGTGAACTATAGCCTTTTCCATCTAAAATGTCCCAATCTGGAGATCCGCTCACTGTCCATGCCAGTTTGCTGATAGGATCTGTGCCTTAGGGCACGGACAGCCTATGAAAGCAACTAACGTCCGCACGCATGGGTGGTGTTTATAGGCAGCTGCGCTCCTTAATTCTGGAGCGGAACGATGTTGGTGCGGAGCTCTAAAACTCTATCAACCGATATGTAGGAGTACTCCTTTGGTGTTTCTGGAACCATTCTGATGCCTGGGAAATATTCACAAGATGAAGAATCTGCTGTCCGATAGTGTCCACCAGAAAGAGCATTACTAAAGTTTAGACTCTGGGAATATTTGAGAGATATATACATATATATATATATATATATATATGCACCACCCCGGTACCCTGGGGGTCACGAAAGTGAAGCAGCAGTCGTACTTGGAATCGAGGACGGGCCCAATTGTGGAGTCCATACAGGACTTGATTGTGTGCTTCCCGGACCACACTTCCCAGAATGCACAGTCTCATTTGAGCCTCCCATCGGTGGGTGTGTTATATATAACATGGGGAAGTGGGTCGGCGGTTGCGCACACCGCTTCCGTTAAAGCCCCTGAAGAGAAGCATATGGAGCTTCGAAACGCGTCGGGCAGATCCCGTACGGAGCGGCGTCTACGAATGGATCCCCGTCCTCACCTATACATAAACCAAGCTGCTGTTCGCGTGCTACTCAAAGGTGGACACCTTGGAGCATTGATTTATACGCGGCCGTCCAGTCGCGGAGTATGCACCACCCCGGTACCCTGGGGGTCACGAAAGTGAAGCAGCAGTCGTACTTGGAATCGAGGACGGGCCCAATTGTGGAGTCCATACAGGACTTGATTGTGTGCTTCCCGGACCACACTTCCCAGAATGCACAGTCTCATTTGAGCCTCCCATCGGTGGGTGTGTTATATATAAAATGGGGAAGTGGGTCGGCGGTTGCGCACACCGCTTCCGTTAAAGCCCCTGAAGAGAAGCATATGGAGCTTCGAAACGCGTCGGGCAGATCCCGTACGGAGCGGCGTCTACGAATGGATCAGTCATTTGAGATGTCATCAGTGATGTCATCAGTGATGTCACTGACCATGTCATGAATGATGTAATATGTGACATGATCAGCAGTGGATTGCGGGTGCGCGATATATAGTTAGTGCAACTAACTATATATGCGAATTTCAATGGTTTTGTGTGAGTAAAATAAGGTTTTGTAAATGCTAATTCCTAACTATATATGGTCTATAACCTATCGTTTTTTCAGTGAATTTTCAAGGTTTTGTAAATGCTAATTCCTAACTATATATGGTCTATAACCTATGGTTTTTTCAGTGAATAAATATATATATATATATATATATATATATATATATATATATATATATATATATATATATATATATATATATATATATATATATATATATATATATATATATATTACCTACTGGCGGTCGCCAGTAGGTATATATAGTTAGGATTTTTTCTCTATGGGTTTTTTGAAAATTCTATGTCTAATAACTTTGGCGTTTGTGGACGGAATCGGCTGAAATTTTCAGGAAAATGGCACATTTTGTTTCTGAGCAGCCCTTGAAAATTTGGGGGGGGTTCGTCCAGTGGGGGCCGAGAAAAAAGGGGGGTCCCAAAACGTGTTTTTAACATTGAGTTTTCCATAGGGCGGTTGGCCTCACTTTTAGCCCGAACGGCTGAATGGATTTGCACGAAACTTGGCAAAATTGTAGGGACTGGTAGCCCGATGTGCCTTTTGTAGGTCTCAATATATGTGCTCCAGTGGATTTTGAGAAATTAACGTTTAAAAAAAGATATATATCTGTAACAGCGGACCGGTTAGCGCTCTGGTTCGCGGACTTTTCGCGCAACGGAGCTTTGTGAAGCGAAGCTGATTGGTTCTCCGGCGTCTGTCAACATTCCAAACAGTCCGTAGCGGCCGCCATCTTGTCTCTCGGTAGGATCGAGAGACAAGAGGAGGTCAAAACAAAGGGGGAAATAACTATAAGGGGGCATAGTAGATCCTCGCTGACCCCCTAGGTTTGATGTGGAGGTTTTAAAAGGGCCCCGCGGGGCAAAAAAAAATAATAAAAATAATAATTGAACGGCTGAATGGATTTGCACGAAACTTGGCAAAATATTAGGGACTGGTAGCCCGATGTGCCTTTGCTAGGTCTCAATATATGTGCTCCAGTGGATTTTGAGAAATTAACGTTCAAAAAAAGATATATATCTGTAACAGCGCTCCGCTTCGCGTAACGGAGGTTTGCGAAGCTGATTGGTCATTCTGTCACTGGGCTATAGTTGGGCTACATCTGGCTGATATTTGGGCTACATTTGTTTTTTTGTGTGTCTGGCGGCCATCTTTGGGCTACATTGGGCTTCATTGGGCTACATTCGGCTAATTAGCAAATAGCTCATCGCAAACTAGGAATGGTAAAGAATCGCTATTTATTCCTTAAAGTTCGCTATTTAGGAAATGCAAATAACTTTTATGATACATATGGCGGTTCATCTCTAACAAGATAAGAAGCATAGGGATAGATTTATGATGACTGGCGCATCACCAGGGATGTGTTAGTCATTCTGTGCCGCTGTTCCGTCACCTATGGTGTGCTGCATTTACAATGCGGCGCATCATGGGGCAAAAACAGCACAGATGCGTGATGTATCTGTGCCGTAAAGGTGGCGCATTGCTGGAGTTGTATCGCAAGTGTGATGAAGCTCCAGCAAGGGTCGGGGGTGCCCCTGTCGCAGGGTTTCTGTTCTCACACAGAACTGTGGACAGAGGATTGGAACCTCGGCGAATTAGGGTGTCCCAAAACTCACGTTAGTAATCTAAAACTATTTAGCAAGCTAGGTACAGTGTCACATTGGATATAACAAACTCTCAATGTTTAGACAATCCAGAATATGAACTTATAGTACCTCAGGATACGTGGAACTCATGAACAGTCGGTCGTTATATATTTCTTAGAAACCAGAACATGGAGTTAAGAAGAACACATGTGTATTTGAAATGTTTATTTACTAATGCCGTCTTCTCAGGCGTAGTACCTTAGATAATAAAAGTACACATATTATCAGTAGCAAAATTACCAGCATAGTTACTAGTACATAAAAAGTGAATGGTGATAGTATGTTAACATGCTGTAAATGAATAAGAGTTAGCAACACTTATAAGCAGCCGCGGGCCGTGGAGGGAGTTACGGTGAGGCAGGGAGGCGGGGAGGGGGAGAAGCAGGGTGGAGAATACAAGTACACATATTATCAGTAGCAAAATTACCAGCATAGTTACTAGTACATAAAAAGCGAATGGTGACAGTATGTTAACATGCTGTAAATGAATAAGAGTTAGCAACACTTATAAGCAGCCGCGGGCCGTGGAGGGAGTTACGGTGGGGCAGGGAGGCGGGGAGGGGGAGGGGCAAGGTAGAGAGGGCTCCACCCTGCTTCTCCCCCTCCCCGCCTCCCTGCCCCATCGTAACTCCCTCCACGGCCCGCGGCTGCTTATATCTCACCCTCCCTAATACACATATTATATTATTTGCTAAGAAGGTCTCTTTGTGTTGGTTTAGGGCGTGTCCATACTTTAGTGTCTTAGATTTGAAGGAATCACATCAGCATACACCAGCTCTCTTCATGTGAACCGCATCAACTGTTGTGTATGTGTGTTCGGCAAAGCAATATAAAACCCGCCTCATGCCCAGAATTGGCAGAAGTTGCACTTATGTTATGAGTATGAAGTCGTGGAGATCAGACCTCATAACAATTCTGTATCGTGTTGTTCTTGAAACTTTAGCACTCGCTGTACAGATATAGTTTAACAAGTAAAGCAGATAGTAGACCAATAACATATTATTCTCATGTAAACCACGATGAACTACTAGGTGGAAAGCTAAAGCAACAACTAAGTGTCGTGTGCAGAAGTTGCAAAAAAGGAAAAATGGCGTTTAAACCGGTAATGAGCCCATGCTAACTTAACACGGTGTAAAGATATCCAGGACCTAGATGACACCTCCTCATGATCCGGAAACGAACTGAATAAGATAATAGAAGTGCCATCTCATGAGAGCAGATTGCAAGTTTATATGTGGACGGTCCGCAAGGTAAAGCATTAAAAACTAGGAAAATTCAATGCTAAAGAAAAATAAAACAGCCAAGTACTTTATCGAGTCTTAAGCCAATAGGCAAGGTAAATAATAAAAACTTGACAAATAAGTCAATGAATTGTCAATGAAATGCTAGTACTCAGCATATCAAACATGAAAAAGGTCTATGACATAACTGTGTATGCAAAATAAGCTGCAACAGCCTCCAATAGGAAGTCACCGTCTTCATCCGAAAACAGTTCAGCCATCCAATTTAAAAGCGGAAAAGAACATACGTGCTCTCCCAGCACCGGATCCTCTATCACCATCAGAGGACAGCTCGGTGGGTTTTCAAGAAAGCTGTGTTCCAAGAAAGACTGTGCTGCCGCCAGTAAATTCCAGGGACCAAGTAGTCCATGCATCAATGCCACAGCCATAATCCTTTCGCCAGGACAAATCAACTCGTGAGTAATGATAGGAGTCATCAGCTGATTAAAGTCGACGTCAGGAGAAACCGGTCCGCAGAGACACAAATCAATGGCCCAATCGAAATCACAGGTCAGGCAGTGAAATACAGGCTGGACACAAGTGAAGTAGGAGAACCGAAAAGATAATCCATATGCCGTGCTTAATATCGCCAACGGCATTGTGCCATAATATTCTAGCATGCGATTGCGGAACAGTGTCAGCAGCTGCAGGGTCGGAGGTTGCATAGGAGGGACATCCATATTTAAAAATGTAAAAAAGCACAAGAGCGTCCGCTGGTAATGCAAGTAAAAATGCAATCCACGAAGCAGAGTGGAGAAAATGGAATGAAAGGGAGCAGGGATGACTCCAAAGATTTTCTCAAATGAAGTCACGAGACCACTGGTAACAACTTTAAAAAAGTGTGCCAGGGATTTTGTGGAGGATGCGTTAAAGATAGTAGGAAACATGTTGCTGAAATTGAAAGGCAAACCTGTGTACGGGTGTTCGCTATGTGAAGTACGAAAGTTTCACGGGCCGAACTCAAGGCCACCTCTCTCTGAGACAAAAGAGCTCTTATTCTTGTCATGCCGTTGAAACGTGTCCCAAGGTTGGTATTTGTGGCCAGATTGAAAACTCCCTATGTTCATGTGTGGGAGGAAATAGAACATTTCTGCAGCAAATAACCCGTTCACTTACTGTTACGATAAAAGGAATACTTTTTAATTAACTCAGAACAATCTTTATTATTGAGCATCAAATAACTACCATTTTCCAACAACTTGAACGTGGGGATGATAGCAGGAACTGGCGTGCCTTGCAACACGCAAGCCATATTTGGTCGGTGTTTGTTGCATGAATCGTGTAACTGTATGTGCCTACACATTAGTGAATGATCTGGCGTCTCAGTGCATTCCTCTCCATTCAGATAAACTTCTTGATCATCTTTGAAACATCTGTATGTGTATGGAAGCGACCAGACCTCATGAACAAAAGCACTACCTAAAGGTTCATAAAGACCTATTGGTATATATTTCATACAATTTGAAAACTTATATAAAGCAAAAGGCAGCGTTATTAAACCGTGGATAAGGCATGTTGCCAAAAAACCCGCAATCCTCTGCTGATGATGTCACTGAGCATGTCATGAATGATGTAATATGTGACATCATCAGTAGTGGATTATGGGTAATAGTATCTCTAGTTTACTCCCCTATAGCTGTCTTTCTTTTAACATAAGTGTGTGTTTCCTTCCCTTATACTTACTGTTTTTGGTTCGCTTCCAGTTCGCGTACCAGCGAGCGAACTAGGAAGCGAACTAAGAGAAATAGAGGTTGGCACAGTTCCAAATATTGTACCAATTTTTTAATAACGGGGAGGTAGTTCTGAAAAGAACTTTTTTTTTTATTTTTCTGAACATTTTTTTACTGTTTTTGAATTTTTCGGAACAGTTTTATATTTTTTTGGGTTTTTCTTGGAGGGGGCAATGAAAACGATTCATTGTAAAGGGCTCAACAGGAGCAACAAAACAAAAAAAAGAAGTATTTATTATTTTGGGCGTTTCGGACAAACTTGCATATGATAGTCAATAGCTCTGTTGATCAGAGTGATGCTTCTTTCTCCGTAGGAAATGAATCCATCGCAAAATACGCAGGTGTGTTTTACTTCACCAAATCTCATTTGTATATTTGGCACCATCTCCCTGCCCTCTGGTCCCGTTACTTCCGGTACAACAGATCTTCTGGCCATAATAGGGAGATTATCTAGGTCGTTCCGAAACTGTGCAGCACTGTAGTTGTTAGGATGCCACCTAGTCATATGGCGATGCATTGTGTAGTTTCCGAAACTGTATTTTTTGTCGGTCCCTCTGGACAGTCTATCTTGACATATAAGGCAAGTTACGTATCTTGCATTTACTTTTTTCTGACCTTTGGGAATTTTAAAAAATTGCCAAATGAAGTTTTCTTTCCGGTGAGACGTCTTGGGCTGCTCAGGCAAAAACTGCCTCACTTCGTGCTCGTCCTCCTGTTCCTCTTCTTCTTCTTCTTGTTGAATTACAACTTGAGCAGGTGGTCCACTCTTCCTTGGATGTGGTGGAGGTGGTGGGGAAGCACCAGCTGAAGCTACTAAAGAAGCCATTGCTCAGTGATCACAAAGGGTCTTTCTCTCACAATGATGAAAGTCAGAGTGAGGAAAGAAGGAGGGATTTTCATCATTTGGGAAAAACAAGAGTTCTCAACCAATCAAAAGTGTTCATTTTAGATTATATGACCTAGTCTTACATCATTAGGAAACCAAAAGTGAAATGAACCAATGAAAAGTGTTATTACCAAGTCACATGACTTGCTGTGTTTACGTTAAGCGCTTTGCAGGGCCTCCCGGTTTGCTTCCAGAAACCTGCGCTTTGGCACTCGCTTCGCGTACCAGTTTGCTAACGTAGCACGTCATATGACGTATCAAGCGACAACGTGGAACGTCATGCGGACGGGAGGCGTCACGATGTTGTTTTCTAACGTGGCACTTGCGGTAAAGAAACGTTTACCGGCTCGCGGTCTATTTCGCGGCATCAAGGTCAGCTAACGGGAAGCTTCCCGATTCGCGAAGCGGGAACGAAGAAAAAAAAATATTTAAAAAAAAAATTATTCATAAACATATAAAATATATTTTTGGATTTAAAGAAGAATACATTTTACAGCTACAGATATTAGCTGTTAAAAAACCAATGAAATTCACAGAAAAAACCATAGGTTATAGACCATATATAGTTAGGAATTAGCATTTACAAAACCTTGAAAATTCACTGAAAAAACCATAGGTTATAGACCATATATAGTTAGGAAATAGCATTTAGAAAACCTTATTTTACTCACACAAAACCATTGAAATTCCATATATAGTTAGTTGCACTAAATATATATCGCGCACCTGCAATCCACTGCTGATGATGTCACATATTACATCATTCATGACATGGTCAGTGACATCACTGATGACATCACTGATGACATCTCAAATGACATCACTGATGACATCACTGATGACAACATCCAGTGACTGTATGCTTCTGTAAAGTTAAAATATGTCTTACATATTGAAGAATGAGTGGATGTATAAGTGTCTGGATGAAGGATTTAGTAGGTGCATGACTGACTGTATAAGTGAGTGATTAAATGTGTCTCACTGAGTGCATGGGTTAGTGACTAAACTGTTTTAAATTGTGCATCATTGTGTCTGTTGTTTTGTAATCTGATGCATGTGTTGATCATTAGCTATATGACTAACTATATGGGTTATTGATTAGTTGCCCAAGTATTTGTATGGGAGACTGAGTGTGTGTGTGGGTGTCTGGGAGGTGTATGACTCTGTGCATAGATGTGTGAGCAGTTGATTCACTAGATGTATGGGTTCAAAAGTGCATGTGGAAACATCTGTATGGGCGGTTGACTGTGTGCATGAGTGTATTGGTGAGTGAATGGATATCTCAGTGCTACATGTCAAAGTAAGTACATATGTAAAACACAGTACATGTGATAGTTGACATATATAAATAACTGTGCATAAGAGCCAGTGAATGTGTGAGTGGCTGTATGGATTATTGTGAACTTGTATCAGGGATTGTATAACAGAGTAAATATGTGTTATTATATGTTCCAATAAGTAAGGTGTGTATAACTATATAGTTGAGGAAATCGAGGTGTGATTGATTCTTTGCAAGACTGACTAGGTGTGTGAGTAACTCCATGGATGAGTGACAGTCTGTGAGTGTCTGTTTACACTGAGTGTATCTAAGGTTATATTAGAGTCTGAAGAGGTTCATTGTATCATCACATGAATGATGTCATCAGTGATGTGATCAGTAATGTCAAATGAGATGTCATCAGTGATGTCATCAGTGATGTCATTTGAGATGTCATCAGTGATGTCATCAGTGATGTCACTGACCATGTCATGAATGATGTAATATGTGACATCATCAGCAGTGGATTGCAGGTGCGCGATATATAGTTAGTGCAACTAACTATATATGGAATTTCAATGGTTTTGTGTGAGTAAAATAAGGTTTTCTAAATGCTATTTCCTAACTATATATGGTCTATAACCTATGGTTGTTTTTTCAGTGAATTTTCAAGGTTTTGTAAATGCTAATTCCTAACTATATATGGTCTATAACCTATGGTTTTTTCTGTGAATATATATATATATAGATACACATGCTTATTATGGCAAGCTTTAAAGTTGTAATGGTTGTCCTGCGGTAGGCATGCTGAGTGATTTGATTGTGCTCTTTCTTAATGGTGGACTGTTTCAAATTCCATCTGGAAGCCTCAACAACCTCATAGTCTTCTATGGTTGATGAAGTGAGCACCATTGTTTAGTCGAAGAGGAAACACTGGTTATTTATTCTTCTACTAAACTGCATTAGCAACACAGATTGATTAGCTAGTTACTTATTTTGACCTTGTAATTACAAAACTGAACGCAGATAAAGTCTGGTTTGAGGAACTAGAGGGTGTGTGAGATATGAAGCTCAGTGATGTGCGTGCAGCTGCCCGGCTGATCACTGAAGCTAAACGCTTAGATCGCAATACCCCCATTTTACGCTCTTTGAGTTGGCTCCCAATCGAAGGTAGATCCACTTTCAACGTTCCCTGCATAGATCATACACAAATACATTGGACCTCTCACACTACCTGGCAATACAACTGGAAATATCTGGCAGCAAATTGGATCTCTATAACTTGGAGTCCCTGGTTTAAATAAAGAAAAGAAAACTGACCTCGAACCAGTCCTTCTCTGCCTGCCCACCCAAAGTTTGCAATCCCTTCTCCTGGGTATACTCACTACCGCCTCCTTACGGGCCTTCAAAAAACAACTACAAGACTTTCTACTACACAAGTACGTCTACTTTTCTAAATAATCAACCTACTCTGGAAAACGGCTAGGTGAGGGGTTAGTTTACGTAACTGTCATAACTGAGCACTTTTTGTACTGACTCATGTTGCAGTACGAATAACGGTATTAAAACTTACTCTGTACTGCATGTAGGATATTTGTCTCTTCGGTCATCTTCATTTAGGTTAAGTTTTGATGTATGGTTTTTAATACACAGGCTTATTAGATATGATAAATACTTACATGGGGTGTCTTGACATCTGCCTCGACACATTAGTTATTATAATTGTGTAAATTAGCACGCACACACACACATATATATATATTGTATGCTGCTGTGATTGTATGCTCTCACTGTAACGTTTAGTTAAAGTTGTGCAGTCCATTCACCCTATCCATTGTTTAGCACCTCCTTAGTTTACATGTGTAGTATCTTGTGTGAGGCGATTTGATGCTCTAGGGTGTTGTAGTGTACAAGTGTTTATTGATAACTGTTAATGAATATCTTTGCAGGCACAGTGGATTATATTTTTCCTTTACGTACTCACCCTGATTTTTTTTCTCCTGAAAGTTTTTTTTTTTTAGCTTATGTAGTAGTTATACTTTTCCTACAGAATTTTAAGATCTCTCAAATCTGCTGTCTGCGACACATCCAATAAACAGATGCTGTTAGATACGCATCACTTCATCCAGATCGCTGCCGCCAGTGTAACTAAATGCCATTTAAGCAACCCTTGACATAAGCATTGTTGCTTTTCTTGGAAACACAATCCTCTTTTGAATAATGCCGGAAATGTTGCCACAATCCTGAACTCTCCAGCCCAGGTTGACAATGTCTGATTGTATATATGTGTGGTTGCATCTGCTGATGATCAAACAATCATGCACTTGTTTGGCAGCACCTGATTCTCATTAGGAGTAAGGTTTCCTACACATAGAACGTTTTACTTGTCCCATTAATCTTGATTTATCTACTGTTGGGACTTTGTGAAGACCAGATAAAGCTCATATTTGAATATAATATATAAAAAATATTTGAATCTGAAGAGGGTGTAGTTGTTTTCCACATCACTGCGGTAGATGAATATCTGTGTAGAAACTGGCATGTGGCAATGAGTAGGGGAGTGGCACAACAGGGATGGAACATCCTTCCAGTAGTGCATTAGGGACTGAATCTTTGAGGATTTGAATGTGCTAGACATTTGTTTTTGCAGTTCAAATTGGAAATAATGTTATGGTCCGAAACATACCACCATGTAGTCATTTATGTGCTAAGTAAAGAATCTCCCACTTGTTTTGTATATTTAATGAACAACTTTTTTTTCCATTAGGTACAAAGAATAAGTGACTAATTTTAAAACATATAAAAGGTGGAGTGTATTAATGATTTAAACATAACAAGCAATACTTCTCCCTGCAGATTACATTCAATATCCAAGTTGCACACTGGATCCCAAAACGTTTGCTATAGTTCACTGGCGCCAGTAGGTGGGTTGGCTCCACCTCGATACCAGAAGCAGAGTCATGGTGATGTCACTGGAGAAATAAAGTAGCCACCTCACCATTCCAACTTCAATTCAGTTTTTCCCACAGCTTTCGATGCTGGTCTGCAGTTTTTCTCTTCACCTCATGACGAAAGAAATTTGGCGCAGTGCATGTGATAATATCACTCCTTAAAGTTCAAGGCATGTCGAGTGTTATGGGCAAATGTCCATTATGGATTTTGGTGTCTTGGCTCTGGACATTTGTTGAGGTGTGATCTTTGCCCGAGGATGAAGCCAAAGGCAATAAAAGAACAATAGGCCAAGTGTTTTGTGGCAAAGGAGGACTAAGTCATTGCCGTTATAGGGTCAGGACAAGATCATGGTCCCCTTCCTCTTCTTCATCAAAAATCTACAAGGAAAAAGAATGTTTCCATAAGGAAAAGACCCATTCTTTTCCATGAGATCCAGGTGCGAGGTAGAACTCCTCCTAGGGCTTTTCTCCAACCCAAACTCTGGTGCTGTCGATGATACCACCGTTGCTTCTGCCGTTTTCAGTACTGACACCAGCTTAACCGGAGTTTCCAGCCCCTGGAACGGATTCAGCATTGTTTCTCCAAGCGATTCTTGAGATTTTCCAAAAGACAGCTGTGCCCTCTGGCACAGGTTTGTTTGGTGCTCCATTTGGCTTCATTCCAACACCAAATGTTCCACTGACTCTATGTCCTCCAGTATGTGCTATTCCGGTGCAGTCTTCACTCATGGCTGCCATTTCACACCGATGCTGAGACTCATGCTGATTGTGACCTCAGCGCCGTCTACTACGCAAATTATACTGTGGTCACCTCTACACCCATTCAAGAATTAAGTCAAGAAGGTAAATGAAATAACGGCTAGAGGAAGAACAATATAGAAATGACACCTAGTGTTTATTGGGACTGATTCAAGAGCTCTTTGGCTTATTGTAAAATCAAGAGCAGGCATGCACTCAAATAGATGGTTACATAGAAAACAGCTCTTTAGGAAGCCAGTGGTATTGACTCTTTTCCTGAAATAGATATTGATCCAACCCCAGGTTTAGCTCCAACTGAAGTAGCCTCTTTTCATTTAGTCTTCAAAGAAGCAGCAGAGTCCCTGGAACTTCCCCTTCGTACAGTAGAACATTGTCCTAACATTTTGACTGATGCACTTCAAACCACAAAACACCAACCACATCCATCCCACAAATCCATGCTTCTCTTTAATTAAGCCCTCAGAGAGACTGTAAAGGAACCCTGGTCACACCCTACAGCTACCCCAGTGATTAAGAGGATTATTGAGAGGACATATGGACGAGCTCTGACTGATCTAGCCTTTGTTTCCCTTTACCTCCCTCCTGATAATTTGGTGATTCAGAGCTCATCCACCTCTAGGCTAAACCCTAGGGCATTCTCCAAATATCCCCACATAGAGTCCAAAGAGTTGTAAGTTGTAGGAAAGAAGGTTTTTTTTCCTCAGGGAGTCTAGAACTAAGAATCCCTTGCTTCTTGGCCGCTACACACACACACACACACACACACACACACACACACGCACGCTCGCTCGCTCTCACACTCGGCCTCACCCACCCTTGGGATATGGCAGCTATGGTTATTCCCAGCCTTCTAGACCACCTCGAACCACATTTTGCTAAGGTAGTTTGCTATGGATAGGATTCAGCCCGTCGCATAATAAAAGCTGGATTGGACACAGCTGATTCAGTCACTAGTTTCTTGAGGTCCTCTATCTTTTTTTTTGCGTTGGGGGGTGAAGGGGGATTTTATATAGAGCGAACTTGACCCGAAGGTGTCAGATCGCTCTGCATGAGCACCAGTTGTGTTACAGATGGGCACATTAGTTGCGTTAGGCATGGGGAGATAAAGTGATTTGCCCAGAATCACAGGATGTTTAGACTTGAATCCGGTTCCCCAGCTTCAAGGTCGCCCGCTCTAGGTGTTAGGCCATGCTTGGCTTCAATACTCAGGCTTTTCCAGGAATGTCCAAAACACTTTAATGGACCTTTTTCACAGAGAGAAACCTTTTGGGCAGAAAACTGAAACAGAATTGAAATAGTCAAGGAGGGTCAAGCTATCTTAGGTCCATTAGGTCTCTAAGCATCCACTAGAGGCCAGAGCAGGAAAAAGCTTGGGGTTGCTGCTCTCGTTACTTTCCTATCCCCAAAAAGAAGAGAGGTCTTCTTCCGTTACTAGATCTCAAGTTCTTTATTCTCTTCTTACGCAAGGAGAGATTCAGGGTGCTGTTTCTGGGCCTGTTCCTTTTGGCGCTGGATACAGAAGACTGGATGGTATCTCTCGACTTGCAAGATGCCCAGTCTCACATCCCAGTCCTGCAGCCACACAAGTTATCGATCTGGTCCACTCACTCGCATTTTGCAGTGCTTCCATTCGGCCTCGCAGCAGCTCAGAGAGCCTTCACCAAAGTGATGGTGGTGGTAGCAGTTCATCTAAGGAGGTCAAGAATCTCTCCTTTTCCTTACATTGACGACTGGCTGCGGAAAGCTGGTTTGCCGTAGATGGTATCCATGACTTGAAAAGGACAACATCTCTAGTGTTCTACTTTAGTTTTGATCAATGTATTCAGATCTCACCTGGAGCCCTTACTGCTCCTCTTGTTCTTAGTGTCAGTACTGGATACTACGGTACTCTGAGCATTCACTGCCCCACAACGGATTTGGGACATTCAGAGCACAATTCTGATGTTTCAACTGAATGCTCATATTCCAGACCTGACAGTTGTGCACCTGCTTTGCTTGTTGGCCCACTGCATTATATTGATCACGTGCGCACGCTGGCACATGAGCTATTCAGTGATGCCTCTGAACGCAGTGATTTAAATACCAGGGAGATCTAAGACACCCCATTGTGATATCCAACCACACTGCAGCATATTTAGCCTGGAAAACAGAAGAAAACCTCTTGTAATGGCGGTCCTTTTGTCCTTGGTCGAAAGTAGCTACGATAGTGATTGATACCTCCACCATTTAGGTGGCATGCATCTGATGGATCTGGAGATCAGATGTCACATGTCTCTAGAGGAACAGAGTTTACACACCAGTTTTCTGAAGCTTCGGGACATTTGGCTAATGCTCAAGACCTTCTTCCTCTTTTCACGGCCAGTAGGTCCAGATATTAACTGACAACCTAACCACAAGCTGATTCATCAACAAGCAAAGAGTGTAATCTCACCTTCTTGGTCGAGTAGCACTGACAATCTGCTCATGTGCATGCCTACGGGGGATATGGATGGTGGCCAACCACCTAGCCGGCTCGCTGAACATCTGGGCCGACAGTGTCTCGCTGATCAAGAGTGAATTCTCTATGAAAGGTGGTTCAGTCTCTTTGCACAGAGAGGCACTCCTGAGAAGGACTTTTTTGCCACTCGGGAGAACACCCACTAACCGATATTCTGTACTCTCCAGCACCCGTTGCATGGATCCATGGGGGGTGGCGGGGCACATTTTAGTTGAAGTGAAGGTTTCCGCTTTACTACGCATTTCCTGCCATACCCTTCATTCTTCTGGTTCTGAGGAAGATTTGCCAATATCAGGCCCAATCCATTTTCATCACCAGGGATTGGCCGAGAAGGGTGTGGTACATATACCTTCTGCGCCTCTCCCTTTGTGCTATATAGCCTTCTCTGTCTCTTTGTGCCTGCCAGACCAGATATCCTTATTCAAGTCACCAGGGATCAATCACTTTTTGAAGTGACTGACATATGTATTTCCACCAGTCCCTTTTGTTGTCCCTCAATGGCACTCCAACCTCTGTTTAACACTCTTAATGAGGGCTCATTTTAAGCCTTTACCCATGTGCAACTTACAGTTCTTAACCTTCAAAATAGTAATTTTGGTTGCTGTTACCTCAGCCTTCTGTTTTGTTGGTGAGCTGCAAGACTTGTGTTTGTCTACCTTTTATATGTTTCTTCCCAGGCAAGTTAGTACTCCGAACTAAGGTGACTTCCTATCAAATGAGGTGCCTCCCTTCCATTTCAGCCAATAGATTTGCTTTCCTCTATGCAAAGGTGAGGATTCTGCAGGTAAAGTATCTATCTGAAGGAAAATGTTACTTCCCTTCAGTAGCTATCTTTGTGCCTTTTACATGTTTCTTCCCATGCAAGTTAGTACTCCGAACTAAGGTGACTCCGTATCAAATGAGGTGCCTCCCTTTTATATAGAGCGAACTTGACCCGAAGGTATCAGATCGCTCTGCATGAGCACCAGTTGTGTTACAGATGGGCACATTAGTTGTGTTAGGCATGGGGAGATCAAGTGATTTGCCCAGAATCACAGGATGTTTAGACTTGAATCCGGTTCCCCAGCTTCAAGGTCGCCCGCTCTAGGTGTTAGGCCATGCTTGGCTTCAATACTCAGGCTTTTCCAGGAATGTCCAAAACACTTTAATGGACCTTTTTCACAGAGAGAAACCTTTCGGGCAGAAAACTGAAACAGAATTGAAATAGTCAAGGAGGGTCAAGCTATCTTAGGTCCATTAGGTCTCTAAGCATCCACTAGAGGCCAGAGCAGGAAAATAGATTTGCTTTCCTCTATGCAAAGGTGAGGATTATGCAGGTAGAAGTATCTATCTGAAGGAAAATGTTACTTCCCTTCGGTAGCAATCTTTGTGCAGGATAGTCACGCCGGGTACAGATTCTTCTCAGAAAGAAAGGTCTCAGGTTAATCTTTCACTGCACCTATCAAACGCTGATGTTATCGTCCTCACTGCAAAAAACACTATTGTAAAAACATGACAACTGACGCTGAGCTGGTGGCTTTATGGCTCCAGTGATATCACCACAATTCTACCTCTTATGGTATTCAAATGTGAGGAAAATGCAGTTAGAGTATCCAGCAGAAAGATAGTTACCGAAGGTATCACTTTTCTATGGTTTCGATTAATTAAAATTATTAGAGTATAGCAGCCATAAACAACACCTAAAACACAACTGAAACAGTGCCGGGCTTTTCTCACATCTAGTAATCTTGGGTACAGCATAGCACCACTACTAATCTTGTTGACTACATGTGAAAAGTTTTATAGAGTGGTTGGAAAGGGGTGCTCCCTATCAGTGCAACTCTAATAGGGTTGTGGGCAACTATGTTCCTGATGCAAAGGGAATATTGCTAATTCAGGAGTATTTTCTGTTGTGACATATCGTTTGCTTGATTTACTGAGTTCTTTATTTTTTTTTACTTTTTTTAATTCTTTATTTTTAACCACATATAAGTTTGTGTTTTTCGGTTTTGGCGTCCTGTGATGTGGCACTCTGTGGAGTTTAGTTCTGCTACCATTCAGAAGGATTCCTCATTGATGTAAGTGGCGGAATGAAGGGAATTACTATTCATGTCATGAAGTGATTAACTTCGGGTTGAAATATTGCTTGTTTAAACATTTTACATGGTGGTTTAAAGTTGTGTCCTGCTTCTATTTAAGGCGTCTCAAGGTCTGGCTTCTTCCCTGCTATCTGTTTATGGTATGTCTTTATATTGTTCGGAATGAAAGAAACCCAGCCAGATAATAGCAATCTACATCGAAAATTGTGATGAAAGGAGTTTAATGGTTGTGGAGATTAATTGGTCCGCTTGGGTTCGGGAAGGTGTTGCAGTCGTGGTAAAAGGTATAAGTTCTCCAGGGCAAGGGGGAAGGGCACAATTTAAGTTGCATTGTAAGGGAATTTGCTTTGAAAGGGAGAATGAGTAAGAGTGCATTCGCAAGGGTGCAGATACTGAGATTTTGAAGACTTAAGAGACAAAGTCTGATGCAGTGTAATAGAATGACATGCACAGAGGGAGTTCCGGGGTAGTGCAGACTAGTCGTTTCAGGTATGGGTGCATTGAGGAGCATAGCTTCTGAAACTGTTGATTTGGCTATGTTAGGGTCGTTCATAAGAGTGTTGACTTGTCCATACATTTATATTCCTTATTCCTGATTAGACCGCAAACCTCCATAATTTTGTGTTTATCCACTTTGGCCTTGCTTTTTGATTGGTTGCTACAATAAGTCTTCTGATGACACCAGAATTGTTTTTTGTGCATAAGGTTAAATTTCAGCTTTAGCACTCGATGGACGTGCACACTCTGCTCCTTTCTCTCTCTTTCTCTACTTCCCCGTCCTCTCACACCCATACCCCTCCATCTCAGTTATCTTTAGTGTCATTGCCTCGGAATTGCTATCCTACCCACCCACCTTGCATGTAGACTGAAAGTGGCGCCGTCCTGGATTCAGTACAGCAATAATATGTTGTATTCTTTTTAAATTCTCCAAGGTGGATGTTAGACGGTTGTGCCACAATTCAGCGTGGCAGCTAGCGGGAAGTTTACAAGGTACCGTTCCAATATGCCAACTTGCCGCTCTTGCCTTTGCTAATGCATTTGCCCTCAACTTCAAAATCATTGACTGGCTCAAACATTGGCCAAGTCAATGCTGGCAGTTAGCATCCGCAAAGGAGACCTTTTGGCTTTTCCAGTGCTTATTTCTGTCCTAAATTGTTCTCGGTGCCTGCCTGTCTGCCTGTCTGCCAGTCGTGCCGGTCGAGGCAGCTTCATTCAGTGCAGGCCTTGTTAAGTCAATGTTGATTAATTTGATCGAATGAGGTGGGCTTGCTTTAATTTCTGAAAAGTTACTGGTGTGATTTATGCTTTTTGAGTTTGCATCCTTTAGTTTTCTAGTCCCACTAATATGTTACCGATGTGCTTGATTTCCAGGAAGCAAAAGAAGGATCGTTTGAGAAATGGAGGGTTGAAAACTCCTGGGGCGACGACCGTGGAAATAAAGGTAATTTAGTAGACAGAGCCTCCTCCGAACTCCTCCACACTGAAACCAGCTGGGGTTCTGGGACTAGAGCAGTCAGATGTACAATTGCATTATGTTCTGCATTGTCTCATCCGGACAAACTTTGTTGCCCTAACGGCTGAGAATGAATATTAAAATGTATATAGCGCAGCTTAGCGCTGAAGCATCACTGGGCACAATGACAAGACACTACCAAAAAATCCGAGCTTTCAGTGTTGAGAAAATTTTTTAGTAGTCTCCAGATTATTTTAAGCTTATTAAGAAGGTGTTTAAAGACTGAGCCTAATACCTGATTTTCTTTTTATATTAATACTTACAGAATTTCAATGTGTGTGCTTGTATATAGCCTGCATTTTTGGTATTTTCATTCAGTAGGTGGTTTGGTGCTGTATTATAACTTTTTGGTATATCTAGACTTCTGCTGCCATATTGGCAGACCACAATAACGACAAGAACAACCCTACTCACAAGGAACCAGGGTGTGTACTTTATACCAAAAAGACAATGGTTCCAGTGGGGCATTAAATGTAGCCAAAACTAATAAGTAGGAAGAGGCACAGCAGTAGGATTTAACAATCTGTTAACTAATGAGTTAATCAAGGTAGGTTGCTCTCACAGGTAGCGTGTCCGTCCACAATGCTAACAAATCTAGTGTGAGTTGTGCATACATGTAAGTGAATGCATCCCTGGATGAGGCACTCCTTTAGGTTCTAAAAAATGACTCCACTAAGTATAAATTGATATTTTCAGAGTTTATGCGTAAAGTTCAATTTCGATGAATGTCTTCAACATTTCAACAAATGCGATATAATGATAATATTCTCATTACTCGTAAGTTAGTTATATAGACTCCCAACTCCAATGCATTTCGGGCAGGATAGCCCTTTTTCAAAGAGTACTGTAAAGAATGAAGAAGATATGAGTCATGCGGAATGTAATACATAATGAAAGTGGTGCTCGGTAAAAAGTGAAGCTGATTCAAAAGAAGTGATGCTGATTAAAAACGTGCAAGTGTTGCAGGTGATGCAGTTACTGACCTGCACCAGCGTGAGGTGAATGTGAAAAGGTCTCATGCTTGTGTATTGGGGGAAGTTAACGGTAATGAATGCCATCGTGGATTTTTAGGACAATAATGTGTTAGACGGTGAAAAGAGAACTATCAAGTGGAAAGGACTGACGCCGGGAAGAGCCCAAGATCCACCTCGTGTTATAGTGAGATAACTAACAGAAACCGCATGTGTGTCAGAGTGGGACAAACACATGGGTTTAACGGGAACGTGCAAAAGGTAGAAAGACCACTTACGGTCATTCAAACAACGGACATCAACATCGCTGCAAAACAAGATAACAGGACGTCAGGTTCCCTGAGAGCATACGATAATGCCTCACAAAAATACCTCAACAACGTTTGCAGATAAACGTATTGTGACTTACGATTAAAGTTGATTAGGGTTTGCGTGCTCGGAGATCCGAAGGACCGATAGCAGTTGTCCGACAAGAACGCGGAAGAAAAACAAAGTGTAGTATAAGTGGTGGAGCGGCTTAGTCACGTGATTGTGAAAAACTAGATGATGGACTATCATAGCCACCATCTTGAGGGACTAGCAAGAGTGTAGGGAATAGTACGATGTCTCAAATACGATACTGTGAAAAGACCATATGTGAATTCAGGTGACTGTGTAGATATAAAAACTAAAGATCAAAGGCAATAAATCAAAAGTTATTAGATGCACACGCTATACACATTCATAATAACATAGCTCAGTGGATGGAACACAAGCCACTACAAAGTGTCAGTATCAGTAAGCCACGGGCCGTGGTTGGAAATGAAAAGGGTTAATAGCAACCAAATTCAGTTCTGTCATTCAGTCCGAAGGGCTTCATAGTTTGTAAACGATAAATCCATGTCATTTCACGTTGCAGTAAAAATTTGCGATTGTCTCTACCTTCAGCTTTACAAATTGTTTCAAGGACCATGAATTTTACTTGGGCCACTGTGTGTTTGTGTTCATTAAAATGAACAGCAACAGCAGATTTTTCATTCTTTGTTCTTATATTAGATTTGTGCTCATTTATCCGTACTTTGATTTTCCTCTCATGTTTTCTCCACATAGATTTTACCACATGGGCATTTAAGAGCATAAATGAGATTCGTGGAATCGCAGGTAGCATTTACGTGAAGTTTAATGTTGTTGCCTTTCATGGGGTGGGTGATGGAATTCCCTTTGATGATATTATTGCAATTGCTGCAATTCATGCAAGGACGTGTGCCTTTATTTTCTGGGTGGATAACAAGAGGTTTTTCGAGGATTTCTTTAATGTTGTTACTTCTGGAGTACGCAAATATGGGTGGTTTTTTGAACATATCTTTGAAATCAGGTTCAAGCTCCAAGATGGACCAATATTTGAGAATGATTTTCCTGTAGGTAGGCTCATGGTGGAAAATTTAGATAAAAGAACCATTCTATTATCTTGTGGTTTTATAGATTTCTTTAAGGCTTCTTGCCTGCTGGTAGATAGTGCCCGTGTTTTTGCGTTTTCTAGTATGGTCTTGGGATATCCTCTTTCTGTGAATCGTTTACTCATTTCGTCAATGCGTTGTTCAGCAAGTTGATCATCTGACGTTATGCGTCTGACGCGCAGCATTTGTGAAAATGGTAAGTGCTTTTTAAGTGCTCCCTGGTGAAAACTGGAGTAGTGGAGAGTGTTGTTCCGGTCTGTGGGTTTTCGGTACAGGTCCGTTTTAAATCAGTCGGGAGTTCTGGTAATGGCCACGTCCAAAAAGTGGATGGTTTCATTGCTCATTTGCCATGTGAATTGGATTCTTTCGTTTTTGGTGTTCAACTCTGTCAATGCTCGTTGTAGGTTTGCTTCTGAGTCTTTCCATAGGATGAACAAATCATCTATATAACGTATAAATAACTTGATGTTGTCATGGCTATTCCAATATTCACATTGGAATAGCCGTGACAGTGAGCTCCCGACCTTCTGCAGCCAGCGCGTATCAAAAAAACCAGGCATTGTTCCTTGAGGTCGCAATTGGCAAACTAGATGCCGCGGACCCTGTCTGGCGCTTAAGAATTCCCAAATTGGTTTTGGAAAAGCACGAAGTCATTACTCTGGGGCCATTCAATAGCGGCTCAGTGTAGCCGACTGGGGCATGCTCTGAGTAGGCTAGGAATTATTTATTCACCCGGTGTATCACACCTTTTAATTCCCCGTCATTTTGAGCACATAGATGTCCCACATACCGTCTTTGTCCTGAAGAGACCCCTTATCCACCCTCGGGTCGAAACGCCGTTGACGCCCATAGGAAATGAACCAGTTTTACCAGTGTCTATGATTGAAATAGCCATTGTGTTAATATCCACTGTATCATATCTGGTCATTTGCCTTCTTTCCTTGTATATATCCCAGTACAAACCTTGTAAATATCCCTGTTGATGTCCTATTGATTGTTTATGTTTTTGGTTCACACATATTCACTTGGGACACATGTGCACAGTGTAACTATGCTTATGTATATATTGTAAAATTGGAAAATACAATTTGGCTAATTTTTGCATGCAAAAATCTATGTGTAGAGTTGTGCTTTCATTACCAGACATCCCCTACCTCCCTCCTTTATTTCTCATTGCTATTATGCTTGGTTGTATCATTTATTGTGACTACATTTAATGCTCCACTGGAACCATTGCTATATTGGCAGGGACACCTAAAGGACCACGAGGCAGGAGCATAACGCAGGCCTCTGCAGCGTATGGGCCTACAACCCTTCTTGGGAGCCCCATTCCGGCCAATGCCAATGAGTACCACTCAGATATGGGAGGCTGTCATCCCATTCTGCAGCAGGCCGCATCATTTTGCAGTGCACCATTTCCACAAGGTAATGCACCTCAGACTGCATTACTGGTCTGCAGTGCAGTGCATCACAGGCTGCTTTACGTAACGTGGCGATAACGCTGCTGTACAGATGGTATAGCAGGTCCACAAGGCTATGTACTTTGTAGATCACATGCGCTGTATTAAGGGTCACTGATCAGCACACCACCGATGCATTACATATTTCTGACTTCTCACTGCGTCACATCGCAGATCTCGAATTCCGTGTACATTCCACAGTAACAGGTTGTTTTCTACAGATTGAGAATACATTGCGTTATTTCACCAGGTGCGGTCATTTGCGACAGACTGCACTTTTTTCCAGACTTATTCCTCCTATCCATGGTGTCTACTTAACAACGACCGCGCAGTCCTCATTACCAGTGACTGATCTACAGTTTATTAGTGTTCAATCGTTACAGACTGGTACACTTAACGCTTCTATTTCATTTCAGGTGTCCTTCCTGTAATAATTACTGTAAACTTCTACATCTTTTTAGTATAAGATTTGAAGTTTGTTGTATTTGAAGTTCAATGCGTTCTATCCTATTTTTTCGTACTTTTTGGTCTGTTTTACATGTGGAATATCTTGAAAATATTTCTGTATCCAGTTGTTAGCTCGTAAAGTACTCTAATTTCATTGGGCCTTATTTGTAATACATGCAAATCCTAAATAAAAAAAATAAAAAATAAATCGGTAGATACCCTTTAAGTAGCTTCTGCACAATGGTCACACAAAGCATTAAGTCTTCAAAAAGCAATCAAAGCATGTTCACTCTCTAGGAATTTGAACCTAGGCTCCCACATAGGTGCCTATCCCCGATACTGCTTAGATTAGCTGGAGACAGCCAATACGTCAAACCAAGAACAAGCTCTTTGCTGATTTTTATTTTTAAAGACCACCATATATATTGATTGGGTGATAATGAAGCATCACATTTTCGGTTGAGTTGGGACTATGTAGATGGTAGACTAGTACATCTTCTTGCCTGAACTACTGAAACCACCTCCTTACAGGGCTTCCCATAAAAGCATCTGGTAAGCCTAGAGAGTCCAAGCCATGCTGCTGGCCTCATCTCTGTTTTGACCATAGAGAGGAACAGCAGCGGTACCAAATGTTTGTTACAGAGAAAACGACTTGTCGACAAAGGTTTGCCGAAAACAAAAGCTACCCTTTGAAAGTGAGACGCTTCGGTGGCGTGTAACATAGGAATATATAAAGAATTTGTGCTGAAGTGTTAGGGTTTATCGGAGTAAGTTTATAACAGTGTTGTGTGGTACTTCGAGGGTGGTTGCCAGTGAAGGGAAAATAAACAGCCGTGTCGAGTTGGGAGAGGCCAGGGAGCTTTTTTTTTTTAAGTCTACAAAGCTACGAACCTTCAGGTATTTTTATTATTTTTTTGGCGCCGGTTGCTTTGTATTGCAATAATTCAAGCTTCAGGTGCGAGTCTGTCCTAAAATCGGATATCCAGCGTAGGGCAGACATAATTTGAAAAATGTACACATCTGGCTCCTGACCTATGATGTCTTACAGCTTCACACACGCCACGAACTGTAATCCCTACATGAAAACATAATAAATACTGTTGTGTTTGCGCGATTTGCTCACAGCTGGCCTATTTGTAAGTACCTTGGATAAGTCTAGACTTCGCCCGCCAAGCCACCCCTTTCCCGCCAACTCCCGTAGCCGGGGTCAAGGCTGGAGAGAGCATGTCTTGTCCTGCAGTTGTTGCTATTTCTTGAAACCGCTATGCTTAAATCCTGTGGAATGAGTCGTTGCTGGTGGTGCGCCCTCCGGCATGGAGGCGTAATGCCCTCTCAGCTAGAGGCCTGATAAGTCGGATCTGACCCTTGCAGCCGCTCTCTGTTGCCGTGCCAGGCTAATGCAGCTCTCTGTGGAGAGGTCAGGCGCCCTCGGAGGGGAAAGGCCGTTCAGCGCGCGCAGGAATGTTTATCGCGCGCACGGTTATATGCGTGCTGCTCATGCTTCACTCTCTCTCTAGCATCTAGACAGAGATTTCGCAGCAATACTAACGATACCCAGCCGACCAGTCTGATAGACCTCCTTCCCCTTAAAAA
The DNA here is from genome assembly GCF_964261635.1 of Lissotriton helveticus. Taxonomy (NCBI): domain Eukaryota; kingdom Metazoa; phylum Chordata; class Amphibia; order Caudata; family Salamandridae; genus Lissotriton; species Lissotriton helveticus. The sequence continues at coordinate 354,231,105 of NC_136061.1, read as the reverse complement.
TCTTTGGTTTCATGCCGAGAACAATTTGCGGAGCTAGTGATCTCGACATAATACCACCCACATCTGTGGGCATCCAGCCCGGAATCTGTGTTGTCCCTTGGATTCTGGGTGAATGGCGACTCTGGAATGTTCTGCAGAAATGCTGCATCCTGGTTATTTTTTCAAATTCGATTTTCCATCTTAAAACGAATCTTTCTTTGGCCGCAAAAAAATCTCAGTGTCAAAGGAAACTCTTTTTTTTTTTTTGTTTGTTCGATAAGACCTGTAGAACTCCTTTGCAATATAAGGCCACCGTTTTCCCATGTCTGGAACACCACTACACTGCCGTGCACCTCAGTCAGGACTGCAGCATCTGTAGCAATCCCAGGAACAGGCAGCTGGGCCCAGCACAAGGAAAACGCACCTTCGTCTAGATCCCGGATTTACAGTCCATCCGCTGATATTCTGATGCTCGTGCCCACTAACCTTCTTTACCCAAAATATACTTATACACCGTTTATGCAGTGGGTCTCCTGTCCGACCGGTACAGAGTACTGACAACCAACCCTCAACCGCCTCTACGGTGCACCTACACATGGACCAGCAGCACTTAAACCATTCCAGTATAGAGCTACCCTTCTCCATCCTCTCATCTCAGCTTGTGCAACACACGTCTATTGAGACATGCTTAATTTGCCAATATTCCAGTAGTTCTACCACTTACCCTTCTACTATGCACACGCCACTTTTTTAGCACCAATGCATTTTAATCCAGTACTGGTACACAATACTCTGACAACGTGCCTGAATCCAGCCCTGCATCATGTCTGGATATTGTAGTACTACCGCTAACCTTTAGCAGTCCCTGCTGTTGCCTTTGTGGGAATCAGCACAGCTGAAATTCTTTGTCAGTGGTTCTATCCCCTGATATTACTGTGCTGAATCATATGCCGACCTCTAGTCCATGCACCACTGCTCCGGTAGTGTGCCTTGGTTGCAGTAACCCAGATATTTCATTGTTTAGAAGCTCAGTCTATGTGGCAGAAGTTTGAACTATCACGGTCAAAGTATTGTAATGCAGCATTTATATAGCGCTTACTTCCCCTATGTGGGCCACTGAAACACTTACCTACATGAGTAAAATGCTACACTGTGTAGGGTGCGTGGTTGGAAGGATGTTGCCTTTGTTTTGATCCTATTTGGGAAGTGTTTCTATGTCGTGAGTGATGACCACTTAGGAGCGGTTATCATGGTAAGGGACGCAGCGCGTAGCAATGTGTAGGGTGAAGACGTGTGAGAGAGAGCGATGTGCAGTTTTATGGTTTTCATGTTAGTTTGAACTGCTCTCTGCAAGTTCCATCATAGTATTTCATATGATATGGTCTGCTTAGCTGGTTACTGCGCTGGGTTGGCCAGTCTGAGATTTTGTGTATAGTTGTTTTCCTGAGCTGGCATGGTTGGATGAGGAGAGAGAGAGAAGTGGAGAGATCTTTTGAAATGAGCATTTTTATCATCCCATATGAGTGTCTTTGTGAGATCTAAAGAGGTAGTCCGATTGTATAGATATTCTGAAAGAAACAGTTAGTATAGATTCCTTACCTTAGAATTACCCCCAGGCGTCAGACTAGATCCGGAAAGTTTTTCATCCGCAGTACCCCTGCGCGTCGAAAGGTGGTATCGGTCAGCTCCGCATTCATAGTTATGGTCGCGGAGCGGACCTGGCAGTAGCTACTTAGACGCCGCCCTCGTGCGCTGACGTCCGTTCTTTCTTTTTCCGCGCCAGCCAACGCAGATCTGGAGAGAGCGGTACCTCCAGTCACTTCTTGACTGACTTTTTGCCTACTTTTGTTGACTCCTGGTGCACGTCATGGATACCCGGGTTCAAGGCTTACGGTTCCTGTAGCTGACTGATGTCGGTGACGGAAGCACGCCGCGTGTGCTTCTACTGCCTGGTGCGCGACCACGACCCCAAGTCGTGCTCCGACTGCTGGACCATGAATCCGAAGTCTTTGTGGGAGCGGTCCTGAAAGCTTCTCGAGGCCCGGCAGTCGGCTCTGCGTCGTTCGAGGTCCCAGTTGTGTGGGGGGTCGACGGACCGGTCGCGGAGTCATCATCATCACTCTTCTTCCAAGTCTTCGCACTCGAGGTCAGTTAAATCGAAGCACAAGAAGAAGTCGAAGAAGCATCGTCGCTCTTCGACTTCTCCCCGTCCGTTGGCCGATGCGACGAGGGAAGCTGGTGGTGCCCGTCCCGCTGCTCGGCATGCGGAGCTCAAAGGGTTGACTCTGGGCTTCCCACCCTTCCCAGGGCGTGAGCGATCCCTGCCCAGCTTCGTCAATTTTACGAAGCGATGCATGCCATCTTTGGGCAGCCTGACTCCGCCTGCGCGCCTTGGGGCCCCGCGGACTCGGCTGGGGGCCCAGGGCCTTCGATACTTTCGGCCCCAGGGTTCCCTTGGATCCAGGCCTGGATCCGGATCAGCGCTGGTCGACCTGGTTACATCTCCCCCGGCGCCAATTCCACCAGCACCACGACCGCAGCCGGTGTCGGCTGTGTGCATAGCAGACGGCAACCTCGGCCTCCACCTCGATGTAGACATGGAGCCGGATCCAGTGCAGACAGGTACTTTTGTGAACTTGCTCTACCCTGGCTCTTTTAGAACAGATTGGAAGCCAAAAGAGTGTGAGGAGGCCTGGAAGGGGTCTGGAGACCCTCTAACTGACCAGTTGGGCTACGAACCAGACTGGAGAGAGCAGCTTGGAGAAGCCAGTGGTCTGGATACCTCACCAGACCTTGGCATGTTGTCTCCTCCTACCGTGACTACGGAGGAGGAGGGAGCATCTTACGCTGTGGTGTTGCGTATGGCGGCCAAGACTCGCTACCTGCGGTGGCAGTCAGGACTAGCCTCCTGACAGAGGTGCTTCAACCAGCAGTGAGCTCTTCGGGGCCCCTGCTACCGTTTAATGAAGCCCTCACTGACATCATTTTGGGCACCTGGTTCAGGCCCTACACAGGGGTTCCTGTGGATAGGATGGTTGCCAGACGCCTTCGCCTGGCCATGGGCGACCAATCTTTCCTCTCCCAACACCCCACCCTTGAGAACTTTGTGGTCCAAGCCTCCACCTCCAAAGGCGCATTCCCTAACACACCACCTGATAGGGAATCCTAAAAGCTGGACCATCTTGGGAATGTTTTCTTCCTCCAGCTTGGGACTGCAGTTGGTAAACACTGCATGTCTGTTGGGCCGTTATACCCACTCCGTATGAGATACGGTAGCGCAAGTGCTGCCTCAGTGCCCGGAGGAGGCCCAGGCCATACTCTCCTGTGCAGTTGCCAAAGGGAGAGATGCAGCGAAGTTTACCATCTGCTGTGGGCTGGATACCACCCACTAGGCAGGACGATTTCCATGTTGCTAGTCCTTCGACGTCACGCCTGGTTGAGGTCGACTGGTTTTTCAGGGGATGTCCAATCCACTCTTATGGACATGCCCTTTGATGGCCGTCGCCTGTTCGGCGACAAGGCAGACAACGCGCTGGAGCACTTGAAGGACTCTCAGGATACGGCCAGGTTCTTGGGTCACTCCACCACCCACCCTACGCAGTCTGCTTTTAGCCCCTTTATTGGCTACGGAAGGGGTGCCCCGCGTGTCCCGCCCAGGGCCACAGGCCAGCGCAAGCTGTTCAGCCCCAGCGCTGCTGGAGATGTGGGAACCATGGCCGTGGTTCTGGGGCCAGCAGGCAGGCCAGTCCCCCACAGCCCCTCTGCAGCAGCAGCCTCTGCCGCAACCTCCAAACCCTCCCAGTCTGACCTTTCAGGGAGATCTATTGTCAGTGGGCGGCAGGATTCGCCATCACCTCCCCCACTGGCGCACCATCACGTCGGACAGGTGGATTTTGCAAATAGTCCAAAGGGGCTTCACCCTCCCCTTCGTGACTACCCCTCCATCAATGCCACCTCAGTACCCATCGCATGTCGGAGGATCATCTGGCCCTTCTCCAACAGGAAGTTTCGGCACTCTTGGCCAAGGCTGCCATCAAGCGAGTCCTGTCCCAGAAGTAGGTCGTGGTTGCTATTCCCAAGAAGGGCAAAGGCCTGCGTCCTATCTTGGATCTCAGGAACGTCAACCGCTTCCTCCAGAAGGAGAAGTTCAAAATGTTGACGCTAGCTCAGGTCCTGACTGCCCTTGACCCTGGGGACTGGATGGTAGCGTTGGACTAGCAGGACGCCTACTTTCACATCCCTGTTCTACCGACCCACCGGCGTTACCTACGGTTCCTGGTAGGCCACTAGCACTTTCAGTTTACCGTGCTCCCCTTTGTCCTTACCAGCGCCCCTGGGGTGTTCACGAAAGTGATGGCGGTAGTCGCAGCTCATCTGCGTGGATCAGTGGATAAATAAATGTAAATGTAAATGTCGGAATTTGTAAAGCGCACAGCTACCTCCACCGGAGGTGTCCCGGCGCTGTCCGTATACCGCTTAGGAACCCTTCCTGACTTTCCTGGGAAATGTCCACTCCTGGGCACCCCCAGGTGCAGCCAGGCATCCCAGAGCTTTTGGGGCCGTTGTGGAGACTAAGCAAGCTATTGCCCAGAGTTGCAGCGTGGGACCCATGATCAGAACAGGCACTGAGGCGAGAATATCCAGTCAGGGGAATTAATGAGCCGGAGACCCGCCGAGGCGGGAATCGAACCCTGGTCCCTGGCCAGAGCTCTGCATCAAGGTCTGCCTGCTCTAACCATTGAGCCACACTTCTCCAGTCTTCCCCTTTCTCAACGACTGGCTGTTGGAGGCGGCCTCGCCCCAGGCTGTCATCTCCCACCTCCAGACTACGGCAGACCTCCATCATTCGCTGGGGTTCTCCATCAACATGCCGAAGTCACACCTGACTCCCTCTCAGAAGCTCCTCTTCATCGGAGCGGTTCTGGACACAACGCAGTTTCTGGTCTATCCTCCCGAGCAGCGAGTCTGGGATAGTCGGGCTATGATTCCGATCTTTCAGCCTCTATCCCGGATTTCGATCAGGATGACTCTCCGGCTACTGGGTCTGATGGCCGTCTGCATCCTGCTGGTGGATCATGCCAGATGGCATATGCAGTATCTGCAGTGGGACCTGAACTTCCAGTGGGCAGAACATCAATGGAACCTGTCCCATTGCGTCCAGATCTCGGAGGGCACTGCACATCAATTGCAGTGGTGGCTAACGAACTCTCTCCCTTCCCCCAACCAGAGTTCACAGTGGTGACGATGCATCACTTCTGGGATGGGGCAGTCACATGGGGGAGGGGGAGATCAGAGGTCTCTGGTCTCTGGCAGAGTCCAGACTCCACATCAACCTTCTGGAGCTTTGGGCGATTCGTCTTGCACTAAAAGCATTCCTTCCCTCTGTCCGGGGAAGAGTAGTGCAGGAGTTCACGGACAACACCACTGCCATGTGGTACTGCAATAAACCAGCCGGGGTGGGGTCGTGGAGGCCCATCACCTCTGGACATGGCTGGAACATCAGGGCATATCCCTGGTGGTTCCTCGCCTGGCAGGTTCCATGAACGTCTGGGTGGACAAACTCAGGTGCATGATGGATCACGAATGGCATCTTCACTCGGAGGTGGTGCAAGGACTCTTTCAACAGTGGGGAGAGCCTTGGTTAGATCTATTCGCCACCGAAGAGAACGCTTAATGTCAGCCATTCTGCGTGTTGGAATTTCCAAGGCGACGCTCTCTAGTTGACTATTTTCGTTGCGAGTGGAGTTGCAGTCTTTTAAATGCCTTTCCCCCTGTACCACTTCTGCCCAGAGTGCTGAAGATCAGGCGCGACCGGGCCCAAGTCATTTTTTGTGCCTTTGGATTGGGCACGAAGAATCTGGTATCCCGAGTTGCTACACATGGCCATCAATCCTTCAATCAGACTGCCTCTTTGGGAGGATCTTCTGTCGCCGCAGCAGGGGACGGTCCTCCACCCGAACCTGTCCGACATCCACCGGCGTGTATTTTGAGCGGTAGCAGTTGACGTAATTTTACCTGCCTCATGAAGTCTAAACAATATACGCCTGTGGATAGAACACATTGTGGCATTGTGCGCAGCAAAAGCTGTGGATCCCCTTTCTACCCCTCTTTCTGAGGTTCTCTTGTTCCTCCTTTCTTTGGCCCAGCACTCTATAGGTCTACCTCTCGGCAATTTTCAGCTTTTCTTAGGCTTCCTGATCAGCCTTCTCTTTTCAAGTCCCCTGTTGTAAATCGCTTCCTTAAGGGCATTACTCTTCTTTTTCCTCCTGCTCCCTTTGTAATGCCCCAGTTGGACTTGAACTTGGTTCTTACATAACTTGTGTTCAATAAGGCGTGCTATTCTTTGGCAAAGAAGGAGTCTCCAGTGGCGCTGCGTGCCCATTACACCAGGGCGACGGCAGCTACTACTGCTTTGGGACAAGGAGTCCCCCTCAATGACATCTGTCAGGCAGCAACGTGGGCCTCGCTGCACACATTCACAAAACACTACTGCCTGGACAGCCAAGTCCGGAGAGACTGCTTTGGCTGTTCTGTTCTCCAGGACTTTCTGGTGTAAACTTGGTTCGCAGACCCACCTCTGGGGTTGGTATTGCTGGGGTATCTATTCTAAGGTAAGGAATCTATAAATAACAGTTTCTTTCAGATGAACAAGTTACCTAACTTTGGTAACACTATATCTGTAAGAAACATAGGTTAGTTATACATTCCTTACCGCCCGACCCATCCTCCCTGTTCTGCGAACTGACTTCTAGGGTTAAGGTATTCCTTTCAGGGCCATAGTTTTGTTTACAAGTGGTCAGTTTCTTGCTTGGCTCTGCGCTTCTGGTGTGGAAAGTTGTGTACAGAACTGACGTCAGCGCGTGAGGGCGGTGTCTAAGTAGCTACTGCTACGTTATCCTGGCGACCACAACGACGAACGCAGAGCCGACTGACGGCACCTTTCGATGCGCAGGGGTACTGCTGACAAAAAACTTTCCGAATCCAGTCTGACACCTGGGGGTAATTCTAAGGTAAGGACTCTATAACTAACCTATGTTTCTTACAGATATATCATTACTGAAGGTAAGTCATTTGTTCTTTGGGACCTGCAGTGGTTGACTAGATTACTGTCGCCCAAAATGTCCAGAAGTGTGTGACACTTATATACAGTTATTGCATGCCTGTTCATTTGATGATGGCTTTGTTTTTTGGCTGTACAGTTCTGGTGATGGGCAACTCTCATGTCAGATATGTCTTATGTGAATTTAAGAGGAACAAGTTACAATTTGTGTGTTTGCCACTGGTTTTTTTGGTTTTAGAATCATTGTGGGCTATAACTGTTACATATGGAAGAACATAACTATATAATGCCACCATGCATTTCAAGAGTAGTTTGCTGGTTGAGTTGTTTGCAATTTGTAGCTTGTAAGCGGCGTGTTGCGCTTGAGGGTGTGACTGTTTTCCGGGCTTTTTCTTAAACAGGTTGGGAGTTGTTTAGGTATCTAGGAAAGGGCCATGTTTTCATACTGAGAAAGCAGTGCCTCTTAAGGATTTCTTATGGTAAGGTGGTATGATGAGAAGTGGCGCGAGCCTGAAGCATAGTGTTCTGTTTGGCTTATATTGCTTGAATTTAACTTGTCGCTATTCGGGTTCTTTTTCTTGGGAGGCTGTGTGGACAATGCAGAGTGCCTTGAACATTACCCTTACAGCTATAGGTAGCCAGTGGAGTAAATGCAGGACTGAATTAAGTGTTCTTTTTTGTGAAGGCAGAGAAGAGGCCTTGCTGCAGATTTTTGGAGGAGTTGTAGTTTGCGTATAATGACTGTGGTTGCGCCAAGGTATAAGCTGTGGGCATAGTCAGGCTTGGAGAAGAGTAGTGGTTTTGGCTGCCGTAGTTTCACACATCCTTTTTTTAGCTGAACCTTATTGAGGCTCAGCGATGAAAGGTGACCTGGATGGGAAATTGATGCATCCAATGTTGCTCTCACCTGCCCCTTCCTAGGTCCACCCTTCCTGCTCCTGTGTGTCCACCAACCCGACCGGGTCCCTGCCACTGTGCAAATACTCAGTAGTTTTTTGGGTTCAGGGGGCAGACTACTTCAGACTACTACTTCAGGGTGCAGCTCTCTTCTGTGCACTAGGGTGCTCTATTTCCCCATGGCTTAGCATTTGTAAGCCCATGTCTCCACACCTGTGATTTGCAGTCTTCACTCCTCCCTCATGTCATCTACCACAGTACTAGCTGCTCAGTCCTCTCCTGGGTTGGAGGTGGCGAAATTCAGGATTTAGCTCTTAACGCCTGAGCAGTAGGGAACCCTATTTCCACATGGCTTGGCATTAGCAGGCCTGCATCCGCTACAGAACGCCACCTACGTGCCTAGTGGCAGCATGGAATTGCATTACTTTCAGGACTAAGGGGAGCACTGCAAAGCCACCATCAGTGCTGCTGTTAAGGTTTGGTGCAGCCGTGGGTGGTTGGTTTGTTGAAGGGGCATCTCTGACAACTAGAGGCATAATGTGTATGTCCCTGGTATAATGACATCTTTTGTGCACCCTGAAAACCTGGAATATTACTCCATTAAATGATTATTTGTATCCGTACAGTTTAAGGCAGGAATTCCTTTGAGGTCATTGGCTGTACTCTTGCTATATACTAATAATTATGGTCCTGACATACTCTGTGCATCATTGCCGTATCAGTCCTGGCCTTCCCTCAGTTGCATTATTGTGGATATGTTGCTTCCCTAACATTATGTTGGAAAATCCCTGCCATAATGGTTGCCTGGGCACATGGTATGGGTTGACACGCTAAAACAGAGACCAAGGTGACATTTTTGGTATATTTTGCCCTCTGTACCATTTTGGTAGTTATCCAAACATTTATGGAGGAATATTTTGTTGGATCCGCTGTGCTCTACAAATTACTAGACTAATAATGGAGACTCTGGTGTAATATTGTTTTTGGGCATATTTTTGCCTTCCCTTCATTGGTATTCTGTTGGAGTATCATCACTCCTGCTTTGAGATTTTTCTGTCGCTTTTAATACCATCCAGCATTCCACAATTGACAGGAATTCAACTACCCGACCTCCGGTGGATTGACTCTTTCTTTCTATTGCTCCCTCTTCTTTTGTTCTGTCCCTTTTTCTTAAAATGTGACTGTCCCTCAATAATCCACCTTCTTCCCCCTCCTGTTTAATATTTATTTCAGATCTCTGATAGAGTTGATCTCGTATTCAAACTCAGCTGCTGAAACTACCTGGCTAATGAACAGTGTTTCAAAACTTAAGTCACACCGACTGAGATTCTTCTACCATTGTTCAATATCTATTAGCTGAAATCGATGGATGCAAATTAACTACCTCATTCTAAACACATCAGAAACTGAGATACTCGCCTGTGGGAGGAAAAAGACCACCAGTTCACTATTTAGCCAAAAAACGAGTGTGTCCATCGCCTAAGCCATTGCTTCCAAGCGTGGAATCTAGGCGTCGTCATGGATTCAAATCTCGCCCTGATTGTTCAAGTGAACAAAGTAACAAAATGGTCCTTTAACCTAATGAAATACCTATGTCACAACCTACCTTGCTTAGCATTTCTCAAAAAAGTACAAGCGGCCATGAGTATAGTCTGAGTATACCAACGGTAACTACCTTGAAGCATCCTACTAAGTGATTGAGATGCAACAATTAATCCAGAATGTCTGTGAGGCAAATCCTTAACCTCGGTATCAGGTCACGCATCTCCTTTGACTTTCAATCTCTGTACTGGTTTCCCATAGCTGGACAAAACGTTCAAAGCAATGTGCACATCCCACCATTCTCTCCACCGCTAAGCACTGTGCTTCCTTAAGCAAAACATCTGTACCTAACATAAAAACAGAGCTCTTCAATCCAGGTTGGTCGAACACCTATCTATCCCTTCTTTAATCAAATCTGGAACTGGGGAAAAGTTTTTGGCACTCAAAACACCTACGTTATGGAACTCTGTTAGCAAGAATAAGTTATTTTCAACTATCCTAAGTTCCAAAGAGCTCTAAAAACCTGTATTTTTCTATAATTATAACTATTATACGTAACCCTCTAATGGGTGGGTATTTGCATACAAAAATCGTCCTGTTACTTTTCTTCAACACTTCATGCTTAAGAGCAAAAACACTGTTGCATTGTTTAGAACTCGCCACCAAACCTCATGTACCTCGCCCATCACCTCACATATAGATCATTCTACAACCAAAACCTTGTTCAATCATGAACTATAACAAGCATTTACAATGCAATGGTCTCTTTGTTAAAGTTAGAGCTATTGGCATTGCTCATGACATCATTTTTGTTTGTTTTTGTTTTTAAAACATATAAATAAATGGCATTGTCATTTACAATGCCAATAGCTTAATCTCTTGCAAATGCGAGACCTATTGCATTTGCACCCACACAGAGCCCCACACACACAGGCCCCCCACACACACATGCCCCCCCCCACACACACACACACACAGAGCCTCACACACACACTGCTCAAGAAGTGTTACAGGTCCCGGGTTTAAAGTGGCTCGATATTAATGAAAGACTGCATTAGGCCATACATTGCCGTATAGCGATGATCGCAAATGTTTTAGCCTTTTGACAGTTAAAATGACATTACCTATCACTTTCGACATACACGGAGGTATCTTCACGCCACCAGCATGACAGTAAGCCTATCTTTCCTTACCTGAGGATGGTGATGCTACCCCTCCGCACAGGCAAAAACACCACGGGCTCGGACACCCGGATCGGCTTGAACTGGAACTTGCAGGCGAAGCACAGTGCTGAGTCGCTGAAGGACACGAAAACGATGGGTCGTTCGAAGATGTGGTTGGGGTCCACGTGCGAGACTATGCAGCCTCCGGGCTGGTAATCGTTGATGACGGCGCTGGGCTTCTGCAGCTGCGCTCTGTAAGTGTAGCCCTCCCCGAAAAAGTACTTGTTGCGGAGCGGAGCCCGGTCCACGGTGTGCTCCTTGTAGAGCCCCTTCTCGGCGGCGTGCACCACGTCGTCGATGCGGTTCTCGATATGGGCGCACTCTTCCGGGCTGAAGAGGCGCATCTGCCGAATGCTGTGCTTGACCAGGCGCGCCTCCTCGTCCCGGTGGTGGAGTGGCGGCAGAGGGGCAGTGGCGGCTCCTCATAGTCGCTGTACTCGCCGTCTGACAGCTTTCTCTTGGAGCCCAGCTCCGGGCCTTTATGGTAAGGCATCATGGACTGCAGCTTCTCCCGTAGGTCCGTGTATCCACTAGCGGCCATGCTGCAGGGCTCACATCACCCGCGCATGGCTCAGCTCCGCAGATCGGCGCGAGGGCAAGATCAAGATCGACCTAAAGAGTCCACGGTGAAGGACCACCTCAAGTGCATCCTACTCAACACCCGCTCCGTCCACAGACACGCCATCGAACTCTGGAACCTCCTAGACGCCACAGCCCCTGACGTCGCCTTCCTCACGGAGACCTGGATGAACGCCTCTTCAGCCCCCGACATCGCCATCGCCATCCCAGAGGGCTACAAGATCGTCCGGAGGGACCGCAACACCAACCAGATGGGAGGAGGCATCGCCATCATCCACAGGAACACCATCCGTCTCACGACCAGCACCGACAACACCCTGACCAACGCCGAACATCTGCATTTCCAGATCCACACCAACCCTACCACCACCCTCAGAGGCACCCTGATCTACCGACCCCCGGGACCACGCACACAATTCAGCGAGGACATCGCCGACTTCATCAGCCCGCATGCCCTCCCCTCCGCTGACTACATCCTCCTGGGGGACCTCAACTTCCATCTGGAGAACAACAACGACCGCAACACCAGCACCCTGCTCGACAACCTCGCCAATCTGGGACTCAAGCAGCTGGTGTCCACCCCCACCCACCTCGCCGGACACACACTCGACGCCGTCTTCTCATCCAGCACAGACGTCGCCTTCAGTCACGCCACAGAGCTTCACTGGACGGACCACAGCTGCGTCCACTTCACCTTCAGGAGAACGACGACTCACCACCACCAGCGACAGGCCGCCCGCAGAAGCTGGAACAAGATCACAGCAGACCAGCTCGCCACCTCCCTGAGCCAGCACCCTCCTGCCAGCTCAGCGAACCCCAGCCAGGCCGCCGACAACCTCACGAAGTGGATCAGCATCTGCGCGGACGAGCTCGCCCCGCTGAGAACCCCGCCCAGCAGATCCGGCAGCAAGAAAGCCCCATGGTTCACCGACGAACTCAAGAGCTCCAAGAAGAACTGCCGAGCCCTCGAGAAAGTCTGGAGAAGGGAACCTACACCGGACAACAGGACCACCCTCAAACTGGCCACTCGGAAGCACCACCAGCTGATCCGCGCCGCCAAGAAAACTGCATTCAAAGACCGGCTGGACAACAACGCGCACAACAGCAAGGAACTCTTCAACATCGTGAAAGAGCTATCCAACCCCAGCGCAGGAACCAACGACATCACCCCTTCGCAAGACCTCTGCGACTCCCTCGCTTCCTACTTCCACAACAAGATCACGGACATACACAACAGCTTCAACGAACAACCAACGCATACCAGGACCGAACAACCTCCCCCCACCACCACCCTCCACGCCTGGACCCCGATCAGCACCGAAGACACCATCCGCACGATGAACTCCATCCACTCCGGATCACCGACCGACCCTTGCCCTCACCACGTCTTCAACAAGGCCGACGCTGTCATCGCACCCCACCTGCGAGACATCATCAACACATCCTTCAACACCGCCACCTTCCCTGAGAGCTGGAAGCACGCCGAACTCAGCGCTCTACTCAAGAAACCAACAGCGGACCCCACCGAACTCAAGAACTACCGTCCCATCTCGCTCCTCCCGTTCCCGGCCAAAGTCATCGAGAAGACTGTCAACAAGCAGCTGGCCGCCTTCCTCGAGACGAATGGATCCCTCGACCCCTCACAGTCCGGCTTCCGAGCCAATCACAGCACCGAGACCGCCCTCATCGCCGCCACCGATGACATCCGAGCCCTGATGGACAACGGAGAAACAGCGGCCCTCATCCTCCTAGACCTCTCCGCGGCATTCGACACGGTCTGCCACCGCACCCTAGTACAGCGCCTCAGCAACGTCGGAATCCAGGACAAGGCGCTGGAATGGATCATCTCCTTCCTCGACGGAAGAACACAGAGAGTCCGCCTACCACCGTACAAGTCAGAGGCCTCCGAAGTCATCTGCGGCGTCCCTCAAGGATCCTCGCTGAGCCCCACCCTCTTCAACGTCTACATGAGCCCCCTCGCGGCCATCGCACGCCAACACAACCTCAGCATAATCTCCTACGCCGACGACACCCAGCTGATCCTCTCCCTGACCAACGACCCCGCCACCGCCAGAGCCAACCTACACGAAGGGATGAAAGAGGTAGCCAAGTGGATGACGACCAGCCGCCTGAAACTGAACTCGGACAAGACGGAGGTCCTCATCCTGGGCTCTTCACCCTCCGCCTGGGACGACTCCTGGTGGCCTCCCGCCCTGGGCACCGCACCCAAACCGACAGACCATGCACGCAACCTGGGCTTCATCCTGGACTCCTCCCTCTCCATGACCAGGCAAGTCAACGCCGTCTCCTCAGCGTGCTTCAACATCCTACGCATGCTACGGAAGATCTGGTGGATCCCCACCGAGACCAGGAAGACCGTCACCCAGGCCCTCGTCACTAGCCGACTGGACTACGGCAACGCCCTCTACGCCGGCACCACCGCCATGCTTCAGAAGAGACTCCAGCGGATCCAGAACGCCTCAGCCAGACTCATCCTCGACATCCCACGACACAGCCACATCTCCGGACATCTGAGAGACCTTCACTGGCTCCCCGTCAACAAAAGAATCACCTTCCGCCTCCTCACCCACGCACACAAAGCCATACACGACCAAGGCCCGGGCTACCTCAACAGCCGGATCAACTTCTACGCTCCCAAACGCCACCTCCGCTCAGCCAACCACGCCCTCGCCGCCGTCCCCCGCATCCGGAGAGCAACCACAGGAGGAAGGTCCTTCTCCTACCTGGCCGCCAAGACCTAGAACTCCCTCCCGACCGACCTGCGCCTGACCCAAGACCACCTCTCCTTCAGGAAGAAGCTGAAGACCTGGCTGTTCGAGCAGTAGCGGCACCCCCCCCTCCCCTTAGCGCCTTGAGACCCTATGGGTATGTAGCGCGCTCTATAAGTGTCAGTGATTGATTGATTGACCACCTTCGCCTGCCAGGGAGAGTGGGGGCAGAGTGAGGTACATAGTCCCCTATCCACCAAAACAACGAAAACCGGGTTATTTTAGGGTGGCTGGCTGTAGCGCAGCCTGCAAATCCCGGTCTCCACCTCAACCTAACTTCAGACAAGACCCACCCTCTCTCCTTCTCGGTCCCATTGGCCACGACAACGAGCTGTGGCGAAGAAAGGAGCGCTTTCTCTACCCATTGGTTCATTTGACCTTCCATCAAACCACCAGAGCATATTATGTATCTACACAAGTTAGAATGATGAATGGTGATTGAGGACCCCTGTGACGTTAAGGCTGCTTAACTGGATGCCTGACAAACAGGATTTTAGTTTACAGGTCATTGTAACTGTCGTTTTAATGGCGACACATTTTTTCATACAAATATTGTTCTTCATTAAAGGGCACACCCCAATAGCCTTTACGGCTGCTGCCTTGTAACATTTTTTTCAAGGAGGGTATAAAAACAGGCGTGCCTAGACTCCCATTGTTTGGATAGTTTGGCTTACTCCATAGAAATACGTGACACAAGAAACGTCGATTGTGCCGTGGTGGGTAATCGACTTAGACGATGGACTGGGACAAGCCAAAGCCGAGAGATTTCTCTTAGAAACAAGCCCCGTCCTTTTCAGACTGGGCGGCGTGTTTTGGACTGAGGACGTCACAGAGAGAGAGAACCGAAAAAACACGCCGCCCAATCCGAAAAAGATGGGGCTTACATTGAAAGACAAACCTCTTCTCCAATGGCTGGCCGCCGTTTAGGAAGCCAACCAATGGAGAAGAGGGGCGGGTTTAAGCCCCACTACTAGAAACATAATATCTCGCCAGCGAGACTGCTCAAGCGCAGCCTATGCTAGCCGAGACCTAAAAAGGGTGTCCAGGAGCCTGAAACAAATCAGAACACTTTGAAACCCAGATTGATATTTTATATCTCCAATGTTATGATCTCCACCTCAGATGATGGTGGCCTCGGATACGGTGGGCATTAATGGCATATTATGGCACTTACAGTGGAATGCATGGCACAATAATGACCATGGTCTGTTAGAATTGTTGGCAGATTGCTGCCTCCTGAGCGCTATGGCAGCTAACTCTGGCATACTGGTATAGTCCTGGGCATATTGTTTCATCTATGGCAGCTAACTCTGCATACTGGTATAGTCCTGGGCATATTGTTTCATCTATTGACCTAACATTGGCTCTGCCATATTGCATGCTTCCTTGGCTTTGTCATGGTGATCCCTAGCATAATGAAGACCAGCTCCGGCATAGTGGTGTGTATGTCGGATATAATTGTCACTATTCAGTGCATAATTTGCCCCGAGTAAGTTGTGGCCCTGGCATAAGGTAGCCATACTTCTCATATTGTGGGCATTCTTTGCATAATAGTGGCCACCCAAGATAAAGCATTGCTGACCTTGACAAAATGAAGGTCCTGGCATAATATTTGTCATATGATGGTCATCTTTGGTAGGAGCCCCGACATACCATGTGCATCCTTGATATTTGTGGAACTCTTTGCATGGTAGGTGATAGTGGCAGGTAATTCTGGATGCATGCACGTGAGGCAGAATAGCAGTCGGGGAAGGAAGCAACTTGTATTTGAAGGGAAAAAAAACGAAATCCGGTTTTTGCCTGAGAAGTTTACAGACAAATAAGAGCTTTTGTTTATCCAGATGAATTACAGTATCAAATTCGGTGAACTCTCAAACTATGAGCCTGGTGTTTAAGGAGAAAATTAAATAAGTTTAGCAAACGCTAAAAGCTCTTATTTTGAGGCGGAATGTGTGAATTGTAACAAAATTGCAATCTTGTTAGGAAAATAGATTACTCTTCAATGATGAATTTAAAATTGGGTTGTTAGTGGTAATTTATTCTGATTCAGGAGCCTTTATTACTGATATTATTTTTATGTGTGCTGGTTTGGCTTTTATTTTCGTGTTTCATGATCTAGATTGATGGATTTTTTATGATACTGTTTTATTGTTCCCGCTGTCTGAGACCTGGACTTATAAGATTGGTATAGCCTTAGAGGTTTATCTTAAATTTTACGATTTGACAACAACGCTATCACATGAGATGTCTCATGTTTCGTCTGCTGTCTGGTGCCCGTTATTGTTAGTGATGTTGTAGCAAATAAAGTTCTTGAATCCAGTATGTAAAGTAAATATAATTTATTGTTGATTAATCCAAGTTAAATGATTAATAAGTATAATGATAAAAGTCCCACCAGGAGCAGATCTTCTCTCGCTCAGCCTGTCTGCCATCAACTGCCTCTATTCAGAGCAGCCAGGTACTAAACATTCTAGTGTGTCATCCAACATTCTATTACATGCAGTGGCTAAGCAATGGGGAAATCTAAGTAAGGGAAATGCAAAGCATGAGCAAGATGTAACACATCCCCCTTCCTTATAAAACAACAAATAAAGATAATAGAATTAAATTGCATTGTATTCATAAAAATATAACAATTGAAATATAAGATGGATTGCATTTTCATTTTAAATATAATGACCAAAGGAACACATTACATTGCATTCTTAATTAACAGTTGAAATGTAAGAAAGATTTCATTTTCATATTAAATGACCTTTCAAATCTAAAGGCCTCATCCCCTTCCCTAATAAAAAGTATCCACTAGAATGAAATTATGGATAAAAAGCATAACTTAATAAAATCCACTAGAATGGAAAATATGGATTAAAAACACAATAACATCCATAAGAATGAGATGGATGGGTCAGATAAATAAATACATAAAAGCCAGATAGAGTATTCTGCGGCTCATCACAACAAAATAAATACTATATGAACACCTCTAAACATAGAGCACTTGCGTGGTTCATAACAGCCAATAGAGTAACTTGCGGCTTTTAACAACATTGAACAATGGAACTCCTCAGAATCCATAACAAGAAAATTGAGCAACTGTGGCTCTTCTAAACATCAGCAATTGAACCCCTCAGAGTCCATACAAGCAAATTGAGCAACTTATTGCTCTCCATAACAATAGAACCATTGAACTCCTCAGAGTTCATATCAAACAAATGGAGCACCTCATAATGAGCACAGATGTGGCTCCGCAAACTACACACACAATAAATCTAAACTCCTCAGAGTTTATATCAAGAAAATAGAGCAATCTACAGCTCTTCACAGCTCAAAGCTAGGAATATGGAGCACCTCAAAATGAGCACCGAAGTGGCTTCCTAGAAAGTACATATCTATAGTGGAGCGCCTCAAAGTGAGCACAGGTGTGGCTCCGCAAATTACATATTCAATAAATCCAACACTGGGACAACTAATCCTCTGGAACGAAAACTTCACAATAATTAGAGCACATAGTGGTTCACAACAATAAGAGAAAATGCATGACTCAACTAAGTAATATATGTGAACTCCTCTAATTTTAGAGCACTAGAAAACGTGGCACATTAAAAGTAAGCAAGAAAAACTTTGAACACCTCAATAGAAATTGAGCACCTAAATGGTGATTCAAATCAGCATAACAATATCAAACATGTCTGCAAATAAGCACGAGAAATAACACATTTTTAGCACCCCAACAACAGTTGAGAACATACATGGCTCAATCCAATAAAAGTAAACACATAACTCTATCCAAAATAAGAAGTAATAATGCATTAAAATAATATAAACATCAATACACTGTGAGTTATGTTAATCAGAATGAAATAGGCAAGTTGGTAAATATGAATGGTAAAGCATATTGAAAATTTTCCAAAATAATAAATTAAAATAACAAAAGTAGTCACCGTAGTCTGAATCTTGGAATGACAACAGTGCGATCTCTCACCCGAGCTCATCATCAGAATCCATATCAGGCAAAGTCTTCACAGTCCTCTGAAAGCTTTTAACTTCTCTCATTAAATTTCCAAACTCAGAAAAAGCGTGCGTGTCGCTGTACAGTAAAGTTGACACACTTTGAATCTAATAGTCCTGAGTTATCGTGCACCCGATCTCTAACATGGCTGCACGTAAGCCACGCAAGGCCGGGTGGCTCCAGGAGCTCAACATCGTTCCACAACAGCTTCTTCATAGAGAAGACGTCATATCCTCTGGAGAAGCATCAAAGTACTGATGACAATGACATGGAGGTGAGGCTGCACGCTCTCGGTGTGTGCGCGCGGCAGGCAGCTCGCGCAGAGCTTCAAAATGGAAAGCTGCGGTTCAACTGCCAACATGTGAGGAATTGTTAAAGGTGAGCAAAACCTTAAAAAGAACAGCACGCCAATGTAACATAAATAAAAGCACTCACCGCATAAGAACATATTCATTTTGAATAATCCTTCCGTTTCCACAATGCTATGTTTGTACCATTTAAAAAGCTTTAAATTATTATGCTCACATCGGTGTCCTGCGGGTAAATTGTTGATCGTGTGACTTCGAAAATTGAACTAGTAACATTCAGTAGGTGGCAGCCATCACCCAAATAATTTGCTAGGTTTCCTCCTTTTGTATTTCTTCTTCGTGTATTTTCTTCCCTCGTTCCGTTTTTTAAAACATATTCTCACAACAAGAGTGTGCTGCCTCTCATAAATTGCAACCGGCTCAGTGAGCGAATCAATAGCTTGGGGTGTGTGCAGGTCTCCTCAAATCCGATTTTACCAGCAGTTGCCTGTCCATAGACAGGGTGAGAACAGTCAACCAATTCCTTTTCAATTAGCCCAGAGATTCCTCTTTGTTAGTGGTTTTCTGCACAGTGCAAAGCATGAGCAAGATGTAACAGATGTGTAAAGGGCCCAGGGCGGAGCCCCACTTTTAAACTTCACCAACCGCCACTGACCTTCCTAACCACAGGGTCCCTCCATGCTTTAGGTTATAAAACTTAGCAGTGGGCCTCCCGCAATGTGCCTCCCTTATGACTTGTGCTTCCCTGTACTTTTCAAGTACCCAACACTCGGAACCCTCCTCATTGTTCTTGTTTGAACTGCAATTCATATTTTGTGTAGCATGGTATAGTTCCAGTCCTGCCAAGTATCACGCATCGGCCGTGACGCTCACGCATTTCAGTGCGGTGTTCCGCATCATTGCACTGAAATGCATTGTCACGCATTTTGCCACCCTCAGCCCTGACCACCAGCGACGCCTGTGCATGGGCTCTCTGCTGCTCCAACAGACGTGCTGCTGCCTGGGTTGAGTTCCTAAAGAGTTAAACCGATCTTCTCTCAGCTCTGTGGAGTGGCTGAGAGCGCTACAATGTCTGTCTGCACTCTGCCTGATAGCTGCCTCCTGTGTTGCCTAGAAACAATGATGCGGCAAGTGGCCGTGGCGCCGGCGCGCGTCTTAAACATAGTGAGACTCATCACACACTTATAAGTCTGCTCCAATTAGTGGGCGGCTGCCCTCTCAGCAGTCGATGCTGCTGTCAATCACTGTGGCACACCATGGGGGCCGGGATTAATCCGGATGTGCCGTCACGTCTGGAGGAAGAGGAACTAGGCAGAAGCGGGACTCCTCTAGTTCAGCACAAGACTCGACCGTCTCATGGCGCCGGCACTCTGAAGCAGGGCACTGTCCCTCTTCCAGCAGACTTGATGGAAACCTGTACAGCCCGCACCTGCTTGCTGCAGGCTCGAGGGCTGGCCTAGCTCTGCTCCGCTCCATTAGACAAGTGGGATGATGGTGTCACGGAGACCACAACAATTTGTCCCACACAATCGCCCAATGCCAAGATTGGGCTCAATAATATAATATGGGCTGCCCGCGGTGCGAGGTGGGCATGCGGCAGTTATCCATTAGTTTTAAAGTTAGAGTGGAGTTAGGAGCCTCCTGCTGCTCATACCACTATTGTGTCGCCGACAGTTTCAATCTCTATGGTCTATGTACTGTAATTAGGCTTCCCATAGCTTCCGGCAACTGTTTAGGCTCTGTGTAATGGGCTGTACCACGTGAAATATGAACAACAGCACTGGCCTGCTGAAAACAGCACATGGATCCATTCCAGGCAGCGCCAACCTTGCTTTGTTGTTTTCCGGCAGCGCTGGTCATGAGGAGGTCAATTAACATTCAGGTGTCGGATCTGCAGCTTTCCTTTCCACTCGAGAACACCCACCACCATGAAGGAACTAAAGCCTGGTGCCTTTCCATCCTGCGCAGACCCCTCCTCCTCCCACACAGCCATGCTCACTGTGAGGAGGCCCGCCGGTTCGTAGGATGCAGTGTCACGAGTCATGCAGGCTGCCATAACACCCTCAGAACAGGTACTTGTGGCCATCAGACATCGGTACTACCGGCCCGGGCCGGCCGCCTGCCGGCCCTGCTATTAATATAATAGCTTGTGAATTACACCGAAGTGTATCTCTGCGCTGCAAGTATTAAACAATCCCAGCCCGGGCAGGACCCCCAGTCCAGCTGAGCCACACCTGGTTAAAGTAGGCCTCTGCGGCCCAAGAGATCGGCAGGAGTCCTCTCCGGCCTCTTGCCCACAGCAGTGCACCATAGGTCCTGAATGAGGGCCCGACATCAAGGCCCTCAAAGTATCATAACCAGAGTGAGCAGCATAGCGCCGTGGCAGTGAGTACACACGCCAACTCTCTCAACATTACAGACCGCCACCTTCAGCCAGTATACAGCACTACTGCTTGCAGCCTCAGTGACCCTCTTCCCAACAACCTGGTGAAAGACGCTCTCTGGCTCACCCTGGCACTGCAGGAGGACACGTCATGGTGGCACAGGTGAGAGGGCACTGAAGTAGTGCAACGGGATGGATGTCTGTGAGAGTGTCAGATTGGATTGAATTATGGTTTACTGGGCAAAATATTCTGTATTGTTCAGGTGCACATATCGGGGATTTATGGGTCTTGGAAGCACGCTGGAAACCGGGTCCAAGAGAGTGGGTGGGGCCGGCGGAACGTCTGTCACTACAGGAGGCACTTGCTCAGGAATGGAATGCAATGCAATGAGTTGAAATGGCATATCAAATAAAGCTTTGTTTGTAACACGAGATTGGGAAAACACACAGGAAGGAGATTTCTGGGACACTGGTAAACTTATTGTTTCAAACCACGTAGTTTGGATGTTTATGGATTAAACCAAACTTCATAGTTTTATGTCTTGTTTAGTCTCATTTTCTTCTCATTCTGTGCCTGTGCTTGTTTAAAGGGTGCTTGCTTGAAATCTTCATTTCCTTCACCATGACTCAGATCTCTGCATTATGTGCTCTGACTGAAGCATTCAGTTTTGTTCTCAGCCCCAAACCCATGTCTTTCACGTTGATGGGAACATCAAGATTTTGGGGATCTTTCTATCGTCCTGTTCTCAAGATGACAAAGCTTCATTTGTTGATCTGGGGTGCACTCACGTGCTGTGCCATTGTTGTCCGTGTTAAACCAGTTTTGGACTAATTCCAAGATTAGGACACTGTGTACCTGATCTTCCAGCCCCCCTGCAGTGGCGGGGTGGGAGGGTTTATAGAGGTCTCTCTGGCACACATCTCTTCCAACATGAACCAGACATATTCGCAACATTTATTTTATGAGGATTGTCTGTGAGTTACAGCTTTTTACTAGGTTAGTGCCCTTCCATTTCTGGTGCTTTTCAGCAGTTTTTAAATCTACTTAGAGTTTCTCGTTGCTCAAATGGTTGTAATTTCTGATATTTATATGTTTCCCTCACCTTCGGTGCTTGATTTCGTTTGTGAGAAAGTGTCACTCATAGTCGTTGAATGTCACTCATAATTACACTAGAATTATGAAAATGTCACACATAACCAATCTGAAACCTTGGCAGTTATGTAGTTCGGTCCTTGCATTGCACATCACATTTGTCTTTGAATCCACAGCCCACTCTGCAAAACTAGTTCAACCATGACTTTTGCTGACCTGGTAACCGGAGACTGTTAAATGTGTTAACATAGACACTTTAAAAACAGAGAGCCGACAGCTCCAGCCTTCTCTGACGCCGCAGTGCAGCCGAGAGCAGGTTTCCTTTTACCGACTTGACAGGAGGAAAGAAAATGGGTTCCAGATAAACTAGTCATTCGGGGGCACTGCTAAAAGATGAGGCGCCCATTTCAGCTCAGCCGAGACCATTCCCGAGTTTTCTTTGCTTTTCACAAATTTACAGTTGTTCAGTGCAGCTCTTATGCATACCAGATCCAAAAGTTCTTTGTAAACACTTGAACTTGTTCTGCTCCCACTAATTCCCATATAGTTTAGAGATCTGTCAGGATTTGGGTGTGGCTGTATATGTAGTCAAAATAAGTAACAATCTAAGCTGCCAAATTAAGTGGGTTCTCCAATTAGCGAGGGGAAAAATACAATCTGATAGAGGCATCTAGCCACAGATTCCTTAACTTAGAATATCCGCAGGTATCAGACTGGATCCGGAATTTTTTTACCGCAGCACCTCTGCGCGCCGAAGGACGCGCTACACGACCCCGCTCTGACGTTGTCCACATACGTGACGTCAGCGAGGTCATATAAGTCCCTCCCAGCGCGCTGACATCAGTTTCCTTCTTTTCCGCGTGCAACATGGATCCAGAGTGAGCGGTTCCTATGGCCTGTTTTAAGACCTCCTTTTCGTAGCTTCGCGTCAGGAACCATGTGCGATGTCTACTGGCTTTAAAAATTGTAGTTCTTGTTTGCGGCAGATGTCCGC
Organism: Lissotriton helveticus; assembly: GCF_964261635.1. Classification (NCBI taxonomy): domain Eukaryota; kingdom Metazoa; phylum Chordata; class Amphibia; order Caudata; family Salamandridae; genus Lissotriton; species Lissotriton helveticus. Next base: position 354,208,249 of record NC_136061.1, on the reverse strand, counting down.
GACCGACCCGCATCTTATTTGTATGTGGTGTCTGGGTGAGCACCTTGACTCCACGGACTGCGAAGTGAAAAAAAGAATTCCTTTCTGTGTTATTTACTTTCAAGTTCTGACCTTAGGGCCTAGACACTAGTTTGACTTTTTATATTCCAACGTAACACGGATTATTATACACAAGACTGGGGTAGTTTTTTGTCTCTCAAAATTTATTTTGTGTTACATTAAAAACATTTGAATTAATTTATTCCATAACATTTTAAAACAATTCCACACAAGTTGACTATCTAATACATATAATAATCCCTATAGTTATTTTTGAATCAAATTGCAGATAGTCAATACACAAAAAATATATATATTCATACATTAAAATTTCATAACATTATTGCAACGAATATAAAAATTATATAAAAAGTAGAAGAAAGTCCTTTGTCGACTCGTTTCGGTGTTTGTAGCTGTTATGACACCTTCTTCAGGACAGACTTTGAATTAAAAACCATACTTCTTCATTCTAAAAATAAATACATACAATTAGTGTCATGTATTTCGGTGAGAGCAAAGTGCATTTCCCTAATGTGCATGGTTACCCACGTGTCACTGTATTTAAAATATTCTTACTTTCTTATTGTGGATCTTAGTATGTTTTAAGATTCCACACCCTTGAAGATTAAACGTCAATGGTTCCTCCTCATGGGTAGTAGTACTATTCAGTGTATTTCCTGATTATTCTAAGTAGAGAAAATACACTAATTAGAGATATGTTCCAAGTGGAATTCAAACCTCTGGTATAGGCTGTTGATGTTTGCACTTACTTAAAACAGGGAGAGTCATATCTTTTGTGTCTGGTTCAATTCTTTTAGTTTCAATTCTTATCTGGGTCACTTCTGGTTATTCGCTTGGGTTTTAACCTAAAAGGGAACTCTCTCTTTTGAAGATTGTTCCACGGACTGCGAAGCCTGCCAACGCCTGAAACCAAAGTCTCGGTGGGACGCCGTATGAAGCTTCGGAGTCGTCTTGCCCCCCACCCTCTTCATCAATGACAGGTCCCTCGACTGTCCAGTTCCGCCGTCGATTACCCTCTCAAGGCGCTTGTCGCCGAGGTCTTCGACCTCCCCTTCTGTTAAGGGCGCTGGTTCCCAGAACATTCCGGACGTGTGCTCCCGACAGTTGTCCCCCCCCTCTATCTGCCCTTTCCGGGTGTGGGGGCGACTCTGGCCCAGATGGAGGCATATGCCACAGGTCTTCAGGCCTCCCTTAGGTCCTCTCCCTTTCCTGGGGCGTCCTCGGAGCCTCCGCTTCTTGTGGGGTCCCAGATGGACTCGCCGGAGGGTTTGCCACCTGTGCCAATTGAGCCTTTGCCCCCCAGGAATGTCAGAGATGTGGTGTCGTTAGGGCGGAGCCCGGCTGGGTCCCCCTCTACGGCCACTGCCGCGCCGCATAGCCTCGCTGGGCTCCCTTTGGCGGTTGTTAGTACTTGCCATTGCTTGTAGCGCTGCCTTGAGCACGCCCAAGCTTCTAGGCATGCAGCCGCCTGTCCGGAGCCGGGGTCGGCGATGTACCGGCACCGGAGGCTTGCCTCCTCGGCTCCGCCTCTGCTTCTTTCCCCAGAAGTGGAGCCTGTCTTGGAGGGGGCAGCGCCGAAAGCTTGCCTCTCCGGCTCCGGCACCTTCTCCTTCTTCAGAAGGGGAGCTTCTCATAGCTTCAGCGCTGACTCGACGCCGGATTCATCTGAGTTTTGGCGCCGTGTCGACGCTGAGTTGTGAATTCTTGTCTAGAGACCTCTGGAGAGAGTTTGGCGCCACTCTCTCACCCGGCGTTGCCGGAGTTATTGTTGCCAGTGGCCCCCCCCCCTTGGAATTTGTGGAGCCTCCTCAGGAGCTCCCAGATCCGGCATGCTCTTCATCTCCCCAGGAGCCCCGTCAGGATCCTCATTCTTCCATGGGGCTCCCTTACGTGGGGCATTGGTCGCACCCTCATTGCCTTGGGAGAGTCAGCTTACAACCCTCCCCCACTGATGAGCTGTTGTCCCCTCCGCAGAGGGCTACCGTGGCTGGTGTGGCTTTTTTGCGAGTGGTCTCATTGGCCACCCGCATTTTAAACATGCAACCCCCTTCTGCCCCTTTACCAATGGACCCCTTGCTTGAGGTCCTTCACTGTGGGTCCGTAAATGTGGTGCCGCGTTTCTGCCCTTTCTGGCTTCACTTTATGATGCTCTTTTGGGTACCTGGGTCCGACCTGCTTCAGGTGACCCGGTGGCTCATTCGGTTTTGCACCGCTACCGCCCAGCTCCACATGATCCTGTTTGCCTTTTTGTGCACCCTGATGCGCAGGGGTTTGTGTTGCAGACTGCCTTTCCTTCTCTGCCCCCACTAACACTTCCTCCCTCTCGGGAGTCCCGATGGCTTGAGTCGTGGGGTAGGATCATCTTTGCATCCACTAGTGCGGCCTTATGGTCCTTAAATACAGTGTGTATTTTGCAGCGGGCTACCTCTGCCCTGTGGGATTCTGCAGAGTCCTTGCTTTCTGCTACCTCTAAAGGCGCTCGTGTCGACCTCCTTAGGGATGGCCACGACCTTGCCGAATCCACAATCCACCCCACCTTAGATACTGCTGATTCTTTGGGCCGAGGTATGGCTGGCTCTATTGCCTTAAGGCGTCACACTTAGTTGCGAGACAGTGTCGTCCTTGAAAATATCCGGGAGCGACTGGTTGACTTGCCCTTTGATGGGATTTTGTTGTTTGATGCTCATGCCGAGTTGGCGGTTCATCAGCTGCTTGCGGGCTTTCGTCCTCCCCCTTCTTAGGCCTATCTCCCATGGTCTTTTTCATTTCGCATCCTTTAGATGCGCTCTGTTACCATGGGCAGTGAGCCTTAAATCTTTTTTTCTGCAAGGGTGATTACCCTTTTTATTAGCATCCCTTGATGCGTTTTGGTTTTGAGCTACCTGTTGGCATGCTGTGGCAGGTTCCACAGGTTGCTGTGTCTAGTCCTCTGACTGTGGTATTAAGCCGGTGGTTCACCTCGGTAATGCCTTAAGGCTCGGAACTCTTGTTCACGGGTTCAGTTCGATAATGTGCTCTTTTGGCTGGGCTTATTGCCGTAAGAGGTGTTCCCCCGATGTTTGGGGTGTGCATACACAATGTGGGGTACTTGTATGCTATTATATAGCTCTGTTTACCTCGCTAGGGCCTGGGGAACCTGTGGGCTCCATGCGCCGTTGATGGTCTGTTCTATGGTGTTCCGCCTCCTTGGGAGGTTTCCTGATATCCTCTTCTAAGCGGCTCATGCCTGTCCTTATTGTGCTAGGCATGATCTGGTATGGACATGTTCATGCTCCTGGCTAGTCCTATCTCTGCAGATTTAGACGTTATACATTATGTATACATGCTGGTTGCCATGGCATTGCTCTTCCTGAGTCGTGCCTCTTTTAGAGGCTGCGAGATCTGAACCTCTGTCTCCAGGTGTGAGGAGCTTTTCTCAGTTGATTGCAAGTTGCCTGTAAGGTTCCTCCTTGCTTCCACTTTCTGGGTGGTTTCCCAGTTTGCCAACTGCTCCTTTTGTGAGTATTCAAACACTAAACGTATTTCTTTTTGGACGCTGGTTGCTCTCCTCCAGTTGGGTGCTCTGGTCTCTGATTCGGAGACTCTTCCCACATTTCTATGCTTTGCTACTTTTTATGCCTCTACTGCCATTTTCTTTGGATGTGCCTCTTCCTAGGTCTCGTCCTTATATTATGTCCGCTACGTCTGCAGCATAGCACTTCTTATGGCGGTTGTCCGCTGTACTCCCTGCATGTCTATGTTCGTATGTTGATTCTCATTCTGGCCTTCGTGGGTTGATTCACATTTTGACATTCATGCAGTCCAGTCGAGCAATCTTATGTTTTCTTTGGCTACGCCGCCTTGGAATCTTTGAGGCCGTTTGCCTACTGCATTTTGCGGTGATGTCAAACTTCGGCTGGCTTACATTGCTGTTGTTCGCCTCTGTTTCCCCCTTTTGGGACTGGGTGTGCACTTGCCGTGTTTCTTGTACCAGCCTGCTATTTTCGGAGCATTGCTCTGTTTCTACATCTTGCCTTAGTTCTTGGCACAAGCTCCTCCAGCCTTCCTTCCATAAGCTAGTCTGGTCGGTTCTGGTTGCATCTCTTCATGCTCTTCTTGCACCATTACGCTGAGAGTGGTCCTTTTTCCTCTCTCTCCTCTCTTTCTTTATGTTCATATAAGGCGATGCAATTTCTACCTGTCATTCGTATGCGGGTATGTTGTGGCGTTATTCAGGCATTCTTAGGATGCCTTGCATCCCATTATCTCTGCTCTCCGAGCTCCTTGGGTTGCTGTCTGGCTGTTTTGCCACAGCTTCCCCACTTTATCCGTCACTCCGTTGCCGGATCGGGTGCTTGGCGCTTTCTGTTGTTCTGTCGTAGATCCACCTCCCCTTTGGGGTATGGCTGTGGTATCTATTCTAAGTTATTGAATCTGCGGCTAGATGTCTCTATCAGATGTACGAGTTACTTACCTTCGGTAACGATGTATCTGGTAGAGATGTTGTCTAGCCGCAGATTCCTTAACGCCCACCCAGCCTTTCCGTTCTGCGAGAACCTTGCAGATTGGTGTCCTCCGCTAGGGTCTTCAGTTGCCATTGGGTTAGCTCTCACAGGAATTCAGTTTGTGGCTCCCCTCTGAGTGTTTCTATATACAGTTAACCGCTGGTGAGGGGCTTTTTTCCTGTAATACGGCACAAGGAGATTTGTTTTCCTCTCCTGTTACCTTCCCTTCCTTCCGTCTTTTCTATTGACTCCGGGACCTGGTCTCCTTTTGATCGTCCTCTTGGGGGTTGGTTGTCCGCTAGTTTCAACCTCTGTTATTATAGGGAAAGAGCCAGACTTTTCATCCTTCCTACGGTGCACTGTTGTTCTACTGTGCTCCGTTCTTATTAAATGACACAGCTCTACATGGCAATATCAGTCTATTTTGGTCTGTTGAGATGTTCTTTCCCTTGTTGCACTCAGGGAAGGGTCTTCGCTTAGCTTGCAGGGCTTTTCCCATAACTTTTCACTTACATGTAGGCAGTGTCTAATTCTGTCTTTTACGATGGTGTTTTCCACCATCCTCATTCTGACAGATTTTTCATCCCTCACACACTGTTCCCATACTTTCATAGTTTATTGTTGGTGGCTCCGCATTGTTACAGCTGAAACGTTTCTCCGAAGAAAACTGACGTCAGTGCCCCAAGAGGGACTTATAGGACCTCGCTGATGTCACGTACGTGGACGACGTCAGGGCGGGGTCATGTGGCGATTTCCCCCAGCGCGCTGCTGCAAAAAATTTCCGGATCCAGTCTGGCGCCTGGTGATATTGTAAGTTAAGGAATCTGTGGCTAGAATCTTCTCTACCAGATACACCGTTACCGAAGGTAAGTAACTCGTACATTAGTGGTATGTGATGGCAAAGTTAAAAAGTGTTATATTTTGCACTACTGGTATAGGTCAATATATTCCAGTAGATTTGAGAATGTAAGCGGGCACAGGACTGTGTCCCTGTTACAGTATGACCTTGTCAAACCTTACTATGGTTTTAGATTTGGCACCATCTAATTGCTGCTCATAATTTGGGGTCATATGAATGGGAGGGCTAAAACAATTTATTCCTCAAATATTGTCTGTACTCGAAGCCTAGATCACCCAAAGTCAAAACCTGACATCACAGACGAGTCAGATAAACTCTGGGTCCATTTGCTGGACCTCTGCAAACCCTAGCAAATTTATTGAAGGTATTATTCCGGAACTCAAGATGAGCAATTTCGAGAAAATGTTACTGACCTGTTTTAGGCTCAATATTTTCCACCGACTGGTGTCATTTCCGCATGGTAACAACTGGTCAAACAGCCTCCCGCTTTGTCCGTGCGACGATGTTTCCTCCCAGTCTGTGATACACATTGTTCTATTCTGCAACTTTTATATTGAGCCCAGAAAAACTTGGATAATACCAATGCTAAAAAAGATGGGTCTACGTACTTGTCGTCCAGCTTTTTTAGCTCTCCAGTTCTTGGACAATGAGTCATCCGCAAAAAATATTGCCTGCTTCCTTAAATTCTGTTTTAGGCACAGAGCAAATCTTGGCTAAAGACTATTTTGCTTTTTATTTTGTACTATGAATTAAGCTTAACCCCAAGATAACTGTATAACTTTTACATTTATATTATATAACGTTTTTAATAATTTTATATTGTACCGCGCTGTTTCATATCCAAAATTGTATCTTTGTATTTTATGAACTTTTTATGGTTTTCTTCGAAATATGGAAACCGAATAAACGATATTGAATTGAATTGACTGGGGTAGGACAGTGGAAATGGCTTTCGAATGACAAGGTTGATTCCATCTTTAAGGAAAAGTTAACTACATTTGATTGTGCAGGCTTGCTAAAAGCTCCGAGTTGTTTTGCTCACCTCCGCTTAGATGTCATTGCTCAACTTCTCCTGTTTGCCCATTGTGGGTGTTCACTGGAGGCCTTTGGGTGATCAGCACAGATTCTCTTGCGCTTAATGGAGGGGCCTCTCAGGGAGGCAGATATACAGCCGGGCCACAGTCAGTTATTCAGTCATATTCCCAGCTTAAAGTAGAATGTAGCACCCTGTGTCCAGTAAGCGCTGTTGGCCAAGTGCATGCTAGTGTCATTACTGAAGTTTCTATGGATTTCCTTGAGCTATACCTTCAACGCTTCAGGGTGGTTCCCATAGACAAATACACTGTTGTGCTAATTGTAGTCGGTTTGCACTACTACCTTGACTAGCAGGGACTATCATATTGACCAAGCTAATACTCCCAAGTTCAGGTGCGTGGAATAAAAGGGTGCATGATGTGCTACCTGTTCGTTCTTGCACATATCTTCAAATATTGCACACATACTAGAAGCATTAAGTTTGCCCCACTATGACAAGACCATGTGTCAGGACCTCCTACACCTCACCCAACTCGTCCAGTATAGCTGATATTGCAACCACGTATGCCGCTCCGCTTGTAATCGATATGTACAGTCACAGTGCTACAATGGCACACAAGTGGCAAGTGCGTTCTATACAAGCGTCTAATAACATAACAAAATAATGGAGGAAGAATTCAAGGAACCCAGAAATGGGGACCGCTATATTACCTTGCTAGCAGGCAGAAATCCAGCATTACGTGCTCTGTTTTAAAACACACGTTTGCTCTGTTCATGCATCCTCCCCACATACCGATGGATGACAGACGGTCCCAACTAACGGGCTTGATGGATTTTACAGTTACTAGATCTCGCTCTTTGGGTAGAACTACAAAAAACATTTAATTCACAGCCTCTGTCAGGAAAATTAGTTTGTGTTGCAAGCGACTTTCTGGGGCAGTGCATCTCGCTTCAGCAACTGGTTATTAAATAGTGGCAGAGGGGTTGCATTGGCGTTGCATGCAGCATTGGACCATCTCCGCTCTGGGTGAACAGGGGTGGGTTTCCATGCCATCTGGGGAAGCTGCGCATAAAGGGCACAGAACTAAAGGCAACATTTTGTATTGCATGTGTTTCACATTGTTCATGCTGTTCATTTATTCCACCCTTCATATCTGTTGTTTTGGCTGCCTCGGTCCTTATCCACAAGGGGTTATTTTTCATGGAGCTGTCCTTAAGCTCCACATGCTGTTTTAGGGGTTTGTCCTTTTCCTTAATTCCACTATCGCATGACTTGGCAGCTGCTATTGGGTTCAACTGGATCCTTTACGCACACCCTCAGACAGATCTTAGGTTTCCAGTGTCCTGCTTTTGGTCTGAGTTTCCTCTCATTGCTGTCTCTGCTTTTCCATTGAGAGTTGAAGAAACTCAAGATTCTGTAAAACAAAATTACACCTCCTTCATGCAATGGCTCTAAGATGTTGTGGAAATTCAGGAAGATTTAAAAACAGCCTACAATGAGTTCCCATAAATACTACACCGCTTAAATCTATTACCATCTACTAACGGAGTAAGTTCCACCTCAAATCCTCCTATTAGTACTCCTGAGAATTCCAAGTGAAACCTTGGCTAATTCATACTTGCTCAGCGGGATCGACTTTGTCACATATGTAAAATTCTCAGACAACACACAAGTATTTCAAATTTCTTTGCTCTGTGTACATTACACTATCCCTCTAATCCAGCCCGATTATTTATGACTCGACTAGGGTTACCTTGATCTTGTCCTATCTTTCTAAGGATGTATTAACGTGGGCTACCTTTCTGAATTTAAATCCTATCCCTTGATTTCAACTATAATACACTTTTATCTCAATTTAAGGCAGTCTTTGGGAGTAGACAAAGAACAAAGGCTGCCCATGCTGGGTTACTGCATTTGAGGCAAGGACCACAAAGGGGTTAGTTTCCTATATTAGTCGATTGAAAGTGGAGACTGTGTGAACCAATGAGGTGGCTGCAACAGCATTTTTTCATGGACTTAGAAAATCATTTAAAGATGTTTTATCCTCTCTATTAAACTCAGATGCAAAAATATATACCAAAATACTAATTCAATGACTAGAATGTCTGACCCTGCATCATACACCCTGCAGAATCTTAGTTAAATACAAGAAAGACAAGCTATGGATGGTTCAATTGGCACAATCCCCTGCCAAATGGCCACAGATAATAAGACTCAAGTGGCCCTTCTCTCGCTAGATGCAAAGAAGGCAGTCAATGGGTTGGTTTGGAAATACATGTTTAAAACGGTGGATAAAACTAACTTGGGCCTGAAGATAAAGCAGTTTATTAAAGTCACCTTTGTATAACTGTTCACAGTACTCGTGATAAACAAATCCTGAAGCCCTGAAATATACTTGATCGGGGAACAAGACCTAGATGCCCCCTTTACCAGACATCTTTGCCCTGGGAATGGAGCTACTGGTTCAAAAAATAAATGCTACCCCCACAGATTACAGGTGTAATAGTACAGGATTCTACCTACAAGGTCTCCTCATTTTCTGATGACATTTTGTTTCATGTCAAAACCAGAGACATCCTCACCAGTCTAGATTCTGGAACTCGAAAAATTTAAATAGGTATCAGGCTTCAAGATTAATTACTCTAAATCAATGGGTCAGGGCCTACCAACTGCCTCATAAATTTTGGAATTTGAGGAAAAATGATGACTGGCCATGGGCTGGAGTTATCCAGAGCCACCTAGAATACCGGTGAGTGAAAGTTCCAAAGACAAATTATACAAGGTCAATATCCCACCTCTCCTAGACACACTCGTCAACAATGTATATAGATGGAGAGATTGGAAATATTCTGGTTTAGTAAAATAGCCTGCATCAAAGTGAATTGTATCCTCATATTATTATGTCAATCAAACTCTACTACTGATAATCCCTAACAGGATATTGAAGGGACTTCAAGCCAAACTTTCGGTGTTCACTTAGAAAGTGAAAATCTTACGAATAACAAAATGGTACTGGACAGCGGAAGATACGAGGAGAATTTAGTGTTCCAACAAAATTAGATGGTTCATTTATAAAGCGCATGAATACCAGAGTGTCCTGATGCCTGAGTGAAAATAACAGACTGCGTTAGAAGCAATTACCAAGAGAAGAGATGAAGGATATAATAATAGGAAAAGCTTTTCCTCCTATATGAGATCTTTTCAAATAAGGAATGACCAAATAAGAGCGTTGCGGGTGAGTTTGTAGAAGGCAAACAGAGTGCACATAAAGGTTTTAAATAGAAAAGGTAACAATACCTTATTACAGATGCAAAGAACTTTGAAGATTATATGTTTTGGAACAGGGAGCTAATCGAGTAAATATATCAGTGGCGTTGTTTTTGAAGGTTTAGGAGCATTAAGAAGCAGCTGCGTTTGTATGACTTGAAGCTGATGGATCTAAGAGACAGGAAAACCATCATCTGAAGAGATTTGTTAGTCCTGCCTACTCTAGATTAAAGACTGAACAGAGATCTTTCAGGAAGCAGGGGGAAAGGGGGGTATTTCCTTAGTAACTTCATCATAAAAAAAAACAGGATGAGGTAAGTTTCACAATACAAACTCTGAAAATCACTTCCCTCTGATTCAGGTGGGGGAAAGTATCGGTGCCAAAAGAGCTTAGCCGCCAGTAAGAAGACCAGAGGGCAGGTTGATTTTAAACGAGCAATCTGAAAGAAACACGTGGTGGTAGATTCCTTACCTTAGAATTACCCCCAGGCGTCAGACTGGATCCGGAAAGTTTTTTGTCCGCAGCACCCCTGCGAGTCGGTAGGCGTGGTCGTGCGGCTCCGTGTGTCGTTGGCGCCGGGATGACGTCGCCGGAGATACTTAGACGCGCCCACGCGCGCTGACGTCAGTTCTTTCTTTTTCCACACCAGCAAGCGCAGATCCGGGAAAAGCAAGTACCCCCAGTCAATTTATGACTGACTTTTTCAAGGCCTTTTACCTCATTTTTTCGAATCGATCGACTCCTTGTGTCATAGGGATGCCCAGTTTCAAGAACTGTGGGGACTGTAATCACATGATGTCGGTGACGGACCCCCACCGCGTGTGTCTCTACTGCCTGGGGCGCGACCGTGACCCCAAGTCGTGCCGGGCCATGGCGCCGAAGACTTTGCAGGAGCGGTCCTGAAAGTTGCTTGAAGTCCGGCAGTCGGCTCTGCGCAGCTCGAGGTCCCGGTCCCGTCTGAGGTCGAGGGACCGGTCGCGGAGTCGTCATCCCCATTCTTCTGGATCTAAGTCTTTCCACTTGGGGTCAGGTAAGGGGAAGCATTCCAAAAAGAAGTCGAAGAAGCATTGTTGCTCTTCGACTTCCCCCCGCTTGTCGTGCGACGCGGCTGAGGGTGCGGGCGGTGCCACCCCAGCGGAGCCTGCGACGTCGTCTCCAGTCTACCTCCCCTTTCCGGGTGCAGGGCGATGCCTGCTCAGGTGCAAGAGTTTCTTACTGCCATTGCCCGACTCCTTGGGCCATCTGGCCCCGACGCCGCAGGCCCCCCAGGGATCCGTGATCGGACCTCGATCGACGCCGGTCGACCTCGTGACACCGCCACCGGCGCGGATCTTCCAGGCACTGCTTCCGATGTCGCCCGCTCCTCGGGACGACGTCGTCCCCAGTTTCAGCCCGGACACGGTGCCGGATCGGCATCGCCCAATGCCGATTTGTCTGCCCTCCTTTTGTGCCCTTTGTCTGTCCTCCTTATTTTGAGCCTGTTCCACAGACTTCGGAGGAAGGGGAGAACTGGGAGGGGTCTGAGGACCCTCTAGCACAGGACTGTGCTTATGACGAGGACTGGACAGAGGATTTGGGGGAGGCCAGTGGTCTTGACACCTTACCTGACCTTGGCATGCTGTCTCCTCCTACCCGTGGCTACGGAGGAGGGAGCCAGTTACACAGTGGTGTTACGTAGGGCATCCGAGGCTCTCCACCTCGAACTCCTTACTGTGGCCGTCAGGACTAACCTGAAAGAAGTGCTTCAACCGGCAGCTACCTCTTCGGAGCCCTTGCTGACTTTTAATGAAGCACTTACAGACGTTCTTTTGGGCACCAGGTCCAGGCCCAGGACAGGGGCTCCTGTGGATAGGAACGTGGCCCGACGCCATCGTCCGGCGACACCCCCTCTTCCTTACCCAACACCCCACCCCTGAGAGCTTGGTTGCAGCTTCCCAAAGCACGTTCCCTACAGCACCTCCTGATAGGGAAACCAAGAAGCTGGATCAGCTTGGCAAGAAGCTGTTTTCATCTGCCAGCTTAGGGCTGCGGTCGGTGAACACTGTATACCTCTTGGGCCGTCATACCCACTCTCTGTGGGACACAGTTGTGCAGGTGCTGCCCAACTGACAGGAGGAGGCCCAGGCAGTTCTCTCCCAGGCGATTGTGGCCAGAAGAGTCACTGGGCAGGTTGATTTCCACGACGGTGGCGCTTGTGGATAACTGGCTTCTCAGGCGATGTCCAGAACGCCCTGATGGACATACCTGTTGATGGCATTCGCCTTATTGGCAACAAGGCAGACAGTGCGTTGGAGCGCTTCAAGGACTCCCGGGCTAAGGCCAAGTCATTGGGCCTGTCGGCCACTCTGCCTCCTCCGCCTTCTGCTTTTCGCTCCTTTCGTGGCCACGGAAGGGGCGCCCCACAGCTTTCTCAGGCCACAGCAGCAACAACCTCAGCGTGGCCACGGACGTGGGAACCGTCGAGGCGGTTCAGGGGGCCAGCGGGCGGGCCAGTCCACCTCCACCCCCGCAGCTTCCGCTTCCAAGCCTTCCTAGTCCGACCTTTCAGGCCCATCAGACGCCTGTGGGTGGACGAATACGCCATCATCTCCACCAATGGCGCAACGTCACTTTGGACAAGTGGGTGCTGCAAATTGTCCGAGGGGCTACTCCCGCCCCTTCGAGACAACCCCTCCAGCCATGCCACCTCAGTACCACTGCATGTCGGGGGATCACTTGGCGCTTCTCCAGCAGGAAGTTGCGTCCCTCTTGGCCAAAGGGGCCATCAAGCTCGTTCCGACACCAGAAGTAGGTTGTGGTTGTTATTCCCACTACTTTCTGGTTCCAAAGAAGGACAAGGGCCTGCGTCCTATCTTAGACCTTCGGAACGTCAATCGCTTCCTCCGGAAAAAGTTAAAGATGCTCACACTTGCTCAGGTCTTGTCTGCCCTAGACCCTCAAGACTGGATGGTGGCGTTGGACTTGCAGGACGCGTATTTATATATCCCCGTTCTGCCTGCCCACAGACACTACCTGCAATACGGTAGGCCTCGAGCATTTTCAGTTCACCATGCTCCCCTTTGGCCTTACCAGCGCCCCTCAGGTGTTCACGAAAGTGATGGCGGTGGTCGCAGCTCATCTGCGCAGATCAGGGGTTTCAGTCTTCCCCTATCTCGACGACTGGCTGTTGAAGGCGGCTGGCCCAAGGCAGTTGTCTCCCACCTCCAGACCACGGCCGACCTCCTGCATTCGTTGGGGTTTTCCATCAATGTGCCGAAGTCGCACCTGATCCCCTCGCAGAAGCTCCTTTTCATCGGAGCAGTTCTGGACTCAGCGCAGTTTCGGGTTTATCCTCCCAAACAGAGAATCTGGGACATTAAGGCTATGATTCCGATCTTTCAGCCTCTGTCTCCCCGGTTTCGGTCAGGATGACCCTTCGGCTGCTGGGCTTGTTGGCCTCCTGCATACTGCTGGTGAATCATGCCAGATGGCATAGGCGGGCTCTGCAGTGAGACCTGAAGTTCCAGTGGGCACAGCATCAGAGCAACCTGTCCGTTCAGTGTGTCTAGGCCAGAGATGATTGTTTTTGGATGGGGCACATTAGGTTTGACAAACCAAATGCTGAGGTAACCCAGAATGCATAGATTGGAGTGTAGTGTTATTAGGTTTGAAACCATGTCTAGAAATGTATGGGAATTTGCATTGCTAGTGGAGGTGTATTTGTTTTCTGTGAAGGATTTGTATGTAAAGTATTGTTGGTGAGTTACCTGTAAGGTAAAGGGGGTGGTGATGTGTTTGTGAATAGAGTGTATGTTGTGTGTAAGAGGGGATGAACTAGAGTTAAGAGTGTGTTAGATTTGATTGCTGAAGCTGTAATGTGTGGTGCAGTGAAGTGTAAGTGTGGTTGTGTTATTGTGATAGAAAGAGGAGGAGGTGTTGATGGCTGAAAAGATGGAAGTCTGAGTATAAGTTTGTTAGTGACAAAAAAGGGTCTGTTGGGAGTAATGAGAGTAGGGAGTGTGTGTCTGGATGGTATATAGTTAAGTATGGTGTGGAACTGGGTTGTGTTAGTGATGAGTGAATTGGTAAGTGGTATAGGATAGAGTTGTGTATTGTTTGTAAGTGATGGTGCAAATGTGTGGTAGCTGGAATAGTAGGGTGTATAGGTGTGATTTCTGGGATCTTATGGGTGCTGAGACATTGAACTTTGTCTAGTATTAATTTGTAGTAAATGAGAAAAGTACATTTGCTGTGTGCGTGTGTTAATCTGGTTGTGGATGGGGTAGGATGGGTGCTTGTGAATGTAAATGTGGACAGCTTTTTTGGACATAGTCCCGACCAGGCTCAAACAGGCAACCGCCCTTGTCCTGGACGCCCAGGCTGGGACTTCCTGAACCCTCAGCTTAAATAGCCCTAGTAATCATGTGACCCCTTGGGCCAACGGGAACCCTAGCCCTAACCAAACCCAATTCTAGCCTAAAGCCCTACAACCAATCATAGCCCCGGTCCCATCAGCCAATCAGGCACGAAATCCTAAGACCCTACGTCCAATAAAAACCCGAGCCTCAGCCCTAGTCACAGGCCTAGTCCCAGCAGCCAATTAGCCACAAAACCCTAAGCCTTGCGCCCATGAACCAATCAGAAACCCTAACCCTTTCTTCTAATCAGATCACTAACCCTAAGCCCTACATCCAATAGAATCACTGCTCCAGGAACCAATCAGATCCTTTAAATTATCAACCAATAAAAAACACCTACACCAACCCTAATCCAATAGAAACACCAGATACAGCCACCAATCAGTGCACGGATGTAGCATCCAATAGCAGCTTATATAAGGTGCCTGCGACCTCAGGCACAGTTTGCTGGAAGCTGCTCCTCAATTAAGAATCTCATAGGAGACAGACAGACTCAATCAACACTCTGGAGTTCTGCAGGTAGGAGCCTAAAACCTTGTCGTCGAACCATATTGCTTTTCCAACACTTAACAAACTCACTCTCCTAGCCAAAGAACCTTACCTCAACTTGAAGGATTGGTAAATGAACAGGGATCAGGTGTTTTGTCACCCCAGGAATATATGATTTCTCAATTGATCTGTCATCTGACATAAAACTTCCTCATGAGTCTATCAATGTTCCTTAAGGGAAAAAATTTCCATAAGAAATACCTAGAGGCAAATTTGGTATGAGCTTTTATTAGCCATTGCTCATCGCCTGAAGGGGCCTCTATATTTGTACGAACCAAAATTCTAGAGTTAAGACCTTGTGTGGACTACCACGCATTAAGTGCTATAGCCGTTAAGAACAGAAATCACCCTTCTGTTGATTGCAGTACTACTGGAACAACTCAATACAGCTAAGATCTTTACTAAGCTTATTCTCAGAGGGGCCATAATCTATTGAGGATAAAAGAAAAAAAATGTTGTAAGACTGCTTTGAGAAAAGCCACAGAAGACCAATGTTCTTACCAATCAGATGAATAAAAAAAAATCAATCAGATGAATTAAAAGGATACAATTTTCTTTGAAAATGGCAACGATGTGGAGTGGCCCGAAGGAAGGCAAGGTAAGACTGTTCTACAGGTGAGAGGCCATAACAGATATCCCTGCCTCCATTACATGCATTTGTGTTCCTAGTAATTACTGCAAGGACCAACTAACCTGGTCGCTAGTTGTGTTTAGGTAAGTACCTCTTGATTATAGTCTTTATGGCCAGGGCTCCTGTCTTATTAAGCACATGTTGCGCCAGGCGGAGTGCTTTAATTTGAGCACTCTGTTTACAGGAAGTCAATGCAGTTTCCTCCTGGATTCTGTTATGTGATCAAGCTTGTGCAAACCACAGATCAGATGCACTGCCATATTGTTTACCATATGGGGCCTGGATAATAATTTGGCAGAAATGCCCAAGTGGCAAGTGTTGGCATAGTTTAGTCTGGAGGAGGTGCAGGCTGCTACTACTGTGGACCAGTGGAGTGGTGTGGCTCACTGGTTAGAGGCGGCAGACCCGTAAGCAGAGAACGGCCCGGGACCAGGGTTCAATTCCCGACGCGGCAGGGTCGTGGACCAGGGTCAAAACGGACTCGATAATTCTCGCCTTGGTGCCTCCTCTAACTAGGGAACACACTCTGCAACTCTGGGCATTAAGCTTGCCTCATCTCTACAACGGCCCCCCACAGACGCCGGGGATGCCTGGTTTCACCTTGGAGAGACCCAGAAAGGGACCATCTCACAGGGAAAACCAGGACGGGTTCCCCAGCGGTCTTCAGCGCCAGGATACTCCATGGAGTCGCAGTGCGCTTTACAAGTACACACACATTTACATTTACATTTAAGGGTTTGCTTTCAATCTTTTCTTGCATGCTTTAAGTTGATTAAGGCAGTGAAGACTAATGCATTGATTTTAGGTTCTAAAGATAAATCCTTATAAAATGTGGAGCCCACATTTTTACTTATGGTATGGGTTTGCAAGGTCACATAAGGCATAGGCCAAAGGACAGCATTTTAACCAGTCTGTACCAAGGATTATAACTCTGTTGTATCTGGATTTAATTTGAGCAAACTCCTGTTAAAACACTTTTGAACGGCTACCATTCATGCTGATAAAGAAGCGACTGTGTCACCCTCTGCTTGATATAACCTTAAGATGGGCTGTGTCTGGATAAGAGACTCTATCCCAAATCAGTGAATGATGTTCACAAGGGGACACATGTAGATAATGACCAAAAACGAAGACCAGGAAGATCCTGCAGAACGACTGGCTTAGTTTCAGATCTATATGGGGGAAGCATAATGGACTGGCTAATTTTAGTGAAGAAGTTTGTAAACCAGGACAATGCTAAGCCTCCAGTGCCGACCTCTGACAAATTGTAGACCAGAATACAGCGTTCAGCAATGTTGAAGGCTGTTGAGAGGTTGAGTAAAATGAGTCCAACCTGTTTTCACTCGCCAAGTTTAATTCTGGTCATTTAAGAATGAAAAACCAGTTTAAGAGGATTCTAGACAACAGAAGTCCTAGATGTTTGCCAAGCCACTGTTCGAGGTATTTCTCCAGTATTTTTGTCATAAACCCTAATAGAGCTATTTGACGATAACTGGTTTTTAACATGAGGTTGAGATGTGGCTTTTTTTCTTAACAAGAGTTTGACCACACATTTCTCATTGTCCACCGGGAGGGTGCCAGTCTTAAAAGAAAAATTCAGAATACAAGTTATGGTGTCTAGTAATGCCCTTTGGAGTATGTTTTCAAACTGGAAGCCAAAAGATTCTTAACGAACACATTTTTACCTGAACTTGGCCCAGGATCATTTGCTCGAAATCATTGTTCCTACAACCATTGTACCCTCAAGTGATGCTGCCCTTCTTCACCGCATTGTGTTCCCTTTAGTTGCACGTTATATTCATGCTTATCGTATTGCTCTCCTTGACTCTCTTGTTTGGTAAACAAGCGAGTATTCTTATTGTGTATTCCTACTTAATGTCAATATTGGATCTATGCTCTTCTTTTCCACAGTGTGTACCCCCTATGTAGTCTGCTACATACCCGTTTATGGTACTACTCTCCTTGATTCATTTGTTTGGGATTTTTGCAATTATTTGTCTGTACTTATGCATGTATTCCGGTTCTGTAATCTTTTCCTGTTGGCGATATTGGATTCATGTCCTACCTTCCTTTGTAAAGTGCTCTGATATCCTTCGGGATCTTGTTCACGCTATATAAAACTTGATAAATAAATGTGATGCTCCTGCAGCATTTCAACGTTTTATCAATGGTATATTTTGAGACATATGGGATACTTTTATTATCATTTATCTGAATGACATCCTTCCTTTCGCACTGTCTTTGGAAGAAGATAATCAACATGTAGAGGAGGTATACTACAGTTTGAAGACAATTTTCCCTTTTTGCCAGATTTGAAAACTGCTCTTGAAGCCACCTCAGTTACTTTTTTGGGATTCTTTTTTAATATCAGGTGGCGGGATAAGTATGATCCCAATAAAGTTTCAGTAGTATCAGAATGGCCACATTATCAAAACATGAAAGGTATTGCACAGTTCTTCGACTTAGCCAGCTTTTAGCAGCATGTTATTGAATGAGTTTTCACTATTGTAGCCCCCAATAGTACATTTCACGAAATAAACGGTACCAGCCCAATTGTATGCAGAGCAGAGACCTTTTGTTTGTTGAAAGGATTTACCTCCAGTCTTACTGTACAACACACTGCTCAGACCTTACCGCTTTAGCATAGAAATAAATGCATCCTGATTAGTAGATGGGTCTGTTAATGTACACATGGTTCTTATCAGAGAGGACTTGCATCTAGTGGCTTTCCTTCCAAAAACTGTTCTAATTAATTATTTCTGTTATGCTTAATTATACTGTTTGTGATTGAGAATTATTGGCTTTCAAAGAGGCTTTCTCACACTGGTGTTATCATTAAATGTGAACTAACAAGTTACCTTATCGACAGACCAAAAAATCCCCGTTGAAAAAAAATAGTATCATCAAGATCAGTGAGGGCTCCCACTAAAAGAGTTTGCTTAAAATATGTAATTACATACTTCATCAGGTTAGTCAACTTTTTACTGTTCAAAAGGGTTTCATCCTCAAATGCTCCTAGACAATTTTTAATCTACATTTTTCCGAGCCTTATTAATCCAGTATCCTCTGTACAGGCACACATGTTGCTACATTTATTACAATCAAATGCTGTTTAGAAGTATTTCTCTGATGACCTAGACAAACACTTCCTGGCTGTTAAGGGGGGTGTGGGGGGGTCTTAGTTTGTTTTCCTACTAATTTCTTGTCGCGCAAGGGGTACCTCTCCTAAATGTCTACCTAGATATGTGGGACCTTTTCCAGTATGAAGAGTAAAAGGACAATGGACTGTATGTGTGAAATTACCTGCTAAATGGGGTATGCATTCACTATTCATATCTTCTGATTCAAACCTGCTTAAATAACTTGCTTCAGTCCCTCCTCTCTTAGTAATCCTCTGAGGTTGAAGTGGAATCCATTGCGGTGGCTGAAGAGACAACAGCAATAGTTAGTGGCATGGAAAGTGTATGGGTTGGCAAAGAGATTTTGAGAACCAGCCTCATTTATCCCAGCTCCCCACCTTGCAGCACGTTTTACAGTGGATTTCCAGCTAAAGTCATTTTAAGTGGGGGTAGAAATGATATTGTCAGAAATAAATCTTATTGGGTTTCATTGCAAACTGCAAAGTCTGTGGCACTACATCTTGCTTCAGTAACTAGTTACCAGCCAGTGGCGGCATCGTGGTTAATGTCAGTATCTGTTCTGGTTAGCGGGAGGAATTTATGGAGCGTCTGAGGATACCATGCCTGCAGGATGGGAAGCTGAAAAGTTGGGTCCCTGGCAGCATTTCATGTTGTGCACTGATCGTTCTCCAGTTAATCTGCCCTACACTTTTGTTGCTTTGGCTCCCTCTGTTCTTTCCCCAAGCCCGCCTCCCTTAAATCCTTTCTGGCCCTATTTGTTGCTGGACAGCAGTTTCTTGGCCTGTGTGTTCTGCTTTGGGTATTTGATTTTTCTTATTCCATCTTACAGAATTCAGCACCTCCTGTAAGCTGGTCTTGGAACCATTCCCAAATTATCCTGTTTCTATTGTATGCATATACTTTGCCAGGAATTCATTTTCGTGTGTTTATAAATAAATATATATAAACAGTGGCAGTTGCTACTGTGTAGTTCTAGTTAGGACCTACTTACCATAGGTGTTTTGGTTTCCAATAACTTCAGCAACGTTTGACAAATCTTCACAAAAGTTTTTTTTTTAAAGTTCATCCACCTCCGCTCCTTCCTTGAAAGTGTTGGAGTGACCCGTCAAACTGGGGCTGAGAAAAAAGGGGGTGAGCGGTTTGAAAATGCAATTTTCTCATGCAAACTCTATAGGGATTTTTAAACAGTGCTACAGCCCAAGTAACACCTAATTTGTCAGAAAGCTAGATCTTTACCCAGAAAGCATGTTTTATTGTAATGTGATGTAAATCCGTTCATTAGTTTTTGAGAAATTGATGCTCAAAATGTATCTCTGGACGGTTGGTTTCTCGTGACTCTTGCAGGAGTCCCACGGGCATGCAACTTTAAACAATAGAGCAGCCTGATAGAGTGGTCCTCTTTTTCCCGTCAGCCGTCTTGCTCCCACTAGTCGCGTGGGAGCTCGCGTGCTTATTGGCTGGCCGCAACATGAGGAGATTGTCCTGAATTTTTTTATAAATGAATAAATAAAATGGCATTGGTGTACCGATCCTGCAATACTGAGGGGCCGCACTGGCCCCCTGGAGAGTCCCGCTGGATTGGAAAGCCATTTTTTTAAATGGGGACCTACGGGTGGTTGGCAATGTGTGTGGGGGGATTTCAGAGCCTAGCTGAATGCCGGCTACTGCATCCAAGCCAACCCTGTGCTCGACGAAAGGCCCATCCACAGGTGGAATGGGGTAGGGGTGTCTGCCTACAGTAGGCTGGGCGCAGTTCCTGACGGCAGGCAAGAGAAGTGGGGTGTTGGCATAGTTGTGTATAGTAATACAATATTACTTTAAGTAAAAAAAGATGAAATTCAGTGAAACAACAAAAGTTACAGTGATGTTATAGTTCGGTATGGTGTTATTTTTCTTTGCATTTTAGAAAAAAGTTAGCTTTAAACTGATCTTTTAGCCTAAATCTAACGCTCTTAACCTTTGTGTTTTCTCAGTGAAATGATATCAGATGTGTTCTATTGGGAGGTTCACTGCTGGTGGCAGTCTGTCTACCCTTTCCCACTTCCCTGCTGGGGCTTGACATTGGGACTTGTGTTGTAAATGAGCAAAACATGAGGGAGTGGGTTGGAGCTCCTTCAGACTCTGGAAATATACTTTAGTGGGTTAGGTTTGTATTACCCTAGTGTGGTCAGTGTGAGACTCGATGCCAGATGGGGAGAGGGGGTTTGAACATTTCTGCTTTTCAGGATTATGGGATATCAGTAGTGCTGGATAAAAGGGAAGGGCCAGCATATCCGGATTCGTTGCATTGATTGATTGAGTGGCGTGTGTATCTGTTGGATTAGATGGAGCTCACATCAGTACTGTGTGGCTTCGGGTTACCTGCATGACTTTATCAGTGTAGGAATTAGATGGGCAGAAGTGTGGCGTGTAAAATTGTGAAGAAGTGGCGCACTGAGTGACCTTTGTGTGGTATGTAGTACTCCAGCTAGAGTGGAAAAGGTGCAACTTGAGGAGGATGTAGCCAGTCGTTAGAGCGGCTTGTTGAGCTATCCGATACTGATAGGTGTTGCTTGTCACTATTGTGATCCATCTGTAGCGCTGCGTCATAAGTGCAGCGCACTGAAAAGTGCTGCTTGCCAAATTTTAGTGCATCGGTACTGCTCCGTCTAGCGCTTCTTATACTGAAATCAAATGGCAGAAATGTGATGCTCTTTAGGATTTTAACACTGCATCTGAGGTTCCTAGCTTTGAAGTGACGGAGGCTAGAGTTGCTACTTCTCAGGATTGTAGCCCATCTGTAAAGCTGCTTGTGAGGACGTGAGTACTGAAAGGTACTGCTTATGAGGATTGTGGAGCCACGTGAGGCTCGTTAGTACTGAAATCACAGAAGAGGAAGGCGCTGTATGTCCAAATCTCAGTGCCGCCTCAGTGATGCATCTAAGCCTCTTACTGCTGCACTCAGGGGTGAAATGTGCTGCTTGTAAGGAGTGTAGCGCTGCACCTGAGGCACCAAGTATTGAAATCACTGAGGGGAAAGGTGCTGCTTGTGAGGGTTGTAGAACTGCATCCCAGGCTCTTATAACTGAAATCACTTAGGGTAAACATATTCTTCTCATTATTTTAGTGCTGCATCTGATGCACTGACTAGTGAAATCACAATGGGAATGTGCTGCCTATCAGGATAGTCGAGCTATGTTTCAGGCGCGTAATACCAACATTTCAGAGGAAAAACTGCTGCTTGTCAGGATTATAAAACTTTGTCTAATACACTAAGTACTTAAATCGCAGATGGAAAAGTTCCTAATGTCGACATGCAGCGCGTTGTTAGACCTGCGTATGAGGCTCTTAGCATTGAAAGCACAGGCGACAGGGAATCCAGTAGGAAAATGTTGTTCCAAAATGTGTTTAGGTCCCTTGTAACTGGTGTCCTTCACCTTAGGACGCTGGGCCCTTACACTCCCACCCTTTGGCGGTATGCTTCATCATGGGGCCCACTTCTCACCTGTGTAGCATACACAAGTTGGCTGAGCCTCAAGAAGGAGTGATTACTTTCAATGGTATGGCATAATTTAAAGTGAGCAACAAGCGGTGGGGTGTGAGGGATTGTGAAGGCGAAATACAATAACCGACAGGTAGGCTCAGAGACTATCACCGGCTCTTGGTAAGAATGAAAACAGGAAATAATTGCATCTCCCACAATGTTAGGCCAACCTGTTGCAGCCCATACGAAATTATCCAAAAATGCACCAAGGGCTTTTATCAGGGCCAACACAATCTCACTATATTCTGCCTTTCAGGACTAGGAGTCCTATCCTTATGTGTGATCGCTGACAAGGTGATTCGTAAAGAAGAAAAAATTCATACATAATAACCAAATGGCCTGTGATAGTGCTAGCAGTGGATCGAAATCCAATGAAAGGACAATGTATATCAATTGTCATAATATGTAAAATCACATAGTAGTGACTTCCCCGCAAAATTTAACATGCTACTTAAGTCTAAGTGAAATTTAAAGTGAGTTACATGTTTTCGGAATAAAACCTCTGATTGTCGCACAAACTGAAGCCCACAAGTGACAGTCAGGAATGGTCTTGTGCTACCTTCAGTGTGTGATAAAGCTTGAAAGAAAAGATATACACAAAGTAGTTGTGTCGGTGCACGGAGAAAAGAGACCGATTCGCCCCACAAATTTTAGTAATACTGAACTGAAAAGGCAGCACTCAGATGCGTGTTCCAGCAGTGAATTTTATATGGCAGCTCAGAAAGGTCGAGTTTGGGGTTTTGCCTTGATCACAACCCAAGTTACGTTTCAAGCAGATGGCGTATTTAAATTGTAATAGTACAAATAAAAGTGACAAAGAACAGTGACTCGTATCATAATAAACATAAAAAAGATACTGCAGAAATAGTGTGTATACTCTTGAACTGACTACATCAATACTCTTTGTCCATGTATCCGTAAAAATATCCATGAGGCAAATCAAAAACTAGCCAAGAACCTCTGTTTTTAGCATAATAAACAAATTATATATTGATGCCCAGTTACTGAATGTTAATGGGCAAAAAGGCCTACAATTTCATTTTTTTGGGTGTAGAGCCATATGCTTAGGCTGCCTGAGTCCTCATGCAGAGATGAGCAAATAAACCCAGCATGTTTGATATCATATCTCAGTGGGCTACTAAATATTAACCCAAAGCAGCCGCAGCCCAAAATTCGATATCCAGTATATCATCAGTTCTTTAACTTACCAGCACCCATTAACACAATGTGTATTGCGTTCATCATTAAAAGGGATCTTTCTGCAATATAAGCAGTTTATGGCTACATTTCTGACATTGTTTCTAGTAAATGACGTTGTACTAAATAAGACCTTAATTAACTTTTTACCAATATATTTATGTAGTAAGGGCATATCTGCATAAGTACAAAATGACAAACCTGCCGTTAGATCTGCTCAGGTGGCTGCTGTCTTCGCTGCCAAACAGAGTTAATTATCCGTATCAATAACATACATTGACAGAGTACCAATTGCTAATTAAAAAAACCATTGGTGTAATCTGAAACAACTTGTGACCATTGGCATAATGTTATCCCTTAGTTGTAATAAGTCACGTTAAAAATAAATGTAAACGAGCTAACAGAGAAAAGTGTGATTAATAGTACTTTTAAGTCAATAAGTCCAGCCATATCCTTGAGACATTCTTATCACTAATAAACTACTGTAAGCTCTACCTCTGGTCCAGTATAGTAAAACATCTCATCTATAAATATGATGGATTAGGTCTATTTTGTAGTAGAGAAAAAAATTAAACATCTATGGTCTTGCCTATACGGAAGCCTATGGAGCATATTGAATATAAAATGAAAACATTCTATGTTCAGTTAATATGTAGCAGCCTACATGAACAAGGGACTCCTAAAATTAAATATCTGATTATCCTAAAAGCCATCATAATATCCATGGAATGTCATCATTGAGGCCCTGTGTATTAAGTGTAGCCCAAAGACTTAACTTAATTCTCCAGTTAAGTGTGTATATATAGTAGTGGGAGAAGACTGATGCAGTCATTCAATTATAGTACTTTTGATGTAATCTTAGCTGTATTGTGCTGATCCTCTGCAAACTGAGAACTCGTTCTCATGGTTTAAACATTCACATCTGATGTTGCATCAGTGTTTATTGGTTCATAACTTAATTTTTCTAGTGGTCATGCCAGTATGTCATGGGTAGCATGGTCCAGTGATCGTGTAGATAACATAGTCACCGTTGCAGCTAGTGTAGAATCTAAGTTTGCACAGTCTTTATAAACCCAGAGTGTTGCTCTTTCTGTGTTCGGTGAAATTACCCACCCGCAGACCCCACTTGAAAAGAGACCCATGATTTGCCATTATGCATCAAAGAAGTCCATAGCCTTCTTTGAGGGCTCTGCTTTGACAGTTGATGTCTGGTTTGTACCAGCATGTCTCTTGAATGACGTTGCATTTAAAAAACAGAAGGTTCAAAGTGGTGATTTCCAGGTTCCCATGCCTTAAAATTATTTTCTTAATGTGATTATATGCCTAGCAGTAGTTAGTGATCTGGTTCTTTCTTGAACTTCTTTTGGGAAGGTCTCGAGGAGTGCCTCTCTATTATGATTGTGTGCTCTTTCTGGCACGATAAACTAGAGGGATAATGCCTAGCCTTACGTTTCGGAGGTAGAATCTTGGCCTGTTCATCAAACCGGTCTAAAGATGGAAAGTTCCTTCTCAAACTAAGGAATTGTGCAAAAAGGCAGGTTCTTTAAGGGGTTCTCTGGTGCTAAGGAGAGTACATTCTGGTTGTTTGGTTTATATCACACCTAAGTGATCAGTTTTCGGCTGTTGATTTTATCACGAATTCAAAAAATGGTACACTCACATGTGAAGGTACCCATAAAACAGAGATGAAGGTAAAGCGTATTGATCTACTGCATGAAATATCTGGCAAGTAACCGGTCCAAATCAATAATACATTGTTAATGTATCCCCTCCATAGCTGAATCTAGTGGTACAATAGATTGTTCAAGTTGTAAATATGCAAACTCTCAAACTGCTGCAAAGAAAGATTTGACAAACTTGGAGAATAGAATACTGCCCATGGAAGTATTAGCAATGTTTACAAAAAGATTCTTTAACCTGTAAGTAATTCTCATCATAGTGTGGAAGGCACAATCCATGATAAAAGAAATAAGGTGGTGTGGCCCCTTCACTATTTCTTAATAGTTGCTTTACTGTTGACAGAGTAGCTTTCTGTGGAATGCTAATAAATAAGACTTTTACATCCAGACCATTAAGAGTGTTCGCAATGAATGGCCAAAATACAAGTCTTGTAATAGTACCAAGTTTCCTTTTATGTACTTAAGAAGGCATTGTACCGATGGGCATAGGAAAATAATCACACCGTGTGGGTGTCCGGGTTTTTCTCTCTTGGGTAAGCAGAAGAAGTAGGAAATTCTAACCTGCTTAGCTACCAGAAATACAGCTTTTATATTTGTGATCCAGTTACAAGCTTCAGCTCCAACAACCATGAAGGTTATTTTAGATTTAAGTTTGCTGGTGTGAGTTCTTTTTGCAACTTCTGAAATCTGAAAGTAATCACATGCTTCCTTTTCGATAGTCTTGTGTGGGAAGAATGACTAAGGCTCTGGCCTTCTCAGACGGTTTTTGTAACAATGGAGTTGTCATTTCAGATAGAGCCTTCATCTCGACACCGGACATGTTGAAACGCTTGAGCTCCATGTTTTGGGTTGTTGAAGACATGGTACCCCTGGTCACTGCCTTCTGAAAGGTTTCTTTCTTAGAAAGGATAAATTGAAGTGGAGGGGTGAAAGTGGATTTATTGTGTAATCATGTTTTGATGAGTTCAGTAGATGTTGCTTCTTGAATATCAAAGAAAACCCCAAGTTGGATTTTGCGTAGGAATTTAGAACATTCCCTTCTCAGTGCAAGTGAGTCAATGTGGTAAACAGGAACACATTTTAGACTTTTATCTAGTACCTATTTGCGGGTTGGCATTTAAGTTTATTGCTTAATTTGACCACTAAAGACTTTTCTGGCTGGTACTTGCCTGTTGCTTTTTAGATGTTGCTGCATGTTATGGGTGGTGAACTTTTCTGATTTTGTTTTTTGTTTTTTTGTTATTGCCCTTGACTGCTATCTTAAACAAAGGAAGGGTAAAGATTTACTGGTGGGGGCACGGCATTTTGAGTGGTGGAAACAGGCCTTACATAAAGTAAAAGGATGTGGAGGGAAATAAAAGGAGTACAGAATGCTTGTAGATCCCTCATCTCTGCTATTCAACTTATTGGAGTTAATGGATCAATGTGGTGGCATGCCTCTGTTTTAAGGAGAACCTGCCCTTTGGACAATTACTTAGGTTAAGAGGGAGCTACAACCCTTAAGACTGGTTTCATGAACACGCTGCAACTCCAACTTAAGGAAGGACACTATCTCTCTAAGACAGTTCATCATGCCCGAAAGAGAGCACCCAGTAATAATAGCTACTCTCCTCGAGAACCTCTAGAAAGAAGTTCATTAACTACTCTCAGGCATGTAATCACATCAAGGAAATCATCTTAAAGCGCTGGTATGTTTTGAACTTTGACAATTATAATTTTGAACCTCCCTTTTTTGTTTTCAGAAGGAGCTGTAATATAAGAGATGTGCTGGTAGATCCCAGAGCAGTCGGAGCAAAGTCTCAATGACGACATACCATAGTTATAATTATAGCTATTAGGATAAATCACAGATTAATTTTATGGACTTTTCCTTGCCCTTCAGAACCCAACTACTTTGTTTCAGCATGCAGTGTGCTATGTTGCGAAGCAAATACATGGAGACAGTAGTAGTTATATTCATCTGCTTCTTTATTAACTTGAATCCAAGTGCAGCGTTGAGGAGAACCAGCAGGAAACCTCCTCTCAACCCAGTGCCCAGTCCTCTGGTGGCCTCATCGGATTCCACAACTCGAGGGATGCTCAAGCATTGGAACTCCATCAGTCCACCAGCAGGGACGAGCTCACAACACTTCCCCTTCTCTACAAAAATAAACAACAAACAAAACCAGTACCACTAAATTTTGCAGGAGACAAAGGAAACAAAAGAAAAAATCCACAATGCCAAGAAGTAACTGAATGAACTGAACAAGAGAAAACTAAGGCAGCGGAGTACTGCCACAAGTAGTGCACGAACACAGTGAACTGCGTAAGAAAACATCAGAATTAGGTTTGACAAATGTGCGTAATATAATCATCCAAACTGTTGGGTTTAACACGTACTACCAGCCCGAGTGGTCTCCTCACTCTTAGTGCCACTCTTCATCCCTGTAATATTTGAACTTGTACAACTTGTGATTTTAGTCTTAACTGACAAATGACGTACACCAGTCTCTGAACCCTGAGATAAACAGATAGGTAAAGGCGGAGCATTTACGCTGGTCTCCATGGGTGACCCATTGTTATTAGCATCTGAAAGACAAGCACACCCAAAGGGGGAAACATCCTAAATCCAATCATATCTCAACGGGTGGGCATTGGTCCCCAAGTCACATCCAGCATTTGTCACTCACAGCTGTGTCCGTGCCTTTAAACAAAGCTATCCTGTTGGCATGCCATACCTTGCCATCGCTGAACACAGCAGAATTTCACAAGACTTTGACAACTTTAAGAGGAGCAGAAAACGTACTCTCTACTTTGCGCTTCAACCTTGGCTTCTTTACTTTGACGGTGTCACCAACAAGTAAACACACCATCTTAGTTCCGTTGGACCGGTAATACTTGCTTTTATACTTGGTTTGACCCGTCCCAGGGAATCTCTTACTCTATTTGCACACCATGAGACAGTTTTGGAGTTATTCAACCACCCCATGTAGTCCTTGGTGCGTAGAGATCTGCCTCTCATTAACTCAAAAGGTGAATACCCAGTAGATCCACAATGTGTGACCCTGTAGCACACACCGTTTTTCTTTGTTCAACCTCCCAGTCCTTGTGATTACTAAATGACAGCTCAAAAATACCCTTAATGACTATTAAAGCGTTCAACGCCACCGTTTCCCTCTGAGCGATGGAGGGAAGTAATCCTGTGTACTATACCAGCGTCTTTGATGAATTTCTTAAAAACTACACTAATAAATTGTCAACCATGGTTAAAAATGATACATTTGGGTAAACCTACTCGTCCAAAACCCTCAGCCAAGAAAACCAGTAATGTTTCTGAATCAGCCTTCTCCACAACCTTGATTTCCGGCCACTTAGAGAAGTGGTCAACCAAGACTAGAATGTACTTTTGTAGACTATTGCCATCTCTCACAGGGCTGAAAATATCAATTCCCACTCTCTCACAAGGCATACTAGGGGTCACAATAGGGTGCAATGGAGATCTGTAAGTGACTAATCTCTTTTCAGAATTGGTGCACTGCACCCAATTCCCGACAACCCTATCAATCTCCTTGTCCACCGCGGGCCACCAGTAGGACTGTTTAATTCTGCACTTGCTCTTAACAATACCAAGATGACCTTCATGGCAGAGCTTGATAATTTTGTCCCAAAAATCCAGTGGTGAAATCAATCTGCCACACCTGAGTAAGAGGCCACTTTCTATTGACCTCTCATTTATGAACTCTCAAAAAGCCAGCAAGTCACTACTTAATTGAGATTTCTCTGGCCAACCCACACAAATGTAGTTAATGACCGACATCTGGTTCTCATCTTGAGACCAGTCATTGTGAGAGATGCTGTGCAATTCTTCACCGAAAATGTTCGCTACTAGCCAGTCATCCCACTAATTCTTTTTATCGACAGTGGCTGGCAAGGGACATCTGCTTAGGAAATCGATTATTCTTTTGTGAACGACTGGTACGTACTTGATTTCGTAAACAAAATCCAACAATTGCACACACATCTGTGAAATCCTGGGAGACACATTGCTGAGGCCCTTGGAAGTGAGCACCTTCGTGAGGGGCTTATGATCCGTTCTTACTGTAATGCAGGTGCCCCAAACATACCGTCTGAAGTGTTTGAGTCCCAAGACGCATCACAAATCCTCCCTCTCAAAGACTGAGTACTTCTCCTCCATGGGAGTGATGACCCTGGAAGGAAATGCCACCACACACTCCATACCATCCTCCTGTGCCTGTGATAATACCGCACCTAGCCCTTTACCACTAGCGTCAGTGGTGATGAAACTCTTGAGGCTAGGCTCAAAACTCTCAATTGCAGGGGGTGAACAAATATCCTTCTTGATACCGTTAAAACTCATTTGGCACTCTTCAGTCCAATTGAATTTGCACCTTTCTTTAGCAGTTGTCTGACACAAAACATCTTACCCGAAAAATTATGGACACATTTTGAATAAAATTCAGCCAGAGCTAAAAAAGATCTGACCTCCTCTTTGTTATGTGGAACGGGGGTCTCCTTAATGGCATCCACTAATTCAGACTTAAGACCAATTCCTACAAAACTGATTTCATGCCCCCGGTATGTCAAACTCTTATTCGCAAACTTGCATTTGGATTCCTTTGCAGTCAAACCATTCCGCTTCAGGGTCCAGAATACTTCAACCAGAACCCTGTTGTGTTCAACCTTATCTGACCCCATGACAAGAATGTCACCCTGGAAGAAGACGACATTCTTCATGTCCTTAACAATTAAATGCATGAGTCGTTGGAACATGGCGGCAGATCCCAACCCAAATGGGACGCGTTTGATTTAAAAAATGCAGACGGGGTGACGAAAGCATAAGTGAGCTTATGGAAGGATGCCTGGTGGTAGGCAGAGGTCAGGTCTATCGTAGAAAACCACTGCATGTTTCTCGTAACGGATAATAATTCTGACATTCTGGGAAGAGGGAATACATCCACAAAAATGTTCTTATTGAGCTTCCTCAAGTCCACACAAAGACAAATCCGGCCATTGGCTTGCAGGTGACCCCAAGAGAAGCGACCCAATCCGAAGACTCCACACGCTCAATAAGTTCATTATCCATGGAGTTTCGGGATTTCACTAATTACCTCGTCTTTAACACTCATGGGAATATTCCTCACTTTGTGAACACAAGGACAGCCGTCTTCCTTTTAAATTATCTTATGTAAGAACCCTTTCAGCTCACCCACACCTCCAGAGAAGACCTTGGGGAACTGGGAAACCATCAAACCACAAGCATTGAATTGAATTGAAAAGAATTTATACTGCGCATGGCTGCCCCAGCGACGGGGCGTCCCAGCGCCATCAAGTACCAAATGACTAGAGAGCATTTAAAGGAAATACATTATGCTGGGAGAAGCCAGGTCTTTATGGTTCCGAATCCTTCTGATGGAGACCGGGAGTGAATTCCACAGTCTGGCGGCTAAAACTTTGAATGAACGCCCACCTGCTCTAACTCTTACGAAACGGGGGGTGCAAGCCAGAAATTTGGTCAGCTGAGCGCAGGAGGCGCCTTGGGGTATAAAGCGTTAGCCGACCTGCCAAAACCGGGGGTGCTTGCCGGGTGATAATTTTGTGGGAAAAACAGTGTTTTAAACTGCATTCTATTTTCTACTGGCAGCCAGTGTAGCTTAGGTAGAAACTTGGACACTGAGCAGGATTTTGGCAGCGCCATTAGTGCGGGCTGCCGCATTTTGTATTCTTTGATCCGTTGAAAACTAGATTTGTTGGCTCCCAGGAACAAAATAATTCCATAGTCCAGCCTGGACAATATTGTGGCCTGGATAATGGTCTGGCAGGTTTTGGGGTCGCAGAAGCCCAATAGAGGTTTTAATCCTCGCAGGAGTGTAAAACAGGACCCTGTGATTGATTTAGATTGAGCGTCAAATGACAGTTGACTGTCAATCCAGACTCCCAGGTTCTTAACTGCCTCCTTGGGAGCGGGAGCAGTAAAATCTTTGACTTGCTAGCGTTCAACTGCAGGCAGTTCAGGGCCATCCAATCCGCTATCTCCACCAAGTCCTCCTTGAATAAGGTTGTTTTTACAATTCTTGAAGAAAGCGATCACTAATTGGGTGTCGTCAGTGTAAGACACCAACAGCCCTCTGCTTTTAGCTACTGTAGCTAAGGATTGAATGTAAACTTTAAAGAGCATTGGGATCAGTATAGTACCCTGTGGCACCCCATGTTGCAGAGCATACTCTCTGGAATGGTAGGGTGGCACGATGACCTGGAAGGTTCTGTCCGCCAAGAAGGCTCTCAACCATTCCAAGGCCGAAACCCTGATCCCTATCTCCTGCAAGCGACTCAGTAGTATCTCGTGGGAAACAGTGTCAAAACCGGTCCTTAAGTCAAGGAGAATTAAGGCCACAGAGTTTCCATCATCAAGAATACTACGCATTTCCTCTGTCACTGCCAACAAGGCCGACTCTGTGCTGTGGCGGGCACTGAAGCCATTTTGTGAGGGATCCAGAGTTTTGTTTCGCTCTATAAACTCTGTGAAGATGGAGTTCATGTGAGACTCCACTGCTTTACCTAGAAAAGGCAGCTGTGAGATAGGGCGGTAGTTGCCTGGCTCGGATGGCTCGAGGGACGGCTTCTTTAGCAGAGGTGTCACTTTTGCATGCTTCCAGGCAGATGGTAAGGATGCTGAGGATAAGGATAGCTTGATCAGTTCCCTAACCAGTGTTGAAATAAGGGTATGAAACTGATGGAATTGATCAAGATTCAACGGGTGTGCTGGAGAACCTGATTTAATTTTCTGACAGTGACTCAAACACGATGTAAGACAATAGAGGAAAAGAGGACAGTATATTTTCCTCTGTAAATACACTATCCCACTGGCTTGCTACTAGGTCAGAGTTGGCAATTGCAATTTCCAGAGGGAGACTGTTGTAAATATTGTCAACCTTGTTCACAAAATAATTGGCCAATTTGTCACACTGATGGTTTGAAGGGACAGGTGAGTCAGCCTTCAAACTCTGACTCTTCATAGCTTTGAGCAAAGTGAAGATAGTTTTGGACGGATTGTTGCTCTCCGATATTTTGCCCGCAATAAAATCTGTTCTGGTTCTCCAAACCACCTTGTGGTACACCTTGATCACAGAGCGGTATTTGTTTTTTGCTTCTGCATCGTAGGTACACCTCCAAGCTCACTCAAGTTGTTTTCAGCTTTTTTTTTTGCTTTTGACAAAAATGTTAAACCATGGATTGGATTGCCTTTGTTTTTTGCAGTCAGTTTAACAGGGATGCAGCTGTCCAGGGCTTTAGTCAGCCAGTCATGAAAGAGCGTATTGGCCACATCTACACTGGGGAGTAGCTGAGGATTATGGCTTGACAGTAAGTCCTAAAAGTCCTTTGAATCTAATTTGTACCAAGGTCGTTTTAAACCTGGCTCTTCCCTTTTACCTACACTTAAAGTGGGATCAGGACTGTTGGGATCAAGTAAAATGCACAGTTCCCCTTGATCCCACCACCCCAGGACCCACAGTGGTAAAGTCGACACATCATTCTGCTCATCTTCCTTAAAATTCAAAGGGAGTTTGCGAAACCCCAATAAATCAATAGGTTCACCTGTGTAACTCACAGGATGGATATCAGGAATTTCAAACTCCTCACCCATTTTCTCCTGGAAAGAATCAACCCAAGTATTGTGATTGATGGTGTAGGATGAGCCAGAATCAGCCATCAGAGTAACAGACACACCGCAAGCCATGATCTTGCATACTGGCTTTTTCCTTAGTCTGCCTTTAGCTCTTTTAGACTCCTCCCTTACACACAGAATCTTAGCGTCTTCAACATCAGACTCCAAACTCTCCTCCCCTTGGTCAAGTTCGTCTACCACACATTTCACTGATTTAGTCTTGCGACAAACGCTTGCATAATGCCAGTACGCTTACACTTGACATACTTCTGCCCTTATGTAGGACACATTTTGTCATGTGCCAAATGAGACGAGCTACCACACCTGTAACATTTGCCTTTTAAGTCAGAAAACTTGTCCCTTTGGTTATATTTAAATCCCTACTTCTCCTCTCCTTGGTCCTTTTCATTCTTCTTCTTTCCTTGTTCGTTAACACAAGAAATGCTCCCTTTCACCAATTTGACCATTTCATCGCTGTTATCGACCTTGCTTGAGGCAACAACTCCCTTGGCACACCTGGAAGTAAGTTCAGCCTTAGAGAGTAATGTTACGTAGACTAGCATCTCCATTGATCCAAAGTTTGTCCTGTAGATGAGGGATGTTGCAATCCATAAGTTATTGATCACGGATTTACTCTTCTTTTATGACACCAAACTTAGAAGAAAGAGCTACTTTCTTCAAGGCAGTTACATAATCCTCAATCTTTTCAGTAGGACCTTGTTTACAGTGATAAAAATTGAAACGGTGCACAGCTTTGCACACAGTAGGTGCAAAATAAGCATCTAAATTCGCAATGGCTTGTGTAAATACATTGCCCTCATCACCTATCCTAGATCTCTTCTCAATTCGATTGTAGATCCGTAAACACCCCTGTCCTAAACAATGCAACATAATTTTTCTTTTCCCTTCAGGGGATAGTTCCTTACTTTCGAAGGTGTCAATGTAATTAATTAGGTAGTCTTTCCACTCTTCCCACCTAAGACTACTGACCTCACCATCCTTCACCAAAAAGGGTTGGGGAGCAAGAATATTCATTGTGCCACAAAGTACAGTACCAGATAACTGCCAAAAGTATAAATAAAATGTGTAAAGGGCAGTCCTGAAGAATACACCTAAATGCACTACAGAAGAACAAGTACAAATAGGGGCAAGAGTACCTTGGAGTGCACACGCCTTCAGTACATCCGGTGCATACCTTCTCAATCTGTAGGTTGAATCCTAAGTTTATTAGACAAGGTGTGCCTGTCACCGTGCAGTAATGGATTGGAGAGCATGCCGGATTCGGTCACTTAGTACCACCGGTATATTAAAATAGTGGCACGCTAGGTGTGCATATCATTGTGTTGGTGAGCAAAAATATGGTTGCGTTGTGGGTAACACGCAAGGTGTGTGAATCACCGTAGTTGGAAGCAACCCTGTTGGCTTCTGCGTAATCTTTGTAGAGCAGGTTGCATCTCCAGTTTTGGCTGACACGCAAGGTATGCACATCACTGTAGTCAGAAGAAGCACTGCTGGCTTCCGCGTAAACCTTGCCGCACTGGCTGAGACTTCAGTGGTGACACGCAAGGTGTGCACGTCACCGCAGATATGATAGCCCTTCTGGTGTCAATAGAGGTTTGAAAGCACTCGCTGGAGGCTGGAGCAGACGGACCACAACCACCTAATTAAGATGGCTACCGCGCTGTGGATGCTGCAAGCGTAACGTGCGTGAAGACTTAATAAGTCACCTCATTTTTTAGGTCTCGGCCTGCGTAGGCTGCGCATGCGCAGTCTCGCTGGTGAGATCTTATGTTTTACAGAGTGGGGCTTGAACCCGCCCCTCTTCTCCATTGGCTGGATTCCTAAACAAAGGCCAGCCATTGGAGAAGAGGGGCGTCTCTACATTTAAGCCCCGTCTTTTTGGGAATGAGAGGTGTCTTTTTCGTTTTTCTCTCCTCTTCCCATTGGCTGGAATTTTACATTCCAGCCAATGGGAACAGGAGAGAAAGAAAAACACGCCCCCAGTCGGAAAATGACGGGGCTTTTCCGAGAGTCATTTCTGCTTGACCGTCACCGGAAGAAGTAGAGAAGCTGCCGGTGCGGGGCTCCCGTGGTTAAGGGAGAGCCCAGCAGACGCCCCTGGTGCAGCCCGACGGCGGTGGGGGCGCGAGGCACGTTGCCGGTGCCTGCCCCCACCGCGGGAGAAGCAAGGGAAAACGTCCGAGTCCTCCGCCCCAGCCGGTGAGTGCTTGCTTTTCTTGCCTCTGCCCCGTTTGTGCTTGCTTTTCTTGCTTCTGTCCCCCGTTTGTGCTTGCTTTTGTTGCTTCTGCCCCCTGTTTGTGATTGCTTTTCTTGCCCCTGCCCCTTCCTCCCTCATCCCCCCCCTTCTGCTCTGCTGGGGATACCTCGCACGCCCGCCAAAACACTGTTGTTGCGGTTTCACTTTTTTTTTTAATTATAAACACCTTCACAGTTGAGTATTATGATTATCAGATTGTTTCAGAATGTTTTTGCGTACTCCATGTTAAAATTAGTATTATCACTCTAAACGTTAGCTGCGGGATTTAAAAATTTTTTTTTTTTTTTAAAAGAATGTCGTTAGTCGAACAAATATGTTGATCTGATACACAATTGTCGACTGACATCGTTCTGACAAACTGTGTTTACACATATGGGATAGCATTATAAAATGGTCACCTGTATAGTTCTTCACATTTCTGTGGAGCAACTGTTCCTTATTTCGAAGACCTCCTGTTCTTTGTGGAATCTCCAGTTTGATTTCACCACCCCAACAAATCCCAGGCAGCCGCCATCTTAGTTAAGGGTTTTGTGACAGTGAAGCTCCCGGGCACTTGTTTCAGAAAGGGGCACGAAAGACTTATTAGCAAAGTAGCTTCTTACCATGCCTACCGGCTGTGCTGCTCTGGCTTTCTCTAGTGTTTGGAAAAAGAACTGCGACTACAGCTTTCACAGGTGAGTTAAACCATAGCAGGTCTACGCAGTGCAACACTAATGCATTGCAGACACAATTATCAGTGAGTGGATGAAGGGACTGTGTGTGGCTCTGTGTGTGTGTGTGTGGCTCTCTGTGTGTGGTGTGTGTGGCTCTGTGTATGTGTGTGTGTGGCTCTCTGTCTGCCTGTGGCTCTCTATCTGCGTGTGGCTCTCTGTCTCCGTGTGGCTCTGTGTGTGTGGCTCTGTGTGTGTGTGTGGCTCTGTGTGTGTGTGGCTGTGTGTGTGTGTGTGTGTGTGTGTGGCTCTGTGTGTGTGTGTGGCTCTGTGTGTGTGTGTGGCTCTGTGTGTGTGTGTGGCTCTGTGTGTGTGTGGCTCTGTGTGTGTGTGTGTGTGTGTGTGGTTCTCTATGTGTGTGGTTCTCTATGTGTGTGGTTCTCTATGTGTGTGGTTCTCTATGTGTGTGGTTCTCTATGTGTGTGGTTCTCTCTGTGTGTGTGGCTTTCTATGTGTGTGTGTGGCTCTGTGTGTGTGTGTGGCTCTCTGTGTGTGTGTGTGTGGCTCTGTGTGTGTGTGTGTGTGGCTCTGTGTGTGTGGCTCTGTGTGTGTGTGTGGCTCTCTGCGTGTGTGTGTGTGGCTCTCTGCGTGTGTGTGTGTGGCTCTCTGCGTGTGTGTGTGTGGCTCTGTGTGTGTGTGTGTGTGGCTCTGTGTGTGTGTGTGTGTGGCTCTCACTGTGTGTGTGTGGCTCTGTGTGTGTGTGTGTGGCTTTGTGTGTGTGCCTGCGTGTGTGGCTCTATGTGTGTGTGTGTGCGCCTGCGTGTGTGGCTGTGTGTGTGGAGGGCTCTGTGGGGCTCTGTATGTGTGTGGCTCTCTGTATGTGTGTGGCTCTGTGTGTGTGTGTGTGGCTCTGTGTGTGTGTGTGTGGCTCTGTGTCTGTGTTTGGCTCTGGGTGTGTGTGTGTGTTTGGCTCTGTGTGTCTGTGTGTGTGTTTGGCTCTGGGTGTGTGTGTGTGTGTGTGGCTCTGGGTGTGTGTGTGTGTGGCTCTGGGTGTGTGTGTGTGTGTGTGTGGCTCTGGGTGTGTGTAGCTCTGTGTGTGTGTGGCTCGCTGTGTGTGGCTCTCTGTGTGTGTGTTGCTCGGTGTGTGTGTGTATCTCTGTGTGTGTGGCTCTGTGTCCGCTAATAGTCTCTACTACTCTCTAATGCTCACCTATTGCCATTGTAAATGGCAATACCATTTATTTATGGGTTTTTTTTTATTAAAAAAAATGCCATTTGCAATGCCAATAGCTCTAACTTTAACAAAGCCGAGACCTTTGCATTGTAAATGCTTGTTTTCCATGTAGGCTTGGGATCCTGAAAACATCACAAGGGTTGCGCTGCAGGGAATGCCTCATGCTTAGCTCGGGAATCCCTCGCGGGCATAGCGGTTAACGGCCAGCGCAAGTTAAGGTACGAATGAATTAAAAAAATAAATGTAGAAACGAACCTGGCAGTAATGCGAGGAGGCAACAGGTTCAAATAGTTTGTAGTCAAGTGGCACTACACGCAGTCACGAATAACATAAAAATCTGAAAGACACGTTAGTATTAGATTCCTTACCTTAGAATATCCCCAGGCGTCAGACTGGATCCGGAAACTTTTGCGTAGCAGTACCCTTGCGCGTCGGTAGGCGTCGTCTGCAGCTCCGCGTCCGTCGTCGGCATCGTGGGTGCCGTGATGATGTCGTCGGAGTACTTAGACGCCGCCTCCGCGTGCTGACGTCCGTTCTTTTTTCCGCGCCAGCAAGCGCAGATCTGGAAAAAGCAGTAACCCTAGTCAATTTTTGACTAACTTTTTGATCGATTTTTGATCATTTCTCGAAGTCTTCTCGACTCCGATTGGTGCCGTAGGGATGCCCGGCTTTAAGCACTGCGAGGATTGCGACCGCCTGATGTAGGTCACGGATCCTCACCACCTGTGTTTAACTTGTCTAGGCGTCGATCACGACTACAAGGCCTGCTCCGACTGTCGGGCCCTCTCTTCGAAAGCCAGGCGGGAGAGGTCCCGCAGGCGACTCGAACTCCGGCAGTCGGTCCCGCGCTGCGAGAGGTCTCGGTCCCACGGGAGGTCGAGGGACAGGTCGCGGGCTCGGAGCCACCACAGCTCCGAGAGTAGGCCGCACTCCTCCGGGTCGAAGTCGTCGTCAGGTAAGAAGCACAAGAAGTCCAAGAGGCGCCGGAGGAGATCGAGCGCTTCCTCATGGCCATGAGGAAACTCTCTCCTCCGACGGGCTCCGCGGCGCCTTCGGGCCCAGCGGACTCGTCTGGGACCCCTAGCGGGTCGGGTGTTTCGGCCCCGGCGCCTTCAGGCCCGGCGCCACAGGTTCCCCCTCTCCCGCCGGCGCCTTCGGGCCCGGCGCCGCGGGGTCCAGCTGTCCCGGCGCCGCGGGACGCCGCTAGACCTTCTTCGGGATCTGGATCGTCGCCGGTGGACATTAGGACCTCCCCGGCGTCGGACCATCAGGTGTCGTCTCCGGCGCCGTCCTCGGGCGGCGCCGTCCCCGATGCCCCCTTCATTCCTGTTCTGACGTCGGGACGGCCCCGATGGGCGCTGCTCCAGACGTCGTTTGGGGAGTTTCACTTCTATGAACAGGCCCCATTGGTTGAGAACCCTGAGTTTCAGGAGATGGGTGATGAAGAGGATTGGGAGGGGTCTGAGGACCCTCTGACCAGAGAGTGTCAGTCTCATGAGGACTGGGCAGGAGACCTTGGGGAGGCCAGTGGCCTGGACACCTCTCCAGACACTGGTTTTGTCTCCCCTCCTACCGTGGCTTCGGAGGAGGGGGCAACCTACAGTGTGGTGTTGATGAGGGCTGCCAAGGCCTTGAGCCTTGAGCTCCCCGTCGCGGCCGTGAGGACTGATCTCCTCACTGAGGTCCTTAAACCGCAGTCAAGCTCGGCCGAGCCTCTGCTGCCCTTTAATGAGGCCTTGACCGACGTTCTTCTGGGCACTTGGTCCAAGCCCGCTACGGGTTCGCCCGTAGATAGGAACGTGGTCAGACGCCACCGCCCCGGGCGACCCATGTTTCCTGTCCACCCACCCTACCACCGAGAGCCTGGTCATCCAGGCCTCTAATTCCCAGACCGCATTCCCGTCGGCACCGCCGGACAGGGAATCCAAGAGGTACGAGCAGTACGGCTAAAAGATCTTCTCGTCCCTGAGTCTGAGACTGCAGTCTTCCAACACCGCATGCCTCTTGGGCCGCTACACCCACTCTCTGTGGGATACGGTCGCGGAAGTGCTGCCAGAGTGTCCGTTGGAGGTACGGGCCAAACTCGGCCAAGCCCTTGTGGAGGGCCGGGATGCAGCCAAATATTCCATACGGTGTGGGCTGGATACCACCGACTCACTGGGTAGGGCGATGGCAACGACGGTGGCGGTCAGACGCCACGCCTGGTTGAGGTCCGCCAACTTTTCGTCCGATGTCCAGAACACATTGATGGACATGCGGTTCGATGGCCGTCGCCTCTTTGGCGATAAGGCAGACCATGCGCTCGAGCGCTTTAAGGACTCCAGGGCTACAGCCAAGTGCTTGGGCCTCTCGGCCCCGCGCCAGCAATCGGCTGCCTTTCATTCCTTTCGTGGCTACGGAAGGGGTGTACCCACACGTGCTGCCACCCACGCTCCGCAGGGTAATACCCAACGCGGTGGCGGCCGTGGGAACCGCCGTCCCGGCGGTCGGGGACAACGGCGAGGTCAGTCCACACCTGCCCCCGCAACATCCGCCTCAAAACACTCCTAGTCCGTGCTTTCAGGCCCATGTGACGCCAGTGGGGGGCAGGGTTCGCCATCACCTCCTCCACTGGCGCACCGTCACTTCGGACAGGTGGGTGCTGCAGATCGTCCGAAGGGGCTACTCCCTCCCCTTCGAGGCGACTCCTCCAGCCATGCCACCGCAGAACCACCGTGTATCGGGGGATAATTTGCGACTTCTGCAGGAGGAAGTTACGGCCCTCTTGGCCAAGGGGGTCATCGAGCGCGTTCCTGGGCCAGAAGTAGGGTGTGGTTGCTACTCCCACTACTTTCTGGTACCCAAGAAGGGCAAAGGGGGCGTACGCCCTATCTTGGACCTATGGAACGTCAACGGCTTCCTCCGGAAGGAGAAGTTCAAGATGCTGACACTGGCTCAGGTCCTAGCTGCCCTGGACCCAGGAGACTGGATGGTAGCGTTGGACTTGCAGGACGCTTATTTCCACATCCCCGTCCTGCCGGCCCACCGGCGCTACCTGTGGTTCACAGTTTGCCACGAGCACTTTCAGTTTACCGTGCTCTCCTTCGGCCTTACCAGCGCCCCACGGGTGTTCACAAAGGTGATGGCGGTGGTCGCAGCTCATCTGCGCAGGTTAGGGGTTTCAGTCTTTCCCTACCTCGACTACTGGTTTTTGAAGGCGGGCTCGCCCCAGACAGTCGTTAGCCACCTCCAGACTACGGCAGATCTCCTGCATCGGCTGGGGTTCTCAATCAATGTGCCGAAGTCACACCTGTGCCCCTCTCAGAAGCTCCTTTTCATCGGAGCGGTTCTCGACTCGGCGCAGTTTCGGGTTTATCCACCCGAGCAGCGGGTCCGGGATATTCAGGCTCTGATTCCCATCTTTCAGCCGTTATCCCAGGTCTCGGTCAGGTTGATGGCCTCCTGCATCCTACTGGTGCATCACTCCAGGTGGCGGATGCGGGCTCTGCAGTGGGACCTGAAGTTTCAGTGGGCCCAGCATCAGGGCAACCTATCCGACCACGTCCTGATCTCGGAGAGCACTGCGAGACAGCTGCAGTGGTGGCTCGCGGACCGCGATTGGGTCAGCGGCAGATCCCTCTCCCTTCCCCAACCGGAGCACGTAGTTGTGACGGATGCGTCCCTCCAGGGCTGGGGAGGCCACATGGGAGAGGCGGAGATCAGAGGCCTCTGGTCTCCGGCGGAGGCCCGGCTCCACATCAACCTGTTGGAGTTACGGGCAATTCGTCTAGCACTGAAAGCATTCCTCCCCTCTGTCCGAGGGAGTGTGTAGTGCAGGTGTTCACGGACAACACCACCGCCATGTGGTACTGCAACAAACAGGGCGGGGTGGGGTCGTGGACCCTTTGCCAGGAGGCTCTGCGCCTCTGGCAATGGCTGGAACGCCAGGGCGTGACCCTGGTGGCTCAACACCTGGCAGGTTCTCTGAACGCCAGGGCGGACGAGCTCAGCCGTTGGTACATGATGGATCACGAATGGCGTCTGAACTCGGACGTGGTGCGAGGCCTCTTTCAGCAATGGGGAGAGCCTTGGTTAGATCTATTCGCCACCGAAGAGAACGCGCAATGTCATCAGTTCTGCGCGTTGGAATTTCCAAGGCGGCACTCGCTCGGAGACGCTTTTCGTCGCGAGTGGAGCTGCGGTCTACTATACGCCTTTCCGCCTATACCACTTCTGCCCAGAGTGCTGAAGAAGATCAAGCGCGACCGGGCCCAAGTCATCCTTGTGGCTCCGGACTGGGCTCGAAGGTACTGGTATCCAGAGTTACTCCGTATGTCAGTCGATCCCCCGGTTCGTCTGCCTCTTCAGGAGGACCTTCTGTCGCAGCAGCAGGGGACGGTCCTCCACCCGAACCTGTCCAGTCTCCACCTCCATGCTTGGAGATTGAGCGGCGACAGTTGAGGCCATTTGACTTGCCTCCTGAAGTCTGTAACGTCATTCTGGCAGCCAGGCGTCCCTCCACAAAGTCGGTATATGCCTGCAGGTGGAACAGATATGTGGCATGGTGCACAGCAAAGGCTGTGGATCCTCTTGCTGCCCCTCTTTCTGAGGTTCTTCTCTTCCTTCTTTCTCTTGCCCAGCAGGGCTCTGCTCTGGGCACTGTCAAGGGCTACCTTTCTGCCCTTTCAGCCTTTCTGAGGCTGCCTGATCAGCCTTCTTTGTTTAAGTCCCCTATTGTAAACAGATTTCTTAAGGGCATCACACACACGTTTCCTCCTGTTCCGTTTGTGATGCCTCAGTGGGACTTGAACCTGGTTCTTACATTTCTGATGTGCGCTCCCTTTGAGCCACTTCACAACTGTCCTCTACGCCTTCTAACTCTGAAGACTGCTTTCCTGGTTGCCATCACCTCTGCCATCACCTCTGCCAGGAGAGTGAGTGAGCGCCAGGCTCTTTCTTGTACTCCACCTTTCCTTTCTGTCCATCCGGACAAAGTGGTGTTGCGCACTAAGCCATCTTTCCTGCCCAAGGTTGTCAAGGCCTTCCACATCGGGCAGTCTATCACCTTGCCAACCTTCTTCCCGGCACCGCATCCCTCTAAAGAGGAAGAGCGGCTCCACCGTCTGGACCCAAAACGTGCGCTTTCATTTTACTTGGATCGCACACGCCAGTTACGGGTGGATGACCAACTCTTTGTTGGTTACGTGGGCGCAAAGAAGGGGAAAGTGGTGCACAAGAGGACCATCTCCCAGTGGATCATCTTGTGTATCCAGGCATGCTACTCCTTGGCTAAAAAGGAGCCCCCTGTTGGATTGCGGGCTCACTCTACCCGAGCCATGGCGACTACGACTGCCCTGGGCCGGGGAGTGCCCTTACAAGACATCTGTCAGGCAGCTACGTGGGCATCGCTGCACAAGTTTGCGAGACACTACTGCCTGGACAGCCAAGTCCGGAGGGATGGCTTCTTTGGCCGTTCTGTCCTCCAGGACTTTCTGGTGTGATTATTGGTTCGCAGACCCACCACCGGGGTTGGTATTGCTGGGGTATCTATTCTAAGGTAAGGAATCTAATACTAACGTGTCTCTTTCAGATGCACAAGTTACTACTTGTGTAACGATATATCTGTAAGAGACATTAGTTAGTATTAGATTCCTTACCGACCCACCCATCCTCCCTGTTCTGCGAACCGATATCTAGGGTTAGGGTTTACCCCTTTCAGGGCCCTAGTTTCAATGGCACCAGTGTTGGTTTTTTGACATGGCTCTGCGTTTCTGGCGCGGAAAAGCTGTGTCTAAGAACTGACGTCAGCACGCGGAGGCGGCGTCTAAGTACTCCGACGTCATCATGTCGCCGACAACGGACGCGGAGCCGCAGACGACGCCTACCGACGCGCAAGGGTACTGCTACGCAAAAGTTTCCGGATCCAGTCTGACGCCTGGGGATATTCTAAGGTAAGGAATCTAATACTAACT
This sequence comes from Lissotriton helveticus, assembly GCF_964261635.1. NCBI lineage: Eukaryota > Metazoa > Chordata > Amphibia > Caudata > Salamandridae > Lissotriton > Lissotriton helveticus. The sequence goes on along the minus strand of NC_136061.1, from coordinate 354,165,650 downwards.
AATGTCTCTTACAGATATATCGTTACACAAGTAGTAACTTGTGCTTTTGGTTTGAAGTTTGACGATGGCAGAAATCAATGAGTGGATACAACAGGATTCAAGTCGCTTGTTGCCATTGTTGCGAAGCGAATACTCAGAGGCAGTAGTAGTTATATTAATCCGCTTCTTATTGACTTGAATCCGAGTACAGCTTCGAGGAGAACCGGCAGGAAACCTCCTCTCAACCCAGTGTCCATTCCTCTGTTGACCTCTTCAGATTTCACGACTCGAGGGAAGCTTGAGCATTGGAATTCCATGAGCCCACCAGCAGGCACGAGCTCACAACGCAACATACAATATATTGACCTAACTTTGTAGATTGCCACCAGTTTACACTGAGTTTGTTACATAGGCTTCACATCTTGTTTTCAAGCAAGACTGTGGATATTTCATTTTTCGTTAAGTACGAACTAAGCTTAAATTATAGACTGCGTTTTTTGGCAGCTAAACATATGATCACAAATATACTGATATTCATACATTTTTCTGTTAGCACATTACATTTATTTCTGAATAATACTTCTAACTCCAGATTGCTCAGTTGGTGAACATTCCCCCAAGTGTCGGACTGGATCCGGAAACTAAAATGCAGTACACCTGCCTGCTGATTGGTGATGTCATGCGGCTTCACACCAACCTTGTTACGCTCTGTAAGTGACGAGCAAGGTCGCATATCAGCACCGCTGAGGCATGCAGACGTCAGTTCTGCGACTGCTAAGAAAATTAAATAACGTATTAATAAAGTATATCCATTAGGAGGCTAAATTGAAATTGTTTAAACATTCTTTACATGTGAAGAAATTTGAAACGGAAGAAGTTAGTATCCTCCGATATTTGGGAGCAGTGCAAGTGCATCAAACAGAATACAGTATGAACAATGAGTGGCCTCAATTAGATTTCAAAAGGCTCTAACTTTCCATTAAAATTTAATTGTTTTAAAAATGTGTGTATTAAATAAAATATTTTAACATTTTTGCATTTGAGTGCTTGTTTCTGTATTTGTACTGTACTGTTTTGCCATTCAAATCAACGAAAATGGTTAGGCTGTGTACTCCTGCTTCCAGTAATGACCCAGTGGGGGTCCCCGGGTTCCAGTAATGATTAAGTGGAGATCATAGAGTGAAAAGGTTGAGGCATTAACTTAGGGATATTGCTTTTGGCAATTAAGTCGGAGAAGGGAAAGATGCTGCGTTTTAGGGTGGATAGTGCCTCGGTAGAGCCTCGTGTAATACATCGGTAGTACTGGAATCACAGAAGAGAAAGGTGCTGCTTATCGGAATTCCAAAGCTGTGCGCGAGGCATTGAGTACTGAAATCAGGGAAAATGTACTCTGTGTGAAGATTGTATTGCATTGGTAGAGTTGCCTATGAGGCACTGAGTACCCAAATCAGACCGGAATCGTGTTGCGTGTGAGACATCAATACCGAAATCACAGAGAGAAAAGATGCTGCATGTCAGTCAGGGGTGTAGTGTGTTGGTAAAGCTGCCTGTGAGGCGCCGAGGACTGACTTGCAGAGGGGAAAGGTGCTGCGTATCAGTCAGGGGTCCAGTGCGTAGGTAAAGCTGGAAGGTGCTGCGTGTCAGTCAGGGGTGTAGCGTGTTAATGAAGCTGCATGTGAGGCGCCGAGGACTGACTCGCAGAGGAGAAAGGTGCTGCGTGTCAGTCAGGGGTGCAGTGCATTGGTAAAGCTGCCTGTGAGGCGCCAAGGACTGACTCGCAGAGGTGAAAGGTGCTGCGTGTCAGTCAGGGGTGCAGTGCATTGGTAAAGCTGCCTGTGAGGCGCCAAGGACTGACTCGCAGAGGTGAAAGGTGCTGCGTGTCAGTCAGGGGTGCAGTGCATTGGTAAAGCTGCCTGTGAGGCGCCAAGGACTGACTCGCAGAGGTGAAAGGTGCTGCGTGTCAGTCAGGGGTGCAGTGCATTGGTAAAGCTGCCTGTGAGGCGCCAAGGACTGACTCGCAGAGGAGAAAGGTGCTGCGTGTCAGTCAGGGGTGCAGTGCATTGGTAAAGCTGCCTGTGAGGCGCCGAGGACTGACTCGCAGAGGGGAAAGGTGCTAGCACAGTTCGAGGGCTTCGTCACAGGTGGCTTGGAGTTCAGAACTGTAATGGCTGAGATTTCAGGATGCCTGAACTTGTGGGAACAGTCTCAACTCTCAGAGCTGTGAGAGGTTATGCAATTGTCTTCACTTGTCAAGATAAGCCAGATAACGTCAATGGCCTGTACGTGGTGTGGAAAATTATAATTTCCTTTCGAAGAAAAACCCATTACTGCAAATATGAGGCGCTGGTTTTCTTGGAATCCATCCATCTTGCTGAGCGGATGGCTGCAGACAGACTGCTGGCATATCGCAGCTAATAATCTGAGAGTGGCGCGATAAGGGCCGGAGTTCGGAGCAGTGTTCAGCCCTTTACTCTGCATTCCGAAACTGGCCCCCAGCTAAATCAAATTAACGCTCAGCTGTTGGTAATCTCTCGGCCATAGGATATTACCCGTCGGAGCAGCCAGCGATTAGGAAACGGGATATTCAGCTTTGGGAGTATGTGGCTCTGTTATCTCATCTGCTCTTCCATTTACTTTGGAGCAGAGTTCAGTTTGTTTCACATCTGCCATGTACAATATTGTTTCACCTCGGTGCGTGTGGAGGCTGCTCTCTGTCTCTGTGGAATGGAAGATGGTCAGAGTTGACATGGAGCCAGCCATCTGTGAAAGGAGGCTCTGCTTCTGACTGCCTCACTGGAGCAACTCCCTAAAGCAGAATGCTTTACTTGCAGTATCAAAACGTTTGTGAAATGGTCTAATTCACATCTCCAGAAACTGATCTGGGTCTTTCCATCAGATGCTACCTTTCGAGTTCTTAATGACAGCGTGAACTACCAAAAAGGTGCACTGTGCATCTGTAGCAAGGCTCCTGTATAGATCAAAAGGCGCCAGGCATCGCCGTTAAAGCCATGCATGGATCTCTCCTTTACAGGAAGTCCTTTTATATTTAGCAAAAATGGGTGACCTGAAGAATCATTGGTAAAGAATATCCGGATCATAACTTTAGACTAAGAAACTACACGTTTATGCACAAGGTTTTAGATTGGGATCCCACTTGCGTGTAAGCTGGATGGTAGGTTGTGGTTTAGCCTTTTTGTGAGTCCAACGGGAGCCAACCCAACCCTTACCTTAAAAATATCAGGTTCCGAGTTCCTCTTATTTTCCTACCATATTTATTTGCTTGGGTTTGGGTAATCCTCCTCTTTTGCCGGTATTTTTCTCCTACTTCTGTCCTAATCTTTCAGAAATGGAGACACTGTGAGAACATCTAAGCTCAATCAACAGCTTGTTTCAGTACTAACCAGAACACACAAATTGTTATGCTGGCGAGTGATCATCGGTCCCAGTCTATATATTTGAAAGTGTTTTATGCTTCTAATCTGGGAGGGATAGAAACATTGTTTCATGGTGTGGCCCACATGTTTACTGCTACGACAGGATCCTTCATCAGGGTGCAGGACAGGAATATTTAAGTTCAACCTCCTGTAATGCGTGTGGTTGACTCTTGAGAAACCAGTAAACCAGATCCAGGTTCTCCGGAACAGCATGTTTGGAAGCCTACAGGGAGATCTTATGGCATTAAGCCAAAATTGAAGAAAAAATACATTGGTTGCCTGCTGAAGAGCATAGTCATTTTCTTATGGATACTTCTAATTGCAGATTAATCACCTTGTGAATACCTCCAGGCCCTAGACTGGATCCTGAGAATTTTCTCAAGAATTTCCTCCTGCGATTGTAGGTGGCATTATGCAGTTAGATGTTTGGTCCATCCTGCCCTGGAAGTGATGTCGGAGCCACAATATAACTGACACCTCTGTACATTGATGTCAGATCTGTGCTTTCCCTACCTTTTAATGGGGGTCCAGAGCCCATTCCCTCAATCTGCCACCTGACAGACTTAATTTGTCAAACGTTTCCAGTGTGCAAGGAACATGTCCGCACTACTTCCAGTCATGCGAGGGTCCCTGACACCAGAGAGAGACCTTGTAAGGATCTGTCACCAACATTTGATTGTGGCAATCATTGTAGGGCTTAAAACCTGTTATAGGATTGCCACAATCAGATGTTGGTGACAGACCCTTACGAGGTCTCTCTCTCTGGTGTCCGGGACCCTCACATGACTGGAAGTAGTGCATCAACTGTACAGCTAAATCCAAAGACCATCCAGGACCACAAGGCCACATGCTGTCACCGAACACCTTGGAAAGGCTTGGAAGGCCTGTTCCAGTCTGAATACAGATGTGTTCTCGTTTCCGAAGCCATTCAGGCCCTAGACTCCGTCCAACTCGAATTTCAAACTTGACCGACAATGCTGCTGCTGATTCAGGCCATCAAGGAAGCTATGCTGCCCTTACTCATTAGCCCACCGTGGCGTCTGGAGCACTCACTGATCCCAGGAGGCATCCACTAGGGCAAACACCTGTGGATCCAATGTAGACTGTGCCTCCTAACTTCACTCTGCGACCTGCCCCAGCCATATGCAAATCAGTCTTGACCCTGTGCCCCATGGGAACAGTCCAGAACGAACTGCCAGGCCTGGACACTTTTCACCCTAAGTGGAATGGGTATGCCCAGACGTGGGTCCCTTTGCTCACTGTGCCACTGGATTCAAGCTAGCCTGGCTGAAGAAGGGTGACACACCTTGAAACCGGTCCCAGTATGCTTGGATGCTTGTTTACAGTCCAGGGAGGACCTGGCCTGGCAGTTCAGTCTGGACTGTTCCCATGGGGCACAGGGTCAAGACTGATTTGCATATGGCAGGGTCCAAACTGGGGTGGCGTAATGGGTAAAAGAACGATGGATTAAACCCAGATCTTTTGACTGTGTGAGAATGTTTGCATTGTTAGCATTCTGTCCTTCATTTGTTTGCTGTAACACTTTTCACCCTTACTGGGATGGGTATGCCCAGACATGGGTCCTTGCTCACTGTGCCTCTGGATTCAAGCTAGCCTGGCTGAAGAAGGGTGACATACCCTGAAACCGGTCCCAGGAAGCTTGTTTCCGGTCCAGGGAGGACCGGCCTGGCAGTTCGGTCCGGACTGTTCCCATAGGGCACAGGGTCAAGACCGATTTGCATATGGCTGGGTCCAAACTGGGGTGGCGTAGTGGGCAAAAGAACAATGGATTTAACCCAGATCTTTTGACTGGAGGAGAAGGTTTGCATTGTTAGCATTCCGTCTGTCATTTGTTTGCTGTAACACAATCGTTATAAAGTGAGCATCTGAAGTTCTTGACCTAAAACTTCCCTCAGTGGAAGTATAAACAAGCATGCTCACACAGGTACTGTAGCCAGGGCATACCTCTCTGGAAACCCTTCTGCTGTTCAATGGGGCACACGGGTGAAGTCAGTATCTTGCCCTCCCATCAGCCGCCAAATAGTCACCATACCTAGACTGGCTCCAAGAGACCCATCTTTCTTTCTGCAATATCCAATACCTTAAAGTCTGGTAGTTCAGGCGTCCACCAGCTGATTGAATCACAGTGCGCTTCTGACCACCCCACCACACCACACAAAACACATGTAAGCCTTTGTGAAAGACATGTTCTACATGTGCTAGTTTTGCCATAAAATCCATTAAATCAAGTTACCTTGTGGGGCATTATTTATGTGTGCTATGTGGTCTAGTGGCTGACATCTTGCTAGCAATCCCAGATGATCTTCGGTCCAACCATTAACAGTTCATTCTGGATTTCCAGGACACAGAATAATGTTGTCAGGTCGAGCCTGGGCAACACCAACTGGGTAGAGAAGTTGGTCCCAGAGTGTCATCCAGTGACAGGTAAAGGTTATTTGTAGGCCTCATTGAACATTCTGAGGTTACCTGATCAGCTATGTTTGCTTAAATTACCTGTTGTGATACGTTTCTTAAAATGGCTGACCCACATTTGCACCAGAAGCTTTTATTTTTTCCCCAATGGGATCTGAATTTGGTTCTCAAAATGTAGATGTGCACCTTGTTTGAACTGATGCACAGTTGCCATCTGACACTACTAACCCTCAAGACAGTTTTCCTCATAGCAATAGTCAACCAGTCGTATGAGTGAGCTACAGGCTCTTTATGTCTAACAACTTCAGCCCGATATGCTAGTGCTACAGAATAATGACTTCCCTCCCAAAGGTGTCATGCCCTTCCACATCGGACTATCTGTTATCCTGCCGGTGTAGTTTGCTCCTCCTCATCCATCCAACGAGAAAAAAACGTCATCACTTAGGCTAAGAGAGCTCTGAACTTCTTACAGTCATTGCACCAGGGACCATCTGGTGGCATCTCCATCTGGTTCTCTGGAACAAAGAAAGGCATTACAGAAACAGATCTCTAGTTGTACTGTTCTTTGTATTAAGCTCTGCTATGGATTGGCTGAGAAACAATATCCGGCTGGCTTATTCCACCAGAGCCAAAGCTGCTACCACCACACTGGCCCACGGAGTTCCTGCTTTGGACATCTATCAGACTGCAACGTGTGTGTCCATTCACGGGTTCACAAAGCACTACTGCCTGGATAGCCAGGTCTTGCGAGAAGGGTATTTTGCCCATTCAACCCTGCAGGATTTCCTGGCCTGAGCCATTCCATTGACCCACAACCTGGGGCAGTATTTCTTTTGTATTTATTCACAAGGTAAGGAATCTGTGGTTAGAAGTATCCACCAGAAGAACAAGTTACTTACCTTCAGTAACCATTTTTCTGGTTGATACTCTACCTAACCACAGATTCCTCACCAACCCACCTTCCTACCTATTTCTGTGGAATGGACTCCTTTTGTCCATACTAACTAGTTTCCACTTAGAGATGTGCATACTGGCCCAATCTCATTACTGAGTGCTCTGCATCTGGAGAGGACAGATATAAAGAACATAAAGGGGGCGGTTATATTGTGGCCTCGAGATCACTGCCAAAGGCAGAGCAGCGTCTCACAACACCACCTACTGGCACACAAGGGATTTGCAGGAAAAAAATCTCTGGATCCAGTCTGGTGCCTGGAGCTATTCACAAGGTGAGGAATCTGTGGAGTATCCACCAGAAAAAAGATTACTTTAGGTAACTTGTTCTTACAAACCAAGTTTCAATGCAAAGGAGTTTGCCCATTATTACCTTAGAATGCTTTATTACTTTGTATTTGTATAGCACAAACCAGTCCAAAAAAGAAGAGCACTGTACAATGTTAAAGGTAAGCATACATAAGACGAGTGGTAAGAGGTAACTTATTGTATTATTACTGTATTTTGGTGTAGTGTCTTAAAAAGATGTCTTCAACTCTTTCCTAAATTGGCACTGTGTTGGGGCAGCCCTTATTGGTACAAGGGTATTGCTCCAGATTGCTAAGATGGAAAAGGCCTGTTAACTTGTTGTTTGAGGCATGTGAGCTGTAGATCACATGCTTTGCAAACTCCTGCCATCTAGTGTTGGGTCCGGATGTTTGCAAGTTTTTTTTCTTCCAAGAAGTCTTTCCAGTCATGAGGTAGGTGACTCCTCCTTTCGGCGAAAGTGCGCATGGGCATCAGCTCCATTGTTAGATTGTTTTTTCCGCCATCGGGTTCGGACGTGAATTGCTGCGCTCCACTTCGAAACCGTTTCTCAGGTTCCATTCGGTGCACAATCAACTCTACCCATGTCAGCATTGTTTCGACCGCTTATCCCACTTCTCCACGTATCGTATCCGTTGAGGAAAACCTATTTCGATCATAGATCTTCGGGAAGGCCGTCTGGCCTAACCTCATCGGTCCACTTCGCAGGCGATGGAACAGACTCCATTCATATTCTGCCGTCGGTGCCATGCCAAGTATCCGCACCGACTCCCACAAAGTTATGCTTGTCTCCGGAGCACAACGAATAGGACTCCGACGTGTGCAGATCGTTTCGATTGAAGAAAACGCTCCGTGATCATCAAGCTCGACGTCTCAAATTGCAGAGTCAAAACGTCGAATACACGCCGGACCTTTTCGGTGAAGGTTCCAAGCACGAATTCGACACAGAAGGAGTCAAGGAAGAACTAGAAGAACGTGCCTCAATTCCAGAATCGAACTCTGAGATGGAAGAAGACTTGCCACAAGTTCAACGTCCTGTGGGTATCGAACACTCCTTGACCCAAACTCCAACTCATCCGAAACAAAAGGCTTCGGTCCCACCCCTATCTTCGGGCCATGGTCGGCACAGACAAGATGGTTCTGACGCCCCACTTTCCGGCTCAGCACTGAAACACGTCACTAAGCCTTCTGGCTCAGGATCGGGTCGGCCACAGTCTGGCACGAGCTGAAACCTTTGTTTGAAGCCAAAAACGATTCAGAGCCGAAATCATTGACAGCAAAAACAAAGACTCCTTCGACACCGAAACCTTCTGGGCCGAAAAGTCATACTACCCCGGCACCGAAATCCTCAGTGCCAAAACCTAAAACTGTTACTCCAAAACTGCAGGATCTGATTTTCGACACCCCAATACCCAAATCGGACCAAAAACAAAAGGAACTTGTTAGACCCGGCTTCCTGGGCGCCAGGGCACTCAGGGGTAACTGCGCTCCAATCGCATCAACTGGAGTGTTCCCTCACTGGTGTCCTGGGGCCTCAGTACTAAGGGACCCAAAACTGGATAACCAAGTACTCCTCTCCAGCACTTGACTCTCTCAGGGTAGCGAGACAGAGCAGTCCAAGGCTTACCCAAGGAGGCGAGGTGGGGTTAGACATTCAGAATACAGTGTAAACCGTACCACCAGCTGATAAACTCAATGTCCAGTCAGTGCTTTACTTTTTATGAAAGAAAAGTACTTTAATACACGTTAGATAATTATTCTACACATAAAACTAGGATAAACAGTGAAAACCAGAAGTCTCTACAACCCTCTGGGGCAGACTTCTGACCCCAAATAGTATTATAGCGCCTAGACGCCAAGCACTATAAAAACACAGTTAACATGAAAACACACAGTAAGCATTGCATATTACAGATCATGTTACACAGGGCTGATCTCATTCACTAGAGCCTTGATACCAAACTTTGTATTGAAAGGATATAGTTTCAGCATATGATGTGAAGTCAAATGTTCATGATCAGCCCCATAACCCCCCACCCAAAGCAACAGAAGTGCCCTCCCATTGTGAGTGAGGACACCGCTCTAGTGGTGTCAGGGATCTGATCAAAGGTGCCGGATGTCTTGGCACAGTTTACTGGAGTCCCACTAATCCAGTAGCCACTGGCTAACTGTAGAAGGGTAGTGGCTGGACAGAGTGCCAGTTCACCCTGATACCCTCAGAGATCACAAAAAGAAAGGTGGGGGTCTGCTTCAGTGGCCTCTCTTCCCAGTTACTGCTTGTACAGGCTCCCACAGCGCACGGGAGGAGCCTAGAGGGGATTTGATCTCACCTTCAAAGACTAGAATCAAGCATCCTCCTCTCTCTGGCTCTCGTCATGTGCTGCAAGCTTCTTTCCACCAGCCTCGGTGATGTGCTGTAAGCTTCCTTTCCACACTGGGTGATGTGCCGCAAGATTCCTTTCCACACTGGGCAGCTGTCTGTAATTTCCTTGGTCCAAAGCGAACGCTCCTCCAAGCCTCACAAAAACAGCTGGTCCTTAAAGACCGCAGTGAACAGAGTCTTATCTTCTGCCTTCACACCGCGGGGTCGCGGCTGGTTACCATCCGAGGGCTTTGGTGTGGCTGCTCGTCAGTCATAGACCAGTCTTTGAACAACAGCTGACCACTCAGGCCAGACTTTTATCACCTCTGATTGATAGGCTCATCCAATCAGAGGGTCTGCCGCTTTTTGCATTCTGAATACACCTCCAATCACAGACCATTCACCGCGTGTTCAATGCATGGGTAAAGCATGTAGCCGGTCCTGTTCTGGTATCAGGCTGTGCAACCCCCTAGAGAGGAATTTAAATTAACTCCAGCCCAGGAGGCCCTGACCAGTGGGGGAGGGTCCTCGCCACACAGTTAGTGCAGCTAAACCCAGATAAGAGCTGAGTGTCTCCCCCAGCCCACCAGGCCTTTCCAAGGAAATAGGGAGGGGGACGGGGGAGCTGGGATGTCCAGCAGGACAGCTCACATTCCTCACACTGGCTCAAATCACCATTCTTCCCCTGTACACCCACGGGCTCTCACACACATCAGTCAGACAAAGGCAACAGGCCCACAGGCATGGCAAACTGCACAGACTTGGTCAGGAGGGTGTCTAGGGACTCACCCCTCCTGACTATAGATTTATTGCTGCCACCACTGTCAGTCTACCACAGACATAATAGAGAGGCTAGTAGCCACTCTCTGAAAAATAGGGGTGCACTAGGCATGCCCCCCTCAACCTCAGAGCCAAGCTCTAGGGTCTCAATCATGTAAACAGGGAGACCCTCAGTGGACATGTATGATTGTCATGCTTACTGAGGTAGGGATCTAGAAACTATACAGTAGCTTTTGAGTGACTTGCCTGGAGATTAGCATAAGGCAGTGGAAGCACTCTCTCCAGAGACATGCAGGAGACTTCCCGTCCCAAAATATGCCCTCCCCAGATCAGAATGGCCGGTACTTACTTCCCAGTGGGAGAAGACCGATCATCTGATTGGATAAACCGGCGGGAAAGTCCATCTGCATTACCGTGCTGTAAGCCTGCTTTATGTTCCACTGTAAAATCTAGTCCCTGCAGAGATATGGACCACCTGAGCAATCTTGGATTCTCCCCTTTCATTGCCATAAGCCACTTGAGGGGCTTGTGATCTGTCTGAACCACAAACTTTGCACCAAACAAGTAAGGCCTGAATCTTCGAAGGGCCCACACTATGGCAAAGCATTCTTTTTCAACTGCAGACCAGTTCTGCTCTCTGGGGAGTAGTCGGCGGCTGATAAAGGCCACCGATGCTCCCTTCCCTTTTCATTGAGCTGGGCAAGAACTGCCCCAACTCCCTTGTCTGAAGCATCTGTCTGCACAATGAAGGTCTGACTGTAATCAGGGGCCTTCAGTACAGGTGCATTGCATAGTGCAGCCTTCAATCCATCAAATGCCTTCTGACACTCTTCAGTCCAGATCACCTTCCTGGGCTGCTTCTTAGCAGGCAGGGTGTCCCCTGTGTCTGTGTCAAGCGCACAGACAGGCGTCAGCCATGGGGTAAGTGAAAAGAGACGGGACAATCTCCCCAGCAGCTCTTTACACTCCACCTGCTGTTCAGGTGTCAGTTCAGAGACAAGCTTAACTCCCTCAAATGAAACATCCTTCTCATCACCTTGCAATAAGTCAGGGAGGGACTCACTCTCCTCTTCCAACTCTTCAGCCATTGCAAGTAAAGAAACCGTGTCATTCCTGGGAAGACACACCACCCTCTCTAAGTGTACCTCCACGACTGGTAAAGGAACCAAGGGTGCCTTCATCGGGCCACCTGACATGCTGCTGGCCTGACAGACCAGGCAGGTATGGCAAAACGTCTCCACCTCCTGACCAACTCCTGGCCAGTAGAACAGAGGTGCTAACCTGTCCTTTGTCTTTTTGATGCCCAGGTGACCAGCTAGGGGTACATCATGGGCTAGCTGCAGCAGGAAATTCCTGTGCACCTGAGGAACCACCAACCTTTTGCTGGTTCCTGGCTCTGGGTCAGGAGGCTCCCTGTAAAGGAGTCCATCTTCCCAAGCCACCTTGTGCTTTCCGACTACTCCAATGGAGACCTGCTCCTGAGCAGTGGTCCGCAGGCCAACAAGTGTAGGACACTCAGCCTGTGCCTTACATAACTCCTCACGGGACGGTCCTCCTGCCACAAGCAGCTCCTGCAGCTCTGGCAGGGACCCAGACTCCAACACCTTATCCGCCTCTGGATGCTCACCCTCCTCTCCCACTGGAGCAGGAGTTGCCGACACCAGGACAAGTGCCTTCTCAGAATCTGCCCTTAGTTCTTGTTCTGGTCTGTTCCCCTCTAGTGTCTCTTCCACTAGAGCGGTCCCCACTACACTAGGAAGCAGTTTTTCAGTCTGTGCCCTAGTGAGCACAGCTGATGAAAACCAGGCCATATAGGCCTCAGGGCCTGGTACTAACCCGGGTTCAACAAGATCATTCCCCAGAAAGCACCCAGCACCCTGCTTCTCTCGCACCCCGACCATGACCATGGCCTTCCTGCCATTCACCCCTACCTGCACTCTAGCAAGAGGGTACTCCATGTCATCACCACTAGCTACAAGTCCATACCCCTTGGAACCAGGAATGATCTCTTCGGGTTTGAGATATTTGCGTTCAACCATAGTCCTGTGGGCACCAGTATCCCTCATGGCAGGAACCTTCCTTCCATTGATACTTGCCACACTCATATACCCCGTTGAGTTAGGGTGAATATGCTTAAGGGCTTCTGGGTCAAGTTCCCAGATGTCCCTGGTGACTAAGTTAATCTCACTTGGGCCTCCCTTCATGTCTGCCCCCACTGAAAGCACACTTGCTATCACGGGTGCCACTGGCACCACATCCTTCACTGGGCAGTCTGGCTTTAAGTGTCCCTCTTGGTGGCACTTATAGCATTTAATCACCGTGGGAGTGAAAGGACCCTTACCTCCTTTCCCCTCCTGGTACTGACTAGAGGCCCCGTTCCCCTTAGACTCTTGTCCTGACTGAGAGCCCTGGGAACCGTTGTGGCCCTTCCCCTCTGGTTTAGGGCCAGCCTGCTGGAAGTTCTTCTCCCCCTTGGGCTTGGAAAGGGGTTGCCCCTGCCCCCTGTTCACTCTGTTGGCAAGCCACTTATCTGCCATCACTGCAAGTTTCTCAGGATCCCTCTCAGGAAGGTCAGACAAATACTGTCTGAGTGGGACAGAGCACTCCTCCCAGAGACGCTCTGCAATCATCACCTGATTTAGGGACTGGTAATCATTTGCTTCCATCCCTCTCACCCACTCATTCCAGTCTCTCACTATGTCATGGACCCAATTCTCAAAAGGAACCCCCTCTGCCTTCTTGTTCTCACGGAACCTCTGCAAGTACTGGGATGGTTTTAACCCAAACCGCCTAATCAAAGCATCCTTCATGCACTCATATGTCAGACTCTTTCTCAGGCATCCTTTCAATCACTTCAGTCCTTTCCCGAGGGAGGCGACTCAGTAAAGTCGCTGCTTTGGACTGACCATTAAGACCTTGAGCCTTACATGCTAGATGAAAGGCACACATCCAACTGAGAATATCAGTGCCAGGGACATACATGTGTATCAATTCTTTTGGTACCTTGGTGGTATTTTCCTTTCCCTGGGACTTTGAAGTGGATGCACCATCCACAGAGCTAAGCCCTCTATCAGCTGCTAACTTGAGCTTCTCTTTCTCTAGGGCTATCCGCTCTTTCTCCAATTCCCTATCCTTCTCTTTCTCCTGTCTCTCCCTTTCTTTCTCCCGCATCTCCCTTTCCCTCTCATTCTCCTTCCAAGCCCACCCCTCCTGTCTGACCCTTCGCTGCTCCTCTTCTGCCTGGCGGGCCATCCTTAGCCTCTCCCTTTCAAACTCCCTTGGTTTCTCCTCTGCTAAATCCTTAGCTTCCTGGAGTTTCAGCTGAAGTTTAAGGGTCTCTGCTAGCTCAGTCCCTCCTAAGGAGGCGAATCCTGGGACAGGGGAAAAGGTAGCCCTGGAGATAGGGGGTGGTGAAAGTCTAGGGGCAGGTCTAGGGGAATACCTAGGGGAAAACATGGGGGAAAGCCTTGGGGAATGCCTTGGGGCTGGTACAGGAGAAGCCTGCACTGACTGACTTGGCAGGCTTGTGGTATCAGTGCTCTCCAACTCGTGCACAACAGTGACCTCTTGCTCATAGCATTTTGTCATGTGGCTAATCAAGTGCCCCCTGTCCTTAGACCTTGGGACCTTCCACCCCCTTTCAGCACACATTTGCTTTAATTGCTCCACAGTCAAGTTCTGCAATTCCAATTCCTCTCCAATGTTATCTGCCATTTTACATATAGCTTATGGATATCTGCTGGAATTATCACCTGGCCTCAGTGTCCACTGAGACTAAAATCTAGTGATCCCTCACCGCTTGCCACCAATGTTAGACCCGGCTTCCTGGGCGCCAGGGCACTCAGGGGTAACTGCGCTCCAATCGCATCAACTGGAGTGTTCCCTCACTGGTGTCCTGGGGCCTCAGTACTAAGGGACCCAAAACTGGATAACCAAGTACTCCTCTCCAGCACTTGACTCTCTCAGGGTAGCGAGACAGAGCAGTCCAAGGCTTACCCAAGGAGGCGAGGTGGGGTTAGACATTCAGAATACAGTGTAAACCGTACCACCAGCTGATAAACTCAATGTCCAGTCAGTGCTTTACTTTTTATGAAAGAAAAGTACTTTAATACACATAAGATAATTATTCTACACATAAAACTAGGATAAACAGTGAAAACCAGAAGTCTCTGCAACCCTCTGGGGCAGAGTTCTGACCCCAAATAGTATTATAGCGCCTAGACGCCAAGCACTATAAAAACACAGTTAACATGAAAACACACAGTAAGCATTGCATATTACAGATCATGTTACACAGGGCTGTTCTCATTCACTAGAGCCTTGATACAAAACTTTGTATTGAAAGGATATAGTTTCAGCATATGATGTGAAGTCAAATGTTCATGATCAGCCCCATAACCACCCACCCAAAGCAACAGAAGTGCCCTCCCATCGTGAGTGAGGACACCGCTCTAGTGGTATCAGGGATCGGATCAAAGGTGCCGGATGTCTTGGCACAGTTTACTGGAGTCCCACTAGTCCAGTAGCCACTGGCTAGCTGTAGAAGGGTAGTGGCTGGACAGAGTGCCAGTTCACCCTGATACCCTCAGAGATCTCAAAAAGAAAGGTGGGGGTCTGCTTCACTGGCCTCTCTTCCCAGTTACTGCTTGTACAGGCTCCCACAGCGCAAGGGAGGAGCCTAGAGGGGATTTGATCTCACCTTCAAAGACTAGAATCAAGCATCCTCCTCTCTGGCTCTCGTCATGTGCTGCAAGCTTCTTTCCACCAGCCTCTGTGATGTGCCGCAAGCTTCCTTTCCACACTGGGCAGCTGTCTGTAATTTCCTTGGTCCAAAGCGAACGCTCCTCCAAGCCTCACAAAAACAGCTGGTCCTTGAAGACCGCAGTGAACAGAGTCTTATCTTCTGCCTTCACACCGCGGGGTCGCGGCTGGTTACCATCCGAGGGCTTTGGTGTGGCCGCTCGTCAGTCATAGACCAGTCTTTGAACAACAGCTGACCACTCTGGCCAGACTTTTATCACCTCTGATTGATAGGCTCATCCAATCAGAGGGTCTGCCGCTTTTTGCATTCTGAATACACCTCCAATCACAGACCATTCACCGCGTGTTCAATGCATGGGTAAAGCATGTAGCAGGTCCTGTCCTGTTCTGGTATCAGGCTGTGCAACCCCCTAGAGAGGAATTTTAATTAACTCCAGCCCAGGAGGCCCTGACCAGTGGGGGAGGGTCCCCTCCACACAGTTAGTGCAGCTAAACCCAGATAAGAGCTGAGTGTCTCCCCCAGCCCACCAGGCCTTTACAAGGAAATAGGGAGGGGGACGGGGGAGCTGGGATGTCCAGCAGGACACCCACGGGCTCTCAAACACACATCAGTCAGACAAAGGCAACAGGCCCACAGGCATGGCAAACTGCACAGACTTGGTCAGGAGGGTGCCTAGGGACTCACCCCTCCTGACTATAGATTTATTGCTGCCACCACTGTCAGTCTACCACAGCCATAATAGAGAGGGCAGTAGCCACTCTCTGAAAAATAGGGGTGCACTAGGCATGCCCCCTCGACCTCAGAGCCAAGCTCTAGGGTCTCAATCCATGTAAACAGGGAGACCCTCAGTGGACATGTATGATTGTCATGCTCACTGAGGTAGGGATCTAGAAACTATACAGTAGCTTTTGAGTGACTTGCCTGGAGATTAGCATAAGGCAGGGGAAGCACTCTCTCCAGAGACATGAAGGAGACTTCCCGTCCCAACAGAACTTTATATAAATCCAGATATATGACGTGTTCTTACTAAATCACCGCAGAAACGCAAACCTGAGTCAGAGGACACCCTTTACCATATTCCTTTGAAGAGGAAGATTGTAGATACTAACCCCTCCCCTCCTCCACCACGTTCCCCTACACCAACTTCTCCACCTTTGCAACTTTTACTGTTTACACCAACTAACTCTCCACCACCATCACCTGATTATGATGATGATGATGAAGATGGGTGGGACAATATTTTACCAATAGACCCCTGGAAGGATTATAACACGGATTCACATACAGATAACGACCCAGATCTTTACCCTGCGAAGCCTTCCCCTCCTGACGACAATGTAGGATATCGACAATTACGTGCTAGAGCTGCAGATTATGGGGTACAGTTAGACATTGATTCTCTAGAGGAAGATTTCCTATTTGAAACGCTCATTAGCACACAAAGGGCTAGCCATACTCTACCTATGCTTAAAGGTATGATGAGACATACCGAAGATATCTTTAAAGATCCAGTGTTTGCTGGCATTCTCACCCCAAGAATTGATTAAAAAAAATATAAGCCTACTCCCTCAGATCCAGTCTTTATTAAAGGACAGTTACTACTAGACTTCTTGGTGGTCTCTAATGCCCGTAAATGGTCAAATTCACAGACTACAGGGGATGCTCCCCCTCCAGACAAAGAGTAAAAACTATTAGCCGGCGCCGGTAAATTAGTAGCCGCCCAAACAGCAACTCATAGGCGCATTGCCAACACCCAGGCCCTGCTAGCCATATATGAGACGAAATGGAGCAGTTGCTACAACACCTCTCAGATGAGCACAAAGCAAAAAGGATAATAGCTCATCTGTCGTGTCTCTGCTTCCATTAATGGAGTTATGACCAAATAAATCCAATATAAAATCCACCCTGAGGTAGACAGTCTTCCACAAAGTCAATGGGGTCAGATTCCTTGATTTCACTTAAAACAATGTGAATTATGGCAAATTATATTTCAAAAGGGCCTAGTTTAAATTAATTTATGCTACTTCATCTATTGTTATATTTTTGAAGATTTCAAAAGCTATGACTTATGCTTTTATGCAGATCTTGGCAAAACAAATTTCTGTGCAGCTGATGCCTGTTTTTTATCAGATTTAGCAAAGGAGTACATAACCGTTCTTTTATCGAAGCCGTTTCTTTTTACCTAACTTCCTACCTTCTTTTAGTTACAGTTCTCTGGAGTGCATGCTAGGTGGTATTACCGCCATACACAACATAATTCTTCCAAATCAGACACCTTTTCTTAACGACTTGGTAATGTTGAATTGCAGTTTACTTCTTTGCTTTTGGTTGGCTACATATTATGTAAAGTTGGAGACAGAGAAAGTAACCGAGATTGCTCCTGGAAGTAGTGAGCTGAAGTTCGGCTCATGTTTGACTTGGATTAAACCTGTGGGCAACCAGAATTGCTCCTTCTCTTCTCAAAGGCAGGTTATGCATGCTGTTCATTGGTACCAGGCCTCTCCCTGTCTAGTGATCATCCGTGTCTGTGATATGAGCATTTTTAAAAAATAAAAATGTATCTCCATTGCGCATGATAGAGGCAGTTGTGAAATTTTTTAACATTTGTACACTTACATTTTCTACAAACACCGCCAATATCCTAGCATTGCACCCCATGTATGATGTATTGTTTTTACCAATTTTAATTTCAATACCCTGTCATTCTGTTCTCACCCCTCAGTTCCACCTAAGAGATCTTCTGGGCCCCCCTTCCCATCTGATCCAACCAAGAGATCTCCACGGCCTCTTGCCATCTGATCACTGACTGCAGAACTCCTCCAGGCTCTTTACCCTTTTGGTTATCTTCTTACCAACTACTTCAACACTTCGTGTCCTCTGCTTTTCGGCTCAACAGGGTTTCCTACTCCATGTTTTATTTGTGCCTGCTTCCCTGCACACTCTTATCAACCACGTTCAACACGGGGCTCGTATTGTTAGTGATGATGAAATAGGAAGCCAATCCTATAATATCAACAGACATAACAAAGGGAGGCAGCTCTATGAAACACCAGCCTTGTTATTACAGTGATAAGCTAAACATGGGTTGCCATGAGTGAAAGAGTAAATTTGCAAACAAAACCGTGACATTTTGTTTTATTGCAAAGGGGAGATATAGTGGCATTGCTGTTAGTCTCATCAACCTTTTCAACGTCTGGGTTGAACCTTCCCTTTCACTTAAACGAACTGCTAAATGTGGATTAGGTGCAAGTGTGAACTGTTGGTTCAGCCATCACTTAAAGCTGGTGCTATCTGTTGTCTCTTGGTAGCTATTAATTCAGGATAGGGAGGTTGAAATGTGTAAGTGGTTCTAGAGTATGTGGCATGAAGCATGGCTGTTGGTACTAGCCTGATAGTTACAAGACCTATTTCATCCTAATTGAGTTTGTGGTATATATAGACAATGGAATCTTGTCTAGCTGTTTGTCGATTTGGTGCTTTTGGGTGGTGCCAGAACGGGGTTGGGAGCATTAGAACCTGAAGACATTCCAAGGTGTTGTTGGCTTATAACCGTGCTAACCAAAGAGCATCAAACTCAATGCAGCTTGGTCACAACGATTTCAGAGTCTATGGCAAACGGTTCCAATTGTATGTATATTATGTTGATGGTTATGTAAAAAAGATCTTTGCCATGATTAAGACAAGTGCTGCAATAGGAAAACTGAAGCGTGGTTGCGTTTGCGGAAATGGAAGATGTTGTAATCTCCTTTGTAAAGTTATAGCTGTAATGGTATGTTCCATCACCCCTTCCCCCTTTACATTGTTCATCAGGCCCATGGAATGTTGGTGGGGCATTTGTGTTAGAACGTTGGTGAGAGGCTGGCAGTGCAGAGACCAAGACGTGAATAAACCAGCTCTTCTTCTACATCTGTGTGGCTGTGTTTACTTCTAACAGAAGACTCAGGAGGTACACTAATGTTTGGGAATTGTGGACTTTGACTAACCAGAGTTTATAGGTTTCATGTAGAAAAATAAAAAGAGAATCCTTCATCTGTGTGTAGTTTAATCGCTGAAGTACACTATCAATATTCACCCGGTTTTTGGGCCTAATTTTCCCTTTAAATATTATCATGGTGATGATGCATTATGTTGTCCTCTTGTACAGTTCTTAACTCAAAAGCAGATGATGCGACAATTGCACTCAATTCCATATTTAGTCATTGGACTTTGTTGCAGTGGTTTTTTTGCCACCATCAATAGCGTGCATGGCTTGTAAAACCCCTTGAACTCTGCAAAAAAATATTCTTGGCAGAATGAGTACTTTTATGGGACGTTCTTCAAAGCCAACAAGTCATTTTAGCAGCACTTTGTGTATATTAGGGGATGCGCAAAATTTCAAGTGTCATGAAATTGCTTTACTAAAAAAATAAACAGACCGTCCACTGCATAGTAGGACAAGGTCCGCTTCCTTGATTTGTATCAGTCACTTTACAAGTATATTTTGAGACACCTTATTGATGTTTAGCACAGTATCTTTCTAGACTTTCATGAAACACCTTGGTATTTTTTATAAGTTGACCTGATATTAATGTTCCTCAAGTAGTCTGACTTCGTTCCATTCATGGACAATGCTTTCTCTTTGTTCTCAGGTTACCTCATCATGACTGATGACTGGTTCTCAGAGTACGTGTACGAAGTGGTGGTTGACAAGAAATATTTGTCGGAGGAGATTCTTGAGGTGCTGAAGCAAGAACCCATTGTTTTGCCTGCCTGGGACCCCATGGGGGCTTTGGCCAAATGAAATTCCTCAATTGCTCCATTTCATGTCCCACCCACCACCGCCCCTGTGGCTCTCGTTAAGCAGCATCGAAGCCCAGTGCCAGGAAGCCAAGGGGGCAGAAGAGATTCACAAACTACGCCGGAAGCCATATTAACGGACACAACAAGAGTCTTGCTCTTGAGCAGGCACTGGTCTTAAGACCTAAAACAGTGATGGGTGGTGTGGGGAGGTGGATATTGGACTTACTGTGCTGTCAGCCCAACAGTTCATCTGACGTCGCACAGATTTACTCTAGCTTAAAGACACATACACCTGCATATTTTATTTTGCTCTTTATACATCCTGTACGTCTTTTAACAGCTATAAAGCCTTTTTTTGTAAGGAGGGAGAGGGTGCAAGAGACAGTATATTTTATAACATGTTGCCCTTGGTTTCGATGTGATTCGTTTGCTAACTGGTCGCAGTGGAGCTATTTCGGCTCTCCCAGCTCTGCATAATACTAAACAGATCACTTTCTCTTTCAGTGCCTTAGTATTGAAGGCCATAGGATTATTACAATTTAATGTATAGGAGTAGGCGTTGAGTTTGCAGATCAGTCTTTCAAGTGCTCTCTATATAGTGTGTGAACACCACGAAAATGCAACTTTTTAACCGATTAGCATTTTTTGGGAAGTGGGGCGAACTGACCATCCCTTAAAAAAACTGTTTTGCTTGGATGAAGTTACATGTCCTTTTTATAGTCACATTCTTTGCAAATTCTGCTCCTTAAATATTTGCTTACGAGCCAAATTGTGTGACCCAATTTTAGACCTATTCCTGGAAGTCTGAGCAAGCCGCGACATAGAAGACACTGCCCATTCTGAAAGTGCTTTGTGTCGCTAATGCTCTTATATGAAAGTAACCAATCCTGCAAACCAGTAACCAAACCCAGTAAACATTCTCGAAGATGCAGGTTTTTTTAAATAAAACATGTTAAGTGTACTGTTAATTTTAAAGATTGCGCAAAGCTTGCCTCCTACCTCTTGCCTTTCTTAAAAAGGAGAAATTGAGCAGGAATTAATATGCATTGGAAAACCTCAATGAAAAGCAAACAGACTGTTGCTGTTGAATGGGGGAGGTTTAACATGTTGGTCTTTTGTCAATTTTATGACCTGCAGGCAGAATTTTATACAGAGGGCTCTGTGTCTGTTTTATTGCGCTTCATAAACGGGTTTTTTTAATTTATCCCAGTGACTATAAAGGCTTATGGAAAAAAAAGCTTGACCCAAATACCTCAGATTTTATTCTTACTCCGTTTCTTTGCCTCAGTAGCACCCCCATTTTTACGCTGGACCGAATAAGATATCTCATCAGCATCTTTCTTCCATATGAGGACATGAGAACTGATGCATCTGAAGAAATGGTGTGCAGTGGTTATTTCAGCAGACCAATGCATTTTTAGGCTTTTGCCAAGCAGTAATGCATTTTCTGCTGGTGATGAGTTTCCAATGACAATATGGTGCTACAATGATTTTAATAAAACACTTTCATACACACCATGTTTGGGATAGTTGTATTTTTTGGCCCCTCTTCCCTTCACCCTCTAACGCCAGTTTATTATATAAACCTGATCGATCTCGGCATTCAACTATCTTTTACTTTCCTGAAAATGTTTATTTTTGACAGCAGTTTGATATGAAGAAGAGTGGCTACCCCGTGCAAAGGGCATGCCACTCACTTTCCTGAAGCGGATTTAAATGTTCATTACATGGATGTTTGGTTGTGAGTTGGCAGCAAGTATGTCTGGTAATCTTTCCCATTTGTGGATATATATATATATATATATATATATATATTTCCAGTTCCGATTAATCTTTATTCGATTATACATCACAATCATAAAAGATAAACATAAAATCAATCCTTAACAATCCAGTTCATTTCAATCAGGCTACACAATCTATAAACATTAAGATACAATTTAGAAATAGCGAAACACTGGTCAGATAAAAGCTGTAAATGTAGAAAGGCAGGTCGAAATTGCATAAAACCCCTTTCTTTTAAAAATGGTAACAGATATCTTTTACGCAAAAATTCATAAAATGTACAAAATATAACCAGGTATATTAAAGTTTGAATGCACAACCATCACAAGGACAGGTTAAAAGGGTGTGGGGGATCAAACTGACCCGGAGGGAAACAGATAATCGTTCGGATATAACCCAAATAAAATTTTGTGAGCAGTGATCTGTCTTTAGGCTATAGATACTGTAAAATAATGTTCAGTACCAACTACGGATTTCAGGGGCAAATAGGATCTGTAGGAGTGTTTTTCCAGCGCCCTAGTTTCCCTCTTATCTTTAAATCTATTTCGAATCTGTTCCTTAAAAAGACCCCGGTCACCTTTTTTTAAGAATGTGGCCTGTTGAAAATATCTATACATTCTAGGGACCGGGCAGTGGTTTTAATATAGTTTAACCACTGTATCTTTTGACCATATATGCACCCCAGATAGTCCTCAATCACGCTCCTGTTGAAGTACAGTCCCTCATTAACCCAGACTGAAATCCAAAGTAACAGTGGAGCCATTTTGACCTGATCCTCTACGTAATCTAAGCCCAGTTCCTCGTGGGTAAAAAAAGAGGCACTATTTGGACCCAGCCCCAATAATTTTCTACAGAATCAATCCTCTTCTTGCTGAATCACACTGCACTTATGGTACCCCCAAATGGATGCACCTTATGTCAAGACTGAGAGACATTTCATTCTATAGATCTGCAACAGGGCCAAAATAGGCTTGTTACCCACAGACGGAAAATTAAAACAGGGCACAACATGCTTCGGTAAATTTAGAGTAACGATTGGAAATACAGGGAAGACAGTTGTTCTGTTGATCAAATAATACACCCAAATAAGGAAAGATGGGAACCCTAGTTATTTTTTGGCCCGTAATATCAATGGGTCTGATTTTTGAAGCCTTCCTACCACAAACCATATAATGAGTCTTTAAAATATTTGTATCTAGATCCAAATCATCCATGAAATTTACAACCCTATCAACCAGAAGCTTAACCCTTTTGCCAGTCTGACCATCAAAACTGCGTCCTCTGCATAAGGCAGGGCAGGCACACTGACTGACTTTACCTTTTAAAATTCTCAAAGGCTTAAAATCAAGTTCACCTTTAGACCCTGATCCGGCTAGGACACTAGCAGCGGCTGCAGAGGTTGTTAATCCAGAAGTTAATGCCATCATTAATCTTTCCCTCCGGAAACCGGTGGTCCCTTTGGCCTGGAATGTGGCTAAGATCCGGCCCCTTTTGAAAAAGCAGTCACTAGACCCCCTTTGCCCAGGGAACTATTGGCCCATTTCCCTTCTCCTTACCCTGGCTAAGGTGTGTGAGAAGGTTGTAAATAACCAGCTTACCGACCTTGTGGAGAGGGAGGCACTTTTACATCCAGCGCAATCCGGATTTCACTCGTCACACAGCACTGAACAGTTCTGGTTGAGGTGGCAGAGGCTATACGGGACTGCGTGGACGTGGGCGGGAGGGTGGTGCTAATTTTGCTCGCCCTCCCGGCCGCATTTGACACGGTCGCACACCCATTGCTTGTGTCTCGGCTGGCCAGGATTGGTGTGTCGGGTGAGTGTGGGGTTGGATTCGCTCTTTTTTTTGGAAGGGCAGTCCGAGCAGATCTGGATTCCACCTTCCTCATCCCTTCCTCAGCTGGCTACAACGGGTGTCCCGCAGGGTTCCTCCCTTAGTCCCCTCCTTTTTAACATCTATATGACTCCTCTGATATATTTAGCAGAGGAGCTGGGGGCTACGGTGATGGCCTATGCGGATGATATGCAGCTGCTCTTTACCTGGGCCTAAGGGACGTATGCTGTATCTCAGGCCCAACATTCTCTCGCATCAATTTTTAAATGACTGGCGGATGCATAACTTCAGTGCAATGAAGGGAAATCGGAGATTCTGCTGTTTGGTACATTTCCCTCAAACTTCAGAGAGCAGATTTGGCCTCCCGAGTACCCCTGTCCGACTTCTACTGGGAAGCCAGAAAAAAATCTTGGGGTCTGGTTTGACGAAGAACTTTCTTTTGCAGTCAAGAAGCTGGTCGGCGGCTGCTTTGGCATGCTTAAATCTTTTAGAAGATTCTTTCCCCTTCTGTCAGCTGCGGCTAGACAAACTATCACATGTGCGCTGGTCCTGTCACGGCTGGATTATGCCAACGTCCTTTTTGCTGGCATCCCGGGCTACCTGTTAAAGAAGTTACAGGTGGTCCAGAATACTGCATCCAGACTGTTATCAGGACTGTCCGCCAGGGACAGTGTTCATAATCAGCTGCGCCTATATCACTAGCTGCATTAAAAAAACTAAAACATATCTATTCATCTGATGCATACCGCTACACCCATCTGGTTTCACCCCCGGGACATTCACGAGTAGCCGTGCGCGTAATAAATTCATGTAACATAACATCATAACCTAACCTTAGGCAGAGCAACCTCGTTTTCAATCAGGCAAGTGTTCAAGCTGTTTATGTATAACAGAAGCAAAATTAGTGCCATCACACAACCCTGCCTGACCCCCTGTGGGATGGCTAAATGTTTCAGTTGTCTCCCCCTCCATACCGTATCTAACACAAGCATTTACATCTGTATGGAGGGCTCTAAGAAAAACAATCAACTGAGTTGGCAGTCCCATTGCCCCAAGGATATCCCATAGCTTAGCCCGGTTTTCGCGATCAAAGGCTCCACTGAGGTCCATGAATGCGAGAAAAATGTACGCCTGTTTCGGCAGTAGTATTTCCCTATTATAAGGTTACGGTTCAAGCATTGTTCCAACGTACCCATCGCCTCCCTGAATCCATATTGGACAGGGCAAATAATATTGTTAGCCTGGGCCCAAGCTCCCCTAGAATCTCTGGAGGAGCAGGTGGACACCAACCGATCCTAAAAGGCTTCTTTGAGCTTGGCTGTCCGCCTCCCCAAAGCTAATATGTACGCCCCTTGCATCCTTGATGATAACCTGGTTACGGGGTTTAATATTAAGGGCCTCACACAGGTGATGGCCTGCCAACCTGCATGCTTTATTGAACCAACCCGGTTTTATCCCCCTGGGTTTTCTAGCCCTATCCCTTATGATGGCAGTGATAGAATTATTTAACTGGTAAATAGCTTCCACAATTGTTATAGGTGAAGTTTCAAGTGCTTAGAAGGGCTCCATAAAGATACCAACATTGAGTATGACCACACGTTTAGTCAGTTTTGGGATTGGAAGGGTACGCCACTTTACCTTAAGCCCCCCATCTTTCGTGGTTAAACCGGTTAGGCCTGCATCAGGATTTACACCCGGATTAGCTATTACTCTTAACCCAATTTCTATTGGGTTATGGTCGCTAAAGTTGGTTTCATGTACCACCCCTAGGCTGACAAAACCATCAAGTGACCTAGAAATAAAAATGTAGTCAATGAGGGTCCCTTTACCCCATCCCACAAAGGTGGGTAATTTCCTTGACAAGGTAGGCCGACAGACATAACATTTCTTAAAACAGCCTGCCCAAGCGCCTCCAATAACTGGCAGCCCCTCTGGTCAATCCCGGAGTCACTAAACAACAAATCTTCAACCTCAAAAAGGTTGCCATCACTAGAGTTATGTCTTAGCTTGACGTTAAAATGCCCACCTATTATTATGTTAAGATTTAAAATAAGCATATGATCTGGCCTCTAAAAGTGACACTACTTCAAAAAGTGTCTCAATCTAGCACCCAGGGTTGCTGATAGTATTATAAAAGTTTGCTAGGAAAAAGTGTAAATTTTTAGAAATAATCACCCATAATAGCTGGATTCCACTGTGCCTCAGATGATTTGAAAATACCCTCAAATTATTAAAGAATCGGACCAGGGTGATTAACCCTCCTCACGGCCTAAAACCATGGGAAGGAGTTGCTGCCACATAGAAACTATCAAATCCATACCAACCAAATGGTTCTAAGGCCCAGTTATCCTGAAGCAAAATAACATCAAAATCAGAAATAAAATTAAACCATTCAGGGTCCACTAACGTATCCCTGATACCCGCTGTATTCCAGCTTAAAATTCTGAGCAAACCACCTGGGATACAAAAGGTGGTATACTTGGGTAAGCATTGGCCGAGCTAGGGTAGCTATGGCTAGGTGCGTGAGAAAAAGTATACTGAAGTCAATAGATAGCAGACAGGGGATCAAATCTATTTCTGACTGGGATAGCTATTTGTTCAATGGTGATAATTGGGTGCCTAAGAGTGCGGTGATTCATACTGCCCTTTGTTGGAGTACTGTAAGCAACGATGGGAGAAGCCAAGCTGAAGGATGTTGATACCTACTACCTTGATGGACAGTGGGTCAGAACTTTGAAATAATCGCTTGGCCAATGCAGGAGACCTGCAATTGATCAAAATGCTATCCCCCTCTAGGGATAGCATCATAGTCCTTACAATCAAAGTGGACATTGTTGCTAACCAGTGACAAACTTTTGAGTTGGCCGGGTGGTTTCAGTGATGTTGCTACTTGGTACCCCTGCCAAATAGCTACATAGGGACAACAATCCGGGGGTAAATTTAGGCATGGGAGCCTGACCTTCCTACCCACCACTACTCCTGGCTCTGATTGAACAGTCTAGCTATTTGGAGTCCTCTCTACCTCTGATAAGTTCCTTGCTGCAGGTAATGCCGAAGATGCCAAGGGCTTGGAGCACTCCAAAAGTGGATTAGAAACACAGGTAACAGATACTTCCACGGCTTGGCCTGGAGACAGTTTCATAGCCATTTATATAGTGTGGATCCGGTCCTAGGGACCTTATGCGTGTGGGACAGATTGAATTAATGGATTCTTTTAAAGGTTTAATCCTTTGGATAGTTTTATTATAGCTAACTCTATAGCCAATAGTCTTATCGATCAAAGGAGCAATACTTTGCTGGCTTGCGTCCTTAAATTTGCAGAGCACATTAAACTAGTCCATGTTAGCTGAGCTCCCTTGGTCCGGACAGTTAGAGCTGGGCCGGGATCTTGATGTATTAGAAGAACCTTTCGAGCCCTTCGCTTTTGCTGTTTGTTTAGTCAGCCGCTTCCTTTTAGGCAATGGTGAGCAAATGCTAATGTTTGAAGTTTCCAAACCGGAATTGTCAGGGGGATGAACCACGGGGGAAACTAATGGAAGACTGTGTTTAGAATGTTTGGTCTGAGCCACTGAGAGACTTTGGGGACTGACGGTTGGTCCTTTGCACCCACCTCAAACGGTATTCTACGTTCAGCCAAGTCAATTTCCTACTGCGCGAGCTAAAAAACAATCCAAAGTGAAGCTATTTGTAAATTTGATAGCGGAGTCTTGTGGGTCCGGAACTTTACGCTTCACCATTTTGAACCAGTAGCCACCTTTGCCTTATAGTCTGAAAGTCAAACCTGGTCACTGAGCCAACTTGCCCGGGGAATAAAATGTGCAATATAAAAAGTACACATATGACGTGCTGATGGAGCACAAAGTCCAGCCCCCATCAGGGCGTGCCACTCACATTCCTGAAGCTGATTTAAGAGTTCATTACATTGATGTTTGATTGTGAGTTGGCAGCAAGTATGTCTGGTAATCGTTTCCATTTGTGACATATATATATATATATATATATATATATATATATATATATATCCAACAAATGCAACCTCCCAGGCTCCAACCGTAGCGACCCAGGAAATCACGCAGATCCAATGCAGCTTTTTTTACAGGCACAAATTTATTTACGAGCTGAACCAAACAATCTGACGCGTTTCGGGCATCCGCCCTTGCTCACAGATAGTCAGTGTTGGAAATGGCCACATTTAAATACCCTGTGCCTCACAGTGAAAGTGCATTTTTTTCGTTTTTTTGCTCAGTACCACGTGATAACTGAAAGAGAGGAAAAACTACCAATACTGCATCTTGTAGTATGTTTTCCGACCGTTTGCAAATTCTTATACCGGAAATAAAGTACAATTCATGGATAAAATCCAAACATAATGTGACAATGAAAAAAAAAAATATATATATATATATATATATATATATAGTTCATGAAAATAATGGAAAAAATATATATATATATTGTAATTGCATTTATATAGCGCTTACTACCCCTGACGAGGCGTCGAAGCGCTTTTTCGGCGGGTAGCACGCTACTCCGGGACCCACAGAGCATTAGTGTTGAATTAGTATAGTGAAACATGCAAGTACATTTTAAGTGGTGGATAGGTTAGTCAGTTATTTGGATTTGGAATGATAGCAGAAGGATAGAGTAGGACAAAGGTTTGTATTTATTTATCGCTCGCTTGTTGACGCATGCTATTCAGGGAGCCTATAAAGGATTAGTGGTGAATTAATATGGTGAAATATGAGGTAATTTCAGTGGTGGATATTAGTCTGTTACTTGGAGTGAGAAGGATAGCGGATGGATCAAAGGGGAAGAAAGATTTGCATTCATATAACACTTGTTACCCCTGATGGGTGTTGAAGCGCTTTTTTGGCGAGTAGCCCGCCACTCCGGAACCCATAAAGGATTAGTGTTGAAAATTAGTATTAGTATAAATATGAAGTAATTTGAGTAGTAGATATGTTATTCAGTTATTTGGGCAGTATATTAGTATAGTTGAATATGGAATATGGAATTTGAGAAGTGAACATGTTAGTCTCAACAAGTAAGTAAATTACAAACAAAAAAGAGTGCTGTTTCAGACTCCCAATTCATATTCGAACCGCCTCCAACCTCTGACTATCTAAGTCCCATTATTCATTCAGCCTTGGAATCAACTGAAACCTAGATGACAAAAGATTACTTGAAATGTAATGCTTCTAAAACAGAAATCCTGTGGGCCTTCAACAAGTTGCATAACTATGTCAGCTCGCTATGGCGTCAATCAATGGGCAACAAAATCCTCCTCATCAGTCCGTAAGCTTCATACTTTTTCATATAGCCATTTACCCATTGAACCACAAATGCACTGTCACTCTATCCTGTGTTTTCCATCCCGGAATTCTGGACACATTTTTCAGTTTCTCTCTTTCATGCATAAAATTTAGTGGCCAACAACTACATCCAATCCAAACGAGACTCTGGTAATTAGGTTTAGCCTTGGTTTACACCCAAAAATCAAAATGCTGTTGTGAGGCATGTATTCCATTTCAGAAAATCTGATCATGTCACAGGATACCCAAAACGAATAGATTGGATCCCAGTCAGCAAAAAAGTTCTGTTAACGACAGCCTGCTTGTTCCATAAAATCTTCAGAAACAGTACCTAATTTTTCCCTCGGAAGTTTGTAAAGTACGTTTCATCTAATTTTCTCACACCCTCTAATAACTACGTTTTTGTGACAAAAACAACAAAAATTCAAATGTGAAATATAAGGAGGTAGAGCCTACCAAAATCAAGGTGGTAAACTTTGGAACTCCTAACCCCTTACTTTGTGATCTGAATCCATCTTCCACAAGTTCAGATAACTTCTCAAGACCCCGGCTGTTCTCACAGTAAAACCTGTCCACTAGTACCTGCATTTGTCTTTTTTTTTTACTAAGTGATGGAGACTCTTAAAATGAGTGACAATGCACTATATAAGAAAACTTACATAAGAAAAAGATACAGTTAACAAGTGATTGGAGGGTTGGCTCTGTTCTAAGAGCAAAGGTGGGCTATTACTGAACTGTGATATAGTGTCCTTTAAAGAACTAGCTCTTTCCTTAATTGGAACAGGGCTGAGTGGTATGGGCGGATACTAGCGCAGATCCGGAGAAGCTCTACCCCTAGTCATTTTTTGACTAAAACTTTTGATCTTTTTGATCATTTTTCTACTCGAGTCTTCGACTCCAACGGTGCCAGTAGGGATGCCCGGGTTCAAGCCCTGTTCGAAGTGCGACCGACTAATGTCGGTCACGGACCCCCATCGCCGGTGCCTGAAGTGCTTAGGCCTCGACCACGACGACCGCACCTGCTCCGACCGCCGGGCCCTGATGTCGAAGGCTAGGCGGGAGCGGTCCCGCAAGCGGCTCGAGCTCCGGCAGTCGGCCCCGCGCCGCTCCAGGTCCCGGTTCCACGGGAGGTCGAGGGACCGGTCGCGGGGTCGGAGTCCCCGCAGCTCCGGGAGTGGACATCGGTCGTCGGGATCCAAGTCCTCAGGTAAGAGGCATGAGAGGTCGGAGCGGCATCATCGCTCCTCCGACCCGCCCCGACACTCGCACGATGCGGCCGGGGGGTTCGGGCGACACCGCCCACGCGGCTCCAAGAGAGTCGCAAGCGTCGCCGCCTGCCCCACACCTTCGGGTCCCTGGGCACGGCGCGACGCCGGAGGAGGTCGAGCGGTACCTTATGGCCATGAAGTCCCTCCCTCCTCGGCCGGGCCCAGCGGCGCCTTCGGGCCCAGCGGTCCCGGCTGGAGGCCCTAGGGGGTCGGGCGCTTCGGCCCCGACGCCGCCGGGTGCTTCGGCCCCGGCACCGCCGGCGACTTCGGTCCCGGCGCCGCAGGACCTCACCGGACCCGCTTCCGGATCCGGGTCGTCGCCGGTCGACCTCACCGGCGCCGGCCCCGAGGGTGTCACCCCCGGCGCCCGTTGCGGGCGCCGTCCCCAATCTTCCCTTCGGTCCGACTCTGGCGCCGCTTCCGACGGCCTTTGGAGATTTTTATTTCCATGAGGAGGCCCAGTCTGTTGACCCTGACGGAGGTGATTGGGAGGGGTCTGAGGACCCTCTGGCACAGGAGTGCCAGTCTCAAGAGGACTGGACATATGAGCTTGGGGAGGTCAGTGGTATTGACACCTCGCCAGACACTGGATTTGTCTCCCCTCCCACCGTGGCTACGGAGGAGGGGGCTGCTTATAGTGTAGTGTTAACGAGGGCAGCCAAGGCCTTGGGCCTTGAGCTCCCCGTTGCGGCCGTGAGGACTAACCTCCTCACTGAGGTTCTTAAACCGCAGGCAAGCTCCAGTGAGCCTCTGCTGCCGTTTAATGAAGCCTTATGTGACGTTCTTGTGGGCGCTTGGTCCAAGCCCGCCACGGGTGGCCTGTGGATAGGAACGTGGCCAGATGCTACCGCCCGGCCCCGGGCGACCCTTGCTTTTTGTCCACCCATCCCACCCCCGAGAGCCTCGTTATCCAGGCCTCCACTTCCCAGACCGCATTCCCGACGGCCCCGCCCGATCGGGAATCCAAGAGATACGAACACTTCGGGAAGAAAGTGTTCTCGTCCCTGAGTCTGGGACTGCGGTCTGTCAATACCGCGTGTCTCTTGGCCGCTACACCCACACACTGTGGGACACGGTCGCGGACGTGCTGCCACAATGCCCGGAGGAGGTCCGGGCTAAACTCGCTCAAGCCCTTGTGGAGGGTCGAGATGCGGCACGATACTCTATCTGGTGTGGACTGGATACCACGGACTCACTGGGCAGGGCGATGGGAACGACGGTGGCGGTTCGCCGCCACGCCTGGTTGAGGTCCGCCAATTTCTCGGCCGATGTCCAGGCCACCCTCCTGGATATGCCGTTCGATGGCCGTCGCCTTTTTGGCGACAAGGCAGACCATGCGCTGGAGCGCTTTAAGGACTCCAGGGCTATGGCCAAGTCCTTAGGCCTCTCGGCCACGCGCCAGCAATCGGGTGCCTTTCGCTCCTTTCGTGGCCACGGAAGGGGCGTCCCCACACGTGCTGCCAGCCATACCCAGCAGCGCGGTGGCGGTCGAGGTCAGCGGCGAGGCCAGTCCACACCTCCCTCCGTAGCACCTGCTTCCAAGCCTTCCTAGTCCGAGCTTTCAGGCCTGTGGGAGGCAGGGTTCGCCATCACCACTTCCACTGGCGCACTGTCACATCGTGCTGCAAATCGTCCGAAGGGGCTACTCCCTCCCCTTCGAGGCGACCCCTCCAGCCATGCCACCGCAATTCCACCGCGTGTCGGGGGATCACTTGCAACTTCTGCAAGAGGAAGTCACGGCCCTCTTGGCCAAGGGGGCCATCGAGCGCGTTCCTGGGCCAGAAGTAGGGTGTGGATGTTACTCCCACTACTTTCTGGTGCCCAAGAAGGGCAAGGGGGGCCTGCGCCCGATCTTTGACCTACGGAACGTCAACGGCTTCCTCCGTCAAGAGAAGTTCAAGATGCTGACTTTGGCTCAGGTCTTAGCTGCCCTGGACCCCGGAGACTGGATGGTAGCATTGGACTTGCAGGACGCTTATTTTCACATCCCCGTCCTGCCGGCCCACCGGCGTTACCTGCGGTTCACGGTAGGCCATGAGCACTTTCTGTTTACCGTGCTCCCCTTTGGCCTTACCAGCGCCCCACGGGTGTTCACGAAGGTGATGGCGGTGGTCGCAGCTCATCTGCGCAGGTTGGGGGTGTCAGTCTTCCCCTACCTCGACGACTGGTTGTTGAAGGCGGGCTCGCCCCAATCAGTCGTCAGCCACCTCCAGTCTACAGCCGACCTCCTGCATTTGCTGGGGTTCTCCATCAATGTGCTGAAGTCGCACCTGTGTCCCTCTCAGAAGCTCCTCTTCATCGGAGCGGTTTTAGACTCGGCGCAGTTTCGGGTTTACCCTCCCGAACAGCGGGTTTGGGATATTCAGGCTCTGATTCCCATCTTTCAGCCTTTATCCCGAGTCTCGGTCAGGTTGACGCTGCGGTTTCTGGGGCCTCCTGCATCCTACTGGTGCGTCACGCCCGGTGGCGGATGCGGGCTCTGCAGTGGGACCTGAAGTTTCAGTGGGCCCAGCATCAGGGCAACTTTGTCCGATCACGTCTTGATCTCGGAGGGCACTGCAAGACAGTTGCAGTGGTGGCTCACGGACCGCGATTGGGTCAGTGGCAGATCCCTCTCCCTACCCCACCCGGAGCACGTAGTTGTGACGGACGCGTCCCTCCAGGGCTGGGGTGGCCACATGGGAGAGGCGGAGATCAGAGGACTCTGGTCTCCGGCGGAGGCCCGGCTCCACATCAACCTGTTGGAGTTACGGGCAATTCGTCTAGCGCTGAAGGCATTCCTCCCCTCTGTCCGGGGGAGTGTAGTGCGGGTGTTCACGGACAACACCACCGCCATGTGGTACTGCAACAAACAGGGCGGGGTGGGGTCCTGGACCCTATGCCAGGAGGCTCTGCGCCTCTGGCAGTGGCTGGAAAGTCAGGATGTGACCCTGGTTGTTCAACACCTGGCAGGTTCTCTGAATGCCAGGGCGGACAAACTCAGCCGTCGGTACATGATGGATCACGAATGGCGTCTGAACTCGGACGTGGCGCAAGGCCTCTTTCAGCAATGGGGAGAGCCTTGGTTAGATCTATTCGCCACCTAAGAGAACGCGCAATGTCATCAGTTCTGCGCGTTGGAATTTCCAAGGCGGCACTCGCTCGGAGACGCTTTTCGTCGCGAGTGGAGTTGGTGTCTGTTGTACGCCTTTCCGCCTATACCACTTCTGCCCCGAGTGCTGAAGAAGATCAGGCGCGACCGGGCCCAAGTCATCCTTGTGGCTCCGGACTGGGCACGAAGATACTGGTATCCCGAGCTACTCGGCATGTCAGTCGATCCCCCGATTCGTCTGCCCCTTCGGGAGGACCTTCTGTCGCAGCAGCTGGGGACGGTCCTCCACCCGAACCTGTCCAGTCTCCACCTACAAGCTTGGAGATTGAGCGGCGACAGTTGAGGCCATTTGACTTGCCTCCCGAAGTCTGTAATGTCATTCTGGCAGCCAGGCGTCCCTCCACAAAGTCGGTATACGCCTGCAGGTGGAACAGATTTGTGGCATGGTGCACAGCAAAGGCTGTGGATCCACTCTCTGCCCCCCTTTCTGAGGTTCTCCTATTCCTTCTTTCTCTTGCCCAGCAGGGCTCTGCTTTGGGCACTGTCAAGGGCTACCTTTCTGCCCTTTCAGCCTTTCTGAGGCTGCCTGATCAGCCTTCTTTGTTCAAGTCCCCTATTGTAAACAGATTTCTTAAGGGCATCACACACACGTTCCCTCCTGTTCCCTTCGTGATGCCCCAGTGGGACTTGAACCTTGTTCTTACCTTCCTGATGTGCGCTCCCTTTGAGCCACTTCACAACTGTCCTCTTCGTCTTCTGACTCTAAAGACTGCTTTCCTGGTTGCCATCACCTCTGCCAGGAGAGTGAGCGAGCTCCAGGCCCTTTCTTGTACTCCAACTTTCCTTTCTGTCCATCCGGACAAGGTTGTGTTGCGTACCTAGCCATCTTTCCTGCCCAAGGTTGTCTCAGCCTTCCACATCGGGCAGTCCATCACCTTGCCAACCTTCTTTCCGCCTCCGCATCCCTCTAAAGAGGAAGAGCGGCTCCACCGTCTGGACCCAAAACGTGCGCTCTCATTCTATTTGGATCGCACACGCCAGTTCCGGGTGGATGACCAACTCTTTGTTGGCTACGTGGGTGCTAAGAAGGGGAAGGCGGTACACAAGAGGTCCATCTCCCGGTGGATCATCTTGTGTATCCAGGCATGTTACTCCATGGCTAAGAAGGAGCCCCCTGTTGGATTGAGGGCTCATTCCACTCGGGCCACGGCGACTACAACTGCCCTGGGCCGGGGAGTGCCCTTACAGGACATTTGCCAGGCAGCTACGTGGGCCTCGCTGCACACGTTCGCACGACACTACTGCCTGGACAGTCAAGTCCGGAGGGATGGCTTCTTTCGCCGTTCCGTCCTCCAGGACTTTCTGGTGTGATTATTGGTTCGCAGACCCACCACCGGGGTTGGTATTGCTGGGGTATCTATTCTAAGGTAAGGAATCTATCACTAACGTGTCTCTTTCAGATGCACAAGTTACTACTTGTGTAATGATATATCTGTAAGAGATATTAGTTAGTGATAGATTCCTTACCGACCCACCCATCCTCCCCGTTCTGCGAACCGATATCTAGGGTTAAGGTCATCCCCTTTCAGGGTCCTAGTTTCTTGGCACCAGTGTTGGTTCTATCATGGCTCTGCGTATCTGGCGCGGAAAAGCTGTGTATCAGAACTGACGTCAGCGCGCATGGGCGGCGTCTAAGTACTCCGACGTCATTCCGGCGCTAACGACGCCGACGACGGACGCGGAGCCGCAGACGACGCCTACCGACGCGCAGGGGTATTGCTATGCAAAAATTTCCGGATCCAGTCTGACGCCTGGGGATATTCTAAGGTAAGGAATCTATCACTAACTAATGTCTCTTACAGATATATCATTACACAAGTAGTAACTTGTGCGTCTAGGATATGATACCGATGTTTCAGCCTCTAGCCCGGATTTCTGTGAGAATGACTGAGGCTGCTTGGCCTCCAGGGTCCTGCTGGTGGAACATGCCAGATGGCACATGCTGGCTCTGCAGTGAGACCTGAAGTTTCAGTGGGCGCAGCATCAGGGGAATCTTTCCTATGTCGTCCAGTTCTCGAGGGAACTGCACGTCAGTTGCAGTGGTGTCTCACAAACCAGGATCGGGTCAACAGCAGATCCCTCTCCCTTCCCAACCAGAGTTCACAGTGGTGACAGATGTGTCACTCCTGGGATGGGGTGGCACATTGGAGAGGCGGAGATCAGGGGTCTCTGGTCTCCAGCGGAGTCCAGGTTCCACATCAACCTTCTGGAGCTTTGGGCAATCCATCTTGCACTGAAGGCATTCCTTCCTTCTGTCAAAGGAAGAGTAGTTCAGGTGTTCACGGACAACACCACTGCCATGTGGTACTGCAACAAACAGGGCGGGTGGGGTAGTGGACCCTATATCAAGAGGCTCTTCGCCTTTGGACATGGCTGGAACAGCAGGGCATATCCCTGGTGGTTCAACACCTGGTAGGTTCCCTGAACGCTAGGGCCGACGAACTCCGCTGCCGGTGCATGATGGATCACGAACGGCATTTTAACCTCGGCGGTGGTGCAAGGTCTCTTTCAGCAGTGGGGAGAGCCTTGGTTAGATCTGTTCACCACCAAAGAGAACACGCACTGTCAGCAATTCTGCATGTTGGTGTTTCCAAGGCGGCACTCGCTCTGCGATGTTTGTCGCGAGTGAAGTTGTGGTCTCCTGTACACCTTTCAGCCTGTTCCACTTCTACCCAGAGTGCTGAAGAAGATCAAGCGCGACCGAGCCTAAGTCATTCTTGTGGCTCCGGACGGGGCACGAAGAGTCTGGTACCCCAAGCTCCTAACCATGGCCATCGATCCTCCAATCAGACTGCCTCTTTGGGAGGATCTTCTGTCGCAGCAGCAGGGGATGGTCCTCTACCCGAACCTATCCAGCCTCCACCTCCTTGTGTGGAGATTGAGCAGCGACAGTTGACCACTTTCAACCTTCCTCCTAAAGTCTGTAATGTCATCTTGTTATGTTATGTTATGTTAAAACTTTTTAATACCGCGCACATACACCAATTGGTTTCTTGGCGCTCAAGGACCATGGAATAGGACACAGGGGGTATAGGCGATTAGCCGTGAGCAAGACGAAACAAGTGAGTTTTCAAAGATTTACGAAAAGAGGGGTAGTCAGAAGTGAGCCGGATTGGGAGGGGAAGGGAGTTCCAAGTGGATGGGGCAAGGAAAGAGAAACCGGCACCACCGTGCTTCTTGCGTCTGAACCTGGGAATGACCAGCAGGTTGTGGGCGGAGGACCTAAGGTGTCGGGGGGGAACATAAAGGTGTAGGCAACGAGAGATAAAGGCAGGAGCAGAAACAGAAAGAGATTTAAAAATGGTGCAACCAAGTTTGAAGATGCATCGTTGCGCAACCGGGAGCCAGTGCAAGGTTTTTAGCAGCGGGGAAACGTGTTGATGTTTGGGTTGCTGGAAAATTAATCTGGCTGCCTGGTTTTGCACCAGTTGAAGCCGTTGAAGATGGTATGCTGGAATCCCCACGTATAGACAGTTGGCATAGTCTAAACGTGAGGTAACCAGGGCCAAGATGACAAGAATAAGAGCCTCTGGAGATAAGTACCTACGGATCTTCCCGATCCTGCGAAGGTGAAAGAAGCAGGCCGAGGTGACAGCATTAATGTGCGGCCGCATCGAGAGGTCACTGGAGATGATAACACCTAGGCTTTTCACGGAGTCAACTGGGCAGGGGGGGGAGCCGAGGGCAGGGGGCCAGAAGTTAGAGGTCCAAGGGTGGGAGGGCCCGCCAATCAGGACCAGCTCTGTCTTACTAGGATTGAGCTTTAGTTGGCTGAAGTTCATCCACTCGTAGATGGAGAGCAGGGTGGTTTGGAAATTAGCGCAAGAGAGAGGAGAAAAGTCAATAGGAAAGATAAGTTGCAGATCATCTGCATAATTAAAAGTGGTAACAGAAGAGTGGCGGAGAGAGACCAGAAGAGGCTGCATATAAAGATTAAACAGAAGGGGAGATAGAGCAGAACCCTGGGGGACACCGCAGGAGAGTGAAGTGCAGGGGGCAGAGAAGGAAGATAGATGTACAGATTGGGTCCTGAGTTGGA
Organism: Lissotriton helveticus; assembly: GCF_964261635.1. Classification (NCBI taxonomy): domain Eukaryota; kingdom Metazoa; phylum Chordata; class Amphibia; order Caudata; family Salamandridae; genus Lissotriton; species Lissotriton helveticus. The sequence continues at coordinate 354,128,476 of NC_136061.1, read as the reverse complement.
GGAAGGACACAATCCAAGACAGGGCCAGGCCCGAAATCCCAGCATTTCTGACACGGTCGACCAGGATGTCATGGTCGACCGTGTCGAAAGCGGCCGAGAGATCAAGTAGCACTAGGGCCTGGGCCATGTTCTTGTCGGCCCCCTGTCTCAGCGTGTCCATAGCCGCTATCACCACTGCCTCCGTGGAATGGGAGGGTCTGAATCCGGCCTGTTGATCATCGAGGAAATGAGTTTCCTCAATGAAGGTGCTCAGGCAACGGGTGACGTAGGTTTCCAAAACCTTCCCCAGGTATGGGAGAAGGGAAATAGGTCGGTAGTTACCCAGTACCGCAGGGTCGGAGCCGGGTTTTTTCAGAATAGGTATCACCACAGCGCTTTTAAAAGCGTTGGGGACAGAGCCCATGGAAAGTGAACGGTTTAAGAGGTCCAGGGGAGGGCCAGGACAAGCCATAAAGGCGTCTCTAAGGATTTGAGGAGGGCAACAGTCCTTGGGGAAGCCTGAGCCCACAGCCAAGAGTAATGAACAGAAGGTATCTAAGGAGATCGGGGGGAAAACATTCAGGGAGTGAGGATTCGAAAGAGGAAGGGCGCTAATCTGAGACATAGTGGTGGGGGGAATATTGTTTTTAATTGTGACGATTTTTTCGATAAAAAAAGAGTTAAGAGAGTCACACAAAGCTTGTGATGGCTGAGGTTGAGGGGTTACACGGTCGGGTACAGAAAGTTCAGCTACAATTGAGAAGATTTCTTTTGTCTTGGATGCAGAGTTGATTACTTTTTGGGAAAAATAAACAGATTTGGCCAGAATAATAGATCTTTTGTAAGATTTTAGTAGGTCAGTATAGGCAGACTTCAATAAGGGATCATAATTACGCCTCCATCGGCGCTCAGCCTGACGAAGAAGAAGTTTGCTGGCCTTGAGTTGGTCAGTGAACCAACGCTGAGCGTCGTGGGGTCGCTTAGATTTGATGGATTTGGCTGGAGCGACTACGTCACTGGCTTGAGACAGCCATTGATCCACTGCAGCTGCTTGAGAGTTCAAATCAGAGTGGCTGGGGGGGAGGGTGGAAGCAAGGGTCGAGTGAAAGAGAGAAGTATCGGCGTGCTTCCAATTACGTGCCGAAAAGTTGGAGGCTGGTGGGGGGCGGGGGGGTACAGAGATTTGTAGGGCAAAGGAAATGAAGAAGTGGTCGGACCAGGAGCAGGGATACACCAGAGGAGAGGTAATATCCAAATTGGTGGTCCAAACCTGGTCCAGAATGTGGCCCTTGATGTGAGTAGCAGCCGAAATATGTTGCGAGAAATTTAGGCCAGATAGAAAACCAGAGAATTCAAGTGAAAGGGGGGATTCAGAGGGGTCGGACGGCCAGTAATTAAAATCACCGATAATCAAGATCCTAGCAGAGTTGATGGCTAGTTGTGAGATGAAATCACTGAACAAAGATGGGAAGGAGGGCATATTGAGAGGGGGACGATACACTAAAACACAGATGAAAGAGTGTTTGGGAGAGGAAAATTTCAACATGAGAATATCAGAATTCAATATAGGGGTAGTAGTTAGAAAAGTGAATGGAAGATTGGAGCGGATGATGGCAGCGACTCCCCCTCCCGGTCTGCCAGAGGTCCTGTTGGAGTAAAGAATATAGTAGCCTGAGGGTATTGCGGCCAGGATGTCAGGATAGGAGTCCGCGTGTAACCAAGTTTCAGCGAGGAGCAGAATGTCAATGTTGCCAGCCTCGAGAAGTTGAAAGACCTCAAGCTGGTGTTTCGGGAGAGAGCGGGTGTTCAGGTATACTACAGAAATGGAGCGCATACCAGGGGAGCTAGGCCTGGAAGGTATGGGGGTGGCAGAGTGGGAGGAAAGGGTGGTAGAAGGAGAAGCCAAGGGAGTGCTAGATGAGAGAGGGGAGAAAATGCCATGAATCCGGGCAATAGCAATTGTGTGAGGGGAAGGAGGGACACAGGAAAATAAAGAACGCAGTTCCAAGGCGGTATATGTAATGCGTTGAGTAGCATGCATGGCGCCTAGGCCTGGTCGGCCGCGGACGGGCGCAGACGGGCTTGACTTATGCGCGACTTCGGCGCGAAGTCGGCGCTCCCGCTGCGCTCGTCCGCTGCGCTTCCTCCAGGTAGCCATTTATGCCAGTCGATATTAACCACTAGACCGCTCACCTGCACGGTGGAGAGGCAGGGCGGAAGTGGTGCAAAGCCGGAAATGTCGCTCGTGCAGGGACCCTCCGCGCAAACGGCACACAGCCGGGGCGGACCGGGGTCGAGAGCGAGGAGAGAGGTGAGCAGTTAGCAGTAGGTAGCTAATAACAAAAATAGCAAATGCAGGCGCAAAGCAACAAAATATATAATCAGGTTTTAAAAGTGCACAACCAGCTCGTAATCAGCCGGAGTGCGGTTTAAAAGAATTTCACCGGCAGCGCTGATACACGCCCGCGGCCAGTAGCCACGATTGTCCACCTGAGGAGCCGAGTGTTAGGCAAGTTATAGTGACGAGCTCTGCAACCACTAGACCGCTCACCTGCACGGTGGAGAGGCAGGGCGGAAGTGGTGCAAAGCCGGAAATGTCGCTCGTGCAGGGACCCTCCGCACAAACGGCACACAGCCGGGGCGGACCGGGGTCGAGAGCGAGGCGAGAGGTGAGCAGTTAGCAGTAGGTAGCTAATAACAAAAATAGCAAATGCAGGCGCAAAGCAACAAAATATATAATCAGGTTTTAAAAGTGCACAACCAGCTCGTAATCAGCCGGAGTGCGGTTTAAAAGAATTTCACCGGCAGCGCTGATACACGCCCGCGGCCAGTAGCCACGATTGTCCCGATTGGCAGCCAGGCGTCCCTCCACTAAACGGTATATGCCTGTAGATGGAACACATCTGTGGCATGGTGCACAGCAAAGGCTGTGGATCCCCTTTCTGCCCCTCTTTCCGAGGTTCACCTCTTTATTCTATCCTTGGCCCAGCAGTGCTCTGCTCTGGGCACCCTTAAAGGCTATCTTTTGGCCATCTCGGCCTTCCTTCGCCTTCTTGGTCAGCCTTCTCTTTTCAAGTCTACCATTGTAAATAGATTTCTGAAGGGCATTACTAATCTCTTTCCTCCTCCTTTCGTAATGTCCCAATGGGACTTGAATTTTGTCCTTATTTATCTTGTGTGCTCCCTTCGAACCGCTACATAATTGTCCTCTTCGTCTTCTTACTTTAAAGACTGCTTTCCTACTCGCCATCACTTCTGCCCACAGGGTGAGTGAGCTTCAGGCTCTGTCCTCCAAGCCTACTTTTCTTGCTGTTCATCCGGACAAAGTGGTCCTTCGCACTGGGCCCTCTTTTCTGCCCAAAGTGGTTACCACTTTCTACATAGGTCAGACCATCACGTTGCCCACCTTTTTCCCGCCTCTACACCCGTCCAAAGAGGAGAGACTCCACCGACTGGGCCCAAAATGTGTGCTCTCCTTCTACCTTGACCGCACTGAAGATTTCCAGTTGAACTATCAACTCTTCGTGGGTTATGTAGGCGCCAAGAAAGGTCGGGCCGTACGCAAACGTACCTTCTCTCAATGGGTTGTCCTATGCATCAAAATCTGCCATTCTAAGGTGGAGTTCCCATGTTTGACATCTGCCATGCACCCACTTGGGCATCCCTGCACATGTTCACAAAACATTCCTACCTGGACAGCCAAGTCTGGAGCGACGGCTTTTTCGGCCGTTCTGTTTTCCAGGACTTCCTGGTGTGAACTTAGTTTGTAGACCCTCCACCGGGGTTAGCAATGCTGGGTTATCTATTCTACAGTTTTGGAATTTATAACTACAGTCTCTTTCAGATGAACAAGTTACTTACCTTCAGTAACAATGTATCTGTAAGAGACATTTGTAGTTATAGATTCCCATCCTCCCCGTTCTGCGAACTGACTTTTAGGAGATAAGGGCTCCCTTCTAGGGCCATAGTGATGTGTTCCAGTGGTCAGTGTCTTGCATGGCTCTGCGCTTCTGGCGTGGAAAGTCATGTCAGCGCTCGAGCGGCGTCTAAGTAGACACCACAGCGCCATTCTGGGGACCACGACGCTGACAACGGACGCAGAGTCAACCGACGCGCAGGGGTACTGCTACGAAAAAAATCTACGGAACCAGTCTGACGCCTGGGGGTAATTCTACATGTAAGGAATCTATAACTACATATGTCTCTTAGTTACTTAGTCTCTTAGTTACTACATATGTCTTAGTTACATCGTTACTGAAGGTAAGTAACTTGTTCATCATTAAGAGGGACAACTTCAACCTACATCTGCCAAGATCTGACTACCCTAGATGTCAGAATTGGCAAAGAAAGGTCTTTCAAGACATTGTGAAATTTGTGGGAAAAAAGCCTTCATTCAGAAGATCCACATAAGGAGTGTATTTACTGCTTACACCCTTCTCACAAGGTAAAAGTTGTCAAATCTGCCACACTTTTTTGCAGAGACTTAAAGACAGAAAGGGAAGGCTTCTTATTACAGCTTCAGAAATTAAAAACTAAGAAGACTATGGTTTCTGAGAAGGATAGTGAGGATTACTCTCATTGTGAAGTGAGGTCATGAAAAAGGGAAAGGTCGTGTGACTATAGGTCATCAGAGACACCAAGAAAGGCCTTAAAAAGACATCATAATTCTTCAAGAGAGGGCATCAGAAGAGCGCTCTCACAGAGAGAAAAAAGATAAAGCGTCCACAGAAAAAGTGATGCCTAGCCAACCACTCTTCCCAGTTTGGCTTTACATTGGAAGAAATCCTCCTCCGGAGAGTCGACAACTCCTAAATCAGCCGTTAAAGTGTTGACGACAACATCGCTATCGACCATTCCACTAACGACTGCAGCGTCTACGTTGACAACTACGTCGACCACAACTATGATGACACAGTCGACGATGGTAACTACAACAAGGACGCCGTCAAAACAAGAGCTATTGACGAAAGGACTGTCGACAAAGACGCCATCTACGACGGTGAAATTACAGACTAATAATGCATCAACTACTCTCTGTGGTGGAAAAGAGATCTTCGCCATCGACAAAGAGAACAATGTAATTGTCAACGAAATTTGTGCGACTGGAACACACATCTCCGAGCAAGGTCTCTCCTCTCCTGCAAATCACTTGCATGACAACGAAAATTCGGGCAAAGAAGGTCCATTTGGAGCCCCATAGTCCTTTAGATCTGAATGTCCAATACCAAGAAGAGAATGACAAAAAATATGATAATTATTATTCCTCACGACCACAGCAATATGTAGAAAAGCTCAAAAAATATATGGAACAGTTACAAGATAAAACTCCTCCTCCAGTTCAGGAAGGCATGGTTCAAGTTCCATTAGCTTTGGTTCAAGACGTCCAAGGCATGTTGCAAGACTACGATAAAAGATTTTCAAAACCTACAAAAGACAATATCGCCATCACAGTCTGCGCATCCACTTCAAACCCACACTCTGAGAAATCTGCATCCTGAAGCTGGACCTCTTAACACCAAAGACGAACCACCCTTCTCTGCTGAAGACTGAGAGGAACGGGAAAATCCTGACAACCATTCTACTCCCAGTGAATGGTAGGGTTATTTGATTCCAGCACCATCTCTACCTGAACCACAACTGGTGATCTCTCCACATGATGTCATCAGAGGCTTCCATTTTCTCATGGAAAGAGCACTAAAAATTTTGTTTCCTTTGACTATTGAACAATTGAACTGTTTTTATATGATACTAAAGAGCCTACTAAAAAAAAAAATCAGAGCGATCCATATAGTGGATTTTATTTGGGCAGAGGGGAATCAAGATAATGAAGAACCCTGTAACGTCTATGCGGTTTTGCCAAGACTAGACAAAAAGATTCAAGGAGCCAGAAAACTCACATTCATATCTGGTTAGTCATCCAAGACCAGATTCTTTTGTGACACAAGAGACTCCGCGCTGGCCCAAGAATCCTTTGATGCCCATCTCCACACCACCAGATAGAGAAGGTAGGTACTTGGATAACATTGGTAAACTATGGTTCGTGCTGCCAATGTACTAGCCTGGTATGACAGGCACATGTGGTCAGACATTACTGCATACATAGATCTCTTGCCTAACGATGTAAAACGAGAAGCAAGGAAAACCCTTAAAGACAGTGAAAGAACCTCTTGAGAGATGATAAACTGTGCTATGGTTATAGCCTCAACAGGGTTTAAACAGTTGGCGGGAGCTGCTGTCTTGAGACAGCAAGATGGTTGAAGACCATATCGTTCAGCCTGGAAGTTCAGAGCAAGATCTTAGACTTTCTATATGATAGAGTGCATGACGCCTTACAGGCGATCAAGGCAGACACGGATACCGCACAATCCTTAGGTACCCTGCATAGAAGAAAAATGCCTTTTCAATGGACAAGAGGAAGAGGTTTGATCACTTATAGAGGGGGTTATCACCCATACAGATGCCAACATCATCAGCCCTTTCAGCAACAATTACGCCCATCCTATCAACAGCAATTGAGATCACCACCACCAGCAGCAGCTTTTATACGAAATAAGCGCTAAGGAGGAAACAAGTCTCACAAGGAGGAGACACTGGCAGAAAGCAGTGACAACCTAAACGTGCTGGTTATATCCTCTCCATCCGACCAAACTGTATTAGCAAAAAATTCAAAATGTATACACCAATGGCAACAGACAACATCAGACAGGTGGGTGTTGGATCTAATCACCTACGGTCATACATTGGAATTAACCAAGAGGCCACAAAACACTCTACCGAAGGGAGCACCTCATCTACATCTGCTCAAACAAGAAATTCTGGTCATGCATGAAAAGGAGCAATACAAAAAGTATCTCACGCCCAGAAAGGAATGGGTTTCTATTCCAAAGAAAACAGGAGAATGGCAACCCATTTTGGGCCTGCGGAAATGAGGTTCACATCACCTATATAGGTGCCACCTTGGTATGTTGATGTCAGTTACTTTTCGCGACTTTCCACACCAGGAGCGCCGTGCCATGAAGTGCACTGACAGTGGTGCGTTTAGAACAACCAGGGCCCTGAAAGGGATCAGTTCTGACCCTAAAAACCTGTCAGCAGCATAGGAGGCTGGGTGTGTCTGCAAGGATTCTGCTGCTAGATAATGTCTCCACCAGATAAGGCGTTATTGAAGGTAAGTAACTTGCCCATCTGATGGAGACATCTAGCCGCAGATTCCTTACCTTAGAATAGATATTCCAGCAATACCATCCCCAGAGGAGTGACTGCAGCCAAGTTACACCAGGAAGTCCTGCAGGACAGAGTGGCCAAAAAGGCCGTCCTTGCAGACTTGACTGTCCAGGCAGCAGTGCTTAGTTAATGTATGGAGTGATGCTCACGTTTCTGCCAGACAAATGTCAAAGACTGGAACATCACGTTGCAACACCATGTTGCAAGACTTATCTCTGGCGGAATGAGCTCTTAAGCCTCAGGAGGCTGTTTCTTAGCCAGAGTGTAGCAAATTTTGATGCAGAAGATGGCCCATCGTGAGAGTCTTCTTCTGCAACGCACGACCTGTCGTTGAGCAAACATATCCCTCGAAGAGTTGGAACTCTTTGATGCTGTCACGGTAGAACGAAACAATGAATGTAGGTGGAGGTCGCACTCTGTTGAGCTACTACTCTGTTTATATGGTATGTGTGCTGTGCTGGATTACTGCCTGCTAGACAGTGACGTAAACCATGAAAGTGGCCTAACCCCACTTTGGGGTTAGGCCACTTTCATGGTCAAGGTAGAATGACCATGCTCTTTTTGGGTCCAGATGGTGGAGTCACTCCTCTTTAGAGGGCTGTGGAGGAGCATAGAAAGTGGGCAAGGTGACTGATTACCCCATGTAGAATGGTGTTGCCACTTTTGGTAAGAAAGATTCCCTAGTGTGAAGCACCAACTTATCTGGGAAGATGGTCAGGTAAGGAGGCTTGGATGACAGAGCCTGCAATTCGCTCACCCTCCTGGCAGAAGTTATTGCCACCATAAAGGCTGTTTTGATGGAAAGTAGCAGGAGTGGGCAGTTGTGCAGAGGTTCGAACTGACCTCTTATCAGGAAGGGGAGAACCAAATTAAGGTCCCACTGAGGCATGATGAATGGGGCAGGTGGGAATATATGTACAAGCTCCTTAAGAAACCTGTTTACAGTAGGGGCTTTAAATAAAGAGGGTTGATCTGGCAGCCTCAAGAAGGTAGACCAGGCCAAAAGTTATCCTTTTAGAGTGCCCAGAGCAGATCCCTGCTGGGCATAGGTTAAACTGAAGAGAAGGACTTGAGAGAGGGAAGCAGAAAGAAGATCAATAGACCGTTCTGTACATAGTCTTGATAGAGGGACGCCTGGCTGACAAAATCACATGACAGACTTCAGGAGGATGATGGAATGCTTTCAACTGCCGCTGCTCAATCTCCACGCAAGAAGGCATACAGTTGTTAGGTTCTGGTGATGAATCCTCCCCTGCTGATGCGACAGAAGCTCCTCCCAAAGGGGCAGGCTGATTGGAACAATTGATGCTCAGTTGGAGAAGCATGGGATACCAGACTCTTCATACACAGTCTGGAGCCACAAGAATGACTTGGGCCTGGTTGTTCATGATCTTCTTGAGCACTCCGGAGAGGAGTGGTATTGGCGGAATGGCATACAGGAGGCCTGAGCTCCACTAGAGACGAAAAGCATTGCCGAGTGAGTGCTGCCTTGGAAACTCCAACATGTAAAACTGCTGACATTGCACATTCTCGGCAGAGGCAAACAGATCTAACAAAGGCTCTCCCCACTCCTGAAATGGACCCAACGCCATCTCTGCATGGAGATGCCATTCGTGATCTGTTAGGCATCAACGGCTGATTTGTCCCCTGCCAGATGTTGTACCACCAAGGATATGCCCTGCTGTTCCAGCCGTGTTCAGAGTCGCAGGGCCTCTTGCCGAGGGTCCAGGACCCCCTACCGCCCTGTTTGTTGCAGTAGCACATGGCAATGATGTCTGTGAACAATTGAACCAGCTTCTCTTGATGGAAGGAAGAAAAGCTCTCAATGCCAATTGAATCTCTGATGTGGAGTCCGAATTCCACCGGAGACCAGAGTCCTCTGATCTCCACCTCTCCCATATGGCCGCCCCGTCCCAGAAGTGACACGTCTAATCACTACTGTAGATCTGGTTGGGGAAGGGAGAGGGGACTGCCTTCGACCCAATCACGGTTGGTCAGCCACCACTGCACACCCTGTGCAGTTCCCTCCGAGATCTGGACCATGTCAGAGAGATTCCCCTAATGCTGCGCTTACCCACTGCAGAGCCCGAATATTTCATCTGGCATGTGTCACTAGCAGTTTGCAAGAGGCCATGAGGCCCAACAGCCTCCGAATCTGTCTAACCAAATACCAGGATGGAGGCTGAAACATCGGTATCATAGCCTGAATATCCTGCACTCGCTGCTCAGGAGGATAGGCCTGAAACTGCACTGTGACTAAAACAGCTCAGATGAAAGGGAGCGTCTGAGAGGGAGTTGAGTGTGACAACGGCACTTTGATAGTGAACCTAAGTGAAAGCAGGAGATTTACTGTAGTCAGGCAGTGGGAGAGAACAGTCTGTGGTGAGCTTGCCTTCAACAGCCAGTCGTCGAAATAGGGGGAGATTGGCACCTCTGATCTGCGCTGACAACACCGCCATCACCTTGGTATACACCCAAGGGGCACTGGTAAGGCCAAAGGGGAGCACTGTGAACTGAAAGTGCTTGTGGCCTACTGTGAACCGTAGGTAGTGCCGATGGGCAGGCAAGACGAGAATATGAAAATAGGCGTTCTGCAAGTCCAACACTACCATCCAGTCTCTGGGATCTTGGGCAGACAAGACCTGAGCCAGAGTGAGCATTTTGAGGAAGTAGATGAGGGCTCGAAGATCTAGAATAGGACAAAGGCCCTTGTTCTTTTTCAGGACCAGAAAGTTGAGGGAATAGCAACCACAACATACTTCTGGCACTGGCGCCCTCTCCATGGGTCCCTTGGCCAAGAGAGTCGCGACTTCCTCTTGAAGCAAGTTCAGGTGGTCCTACATCAGCCTGTCGTAAGTTTGAGGAATAGAGGAAAGGGTAGTTTCGAAGGGGGAGGGAGTAACCCTTTCGGACTATCTGAAGAATCACTTGCCGGATGTGATGTTTTGCCACTGGTGGAGGTGATGGCTGACCCGTCCACCCACTGGCTGCCCATTATCTTGAAGGGACTGACTAGGAAAGTTTAGAGTGCAGGGAGAGGAGGGGACTGACTCGACCTCTGGCTGCCTAACCAACAGGGTCGAAAGGAGCCACGGCTGGGCAGTAGTTGCTGAACTTGCGCAGTTCTTGTGGCTGGAGCAACTGAAAGACCCTTCCGTGGTCACGAAAGAGGCGAAAAGCAGGCGAACGGGTGATCACAAAAAGACCCAAGGACTTGGCCGTAGCCCGCGAGTCCTTAAAGCTCTCCAGGGCCACGAATGCCTGGCTTTGAAGAGACGCATGCCATCAAAGGGCATGTCCATAAGGGAAGCCTGGACATCCCCAGAAAAGCCAGAAGTTCTCAGCCAGACATAGCGTCGAACAGGCACCGTTGATGACATTGCTCTGCCCAGCGAGTCAGTGGTGTAAAGTTCACAACAAATGGTTAACTTTGCTTCATCTCTCCTATCTGATACTTCTTGGGAAAGAATGGCCCAGACCTCCTCCAGGACCTGTGGCAGCACTTCTGCAACCATTTCCCACATGGAGTCAGCATAACAGCCCAATAGGCATGCAGTGTTCACAGACCGCAAGGCTGGCTGAAGAAAGATCTTCCTGCCCCAGCAATCCAGCCTCTTGGATTCCCTGTCCTGGTGAGCGGAAGAGAATGTGCCTTGTGAGGTAGGGGCTTGGACCACCAAGCTCTAAGGGTAGGGTGGTTGGTCAGGATTTTTGGGTCACCCGGTGCAGGGTGATGGCAGGTGATTGTCCTATTCACAGGAGCCCCTGGGCTGGGCTTCAACCAGGTGCCCAGAAGAAAATCGGTCAGGGCCTCGTTGAAAGGCAGGAGGGTTTTGGGAGGAGACATCTGGGGGCAGGAACTCTGTCAAGATGTTCGGCTTATCTTCCAAGGGAGCTGAAGGTCCGGTACCTCAGCTTCCCTTCTCACCACCATAGCATATGAAGCCACTACCTTACCTCCACTAGCCTCACCCAATTCCTCATACCAATTCATTTCATGCTCAGGCTGGTCTTGTAAAGGGTTCAGTGACCCCTCCCAATCTTTCTCCATTCCTACCCCTTCAAAATAAGGTTGACGAATCGACCTATGACCCAAGAGCGGTGCCGGAATTGGCATCTGTAGACGCCTATCTGGCTCTGGTCATCTGGGATAAGAATGGGTCTGGTGCCACCGGGAGGTGGTGTTGAAAGTTTCGGTGCGGGGTCGGAACCCGTTGGTGCCCCCTCGGAGCCTTCGGGCCACGAAGGCACGTGTGGCGGTTCCGGTTACCCAAACATGAGGCACATATCTTCCTAGAATTCTTTAAGCTGAACGGGGGTCGGACTAGTTCCTGGAAAGGCAGGAAAGCGCGAAGCCGACCTAGGCACAGGTATCACAGAACAAGGCTTAGAGTGTTGAGATTTCTACTTCATGTCGGTCGACGGACAGGGAGAAGTTAGAGCACGCTTAAACTTCTCGTGTTTCTTATGCCTCTTACCTGACCGAACCGGCGACTTCGATCGGGAGGACAAGGACTTAAGACTTCCAGAGAGGTTGCCGGACCTTCCTCTTGACCTCCGGGGCGAAAGGCGTGGAGCCCAACACCGGGCTACAAGCAGGTTTAGGGACTGCTCCCTCAAAGCCTTCTGAGCCATGACCCGGTAGTCGGAGCATGACTTCGAGTCGTGATCACGCTCCAGGCACCAGAGACCAATTGTGTTTGAATCCGTCACTGACCAGGCGCGATGGCAGGTGCCGCATGGTTTAAATCCAGAAGTTTTCTATGACATAGAGGAAAAACCTACACCTCAAAAATCATCAGCAAAACGTTGAAAAAAGTCTGTCTTACAGTGACAGAGGGTAATTCTCTTCGCGGATCTGTGCTAGCTGGTACGGAAAGACATGAACTGACGTCAGCACGCCAAGGTTGAGCCTATAAAGGTGACGCAGACACCTCACACGAAGCTGACCGCTGCCACCTACTGGCACACATGGTTATTGCTCAAGCAAGGTTCTCTGGATCCAGCCTGATGCCTGGGAAATTCTCAGGTAAAAGAATCTGTGGCTAGATCTCTCTATCAGATATTAAAAATTGTTGCGATTCAAGTTGGCCAGCACTCATTATCAATTAAAAGTTCTCCCTTTTAGGTACAAATCAGCCCCCCACATTTTAACAAAATGTTTATTTCTGGTGGCAGCTCACCTAAGACAGAAGGGCTTTCAGGTATTTCCATACCTCGACGACTGGATGATGAAGGACCAACTGCTCATCAAGCGTCAGAAGCAAAAAGATTTAGGTATTACCATAAATCATCGATAAATCCTTCAATGAGGATTACGTTTCTCGAAGCAGTTCTGGATACAGTCCAAAACAAAGCATTCTTCTCATAGGAAAGACGAATAAGACTAAAAATGTTAGCACAAAGGCTATTGAAAAAGTCCATATTGGTACGTCAGTTCAAATCTCTTCTGACGATGTCCTCTGCCATTTCTCTTGTACCTTTTTTTCAACTTAAGAATGGGGCCCTTACAGTAAAAGTGAACAAGCAATGGATTCAAATGCAAGTTTCATTCATTGACCTAATCCAAATCACTGCATACTAGATAGCAGATGGCAGTCTGTCAATGGGGCTTACATTCCTACCTCGGATACCCATATTCATCATTACCATGAATGCTTGCCACCTACAGGATTTTTTTTAAAGGTGGAAAATGATCTTCACAACAAATAAATGAAAATGCACATAAATTGGTTATAACTCAAAGCCACTTCATTCAGTTTCCAAGAATTCCAGCCAAGGATAAAAGGCTCATCAGTGATCCACTCAGACAGCACCACCAGCATACATTATGGAAACAAACAGGGGGCACAAGATCTCTGGCCCTATCGCAGGAAACTCAAGAAATTAGGACATGGGCTCTGAAGAACCAAATAATAATAAGAGGAGAACATGTTCCAGGCACAAACGATATCCTGGGAGATGCATTGAGCAGGATCAAAAACAGCTGCCTCGAATGGGAGTTCAATCAGACAACTTTGACAAGATCTTCCATCGATGAGGCAAACTTTCACTGGATCGTTTTGCCACATAAAAGAATCAAAAATGTAAATTTTACGCAAGATGGGTCATGGGGGAATGCTTTTTCGATGAGATGGCCAGGGATCTTTGACTATGCGTTGCCCCGATCCTATTAATTCCAAGACTTCTCAACAAAATGTAGAAGGAACAGTGTAAAATATCACAAGATAAAGAACATCAACTGGTTTACCTTCCTTGTGGTCTAATAGGGTGATTAAACATTTTCTTAAAAGCCTTTTCCGAATCATTCCTCCAATTAAGGCATCTCCTCCTTCTTGGCAGCTCAACACAGTGCTTGCACAACTAATGATGGCCCCATTCGAACCTAACCACAAAACATATGTAAAGATTTGTATGTGGGAAATGGCATTGTCGACCCTAACATCAGCAAGGAGAGTTAGCGAGCTACAAGTCTTCACAATTAAAGAACCTTTTCTACAGTTCAAGAATATTTGTGTGGTTCTCAGAACCATTCCCAGATTTAGTCCCAAAGTCCGGACGGATTTTTATCTAAATGTGAATTGTTTCCGGATCCACAAGCAGAAGCTTGAAGATCATTGCATATATTAGACATTAAAAGATGCCTGCAATTCTACCTGCATCACACTAAACACTTCAGGAAGAACAACTTCCTGCTAGTAGTATTTGGGAATCACCGTAAGGGTCTTCCAATTTACAAACTGAGCTAGCTCAATGGATTTCAGCAGCTATCCTGCTTTGTCACTGGCCTCTGACAAAATTAAAGCTCACTCTACTTAAGAAGTTTTTACTATGACTGCTTTATTCACTGCTGTCCCTCGCGAAGAAATATGTGGAGCGGCAAAATAGAAGAATAGGCATACGTTCACGCAACATTACTGCCTGGAATTGTCAGAGCACAGTGATGTGCCTGGGACTAGCAGTGTTATGCTATTTGTTCCAATAAGGTGAGCCTTTTTCGATTATATTCTCCCACCTTCCGCTATTGTGCCATTGTAATAATGATTGTACAAATGATCTGACTGCTAGCTGTTCTAATTCATGCATGTGAATCTGACAGCTCCAATACTGGAGAAAAAAATAAGTTACTTACTTGTAACTGTAGTTCTCCAGTATTGGCATCTTTCATAGTTTCAAAAGCGACTCACCCTCCTCCCCTAGAGACTTCCATTATTTTTACGGCATTACCTTCCCCACTATTGCTTGAAAATCTGAGGGATTGTAGCCTCTGTGAAGAATTTTATAGAGGGTGCTGTCCCCTGATTGGCTTAAGTTTGTTTTCTACTAAATTATGTGGATTAGTTAATGAGGTGAATGTTTTCTAAATAAACAAAAGTAGGAGTATCACTGGGAAAAAAAGCTCTTGCAGCTGTGCGCTGCAAAGGTATGCAAAACAGGAGAGAGAAAGGGATTTCCACAGTTTGGAGGGGAATACTCCTGGTCCCCTATACGGTAAGGTAAATTAACAAAAGTAGGAGTATCGCCAAAAGACAAGGAAGACAAAAGTCTCAAAGTCTTGGGAGAAGTTGCACAAGTAGGAAAATTATTCTTTCTTTAGAAGACCCCTCACTCACCAACCTAGTTGGTGACATGCTTCATCATCGGGGTCCCAGCCGAATGCCATCAGGTGTGCTGTGACACCTGATTACAGTGGAGCGGGTTGTTTTTTGTGTGTGGAAGTGAAAAGGTGAGTTAAAAGTTGGCCAGATATAACTTACTAGGAAAATACTTTTTATTCTGGAGCAATCTGGACAATGTTAAAAAATTGCTAAGATACCTATTTTGGTTTAATTGACCTCTGGTATCTACAAAAGTGAACAAAAACTAGTACAAAATAAAAGGGTCTGCAAGTTTAAACCTGTAGGAGGGATTTCCAGGTTTTCGTCAGGACCAAGTGAATGTGACCCGGGCGGTGTGCACACGCTAAAGCGCACCCCACCCTTGGTCACAGAGATCGGACCGTGTACTTACAGTTGGTGTCCTTTCGTCCAAATGTTTGAAAGGAAAAAACCTGCAAAGACAAAAGTACAAACACAGACAAACAAATTACGTGCCTGTAACGTAGTGTCTAGAAGGTCTATTGCTCCTTGTTCTCCCCATTCTGTGTATTTATGGTCGATACACATTAATCAGTGTCAGTCTCCTTAATTAAGAGACAAATTTAAATATTCACACTGTGCACATTCATCCAAGTGGCAGAATCACTCACTTGTGATTGATATACCATCCACTCCGGGAATGCTAGTGGTGGGTGTCAGTGCACAATAGGTGGCATGTCATTCCATGACATACAAATGTATTTCTCAGCTCACGTGGATATCAATGAAACCAGTGAGTCTATTTTTACTACGCCACTTACATTCATTATTACAAAGTGGGTGTCTACGCTCTCATTTCATGAGTGAGGGTGTGTTACATACTACTTGCATGCTAAACAACTAGCGTCATACTTAAGGTACAGAGGATCAAAACGAGGTCAACGGGGTGCTTAGTAGGATAGACAGCGTTGTGTACCTCATGGGAGTCGGGGACGTGGTGCTAACTCCATTGCACGATCTGTGCGAAAGAGCCTCGTAAGTAGGGAAATCCAGAACTTTGGAACTCGAGACACGGAATAACAAGCAGAGCCCACCCGCGTTAGGTTGGAGTACTTACTGTGCCAAGATCAGCCACCTGCATTTGCGCCTATGGATAGTCGCCACTCCCCGTGGTATCCACATCAGAGCTGGTCTGCTGGTTAAATGCAGAGAGCTTCCGGCTGTGGAGGGGGCGATGCGGTGCTGACGTGTGACCAGCGTCAATGCGTGATGGAGGCGTGAATAGACTACAACGCGCATACAGCAGTGGAAGGCGTCTCCATGGTTACAGAAAGTAAATAGCCATGGTCAGGCGGGACAGTACAAAGACGCGTAATAGCATGCGCGGTGTCTGCGGGTGAAACTATGAGAATGCGAGTAGCATGGAGATTGTCAGTGCTAACTATGTGCGATTTAAAAAAAAAAACAATGAAAGACTCGTTAAAAATGTTATGATTTCTAAACTGAAAATGGAGCAATAAAGGTGCAAGGGATGCTATACACCAGGGCTTACAGCTCCAGTATGGTCACCTATTTAGAGCTAAAATATAGCTGGGGGGTCTCTTTCAGACCGGAGGGTGGAGGGCTAAATGGAAGGTGTCAGTAAAATAGGGCTTGTAAGGAGTACATACTGAGAGCTAAATTAACTCTGTAAAAGAGCCGATGTGTATAAAGACAAGGGAGCCCAAAGATATCGGCTGCATATCTAGACTCAATTGTGGTAAATGGGTCAAACAATGTAACAGGACCCTGCTGGTTAGTATGGACGGACACAGTGTAACAGGACCCTGTTGGTTAGTGTGGATGAATGTACTGCCCTCTCATAGGAGACATCATTGGAAACGTGTGGGGGTATATATGAACCTGTTGGTAGGACTGGTGTTATCTTGAAAGGCTTGAATTCCAAGGAATATTGTTCTCAAGTCCTACTTTGTGGGTGGATAGCCTATAAATCTACCGCTGTTCCTTTTCAAATAGGCGTATTTGGATTCTTGTTCTTGTTTTCATTTGTTTGATAATGGTACATTTGATGTCATTTGTTGTGTGGTTCTTTTCAAGAAAGTGCTCCGTAAGTTTGGTTGTGGTTTTCCTGCACATAATTGTACTCCAGTGTTCACAGATCCTCTGTTTAATTTTTCTACAAGTAATGCCCACATATGACCTGTTGCATGGGCATTTCATCAGGTAGATGGTATAATTATACAGCGAGACTCCCACTTCAACGCGGAATGATTCAAGCATGGGAATCTATGAAAGATGTCAATATTGGAGAACTACAGTTACTGGGAAGTAACTTTTTTTCTTTCTGTGCTTTCAGTCTGTTCCAGAGCTGTCGCTTTTGTCTATGATGTGGTTTTTCCTCTTTTTCCCCCCTTACAATCGTACAAGGGTGTACGTTGTAGGGACGATTGCAAACAGATATCTGTGACAAATACTCTCCAGGTATGCCTATGGTGGTTGGGGTCAGAACATGTCTCCAGGGCCTGCGATGACTGCATTGAGATGAGCCCTAATATCAAACAGGATCGTGAAGCAAAGCAATACATCGCAAAACACCACTAGACTCCACACCATGACCAGTTGAAAGATTCCGTTCCTGCAACAGATCCCCATTGTGGTTGAAGTCCTTGGGTACGTCAAAGAAGAATCACAAGAAATCTAAGCAGGAATTTGCCCCTTTCCATCATTCTCGATCTCCAGAGAAAGCATGAGGGGATGAATGTGCCACCCAGTCTGTCTCCCAAACTCAATTCTGAGTCTGCTTCTGATGAACCTTGGCTGTCTGGGTCCGCCAGCGATACCACAGTAAGTAGAGGCCTTTCTGGAAGTCATGCTGTGCATTTTTAACACATTTCCATCTCACTCTGGTCGAGCTTTGAGCCCCAAGGATTCAGAGGCCTCCAGTAGGACTACGATTCAGAAAAGGGGGTGGTGATGAACAGAGTGTTTGAATTAAGCAGACCACTCTTACCCAGTCCAAAGATCAGGGCTTGATCCATCACCGTTATTTAGCTCACTGCCCCATCCCAGCTCAGAACCTGGCTATATGCAAATTAGTCTGTCCCTGGCCCAGTGCATCATGGGAACAGGGCAGACCAAACTACCAAGCCAATTCTTCACCAGAAAGGAGACAAGCTACCGGGGACCGGTTTCTGGCATTTCAGCCTCATCGTCCCGGCTTGCTTGAATCCTGATGGAGCAGTGAGCAAGGGACTCATGTCTGAGTATACCCTGCCACACCTATAGTGGCCAAAAACGATTCAGAAAAGGGGGTGGTGATGAACAGAGTGTCTGAATTAAGCAGACCACTCTTACCCAGTCCAAAGATCAGGGCTTGATCCATCACCGTTATTTAGCTCACTGCCCCATCCCAGCTCAGAACCTGGCTATATGCAAATTAGTCTGTCCCTGGCCCAGTGCATCATGGGAACAGGGCAGACCAAACTACCAAGCCAATTCTTCACCAGAAAGCAGACAAGCTACCGGGAACCGGTTTCTGGCATTTCAGCCTCATCGGCCCGGCTTGCTTGCCTGAAATGGCAAAAACCGGTCCCCGGAAGCTTGTTTCCTTCCCAGTATAAGAATTGGCTTGGTAGTTTGGTTTGCCCTGTTCCCATCATGCACTGGGACAGGAACAGACTAATTTGCATATAGCCAAGTTCTGAGCTGGGATGGTGCAGTGAGCTAAAAAACGGTGATGGATCAAGCCCTGATCTTTGGACTGGGTAAGAGTGGTCTGCTTAATTCAGGCACTCTGTTCATCACCACCCCCTTTTCTGAATCATTTTGTCCACCATAAGCGTGGAAGGGTATACTCAGATGTGAGTCCCTTGCTCATTGCACCATCAGGATTCAAGCAAGCCGGGCCGACGATGCCTGAAATGGCAGAAACCGGTCCCCGGAAGCTTGTTTCCTTCCCAGTATAAGAATTGGCTTGGTAGTTTGGTTTGCTCTGTTCCCATCATGCACTGGGACAGGAACAGACTAATTTGCATATAGCCAAGTTCTGAGCTGGGATGGTGCAGTGAGCTAAAAAACGGTGATGGATCAAGCCCTGATCTTTGGACTGGGTAAGAGTGGTCTGCTTAATTCAGGCACTCTGTTCATCACCACCCCCTTTTCTGAATCCAGTAGGACTACAGCCAGCTGTTTTGCCCACAGTAGCATCTGTGTCTCTCAAGTCGCCTCGGGTCCCACACTTGCATTGGTATGTATGTATGTATGTATGTATGTAACAATGCAACGTGAGACCTATTGCCATAGTCTGCTTTGGTACCTTCTACATCAACGGTGCCAGAGGAGGAACTACACCCAAGTAGTGGTCTCGGACTCCGAACTGCACTCATTTCAACCTTAGAAAAGGCCACCCTTCAAACCTACTAGAGTATAGCTCTTTGGCAATCTTTCTGATTCTGACACACAACATTTACCGTGTGGACACACATATTCACTACATTAACTTTTTTGCAGAATTACGGTGATGATGGGGATGAATGAATCCCACAAAATGATGAACATAATTGGTATCAGGAAATTAAGGATACAAGAGTTTGACACTGGATTTGTCTCTCCCCCTGGTACTGTCACTGAGAGTTCATCATTTGCTGTTGGGATTAGAAAGGGAGCAGAGGCCCTTTTCCTGCAACTTTGTAGAAGTTAAAACCAGCATTCTAACAGAGATACTTCAGTCTGGCTAGACTCCCACCAAACATCTTATGCTGTTTAATGAGACCCTGACAGAGAAACTCTTCAGCACTTGGTAAAAACCATGTTCTGATCAACAGGCAGCTGCTCATTGCCACAGTCCAGCTCCAAGCAACCCTTGATTTCTCATGCAGCATCCAACAGCAGAGAGCTTGATGGCTCAGGCATCCACTCGTAGGTTCTAACCTAACTTTGTCCTGACGTGAATCCAAATGTACAGCAACAGTGCCAAGTGCATGTCTTCTTTCGCCAGTCTTGCTCTACGCTCAATAAATGCTAGCTGTTTTCTTGGTTGCTACATCCATGCACTAAGGGATAGGACCAGTCAAATCTTACCGGGGTTCCCAGGTGACATATGGGTGTCTTTAGCCCAAACCATTCAGGATAGCTGGGATGGAGTATAATTTGTTGTCTGGCCACGTCTTGGGTCAGACAATTGGCATAAGTGTAGTGATTCGGTGTCATGCTTTAATGAGGTCTACAGGCTTCTCAGGGTATGTCCAAGCATCCTTAATGGTTATGCCATTTGATGGCTGTCACCTCTTTCATGAGAAGACAGTTTTGGTATTTGAGAGTCTTGCCGCAACTATCTACACACCTGCCAGACAGTTTCTCCAACATCTTAGCACATTTCAGAGATATGTCTGTCTTCAACATCGAAATCCACCACTGGCAAAGCAAACTTCTCAGCCCTTTTGTTGAGAAGGCTGCAGCTCCCAGAGTGAACGAGTCCCCCGGCCTTCCAGCAGCAACAACTTCAAAACCATTTGTACCCTTTTCGGCACACAGGCCCCCTTGTAGTGGGCAGGATATGCTATTTTCTTCAAGCGTGGCAAGCCATACATCCAACAGATGGGTACTACACATTGTTCAGTGGGGCTACAGACTCCCACTTCTTTCTACCTTGCCACAACCTTCTCCTCCATCAAGGTGAGTTACTGAGAATCGCATGTCAGTTTTTTTGAAGGATTAAAGGCTCTTTTGGTCAAACGGGCCAAAGAAAGGCCTCCAGCCTCAGAAGTAGGATCTGGGTGTTATACCACTACTTCTTTGTGCCAAATAAGAATGGAGGGTTCTATCTTACTTTAGATTGCTATCCTATCCTCTCACTGCCTTTCTGTGAAAGCCTAGGTTCTATCTACCCTGGATCCTTGATGGTAGTGTTGTGGCTGCAGGATTTTGATTTTGATATCCCAGTACTGCAGTTCCACAGGCATTATCTGTGCTTCAGTGGGTCAGAAGCATTTCTAGTTTACAGTGCTCCCTTTTTGCCCCACCAGTGCATCACGGATGTTCACAGAGGTGATAGCAGTGATCGCAGCACACCTACAAAGTTCAGGGGTTCCATTTTTACCCTACCTTGATGACATGCAGCCGTAAACCACCTCCAGACGACAGTGAACCTAGTAACTTTGTTACAGTTCACTTTCATCGGACCAGCATACCTCAACAACACCCTCTCCTTCCACGCACCCAAGAGACACCTCCAATCAGTTGACCTCTTTCTGGCCATCATCTCGCGCATCTACAAGACCAGAATGGGAGGAAAGTCCTTCTCCTTCGCAGCCAAGGCCTGGAACAACCTCCCCCACCACCCAACAAGTCCTTACACTGCTCCAGTACAGGGACCTCAAGACCTGGAGCTTTGGATGACCCCAGCACTCAACAGAGCTGCCCCCACCACCCCCCAGCGCCTTGAGACCCTCTCTGGTGAGTAGCTGCGCTTTACAAACCCTTGATTATGAGCATGCTGACTTTATATCTGTCTACTTCACAGAGAGTCCCGTTCATCAGAGCCATCCAAGATATGGTGCAATTATGTGTCTTTACACTGGACCAGGACATTAAGGTAACAATTTAGATATTTTCATTTATAATCTCAGTGAGGGTGACTCTAGGGCTCCTGGGACTTCTGGCATCCTGCTGGTTGAACATACCAGATGGCACATGTGGGCTCTGCAGTGAGACCTGTAGTTCCAGTGTTCACCGCACCAGGGGAATTTATTTGATCCACCCAAGATTTGAAGGAGACTGCAAAAGATCTGCAGTGTGGCTGCCTACTGTAGTTGGACCAGTAGCAGGTCCCTTTCATTACCCTTCTCTGGGCTGACGGTGGTGACAGACTCATCATTGCTAGGTTGGAGGAGCCACCTGGGAGAGGTGGAGATCCAAGGACTCTGGTCTCTTATGGAAACTCTGCTCCATATCAAACTGTTGGGGTTGCAGTGAATCAGTTTAGCGTTGAATGCCTTCCTTCCAGCCACCAAAGGGAGTCTGGTGCAGGTTCTCACGTACAACATCACTGCCATGTGGTGCCATGTGGTACTGCAAAAAGAAGGGCAGAATGAGGGTCTTGGATCCTGTGCCTGGAAACTCTTCTTAGAGGACCTGGCTTCACAGTTTGGACTGGACTGTTCCTTTTGCAGCAGAACCAAAACTGATTTGCATTTGTCTGGGTCTAATCTGAGGTTGGGTAAAAAATTGACCCGGATGCTGGCCTGCGTACCTATCAGTGCCTGAAATTATTTGAAGCATCCCACCCATGATTCAGGAAGGTCTACGTCTGTGAAAGTGGCTGAATCTCCAAGGCATTTCTCTGGCTATGAACCACCTGGCAGGATCTCTAACTGTCAGGGCGGCCGATGACAAGCGTATCACAAACAGCTGTTACACCTGGAGGTGGTGCAGGACATCTTCCCGAACCCGGTCCTGATTTGTTCACCACTGCCAAAAATATGCAGTTTCAACACTGTGCGATAAAGTTCCCAAGAAGTCTCTCTCTCTGAGACACATTTTGCCTGGAGTGGAGTTCGGGCTCCTGTATGCTTTTTCTGGCTCGTCTTCTGGAAAAGATCAAGAACAAAAAGGCCCAAGTCATCTTAGTTGCTCCGGATTCGGCCACAAGAGTTTTGTTTCTGGAACTCCGAGGCATGAGCATCTGTTCTCCAATCAAGTTGCCGCTTCGGGAGAATCTTCTGTCACAACAGCAGGGCAGGGTCTAGCACCCAAGCCTGCACAATCTGCACATCCATGTGTGGACTTGAGCGGTGCCAGTTGGTGTTATCTTGGCAGCTAGACGCCATTCCACAATTCTGTGTAGTGAAAGATTGTTGTCTTTTTTACAGTTGCAGGATCAGCCTTTCTTCAAATCACCTGTTGTGATGAAGGTTCTTAAAGGTTTACAACATATGTTCCTGGAGAATTCCTTAGAGACTTGAAATTGGATCTCACTTTTTGATGTTTATGTATTGTAAAGCGCATTGCTACCCAAAGGCTTTCCCACGCTCGTGAGTACCATGCTGAGAGTAGGGCCTCTGGTACATTAACGGGGAAAACAGTCATGTTTTAAGTTTCTTCCTGAAGGAAAAGTTAATTTTCCAGTGCTCTGAGACTGGGTGGAAGATCGTTCCACAAATTTGGTACTACATGTGCAAACGATCTTTCTCCCCATCTCGCCCTTTTTACCCTGGCTGTACTGAGGAAATGAAGATGTGAGGATCTCAGGTGTCTAGTTGGAACATAAGGGGGTATCAACTCTCTGAGCTTTACTGGGCCCGTGTTATTTATGGCCCTATGAGCAATGCAGAGGGATTTAAACGTAATCCTTGCTTCAATTGGGAGCCAGTGCAGCTGTTTGAGGGGTTCTCTTGCGGAAACATAACTAGGAAATTTAGAAGGAGCCTTGCTGCCGCATTTTGCACAGTCTGAAGTCTCTTTATTACGTAATTGGGTGCGCCCACATAAAGTGAGTTGCTATAATCCAGACTGGAAACTATGGGGGATTGAATGATCGTTTTCCTGAGATGCGCTGGGATCAATACCAGTATCTTTCTGAGCATTCGGAGTAAAGAGAAACAGATGCCAGACAGTTTATTTGCTTGGTGGTCCATTGCTAGCATATTGTTCAACCAGATTCCCAAATCTTTTACCACCGGTTTGGGATTGGGGGGGCGCGCATGTCAACAGGCCAGCTGATCAGAGGTGTGTGTACGGCGTGGTTTCCAAGGATCATTAATTCCATCTTATCACCATTCAGTATTTGGCGGCAGCTTGACATTCAGCGGGGTAGTTTATCCAAACAGGGTGCCAAATGTTTATTTCTTGGATTAGGGCCTTCTGTAAGGGAAACAACCAGCTGGGTGTTATCCGCATAGGAGACCGCTGACAGGTTAAAGTACTGCACTAAGTTGGCAAGCAGGCGCATATTTATTGAACAACGTGGGGCTGAGAGACGATCCATGAGGGACACCACAAATAGTTGGAAAGCTGTCAGAGAGGCATGCTTTGTCCATGCATTGGTAGGATCTGTTTTCCAGATACAAGATGAGCCAATCTAATGCTCTGCCCTGAAGTCCCACGTCGCAAAGTCTATCTCTTAGGATCTTGTGATCCACTGTGTCGAATGCCGTGCTTAAATCCTGTAGTAGGATGGTGGCTGAGCCTTTGTTATCCAGCATAGCGTTGAGCTCCTCTGTGACCACCAGATGCTTCCGTGCTATGGTGGGTACGGAAGCCCATCTGGGTTGGCTGAAGAATGTTGTAATTTTTCAGAAAGTTTGCTAATGTCCGATTAACATGTTTCTCTAGTACTTTTCCTGGAAAAGGGAGTAATGAGATGGGTCGTAGATTGGCAAGTATTTCTGGATCTAGCTGAGGTTTTTTTGGTAGTGGCCTAATTACTTCATGCTTCCATTGCTTAGGGACCAAACCCGCCTCAAGTGAGAAATTAAGAGGCTCCGTAAGTGACGGTAATATGACCTCTGCCACTTTGGATAAGGTATGTGGGGGAGCGGGATCTAATGAAAATTTATATTTTAATTTGAGTGTGGGGTCAAATTCTTTTCTCCATTTTCTTTCTAATTTCTTGCAATGTTTTTTATTGCAAAGAGGTCGTTATTGTACCAAGGGGCTTGTTTTGTATGTGTTTCAAGTCTGGAGTTAGTTTTGAGAATGCATGCATCTAGTGACTGGGTGATCCAATTTTCCGATTGCTGATAATCCTCTTCTAGATTACCTACAAATTTAGGAGTTGTATCCTTCAGGATGGTTTCCCAAGTCCTAGGATCTAGCTTTCACCATCTTCTTATGGCCGTCATCTGAATCCTTCCCTTGATCTGTTGGGCAGGTTTGAGAAGTTTAAAGACAATAAGACAATAATTGGATCAGGGGACCGGGATTATTCTAGAAAGAGTAACCAGAGGGTCATTGGAAAAAATGAGGTCCAAAGTATTCCCTTTCTCATGTGTGGGTGTTGATACAAGCTGGATTAGCTGTAGTGCCTCAAGATCTGCTTTCAGAGTTTTGACGAAGGGTTCCTCCTTTATGCCGAAGTGCAGGTTAAAGTCTCCCAAAATAGTCATGTGGGTTTTTTGTAGAACTAGGCTGGCCAGTATGTCTGGGACTGCCTCCAAGAATTTGGAACTAGTACCCAGGGATCTGTAGATAAGGACACCTGAGAACGTATGGGTGGGGGAGAGTGTGATGTGGAACTGAAGGCTTTCACATTCTAGGAGGGAGAGGGAGGAAGTAACACATCTAAAATCAGATTTTAGAATCATGGCAATTACACCCCCAACTTTTCTGACCCAATCTAATCTGTGGATCTGGTATCCCACCGGGAGGGCGAGGTGGATATCAGGATCTGAGCTGTCATTAAGCCACGTTTCTGTGACAAATAAACCATCAAGCAGATCCTCTTCCAGCAGGGTTCTAATGTTAATGGCATGCCTGGACAGTGAGCGCAGATTGATCATTCTCAGATTCCATGTTGCTAGTTGTAGATCCGGAGTAGTGAGATGAGAGTCGAAGCTGCATTGACTGCAGACTTGTTTCATTTGGTCTGAAGTTCATTATTTGACCCCAGCAATGACAAACATTGGGGTTAGTGGTTCGGGTCTCAATGCTAGTAGCTGATTTGTGCCTGAACTGACCTGTGCTGGAAGAAGCAAGGGTCCTGAGAGTCTTTGGCGCGCCCACTATGTGTATCAGCTACACGGCTTGCTCGCAGCTGCCATTAAATGGAAAACTGGAGTTGGCAACTAGAACGCCAACCTCCCGCCTTCACTCTAACTCTATGGTTAGAGCAGGCAAAAAAGCGTTCCTCTATGGTCTGCAGATTCAAATTAAATTTTCTACAGTTCAGTTCTAACAATCCTTTCAAGTGGTGCATTCAAACATATAAAGCATAAAAACAATTTAGGAATAATTAAAAACAAGCGTTTAAAACAAGTTATTGCACATGAAGCGGAGGAAAGAACTGAACACTCACCTCCGCGCTCGGCCAACAGCCGCCATTAAATGGGAAACTGGAGTTGGCAACTAGAACACCAACCACCAGCCTTCGCTCTAACTCTATGGTTAGAGGAGGCAAAACGAGTTACTCTATGGTCAGCAAATTCAAATTTAATTTGATACAGTTCAGATCTAACAATCCTTTCAAGTTGTGCATTCAAACATATAAAGCATAAACACTATTTACAATTTAGGAAAAGTTTAAAACAAGCGTTTAAAACCAGTTATTGCACATGAGGCAGAGGATAGAACAGCACTGTCACCTCATCTCCTTTGGGCAGATGCATAGTTGCCCTCTGTAGGAAAGTAGGATCTGCTTTAATGGTCACCCCCACTTTTTGCTGGGGTTATTCTGTTTTCTGATTAGTCTTACTGGGATCCTGTTAATCAGGACCTCAGTCACTGTGCTGTCTCCCTAAATTTGTCAATGAAAAGTACTTTGGTACCTCCACAATTGGCTACTGGCGTACCCTTGTAAGTCCCTAGTATATGGTACTGAGGTACCCAGGGCATAGGTACACCAGGTGTCTCCCATGGGCTGCAGCATATATTATACCACCCATGAGATACTACTGAAACTGTGACTACAGGCCTGTCATTGCTGCCTGTGTGAGTGGGTGCTTGCCCACGCACCAAAGATATGTTTCCTTATATCTGAGGTCACTACACTTAAAACCTATTAATCCCCCCTATGGCAGGTTCTTCAGTCCTGAGGGCAGGGTGCTTGGTTACAAGTGTGAGGGTGCCCGGAGACCATTGTGTATTTGTGCTTACTTACCTGTTTTCATTTGAAATATTGTGTATATTATGTTGACATCTCTGGGTAGGAGATATACCAATGGATTAGGGAGTGTGTATAATAAATAAACTTATTTTTATAACAACACTGTGTGGTTCTTTTTTCGTTTAACCTATACTATATGATTAGTTCTGGTACAAAAAGCTGCTCAGCACTCCTTCTGGACTGAGCCTGAAGGCTGCTCTCCACAGCTACCAGAGAGTGAGCTTTCTTATGATTGTCTAAGGCCACTAAAATCACCATAAGGGTTATATGTATTAGTGCTAGGTGCTTCACTTAAATAAGTGTGCACCATATATGAAGCCAGCCTCCTACATTGGTGTGCAGCGGTTGGGATGTAAGCCTGCACGGTTCTACCAGCTAATCTAGGTGTGTATTAAATGAAAAACCATCACTAGTGGACACATATAAAATATTTTTGTAGACAAGTAAGTTCTACTGGACGTTTGGATTGGTTGCTAAGGGTCTAGCATAACCCAATCTTAGTAAGTTTAGTTTTTACTAGGGTAGGTATGTCCAACACCACACCACACTTAGTCACCATGTCTTTAGTTGGGGAACCTAGTGACTTACAACTCTCTAGAGACAGTTATCTTTAGTACAAGGGACTAAGGAGCATGTCTGCCTCTAGAAAGTTAAAGACAGGTAGCAACCCTAACACTAAGTAAGTCTTGGAGCTGCTTCTGCAGGATGACCTCCAGAATCCTGATAGGTCAGAAGGGCAGGACAACGTGAGTGGGAATGCTCCAGAAGAAGGGTCAGGATGGTTGGCCCTAGTGACCTTATTTCTGAACATGATAAGGAGGAGTCTGATGACCCCTCACTGGTGAACTCTGATCCCCCAGGGAATATTACTGATAGTACAGAGGGTGTCCCTAGAGGTAGATACCCCTTTATTGCTCCTGGGAGTGTGCAGAAAATTCAGTGGAGGTCTAGATCCTTCTCTGTCAATTTCAATGTCTCTAACAATTCCATAGGGACCTGGATCTCTAACAAGAGAGAGGACTCCTTAGAGAGGGAATACCACCTACTCAAACTTGAGAGATCAAAGCTCAAGAGAGAGACAAATTATCCTCCAGTATGCATAGCCGCCTTTTTCAGTCCTCACGAGCCTATCATCGTGTTTCCTCCGACATGCTGGCACAAGCTCTTTTATCCCATCCCTGCCAGCTGTCAGGCAGTTTAGAGGCTGATCTAGATCTCCTGCAAACATGGTTCGTGGAGAGACTGGACGAGTTAGTCCCTGCGACGACCGTTCTTGAAGTGGCCTGTAGGGCCTCTGCCCCTTGGTTTACTGCTGCTTTGTTTGAAAAGCGGCGACAGTGCAAGAAAGCTGAAAGGGTTTGGTGTCACCATTATGATCTCATTGCTAAGACGGCTTATAGGGAATCCATTAAATCCTACCACAGTGATATCCTGTTGGAAAAGAAAGCCTATTTTGCCAGAAGAATCGAGGCTGCTATCAACACCAGTAAATAATTATTTTTAGTGGTTAAGGAATTCACCTCTCCTACTATGAGCACGCCTATATGCCGTCACTCCGAATCTTGGGTCACCCAATTAGCCGATTTCTTTGCCAATAAAATTAAATCCATTCAGGGCTCCTATTCGCCCGCGGGTGCTGAGGTAGCTTCCTGCTTCACTGTCCTCCCTTCTCCATCCCTGATTACCGTGGGTCCTACCCTCTCAGAGTTCTCTTTTCTCTCCTGTTCAGCCTCGTTGGACCTTCTCACCAAACTAAAATCTGGTTCCCCATTGGATCCCTGTCCGGCCAAATTCTTCGCCAGAACAGCACAAGTGATCAATCCCCTAATGAATCCCGTGCTTAATCTATCTCTCAGCACGGGAGTGGTCCCGCCGGCCTGGAAGCAGGCCCCTATTCTGCCGCTTCTGAAAAAGCCAAATTTGGATCCTCTGGCACATGCCAATTATAGGCCCATCTCTCTCCTTCCAGCTTTTGCCAAGGTTGTGGGGAAGCATGTCCACTCTTCCCTCTCCAATTTCCTTGAGACCAATAACATCTTGCATTGCTCTCAGTCTGGCTTCCGTGCAAACATGAGCACGGAGACAGCGCTGCTAGAAGTAACGGAGGCAATTAAGGAGGTCTGGGATTCGGGGGGAAAGGCGATGTTGGTGATGCTTGATCTCTCGGCGGCCTTCGACACCGTCCCCCACAGCGGTCTCCTCTCAAGACTCGGTGAGATCGGTCTGCGGGGGGCGGTGTTCAGCTGGTTTGAGTCCTTTCTAGCGGACCGCCGTCAAAAACTCTGGGCTCCCCCGTTCTCTGCCGCGGTGCCGCCATTGGAGGTAGGAGTTCCACAGGGCTCAATTTTTAGCCCAACTCTCTTTAACATCTATATGGCCCCCTTGGCGGCACTGGCGGAGTCATACGGTGCCCAGATCGTTTCGTATGCTGATGACACCCAGCTCCTCTTCTCCTGCGAGAAGGGTTCAGACTTCAATGGTGAGAGTATCAGAGGTTGCCTTGGGGCTGTGTTTGAATGGTTCCAGCTCAACAGCATTAAGTGCAACTCGGACAAATCCGAGGTGCTCTTTTTTGGCTGTCCTTCCGACCCTAGGTGGCAGTCTTGGTGGCCTGCGGCCATGTTTCCTCCCTCCGCTGCTTCCGATACGGCCAAGAATCTGGGAGTGAAGATCGACAACTGCCTTACTTTGAAGCCCCAGATTCTCAGCCTAGTTGGTAAATGCTTCGGCCTCCTTAAAATGCTAAGGAAATTTCTTCCTTTGCTTTCTCAGGCCCATAGAAAAATCACCGTGCAGGCACTAATTGGCTCTCGTTTGGACTATGCCAACGTGCTCTATCTCGGACTTCCTGAGTATCTCTTATCACGTCTGCAAATAGTTCAAAATTCGGCCGCGCGAGCCATTTTTGGCTTTCATCGGAGAGCCAGTGCAAAAGACCTTTTGAAAACTCTACACTGGCTTCCAATTCGAAAACGTATTGTTTTTAAGGCGCTCACTTTGGCCTTTAAAGCTCTCCATGACACTGGGGCCAAATATATCAGGAAACGGTTGACTTTCTACCAGCCATCAAGATCGCTTAGGTCAGCCTCGCTGGCCTTGGCTTCTGTCCCTGGTATTAGGCGAACCCGCATGGGAGGCCGCTCTTTTAGACGCTTGGCGCCTCAGTTGTGGAATGCTTTACCGGTCTCTCTGAGAAAGACTGTCAACCTGTTAGCCTTTAGAAAAGATCTTAAGTCCTGGCTTTTTGTTCAGTAGTGTTTGGCATCTATTGCCTGCTCTTGGTCTGCATTGGGTTCGAAGCGCCGGGACAGTCTTCGGAGTAACTGAGCGCTATACAAAACACACTATAACATAACATAACAGTAGTTGGCCCTTAACAAGGAGGCTCTGGAAGTTCAGAGTGCGAGGAAAAATTTGGGATCAGAGTCCCATGGTGGCAGCACTAGTGTCACTAGAGCCAGGGAACCTTCCTTTGATACTAGGAACCTGAGTAAGATAGTCCCTCCTTACCAGGAGGGGAATGCCATTCATAAATGGATCTCTGCTTTAGAGCGGGCCTGTAAACTTCAGAAGGTCCCTCAAGGGAAGTGGTCAGCTATCCTGTGGCTCTCGTTTGCTAACAAAGATAGAGACAAACTCCTCACTGTTAGGGAGGAGGATGCCGACAATTATTCAATCTTGAAGAGTGCCCTCATAGATGGATTTGGTTTAACCACTGAGCAGTACAGGGTTAAGCTCCGGGATACCCATAAGGCACACACCCAAGACTGGATTGATTTTATAGACAATGCTATTAAGGCTCTGGAAGGCTAGCTTCATTGAAGCAAGGTACATGATTATATAGGACTGAATAGTTTGTTGATGAGAGATCGCACCATTACTAATTGTCAAAATCAGCAACTGCACCAGTACCTGGTGGACTCTGATCTGACCTCTCCCCAAGAATTAGGAAAGAAGGCAGACAAATGTGTCCGTACCACGGGCCCAAGAGAAGGATGGGAAGAAAGGTAAAGACAAAAATGAGTCTTCACAAGGTCCCCAAAATCTTCCTCCGGGGTGGGATTCTTCCTCTGGGGTGGGATTCTTCCTCTGGAAAGAAACCATGGTGTTACCTGTGTAAGGAGAAAGGACATATGCCAACGGATGCCAATTGTCCTAAGGTCAACACCAAGGAAGCTACTACCACAGCCTCTTAGGCAAGTAGCCCCCTAGTACCAGCGAAACTGGTAGTACAGCACCCAATAGATTAATAGGGTTAACATTGGGTTCTGAAGTTGGTTCTGGCCTAGTCAAAATACCCACTTAGGCTGTCCTTGTCTGTGATAGTGGCATGGACCTTGCCACTTTACGTGTAAGTTCCACTAACTTGGGCAAGTACAGACACAATGGTCAAAAGCTATGGCTTACAGGGACACAGAGGCCAGTGTCACAATGGTGACAGAGAATCTTGTGTCCCCCAAACAAATCATACTGACCAACGCCAGCAATGTCAGGACTGACCACTCATTTGCAGTTGTGAATTTCAGCCGAGGAGGGGCAACTTGCCCTAAAGAGTTGCCCTAAAGAGTTGTGGTTTCCCCAGACCTACCTGTAGACTGTCTGTTGGGCAATGATTGGAAACTTCGTTGCGGTCTGAATTGAAGTTCAGGACACATGCAGCGATTATGGGAATCTCTGCCAGAGCATTTGCAGTGACTAGGGCTCAGGCCAAACAGTTGGGCACTGAAGGAGCTCTGGATCCTGAAAGAATGGACCAGCTAGCTCCTAAGAGAAGGAGCGGGAAGGGTAAGGAATTTGGGGCCAGATGTAGGAAGCCTATTACCGGTCGGTAATAGACTTTTCTGATGTAGTGGCCCAAATTAAGGATTCGGTAATTTACCGAATCGGTAATTTAAGGAATCGGTAAATTACCGAATTCTTAAATATCGATTTGGTAAATTACCGAATTCCTATTGTAGGGAGCACTTAAATGAGTGCTTATCCCATGTTAGGATTCGTTATTTACCACCAACTACAAGTTGGTGCTAAATAACGAGAGAAAAAAATAGCATTTTCAAGCAAATTACTTCAGTGCCATGTTGCAGACATACATGCCCTTAGGGCATGTATGTGTGCCACATGTGCACCCATACACAAATGAGGGGTGCAACAGGGTGTCAAAGTGACACCCTGCCACCCTTCAATGTTTTCCCTCCAGGCCCATAGGAATGAATGGCAATTACCGAATCGGTAAATACCGATTCGGTAAATACCGAATCTTAACGATTCGAAAATACAGAATCCGTAAAATTCGGTATTTTCGAATCGGTAAATGTCCCTCACCTACATCTGGCCCTATATTCCTCCCAAACTCCCAGTGAGAGTAAGTCTACTAAGG
Source organism: Lissotriton helveticus (assembly GCF_964261635.1). Taxonomy (NCBI): domain Eukaryota; kingdom Metazoa; phylum Chordata; class Amphibia; order Caudata; family Salamandridae; genus Lissotriton; species Lissotriton helveticus. The sequence continues at coordinate 354,096,501 of NC_136061.1, read as the reverse complement.
GAGGTGATCTCAGTCCCTGTGAAGGAACTGTCCCAGAGGAACTTGGATCTGACCAGGCAGAGTTCTTGGGGAAGGGGGCCCTTCCAGGGCAGACTTGAGTTTGGAGCAGAAATCATGCCCCTCTCTTGAACAACTCAGACAGCAAGCTGTTGCTGAGGAGGCAGGAAGTGTCCGTGGGCCCCATAGGATCTGTTGGGAAGATAGGCTTCTGTTTTCTAAGAGTAGAGACCCCAAGCCCGGTGCCACCAGGAGGTTAGTAATGCCTCAGAAGTTCAGGGGATTTCTTCTATCCCTAGCACACGACATTCCACTTGAAGGATTCCTTGGGCAATGCAAGACTTGGGACAGGCTTGTCCCTCATTTTCACTGGTCCCACATGTCTGAAGACACCATGGAGTTTTGTTGCTCCTGTGTCACGTGCCAATCCAGTGGCAAGTCAGGTGGCACTTCAAAGGCCCTCTTAATTCCACTTCCAGTGGTCGGGGTTCCCGTTGAGAGGGTAGGGATGGACATTGTTGGTCCCTTGAACCCTCCTACAGCATCTGGACACAGTTAAATACTAGTGGTGGGGGACCATGCCACTAGGTATCCAGAGGCTATTCCCCTTTGACCACTACAGCTCCTGTAGAGGTTAGAGCCCTTCTGGGAGTCTTTCCCATGGTGGGGTTCCTTAAGGAGGTCTTACATTACTGGCATGTGGAAAGAAAGTGGTGTAAACTACAAGTTTACCACACCCTACAATCCGCATTGCAATAGGCTTGTTGAAAGGTTCAACAAGACCCTCAAGGGTATGATCATGGAGCTCCCAGAAAAGCTCAGGTGAAAATGGGATGTCTTACTACCCTGCCTTCTCTTTGCCCAAAGAGAGGTTCCTCAGAAGAGGGTGGGCTACAGCCCATTTGAACTTCTGTTTGGACATCCAGTTAGGGGTCCATTGTGTCTGGTTAAAGAAGGCTGGGAGCAGCTCCAAACCTCATAAACAGAATATTGTGGACTATGTCCTTGGCCTGCGTTCACTTGTAGCTGAGTATATGAAGGAGGCCAGCAAAAACCTGGAGGCCTGCCAGGAGCTTCAGAAAGCTTGGCATGACCAAAAGGTTGTACTGACAATTTACCGGCCAGGACAAAAAGCGTGGGTGTTGGAGCATGTGGCCCTAGCAGCTCTCCTAGACAAGTGGAGAGGCCCCCACACCATGCTTGATAAACAAGGTGAGGTCACTTACTTGGTTGACCTAGGTGCTCTTAGAAGTCCCCACAGGGTACTTCATGTGAACCGCCTAAAACCTTTTGTTGACAGGGCTAACATGAGCTTGCTCATGGCCACATTTGAGGGACAGGAGGAAGAGAGTGACCCTCTCCCTGATCTCCTCTAAGGACCCTGTTGATGGGTCAGTTGATGGGGTAGTCTTGGTAGGCAGCCTCACTGACCAGGAGCAAGCTAACTGAAGGCAAGTCCTCAATCAGTTCTCACATTTGTGTTTTCTGACCACTAGTCAAACCACCTGGTATCAGTCTGCCTGTGAAGAATAAAATCTACAGACAGCCTAACCAAGTCAAATAATGCATCAGGACTGAGGTCCAAAAGATACTGGAATTGGGGGTCATTGTGCCTTTGAATAGCCCCAAAACCTCACACCCAAGATGGTAAGAGAGAGATGAGGTTTTGCGTAGACTACAGAGGCCTCACTGCAGTCACCAAAAGTGATGCCCATCCAATTCCTAGTACAGAAGAGCTAACTGATACTCTGGTCTCAGACAAGTATTTTAGTCCATTTGACCTGACAGTTGGATATTGGCAAATCAGACTCTCTGAGAATACCAAGCCTAAAACAGCATTTCCAACCCCTAGTGGGCATTATCAATTTTTGTAATGCCTTTTGGCTTGAAGAATGCACCTGCCACATTTCAGAGGCTGGTGAACAAAGTTCTCACAGGTCTGGAAGCCTATAATACAGTATATCTAGATGATATTGCTGTTTTTAGTTCAACCTGGGAAGATCACCTAGTCCACCTCAGACATTTTCTGGAGGCACTGCAAAAGGCAGGACTCACTATCAAGGCCACAAAGTGCCCGATACGGCAGAGCAAGGTTGTTTACTTTGGTCACCTGGTAGGTGGAAGCAAAGTTCAACCATTAGAGAGCAACATCCAGACTATAATGGACTGGGTTGCTCCCACTTCCCAGACTCAGGATAGAGCTTTCTTGGGCCTGACGGGGTACTACAGGAGGTTTTTTAATGAATTTTGGTCCACAGTGGCTCACCTTAATGATCTCACCTCCAAAAGGTTTCAAATTCAGTGGACAGTTAGCTGTTAGAAGGCATTTGATGATCTGAAGCAGGCCGTGTGTTTTGTTCCCATTCTGCAAAGTCCTGATTACTCCAAAACCTTTACTATCCAGACAGATGCTTCTGAGATGGGGGTAGGAACTGTTCTATCGCAGCTTAATGCAGAGGGCCAGTCCCAACCAGTAGCTTTTTTAAGCAGAAGGTTAACCCCAGGGAAAAACGTTGGTCAGCTATTGAGAGGGAGGCCTTTGCTGTGGTCTGGGTCGTAAATAAGTTGAGGCTGTACATGTTTGGTACCCACTTCATTGTTCAGACAAACTTTTCTGTGGAATATAGACATGGGAGTAACCATGCCAATGCACATGGACTCTCCAGATATTTCCACTTAGAAAATGAAGACTCAACTGGGCAATGTTAGTTTAACCTCCTTTCGTTTGGGGGGGTGGAAAAGTAGGATCTGCTTTCATGCTTACCCCTACTTTTTGCTGGTGTTACGCTGTTTTTTGACTAGTTTGACTGGGATCCTGCTAATCAGGAGAACACCAGTCAGTGTGGTTTCTCCCAAAAATTTTCAATGGTAAGTACTTTGGTACCACCACAATTGTCTACTGGTGGAGCCTTCTAAGTCCCTAGTATAAGGTCCTAAGGTAACCAGGGCATGGGTACAACAGGGGTTTCCCATGGGCTGAAACATGTATTGTGCCACCCATGAGAGCCTACTCAACCTGTGTGAGTGGGTGCTTTTACCCCTCAGCACAAATATGTTTCCTATTATCTGAGGTCACCACACTCACACACCTATAAGTCACCCCTATGGCAGCCTCTTCATTCCTGAGGCCAGGCTATGTGGTTACAGGTGTGAGGTTGCCCCTGCATGAGCAGGGCACCTCTAGAAACCCGGGAGTCGATTCCCCTGGCTTTGTAAGTGTGGTCATCCATTTAATGCACATAGTGGACATCAAGTCAATTACGAGATGTCCAACTGTATACTGGCTGCACCAAACCAATATCAAACATGTGAGAATCCTACCCCAACAACGATTCCAGTGTTGGATGTAGGATCCTAGGCACTGGGGCAGTGGCGGCTTCTTCGCTAAGATGGAGGAGCGTCACCCCACTGCTTGAACTGCAAGCTCAATACAAAAAATAAAATTATAATAATAAAGTTTATGATCATTTTGTTTTCTGTATTAAGCTTGCAGCTGAAGCCAAGGGGGCAGGTCTTGGCTCCCCACGTCACAGGTGATGGAGTGTTGGCGGCACCTAAAGTGCGCATGATGATTTGGCTGGCAGTCTTGAGCCGGCTAAAGCGTCATGCGCACTCTACATGTTCTCCACGCAGGTTGTATTACAGCCTGAGTGGAGAACATCCAGAGCCTGCCAGTCCCTGTCTGAGCGCCGAACCACGGCGTTCAGACCAATCACAACTCTGCTGTAAGGCAGCGTTGTGATTGGTCTGGGAATTTGGGGAGGGTGTTTGCTTGGTGTATAGGTAGGTGCTTTTTTAATTTATTATTATTTCCCACCCCCTCCTATTGTCACACCCTCCCTGTACCACCCTTGTTCGGTAGTAGCCGCTACTGACTGCAGGGCCTCCCCCTATGATACTGGTACCAGTCTTTCAGGGGCTAACAGCAAGCTAGTGCTGCTGCAGACCACAGACACGTTTCTGCCCTCCGGCTGCTGAGCTGAGCTAAAGCAGGGGGAGGTGGAACAATAGGTTTCCTGCCACAGAGAGGTGTGACCACCTCCCAAACAGGACTTAGCATATTGGGCTGGGATGGGGGCACTTGGCAGTGCCACCAGACTGCTTTGAAGGACACATTTGATGCCCTCCTTGCATACTCCAGTTTGAGCCAGTTTAGGGAATCCTTGGCACCTGCTTTGGCGAGAAGCTGGACAAAGGACATGGGAGTATCCTCTCCTCTGTCCGGCCCCTCTTCTGGGAGGGTTTCTTGAATCGTCCCAACCCTTTCCCTAGGGTACTTATGGGATTACCTGTGAATGGCTCTTCAGATTTGTTGTGGGACAAGATTCAAAGTCAAAACCACTTCAACTTCGACCGTCTGGGCAGTTTGGACTTCCCTGGACTTTGCCTTGAACCAAGACTGCGCCAAGGAAGACTCCTGCTGCTCCTGGTCTCGCTGTTCTGTGCTTCGTCCAGGTTCTTCTCCAGGGCTGTGGGCCTCAAGGAACCCCCTTGGAATGAAGGAGTCACTTCATCTGCATCGGCAGGCACCACAATGAAAATTATCGTTCTGCTGCTTCTGACGCCCCACAGACTCTGAAAGGCTCAGCAACACAGGTGATGGTTCTGCAACTCTCTTGAGGCCTTACCTGTCCTCTAAGGACGTTTGAGACCAGTATCCCTTGTCAGAACCCCTGGAACAGAACCCCTGTACACTGCGTTAATTTGCTTTTGCTAAGACTTGTTGGCTCTGTCCTCCAGAGATCTCCAGGCTACCAGAAGCTCCAGCCTCCAGCATCTCTTCCTGCCAAGATCTTCATCCTCACTGCAGCCTCTGCACTGTGGGCCTGCATCTTTGGTGAGCTGCTCGAGGTCCTCTTGCAACTCCTGTGCCTTTGTCTTGTGGGTCCTCTTAAGGGACTTCTTTGGCTTCACTGGGCTGCCCTGCTTGCTTGGGGTCTGCTCTGACTCTCCTGCAATAGGTGAGTCTCTTAGACCTTTCTGGTCCCAACGCTGCACCTTTCTCGTTTGCCACATCTGTTTCTGCTGCCAAGGCTTGTTGGTGCTTCCACCAGACACCGACCCCCCTGATTCTTGACTTCCAACACTGGACAGCTCTTAAACAGCCCCTGGTCTTCCACAGCATTGCCTGGTCCTCACAGCTGCAGCGACAAGGTTACTGTCATCACTCCTGCATCTCAGTCATCGGTGGTCATTGGTCCTTCGGATCACTTCCAAGTGCCCTAGACGCTGCTCCCTAATCTTCAAGGTTCTTCTCTTCAAGAATCCATCCTTGCATTCCACCGGACTCTTTCTCCTTCTTTGCCAGCGTTTCTTTTTTGAAGTCCTCCATCGTGGTCTACAGCGGTTTCAGACTACACTTCGCACCTATGCACCTGGATTCCCTGGTGTAGTTATCCTGGTTCCTAGGGTTTCCACAGGTTTCTTCAGGATCCACTGGGAAGGGTCCTTCTTAAAACTGCAACTGCAACTTTCCCATTGACTTAGTAATAATAATAAAAAATCTTTATTTGGATAAAAGAAAAATATCCTTAAAAGCATTTGACAGTAGATCAGCAGGTCGGCACATTGTAATAAGAAATTCCAGAACATATTTTACAGCAGTTGATCAATAAGAATCGTCCGAAGCCTGTTGATCAGTTTCTGTTGTACATTAAAAGTGAAACAATTTTAAGATAGCCAACAATAACACTTAGTACTAGGGCAAAGGGATTTGATGTGCTTTACTTTCTTGCTGGGAACCCGAGCATCTGGGCATTTTGGACGCTTCTTTCAACTGAGTCTCTGCCTGCCTGCCTTGCGGATCACCTGCCGCCGCTGCTCGACCTGACGCGGCCGCTGTGTGGGGACTGCATTCCCCAGGATCACCAGCGGCAGGAGCCGCCCACGCCAGCAGCAGCGCCCGGAGGCGCTTTAAAATCCGCGCCATACCGGTGGAGCTGGTGCTTTACTTTCTTGCTGGGAACCCGAGCATCTGGGCATTTTGGACGCTTCTTTCAACTGAGTCTCTGCCTGCCTGCCTTGCGGATCACCCGTCGCTGCTGCTCAACCTGACGCGGCCGCTGTGTGGGGACTGCATTCCCCAGGATCACCAGCGGCAGGAGCCGCCCACGCCAGCAGCAGCGCCCGGAGGCGCTTTAAAATCCGCGCCATACCCGCATCGTGGGACGCGAGCGGGACGCCCGGACGAAGCCCGGACAAAGGGCGGACAGTCTTAGACAGTCCGAGACTGTCCGCGATTGGACTGGCCCCGGACCCCTGCCTGTCCTATACCTCACGACAACCGGTGCTCTAACTCTGTGAGCTTCATTTTTCGTTCATCATTGTGACCTCTGTATGTTATTTTCCATTTGGCATAGTTACTTTTCCCACTTGGTTCATTTCCTTTAACCTCTAACCTCATCTACTGTCTCGTGAGCACGCTGATTTTGTGTAGCTAGATAAGGGGGAGTTATTATGTCGAAGCACAAAACCCCTTCAGTGGCAAACACTCTGGACAACTATTTAGTTCAGGTCGTTAACAACATTAATAGTAAGCGCAGAATGTCATTGGGGTTAAGTGCTTCTCCTCCTAATAGCGCGCAGAGCCTTTCACACGAACCCCCTAATTCTGCACCTTCAACTATGGATATTAGCCCTGCTGCATTGGACATAGCCCCTCATGCTACTGATACCATGGTTGAAAATATATCCCCTGTTGTACATCTAGAGATTGATTCTGAGGATGACACAGAAATAATAGCAGACAAATCCCCATCCCCAGTGGCTGTGCCTGCGCATAGAGTAATGAGAGCATGTAGAGTTAGCCAGTCTAAGCGGGGTGGTCTACGATCGAGCAGAAAAAAGATAGCTTCTCCCCCCAAAAGAAAAGCCATTGAGGAAGGGAATGGGGCTCAAGGGGGAAATATGATGTGGGATGACAAGCTCATTAATAAATTAGTTGGTATGATTGATTCCAAGATTAGGTCCGTCACCAAACCACTGATAGCCAAAATAGATAGGTTAACTGATGAGGTCAATAGATTGGGGGGGCTCCAAACCAAAACAGTGGAGGAGGTGGGTAACATCTCAAAACTAATTGCAAATAGAGCTCCCCCAGTAGTAGCCCCCCGGGGAAGTATGGTGGATGGTGAGATGTCAACTATGCCGCCACCCACTCCCCACCAAGCAAATATTAACGATCAATTGCCTGTTATAGAAAATCCTGTAGCCAGACCTATGGTACCATGCTTAGAGAAGGGCCCAGTAGAATTGGTTGTAGAAGCCTCTCCCCTTGTTCTCGTTCTGGCTAATGTACCACTTTTGAAAGATGGCCAAATAGAAACTGCACCTTCGTTGTTGAGCAAAGCACTACATTGGCTGACCAGTAATATGCTGATAACTGCTAGGGGCAAACAACAACTTGCTGGGGAGATAATAATGGCAAGAAGAGTGGGCTGGATAGGGACGGGCCCGAAAAAATTTGGAGGTGACTGTGTTGTTTTGACTCTATCTAACCCAGAGGTACTCCCAGAAGTATTGCTAAATATACTCCCTCCCCAACGTAAGAGTGCTGATATAATTCCGCTTACGCTTGACTTCTTCTATAGCAAGGGGGGTACAAGAGTGAAGTCTAGTGTACTAAGGACTAATTGGAATTTGGTATCGAATAATAGGAGCAGGGGCACCCAAGTGAGCGAATGGGGGGTCAACGTGGAAAACAGATTTGCTGCTTTGTCCAATTTAAACGAATGCGATTGACTGGGAGGAGATGTTAATACTATGCTCATAGGACCATGGGAGCTTGACAGGAGCCTTGTACCCCCATCAAGGGTATCTGTATTTCCCAATAGTACCCATGTTAACATAGAAAAGTGGGGGGGGGGTTCCAAATATCCCAGGGCCCTCACCAGTGCTCAGTAGCCTTGTGCGGTTGGACCTTGGTAAGCACCCTGCGATTTGTACTGGACCTGGCGCAGTTCTCCCATCCTTGGTGACAGTAAGCCCCACGGTTGCTAATCTAGGCTCTGACTCTGGAGGTGTGATTGTAAACCAAGATTCTTTAATATTTCAAGACCTGCCATGCCCCTCCGTAGTGGGGGCTAGGTTGTTTATCCTCTCATGGAACCTAGCGGGAATTTCCAATAAGATAGTGTCTCCAGAATGGTGCAAATTTATCGATCAATATGACATTATTTTATTCCAAGAAACCTGGTCACTGATCCCAGTGCATCGAGTTGGGTTCCTTAGCTTTCATGAGTTGGCTATAAAAAACACCAAAGGGCGCTCATCTGGTGGCCTAATAATTTGGGTTCGTCAGTCATTACATTGTAAAATCAGGCATAGGAATTCCCGATCAACTGACATCTTGTCTGTAAACATTACTTGGCCCAATGGACAGGAAATGGTCCTTTTTAACATCTATGCTAGGGGGATTGCGGGAGGTCAAACCTCGGAAGTAATTGCTACCCTAGATCGCGAACATGAGATGCTTACAACTTCGACATCAATAATGGTAGAAGGTGATGTTAATACAACATTCGAACCGTTGGGGCAGGAGGACCAATTTTTGGCAACAGAAGAGGACAGTAAGTGGGGCGTGCCTCAACTGGAACTTCCAGGGGTTCGAAGATGGACAGCAGCGGCCATTCAACTTAAAAGCTTATGTCTGGCGAGAGGCCTAAGAGCAGCGAATGGTCGCACGCCCTCCGATCGTCAGGGAGCTAATACTTTCGATAATGGGAGGTCTTCGAGCAGAATTGATTATTTCCTTGTGGATATCAGGGAATGGTGCAGTCTAATTGATATGAGGATAAGCAACAGGTTGGAAAGCGATTATAATCCACTCTGCATAGAATTTTCTGTCAGTAAGGGCTTAAGAGCAACAAGACTGGAGGGTAGAATGGTACCCCTGGATATTGTAACCTCGAACAATCTGAGGCATATAAAATGGGAGAGAGTGATTGAGAATCTTGAGAGCTTGGAGACCCTTAAAAAGGTGGCTGCTGAGGAAGTGGCGAATATTAACCTACTTAGTAACAATCGCCACTTTCCGATACTTATGCTAGAGGCTCACACAAATTTTTTTATCAAACTCCAAGGGTACTTTATGAAGCCTACAGAACCTGCAAACGCAAATAAAAATCCTCCCGTAATGGGGTGGTATAATCAGGCCTGTAGATTAGCGCGCAGAAATCTTGGTATCCAACTTAGATCAAGGAATATCCATTCAGTGAAAGAGGCAAGAGAGGAGTATAGGAAGGCCCTGAAAGCAGCCATGAGGCAATGGGATGAGGATTATTGGCGGGTTCTAAAGTCTGCTTGTATGGCAAAGGACCAAAAACGTTTCTGGGCCCTTGTCAAGTGGGATAGAGGAGGGAGAGCTGATACCCCTAAAAACAACGTAGCAACAGACAAATGTATCGATTTTTTTGTAAACCCCAATATGCTCGTGATCTGTCTGAAGGTGACAATATTATACCCCCAATAGTATTTTACCTCCATCAGCCATTTACGGCAAAGGAGGTTAACACAGCTCTGGATTGCGTGACCGCTGGTAGGGCTCCAGGTATGACTGGTAGGGCTCCAGCTGACATATTTTTGAGTGATCGGGCAGTTTGGGGTCAGTATCTTGAATGGTTAGCAAATTCAGTGGCCATGGGGGCACCCATTCCTAACTCGTGGCTGGGTGCGGAAATAATTCTGGTGTATAAAAAGGGGGACAAAGCACTACAAGGTAACTACAGACCTATCAGTCTTATTGATTCTGTACAAAAAGTGATAGGTCGGTTAGTCCAAAACAAATTGCAATCCTGGGTAGAAGAAAATGAAATTTTGTCGCCTTACCAAGCTGGCTTTCGCCCTTGCACGAGCTCAATTGATCAAGCGTTCTTTTTTTATTGCCCTTTATTGGAGGAATGTGACTCTATCTAAGGGGACCCTTTATGCTGTTTTTGTTGACTTAAAGTCAGCTTTTGACTTAGTCCCCCGGAACAAACTTTGGAGGGTTCTTGCTGATGCTGGGATGAGCCCTGAACTGTTAACGCTGATCGTCCGCTTGCATGAGAATAATTACGCCAGGATTAGGTGGGGGGCTCAGGGTGAGGTGACCGACCCATTCCCTGTCGAGCGAGGTGTTCGGCAGGGGTGTGTCTTGGCACCCACACTGTTTTCTATTTACATCAATGGCATAGTAAGACCATCTGAGCCAGACCCCCACCGATGCTCCTGTCTTGGCAGGTGCACGTGTTCCAGTTCTCATGTTTGCGGACGACACGTTGATAGTTTCCCGAAATCCAAGTGGGCTGCAGAAGGCAGTCAACGCATTTGGCGAGTCCTGCCGGATGCGTGGCCTTGAATTAAACGCATCTAAAACTAAGTTTATGTGTCTCAACCAGCGAAAAACCTTCAAAGGGAAAATTAATTTTAATTGGGCTCCTCTAGAAGAAGTAGAGGCTTTCACATACCTCGGAATTTTACTCCAGTGCAATATGGGATGGAAAAACCATATTGATATGGCAGTTTTGAAACTCCATCAAAATGCAGGCGCAATATTAAATAAACATAAAGCTTCAATGACAAAATTAATTAGCCCTGCCCAGGAAATTTATAATATGAAAGCAGTGAGTACCTCTTTGTACGGGTCGGAACTTTGGGGATTCTCAAATCTAAAGCAATTGGCACTGGCAGAGAAGAGGTTCCTGCGCAGTTTAATCGGGGTTCCCCAAAGTACCCCATCCATTCCAATAGCCTATGATCTGGGGAAAAAGAAAATAGAGGATTTGGCACGGCTTCGTCCGTTGTTATGTTGGAGGAGGATAATGACGACCCCTGAACTGTCCCATTATGCCACTGCCCTACGAGATGTTGTTGAGGCAGACCGTTTTCATTGTATTCCCTGGCTGAAGGAATTAAGGGGTTTGTTAGTCAAAATGGATTTAGGACATTTATGGAACAGCCCCAATGATACAGGGTTCCCTTCTAAGGCATCCTTAAAAAAAATATACTGTCTGAACGATTTCTTGATACCAAGCCCTTACCTTTTTACGAGCCGTTTTGGGACATTATTGAACAGCCGTTTGATAGGAAATTGTATTTCCAATTTAGAATTGGTACTCTTCCTATAAATATATTTACTATCAAATGGTCCCCAACTAAAGGTGACAAATGCAATCATTGCAAAACCATGCTCGAGAACATCTCACATTTTATGTTTGTATGCCCCTTGTATGCAAATCCTCGCCGTAGGTGGCTAAGACCTGCTTGTTTAGATTTGGGCACACGTAGTGGTATGGTGGCGCTAAGAATTCTTGAAACAGACTGCACACCTTGTATTGCTATTGCGGTTGCAAAATTTTTGGGCTGGGCTTGGACTTTACGTGCCCGTGACATCCAGCGACTCGTTGATGCATAATGAATTAGTGTCATTGAATTTTGTATGATCAAATTCTATCCAATGTTAAATTGACCAGTTTTAATTGTTTTTTATGAATTGTTTTAAATCGAATAAGACAGCTTAGTTTTAATATGATTTTAATAAGGATTTTTAATTAAAGTGTAGTATTTATTTATTGTAGGTTGTAATGTGATGCAATGCTTTTATGACATGCTGTCGAATAAAGCTTGAAAATTGAATTGATTTGATGTGTTGACATTTGGCGGCTTACAATTCATAAAAACCAAACAAATTTAAGAGAGTCAACTACTTGTGCAAAAACTCAGTCCAAATAGATAGGTCGCTAGTCAGTAACACAGATATGATGAAAAGCGACTAGTTGTAAACAATTTTTGTTTTTTTGTTTTTATAAAACTTGAGGCTAAAGTGCAGCTTAAATTAGACAGCTAGACAGGGGAGAGCAGGGATTACTGGTCCTACCACCTTGACCATAAAGGTGCGGTATGCATGCCGAATGTAGATTGTAAAGGCAATGTTTAGAGCTATATTTTCGGGGCACAAGGAGGTGATGATTGCCTGTCTACAGGTCCGAACGCCCATACTGTTCCACTCTGCTTTGAGATTGCGTCTACGTTGGGACATGAGGGCGGGACATAAGCAAACCACGTGCTCTAGTGTTTCGGTTGCCTTGCTGCACACTCTGCATGTTACATCTTCCGTGGTGCGCAGCCGTGTAGGCAAATCTATTCAGATTCGCCAAACCCCCAATCTAATGGCCAGAAAACTGCGTTTTAAATGCAGTGAGTAGGTGCAGGAGAGATAGTTAGCGGGGGATATGCGCCCATAGGAGTTCATGACTGGCCATGCGTGACTGCGTTTACAGAGGTGCGCTTTGTCAATAATGAGTGAGCACATTCTGACACTTTTTTTGATACAGGTTTTAAATGCGGTCGTGCTAGGGTTGAGGGCTCATAGATCGCCCGCCGACATTTCACGAATAGAATCTGTGAAAAGGCGGCCGTACGAGCCCCCTGGGTTTTGCTGGCTAATCTCGGACCAAACTAAGGACTCTAAAGTACCTGTATCTGCTTTTCTGAGTTTGTGACAGAGATTTAGATATGTGCCAGTGTTGGAGGCCTCGTAATTTAATAAGCCCAGTTCTAGCCTGCCTGATCTGGGCAGCAGAGGCAGATTGGGGCAAGTGGAGGACTTTTTTTTACAGATCTTGGTCACAAGTTGGTTTAAGGTTGTGTTTAGTTTGCCCCTAAATATCTCGATGCCGTACGCTAAGGTAGGCTCACTTTTTGCTCTCAGGATTTCCAGTAGGAATGAGAGTGTTGGGCCGGACAGTTCTTTAGCAAGCCTAGATAAAGTAACTTGTAGGGTCGTGGCTTTTACCGCGACCTTGTCGCGCTGTTTGGAAAAGTTACCCCTAGAGTCAAAATTAACCCCCAGGTATTTATATGTGCGTCGTGTTGTTAAGCACACCACCGCCGTTACGTTTTCTCCCGAAGGTCACGACTTGGGTTTTCTTTAAGTTTACCTCGAGTTGGTTCTTAATTGTGTAACTGTATAGCTTGTCCAAGAGCCTTTGGAGCCCAACCCGTGTAAGGCTGAAGAGAACCAGGTCGTCGGCGTAGAGAAGATTGCTTATTGCAGAGCCTCCGACCTTAGGGGGGTGACTGTTTATTTCGTCGAGTGTGACCGACAAATCTGCTATGAACAGATTGAAGAGCAGTGGGGCCAGCACGCATCCCTGTTTGACACCTCTGGTTGTCATAATTTTCCATGAAAGATGCGTGCCAGACCCCAACTTCACCTGGACCCAAGTGTGTGAGTACAGCTGGATTATCACGTCCAAAAGCTTTTCAGGAATCCCCCATTTTTTTAGTTTTCCCCATAGCGCTGCCCTTGGTACCCGATCAAACGCGGATTGAAGTCAACAAAACAGCAGTACACAGACCTGGATGAAGAAAGCGTTTTGTCAATAATTATGGACAATGTAAATAGATTGGTCATGGTCCCTGAATTGGCAGTAAAGCCTGTTTGGTTCATTGGTATCAGTTCGCGCAGCTCCGCCCATGTTCTCAGATCCTTCAGTAGAATCCCTGCATAATGCTTGGCCTCGATGTCTAGGAGGGCAATTAATCTATAGTTGCTTGGGGTGGCGCGGGAGCCTGGTTTATGAATTGGGTGGATTATTGCCCCACGCCAGGAGTCCGGAACAGTTGAAGTTCTCAGAGCAAAGTTGAACAAGTTGGTTAGGTGCCCCGACCAAAGAGCTATGTTGGATTTAAACAGACTCTGGGGTAAGCCATTCGGGCCCGGGGCCCCGTCGCATCTTCCTTTTGACACAGCCTTGGTGACCATTTCTTGAGTGATCTGGAAATCTTCGCTGCGAGAGTCTGTACTGTTTTGTGTTCTTGCGCATGCAGGTGCTTGGGGGAGCTTCTGCCTCCGTTAGGGAGTGGCTTCCTGTTGGCTCTATGCTCTCTGGGGACCTAAAGTGTTCGGTCAGAAAGGTGGCCCAGTCTGATTCCTGTATATTTGCCGGCCCGACATTTGATGGCCCCGAATTAGAACGGTTGATAAAGGCCCAGAATTTTCTCGTATTCCGTTTTTTGCTTTCCCAAAGAAGTTTGGCCCAGAATTGATTTTGATGCAGTCGTTTGTCTTTTTGTGCGGCCATTCTGAATGATTTTTGCGCTGATTTGTAGACGTGCCTGAGATCCTTATTTCCTGAATTTTTAGTGAGTGCCCGCAAGGCATTGTTCCTGGCTTTCTTCAGCGCCCTTGAATGGGTTGAGAGTGAAAACTGCCGGGTGGAGCTTGCATTGTGCTGATGTTGTTTGGCGGGAAAAAGTGTGACCAATTGTGAGCAGAGTGTCGTCCATACAGCAATCGGGGAGGCCGTCGGATCTGTATCGCCATTGATTAGAGCCAGGCTTGCCTTCGTGATGTTGGGGTTTATGTCGTCGCTCCATCGTAGGCGCTTCAGGTTCTCAGTGTAGATCCCAGTGCAGGTGGTTGGTGCAGATATATGATACTCAGGCTTTATGTTGAGGGTGATAACCTGTGGACGGTGATCACTTTCCCGTCACGGTTGGATGCTAAAGCTGGCCAGATGATGGAACAAGGCTGAATTACAGATGGTATAGTCCAGATAAGATTGCTTATGCCCATTTGTCCAGGTCCATTTTGGGGGGGTGTCATCCGACGATCTTCCTTTCATTACCAGGTATCCGGCGCTATAGAATTGCAGCACGCAGAGTTGACTTGCATTGAGTATGCGGCTGTGTTTCCACTCTGCACACAGCCTCCATGGTCTTCCTGGGTACTTACCTCGGGTGGTTCCTCGTGTCCCCGGCTCATTTGAGTCTTCTGGTCCAAGTCCTGACTTCGGTTGCAGTTCGCATTCCACTTCTTTGGTATATGGTGTGGTCTCCCCCTGGAGACCACTATGTATTTCTGCTTACTTACCTCTTTACATTTACAGTATTGTGTGTATTGTATTAATATTTCCGGGCAGGAGATATACCAATGTGTTAGTGTGTATAATAAATATACTTATTTTTAAAACTACACTGTGTGGTCCTTTATCGTTTAACACCAACACTATATCATTAGTTCTGGTAAAACAAGCTGCTTAACACTTCTTCTGGACTAAGCCTGAAGGCTGCTATCCACAGCTACCACTTAAAGAGCTTCCTATGGTTGTCTGCAACCACTAAAATCACCATAAGGGTTGTCTGGATTAGTGGAAGGTGCTTCACTTAAATAAGTGTGCACCATATATTAAGCTAGCCACCTACATCCACCATCCTTTTGACCCTGAAAATAGTCTTTTTGGTGGCGTTAATGTCAGTTTGTCACATGAGAGGCACTTTCTGTCAGGCTCCCTTCTACATCCTTTTTCCCCCAGACACAGTGATGCTGAGGACTCGAGCAGCATTCCTACCAAAAGTAGTGGCAACTTTCCAGCCTTCTTTGCCCTGCCTCATCCCTCAAAAGAGTATAGATCCCAAGCGAGTGCTCAGTTTCTGCATTAATTGTACCAGAGAATATCAGGTGGACGGTTTGCTCTTTGTGGGCGTCTCGGTAGAAAAGAACGGCAAGGCAGTGCAGGAAAGAAATATCTGTAGGTGGATAGTCCTCTGCATTAAAATCTGCTATGCAGTAGCTAAAAAGCAGCCATCTGAAGGATTAACATCCCATTCCATTTGGGCAAAAGTTGCTACTACAGCACTGGCATGTGGAGTACCTCTCTGGAATATTATTCAGACTGCTACATGGGCATCAGTGCTCATGTTCACAAAGCACTATTGTCTGAGTGGACATTTCACCCTTTTGGTCCTGCAAGACTCTTTGATCTGAGCCTTACTACAGACCCACCAGCAGGGGAGGTATTGCTTTGGTATCTATTCACGAGGTGAGGTATCTGCGGTTAGAAGTATCCGTCAGATGAACATGCTTTTCACATTTGGTAAAGCGTTTTCTGTTGGATACGCTAGCTAACCCCAGATTCCTCACCAAACCCATTGCCACCCCAAACTCCTGCCACCCCGACCTCCTAGTTTTGTGGAATGGATAGTTTCCCATCAAAAAGGTCACAAACGACATCTATGCACAGCCACACAACGCCACTTCTGGCACTCAGGAGCACTGCTTTCCAGTGTCCATATCCAGTTTGGCACCTGGTGACTATTCACAAGATGAGGAATTTGCAGTCCGTGTTACCACCAGAAAAAGCATTACCAAAGGTAACTTGCTCATCTCGTTTTAAGGCTGCAGCAAGTGAATATATGCCCAAAACATCCTTTGATCTATCAATAATCTGTTAGTTTTGTTGTGGTAAGTGTCAATTGGTTGTTGTCTTCTATTGCCTCAGAGACCAAACCTGATGGTTACTATAAACCCTGTTGCACCTTGACTGATTGAAGACTTTAATAGCTCTCCAACTCTTTTTGATCTAATAGCTGCAGCTGCTCAGTCAAACAGAGCTTGGAGGGCCAGACACAAAAGTACATGATACTTTTTTGCCAGGAGAAAAGCTTGGATTTGTATAGTTTTACCAAGTATTGCATTTATAACTTCCCTGACACTCAACTAACATTGTAAGGCCCTATTTTCTGGATGCGTAAATTTCTTTCACTTATCCCAATATATTTATGAAGCAGGGACATATACGTTTTCTCTCAGATGCTATTTGTGAGTTGCAACAATAATTCTTAATGTATTATTAATTGAAGGATTGCCTTACATGCTGTTAGACATTTTGTAGAGGGTGGAGTCGAGGATGACTCCTAGGTTGCGTGCGTGGTCGGTGGGTGTTGGGGCGGTTCCTAGTGCAGTCGGCCACCAGGAGTCGTCCCAGGCGGAAGGGGTGGATCCGATGATGAGGACCTCCGTCTTGTCAGAGTTCAGCTTCAGTCAGCTGTTCCTCATTCATTCAGCGATGGCCTTTATTCCTTCGTGAAGGTTAGTTTTGGCGGTGTGGGGGTCCTTGGTGAGGGAAAGGATCAGCTGGGTGTCATCGTCATAGGAGATGATTTTGAGGTCATGCCGACGGGCGACGTGGGCAAGCGTTGCCATGTAGATGTTAAACAGAGTTGGGCTGAGGGAAGAGCCCCGGGGTACGCTGCAGATGATCTCGGTGGCTTTGGAGTGGAAGGGGGAAAGGTGGACTCTCTGTGTTCTACCGGAGAGGAAGGAGGTGGTCCAGTCCAGGACCGTATCTTGGATCCAGGCGTTGTGGAGGCCTGTTCGTAGTGTGTGGTGGCAGACCGAGTCGAAGGCGGCTGACAGGTCCAGGAGGATGAGGGCCGCTGTTTCTCCGTTGTCCTGCAGGGACTTGATGTCATCGGTGGCGGTGATGAGGGCAGTTTCGGTGCTGTGGTTGCTGCCGAACCCGGATTGGGAAGAGCCCATGATGTTGTTCTCCTCGAGGTAGCGTGTCAGTTGTTCTGCCAGGAACGGGAGCCAGGGAGATGAGCCGGAAGTTCTTGAGGTCCTTGGGGTCCACCTTGGGTTTCATGGGTAAGGCATTGATCTCGGCGTGCTTCCAGCTCTCCGGGAAGGTTGCTGTCTTGAAGGAGGTGTTGATGACTTTCTGCAGATGGGGTGCGATGGCTGTGCTGGCTTTGTTGAAGATGTGGTGTGGGCATGGGTCTGACGGAGAGCCGTAGTGGATGGTGTTCATGATCTTGATGGTGTCGTCGTTATTGATGTTGGTCCAGGAAAGCATGCGGTTGGTGCGGATGGTGGTTGTGGGGGCGGAGGTCTCAGTGGTTGTCGGGGCGGTCGTGGCGTTGAAGCTGTCGTGGATGTCTGCGATCTTGCCGTGGAAGAACGTGGCCAGCGAGTCGCACAGGTCTTGCGAGGGTGGGACGTTGTTGGTGTTGGACCTGGGGTTGGAGAGTTCCTTCACGATGTTGAAGAGATCTTTGCTGTTGTGCGCCTTTTTGTCTATGCAGTCTTTGAAGGAGGCCCTTTTGGCAGATCTGATGAGGTGATGGTGTAAGCGGGTGGCATGCTTGTGGGCAGAGTGGCTGTCCGGTGTTCGTTCACGGAGCCAGATCTTCTCCAGCTTTCGGCACATTCGCTTGGAGGCCCGGAGGTCTTCCGTGAACCAGCTGGCTTTCTTGTTGGTGTGACTGTTGGAGAGTTTCTTGATCGGGGCGAGGGTGTTGGCGCAGTAGTTGATCCACTGTCTGAGGTTGCGGGCGGCGGTGTCGGGGTCGGAGGGTGGCCTCTGGGCGAGGGTGGTGGTTAGCTGGTCTTAGGTGACTTTGCTCCAGCAGCGGCGAGGCATCTGTTGGATCCAGTGGTGCATGGTGGGTTTCTTGATGGTGAAGTGGATGCAGCAATGGTCGGTCCAGTGGAGTTTGGTGGTGTGGTTGAATGAGACGTGGAGGCTTTCGGAGAAGATGGGGTCAAGCGTGTGACCGGCAGAGTGGGTGGGTGTTATGACGAGTTGTCTGAGTCCGAGGTTGGCTAGGTTGTCGATCAGGGTGGTGGAGTTGGTGTTGGTATTGTTGTTGTTCTCGAGGTGGAAGTTCAGGTCCCCGAGGAGGCTGTAGTCCATGAAGGCGAGGGCGTGTGTGCTGACGAACTGTGGTCAGGGTCGGGGGGGGTCTGTAGATGAGGGTTGTGTTGGGGTCTGTGTGGATCTTGAAGTGCAGGTGTTCGGCGGTGCTGAGGGTGTCATCGGTGTTGGTCGAGACTCTGAGAGTGTTCCTGTGGACGATGGCGATTCCTCCACCTGCTCTGTTGGTGCGGTCCCTGCGGGTGATCTTGTAGCCTTCTGGGACAGCTATGGCTATGTCGGGTGCCGAGGCGGGGTTCAGCCAGGTCTCCATCAGGAAGGCGACGTCTGGGGAGGTTGAGTTGAGTAGGTCCCAGAGTTCAACGGCGTGTTTGCGGGCGGAGAGGGTGTTGAGAAGGATGCATCTGAGGTGGTTGGGTCTTTTCCTGGTCGGCAGCATGGTGAGGCAGATGCTTGTGAAGCTGCAGTACCGGCAGGTGAAAGTTCTGTGGGTGTGCTTCGGGGTGGCCAGGAAGCAGGTGTGTGATCATCCGGTGTTGAGTGTGTGAAGGGTTCTGGCATCGTAGCGGTGTCAGGCGTCGTGCAGTTCGCTGGGCCCTGGGGCTGGGCACGGTCTAGGCGCGCCCTCCATATGAGGGGATGTGGGAGGGAGGAGCAGCTGGGAGGCGGGAGCGGGGCGGCAAATGGGATTGCAGGGCGGCGGGCCGCAGGGACGCAGTGGCTTGAAAAACAGTTAGGGGCCGCGGGAAAACTGGGCATATGAAGGAAAAACAAGTTTAGGCAAGAAAACATGTACAGGCACAGAGGAATAAAAACAAGTCTGGGCAAGAAAGCACGAATATGCACACAGGAATAAAAACAAGTCTGGCCAAGAAAGCAAGTACAGGCACACAGGAATAAAAACAAGTCTGGGCAAGAAAGCAAGTACAGGCACAGAGGAATAAAAACAAGTCTGGGCAAGAAAGCAAGTACAGGCACAGAGGAATAAAAACACGTCTGGGAAAGAAAACAAGTACAGGCACAGAGGAATAAAAACAAGTCTGGGCAAGAAAGCAAGTTAGGGACAGGGGAAAAATACAAGATTAGGCAAAAACAATGCAGGCAGGGCTTTGCAGCAGCGTGTGGATCGACCTGCCTTATAATCTGCTATGTATTAGACAGGAAACAAGCCCTTAAGGGCTTGTGGACTCATTCTGCCATGACCTAAGCTGCGTCTACTGCGTTAGCTCATGGAGTTCCAGACCTGGACATCTGTCAGACTGCTACGTTGGTATCCTTGCACATGTATACCAAACACTACAGCACTGACAGTCCGGTCCATCATGAAAGGCACTTCGCCCGTTTGTTCCTCCAGGACGTTTTGGTCCAAGCAAGTTTGCAGTCCCACCTCCATGGAGGTATTACTTTGGTATCTATTCCAAGGTATGGAATCTGCGGCAAGAAGCCTTTATCAGATGAACAAGTTACCTACCTTCAGTAAGGCTTTATCTCAGAGGTCTTAAAACTTTATTGCGCTGAACGCCCCTAAGCTAAATGTTTTGAAGTCTGGCCCCTCCAAAACTTTATGGCAAGGTACTGGAGGGGCACGGCTGAGTGCAGGGGTTTCAGCTTGTGAGACCATTTCAGGGGTGCCTTTTCTGTAGCTCATAATCCCCAGTAAATATGAGACTTATAAAAGAGTAAATACATGAAACAGAAACTGACCAACAAACACTGCTCCCCATAATTGGGGAGTTGGGATCCCATCACACTCATGGGCCTCAATGTAACACCACCTGCTTCACTAATGATAGCTACATCCCTGAGTAGCAGTCTCTTGTGTGCCTCTTTCACCCCTTTCCCACCATGCCTCATCACTCCAGCCTTGACACTGGCTCTCTATCCCTTTCAGTAAAAAACATAGCTCCTACACATTGTCCCCTATGCAAAAAGATTCTCTCTGCTCTAATGCTAGCAAGGAATATGAGCCCTAATATCCTTTTTGTAGAAACGCCAGTGAGCTACCCATAGCACGGTCCCTTGATGCAAAGTAATGCAAGACCGCATGTAGCATATCTTTGCGTTACTTTGCGAAACTATTCAATGAAATTCCTGACTTGCTTTGGATAGTAAATCGCAGCACTACACTTTGAGTTAGGTTTGCATTACAAAAGTAATGCAAACCTGTTGCAAAGCATTAGTTAATCTGGTCCCTAGAGCATTGCTGCGCAGCCTTGCATTATGTTTGGGTACAATCCAGTGCAAATCAAGATTTGCGCTGAATTGAGTAAGTAAAGTTTATTGTGTTGATTATTTAAAATCTTACAATATTGCACGTTCGATAGGAAAAGGTCATATAAAAGCTATATACATGCAGCAAACAATTAAAAAACAATACAGATTTAAAAAGTTAAAATAGTTGCATCTCCTAGTTTCCCTTTGACAATCTTAAGAAATTTTACAAAAGCAGCATTTAAAATAATGTCATTTGAATCCAAACACCTTATTAGGGCCTGCCTGCATGTCCTTATGCCCCGTGCATTAAGAGGAATCTTAAGCAATGTTTTTCTCTCTTGGGAGAGTTCCGGACAAGTACAAAGAAGATGGAGGATATCCTCCTCACAGGCATTGCACAATCTACATTTGGTTTGCGTTACTGATCTTGCCCAGGGAGGGCGATGGCATAGGCCTGGAGTATTGCCAAATCTTGCGTTGAGGAGCACGTGTTTATTTATTTCCGTCCATGGAGTCACCAAATATTGTTGGATTTCTTTCTTTTTGTAACCATTTATTATTGTCCAAGCATGTTTTCTTTTGGTAAGGATAGCTTTATCCTTTAGAATAGATAGAAAGCTTGCAGTTTTGTTAATTATCCTCTTAAATGATGTCTTGGTAATATTTGTATCCCATATTGACGTCACCTCAAACTCATTTATCGCTTTCATTAGGTAAAGCCCTGCCAATGAGTTTGTGTCATTACTTAATTCCTTCCATAAAAGTTGCGATATTTCATTTTGGTGGTCGGTATTTATCTGATTCCAAACTTTTATGAAATGTGCTTGCCTTGTATATTGTTGATTAATTAGTCCAAACTCCAACCTTACTTGTGCCGGAGAAGCGTTTACTGGAAGCCGGAATAACGCCCGATATACTCTGGTTATGTTTTTATTCAGGGATTCAGTATCCCTACCCATCGCTGCTTCGCTACCGTATGTGATAGTCGGTTCAAGTCTTGCAGAAATAATACTGAGGAGAGGGCCATAAGTTAGATTGGGAAGTGATTTCTGCACAATTCTGAAAGCAGCAGTGAGTGCATTTGTTTTCCTTTGGATGTCCCTTTTTTGTAGTTGAAAATTGCCTTTTGAATCAAATAGGACCCCCAGATATTTATAGGACTCCACTTGCTCCAGCTCGATGTTATCCATATACATCTTAATAGTGTGTTTTTTTGTCTTATTTTTAGTAACTACCATAATCTTGGTTTTTGTATCATTTATGACCATACCATTTGCCTTAGAGTACGTAAGAGTCCTCCTAATTAATCGCTGTAAACCCACTTTGGTATGGCTCAATAATATCACGTCATCTGCGTATAATAGGTTTGTGAGCCGCTTATCTGCTAACTTTGGGGGGTGCGCATTTTCATTGTCCAATATTGGCGTCAGGTCAGCAAGAAACAAATTAAAAAGGAGGGGAGCCAAAACACATCCTTGTTTCAGGCCTTCATTTGCTGGAATTTCATTGGACAATGTTCTGCCGTCCCCCATCCTCACGCTTACCCATGTGTCTGTGTACAAGAGACGGATCAGTTTTAGTAGTGAGGATGGTATTTTCATTGTCTCGAGTTTTTCCCAAAGTAGATTCCTGCCAACACAATCAAATGCGGATTTAAAGTCTATGAAACATAAATATAAGGGTAGCTTCCGTCTAATTGACTTGTCCATAAGAAGGGTGAGAATAAGAATATTTGTGGTTGTACCCAAACCTTGAATGAAGCCTGTTTGATTTAAAGGCAATTTCTTATTGTCCGACACCCATTCTGTTAGTTTAGTCAACAAGATTCTGGCAAACAGCTTGGCGTCAGCGTCTTGTAGGGTGATTAGCCTATAGTTTTCTGCCAATGCCCAGTCCCCTTTTTTGAAAATTGGGGTTATTAGGGATCCTCGCCATGACCTGGGGACAGTTCCTGTTAGTATGACCTCTGAGAATAATTTCTCTAGGATAGGCGCCCAAAGTTCGGGGTTTTCCTTAAAAAGTGCAAATGGTAACCCGTTTGGTCCGGGTGCACCGTTTTTCTGGTTTTTTATTAATTTAATTATCTCTTCTTTCTCGACTAGTATTTGCATATCCAGATCTTTACAATGAGTGGAAGATTCCCTGTTGTTATCGTTTTTATCTTCATAGGACTTATCCGACGCGATAGTTTGAGTTATATCCTGATTTAGATGGTTCCTCAGGTAGGTATCCCATTCCTGCTCAGTTAGCGGTGATGACACTATTTGCTTATTGGGCCTAGCCAGTTGATTGATAATTTTCCAGAATTCTCTTTGGTTCTTCTGATTACTGGTGAAAAGCAGTTTTGCCCAGCTTTCTTGTTTTGCTTTATTTTTCTCACACCAAATTAATTTTTTTAGATTTTGATTTAGTTGCTTTAAAATTCCCATATTTTCTGCATTGACTTCTGGTTTCTTCATTGACCTAATAATCTTGTTGCGCTCTTTCTTTAATTTTGTAATTGTATACGGTAGGTTTAACTGCTGACCTTTGTTCCTAGGTAAGTCATTCCTACTTCGGTTCTTGTTTGTTTGCCATTCATTTTGAGTCTTGATTAGTAATCCAGTGAAATATTCCCATTGCTCAATTCCTGATTCAAGTGGAGTATCTTTAAAACTTGTTTCGATGAGCCTTTCTATCTGCTCGTTCATTACTTCTTTGTTTTCCACATTCCAAAATATTTTTTTATAGTTAGTTGTGCCAATTTGCCCTTGAACAGTCCGGTAAAGCTTATTTGTATTTGGTCCGATGTTCATTGTAATTATTTGCTGGGCATGGTCACTTTCCTTTACTTTCTTTAGTTGGTACAAAGTAATGCTACGAAACATATATAATGTGGTCATAGTGTAATCAAGCCTGGAGTGGGCATTATACCCAAAGTAACTATATGCAGGAGGCACGTCCGATTTAATTCTGCCATTTAGAATTCGAAGTCCCATTGCTTCAATATCCCTTACAAATTTTTTTCCCATTCTGTTCCTATCGACAGACTTATCATTGCCCAAATCCTGTTCCGGAATTAGCCATTGGTGATTTTGTGATTGGATTATATCATCTCTTATGTGGGTTGACATCAGGTTAAGGTTGAAATCCCCAGTAATCAAATAGTCTGCTAGCGTTCCTCTAGCATCATGGTGATTAAAACATTATTTAGTGTTCCGCAAATTGTTACTCTACTTTGGTTATTTGGCAATATGTAGACAGTGATCAGGTATAAGGTTTTAGTTTTTTGATTATTTGTTTTGTAGTTTAATTTAACTATCAAAATGTTAGTGCTATTTACTTCCACTTGCTCGTGATGTGCCTGTAAGTTGTTTGAAATAAATATCGCCTGACCCCCGCTAGCTCGCCCGAACCTTTGATCTTTCCTGGCATGTTCGTAATAGCCAGCATATCCATGTAAAAGAAATGGGTTGGTTTCCCATGTTTCTTGTAATGCTACAATGTGGAATGTATCTACTAGGGCATCAATTTGTGCGTTCTGGATCTTACCTCTTAACCCGTTAATATTCCAAGAACACATTTTAATCAATTCTTTATTATTGCTCCATTCCTCCTAGTTGCGGGGTAGTACCGTTTCATTGTTTGTACTTGGTGTGAAGGGCCTCATTGATCCATTTTTCATTTATTTCTAAACTTTTTTCTTGTAAGGGTTCAGTTAGGGTACATACGTTTTTCGTTGGTGATCTACCCAATGCGTTTTTCAGGACAGTAACTATCTGTGTTTCCGCTTTATTCTGTTTTAGTACTGGTTCGTCCCCTATAAAGGGAATAGGATAAACCTCAGGGCTATGTTTTGTTATTACTATACCCCAGGTTTTGAATGTCAGACTCTCATTCAGAATCTGTTCCGATATTGTGGGAGATGTTAGTGTCATCAACGTTGGGGTATGTCTACTGTTTATCCCCTCTAGGAACTCAATCGAGATAATATCCTTACTTACAATTTTATTCAGTGCTGGTATAGAGTTGAAAAGTCTAAGCAAGTTCCCGCGGTTTAATATGTCGTGCCTACCCCTTGACTGGAATTCTGGAGTAAACAACAGTTTTACCGCAGATTTGGGATTCTCTTGAAGGGGGAGCTGGTTTATCTCAATTTGTTTTGGGTTATAGATAATTATTTTTTTTCCCTCTGTACTTTTAATCTGCAGTTGATCCCATTCTTGTATACTTGGTAGGGGTTTCACCTCATTCTTCCCTGTCTGGACCCCGTCTTTTATTGTTCTTTTACTCAAACCTTGATTTAAGTGCGGAATCGTTATTAGGGTTGATTTAATAGGGCTAGTTTCCTGGACTTTGTCAGAGTGACCTTTATTTGACTCTTTTTTTTCTTCTTTTAGATTTGTATCCACTTCGGTTACCTGAGGCGGTGTATTATGGAACCTGGAAACCTCTTTCCCTTCAAGTAGTTGATGATTTTTCCTAAATAGGTTTTCAATTGCGTTGGGTTTCGGTATTTCTGTTAGTTCAGTCTTTTGAGGTTTATCAAATATGGAATAGAAGTTGATTGTATCATTCCTTATATCTTCTGGAGTTGTTATTGTCTGGTCCGCCTCTGGCAGGCTTTCAACAGACCTTTTCAATTTTTCATTTTTTCTGGCTTTACGAAGTTTTTTTCTTTGTCGTTTTGACATTGTCGTGAAACCAGCCGTTTCGATGTTTATGTTAGTTTGGTCCTCATGATTAAATTTACTCTTAGTTTCATTTCGTAGTTGTTCTCTAGCTTGGTAGACTGGTGATTTAACTATTGCATCATGTAGTTTTGGTGTTTGTTTTAGTTCAATGCCTTTCATGTCGTCATTGTCATTTCCAATTTCGTTTTTATTCCATTCCTTTGAATTAGTTTTATCTTTTATAACTTTATCCTTGCTGACTTGGATGTTTCTTTTTGTGTCTTCTAATATGCTTGTTAAAACGGCCGGTAATGCTGCCAGTTTGTCCATAATGGGAATATAGATACTGTCAGTAGATGTTTTTTCGTTTTCTGACTGAACTCTGGTTATCAAGTTGTTTAGTTGAGCAAGTTTGTTGTCAATTCCCGCCACATTATTTGCCATCATTTTTAATAAATCAATTTGTATGTCCATTTTATTTGATTGATAGTTTAAAGCTTCTAACGTGAGGGTCGAGGTTTGATAAAAGATATCCCATGGTATACCTGCTTCTTGTTGTTTTGTATCTCCCTTACTTGGTTTAGTGAAATTAGTTGGATTTTCCATCTTGTATTTCATTTCCACATTTCTTTTTTCAGTACTATTCTTGGCTGTAACGTTGTTTTCTAGAGGAGATTCAAGGTCCTCCCTAAGCACAGTTGTTTCAAGGGGTTGCTCGTTCTTATTTACCCAACCCAGCTCTACACTCTCCTGATTTTGATGTATTTTAGATTCCTCCGTAGTTACCGGCAGCCGTTTTTTTATTTCAACATTGACTTCAATTGGGAGGCATGCTGGTGCATGTCCCATTCTTATTTCATGGTATTGGTGGGTGGTTCCCTCGTTTTTTAAATACAATTTGTTTGAAGGAGAGTTAGGATCAATTTCCTTTGTTGTCGCCGTTTCATCTAGCTCCGTATTTGTATTTGTATTGCAGTTTATCAGCACTTTCACGGGGTTTTGATATGTTATTCCTTGAGTTTCATCTGTAGACAGTATTTCTTGGTCCTCTATTTCGTTTTCGTCACCAATTTGTTCACTTTGTTCCATTTGCTGAGTGTTGTATATCCTATTATGTGTCTCACTGCTAATTGGTTTCATTGGGGTCTGTAGTTTGACATTTTTCGAGTCTGTTTTCATTAGGATCATAGCTCCAGTTGGATCCTTCATGAATTGGAATTTGTCCGGTATTTTACTGGATTTCTCAAACATCCTTGCAATCGGGGAGATAAGTGACTGAGACAATCCTGATGCATTGGTTTTTAGCTTTTTTGATACCGTAGATTGCTGCATCTTTTTTACTCGTTTTGCAGATGTCCCTAAAGTCCGTTCCCTTCCCGATCTCATATTAATGGCTTTATTACGCGGGCTGATTTCTTTGTAATCAAAAATGTTTTTAAGTTGTAATGTTCCCCACTCTGCTGCCTCTATCTAGCTAGTAAGTCCGAGTGATCCACAGAGGTCTGCACTTCCACCCAAGCCTGTCTACACCTTATATAGCGTGGAGCCGTGTTACCACTTCCAAGATTGACACAGTTTGTAGTTAGAGATACTTAGGTATACACAGTAAGCCGTAGGAGTAGCTGCCATCAGGGAGGGGCAATAGCTGTGGATATGTATTAGTACGTTTTAATACAGTATTTGAAAACTGATAAAGGTTTAGTGCAGGTTATTATGTTTACATACTGCGCATCAGTCTAGTGGGGATAGGGCGCTTGTGGTTTATGTTGGGTGCGTGGTACTTGAGTTAGTACTTTAATTTGAGGGACTTACCCTCCCTAGTTATTAACCTCCTCTTTGTCAAAGGAAACCCAATCTGATTGGACAGTGAAATGGCAGCGTGGATAGTTCCAGACCACAAAAGGACACCCCCAGTCCAATGCCCTGGTGAACTATGGGTTTTTGGTGGACTTAAAGGGCTCAGTATGGAGGGCTCAGGACAAACAAACCCCCCATTCACCAATGTTTTTTTGGGGGCTCGCTGATTGAACGGTGATTATATGCTGAAGAAAAAAGAGGTGATCTAATTTGCCTGATTGTGTGAACAGGCTTACCTTGCCCACATTTCTGCCACCTCTGCTGTAATATGACCCACGTCGTCCTCGTCCTTGCCAAGTCTCAGGGAGTCACCACTTCCACCCTGCCGCTACCGCCTCTATCTCAGGTGCAAATTTCACACATCAAGCAACAAGCGGTTGCCAGCGGTAATCAGTTCAAGCGGCGAGCGGTAATTGGGTAAAACAGGTCGAACAGGCCCCCGGTGTTAGCTCTGGTGATGCGGGAAGCTCACACCTGTGCTTGCTGCCGCTAAAGCTGACCCAATCCACTCAGCGCGGCCCGTGTTCCGTGCAATGGAGATCTGGCGCCCCACACGCGGCTCTCTGCTGCGCTCTAGTGGACCCGACTGGGCATGGCACAGGTAATGGACTACCCGCGGCTCTTACGGTTCCACCGGCTGCCCTCGACCATGCGTCTCAAAACGGTTGCCCAGGATCTGGCACCTCCGCAGTAGCCGCCGCCGCCGCCGCTTCCCGGACTCTCGGCGCTTTATCTTTTGGCACTTCAGTGCAGTTTTCCGACGGGAGGTCGTGGCAGCTGCCTTAGTGATCCTTTTCTTGCCTTATCTTGCCTGATCACTTGCTGCCTGCTGCCTGGTCGCCGCCTCCTGCAGAGTGCCGCTACTCTACAAACAGCTCCTCGGCAGCTCCTTCGCAGCTCCTCACTCCTTGGCTGCTCGGCTGCTCTACTCTGCCACAGTCCGTAGTTCGTAGTTGCTCTCTAGCGCCTCCCGAGTCACTCAAGCAACAGTGAATTGTAAATACCAACAACCTTTGTGTCAGGTTTGTGTTAAAACAGTAACACAAACCTGACAGTCTTTGCAAATCTGGGCCAAGATCATTTTAAAATAATGGTACATTCACAGAGCTTTGTGCAAAAGACGGACCTTGTAGCACTATAAAACAATCATTGAGAATGCAATAGGTCTCGCCTTTGATTAAGTTAAAGCCATTTGCTTTTCTAATGGAACAGTATAGCAAAGCAAATGTCTTTACCTTAATATATACGTATATGTGTATGTACTTTGAGGGCTTTGGAGATCAGCCCTAGGACTTGTCTGCTTCCGCATAGGGACTTTATTTTCTGTTCAACTGCCTCTATTTAACTGTCTTGATAGAAAACCGACTAGCAGAGGTCAGTAAAATACCAGAATTGCTTTTTGCTGAGGGACCTTTTTTATTTTTTTCTGGCAACTGCCTCTATTTAACTTTCTTGATAGAAAACGACCAGCAGAGGTCAGTATCACTTTATCATTCTCTAGATTCCAGTACATAGAAATTGTCTTCCACAAGCACCCGTAAACAATAATATATCATTTTTTTCAGCGATATGATCACTGAAGGCACTGATTTTATATTAAAAAGAGAGCTTTGGACGATACCTTTTCCCGCTGAAAGGCAATATTTCTCGCCATGTGTTCCCATACTTGGCGTGTCATGCAGTTTGGTGCTTACCTTCCCTCCATGTTAAAGAACAGTAGATGTTTCAGTACCCAGGCTGATGTGCTGCATAGCTAAATACATATAAGGTCCCAAAGGCGAGACTGATTGCATTGCAAATGCAAGTTTTTATTGTTTAGAAATTGAATCAAAATGTTGCTGTTGGTTTCTCTTCAAGGAAGACTAGGTAAACCTGAGTAGTGGTAATGGCCTTGACACCATGCTCAGGGGCATTAATGTATTACTCAGCAAGGATGTAACGTCCCACCTGAATATAGCATACCTAAAGGCAATTGCATAAAGACCACAGTGAATGATAAGGGGCAGATTTACAAGACCCATGCGCCGCCAATGCATCACGTTGCGTGACGCACCGGTGGCGCAGCCTGCTAGGGATATTTACAAGCACAGGTAAAGTCACCCTGCGTGACTTAACCTGTGCTTCTAAATATCGCCCCTGTTCACGCAACACTTTGCATGTTAGGGGCAGGACATGGGTGTTGCTGTGGATGTTCCCACGCAACACCCATGTCCACTGATGCATTTCCAGATTTAGAAGAAATCGTAAACCTGGAAATGCGTCAGTTTGCTACGCCACCTTAGGGGTGGCATAGCCAAGCAAAACTAGAAGAAATGTTTTCATTTCTCCTCTTTCAATGCGTGCTGCATTCTACAGCACGCATTGAAAGAGGAAAATGCCTGCAGTGATTGCTTTTGTGCAGGAAGGGGCCCCTTCCTTCGCAAAAGCAATCTCCCCATGGGCAAGGCATCCTTGCACCATGGTGCAAGGGTGCCTGCGCATTGCAGCTGTTTCTGTGCCAGCGCAGGGAAGAGCACAGGAATGCAACATATCTTTGTAGATATGCCGCATTCCTGGGCTCTGAAAGTGCCGCAACATGGCGCAGCCAAAGGGCTTGCGGTGCCAAGCTGCGGCACTTTCTTGTAGATCTGCCCCTTAGTGCTTTGTAGAAAATAGTAAATAAATACACTCAGGTTGTGGGGTATGGCCTCTCCTTTGATGTGTCTGTGAAACTGACCATTAGTTCAGAGTTTTTTGTCCTGAATTTTGACCTTTGTCCTGAATTTTTTTACAGTCTTGTCTAGAACTGCCTCCATGCCAGGCGGTCTCCCTAGTTCTGACAATTTATCTTATTCCAGGCACGAAGAAGAACGATGAACACATCGATTTGTTACAGCTCACACCACTCCACCGATGCACCTTAGTTCTGGCCTGAAATATTCCCAGGAGGACTAATAGTTACACAGCATGTCTCTTTTGGAAACGACCTTAAATGTGACCAGTAGGACATTAACTAATACTGATTGTTAACGCTGATACAACGTTGTCAATGAACCTCCCTCAGACGTGGCTTTAAAGACAAATAGAGAACGTACTGCTCTGCCAGTGAACCAGCATCCTTCCCCGAAGGACACTAAAATGACAGAACTGTCGCATCTCTGCCACTGCACCTCAGTCTTATCCTGAAAAGCACCAAATTACATCCTCATTCAGTTCTGGCAATGCGCCCAAAGCACAGACCGAAGAAAGGATTTACCCCCACGGTTTGAGTGGTGAACCTTCAAAAATGGGCTACAAGTTGGTAACAATTTGGAGGGATATGCATCTTCAAAGCCTGGTCCATAGAACTCCTGACTGTTTCTCCCTTTCCCATTCGCCAGTGATCCGAAGCGGGCCAAGTGTAGCCGTGCACCCGGCCTAGGTGCAGACATGCATTGCTTTTTACAAACGACACGTCTGGGCCCGAGAGCCGCCATAGCTACGTTGGGGGTTGGTGCAGACAGAGGGGGAAAAGGGCAGCCTTGCATTAAAATAACTACAACAGACCAAACTGCGGGCAACTTTCCCAGCACTACCTCTTGGAGCCTGTGCGGCAGCTATTCTCAGCCTAACAGTGACACAGGAAATACACGACTCTCCCCGCCATCTCGATGTGGCATCTTCACCGGCAGCTCGTGGTGTCTTGTGACGCGCCCGCGGCGGCCACTCTACGTTTCCAGACACATAGGGGCAGATTTACAAGCCCCTTGCGCCTCTTTTACGCCACCATTGCATCACTGTTGTGATGCAGCGGCGGCGCAAAAGATGCACCATGCTGTGGGGTATTTACAACGTGACACATCTGCGAGATGCGTCACATTGTAGAGCCCTGCGCCAGAAGTAGGCGTTCCTGTGCGGGGGTGTGGGGGCGTTCCGGCGCAGGAACGCCTTCCAAAAGTGGCTGAGTGAAATCTGCAACATTTCACCTAGTCACTTTTGAGCTCATGCTGCGTCAAAACACCTTCGCCTGCTTGAAGCAAGCGTAAAGATTGACGCAGCATTGTAAGGATAAGGCACCCACGAGCGTTGCTGGAGCTGAGTCGTGCTTGCAATGCAACTCCAGCAATGCGCCGCCTTTACGGCATAGATGCGTCGCTTATCTGTGCCGTTTGTGCCCAAAATGCGGCGCATCCATGGTGGCGGAGCCGTGGCGCACAATAACTGGCGCATCCCTGCTGATATGCAGGAATGCGCCAGTTATTGTAAATCTGCCCCCAAGTCATAGCCTCAACCACAAAAGAGCAGTTTCGTTACTGATGACCAGGGGCGGCATGCCCACTTAGACTGGTATCAGCACTCAGTACACCCTGGCCAGATGCACCCCAGTGCAAAAGTAACAATTCTGCCAAAGTAAATTCACAGAGCACACGTAAACATAAGCATCAGGCATTGGCAATGTGTTGGTGTGATTTATGCATACTCCATGAAGAGCGACGGTCTGTTATTCTGGTTAAAAGCGGGTGGTGGGGCCCTTGGTATATCCGAGAAACGATCGCAGCTCCAATTTTTTGAACAAAAAGTGATAGGCAGATCGCTTCATCTTCGTGTGGCTCAGTTCCCATTCGTCGAAAATTCAGGAGTTTGAAACAAAATATAAAATGTGTCATTTACATTATATTTATTCTACATATATTTTATGTAAGAGATTTGAGACATAGCAGATGTTAGTTTGCCTATTTGTGGTGTGTGGATTTTCCTGGTTTTCCTTGCCTGACACTCTGGTGTGTTTTAGCCTGTAAAATTGCAGTATTTCAGCACAACTACTAGTTAAGGCTAAAACATGAATGTGACATTTTCTTGTGAGGCAATTAAAACAATTTTCCTCATGACTCTGAAACTACGTGAATAGTGGTATGTTATTCAAACGGCTAAAAGGGGTGGCAAACTATGGCTAGCAATCACAGTATTTTAAGTCACTACGGGTGGTTAATGAATGATGGCGTGTGCTGCTTCACGCTCACCATAAGGTTGTTGGCCATGAGCAGTGACCCATCAGGCAGTCTGGGGGTGCTTCTCTGCCTCCGATAGGGTGAGAGTGTGAAGATGGAATCCTTAAGTCCTGTTCGCAGCTGCAGATATTCGTGGACAAGCCTTGAGTGTTTGAACCCAGATTGTCAATATGCATATTTGGTGTTTGTCCAGCAAACATGGTAGGGTGAGACAACATAGTCCTAGCAGCCGCTGGCTGGCTGCAGGTGTCACAGCTAACTATGGGAGCTTGATAGAAGCGGGATGTACAACAATTCAATCCACGCTGGTGGCTGTAGCCAGAGACTAGGCTAACAGAGGTACCATTTTAAGGGTGGCCAGGCATTTCTTGGGGGTGCTAGATGGATTTATTTTGGGTTGACGTGCTGTAGGGATGCTGCTGTGCATTCACTATAAGACTGCCCGAGGCCACCCGGTGGCCACTCAGGAGGGCAGCCCTCTAGTAACAGAGGGCTTCCCCCCGCGTCCCCTGCTCACCTACTCCTCCCCCGGGCAGGAGGAGTCCCGAAGGGAGCGTGGGGGCTGTGATGTCACGTCCGTTGTGGCAGGCAGGGCGAGGGGTACCTAAGTCCCCCTCGCCATTTTCCCTGCCTCTTTGCTGCACCGGACGCGTCGTGGTGACCTCGGCCTCGTGGGGACACACAATCTCCCTCCCGACCACTCACCCTGTGTGTCGGCTTGGGGGGGACAGTTTGAACTTATTAATGTTTTTATTTTCGTTGCAGGCGGAGTTACAGGGCGATCCGGAAGCAGAGAGGTGCAGCACTGTACCTCAGCGGGCACATAGGGGTGCCAGAGCCTAACACCAGGGGCCTCAGGGGAGGTTCCTGGAACCTGTGTCGGTGCCCCAGTAGTCCTTCGGGCGGTTGTGGGTCTGTGCAACCGGGGGCTTGCCTAGCTACGCTCCGCACCGCAAGGGGCGCGAGTATAATCAGTACCATAAGGGGCAGCACATAGGTGGTTCGCACGGTGCTGCCTGACTCATCAGGTGGGCAGGTGGCGAGAATGCGGCCTGCCCTTGGATCACCCGTAAGCTAACCCACTATGATTACATAACGTTGTATGTAATAAACCTGCAGCAGCTTTTCCCAAACTAACACTGGTGTCTATTTTGTTATTTGCGGGATGCATGCTTGTGTTGTGTTGAGTGGTGGGGCCTGTTGCCATGATGTTACTATATCTTGAACATGAAACAACAACAGGGAGGTGATTGTTGGTTCCATGTCTGAGGTATTTCTGGACAGAGACATTGCATGAACATGAAAAGCAAGACAATTTTATGAAGAGTAATTAAAAAACTGAATTACTTGACATGTTCATAAAAACTCTAGGCACAATGAGACATATCTGCATTTTATTCATATTTCTATCATGGGTCTGTTGTCATATAAGGCAGCCAGCGTAGTGCACAGGTTAGTACCACTATCCTGTGTAGACATGGAGGCGATGGATATCAGGCTCAGGGGTGGTAGTTTGAACGTGCTCAGGTATCTTGGCAGTGGGATTGGTTACACAATGGAGGTGGTTAGTGGGATGTGAGAAAACCCACAAGAAGACTATGTCCCTTTTAAACAGGTGCTGAGACCACTGATCGGATTTGGTACTCAGACCTCTTAGTTGAAGCTGAGTCCCGGAAGCTATTTTGACATATGACGTAGGTGAGAGAACAGCACCTCTTTTACAGGTACAGAGTGCCTTGGACGCTCACTTCATTGCTGCAGCATTACTTACCTTGCCCAGGGCGCGTAGAGGTGCCGCTTTGGAATTTTGATGCAGGTGGTCATCGGTGGGCATTTTGATGGCTTCTCCTAGGGGCTGGCTTTGCTGCTGCTGAGCACGTTGGCAGAAGTGTGGGCCCCATACTTGGCGTCTCATGGTGGGGCGAAAGCATCGGTCGCTCTGTGCGGTGCCCTGGTGCGTGCCTAGGGAACTCTGCATGCTCTGCGAGACCGACCTCGCAAGGAGCAGAAACATCTGTCTCTACGGCAGGGGGAGGAGGATGGCAGGAAGGGGCTCGCGCTCGAAAGAAAGTTTATAGAAAAACAAAAAAGCAACAGGAACTCTCTAAAAAGCCTGTGGGAGCAGGACTGGGGCCGCTTCTCTTTCCAAAGACGTAGTTGTTGCGATGACACAGGCGGTGGGACTTTGGCAACCGCTGGCAGAGGCTCAGGTCTGCTTGGGTGCGCTTCTGTGGGTTTCTGTGCTGGTCTAGGCTGGCCTTAGAGCTCAGTGTTTACAATCTGTCTTCAATCTCCTTACCCCGCTCTTGAAACAGAAACAAAAGTGCCTCGGACCGATAACTCCGTTTTACATTTTCTTTCTTTTTGTTTTTTTTGAAAAATTAAAGAAACAAGCAATGCTTGCGAGAAGCCTCGCGCCAGCTCGTGGGGTCGAACGGTGGCTGCGCGCGCCGTGGCGGATTCCTTAGCACTGCCCTTCAGCCTGTCTGGGAAAGCGAAAGCACACCGCCATGCACACGTAGGGACAAAAAAATGCATGCACGTGTGCACAAAGATGGCGTTGGGCTGTCCACATGCACGTGTATTATTTTGTCCCTAAGCGTGCATGTTTAGCTTTGCAGATGGCGAAAGCAGCCAACTTTGTCCATTTGGACGCGCGTGCATTCAGCTTTGGCTGAATCGATTCCTTAAAGGTCCTCGCCATGGCGAGGGCAGCGCATGCGCTGCTTTCGCCAGGAGAGACCTAAACAAAAGTTACTATTTCCCACTACACCAAGCAGGATTCAATTCTGTTACTCTCTTGTCACACACACAGACATAGACAGTGATTGCATTAACCAACTGAGATTTCATCCTGTAAGAGTGCCTTTCCCACCGATTAATTGCATTTATTTTTCATCTAAAGTGCAAGCCTCATTTTATATGCAGTTAACGTAAAAGAAAAAAACATCAACATCAAACCAGCTACTGATAATTTTGACCCTGCCACCACACTGACTGCCCTCTAGACCCTCTAGACCATGGTACTTAAAATGTTTTTTTATGCCCTTTAATTGCATGTAAATGAAGATGGCTTAGAAACAGGACAAATAAAAAAGTCTGCTCTTCCAGGCCATCTTCATTTATAAGATTTACAAGTCTTTACTGAGATATTTGCGGCCCCCTGGGAATGCAGCCATGGACGCCCACAGGGCGCATCCCACCATTTGAAGATCTCTACCTTATCTGGTAGAGACTCTATCTAGCCACATATGTCTTACCAATCCTCCCTGTTCTGTGAACTGGACTTTTGCACCTAAAATAGTATATGTAGGCCCTTAGAATCTGCACGCTGCTTGACCAGCCTTCTTCCGTGGTACCGTGATCCTGGTGCGTAAATAGTCACCAAAAAAACTGATGTTAGCTCGCTGGGGTGGCGCCTGTATAGGCACCGTGTAAGTCACTTCCGGTGCGGTGATGTCTACAACGCTGATGCAGAACCATTTGACGGCACCTACCGATACGCAGGAGTGCAGTTCAAGATTTTCCAGATCCATTCTGAAGCCAGGGGGATAGTCTAAGGCAGTGCTTTCCAAACTTTTCATGTTGGTGACACACTTTTTAGACATGCATCCTTTCGCGACACGGTAATTCAGTTTAACTAGCAAACCGGAGGTTAAATTAACTGCGTTTTTAGACATGCACCATTCCGCGACACAGTAATTCAGTTTCACTAGCTGAAGTCAAGAAGCCTATAATATCTAGTTCAGTAGCCTCAATGCCCATAGTGATTGATAAAATATTACTTTAAAATTGTAAAAAACGGTATGGTAAAATATTCTAAAAGTTGTTTGTAACTTTGAAAAATGCATTTAATAAAAAGTCTTCTACAATCAAAAAGTCTATTAGGAGTTTTAAAATAGCTGGACTTTTGATAAGGATAAATATTATGTATATCTTTTGTCAACTTATACCAACTATATTTAAGTTAAAGTACCTGCTGCTGAGCTATGCAAGTGTACTGCCGGGATTAGGTTTGAATGTATGCATAAATAACTCACCCATCCTTTCACCACTGAACTAGACTAGACTAGACTGAACTTTCCCGTACCCTGCTTTCACCCCTTTCTTTCCTGTCTCTTTCTTTCTATCACCCTGTCCCTTTTTAGGTCTTGTGCCTAGTGTTGCAGTGCACAGCACTGCTCGTGCAGCACGAGACCTCTTGAACAGGGTTTAGAAAGCTATCCATATGCTCGGGCGTGGGGGTTTTGCTTTCCCCATCTGGCATCGGCTTGGGCGTGCTTTTTTTATAAAACAAAAACAGCACGCGATTGGGCAAAGGCGGGACAATGTCCCGCCTTTGAAACGCCCATTCCCGTCCGTGTCTAGGACGCGCATCAGCGCATGACACAGACGGCTGGCTCCCTCGCCCCCCCCCCTTCCTCTGTGGTGCGCACGCTAGTTGCCTGTACGTTGTTTCCGTCTTGTAGTTTTTTGCTCTTTCGTCCCTTGTGATGGGTTTCCAGTACACAGCCTTGTATTTTAAACTTGTGAAAAAATCGGCAGCCACTCAATGAAAGCTGGTCCACAGCAGCCTTTACTTTAATGTCCCGGATCTCCACTTCAGTAAATATGTACACACGCTAACCAATCAGCACTTGGATGATGTCATGCCATGGAACTCAACATGCTTATCGCACGATTGGCATTCTTTGCTTGGGGAGCTGAGGGCAGAGACAACTGAGCCATTGACAGCGAATTTGCAGATTAAAAGCGCACTATCAATTACAATCTGTTTAGTTTGCAGTCCACATAAGTTCAACCACCCCAGGACGTACTTCATTAACAAAAGCAAGCGATGGGATCTTTCACAGCTGCCTCAGCTGCATTGTATACTGTACAGAATATTACACCACAGTCAGGCGTATTTATTTACAGTGAACCTTAAGGTAAGTTGAGCTAAGTCTCCATTTTGGTTGTTTATGTCACTGTTTCTTGTCAATGGCTGGCTTATTAGTAATCATCTGTAGGAGAAAGTCCGAGTGACAGACAGCCCTGCTTATTTTTCCACCGTGATTGGGCATTGTTCACCGGTTGCTCAATTGCCATATCGAGCAGTCCCCCCAGATCCCCTCCACTGCTCCGTTCCTCCATGCTGCTCACCAGAAAGGGTTAGCTCGCGAGCCCTGTGCGCACAGAGCCCGGGGGCAGTGAAACTGATTTGATCCACATTCTGTTTGGAACTGGAAGAGCTTTTGTGTGCATCTGAATGCGCCATGTGCGCCAGCCAGAACAGCACTGGCTGGAATAAAGGTCAAGATGCCATGTGGTCTATTTTTGTTATTTTCCAAGTTGCCTCAGTCCTAAAAGCTTTTAGTATACCAAGGTTTACTTCTTTGAGGTTTGTCAGCTCAAGTCATACAACCTGCTAATGTAAATGTAGCAGCTTTTTGCCATTGGGTGTTCGAGTGTTCCTTGATTGACACTTGGGCAGTGAAATGTCCTCTCTTTCAAGTACAGTTGCTTTTAGGGGTCTGAAGAACTTCACCCTTCATCTTTTATTTCTAACCATGTTTTAAGTTTAGTACACAGACAAGGCATGCGCACTGTCGTGGAGTCTCGTCTGTATATGACAAACTGGGCCTATGATTCAACGAAAGTAAAGTGCGTGGCTCGCCACAATGGCCTCTCGGGTGCCTCTCCTCGCTTCAGCCCTCTTCACTTGCTTCCTCCTTTCCTTCCAGCACTCATGTAAAACAAGGAAGAGAACAACAGGGCTCTCATATCGGACACTGCCAGCCTGCGAAGACACTGACAAGTAAGGCTGCTTTTTATAACTCAATGGTTTTTTTTCTCGCTAACACTCTATTATGGTGTACGATTTTGTTTGTGTTGTCTATGGCCTACTTCGTAATCACATATCTTTTGTTTTTGTGTGCATTTTGTGCCATAGTGGCATACTTAGGTCTCGCTTGACTGAAAATTAGAGCTATTGGTGTTGCATTATTATTTGCAACCCCAAAAGCTCAAACTTTTACTAATGCGAGACCTATTGCATTGCAAATGCTTGTTTTTCCTGCCAGCCATGTAGAGGGGTTCAGCTAAGCATATATCCCATGTACCTGTAATCGCCGTAATACATGCTAAGCTTGGCTAACCCTACAATAGTAATGCTAATGTATCTGTTAATTAAAAATCAATAAAATACTTTGAAATAAAAAAAAAGAATTTGAAGATACAGCCTTTTTAGCAACTGTATACGATTTCAACATCACAACCTGTCCAGCCATCACATCTGTTTGTATTCCGTTTTAGATGGGGGGTTTTTGTTGCTTTATTTTTACTTTCAGTGCTTGTGAGGCTTATTTCTTGGCCAAACATACTTCCTGCAACGCTTGTTTTGGCGAGAATTAGAACATTTTAAGTGTCTGTTGCCAAACATCATTGCTACAAACACTGAGGGATAGACATGAGACTTTTATTCACCTATTCCTGTATGAAACGATTGCAATGAAGACCACATCCTTCAATACCTCCTAAAATAGTATTTCTGACAATACCAATGGGTTTGGCATTGGGATTTCCGGTTTGAAGTCTGCAATTTGTGCCAGAGCGGCCATTTTGATATTTCCAGTGCTCCGTACTGGTTGAACTCCTGCGTGGAGCCTCTCGTGTTAGTTTATTCATGGGTGAGACATTAGAAAGAAGCTTCAGCATCCTTGTCTTCAAGCGAGCTTTAGTGTAGGGCACAGTCATAGTCTGCCCTTATACTGGTAGATCCTATCACAATGCTGAAATGATGGTGCCCAGCATTCTCACTCAGTTTTTCTATTTCTATTGTTTTCTGTTTCCAATTCTATGTCAGGACCGGAGGCTTCAGATTATGCTTTTGTACCTTCTCCGCTGTTTATTTACAAAAGTCACAGCAGCCAAAAACCTCAATAACAACAGCCCTACCACAGAACAAAGGGTATGGGCAGCAAATGAAAAAATGTCCATAAACCACAACTCCCATGAGTCTTATAAGGCAGTCTATAACGTAGTCCTTTCTCAGTATCCACTGCAGCTAGGTAGGACATCCCCTTCATGACCACTTCCTCTTGCTTCGCAGCCAGTTAAGTGTTTTTTTTCCTCTCTCCTCATTTTTAATGATTGGGGATTGTTGGTTGATATTTTCTGGTATATTCGTTGTAGTGGGGTTATTTTGATGCTCCGTTTCTGTTTGCAGAGCCCATTCTGGTCGCGGAAACATTTTCTGTTCCTACGCGACTTTGCCTGTTTTTCGGCCGTCTCCGGCCACTAGGGGGTGCTGGTGCGTCTTGTTCTCCTCGGTGCGTTTCCTGTCAGGGTGCGCGCTGAGGAGAACGTTTTTGCCGAGCCTTCCCCTGTCGCCTCACCCAGACGCTCGAGTTCGAGCCTGTATTGCCCCACATATTCACTTTTTTACGCCCCGTTAGGGGTGTGTATTGCGGCCTGACCGCGTTGACACCTGCGGGCGAGTAAGGGCACTTTAAGCTTTGCTTCCTGCTGAGTGAGCCTAGCGCGCGAGGAGGTGACAAGAGGCCTGGTCTTAATAAGAGGGCCTGCGCGCTAGTGGGGGTCAGTGTCCTCCCCTGATTCCCGGTTCTACTGGGCACCATCTGCCAGCAGCTTCGTTCTGCCCCAAGAATTACTGCACTGGCTTTAGCCTGCATCCCTATCATTCAGTTTATTGTAGCCCTTCTTTAACCTTTAAGGCTTTGGATCTAGCGCGGGGCGCCTGGCACTGATGGGGGACGAATACTATGAGGAGGAGGAGTCGCATGGCTACCTCAACGATGAGTTCTACCAGGCTGTGGATAGCTCGATTTATAGGTGTGTCACAGAGATAGTGGGACCTATGGAGGAGCGCCTCTCGGCACGCATTATACAGGAGTGCGAGAGGGTGACTCAGACACACTTAGGAGGTTCTGCTGGCTCTACCGCGCCAACGGGGACTACTCCCCCAGCCCCTAAGAAACCCTGTAGGGATGGTGTGTCGGGTGGCACGCAAGGTGTGGACAAAGACGCCTTTGAACGGCTGCGTGACGCATTCCTGGCTAAGGCGATAGATCCTACCCCTGCGTCCTCTCCGCCCCGGGCCCTTCGGGCACCGCAGGGTCAGCTCCTTTGTCTCCTGGACCAACCACTCCAGCGGACACCGATGACGAGGATGGGTTGGAGCGTTCTTGGCGGCCTTCGGGCTCCGCCGCCGAACTTCCATGGGATGATTCAGGCATGTTGGACCCGGATGAGATAATGCATCCGCGGTCCGCGGCCTGAGCTCCTGGGGAGAAGGTGGTGAAGTTTGTCGCTGGCCACCTCCTCAAGCCCTTGGAAAAGGAGGCGAGGAGCTGTTTGCGTGGGGAATGTCCCAGACCTACGCTGGAGGGTAAGGTTGCCCTGACCCCAGAGTTGGACCCGAAAATGGCCACATTCTTAGCGAAGTTCGTTAAGGACCCGCGCAAAGGCATCGACCGCTCCTGGCGATCTTGCCAGGATAAGCTCTTGGACGCCATAGGCCCCATTACAAAAATTCTGGACATGGCGGAAGAGGCCAAAGAGTCCAGGCCGGCCATTTCTCCAGAAGTCCTCTCTAACTGGGGGCAGAGAGTAGTGGTCTTCCTGGGTAACGCAAATTGCGCGCTGTCCCTCTTAATTAAGTTAGACCCTACGTTGGGGGACCTGGCCTCCTCT
Organism: Lissotriton helveticus; assembly: GCF_964261635.1. NCBI lineage: Eukaryota > Metazoa > Chordata > Amphibia > Caudata > Salamandridae > Lissotriton > Lissotriton helveticus. The sequence goes on along the minus strand of NC_136061.1, from coordinate 354,055,701 downwards.
GAGGCAGGAGCTGTGGCCCAGGGGGTCTCTTTGGAGAGCCCTTTATTAAAGAATTGGGGAAGTTTGTCAATACTTTCACGTCCCTAGATAGGGCCCAGTCGAATATCAAACGGGTCTTCCACCAACGTTTCTCCAGGGGGGCCGGTTGCGGAGGGGGCCGCGCGACCGGCCGTGGTGGTCAGCAAGCGACCAACAGGAATCAAGGCTCCGGACGAGGGCAGTTTAACTCCTCCCAGAATTACAACACCTTCTACCCCACAAGAGGACAGCGTTTCCGTGGCCGTGGTGGATTCAAGAATGCTGGAAACACCTCCAACGGTGAGTGTTATCTCGGCGGACCAGGTCCGCGTGGGGGGACGGTTGGCTTTGTTTCCAGACGCCTGGGCCGTGATTACGGCAGACGCCTGGGTTTTGCAAACGATACGGGGTTTCCACGTGGAGTTTTACGATCAGCCCCGACAAGGCAGGCCGCCTCCTCCTATCGTTTTCTCTGCTGCGGACGCTCGATTGGTAGACGAAGAGGTTTCAGACCTGCTTTGCAAGGGCACCATTTGCCGCTCAGTTCGACAACCGGCAGGATTTTTGAGCAATTTGTTCCTGGTGGACAAAGCGGATGGTGGAAAGCGTCCGGTGATCAATCTCAAAGAGTTCAACGGTTGGTTGGTCTACCGGCATTTCAAGATGGAGGGTATCCATCTTTTAAGAGATGTTTTGCTTCCCAACGACTGGATGGTGCGCTTGGACCTCAAGGACGCTTACTTGGTGGTTCCCATTCATCCCCCACACCGGCGTTTTCTGCAGTTCCGGTGGGGAGATCAGGTTTTCAAGTTTACCGCCCTTCCATTCGGTCTTTCCTCGGCCCCTTGGTGTTTCACCATGCTCCTTCGGCCGGTGGTGGAATTTGTGCGGAGCCAGGGTATCCGGATGATAGTCTACTTGGACAACATCCTAGTGATGGCGCAGTGTCCCGTGCAGTTGGACCTCCAGCTTCACCGGACGATATCCTTGCTCCAGGAACTGGGGTCTGTCATCAACAGCGACAAGTCCGTTCTGGTCCCATCGCAGTCGGTGGTATTCCTCGGTTTTACCGTGTATTCCTTGCTGTGCACTCTGAGCCTTCCCTCCAAGAAGCTAGGGAAAATCCGCCACATCCTTCAGCAGAAGATCTCTCGATCACATACCTCTCTACATCAGATTGCCCGGGTGGTGGGTCTGCTCTCTTCCTCCATCCAGGCAATCTTTCCGGGGCCCCTGCATTACCGTGCCCTGCAGCGCCTCAAGGCGCACCCTCTCCGACGCGGTCTAACGTATGATCAGATGGTTCCACTGTCGGACGAAGTGAGAGAAGAGATGAATTGGTGGCTGGCACATATGGAGGCCTGGAATGGCCGAGCGATTTTTGGTCCTGTCCCCGACTTGGTGATCGAGTCCGATGCCAGCCGTGCTGGATGGGGCGCCCGCTGTGGAGAGTTTTCCACAGGCGGCGCCTGGTCGTCCAAGGAGCAGGAGCTTCATATCAACTGTCTAGAGCTGTTGGCCGGGTCCTTCGCGGTTCGCTGCTGGACCAAGGACACGGTTCGGTCCTGCGTTTTGCTTCGCATGGACAATATCTCGGCGGTGCGCTACGTCAATCATTTAGGAGGCCCTCGTTCCAAGGCTCTTTCAGACTCGGCGAAAGATTTTTGGAATTACTGCCTGGCACGCCAGGTTTCAGTGACAGCGGAGTATTTGCCGGGTCAAGACAATCAAGTAGCGGATTGGCATTCCCTGCATCTGCGAGACTCCAGCCAGTGGAAATTGGACCCGCAAGTGTTCAGGTGGCTGAACGACGTCTGGGGCCCATTCTCGGTGGACCTTTTTGCGTCTCGCCTGGACTTCCAGCTCCCTCGTTTCTTCAGCTGGAGGCCGGACCCCCTAGCGGAGGCCACGGACGCCTTCCTCCAGGACTGGAGCAGGGAGAGGTCTTACGGCTTTCCCCCGTTCTCAATGATTTGAGGTCGGCGGCCCATCTTCGCCGCCAGCAGGCGGACGTGGTCATGGTGGAGGTCTCAAGTTTGGTTTCCGGTTCTTCTGGAACTTTCTTGGGATTCTCCAATCCTACTCCCCCGCATTCCGCGGCTTCTTCTCAACGCGGACGGGGAACCCCATCACCTGCTCATTCAGAGCTCGCTTCATCTCATGGCATCGAGGCTTTCGGGCGACGTTGGTCGCTCCCGGGCCTTTCGAGACCGGCTGAGGATTTCCTCTCGAAGGCCTGGGCAGGCAGCACAACGAAGCGTTATCGCTCTGCCTGGAATAGGTGGTCACGTTGGTGTCTTCGACGGGACCTGGATCCCGTGGTCGTAGGCGTCGTTCCTGCGTTAAACTACTTGGCGGAGTCGGCTTCGGCTGGCCTGGCCTGGCCTACCGTACTATCAACGCAATGCGATCAGCGATCTCAGCGGGCCACCAGCCGGTGGCGGGGGTGCCGCTGGGAGAACACCCATTTGTGTGTCGGCTCCTGCGTGGGGTTCGACTTTCCCTGCCACCAGAACCGCGTTATTCGGTTCTCTGGGATGTTAATCTGGTTCTCAACCTGTCCATGTAAGTACCTGTCCTTGAAGGAACTTTCGGCAAAATTGGCAATGCTTTTATGTCTAGTTTCATGCAGACGAGTGTCAGATGTACGCGCCTTGGATGTCGCGGCAAGAGTTTTTTCCCCTGATGGGGTAGTTTTTACGTTGAGACGTCGCACGAAGTGTGCTTCACGGACGATTTCCTACCCATACTTCGTGGACGCTCCAAAACTGCGTGTTCCAGTGTTTGAAGGCTTATGAGGACCTAACCTTGGAACTTCGCCCTCCGGGCGAACGATAGTTGCTCATCGTGCTGCGAAAGCCGCACAAGGCTGTCGCTTCTCCCACCATCGCCAGATGGGTTCGGTGGATAATGCAGGAAGCAGGTATTGACACAAAACAGTTTGGTGCTCATTCAGCTAGAGGGGCCATGGCCTCGAAGGCGTTCTCTCTAGGTGCTAGATTGGAGGATTTGATGCGAGCTGCGGATTGGTCTTTGGACTCCACCTTTAAGAGGTTTTACTTCAAACCAGTGATTGATATTGCTCATTTGGTGGTGAGTAAGCTTTAAACTAGCATAATCTGAAGCCTCCGGTCCTGACATAGAATTGAAATTTGCCTAGCAGTGTAACGGTAAGTTTCAATTCTATTAAGGACACGGAGGCGAGGATTATCCCTCCCGGACTTCCTGCGAAGGTTACCCGCCCGTACTGCAGTAAGTACTCAGGTTTTCCAGTTCTGTGGTTATGAGACCTATGCATTGTGCATTGTGTGTTCTTTGGACGTTGACAGGTTTTTTTCCCTTTCACTGCTGACGCTGTGGTTCTTTCTATAGGAAATGATGGCATCAAGCAGGACCAGTAACATAGCGTGCCTCGCGCGAAGAAAGAGGAAGTGGTCATGAAGGGGATGTCCTACCTAGCTGCAGTGGATACTGAGAAAGGACTACGTTATAGACTGCCTTATAAGACTCATGGGAGTTGTGGTTTATGGACATTTTTTCATTGCTGCCCATACCCTTTGTTCTGTGGTAGGGCTGTTGTTATTGATGTTTTTGGCTGCTGTGACTTTTGTAAATAAACAGCGGAGAAGGTACAAAAGCATAATCCTCGCCTCCGTGTCCTTAATAGAATTGAAACTTACCGTTACACTGCTAGGCAAATTTCGATTCTTTGGTAGTTCTGAATACAAATAAGCAAATGAAACCAATATAGTGTACTTCTAGCAAGTAAATCACGAGTGCTTTGGCTATACATTGTAACGTGGAGCATGACCATCTGTATAGAACTTTGGTTTAGGACTCAATCATGACTATCTAACTGTATAGTTCTTTGGTTTAGGACTCAATCATTCCCCAAGGAACCATCCTTTTCTGCAGCAAGTCATTTCTGCACTGTATCCCTACTGCTTGTAAGACCAAGCAAACATCCTCGGAACATTGACCCAAGGAGCACAAGAATTTAAAGAGCCTCTTTCCACGGGACTCTAGGGGGTCACTGGGTACCATCCTTGACATGTCTATGTTCTTGAATGCGCCCCTTCATGTACCGTATTATCGACATAACCAGTCGCAGTATAAGCCAATGCGTCTCTTATCCCTCACATACCCCTCGGATAAATGTCATGCTATAGCCCAACTGCAAGCTTGCTGCCACAGTTTCGAACACACCACAGAGCTCCATGCCTAGCACCAAAATTCTGCCGCATAGACGGCTCTGAAAACTGTGCAAGCCAGGCATAAGAAACTGAGAAGCTATTGGATGAACCATTTGAAAAGTGCTCTATGTCTGCCAAGGGGGATGGAAATCTCAACCAAAATACCAATACAGTCCACTTTTCCACACTGAAGCCATTTCAGCAACTCTTTCACTTCTCTTTAGTCATTCTATTTCACTGACACAAGAAAGTGTCTCTTGTACAGTTATATGATTAACTTAATGTTGGTTGTAAGCTTAGCGTTTTATCAGTGTTGATTGTTGTCTTCCTTAGGGCATAGTAAAGTGTGAACAGGAAGTTACAGGTATCGGTTGTAGCTTAGCATTCCGATGTGTAGTCCTCATCCAGTGTACATGCTTTTGTGAGCGCGTTAGTACCCAAATGTAAGGATTATCTGACCTGTGTTCAGGGCAGAATTCGGGGGTACATGCGGGTAGACAGCGTCCACCCACTGTTTTCACAGGGTCAGTGGCATAGCAAAGGGGTGTGGGGTGGTCTGCCCCGGGCGGCACAAGTTTTGGGGGCAGCGGACTCCTTCCGCCCCCCCCCCCCTTACACAAGGTTGTGGGCGGTAGATGTAGGAGCCGCCATAGGTCTAGCTTTGCCACTGTACAGTTTTGGGCCCCACTTAAGTATGCTGAACACGTCCTGGTGTAATTTTCAGACACCACAACACATTCGGCAATGCCAGCAAGTTGCCTGCTTTCATTCCACAGTAAGTAACTTGCAGGCGGCTAGGTGGCTTTGGTGTTTTAAATTCCAGCTGAATCCAAAACAAAGGCCGAAGTTAAGGGGCCATCAGGCCTCCTTTTGTTTCAATATCCTGGCTCGGAGGAATCTGGAGCCTCACACCTAGATGTTAATGCAATGGAGAGGAAACAAAGACACACAACGTAAAACTTCACAAGTACTTGAGAGAGGCATGGTTTTAACTTTGTTCAGTCCCTGAATGTAAGAGATATGCATACACTGTATGAATGTCAGATGTGTCGGTCTGTCCCAGTATTTACACAAATAACAATTTGAATATCACCCTTTTGTTTTATTTCTTTTATAGCGTAACAAATCACACTGAAGGATGTCAGGGCAGTTAACATCATACATATACATTATACGTTGACAATAAATCGTGTGTAAATTAATCTACATTATGTGTTATAAGACAGTGAGGGTTACAAGGTGTAGGAGTCACATGTCCGTCATAGCTGACTGTGCTATAATAGAAGGATTACAATTTATGAACTTCAAGTAAGGAAAGGATCTATGTGTTAAAAGCAGTAACCACTTATGTATTAACGTGAAATAAAAATCTGTTATCTGTATGTTACATGTTGTGCTAAGCCGGAAACACATTTACCCCTCTATGCTACTTTGAATCAAAAATGGGACTAGAATAAACGCAGATCTCTCCAGTAAATGCGTTGACCATTGAGATTTACTGGCACATAAAGATCACTGCACCAGGTGCCTTAACCCCATAAGATATTTCAAAATGCCGACTTTTCAGCCAATTGAGTAGAATAGATTTAGTGACACATTTCTCCTTGTTGCCAATTTCTTTGTGCAGAGTTTTTATAAACATAAATGTACAAGTTGAGGCCTAGATTTTGCGCCACTGTTTTGCCACAACCCCGATGCAAAATCTCATTTGTTTTTTATTTATTTTTTATTTTTTAAAGAACCTTTATTGTTGTAGTACGGAGATACAAACATGGGCCTACAACCAATCCGGCCAGCCGCTAGTCAAATCGATTAAAAAGTAACATAGTGTAAAAACATACAGCGGTCCGGAGTTCAAAGGCAGAATAGCATCCAGGATATGACATATAATTAAAATACCATGCGATAATAAGGATCTGAGACGGTTCATTTTGCAATAACGAAAAATAAAGTGAAAATCAATGTCGCATAATCACACATACCCCTAATACATCTAACTAGAAACAAAAGGTTTTACGCCAGCGATGTACATAAATTGAAAAAGACGGGGGAAGGGGTATATGAGTCAGGATAGATGCAATAAACACAAAGCAATCATGGCGAACTAGCCCCACCCCTCAAGGTGAAACACAATATGGGAGACATGGAAGACGACAACATCGAAATAGGAAAAGGACAAAGGGCCATAGAAACAAAGAGAGAACAAAATAACAAACCCATCCCCCAACCCCCAACCCTGCACCCCTGCAGAAGGCTATGGCCTACCCCCCCCAGCAGCGTGCCTGTCGCCCTAAATAAGAGACCCGAAATACAGAGAAGAAAAAGAGAAAAAGAAAGAGAAAAAAATTCAGGAGAAGGGCCCTCGATCTGGTTATCCGGCCCCTCCCACCTCCGCGTGCAAGAATCGTATAAACAGTGACGGTAGAAGAAGTACAAGTAGCAACAAGCACGCATAACGCAATCAATACATCCCCGCTAAGCGCCCCTTAAATCACCATCAACCATCTATGATTCCCTCCATGTCCCAAGCGAATTTACCCCTGGCCTCGTCTGTCAATAGTACCAACGTTGAACCATCCCTCAGACGGGATACAAAGTAGCACAAAGGGTCCGATTGCACCAGGAGGATCAGGCAGTGTCGCCGCTCCATAGGATCCCAGCCACCGAAATTTCGCCGATGATGCATGGCGGAAGTCTGATTGTGACAATGTCAACACCGCCAACAGTCTCGAGTCCGAACACAGTCCCGCCAGACATGGAAAGGGAAACACACAATGCGGGGAGCGCCGGAACCCCGACGGGGCCGCCCAAACCGTGTATCGACGCTGTTCATCCACTCGCCGATCAGAGAAAGGCCCCGATGAGACAATCACATGCGCCACAGGTGTATCCACAGTAAGCTCATGAACCAAATCCATCCACGTCTCCGAGAATGTAGACTCATCTGGGGAATACGTCAATGAGGCAGAGGCAGACACATCGGCGCCTCCTTCAGAGCGATCCGTGCCGTTACAAGGTGGCGGGACAACAATGGCGGCCATTCTGTGTCCCAATTCTCGGGCCTCCCGGATCAGGGCAGTTTGCAGGGTTGTTAGTGCAACCAGTATGTGTTTGGGCGTGGACGGTTTCTCGCGTAGTCAAACCCCGGGATTCTCTTGTGCACCGGTTTCTCTGCCCGGAAGAGGGGTGCGCGAGAAAGTATCATCCGCCATTTCAGCCGTCACGTTCTCGTTCCCCTCCACCTCACCTCAGGATCGGGTCCGACCCCCGGGAGCAGCAGGATTCACAGCGGGATCTCAATAGTCAGGGCAGGCAACAAAAAGGAGAGTCACCAAAAGGCTAAACAAACTCCCTGCTGCCTCTCGGGAGTCACCCACCGGCTCCCAGGGGGGGGGGCTGTTAACATGACCGGGTCTCACACCAAAGGGGAACTGGGCATCAAGGACTCTCTCCGGCCCAGCTATATCGCACCTCCCGCAGGGCAACCCACTATTGGGAGTGGGTTGGTATCACCTCTTCCGGCTCGCAGATCTCAGGTTCTCTCCGACCGGCTTCCCATCGCAACCAGAGGCCGCAGGTGGTGCAATCACGGCCGGACACTCTCCTCACTCGAGATCCCGGTCTCAGCACCTCAAAGGCCGCCAAACAGACGGGGACTTTTCTTCGGGTCTACTGCACGGTGGAGTCTCAAAAGCAGATGGTAAGTGAATGCTTTCCTTCACCTACTTAAATTAGCAAATAGTGCTCAAGTTTATCACCAGGATATATGTGCGGGGCGGGAGGGCTCGCGGAGCCAAGCGTTTATGCAGCCATCCCGATCGCCATCTTGGCTCCTCCCAAAAAAATCTCATTTGTTAAATCTCGTAATGCACTTAAATGGACTCATGATAGACCAGCTAAATATGTGTGAGGGCTTAAGATATGATGTCACTTCTTGTTATGTCACTTTCTGTGAGGTTGTGATGACCCTTGCCTATGATGCCACATGTGATGTAATGCCCTGTGATGTCACTTGCATACTGCCTAACTTAGTTACTCCTTTCCACTTTTTTATATTTTTTAGGACTTGTGTTGGCAGGGTGTGTAGGGTGCTCTCTAATGTGTTGTGCTGAAAAAGTTATGATTTCCTTACCTGGAGAGGAGTAGTGTTGTGAAGAGATGACACACAACTGTACTGTGTATCTACCCATAATTTGGATTTGTGAGAAGTGCAGTGCCAAGTGCCTTCTGGTTTATATCTGAACTAGGCGTATAATGTTCTTCCTGGTAAAATTGCTGTATGTATACTAGTTGTGTGTTAGGCACCCCTAGCCCCTTTTAAATATCCACTGTATTCTTCTTGTGATATCCATTAATGTCTGCTAGATTTTTGGGAACCTGGTAGATTCTGGTTCCGATCAAAAAGGCGTTCATCCACATTTGTTTGGGGTATTCCCCAGGCCACTGTTTGTACCGAGAGTGACAGTTTTATAGTATTGTAGCTATGTTGGGGCGTTGCGGTTCAGCTCGAATTGGAGGTCTGGTGCTCTTGTATGCAACTGAATGATAATGCCAGTGTGAGATGGCTCTTGGAATCCATGGCGAGCCATCAGTGCTCTGCAGTGGCACAACTATGTATCCCTGCGAACTAATTATACCCATCCGTCTCCAAGACATGACAACATCTTATTAATGCAGTTTAGTTCAATTTCTTGGTCTTTTCCAATGTTTCTTTCCTTAACCCAGGCCACTGTCAGTCTCGCCTGAAATGGCTCACCCTACTCAAGGAAGCTTTTCTTTTTCGGTAACCTCACTACAATCTGCCCCACTTCATTTGCTGCAGTAGCCTAATATGTAGCATGATCCTAGGCAAAAGGCAGTAGAGTGCTGTACAGCGCCAAAGACTTGAATAAAGTCAACGAGAGATAAGAGAGGTAGGTAGTTTGTGGACTGTTAATTCGCTGTGATATAGTGTTCTTTAAAGAGCTGTGTCTTCAACTCTTCAACATCTTTTAGTGGGTCTTTTGTATGTGTTTAGATTTCTCACTTTTAATTTAATTTGACCTAATTTACAGGTATCTTACCTTGCCAAGGGTGCCTGGCTCAGGTAAGGGGTTTGCTGGGCCCCGGTTCGGCTAATTATTTGTCCCACTTTAAAGCGGTACACGCCACCAGTGTCCCGATTTGGCCACGCCCCTTCACTACCTCAACACAGCATAGAGGGCTATTTAAATCATGAAAAGTGTGTTGTTGTAGCCACAACATGAGACAGAGAGTGGTGTGTTGATAACGAGCTTTATTAAACTTCAGCAACAAGACATCAGCGCGCCTGCAGCTAGCCTGTGAGAACTGACAGCTGGCATCCGGCGCTCAGCATAGAACCTTCGGCGGTGCGTGGAGTGGAATGACGTCACAACATACCCCCCTTTCCTCTACACGCAGGTAGGGAATAAAAAGGAAAACACTGGGAAGGAAAGGCATGTGAATGTCAGAAGCATAGAACATAACAATAAATCATCCGACAATGAAGTCATGCAAATGCTGAGGGGTTCTCCTGGCCCGTAAGGGTCTCTGATAGGATTGAGCTCTATGTAGATCAGGTGAGTCATCATTTGTGTTAAATGGCCTTTGACTATTGCTCAGGTTATCCCCACCAGGGCCTGATGCCCTCACTCCTACACCTGTGCGAGCACTGTTGAGCAATTGACTGTCATGAGCCAACATGTACCCAGAACATGAATTCTTGGTAACCACTTTACTAACCAGGTTTTTGGGAACATGATCTCGTGAGCAGTACTTTGCTACCCTACGTAAGTTCCACTTTTCACCATTCTCTAACACAACATAGAATGGGTGTGCTTCCTTTACCTGGAAGGGTCCTCGAAATTTGCATAAGCCTCTTACCCAGCGTCCGGAACGGACCTTGACCCAGTCACCAGCAATTATGATGGACACATTCTTTTCCTTGTCGTGCACTCTGTGGTAAATAAATAATTAATTACTGGTACTATTTTTCTATGCATTAACTGAAACAGATAGCTCAATAAATAAGAGGCAGAATCCGTGGTATCTGAGTCGAATGGGCTTTAATCAGATGGCTCGAGCCAATGGACCATCGGGTTCCATCACCTGCAAAGGTTCAGGAAGGGACAGACACAAGGAAAAGGGAATGGCAGCTGCAACGTCTCATTAACATTATACAATATATATAGTAAAACAGTACAATTGCATTGAATACAGTAGGCGTAACAAGTGACAAACGGAAGATAAGAACACATGGGCGTGAAAAGAAGGCGTGCACAGGGCGTGCACGGAGACATGTGATGTAAACGTCACAGAAGTGTCATAAATGGGTGGATACATGGAGGGGGTTACCTGGGCAGCTGGAACCTTTAACCTACTGGTGCGCGCAAACGGGCTATGACGTGTAACTGGGGAGAGCTGGGGGCTCTGACTTCTGGCACTAGAAGAGGAGACTAAAGTCTGGGATGTCCGGACGACATGTACCTATAGCATATCTGATATCTCGTGTTTGGAGAACATGTTGATAGAATCTAAAAGTCATCAGGGCAAAGGCTACTTGTCACTAAGGCTGGTGCATGTATATATTGCTTAGTGTATTGCGTGTGCTATGAATCTTCTATGGATACTAATTCAGTAATTCTCTTGCATGGAGACAGGAAGACTAGACTATAGATGAAGATGTTTATGCGGTTCGTTAGCTTAGGAATGTGAAGCCGGGGAGCTGAACTGATAACTAGAGGCATAACATATTCTTGGCAGACAGGCAGGCAGGCCAGGCTGGGCACCGCGCTGCTTGGCAGAAAGTAAGTGAAGGGTCAGGGATGCGGGAGGGGCTGCATCGCTCCTCGGAGAGGTTTCAGGAGACTTGAGACTCGAATCTGGTGTCCGGACCCTTTAAGGCCTAGAAACGGGGACAACTCGATGAATTAACGTGCACAATGTAAAGACGTTGGCAACATAGGCCTAATACTCGTTGCTTTCACGAGGGACTGGATAACTGGCATACTAACGTTGGGCACAACTAGAATCGCGTCATTATTCGGTCAAGGGGGTAAATATGCATATTAATCATGCACATATAATCATACGATGGGGAACACGTAGGGACACATGACAGGGCAAAATTCAATTTTCCTCATTCCCTCCTTGTTCCCTACGTTTCCTTCAGGAAACATCAATATTCATGATACCATCTATCTGTTCATACAGCATCATTTGCTCGTTTCTTATCTTCTGGGAAGGGGACTTTGGACTTGGAATACAAGAGGTAGCGCACAAGCCGCAAATCGCAGGGCCACATTGTAAACAGAGACAACAACTGAATATGATCATTACTACTACTCCTAGGAATGACAGTACTTTCCATCCCCAGGCAGATATTATACTCCAGAACCAACCGGACCATGTCCAGGTGCCTGGATTCTGGTGCAACTGATGGGCTATCTTATGAAGTCTTGTTATAGCTGAATAAACAGACGGTGCGTTATTAGGAATGAAAATGCAACAACTAGATCCGATGACTCTACAAGCTCCGCCCCTATCGGCCAGTATGACGTCAAGAACAAGGAGGTTCTGAAGAACGACAAATCTCATAGCAGATTGCTCTTCTGTTAAGTTACCTAGAGCGGAAGTAGTCTCATTCACTACTGCTTCAAGGGTTCTGGTTAACCTACGTATTAGTTTACTATTCTGGATAGGTCCTATGAAGAAAAAGAAACCTTTATTGAAGTCTGTATACTGTTCTAAGGCAGTTTCAGTTTGATCGACAATTGGGGACTCGATCTCCCTTCTATGTCTGACGTGTACTAGATGTGTATTTCTGTGATAATCGGATGGGGCTAGGAAAACTGGTGGCAGTAGGAAGGCAATGTAACATGTTCCATCCCAATCTAGGGGCAGACGTACATATGCGGTCTGACCACATACAAAATACGAATGACGTGAGGCTTTGAAATTAGATTTCCCACTGTCACTATACTTGACCACAGTAGTACAATCACTGTGTCCTAAATGTACTGAACCATTCTTTCGGATACATAATTCGCCTTTTACTGGTAGAACTGTAATAGCAGGCAAGTCTGGAGTAGTCTCGGACTGAACATTCAAAATCATGAAATTCGAAGAATAATTACCTAGATCATATACTTCATTTTCTAGATCTAACCCTGTTCTATGGGAAAGACCTTCCTTGTCTGGGAAACATGTTCTATTCAAAAGGGACTTATCGTCTGAGGATGATGTTATCGTAAACCATGCTCCACACGAACCATTGTGTGAAAACGGATAGGGAAAGAGTGGCAGAACTCCCTTCAGTGTCTGGTAAGGGGGAAGTCGACCACACACCCAACAATTAGTGGCATTGCTAGTCTGTTGTGTATAGTGTAACATTCGTATAAAAGTATTGTTGCGCATGGCAAGTCGATAGGATAACTCGTGAGGAGGTAGTTCACTAAAGGTGTGCTCTACTGTATCATTAGAGGAAAGATGTACATGTGAATCAAGAGGAGGAAAAAATACATGTAAAACGTAACTTATGCATGTAATCGTAAGACTCAGAAATAGCATAAACAATAACGTAATAACGCATCGGCTGCGCAGATTTTTACAATAACGTATTTTCTTGGAGTTTCGTCTAACTCTCTCACTATGGGGGTCTATCTCATACATGTCAGGAACCTGTCTAACCGCTTCACCCGAGAGGGACTTAAACAATTAAACTGTCTGACTTGCTAGACCTTAACTTGTTTTTATACTCCTGCTGCGGAGTTTTCTCTAACAGGGGGAGTTTAGAGTCAGTATCGGGGCAGTCCTTGAAAAGAGTCTTTGGACGGAGTCCATGAAAACGCTTGATGTGGCTGGAGTGTAGCCAGCCTTTTCTTCCTTCTAGCTTTACGGCGGCCCTTGTGGTCATCAGAACAAGTTTTGGCTCTTTCCAGCGGGGCTCCAGCGGACTTGAACGATCGAAATTCCTCACGAGTACTAGGTCGCCTGGAATGACCTCGTGCGGTTTTACTTGGGTGTTGTCTGGAAAGGCAGCCGCAACCTGTGAACGACAAGAGAGTAGTGCAGACATCAAGGAAGCTAGGTAATCTGTCAGCATATTACTGTCAACATCAGTAATTTTACGTGGCATAGGTGTACCCCACATGTTCGGGGGACGTCCGAATACTACTTCATACGGTGACAGACCTGAACGGGAGTGGGCGACCATTCTCATATAGAAAAGGGCGACTGGCAGGGCTACCATCCAATCTACGCCTTTCTCTGCGCAAACTTTTGCAATGCGGATTTTCAGAGTCTGATTATGTCTCTCGACGAGGCCAGCTGCCTCGGGATGTCGTACGCAGTGGAACTTCCACTGGTACCCTAACAGAAGAGATACTTGTTTCATGAGTTCGGATGAGAATGGCTGGCCGTTGTCTGAATACACGACCCTGGGCAAACCATAGCGGGGGAAAAACTCACGAACCAACTGCCTGGCAGTGGTCGCGGCAGTATAATCTGGGACTGGATATGCTTCTGTCCATCTGGACAAAGCGCATACTACTACGAGGACATACTTGAAACCTCGACATCGATCCATCTGAATATAATCCATCTGGAGGACTTCAAAAGGGTGGTCAGGAGGATGGAATCCACCTTGTTCCACCGGAACACCTTTTCCTGGATTGAACTGGCAACAGATCATGCAGGTACGCACTTTCTGCTTTGCTGCTGCTCGTAAATGCTTGTTAAACCAAAGGTTCTGGATGCTGTCTAACATGGCTTTTTCTCCTAAATGTGCTGGACTATGTGCTGTATTAATAATGACTTGAACCATAGAGTCGGGGAGAAACCATGTGGCTTTTCCCTTCGTCAACCATCCTTGATCTGTCTGGACCCCTCCTTGTTCAGACCATTTCTTGATTTCGTCTGGGGTAGCATGTGTCTGTATGTCTAGTACGTCTTGTGTAGGGTCCTTAACTGTCATACAAGTCGTCTGATCTGGAACGTCTGTCTTTGTCGTGTTAACTGGAATGTCTGGGGTCTGAGCTGTAAGCTTGGCGGTTCGATCTGCTAGATCGTTACCTTGGGAAATGGTGTCAGTGGCTTTCGTATGTGCTTTGCACTTCATAATGGCAATGGCTTTCGGTAAATGTATTGCTTCTAACAGAGCTTGAATGAGGGGGCCATGCTGAATCTTGGCTCCATGAGAGGTCATGAAACCTCTTTCTTGCCAAAGGACTCCAAAGTCGTGAACGACTCCGAATGCATAACGTGAATCTGTATATATGTTTACTTTCAGGTTCTTGGCTCGTATGCAGGCTTGGGTCAGAGCAATAAGCTCTGCTGCTTGAGCAGACAAGGTGTCAATACGATTTGTTTCCATAACTTCAGTTTCAGTAGTCACTGCATACGTGGCTACTAGTTCTCCTGTACCTGTTCTCATACATGAACCATCCACGTAAAGTGTCAGGTCTGGATCAGGTAATGCAATGTCCGTCAAGTCTTGTCTTGGCTTTGTCATGGTGTTAATGACTTCCACACAGTCGTGTGTGGCAGGTTTTGGAACAGTCGAGGGTAACAGTGTAGCAGGATTTAAAATGTTGCAGCGTCTGATGTCTATATGTGGCTGAAACAGTGTCAGTTCATATCCTGTTAAACGCGCAATTGTCAGGTGCTGAGTCTGTGTTCGGTTTAAAAGAACTTCCACGGAGTGTGGAACTTGTACTGTCAGGGAGTGTCCTAACACTATGGAATCACTTTGTCTGATAGCTAGAGCTGTGGCTGCAACTGACTTGAGGCACGCAGGCAGAGCCTGGGCTACTGGATCTAATGTGCTAGAAAAATAAGCACAAGGCTTGTGTTGTCCTGCTTGATCTTGGGTGAGAACAGATAATGCTGTACCATCACGTTCAGTAACAAAAAGTGTAAAAGGCTTACTGTAGTTCGGTGTCGCTAATACAGGTGCATTACATAAAGCTTTCTTTAACTCATCAAAAACAAGTGTATGTTCCTGGGTCCAAGGGAGGACAGTCGATGTCGCTGCCTCCTGTGTCGTTAACTGTATCAGTGGTTTGGCTAGATATGCATACTGAGGAATCCATTGTCTGCAATAAGAAGTGAGGCCGATAAAAGCTCGTACCTCCTTCTGTGTCTTGGGCTGTGGAAGATGTGCTATTAACTGGATACGGTCAGGTGTCAACTGTCTACCCCTCTCGGACAGCAAGTGTCCAAGGTATACCACTTGCTGGACACAGAATTGCAGTTTGGAAGGGGACACTTTGTGCCCCATGTCTGCCAGGAAATACAAGACTGTCAGTGACGCACGTACGCAGTCACGTTCTGTACGGGCTGTGATCAATAGATCATCGACATACTGAAGCAGGGCAGTGTCAGTTGGCATGTGAATACTGTCTAGTTGTCTTTTAAGTGCTTGACTGTAAATACTAGGACTTTCTGTGAAACCTTGAGGAGCTCGTGTGAATTTATAGCTTCTTCCATTTAAACAGAATCCGAAAAGGAACTGGCTGTCTGGATGAATGGGGACACTGAAGAATGCGTTCTTGAGATCAATAACAGTAAAGAACGTAGCTTCAGAATCAATGGCAGTCAATAGGGAAGAAATATCTGGAACCACAGGGTACTGGGGTATGATACATTTATTAAGTTCTCGAAGGTCAATCACTAATCGATAAACTGGAGGTGCATTTGGATCAGTACGTTTAAGAATCGGAATGATAGGAGAATTACATACATTGGAGTCAGTTTCTACAACTACTCCTTGAGCGATGAGCTCATCAATGATTTTCGATAAGGCTGCTACAGCCTCGGGTGGCAATTTGTACTGTCGGATTCGTGGTAATACAACACCTGGTTTCAGAGTGACACGATATGGTGTAATGTGCATACAACCTACATCAGTTGGACCTTGCGCCCATAAATGCTGTGGTACATTCAGTAATCTTGGATCAAAATCCCTTAACACATAATGTCCTTTAAAATCACGTAAAAACAATCTCACTCCTTCCGGAGAACAGCATATTACAGCTCCTAATTCTTTCAATGTTTTAATACCAAGTACATTTTCTGGACATGATTTCGTAAGTAACAAGTCTGTAGTTCGGGACAATGGACCAACTTCTAGGGAAACTGGTTTCGATATTTCATTAACAATAGGCTTTCCTGAAAATCCCAGGGAAACATTTCTTGAGCCTGAGAGTGGAGCCCCTGGAACCTCGTCATGACTGATGGTAGTCCTACTTGCCCCTGTATCAATCAGAAACTTTCTGTCCTTCCCTAATACTTGACTGTGTACATAGGGACCCTCTTGATCTACAGGAACCTCGATGAGAGGCAAGCCAACCTCCCTCTCTAGGCTGTTTCATGAATACTGCTGATATTCTGGATAATCTGACTGTGCGTACTGGTACATCTGTTGTGTAACGTGTTGTGTGGCAGCTATAGGCTGCGGTACTGTAACTGTCTGTTGTGCGTTCTGTGGTGGCTGCGTATTCTGCGGAACATGTTCTTGTCTAGGAGGACGCGGTCTCTCTTTCGTCTTACCTGTAGCTATGTTGTGTTTCAGAACTGCACATTCGTTTATGTAATGACCTGGCTGTTTACAGTAATTGCATGTCCCTTTAACGGGAGCTGCAGAATGACTAGTTTGATTCGTACCCCTCTTCTGACTATCTGCTGGAACAGACTATGCAACTAGAACTTTCATCTTCGTGTCTTTCATACGTCTTCTTTCGTGTTCTTGCTCTTCCCTGATTCGGTTCTGGTGATACTGTAACATCTGTAGCATTTGGGACGGGGTATTAGCTTGCCAAGTACTCTCGACCTTCAATACTCGATTTTTAACTTGTGGCAAAGAATTCTCAACTAGTTAGGTAACAAAAAGATGTGGATACGATTCACTACTCGTTTTCAAACCGCTATTAATAATGAAACATTTCTCAAATCTGGAATAAAAATCACTAGTGTCTTCGTCTTGTTTCTGTTTACAGGCTGAGATGGCATCCCAGTCTTCCTTTTTCGTGGCTAGTAATCTTGGCAAGACTTGTATTAACAGTTCGGGTAACTCTTTGGCTTTATCCCCAAGACCAGTACCTGGGACCCGTGTATTATCTTCGTTTTCTAACGCGGTCCAGTCTATCTTTTTCTCTCCCACCTCCCATTCTTTTTCTTTGAGTTTTTCATATATGCCCGCAGGCAGCAGGACCTTTAACATTTTGATGATATCAGGATACGTGTATTCTCCCATACGGAGCATGTCTTTTAATTCACGGTGGAACCCTGCTGGATCTTTATCGTGACAGGGCACTAACTTTTTCATTTCTAGTAATTCTATTTTTGTTATAGGGGTGTAAACAAATACTCGTTCGAGCTCACCCCCCGTTCCCTTAACAGGATGTACTTCTCGCAACGGATTCTGTCTATCTATGTAGAATGGGGGTGAAACAGGAACAAAATGCGGAGTCAGGAACGTTCTGTATCTGTGGCGCTGTTCTAAAATGACACTAATTAAATCGGTACCTAGACCTTTCCATCGGTTCAGGAGTAACTCGTTCAATACATTATATAAAGGACCTGGATCAGAATGCTGACTCTCATACAGTATGATGAGGTGCTGGATCATGTACATACCCACCAGTCGCTGCTCGGCTGGGGGCAGTTTCAGAAACATTTGAGCCACTACTTCGTCTGAATACGTGGTAGAATCACTAGTCCATCGGACTGCTGATCGGGCGAGTTCTTGTTCATGCACGGTACTAAGCTCACTGTAACCTATTCGTAATTTCAGAACTTTATCAGTAGCCTGGAATAATTGTTCAAGAGAACATTGTTCTGGTACGGGAGGAGGAAAAACTTTCTTGTAATCTAGGCGTGTGTGTCTATCGGAAGGTCTCGTCCTACCTACATACGCTATTCTGGTGGGATTCTCGTTGTCTACATCTTCGTCTGAAGAGTCATTCTCTTTCTCTGCTATTATTCTTGCTTTCTCCCTCTCGTGTATGCCTATAATTTCTTTACGAATCTTTCTGTACATGGTTTCTATACTATTCTGTGTCTTGTGTTTTCCGTCTGCTATATTGTCACTCCATCTTATCAGGACTTTCATCTCTTCTGGACTTTTATCAGGATGATCCTGTTCTCTTATTAAGCAATTTATTAAAAATTGCAAAATCATGCCTTGAATCTCGACTTTTCTATGTACCATAGCTTCGTGAATACTTTCTGGTTTCTCCCCCGTTCGGATGAAATGATATATTCTGTCTAGATGTTCTTTCATATTTGATATGGTAACCAAGAAGCTTGCGACTCGTCGTAAACGTACGCAATATAATATCATGTGATCTTCGCCTGGCACTGGATCATATCTACAATCAGTAAGGTACTTTTTGAGTGCTTCGTACGTAGCCACTTTTGGCGTACGTTGTAACGCTGCATCTCTCAGCGTCAGTCGCTTTGTTTGAGGCGGGGTGATAGGAATACCTCCCCCTGCTCCTCCTGAACTGGAATCGTCAATTAATACTGAGTGTGCGGCTGCTGGTAACGTGACTGGTAAAGTAGGAATACGTAATGTGGGTTGGTCCTGGGATACTGGCGCATGGACAGGACCAACAACTGGAGGCACAGTAATTACATTATTAACAGGGTGTTGGACCTGAACTGGCGGAGTAGGATTCATATTAGCATATTCTGGGACAGTGTCGTCTAAATAGGAAGAAAGGAAAATTTCAGCTGCAGTCGGTTTATGACGTAGCTTAGTCGGGACCAAGGGTGGCGGTAAATTACAGAGTGTTTCCGGGGTCGCTTTAGGCAAACCCTCGGCGAGAAGAGGATACATACCTTTAATAAGGGCATTTCTTTGTCGGTCTGACTGTTCTGCTCTAACTCGTTCACCTTCTTCTAGTAATTCCCTTTCTTGGGCTTTTTCTTGGGCTTTTTCTGAGGATTCCCTACTTAGTTCTGCTTTTCTGAATTCTTTCTCTGTTCTTTTATGGGATTCTTTACGCCATAACTCTATGGCATCTTTCTGGGATTGTCTGGCTTTCTTTTTCCATAATGCTTCTTCTACTCTCATGATGCACTCGGCATCCCATGTTCCTGAAACAGGCCATCTATATTTTTCTTCGAGATTCTTGGTGTAGTCCACCCATAAATCTAGATACAGTATGGCATCTAAGCCATGCTTATGATACATGAAATGTCCAGGACTGTCCCTGGGAGGGACAGGAACTGATTCTTCGAGTAACCCTTTTCTGGTTTTTATCTGACGTAACTTTGAAAACAGAGGCATATTTGAACCGTACTTGGACTTGAACGCAATACACAATGAACACAGTAATGAATAGCAAAACAGTCACTCATACCACGACATCAAGAACACATTAATAACAGTTCGAACAGATACTACCTAATACATTGAAAACATAATACTTGAATTTCTCGAAGACAGACTTTGTAGAATTACTGGATGCACTGCTAAAACAGTACAGAACATACCGGTCTCCTAAAGAGACACGTCATACCGCATCCACCTAGGTGAACACGTCGGACCGGATCTGTGTACCCAAACCCGTCGGACCGGGCACAAATTAATGAACCCGTCTAGATACCCCCAGCAACGGTACTCACCGGGAAGCAAACTGAAGGCCTCGGACTGGACTGGACTGCTACGACGTCTGGTTACTGCTACGCACTATGCATGCGCTTCGGGTTTCGGAAACAGGTGGGCCTCCGGATACCTCGGACCTTGCTCTCTCGGCTTGGGCTCTGGTCGGGACGATCCGCCTTTCTCACCGCCTCGTCCGGATGCCGGACCGCGGTCTCCGTCTCCTCCGTGGGCCTGAGGGAGACTTGAAGCAGAAATATCTGCACGTGCACAGTAGGGTTCCGTCACGGCTGTAGAAGGGTCAGGGGGCCTGCGTTACATCACCGGCACGTGAGGAAGGGGCTCGTCCCTATTCGGGCGCCATTATGTGGTAAATAAATAATTAATTACCGGTACTATTTTTCTATGCATTAACTGAAACAGATAGCTCAATAAATAAGAGGCAGAATCCGTGGTATCTGAGTCGAATGGGCTTTAATCAGATGGCTCGAGCCAATGGACCATCGGGTTCCATCACCTGCAAAGGTTCAGGAAGGGACAGACACAAGGAAAAGGGAATGGCAGCTGCAACGTCTCATTAACATTATACAATATATATAGTAAAACAGTTCAATTGCATTGAATACAGTAGGCGTAACAAGTGACAAACGGAAGATAAGAACACATGGGCGTGAAAAGAAGGCGTGCACAGGGCGTGCACGGAGACATGTGATGTAAACGTCACAGAAGTGTCATAAATGGGTGGATACATGGAGGGGGTTACCTGGGCAGCTGGAACCTTTAACCTACTGGTGCGCGCAAACGGGCTATGACGTGTAACTGGGGAGAGCTGGGGGCTCCGACTTCTGGCACTAGAAGAGGAGACTAAAGTCTGGGCTGTCAGGACGACATGTACCTATAGCATATCTGATATCTCGTGTTTGGAGAACATGTTGATAGAATCTAAAAGTCATCAGGGCAAAGGCTACTTGTCACTAAGGCTGGTGCATGTATATATTGCTTAGTGTATTGCGTGTGCTATGAATCTTCTATGGATACTAATTCAGTAATTCTCTTGCATGGAGACAGGAAGACTAGACTATAGATGAAGATGTTTATGCGGTTCGTTAGCTTAGGAATGTGAAGCCGGGGAGCTGAACTGATAACTAGAGGCATAACATATTCTTGGCAGACAGGCAGGCAGGCCAGGCTGGGCACCGCGCTGCTTGGCAGAAAGTAAGTGAAGGGTCAGGGATGCGGGAGGGGCTGCATCGCTCCTCGGAGAGGTTTCAGGAGACTTGAGACTCGAATCTGGTGTCCGGACCCTTTAAGGCCTAGAAACGGGGACAACTCGATGAATTAACGTGCACAATGTAAAGACGTTGGCAACATAGGCCTAATACTCGTTGCTTTCACGAGGGACTGGATAAATGGCATACTAACGTTGGGCACAACTATAATCGCGTCATTATTCGGTCAAGGGGGTAAATATGCATATTAATCATGCACATATAATCATACGATGGGGAACACGTAGGGGCACATGACAGGGCAAAATTCAATTTTCCTCAACTCTACAGGAAGCATGCTCAGGAATGCTCACATCACATCCATTCTCTTTCTTTCCTTCAACCAATTCTCTGATCCACGGAGGCACCAGTTTGGAAGCTGGTTTCCTACCTCGCATGGCGACAAAGGGAATAGCTCCTGTTTTTGCATTCTCTGTTGTGCGATAGGCCCATACCAACTCGCTCAAAGTCTCCTCAATGTCAAGATTATTGGTTATTGCCAAACTTATCGCGCCCTTGATCATGCGATTGGCTCTCTCGACAATCCCATTGGATTGCGGGTTGTACAAAGTCGTGAACGTGTGTTTAATGCCACACTCACCCAGAAATTCTCTCATCTCACCAGAAGTTAGCTGAGTCCCGTTGTCCGTAATAAGGACAGCGGGATGACCCTCCTCCTTGAAAATCATACGCAAAACCTTAATGGTAGTTCGAGTGGTTATTTCAAGGAGTAGGTAGACAATGAGCCACCGGGTATGAACATCCATTACCACTAACCCAAATCTTTTGCTGGGGTGAACACCCGGCATAGGCCCAATGAAATCGAGGCATATGCTGTGCCACACTACACCTGGGTCATGGATGGAATTTGGGACAGATTGGGGTCTCACCTTGAGTCGCTTCTCACAAAATTCGTTCCTCAACCGCTTCCTCGTAATGGTTTGGCCCAGATGACCTTCATGCGCCAAGTCAAAGAGTCTTTTACGAATGTCAAATGGGGATATTATTTTGTCTCCACGCACGATGACCTGACCAGCAACGATTGATAATTCGTCAATGACTGCATTAAAAGGTCTAATGCTGATAGGCAAGGTGCTCTCCCTATGTCTACCTTTGGAAATGAGATTCATAACATTCTTTAGTACTTCATCCTTAGACATAGCTTCCACCCACTCTTTCTTACTGACTGCGCCGCTACTCCACTGAACTACATCTTCGACACTGGCGATGGCCCCTTCACTTTCTTTTTTAGATACTCCTGTCTTGTCTACATCCTCCCAATTCAAGGACAGTCGTGACATGCAGTCGGCCTGTACATTGCGCCAACCTGAAATAAACTCAACATCAAAATTGTATTCTTGTAGTCTAGAGGCCAACCTTGCTAGTCTGGCTGACCCCTTTCCTGTTCCACCTGGTGAGAGTATCTTCAACAATGGTTCATGGTCAGTGCGGAGTTTGAATCTACGCCCCCACACATACATCCTGAAATACTCCACACCCCAAGCGGCTGCTAGGGTCTCCTTTTCTATCACAGAGTAACAGCGCTCAGTGGTAGTCAGAGTACGAGAAGCGAATGCCACTGTTTTCTCATTGGTGCCGTCACACTGCGACAACACAGCTCGACTGTAGGCCGCCCTCGTCGCCAAGAACATGTTGTAGCCACAACATGAGACAGAGAGTGGTGTGTTGATAACGAGCTTTATTAAACTTCAGCAACAAGACATCAGTGCGCCCGCCGCCTGCAGCCAGCCTGTGAGAACTGACAGCTGGCATCCGGCGCTCGGCATAGAACCTTCGGCGGTGCGTGGAGCGGAATGACGTCACAACATGTGTCTACGCTGATCTAAGAGGTACTGCTTGCCTTACCTCTCAAGCTGCATTTCACAACACAACATGAAGGGCTTTTTAAATGGCTATACACTGCATCCGCTGCGCGGACCTGCCACTGGCGCGCCAAAGGCAAGCCTGTGTGCGTCCGTCCGTGCTCGGACCGGGCTCAGCGCCAGCCCCCCTGCCAGTTTGACCTTATACCTAGTAAGTATTCACGCAAGCAGGTTAAGTCTCTGAGGGCAAACAATGTTTGTTGTCAAGGACCTTTGTGGACATCACAAAGTCTGCTCAAACATGGCAGCATTGCCAGCTGACTATATCTAACATCAGGGTACAGCGATTGGAAGCGTATGGATCTTCCCCCACCAAGGCTATGCCCGCTCCTAAGATATTTAAAGCTACTCTTATAAATGCTCCATAGCTTGTCAAGAATGTTTTGGCTTTCTTTAGGCCAATTCATTGGACCTGGCTTTCATTACTGAGACATGGGTTGACGCTTCCTCTGGTCCCGATCTTATTACGGCCATTCCCAAGTGATGTACCATCATTAGGCTTGACCAGATAGGAAGGAAGAGTGAAGGTTAAGCCATTATTTATAAGGAATATTTTAAAGTTACTGTTGGGCCCTTAGAAGCGATTCCTATGTGTGAAGCATTTGCCTTTACAATTTCTCTTACCTATCAGGATAATAGCAGTCGCTGCTAGAAATAAAGATGAATTCCCCAGATTTAACTATTTTAGGTGATTTTAATTTTCACCTTGATAATTCCTTAGTTTGTGATCCAGACCGTTTCTCTGATTTTATGGGAAATGGGGGACGAGTTCAAATTATAAAGGCTCCCACGCATACAGCAGGCCACACTCTATGTGTAATTTTTTCTGAGAATCCCTATCTTTGTCTTGCCCATCCTTCCATTGGTTTGGTCTGACCAGTGTGCGGTCATGTTTTCACTTAATATCGAAAGTTTGGTACCCCGTTGCCCGCGCATATGTAACTTTGCATTGATCCTGGCCCAAAGTAACTCCAGATGCTTTTAATCAGCTGTTGGTCAAATCTAAACCAGATAATCGACAGGAACTGGAGGAGGCCCCTTCACACTTTCATAACTGGATATTCTCCAACCTTAACAGGTTGGCCCCTTCAAGGTTACCAAGAACAGCAGGTTTTCTCAGAGTGAGCCTTGGTTTGATAACACTCTCAGGAGTATTAAACAAGCTTGTTTCATGCTGGAAAGAAAATGGCGATTGCAGTACGACACCATGGATAAAACGTCTTATAAAAGGGGCCTTCAGGCTTATAAAACAGCTATCTCTAACGCCAAAGTTAGATACTTTACAGCCAAAATACAGGCCCCTTTAAATGTCCTAAAAGAACTTTTTGCCATGTTAAGTAAATTGCCTGAACAGATTAATACTGAAACAAATCAAGATTTCTGCAATTCTCTGGCCGACTTTTTCCGGAGTAAAGTTGAACGGGTCTATAACTCTTTTGTTACTGGCCACCAAAATGAGATGCATCATCAAGGAACATCTTTTACATCCCCATTTGGAGAAAATTCCTCTCCAATCACCCTTTTAGGACATAGGGGACAATCCTCACGATCCCCCTGAAGGTGCTACGTTGGCCATTCAACCTTTAAAAGACTACTCAAACTTGAGTGCGTTTAGTCCCCTTGAGGTAGGCACGATACAGGCCCTGTTAAACCAGTCTAAGTCTGGCTCACCATTTGACCCATGTCCCCTTAAGTTTCTCCATTCGGTATCCGGGACTACAGTGAATTATCTTAAGAACATCTTCAATAAGATGTTCCTCAAAAGATACTTTCCCAAGGAATGGAAAAGTGAATCCATTCTACCGTTGCTAAAAAAAATCTAACCACTCCGTCACGAGCCACGGGCGCGCTGTGCTGATGACGGAGGGGTTCCGTCACGGCCCGCCTGCTCATTAATTCCGCCGCGCAGGCGTGGAATTACTGCAGCGTGGGCGGGGCGGCCGCAGCGTGACGGAACCACTCCGTCATCAGCACAGCACGCCCGTGGCTCGTGACGGAGTGGTTCCATCACGAGCACGGAACGGGTTAAGTAAAGTTGCGCATGGCACCTTGGAGAAGTCTTAGTTGAAGCTGAATGCTCAGGTGCTGGTAGGACCATGGCCTCCTGGAGCGCATGGTGGGAGCAGGATAGCAAAATATTCTTAATATCTGCCGATTTAGCAGTTGGGGAGAAATCTTATCACCTATAAAGTACCATAGGCCAGAGACCTTAGGGATGGGGTGCTATTGAAGACAAAGACAATTGGATGATGAATGAAAGTACCTCCTGCAGCTTCTCATTTCCTTAAAGAATTAA
The DNA here is from genome assembly GCF_964261635.1 of Lissotriton helveticus. Classification (NCBI taxonomy): domain Eukaryota; kingdom Metazoa; phylum Chordata; class Amphibia; order Caudata; family Salamandridae; genus Lissotriton; species Lissotriton helveticus. The sequence continues at coordinate 354,030,436 of NC_136061.1, read as the reverse complement.
GTGCATTTTGTGCTTGTATAGAAATTTCTAGCTAGCTAATCCAATGTTTCTACATTTTCTTAATATATTTTTTTTAATGGGTTGGAAATGGGGGATTTAACTACAGCAGGAGTCTTCAAACTGGGGGCAGGCCCCCGAGGGGCGCCTCAAGTGATCCCAGTGAGGGCGCCAGGTTCTGGCCAAAAGAAGCATTATGCTGATAGCACTCACTAGTTCTTTTGTCATTTATATCCTAGCTGGGAAAAATGGTAACAGAATTGAACTGCAATGTTTAAATATGTCCCATGTTTAAATAAGTTGAGATGCATTTAAAAACATTGGCAGTTTAATAGAATAATTGTGAAAAATATGAGGGGGGCTCGATGATTTTTATTTCTTTACTGGAGGGGTGGGAGGGAGCAATAACAAGTTTGAAGACCACTGAACTACAGTAGTCCAAGTATTTTTTTTACAGGGTTTTTTTGTAGAAGGACAACTTTTAAAAGGTACTCCAAAGGTGGGGTTGATCTATTTCATGTGTATGCATTTGGCATCCATCCCCATGACGGACACCTTCAATTACAAGGAACAAAAGATTATACACTATTTGTCAAAAAAAAATCAGAAACTCGGAAATATCGTGGAGAAATTACAACGGGCGTATGGCTGCCAAGTTACAACCCAGTTTGGTGACCAGATTGAGGAATACTTTCAAAAGGCCATATCTGGAGCATACTGAGTTACCCTAGATGTTGCAAACAAATAATAAAGAGACAAAAAAATTATTAAGCTAGCAAAATCCAAACTTCAGCCTGGCAATAAAGAATGTATGAACTGTGAAAACATGTCACTGTGTTTTAGCACACAGTTTTGGATAACTAATCCTACGAACTAGCAGAGGATGGGCCAGAGATGAAAGTAGTAAATGGTGCCTTCACTGGGAAAGTGCTATGTCCCTAGAGCGCTGTTGAATTGTGCAGTGTATTGTCTGCAATAAACATGTTTGTGGAGAAAATCATAGTCCCCGGAACACACTTGTGCTAACTTCATCAGCATTGCGCACAAGTTCTGTCCTAACCATAAAAACCCTTGCTTTAAATTAGGGGTGGGCGAAATTTGCGTAGTGGTGCTATGTAAAGCTCTGCGAAACGGTAAAAAATCTCCGCAAGCACGCAGAGTTCCACGAACATGCGAATTGCTTGTTTCGCCCGTTCGCAATGCTTTTTTCCTGTTCGAGAACGCTGTTTGAGTGCTCCGGGGGAAATATCTCGCGAACACGCATTTTGAAAGTGGGAATAAGCAAAAAATTCAGCGAAGCAGTGTATCGTGAAATTTTGGCAATTCCACGTTCTCTGCGGAACACGAAATTACCCAAATTCCGCAGGGGGAACAGAATTTACTGCACAGGCCTACTTTAAATAATGTGTTACGCAATCTTTCCAATGAAATATTTACTTCAAATTTAGTTGCAACACAACTTTGTCTCCTCTCGTGAAAAATGTAATTGCAGCTCTTTAGTTCCTTGCGTGTAATGCACGTAATACAACCCTGGGTCTGCCTCAAAGCACTAGGAGGTGAACAAACAAAGGAGCGGTTTAGGTCATGAAATCATGGACTCGTTTTTACTATTTACACACAGGCTTCAAAGCTACCAACCTATTGCTCCAATCCGAGTGGATTATGATCAACTCCCTTCACAAGCTTAACTGTCTATCATCCCGAAGTTTCTCAATGCCACCTCCAATGAATAAGATATTTTACCATCACCCTTCGTCACGTGTGTCCTAAGACATGCCCTCACACCCGTCCTCAACCTTGTCAATCCCTCCTTCAGCCAAGGCTAAATTCCAGAGCACCTCAAGACAAGACAGACCTCCATCATACCTGCTTAAGAAGCCCTCCCTATAAATATATGATCTGGCCAACATCACACAGCCACCATTCTTAGGAAAATGTATTTTAAAAAGCAGTCTTCATCCAACTGCAGGCGCATATTTACAAGAATAATCTTAAAGATTACTAATCCTGCTTCAGTCCATGCTGCAGCAAGTAGACAGCCGCTCTTCAAGTAGTCAACACCCTCTTCAATAATGACAGGAATCTTCATTGCTTCCTGACCATGCTCGAACCACTCCGCAGCCTTGGACATAGTGGGCCTTCATACACTGATCCACACTCTGGAAACAAGTGTGGGCATTTCTAAAACACTTCTGTAATCGGTTATCTACTACCTCCCCCATTACCAGCTCACACAGAAAGGAATGTCAGAATCCCAGAGAGCTGTCATCTCCTTAGTACCATATGGTTTCATTCTCTCCAACACCTTCAGTCTCTAATTGAAGACCCACTTACCCATGGTCACCTTCAACAGCATCAGGACATATGCTGCCATTACTCCAGTATTGGAACTTTCATAGATTCACATGCTTGAATCATTTCCTGTCATCGAGATGGGAGTCCCACAGAACATTATAATAGTAATGCAAAGTTAAATATAGACAAGAAAGGACCTAGGCCCTTTAGTTTTATAACATATAGTCATTGTTAAAAAAAGAGAGCAATCACGGGCTAGAACAAATCAGGTTGCCTTACCCTCTAGAACACTCCTGAAAGAAGCTCCAGTCCCTCAGATTTTTTACTGCATGCCGTGCCTGGGAGTCTCCACAGAGCTCTGCTCAGTTTTCTTTATTTCAAAGCTTGCTTTATCACTTAAACACCCTTTTCTGGCAAATATACACTTACAGACTACTACTTTCTTCATCTTGAGTCTGTATTAGTTTTTTTTCTCAAACATGTCCGACAAGGAGAGGTAGAGCCTTTACAGGGCCTGTGGTATCTGTTCCAAGAAGCGCCTCCACACCGATGATCCTCACAAAGACTGCATTTATTGCCATTATCCTGACCATAAGGCTAAAGAATGCAAGGTATGTCACACATTCTCTAATAAAACTTTGAAGGACCGTGAGGGGCGTGCCCTCTTATGGCTGCAAAAGCTTAAAGCTTCGAAGGACCCTGTATCCAGCGATGACAGTGAGAGGGCGACATCTTAAGCCTCCAAAAGATCTCATAAAAGGGAGAGATCTCCTCACTCTCGTTCATCCCTTGAGCGACCTCATTAATCCTCAAAAAAGACCTTTAGGAGTTTTACAGGCAAAGCCCTTTGAAGGAAGTGGCCTGATTCGGGTCACTCACGACCACTTCTCGGCCTTCTACGAAATAAAGAGACGGTCAGACAGTAGAGAATACAAACCAATTACAGTTTATTCAAAGTTCGCTCAGAGCGGAGCCCTGTCTGCCCAGTCGCTAAGAGTGCTGCAGAGAGAGTCTAAGTCTAACAAGCATAAAGATATATTGTGTACATTTCAGAATCAATGAAAACACGCCCACCATGGAATTTTCCAGAGAGATGCAGCTGGACAGTAAATCACAAAGGAGTAGGTTTCAATTCTGAAGCCGGGCACACATTATCTATAATTCAAGCCCATTCTGCCTGTGCCCGCCACTAGACAAGTGGGAGAAGGCTTACAGCCAGGGAAAAGTATGCACTTATAAGAACAGTGCATTCATTAGTGTAACGTAAACTCAGTTCCAAAGAAACATAAACTTCGAAAGGCCATTTCCGAGAAATGGCAAAGAATTACTTTCGATTATAATACAAAATGGAGCTGGTTCAAAAGATGGCGCCGCGAATGCTAACTTACGTGAAACAATACAAAGCATAATGTTTATTCTTACAGACCCATCTTTTATCATGATCTAAGCAAACATATAAGGATAACAAAAGGGAACAAAATACATATTAGTCAAAGAAACAATAATTCTATTTTAGGAACATTCCATGTCATCAGCTTCAGGGAGAGAAACAGTAAGGAGGGAAGAAGTCTCAAAAATACCCTCATCGATCTGCATAAGATCGTTGACCTCTTTTTGAATCATAATTGTTGCATTGGTATCATGGATCGATACTCTCTTAGTAGCGAGAAGGGTGGTGCAGTAAGAACACCATAGGGGAAGACACTGTACTAGAACACAGCAAGCAATCAGAATCACAATAAAATAGATCACCCTCTCAAGGATGGAACCCCATCCACCAAAGAGGGACCAACTGCAATTTCCACTCTCCATACACACTGGTCTCCTACTTCGGTGCACACACCACCACTCTTAGCTAGAATGAAATCAACAGCATATCTGGTTTGCTCAGAATATATCTGCATACTTTATAATTAGGTGGTGATGTCACGTAAAGCTGCTACCGTGTATCTGCAACTTACATCCAAAATATTCCCTGGTCCTTTCACCCCTGGGCATAGCGGTACAACCAAAAGTAATAATGGAGGACAGAATATACCCAAAGGTGATACCAATACTATAATAATTGACCTCCAGGTCTGTCACTCCATCACAGAATTCCTTGGTCAAAGTCCTTTTAACCCATCTTATACTTGGCTTATTATACTTGCAGGGCACACCAAGAGGAAGCACCATTCCTAAAGCAACGTCCTCAGTACCATTATAAACATTCGAGTAAGTACCATTGGACAGAAAATAAAATCCTGGGTGTGCATAAAGTGGACCTTGATAGTCTACAGGAGCGTATCTAGTGTTCATTCCTACTGTACTCAGGTCCTTTTTTTTCCACTAAAGATATTGTATTTTTGAACAATATTATTCCAGAATAATTTATGTATAGAAAAGCGTCCAGACTGTTTACTCTCGGGCAACATGCTGGATAATAACCTGGGGACTTGTGATGTCTCAACTGGATCACTGACATAATATCAAGGGACATAATATCGACTATCAAAAATATCGGTGACAAAATATCGACTGACAGAATATCGACTTTGTATCTACAAACAGGTAAGTACAAAAATATCGAGTAAAATATACCGTTTACAAAAATATAGTTTATAAAAATAATGACTTTATTAAAAACAATGTTAAATTAAATTAATATTAAAAATTAATTACTAAAATATACTTAAAAATACTTAAATTACCTTATAATAATTAAATAATTAATGAAAGTTATAAAAAAAAGAAATTACAATCATATTTGTTAAAACATATATATATATAGTAACTTAATATAATTATATAATATCCAATATTATTACCGTAGGATAGCGGAAGTGTAAAAATTACTATTCCCACTCCAAAGAGTGAAACAGTAGGGAAAGCGTTGGATAGTGTAGAGGTAAAAATTACTATTCCCACTCCAAAGAGAGCAACAGTAGGGAAAGCGTTGGATAGCGTAGGGGTAAAAATTACTATTCCCACTCCAAAGAGTGCAACAGTAGGGAAAGCGTTGGATAGCGTAGAGGTAAAAATTACTATTCCCACTCCAAAGAGTGCAACAGTAGGGAAAGCGTTGGATAGATTAGGGGTAAAAATTACTATTCCCACTCCAGTGAGTGCAACAGTAGGGAATGTGTTGGATAGCGTAGGGGTAAAAATTACTATTCACACTCCAGTGAGTGCAACAGTAGGGAAAGCGTTGGATAGCGTAGGGGTAAAAATTACTATTCCCACTCCAGTGGGTGCAACAGTAGGGAAAGCGTTGGATAGCGTAGGGATAAAAATTACTATTCCCACTCCAAAAAGTGCAACAGTAGGGAAAGCGTTGGATAGCATAGGGGTAAAAATTGCTATTCCCACTCCAGCGAGTGCAACAGTAGGGAAAGCGTTGGATAGCGTAGAGGTAACAATTACTATTCCCACTCCAGTGGGTGCAACAGTAGGGAAAGCGTTGGATAGCGTAGGGGTAAAAATTACTATTCCCACTCCAGTGAGTGCAACAGTAGGGAAAGCGTTGGATAGCGTAGAGGTAACAATTACTATTCCCACTCCAGTGGGTGCAACAGTAGGGAAAGCGTTGGATAGCGTAGGGGTAAAAATTACTATTCCCACTCCAGTGAGTGCAACAGTAGGGAAAGCGTTGGCTAGCGTAGAGGTAACAATTACTATTCCCTCTCCAGAGAGTGCAACAGTAGGGAAAGCATTGGATAGCGTAGGGGTTAAAATTACTATTCCCACTCCAAAGAGTGCAACAGTAGGGAAAGCGTTGGCTAGCGTAGGGGTAAGAATTACTATTCCCACTCCAGAGAGTGCAACAGTAGGGAAAGTAAATACTTCTTATATTATTTTAAAAAAACTATAAATTAATATCTATAAAAAATTAATTAAAAGTAATTACCAATATAATATAATAATTAATCAATTAAAATTACAAATTACAATTATTTTTTACTATTAGTTACCTATTCAAATTAATTATAAATTAACAATTAATTAATTAACAATTAAAAATTAATTAACAATTATTTCAAATTAAATACAATTAAATAAATTGAATTATTTAATTAATTATGAATAAATTACTTCACACCCTACTCCCCTATAAACTCACAACCCGCAACGGAAAATAAATTAGTAAAATTAACATAATTAGCAATTAATCAATTAAATGAAATTAATTGGCAATTAAAATTTAATTAATTACCAAATATACATTAATTAACAATTAATTAAAAATGAATACCAATATATAAATTTACATATTTAATTAATTATAATTAAATTACTTCCCACCCTATTCCCCTATAAACCCACAACCCGCTACAGAATTAAATTACGCAAAAATAAAAAATAAAAATTCATTAATTAAAATTAATTATAACATAAATACACTTTTCACATATATAATAACATAACAAACACTATAAAAAATTCGATATTAAAAATTCGAGAATTTTAATAAACTATATTATATACTTTGATATTATAACTTTCTATATTTTTAACATTCGATATTACATTACTTACCTTCAAAACGATATTTTTGATGTCTATGTTCTGTACATTCGATATTTTGTCCAGCCTATATTTTGGACTTGATATTATGTCCATTCGATATTTTGTAGTCGATATTATGTCTGTTTACTGTCTCAACTACTGTACGTAGCATAGTAACAGCATACGCAGCAGTATGTGCCATCTGGTAATTTAAAATAAGAGCCATCAACATATAGTTCCCCTTGTGGGTCAGATCAGGGAACATCAGTCAAGTCTACCCATCCTTTCATCTCTTCTTTTGTCCGGAAGATACAGTCATGTTTATCAATCTCATAATTCTCAGAAGGGACGGGCAGTAACATGGCTAGATTCAGAGTAGCACATCTTTTGTTTGTGATGTGTTTTGAAAACAATGTTAATTCATTGCAAGTCAGACATGCACTGGTGAGGTGCTGTGTCTTAGTCTTATTTTAAAGTGGGTCCACAGCATAGGGTACCATAACAGTGAGGTCCGTATCAAGTACGAGTCGATCCGATTGTCTTAACGAGAAGACCACAGCCGCGACCTCTCTTAGACAACTCAGGAGGGCTTGTGCGACAGGGTCAAGCACAGCAGAGAAATAAGCACACAGCTTTTGCTTAGCTCCAAATTTTTGTGTAAAACAGACAGCACACAGCCGGCCATCTCATGAACGTACAACACAAACGGTTTAGTATAGTCTGGGGTGCCGAGTACTGGAGCCGAACAAAGCGCAGTTTTCAATTGCCCAAAAGACTGCTGACATTCAGTCATCCAAGGCAGGGGTTCATGCACATCTTTTAATGTTAGAGCAAGAATGGGATTGGTTAATAGTGAGTAGCTAGGTTTTCACTGCCAGCAATAGGAAGTGATACCTATAAAAGTGTGTACATCTTTATGAGCCTGTGGAACAGTACTAATGCGCTCAGGGGCCAGTCTCCTACCCTTCTTCGACAGACAGTGGGTGACCTAAATAGGCGACAATACTGACATTTGGAAAGGGAAACTTTATGTCCATGATGAAGCAAATGCAACAACAACTTAACTGTACTGTCCCTACAGCCTTGCTCCATGTCAGAAGCGATAAGCAAGTCATCAACATACAGCACTAATACATTACGTGGGGGAAGGGAAAGGGAATCCAATTGGCACTTTAATGCTTGACTATAAATTCTCGGACTCTCTGTATAGCGCTGAGGAGCTCGACAGAATCTAAAGCTTCTGCCAGCTAGGGTAAAACCAATCAAATACCTGCTATCTGGATGAATAGGAATACTAAAGAATGCATTTTTCAAGTCAATAACAGAAAAGAATTTAGCAGTAGAAGGAATCATCATCAAAAGAGTGGTAATGTCTGGAACCACTGGAAACGGAGGGACTACTATTTTATTAACTTTGTGCAAATCAATCGCAAAATGATAAACATCTTCATCGTCATCAGAGAAACCTGAGGGCACCCTTTTAAGAATTAGAAGAGTAGGGCTTTTGCAAGTATTAGCAGTGGTCTCCTCAACCACTCCTGTATAATTTGCAATAAAGCTCGCTCCCCTGCCTGCGGTATTTTATACTGAGGGATACAGGGCAAAATAGCACCATCCTTAACCTGTACCCAAACCTGCGATATCTGCAACAATCCCATACCTGTTTCACCTGTCGACCACAGAGTGGGTGGACATCTTTACACTCAACAGGGAGGGGTGCATCTTTGGACAAACACTATTTAGCATGCACTACATTTGGACCCATTTTCATATAGACACCTGCCGGAGAACAATAAATGGTGGCATGCAACTTTTTCAATAAATTCAAACTCATAAAATTTTCACCACAATTAAATGTCAGTAGGAATGGCGAATCCACAGTGAAAGGACTAATAGTCAATGCAAGGGGTTTTGGAAATGGGGCTTTCAACCAGTACACCAGAGAAACCAACGGACAAATTATTATGGCCAGACAGAGCTGCCCCAGGGACAATATTTTGAGCAACGGAACGTTTTGTCGCACCTGTGTCCACCAAAAACTACTTAGTTGAACCTTGCAATTCTGCTGTCAAATAAGGACCACACTGGTCTACAAGTATCTGAACTGGTCTCCCACTCTGTCCGTGGCTATCTTAGCTGTAAGACATTCCTGTCACTTCATCCACATCGTAGTCATCACAATGGTACTGTCCATCTCGAGGGTCTTCAAAATAATTGTTATCAGAACGCCCCTGTGGGACTGCAGCACTCTGTGCCCTATCAGCCCACCAGCTCCACGACCCCGACTACGAGATCCCCATCCTCTGGGGGCTGCTACTATTTGCAGAAGCATAGGACACTCGCTAAATCAATATCCCTCCTCCTTACAGTACGCACACTGATTTGGACCCAAAGGCGTAGTTGTTGGCTGCCTACTAGTGCGTGGAAGCTGTTGAGCAGGACCACCACATCCTCTCCCAGTCCCTCTAAAAGCCTGCTGTAACAACACCTTCATCTTTAAATCCTTATGGCTCTTCTCTGTCCTCTCCTTTCTTCATTATCCCTATGCTCATAATACTGTGGCATATTTGAAATAACAGAAGGAGCGGAAGTGGACCAAGCACTCTCAGAAGCTTGCAATCGAGTTGCAATTTCAGGAAGCAAATAAGAAACAAATCTATTGACAAACAACCGAACAGCTCCCTCAATAGACAAATCCTGCCCACTATAGTCCGAAAACGTACCTTCAAATCGAGTGAAAAAATCAGACACGCTCTCTTCTCTCTTCTATCGGCAAGCAGACAATTTATCCCAATCCACCTTTCTTGGTGGAATAAGAGAATGCATTTATGTAATGACGCGGCCTGGCAAAGCAAGTATCTCTGCCCGAGGCTTATCACCTGGCTTTCTTTCCTGATCCCATGCCTTAATTTGGTCCAAGTACCTCCTAACTCCGGAACATGATCCTGAGTATGGACCTGCCTCCAGATATCAACCAGAACAAGAAGACCAAAAAAAGTATTTCAATATCAGCAAGAGTCATCACCGTCAAAGAGGCAGCTTCAGTCAACTCTTTATAATAAGCAGTAGGATTCTTTCTAGGGTCAGGCAAATGAGTTTTAATGGTTAAAACCTCACTTCTTTTCCATAGAGTATAAACCCATTTTTCTTGAACCCGGGCAGCCTGTACCGCCCGAGTCACATTACCTTGCCCATCTCTTAACTCTGGTATCTCGGGGTGATATATAGGCTGAACCTCTCTAATTGGAAACTGGGATATCGACTTGGGGCTTTTCTCATGCAGTCTTCCCCTGTAAGCTATGATTGTCGTAACATTAGCAAAGACTTGTTCTGGCCTCAATTCACTAATATACACTCGGTCTCTAATGTCAGACCATTCAAAGTAGCTGACATGTGCTTACTGGTATGCTGCTGTATAAAAGGCTCAAAATCTCTCATAATCACCTAGACATCCTCCTCACTATAAATAGGATTACGGGCCCACTGCGCAGCCTGATTGGCTATTACCTGTTTCTCTTCATCTCCCACATCAGACCTTACTAACGGTCCCATGCGTTCCTTAAACTTTGTCCAATCTCTAGCCTCAACTCCACGCACCGGTGTCCCACTACTAACTAATGTAGGTGGATGAAAAATCACAGTGGGAGAGGCAACAGTGGTAATGGGTACTATCATCGCTGGAGGGGGTGTGGCGGGGGAAAGAGTTGGCAAAAGGGATGCTGAGACAATAGGCGCAGCAGGAGTGCTAACTGTCACAGTTGCGACAGACGACGAAGAAACAGAAGAAAGAAGGGGGGGAGGGGCCGAAGGCACAGCCATTGACGTGGCAACAGTAGACACAGGGACAGAAACAGTAGACGCAACTGTAACAGGCGGCTTTGAGTGCACTGGAACAGTAGGATATATTCTGTGCTGGGTATAAGGAGGTGAGGGTCGGGCATCCAGCATCCAACAATTCTTCCACAAAAGTATAATCTACCTCCTCAGCCACATATGATTTGTCAATTTGTAATCAAAACCTTCTATCCTCACATTCAATACCCTTCTCTCTGTCATTTGCTACAGCCTTCTGAGTCAACGTCTGCATTCTCCCTTTCCGAGCCTCTTTCTCTGCTTTCATTCGTTTCTGCTTAGCTGCTGTTTGCCACGTTCTGAAGGAATCAAACATAGACTGCCTACTTCTTTTCTTGAAGTACTGTTCTTGTAAATACTCAATCTTTTGTTCATCAAAAGAGCCCGTCAACGGCCACTGCAATTTGGCATTGTCCCTCGTTTATTTGACCATAATGTATTAAACATAATAGGGCCAAGACCATTCTTCACATACATATCAAAATTCGGAGTGCGTTCTGGATGTGCCGGCTGAATTTCTTCCAATTGAGCATCAGTGGAGCAACATCGAGAACATAAAGCAAATATTTTACTAAAGCTAGGCATTTTTAAAAGAGAACATACTCACTATTCTATGCCTAACAAAACAATTGCAATTGTTTTTATCCCAAAGATGGTCTTTAGACCATACCAAATACATACCCAAATGGTCCCATATCCACAAAGAACCAAAACAAGCTCACCTGATGTACGCAGGACTAAACAAATGTATTCTCCACTGCCGACTCTTCAGACCAAACGGTCAGATCCAAGGGTTTTGCTGTTCAGGACTCCAGTCAGGATGACCACGGGGCAAGCCACCGTCCGGCCAGACAGAAGGGGCCGCTGCGAGTGTCAGCAACTCTTCATGTAGGGATCCCTGATCCGTCCGTCTGACCCGACAATAGCCTCGCCCTCACCCCCTGTCTGCGGAGGGGGATGGGTCACTCACCCGAAGGAGTTCCTGTTTGGGCACCAACTGAGGAAGTGGCCCAATTCGGGTCACTCAGGTCACTCACAACCACCTCTCTGCCTTCTACAAAACGAAAAGTCGGTCAGACAGTAGAGAATACAAACCAATAACAATTTATTCAAATTTCGCTCAGAGCGGAGCCCTGTCTACCCAGTCGCTAAGAGTGCTGCAGAGAGAGTTTAAGTCTAACAAGCATGACAATACATTATGTACATTTCAGAAACAATGAAAACACGCCCACCATGGAATTTTCCAGAGAGATGCAGCTGGACAGCAAATCACAAAGGAGTAAGTTGCAATTCTGAAGCCAGGCACACATTATCTATAATTCAAGGCCATTCTGCCTGTGCCCGCTACTAGACATGTGGGAGAAGACTTACAGCCAGAGAAAGGTATGCACTAATAAGTGCAGTGCATTCATTAGTGCAACAAAAACTCAGTTCCAAAGAAACATAACCTAGAAAATGCCATTTCAGAGAAATGGCAAAGAGTTAGTTTCGATCATAATACAAAATGGCGCCAGTACACAAGATGGAGCAGCGAATTGCTAACTTACGTGAAACAATACGAAAGCATAATTTATTCGAACACCTTCAAATCTCCTCCCATGGAGCGAAAGGAGATAAAAGAGATGAAATAAAGTCACTGAAGCCTTTTATATGTAAAACAGGTGAGAGGCTTTAATTCATAACCCCATCCATCATCGAGCTGGGCCAACTGACAGACCCAGAACTCTACGAAGCCCTGGCTCCACTAAAGAACATAGAACATGGAATCAGACCATTATCACACTTCTTCCTTCTTACATTTGAAATACATCTTTTCCACAAGAACAACTAAGCAACCCAAAACATAACCCATAATTTCTTAAATGAATAAAATAAGGTGAAAATAGTATGTCAGTAAAACACAGAAAATGCAAATGACAGTAATTTACAGTAAAAACACAATTGACTTCTCACAAAATCCTTAAGATAACTTGGGCTTTTGCAAACCCTAAATCTCTTACGAGTAGGCGCGCATTCCAAACGAGAAAAGACACCATCAGAAGACTCTGATTGACAAGGTTTGTCATTGCATGGTCTAACATGCACAACACAACTGTGATTCCATATACGACCATCATTGGTTTTGACAGCGTTCTTGAACAGTTTCACCACACTATTTACACAAGTGAATTTGGACCAGTTTTGACAGCCTACTGGAGCCTTGACTTTGACTTTGTCACCAACCTTGAACTTAACAATCTTACCAGACCTGCGAGTGTCAAAATAGATGTTCCTTTTCCGTTGGAGATTTAATTCCTTTTCCCTCCATTCACCAATACCATTGTCCTTTAAACCTTTGTCCAGAGTCATCTACCCTGGATACAAAATGGTGTTCGGAGATCTTCCTTTGAATAACTCAAAAGGTGTCTTCCCAGTTGTAGAGTGTGGTGTAAATCTCTAAGCAGAAATTCAACACTGTAACTCATCCCTCCAGTTTAAAAAGTTAACTCTTGCCAGTTGTATACTTTCTTTCAATGTTTTGTTCAATCTCTCAGGCACCATTAGCCTAGGTATGATACAGAGAAATCTTCTTGTGTTCAATTCCACACTTCAGTAAATATTCCCCCATTTCATGTGAACAAAATTGTGGCCCACTGTCCAATAGTAAGTAACAAGGAAAGCTTTCACGCTTGAAAATGGAATCCAAAAACTTGATTATACATTGTGTTGTTATGTCTCTCACTGAGCTCACTTCAATCCACCAAGAGTATAAATTTAACAAGACAATCAAATAAGGAGTTTGATGTTGACCATGAAGAGGACCAACAATATCAATGGCTACTTCATCCCAAGGACACCTGGGTAATCTCCTACAAACCATGGGTGGTCGTCTGGACTTAAGAATTTTGTCGCTCAAAGAGCAAGGAACACAATCACGCACTGCCCGTTCCGCCATGAGATCTAAACCTGGCCACCAATAATCATGTCTAATGCGTTCTTTGGTTTTTGAAATTCCCATGTGTCCTTTGTGTGCCATCTGAATAATATTTTCCTTAAACTCTCGGTGGAACTAATCCGGTGCCTCTAGTTAAAATACTGTCAACGATAGATAATTCATTAGACTCTAAAGACCAGGGCTACTCAAGTCTACTTTCCTTATCTTGTGACAATAACTCCATCACACCCAACATTTCTGGATCTTTCTTCAACTCCTCCTTCCACTCATCTTCTTTAATCACACCTAAAGTGATGTCACACACTTTTACCTCAAACTCATCCTCCAGTCCTTTCTCACAACACAAATCATTTGAATCCATGATGTCAACTTGATGCGAGAGGCAGTCAGCAGACACATTTTTACTCCCAGGAATATATTCAAAAACCAAATTATACTCCTGTAAAGAAATAATCCACTGCCTCTTGCACACTGATAGGAATTCTCCTTACCTTGGCTGCAATGGGTTTTGCATCAAGCTTGAGTATGATTTGGTGGTTATATCCTTTTAAACAACCTAAAGTGTTGTTAAACAAACCCTCAAACTTCTTTACAAACTTGTTATTAATTTTCTCAATCGACTGCACTTGCACACAGGGGGGGGTGCTATTAGGATTGAGGATGTTTCCCAGGCGTGTTTGGTGAGTCCAACTCAACAAATTGTCTCCTTTTTCCACCATATACTTTTGCATCAGTGCACCTCCCATTGCACTCCACACAGCTCAGAAAATATCCCAACATTTTTATGGGAGTACCCCCATAACCTGTTGGGTTCACATCAGATATTAATAATTTGACCTTACTTGTAAACTTTTTCTCAAATTCTTCCTTGGATATAAACGTGAGGTGAGAGCATGAGTCAAATTTCATTTTAATCCTGACATCTCCCATCTTGACCCACTCGGAAGGATGTTCCACACCACACTCATTCACTTGAAAAGAGACCTCTCTCACTTCATTTCTGCTGTTAGTTTTGTTCCGAAAACAACAGTTCCTTGTGGAGTGACCCCTTCTCCCACATGAACCACACATTACCTTGAGAGCAGGGCATTCCCTTGCATTGGCTTTGTGACCAAATTTGCCACATCGATTACCGGTTCCCTGAAAAACTATTAGGCCTTTCTTTTCCTGAGACATATTTGTCACCCTATTTTCTTCCTCCCTACCCTTATAGTAGACAGTGTCAGTTTTTTGTTGAACCTGACAAACAATATCTTCTACTTTCTCACTTCATGAGATGATTTTCCGACTTTACTCAACTCACATACACATTTAAGTATATGTTCCACACGTTTAGCGTTAATCATAACTTCGTCTAACGGCGCAGGGCTCGACAAATCATAAAAAATGCTCTAGACCTGCAGGTCTAGTAAACTACAAAATCTCCTCGCCCTAACTTAAATGAACTTGACCTCAAACTCTGAAAACTGAGCAAATGTGACAAGTTAACAAGATTTAAAAGCATTTTTATTGTTCATTTACTTTGTGAGCAATAAAGATGCCTTTAAATCTTCCTATCTTGTCACATTTCCTCTGCTTTCAGAGGCAGAGGTCAAGTGTCAAGTTTGTATTCCTACTCGCCAGAAAGGGCGAGTAGTGAATTTGTGGAGCCCTGCGGCGGCTCATCCTTTTACCAAAGTACTTCCCTCTCTCCTCCATAAGCTCCCCAAATTTGCAACTTGAAGCTAACTTTCGTAGAGCAGTCACAAATTCCTCCACTGTTTCCTCTTTTCCTTGTTCTCTTAAACCAAAATAATAACGCTCCATGATGGTGCTTACCTTAGGCAGATAATGTAAATCTAATTGTTTGATAGATATCTCATACTCATTCACCCCCCTTTAAACCGCAGGGCGCAACTGTGGCAAGTTCTCTAACACCTCCTACCCCTCGCCATCTAAACAGTGAAGTAATAATGCTTGATTCCTCTCTGCACTCAAATTAGTACCACAAATTCTTGTATAATTTTCGAACATTTTCCTCAATTTTTTCCACTTTACTGGGGGTTCTCCTGGATTCGACAGAAAAAACGGGGGTGCAGTTACATTTTGCATCTCAACGACCCTTCAACGTTTATTTTCCAAAACGTTTACAAAACTTTTTTTTTAAAACAACAATTAAATTTCAATGGAGGGCGCTAGAGGGCGCGCATGCAAATGGCCGCACGTGAGTGAGGCTCTTGCAAGCCTGGACAACAAATCCTTCATTTATCCTGCAAAACCAATGCCAAACCCGGTATAAACACGCAGGAGTAAAGAAGATACTGGGTCTCACACTCAACGAAAGTTTGGAGGCTCTCCGATCTGGCAGGACGACGTGAGAGGCAGAAAGGGGGCTGACCAGGGATTGAGCCGGAGCCTGAACAACTGCGGACCGGGAGCCGGGGACCAGGCCAGCCCGCGGCTTCCCACGAGGCGTGCAGGCCTCAGGATAGAGACCGCTGCGGGCGTGCCTGGCCTGCCACCCGGTCGCAGAGCTGAGACTTGTGAGACACCGTGGTGAGATGAGAAACAGCCGCCTGATGTTTGAGGCGTCCCCGAAGTGCTTGCACTGCCTGCAATAGTGAATCAGCGCGTTACGTCCAGGGCCGGGGAATATCGGGGACCGGAGCCACACGCTGCGGGGACGCTGCCTGGCCGGGCCGACGAAGCAGTCACAGAGGAAGGCGTGACACCAATTGGGACCGGGAATATCGGTTGGAGCGTAGACGAAAGGTGAGGAATCCTGCATCACCCCTAAAACCTGCTAGCGAGCCGAGACGGCACGGGGAAGCTGGGCTGCTTGATACACGGCGCATCAGTGGGCCGGCCAACGGATGGGATATTAACCGCCTGGATGTGGGAGACGTCAGGACCCGGACGGCGTTAAGGAGACTTGCGGGTCAAATCACAGCGCTACACAACTCTGGTTTCAAGTGCGCTGTCGACACTACCGGACCCCGCGGAGGAGTGCCCTGCGGTGATTAGCATTGCAGCAGACCGCAGCTCAGCACGAGAACGGCAGGCCGAGTCCGGCTTTACCTCGCGTGTCGACAGTGCAGAGATACAAGCATAAATAGGCCTCCAGTGGACGGCTGACCTACATGCCCAAGGCACCTCTAATAAACCGGGCTGCACCCTGCTGGTATCCCCCCTGGGAGAGACGACGACAACCAAGCAATGTGGGTTGCGGACTATACCAGGCGTAGAATCCTCTGGAACATTGCGGGCAGTAAGGCCTCCCCAGGGTCAGGCGATACATCTGTGTGAGAGAGGGGTGCCCGGGCCGAACCCCTGCGGTCAGTCCTGCTTGCTTTTTACTGTGCGGACGGCACTGCGATGGACCCCGCAAACTGAATGCGCAGCTGAGGGTGGCGCAACGACAACGGAGAGTGATACCCCTGTGCTGGACTATATAGAGGCACCTCAGAAACATAGGAAGCCAGGCCGTGCCTAACATCGGCATTGAATGAGAAACCGCGCAGGGAAGGGGCATCGGATAATGGCGTGATTCTACCGTTCTTTCTGATACATGCACGCGGGAGAGCCCATTACCTGGCACACTGCAACGGACACACAGGTAGGCGCTGTCTACAACTAACGGTGCCTATATCACCACTGGGGAGGCGCTAACGCCGAGGACATCGGTTCATAGGACTGGGGAGAGTGCCTCCAACTCCAGTGGGATCTACAGCATAACGCGTAGCTATATAGAAGGCGGCGTTGGTGCACGGGCCTCGGATGCTCTGGCCCAATCTTATACGAGGCTGCAGGTTGCCGCAGCGTGCCCCGGACCACTCGGGTCCGGCTGAAGAGCGCCATCAACTACATATCGAGGACGTGAACGCTTGGCTGCCGGGGGTCGCGGACAGACGCCACTGCGCCTATGAGACAAGGTTCCAGCCTTACCCAGGGAAAGAGCACCAACCGTACAACACTGAACGCCCCGGGCTCTAGTAATAGCCCAACTATGGGCAGAACGGACAATCGTCAGTCAAAACTCACCTTTGAATCCACGTCTACAAAAAAAGGGCAGAAACCGGCATTGGAAGCTGGAGGTCCCGTTAGTCCGCAGGCAACGGGGACAGGGCCCAGCTCTTCCAGTATGGACATACAGCAGTTAGTGCAGGAGATGAGGCAGGGCTTCGCTACTGTTGTGGACATGGTGGATCGTATGTCCTCCAGAATGGATGCTATTGCGCATACATTGGATCTACATGAGGAGAGAATCCAGGACACCGAGCGACAGATCTCTGACAATGATGACACCACAGCCTCCCATACCACACAGCTTGCACACACGCACCGCCACTCACACACGCACCGCCACTCACACACGCAACGCCACTCACACACGCAACGCCACTCACACACGCAACGCCACTCACACACGCAACGCCACTCACACATGCAACGCCACTCACACATGCAACGCCACTCACACATGCAACGCCACTCACACACGCAACGCCACTCACACACGCAACGCCACTCACACACGCAACGCCACTCACACATGCAACGCCACTCACACACGCAACGCCACTCACACACGCAATGCCACTCACACACGCAATGCCACGCACACACGCAACGCCACTCACACACGCAACGCCACTCACACACGCAACGCCACTCACACACGCAATGCCACTCCCACACGCAACGCCACTCACACACGCAACGCCACTCACACACGCAACGCCACTCACACACGCAACGCCACTCACACACGCAACGCCACTCACACACGCAACGCCACTCACACACGCAACGCCACTCACACACGCAATGCCACTCACACACGCACCGCCACTCACACACGCAACGCCACTCACACACGCAACGCCACTCACACACGCAATGCCACTCACACACGCAACGCCACTCACACACGCAACTCATCCACGCAACCCCACTCATCTACGCAACCCCACTCACCGACGCAACGCCACTCACGCAACGCCACTCACACACGCAACGCCACTCACACATGCAACGCCACTCACACATGCAACGCCACTCACACATGCAACGCCACTCACACATGCAACGCCACTCACACATGCAACGCCACTCACACACGCAACGCCAATCACACACGCAACGCCACTCACACACGCAACGCCACTCACACACGCAACGCCACTCACACACGCAATGCCACTCACACACGCAACGCCACTCACACGCAACGCCACTCACACACGCAACGCCACTCACACACGCAACGCCACTCACACACGCACCGCCACTCACACACGCACCGCCACTCACCCACGCAACGCCACTCACCCACGCAACGCCACTCACCCACGCAACGCCACTCACCCACACAATGCCACTCACCCACGCAACCCCACTCACCCACGCAACGCCACTCACACACGCAACGCCACTCACATACGCAACGCCACTCACACACGCAACGCCACTCACACGCAACGCCACTCACACACACAACGCCACTCACACACGCAACGCCACTCACACACGCAATGCCACTCACACACGCAACGCCACTCACACACGCAACGCCACTCACACACGCAACGCCACTCACACACGCAACGCCACTCACACACGCAACGCCACTCACACACGCAACGCCACTCACACACGCAACGCCACTCACACACGCAACGCCACTCACACACGCAACGCCACCCACACAACCCCACTCATCCACGCAACCCCACTCACCGACGCAACGCCACTCACACACGCAACGCCACTCACACACGCAACGCCACTCACACACGCAACGCCACTCACACACGCAACGCCACTCACACACGCAACGCCACTCACACACGCAACGCCACTCACACACGCAACGCCACTCACACACGCAACGCCACTCACACACGCAACGCCACTCATCATATTGTGCTGCAAAACTAAATACTTACAAGGTCCCACAAGCGAGACCTATTGGCAATGCCAATGCTTGTTTTCAAATGACGGCTTTCGCTTCTGCCGAAACCACTATACCTCTCAGGATGGAAACCAGTGCCAATCACTCCACGCCGCGTCCGCTGATCTCCTCAGACAAAGGTAGATGTCCCGTCTTTTCCTTTCTTTTCCGGATTACGCTCTTCCTGTCTCTCGCTCCAGACAAGCCTTTCTAAAGGAATTCAGTATCTTCCGATGTTGGGGTAATTTATTCTGCGCATCCAACACAATCGGCGGCAGTGAAATAAAGTCACCGAAGCCCTTTATATGTAAAACAGGTGAGAGGCTTTAATTCATAACCCCATCCATCGTCGAGCTGGGCCAACTGACAGATCCAAAACTCCCTGGTTCCATGCAAGAACATAGAACGTGGAACCAGATATTATCACAAGAGCAACATGGTGATTCAAGTACACCTCAAAAAACAGGTCTGAACCCCCCAAACCACCTCCCCAGGCATGACATTACTTTAAGAAACCCTGTTCAGTTTTGCATCCTGACACACTGCCGACAAGAGACTTACCATCTACAAAATCATTGTCGTCAACAAAGAAATACGCACCGTCTTCGATGCTTGCTAAGGTCAGCGCTTCTTCCATGCCGGATTTCATGTCATTCTCATTCACAAGCCACCAAATTGAACCGATCGTCAAAGATAGAAGCTCCATTGTCGATTCCACTTCCGGCAGTGTCGTTGACCACAACGACATCTTCTACAACGTCACCTCCCTTGACGATCACCATGGTTTTGATGGCATTGAGCACATCTTCATCCATGGCTCCACCAACAACACTGTCAGCGATCCTATTGACGGCGGAAAGAAAATAGGACAGACTGAGACATTTGACCCCTCACACACCTCTCCTAGTAAGGAGTCGCCATTGCTTCCTTCACAGCTGCTGGAAGAACAGGCCTCTGATGATGACGACAACAATGGATCTTATGAATATGTGCAGAGCCCATCAGAACTGCGTGTAAAGTGCCAAGGTGATGATTATGATGAGGGGAAATATGAGGGTCAGAGCTACTACATCCCTCAGGACCAATATCAAAAGCAGTATCAGCAGGAGATGGTTTGCATGCCCTCCACACTACTCACTGACTTGCAGTTTATGTTGTCAGATTATAGGAAGGATTTTCCTCAGTCTTCTGCTTCCACAGCACCAGCCACTCCACCACCGCCAACAGCATCTATCTCTCGGTCTACTCCATTGCAAAATACACTCTTGCTACCTACTTCTTTACGCCTTTCACCACAAACTGCTTTGCTTCAAGATCTGGTAATGTCTGATGATGAGGTTAAACAACAGGAAAGAGAGGGTAGATAAAGCCACTCTTGGTGCCCCTGAGCAATATCAAAAGAGTGTGGCCAACAAAAGAAGAGCCAGCAAGAGAAGTCATTCTGTTTTTTTTAAACAAACCCTCACTCACCAACCTAGTTGGTGACATGCTTAATCATTGGCTTCCCACCAGAGAGGCCGAGTGCCTCCCTGGTGTGCTACGATGCCTGTCTACAGCGGAGCAGGGTTTTTTGTGTGGCGTGAGTGTGCAAAAAGGCGAGTGCGAAAAGTGATTAAAAATGCCTTGGTTTTATCCAAAAAGTTTTATTGGTGGAAAACCAGGCATAAGTAAAAACAAGTGTGGAGGATGTTTAGCAACTGGTTAGATTGACCAGATATATCCTAATGTGAAAGAAAAAGAATGGTCAACATGTTTCTGCCTCCTTATGCTCTTAGCGGAGCATTCGTCAGGACCAGCACACCACGACTGTATGCACACGATAAGGTGCACCCTAACCTGTGGTGGTAAAAAGACCGAATTAAGTCACGGTTGTAGTTGTGCCTTCAGAATTTCTGAAAACTGTATGCCTCTGTGGAAACAAAGGCCCAGATGCATCAAGCTAAAAACCGCTCGCAAAGGGGCAGATTCTCAGAATCTGCCCCTTTGCGACCGTTATTTTTGCATTTGGGATGCATAATCCCAAACGCAAAAATCGCAATTTAAGAAATCACAAAATTGCGATTACTTAAATTGCTATTGCATTTAAGGAATCTCAAATTGAGATTCCTTAAATGCAATGCATTAAAGTAAAAAAATTAGCTATTTCGCTAATAGGGGGCGCAAATTACCATGGAGTTCAACTTCATTTGCACACCAGGGAGGCACTCAGCCTCTCTGGTGGGAACCCAATGTTGAACCATGTCACCAACTAGGTTTGTGAGTGAGGGTTCTTTTTAGAAAACCAGAGTGACTTCTCTTGCTAGCTCTTCTTTTGTTGGCCACACTCTTTTGTTGTTTATACGATGTCTGATGATGATCATGAGGAGGGTGAGATCCGAGACCCACACCAATAATGGGATGATTACCTCACTTCCACATCATCATGTCCCTCTCCAATTCCTGTTGATTCTCCACCCAAGGATATTGGTGGGTTCCACAATTTACTAGAGTGAGCAGCAAAGCACTTCAACTTACGTATACCTTCTACGCAAACAGACTGCTTCCTATATGATTTTAAGGGACCACTTAGGAAAACCGTAAGAGATATGCCCATCTTAAGTTGCATCTGGAGGAGGGCTTAAAAGCCCTGAAGACTTATGCCACAATTACTGCACTCCTCCCCCGTCTGGAGAAAAAGTAGAAGGCTTCAGATTACTCTCTGCTTGTCTCACCGGTCACCTGAAGCCTGATTCAATCATCTTTTAGGTAGCACAACACAGGTCCAAGAAACCCTCGGCACAATCACAGCAGCTCCAGACAAAGACGGCAAGCGCCTTGACAATTTTGAGAAGAGGTTCTCCTCCATGTCAGTGCTCATTGTGAGGGCAGCAGATTCTCTTCTGGTTCTTGGGAGATATGACTGCCAGATGTAATCCAATCTTGCCCCGTTCCTGAGTCAATTACCCGACAAGAGTAAAACAGAGGACAAAAAGATTCTCGAAGAAGAGAGCATATCATCCACTGTGTGATAGACAGTACCAAAACTGCCTGTAGACTGCTGGCAGGTGTAGCAGTTTTACATCACCAGGGCTGGCTTCAAGCTACATTCTTCTGCCCTTGGTCCAAAACATAATTCTCAACCTTCCGTTTGACGGAGAAGCCCTGTTCCAAACATGTCGATGAGGAACTTCATGCTATCAAGACAGATACCGACATGGCGAAGTCTTTGGCGACACTCCAGTTTCGTAAGGTGCCCTTTCGAGGCTTCCAAGGGAGAGGCCTTCCATCTTAAAGGGGGGGATACCATCAATATCGATACCCTGTTTACTCCTCTTCATCTCAGCCCTATCCCCAGTGTGCCTAATGGCAGCCACCGCTGCCTGCCTACAACTGCAAGAGGTAGAGCAGGACATCAGACCAAGGATTCAGCTAGTCGCCAATTACCACTTTCAGGGTCCGGCTATTCCTCATTCCTCGCCATTCAAGTTAGGGGGCAAAATATATGCATACCTTCATCATTGGCAGGCTATACCTACAGACCAATGGGTTCTCAACCATATTCAATTTGGCCATCTTCTAGAATTTCTTCAAATCCCACCGCCCACT
The DNA here is from genome assembly GCF_964261635.1 of Lissotriton helveticus. NCBI lineage: Eukaryota > Metazoa > Chordata > Amphibia > Caudata > Salamandridae > Lissotriton > Lissotriton helveticus. The sequence goes on along the minus strand of NC_136061.1, from coordinate 354,007,355 downwards.
CCACCACAACCGTCTGTTGCAAGACATCTACATCTCCTCCGTTTAAAGGTACTTGCAAAGTTGGAGAAGAGTGCAATAGAACCAGTTCTTGCATCACAACAGGGGAAGGAATTCTATTCTCGTTTCTTCTTGGTCTGCAAAAAGTTCAGGCAATGGTGATCTATTCTGGACTTGAGAAATATCAACACCTACCTAAAGAAACAGTCCTTCTGCATAATCTCCTTGCAGGAGATTCTGTTGCTCATGAACCCAGGAGATTCTGGGGCATATTTATGAGTTCTGGCGCATCTCTGCAAATGAGTAGGGATGCGCCAGAACTGATGCGTCACGCAATTCCCTCCTTGCGGCACCACAGATGCGCGGCATTTACAATGCGGCGCACCATGGTGCAAGGAAGGGCAGATGCGTGACGTATCTTGTGGAGTACGGGCGGCGCATTGCTGGAGTAGCGTCGCAAGTGGGACGCAACTCCTGCAATGTACAGAGGCCACCCATACATAACGTGGTGCATCACTCCTTACGCCTGCTTCAAGCAGGCGTAAGGATTTGACGCAGCAGCGTCGTAAAACTGACTCAGTGAAATCTTGTAGATTTCACTGCGTCAGTTTTACGGGGCTTTCCTACGAGGGAACGCCCACCCTGCGACAGAACGCCCACATGAAACCTGACGCAGGTTTCATGTGGCGCAGGGCTTTACAACGTGACGCATCCGCCTAGACGCTTCACGTTGTAAATAGGTCACAGGGATGCGCCACATTTCTGCGCCATTGCGTCACGAAACGGCGGTGTAAACGTGGCGCAAGTCCGACATAAATCTGCCCCTAAATGTTGACCTGCTACCTCCAGGATGCATATTTTCATTTTCCCAGTCGCCCCTCTCACAGGAATTTCCTTTGATTCACAATAGTTAAGAGCCATTATCAATGCAGAGTCCTCCCTTTTAGCGTCAAATCTGCCCCCTAATATTCACAAAGTGTTTAGCTCCTGTGGCAGCCTTTCTCAGGAAAAAAAGAAACCAGTGTTCCTGTATTTGGACAATTGGTTGGTCGAGGTACTGTCCATGTGTGCAGCTCAGGCAATCACAGCAGCCTGCACAATACTGTTCAGGGAATTAGGTCTTACTCTGAATCCAGAAAAGTCTGTCTGCATCCTTCAAAGACTATTACCTTCCTAGAAGCAACACTCAACACACTGCTCAACAGAGCCTTTCCATCTGTCGAGAGACAATTAAAACTAATCTCGCTAGAATATCTCACACAAAAAGGTCTCTTTCAGTTCACCGTTACAAATCCCTCCAAAGGATGATGTCCTCCTGCATCCCTCTAGTTCCATTCTGCTGGTTAAGGATGCGTCCTCTCTATGAGGAACTAGACAAGCAGTGGCTACAAGCAGAGGGATCTTTCGATGATCAACCCACTATCATCCCAGCCATGGCCAAAGTCATTTCATGGTGCACGCAACAAAAGAATATTTCAGTCAGCCTCTCCTTTCTAGTCCCACCATCTCCTTTGGTCATCACTACCAAAGCCTCCCTCGATGGATCGGGCGTTTTCCTTCAAGACTTACAAGTCAGTGACAGGTGGCAAAACCTGCATTGTCTCATTCACATCAACTTGTTGGAGCTCAAGGAGGTTCATCTGGCCCTACAAGCTTTCCTTCCAAGAATAAAGAACTCAGTGGTGCTCATTCAGATGGACAACACCACCACAGTGCACTACATCAACAAGCAGGGTGGCACAATATCACTCCTCCTATCCCAAGAGGCGCAGTGGATCTGGGAATGGGCAATTTATAACCAAGTATCCCTAAGGGCAGAACATCTTCCTGGCCACCAGAACACCACAGCAGACACTCTAAGCAAACTGAAGTTGTTGTGTCACAAATTGGAACAGGATCCGGCCACTCTCAACAGCCTCTTCCTCCAGTGTAACAAGCTGAATCTCAATCTTTTTGCGACCCCGCAAAACAAGAAATACCAGTTCTTCGCAAGCTGGCATCAGGGATCAAGAGGGAATGCATTTTTGATGGCAGGATCAGGCATCTTTGCCTGAACCATTCCTGTCCTACTAAGGCTGCTCAAGAAGATGAAAGCTGGGCCCTGCAGAATGATTCCCATAGCTCCCTCCTGGCCGTGCCAACATTGGTTTATGGTACTCCTACTCTTGGAGAAACATCACATTCTCTTCATTTATCGGCTTGACTCCTGAGCTTAATGAGTTTGCCTGTCTAAACCTATCGTCGGAATGCAGGGAGATACTGTCCAGCACTTGTGCAAGCAGTACTAATAAGACCAATCAGCTAAAGAGGAACCTTTTTTGCATTTGGTGCCAACAGGCTAACGTGCATCATTTCTCTTCTTCACTTCGAGACATTCTTCCCTATCTCCCTCACTTAGCGAAATCAGGGTTTACTCACACCTCCATCAAGGTCCACTTAGCAGCTATCTTACCCTTTAGGATATCATCTACCTTACCTTCATTATGGTCATCTGGAATCGTTAAGCACTTCCTCAAGGTTACTATTTAGGGTCTTTGTACATATCAGACCACCTCCACTGCGCTGGCCGCTCAATGTTGTCCTCTCACAGCTCATGAAGCACACATATAAACCCATTCACACAGACCATCTGAAATTAATTTACTGGAAGGTAGCTCTACTCGTAGCATTGGCATCTGCTAGGTGAGTGAGCGAAATTTAAGCTCTGACCATTCAGGAACGTTTCCTGCAATTCAGGAAGAATAGAGTGGTCAAACCCTAAGTTCATTCGTAAAGTACCTTCAAACTCATATAAATGAACCTCTCATACTCAAGACATTCTTCCCAGATAGATCCTGCCACTCCAGCAGTGGAGAGAACCCTCCATTAATTAGATGTCAAGAAATGCTTGAAGTTCCACTTGCAAAGCGCTTTGTGGACTACTGTGCTCCCAGAAAGAGCTGTCCTCTCTCCAAGCAGAGTATTGTTCGTTGGAATTCCAGCGCCATTCACTATTGCCATCAAGCAGCAGGGAAGCCGTTACAGACATCTGTACATGCTCCTTCTACCAGAACTATTTCAGCTACAACTGCGCTGTTTGCTGTGGTGCCAATCCAGGACATCTGCCGTGCAGCTACTTGGAAGAATGCACACACCTTTACCTGGCATTACTGCTTGAATTCTGCAGTTCGCAATGAAACAGCAGTGGGGCAACGAGTACTGCAACATCTTTTCCAGTGACGGTGAAGTTTTTTCTTCACCCCTCCATCCTTTTTTTTCTGGCTATGCAAAGCTTTACTTTCTACTATTTTCCTATTACATGTATTTGTATATCTTTATATTTACATACATATTGATATATAGATTTATATATGTTTTTTAATACATCTATGGATTCATGCTTTATATTTAATATTAAAAAATGATCAGAAACAATGTGCTTCTTAACTGCTTTTTAATCTGATTCAAGCATGTGAATCTAATAAAGTTTAAGTACTGGAGTAAGAAAATAAGTTACCTGTATCTGTAGTTCTCCAGTATTAGAATATTTCATAGATTCACATGTGATACTCCCTCCTCTCCAGAGAAATTCACCTTTCCCTCTTTTTTTCTGGGTGTATCTCCAACACTCGTGCTTCAAAATTCTGAGGGGTTGGAGCTTCTCTCATGAGTGTTCTAGAGGGCAGTGCAAATTGATTGGTTCAAACTTATATCTGTTCTCTTTTTTTTAAGAATGACTATGAAATGTTAAAAAACTGAAGGTCCTAGGGCCTTTCTAGTCAATGTTTAACTTTGCATTGCTATTCAAATGTATTGCGGGACTCTCATTTTGACGATGGGGAATGATTCAAGCATGCAAATCTATGAAAGATCCCAATACTGGAGAACTACAGTTACGTAACTTATTTTCCTCCCTTACTCTTCCTCACATTTGATCAACCAATGACTTTCATGATCTCAAATCCTACTTTGAATGTATTGAGATGAGGTAGTCGAGTGCCCATCACAAGCTGAAACCCTACAACGACTGAGTTCCTCTTATTTGCCAACAAGCTGAAACCCTACGACTGAGTTCCTCTTGTTTTCCAACAGCTCCATACAACCACAGATTCAAGTCTGGCTCTCTGATGTGATCCTAGATGGCTTCACTCCCACGTGTGATAGACTATGCATATTAAATGTTCACACACACAAACACACTTCACATTCAAATGACACATCAATATAAAGATTAGTGCACTCTGGAAGAGTTTCTGAAAACACTGGGAAACTGGTCTGGGAGCGTGGACATTGTTAGGAAGCATGTTCGCAAGAGCCCTTTTCAGTGAGTGATGAGCTCATGTAGCTAGCGTACTGACTGCTTGTTTGTAGATATGGTGAACTGTATCGCTTCTGGGATCCTCATGTGACGGCAGAAGCATTCATATCTCTGACTCTGCTTCGTACAATTGATGTTATATCTCTATCTTAGGCATCTCTTTATTCAACCTCTTGCATCCCTTGCCCCTAAAATCTTCGAGTTCCGCTCAAAGGGTCTCCCCAAACTATGATGATACTAATTTATCTAAGTCTATTTTCATATTTGAAGAAACATCTAGGAATTGTAGTTCTCCTCCCGCCAGGATTGTTTGAGAATGATTTATCCAGATAGCTGCTAATGGTCTTGAAGCATGTTTGGGTTCTTTCCTGCTTATGTTGGAAAGTAGTTGTTTCCTCGAGGGTGCAATTTGTTCATCCCAAAGAGACAACTCTTGGTAGCATGCTTGAGAGTGCATTTTATTTGTTTCAGTAACTGCCTTAGATTTTGAGAAGCACACAGCCAAGCCCACCAAAATGGATGTCTGCTTTTATCCATATGTATCATTCCTGAGTGTGTCTACCAGAGTATGAATACGTTTGGAGCCTCCTTTAAGAAAGTTGGGGGAAGCATGTTTCTTTAGGAAACCACCAAAAGCAGGGCCGGATGGATGACTGTCTTTCAAGGGGAAACAGTGTTTCTCAAGGATTATATACATTCTTGGTTGTTGGCGACTCCAGGAAACTAGTAGATGTCTCCTCAAAAGATGTCCACTTCAAAAGATCTATATTGTCAGAAAGCTTTAACCAGGTGATAACGTTAGAATAAAGAGCACATAGGGAGATATCTATGGAGGTTGCTTATAAATGGCCATCAGAACTGAAAGTCAAGAAGTGCTGCCAGATAGTTCTGTCGAGTTGACAATTGGGCAAGTGTCGTGGTTTGGGTGTATATCCTAAAGACCTGTGACTGCGGATTCCTACAAATAACCATACAGCAGAGTATTGTAAACATTCACTTTGGTTGCAGTACTTTGTTTTTCTATGATGCACTGCTGCTACTTCTTATTGGAGAGCCCAGGAGACATTTAGGCTACCTTAAGAAATAGGTACCAGTTCTCCATCGAGGAGGACTTTTTTTTTTAAATCTCAGTATAAATGACATCAGCAAAATCTGCGACCACCACGTTGCCTCCCATTAGAAAACTTTGGCAGCCAGCACGTACAAAATTACCCATTACATAACACAGGGACCATAATGTGGTGCTGGGAGCAAGCATGAAAGATCCCTCACTTTAATACTTGGTAAGACTACAACCAACCCTTTTAGGAATAAGTGAAGATCTTCCTATCACAGGCTCTTGGGGAAGGCCTAGTCTTTTCCATATTTATGTTCCTTGTATTCTAAAATAATCTATTATATTGGTAAGATACACGAACTGGGTTAATCTAAGATGCTGTACAGGGACTTTCATGCGGAGAAGACGGGGAGAAGTTTTCTTTTTGTTATGCTCATGTTGTTAGAGAAAATGAAAATCTAAGCTCTTGCTGCACGTGCTGAATCTAAATACAACGCAAGATGGAATAGGGTATTGAAAGGGTGTGTGCAGCTTGTGTTATGTGAAAGGCAGGGCCAGATCAATCAATAACAGTGAGGGGATATTCAGTTTGGCAAGGGGCGTTTACATTCATGTTGATTTTTACTTCAACAAGAAACAAGCATTTACAATGTAATGGTTTCGCCTTTGAAAAAGTTAGAGCTATTGGCATTGTAAATGACAAAATTTGTATTTATGTGTTGGTTTTGAACACAGATAAGTAAATGGCATTGTCATTTACATTGCCATTAGCTTAATCTCTCGCAAATGTGAGACCTGTTGTACCCTACGGACGAGCTCAGCAGACAGCAATTACTACCACACACACACACCCAGAGCCACACACCCAGAGCCACATACACACACCCAGAGCCAGCCACACACACCCAGAGCCACACACACACACACACACACACACACACACCCAGAGCCACACTCACCCACCCAGAGGTGCACACACCCACCCAGAGCCACACACACCCACCCAGAGCCACACACACCCACCCAGAGCCACACACACACTCAGGAGAACAAGCACAGCGAGGGGGCAGGGAAGCAAGCACAGCGAGGGGGCAGGGAAGCAAGCACAGCGAGGGGGCAGGGAAGCAAGCACAGCGAGGGGGCAGGGAAGGAAGCACAGCGAGGGGGCAGGGAAGCAAGCACAGCGAGGGGGCAGGGAAGCAAGCACAGCGAGGGGGCAGGGAAGCAAGCACAGCCAGGTGGCAGGGAAGCAAGCACAGCCAGGTTGCAGGGAGCAAGCACAGCCAGCGGAAGGGGAACCAGGGGGCGGGGGAGCAAGCACAGCCAGGGGGCGGGAAAGCAAGCACAGCCGGGGGCAGGGAAGCAAGCACAGCCAGGGGGCAGGGAAGCAAGCACAGCCAGGGGGCAGGGAAGCAAGCACCGCCAGAGGGCAACTTTGAATGAAATTAATACGACTTTAAATGTTTCACATAACCCTCCATTGTGGACTTTATTTTTTGCGATTGCTATGTAAATGAGTGCTTAGGTATCAATATTTGTATAATTGAAGTATGGTAATCCCTAAGGCTTACTATCAGGCTTATACTCGGGAGTGACGTGGCTTATCGATCCCAACAGAGCTCCACCACATGCATTAACAATGTTTTACCCATACTCAACCCTATACACAGTTGTTAGGAAGTATGATTGATCAGACCACATCCACCCAAACTTTGCATTTCTCCTAGAATACCTACTTGAGAGCTCACACCATTGTGGGGCAGGTAGGTGGCGTTTACAAATAATGCATTCCCAGAGAATAAAAGGTCATTGGGATTTCATACGTGTGAGAACACTTAAGATTTTTTTTTTTTTAAACTGGCGTTTCACTTTAACGCTGCAGCGACTTCCCTGCAGTGACTCTTAACTGAAATGTAATATTCTGACAGTCGGGGGTGCCCATGCTCAGATGAGCCCCAAGGTGACCTTTGACTGCACCGTGCTGTTATCACGAGTGCTTCTGATGCCTCTCAGCTGCTGCTCATTAGTGAAGTGCCCCGTGCTTGAACGCTCCCCAGATAAGGAAAAAAAACGTGCCAACAACGCCAATTAAGGAGAATTCTGGGATGCTTGTGTCACGCCGTGCCTTATAGATCCATTAGGCAGTGACCTTGAGGATTTCTTTTGTCGTTTTTATGAGTTCCCTAGGTCCAGGGGCTGTCAGGAAGGCACTGAGCAGCAGCATCAGGGTTCCTCCATTTTTCGCCATGTATTTTTTTTTATTCTTTCATTCACATGAGCCTTTTAGACACGAGAAGTCGCCATGAGCAGGGCACATCCTCATTCTGAAATGACTAAAGTGCCCACAGGGTTGTGAGGGAAGCTTTTCTCTCAAAGACGCTGCAGCGATTGCCAGCAACATTAATTTCCTAAACATACTAACGCGGCGTCGAGAAATTGAGCCAAGAATGTACGAATGGGCTATTTTCGTTTTTAAATAATTTGCTTTGTATTTTTTGTTGGCATTGAGACTTTAAATGTTTTCCAGTTCACGATCTGCGCCTAGCTTTTTAAAGAGGAGCCGAGCATTAGATATATTATCACTTTTAGTAGTCCTGAAACTATTTTCAAAAAGTGGTGCTGGTGTCATAGCTTTAAAGCTGAAAGTGTAAACCATCTTTAACATACTTCAAGAACTGCGCGCTGCTAGTTCCACCTCTAGTGGTCAGTGTAAGTATTTTATTTAATACTAATGTATCATCACTCCATAATCGTGCATATAAAACTTATTTCTGTGGGTAACAAGTTACTCAAAGGTTTGGAAGCCACAGCCTCTTGGCTGTAACTTGGTCGTTTCCCAGAGCGCAAGGGATTCTTGACTGGTTTCCCCTCATCTGTGAAGCTGCCTGAATGTCGGCCATTTTATAATATTGCACCCTTCACGGAGGCGAAGGGAGGGCAAGATAGATTCGGGTCGCCAGGAAGCAATATATCAATAGCCATTAGTTTATGTGGGACTCGGTTTTTATTAGATGCTCTGTTTTAGTTTTCGGTCTTAGAAATCCCAGACACAGCAGAAACCTACAAGAGCTCATTACTCTCTTCACTGCCAGCCAGATCAACAAGTCAGGTCCCGGGCCGGCAGCCAATCACAGCGCGGCCCGGGGAATGACGTCACAGGGGTGTCCCGGGCCGGCAGCCAATCACAGCGCGGCCCAGGCAACAAGGGGCGGGACTTAAAAAAAGACACAGAAACGCCCCCGAATCGCGTTCTGACGGGGAAAAAGTGATTGACAACGATGTCTTCCAATGGCTAGCCTCCATTTATGGAGCTAGCCAATGAAAGAAGGGACGGTTTCAAGTCCCCACTACTGAGATAACATTAGATTTCGCCCTGCGCAAGCATTGCTGCGCAGTGCTACCGCCAGGGTGAAACCTAAAAATGAAAATTGTGCACCCCACAATGAGGAGAGCAGTTGAACTCCCGCCAACCAGATTTGAAAACAAAGAACCAAGGGGCATATCAGCAAGGAACGCCTATAATTATCGCTAAGCGCACTTAGTGCTAGGATAATTATCGCCCAGCTATCGCCGAATTTTATCGCTTAGCAACGCTTATCTCAAAACCGATAAAATTCCAGGCGCAAGCTGCCAATTGTGCGATTGTCGCTGGAAATAAAGCGATAATCGCACAATATTTGGCGATAGGCTGCTGATAGGACAGGGCAGACTTAGCCATGATATCCACCATCCATTGGATATCATGGCTAAGTCAGATGAAAAGCAGGCATAAGAAAAGTAGCGATAACCATGGTTAGTGCTACTTTTCTTATCGCTATGCTTGTTAGCAATTCCCTTGCTAATTGGAGAAATGTCGGTTAGCGACATTTCTCCAGTTATTTTGGGACGGAACGCCCACTTTGCATCTCAAGAGATGCAAAGATGGGCGTTACGGGAAAGGGCGCTAAGGCAAGGATTCACGCGATAGCGTGACCTTGCTGATAAAGCGATAAAATGATCACCGCTTTTCGGACGAAAACGGCCACAAAAGCGGCGATACTTTTTTATCGCCGCCTTGTTGATATGCCTCTTAATTATTGAAGGGATGTGTCGAAAAATAGTTTTAACACTAATCAGCAAGCCAGACCAAATAGATTTGTAAACGTGAAGTGACACCAGCTGTGATCGAAAAAAATTTAACACAGTGTGTAATATATATGCAAAATTCACTTATTTTGTGTGTGCCCATTCCTCATGGTAGCCAGAAAACAGTTTTTATGGGACATTTTAAATAAAATGAACATAAGAACATGTCGCCAGGCCGTTATAATTTGGCTGGGAGGTTCATCACCAATCCTGACTTGTAGGGGTCTTAAATTTATGATTGAAATTGGAAAGCAGCTACAGGTCTGTGCATGATCTTGTTACACACTGCCTGAGGCTACTCCCCCACGACGTTCGCAACGGGACCCGACAAAGTTGTAACTTTTTCTTTTAACTTTGACATTATCTTTTGTTTTAGCAATTTAATGAAATTTGTTTTGTGCATTTAGGCCAACTGTACCTTTGCTATTGTAAGGTGTTTTTTTTTTTTTTAAAACCTTTATTTATAAACAGGGTGCACACAGCTATTCAGCCGAACATCCCGGAGGCACGGCAGCAGGATTAGAGACCAGGACTGTTTCAGTACACACAAATCTTTGCACAGGATGAATGAGGTTAATTTAAAAGTTTTAAAACAGGATATCGACCGTTAGAAGGAATGAATTTCAATATAATAACAAAAAAGAGCAGAAAACGAGAAAGACAGGAGGGATCAGTCACAGAATCTAGATCATAGAAAACAATCGGGCGTGTGAGCAAGCAAACACAACATATCTATCGGCATCTTTGAGGCGGGCAGTCAGTATACGCATGCAATCAAACCCTAAGCACACCCGGCTATTGCCCGTACACGGAGAGGCATAACGAGGAACACTTATAAGTGAAACCCACGGTCCAACGTCGAGAATTCAAAATCAGGTAATTTACTGTACCGATCCCAGAACCCAGAAAGAAGGAAAAGAAACAGACTATCCAGTGAAACTAATGAAGAAAAAAGAGGCCATAGATACAAGAAACGGAAAAACAATAATACCCCATCCTCCCCCACCCTGCACCTCTGCAGATGGCCATGGCCTACCCCCCTAGCAGCGTGCCTGTCGCCCAGTTTCCAAAAACCCGAAATATAGCAAGAAAAGGGAAATATATAAAGATAGAAAAAGGAAAAAATAAGAAAAAGAAAAAAGGCGGAGGAGGAGAAAAATCACAATTGCCCTCGGTCCCCTTACCCCCCCCTGCGACGCACAGCCCCAGTCCTAAGCCTAGCGATTATATAAGCGAGTTATTGAAAAGAAAACCCAGGGAAGGCGTCCGACACCGCCCCACCACAACAAAATGGCGGATCCCCCGTTCTTCATGCACCCCTAAAGTCGAGATCTACAGCAGTCTCACCCTTGACCCCTTCGAATGTTCACAGTGAGTACAGCCAACTGCACCAGCACGTATCCCGGAAAAGTCAAAGTCCCAGCCAGTCTGTGAACCTGCATAAGGAGTCCGATCAAGCACCGCAGTCCGTCACGATCCACAGCCGCCATGACACCTGCCGTCTTCCAGCCAAAATACGACCATGTCGATCTCAAACTCTGGGCAAAGTCAAAACAATCGAGTAACGTTCGCAGCATCCGCCGGGTCGTATTAGCCATAGGCTCAGGAGAAGAGAAAACCAGAAACACGTGTGTGGACGGATGCGCCGATAATGGCGGGCGTCTCTCCGGGACAATAGGTTCACTAGCACGTTGTGTTCCAGGTGACAATTGCGAGGCTGCGACATGAAGGGAGTCTCGAGTCGTAGGTACCGGGAATAGCGTAGTGAAAACAGCCAGCTTAGGGGCATCAGGCAGGTCAGGGACCATGCACGATCGGGCAGTTTCGATGTCATCCGCGATCGTCTCCTGGAGGGTAGATGCCATGAAGGATCGTAGCTCCTTAATGGCGGCCATCAAGGTCCTCAAAGACGGCTCTTCATTACCCCGCACCGCCTCCACACAGTCAGCTCCAGACATGTGAATTCAGAGCACCCGAGTCTCCCGGGGACCGAAGTGCGGGTCGGGCAGGCGGGGGCTGGGGGCTCACCTCAGAGCAGTGACGGGGCCTCTCGGGCGGCAGCACCAATCCTGCGAGGTGGCCAACCGCCGGGAAGGGGACCCCCGACCTCTCAGCCACCGTCAGGATACGCACACCCCCGCAGTGTGTAGAGGACCTCAGGCACCTCACCAATATAGGGCTGGGAAACCCTCCAGGTTAATCGTCAAGACCGCGTCTGGGGTATCCAGCCGCCGCTGTTGCACGGCAACCCGGCTGGGTCATTAAGCGAGGTCCCGGCTTACAGGCGACTCCAGGCCAAGATCTTTCATATGACACAACTCCGCCAATCAGGGTGGGAAAGTTCTCGGGACCACACCGCCAGTGTCAGCAAAGATTACCCCGCACGGGGGTGAGGCGCGAAAGCAGGATATATTTCAGGATCTTCAAGCGACAGGCGGAGGTCATCAGAGCCGAGAGCTTATGCGGCCATCTTCGTTCGTCGCTAGGCTCCTCCTATTGTAAGGTTTTTTATTAATTCAACAATAAAAAATTTCATTCATTCATATATATGCAAAATGTTTTAGAAATTGGAGCTGCAACAGTTCCAGAATCTAAGATGCAGAGTGGGCTGTTTGGAGAGCAAAGGTTTCAACTGTAGATGTCAAAGGTACCTCTCTTTGAGTTAAAACTGGAATGAGATTGTTTAATTTATCAAGGTGCATATTTATCATATTTACTTTTGGCCATTGAACATGTTCAAAAATCTTCATGAGGTAGATTAGATTGTAATACCACAACATTTTACGAACGGTTGGCACATAGACGAAGCTCTGGGCTAACCCCCAACAGGATTTATTTGTTAAAATTATACAGAAGCCCTTTATTAAAAATGTACACAAAAGAAGCAGGATTTGTAAGGAGTTTTGAAGCACGGTTGGGCGCCAAATGATTAAAAGTGCTGCGAATAATAATAGGATCACAAAGAAAAGTATTCCAGAGGATTAGTGTACAAAGATGTGCTAATGAAAGCAGGGTTGTCTTTTGTTAAACAACGGTACACCCTGGCAATTTCCATGCATGCTGCAGAAGCTGTGATGTATGCTTTCATACCATCCAAGTGATGTATGTTTCCGGAAGTCATAAAAATGGAAGGCAGTGATAGGTTAAGAAATTATTCCCTGCGAGAGGTATATGTGAATCTAAGACGAGACAAAAAGAGTATTTTCTAGCTGCTCAATTGATAGAAGCTTGTATGTTTCATCTTTCTTATAGATCGAAATCGGTCTTGATATAAGAGATGTAGACAGCAGATTAATTTGAGCTGCCATAGTACTTTATGGGCATTAAGGATTTGTAGTGACCAGTTTAGCTGCGTCAATGCCCCCATCTGAGCTTGCCCTTGTTTTTACAGAATTTATATTCCAAAAAAACATGCAAAGCAGAAGGGGTGATGTTGGAATCTGTGTATATGTGTTTAGAGAGAGTTTGGAAGCTCACTGTCGATAACTTTGAAAGTTGTTTGTATTATTTCCTTATCAATTTCCCAACTTCTCGCTTAGAATATGCCTGTTTTTCTTATATTGCAACATAGATTAGGGTAGCGAGGTCGACTCCTTAAGGACTTCGGTCTACGTCGTGAACACTGATGGGAAACAACGAGGCTCCTGAAAACAGGCTAAAGCCTAAGCCAGTGGTTCCTTAACTTTTGACTCCTGAGGACCCCCATTGAGTCACCACTGGAAGCCGGGGACCCCCAAGCAATTTGTATGAGTTAAATTTCAAATATTAAAACACAATTTTTTTTTTAAAACACACATGTTCACACAAAACAAATACTCAAAGTACTAAGGATTTTGGGGCCAGATGTACGACCATTTCATTTAGCTTCTCGCAATTGGCGACACAATGCAAGTGGCAAATTGCGAGTCGCTAAATGAAATGTACAACAGTGTGTTTAACACTGTTTGGGATTCCCAATGGGGTCACAAATTGCGGGGCTCATTAATATTAATGAGCCTCTCGCAATTTGCGAGCCCATTGGAAATGTCCACCCTCCCAGGGATGGTGGCCTTCTGGGCTCAGCAGGCCACCATGTCTGGGACTGCTTTTAAATAAAGCAGTTTTTTAAAAAATCCAGTCCGCTTACCATGCATTTAAAAAAAAAAAAAGAAAATGAAACGTTTTAGTTTCATGTTTTAGTTTCACGTTTTAGTTTCATGTTAAAAATAATTTTGCATGCATTTGCAAAGGGGAAGGGGTCCCCTGGGGACCCCTTCCCCTTTGCAAATGCATTACCATCTACTTGAAGTAGACCGAAAAACATTTGTACATGGTTTTGAGACTCGCTATTTGGAAGGGAATGCCCCTTCCAAATAGCAAGTAGCAAAACCTATTTAGCAAGTCACAAACAAATTGCGCCTCGCGAAATAGGCTATGTACATGGCCCAATAGGTTTTTGCATGCGCAAATGGGTTCACTAACCCATTCGCGCATATAAAAACGGATCGTACATCTGGCCCTTAGTATTTTATATTGAAGGAACAGCCCCTCTGTCACATGTATTTCATTTGTTTTATAGCATCTCTCATACCATTGTAGGATGTCAGAGCACTTTACATCACACACATATAGAGACATTGAATCATACATGTAAATCAGTGTGTATATAAAATGTTACATAAGGTAAAGGGGACTACAAGGATTACATGTCATTCATACTGGTAGGCATTTTTAAAGAGTGCTTGGTCTGGAAAAGCACAAACTCAGGATTCAGAACATAACACAGTGGCTAGTAACATTAAAAGTGTATTTCCGCCCAAATAAATCTTTTTAGCAGCATCAGGATAATTAATAACTGGGAAAAACCATAAGTTACTAACTGGTACCATGCAGTTTGCAAGCAGCTCTTTGATGACAGTTTATAGGCCCCTCTGCTAGATTACGATTGCCACTTATGAAGTGCACAGTAACAAAATAATCTCTGTGACAAAAGCAGTAACCACAAACCTATGCACATAAAATACTGCTTTTCTAAAATGCATGTTACACGTTCTTTGCAGTAGGCACATTAACCCTCTGTGTTACATTAGTTAAGTCAAAGCTGCCACTGAACAAAACTCGCCTCGCTCTCCAGCAGGTACATTAATCACTGGCATTATCTTGACACTTTTATTGTTGCTGGAAAGCTGCTAATTACACAAGAAACTTTTCTGTGCTTTTAAAACTGCTGCCTACGGACCCCCATGGAATGTGTCACGGACCCCTGGGGGTCCGCGGACCACAGTTTGGGAAACACTGGCCTAAGCTGTTACTGTATTTAGAGGGAGGGGGCTTTGTTCCTTCGATGTTTTCTGCTGTTCCGTGCCTCCGCTTACCCCGCATCCAGGCCAGGCTTCTTCTCTCCGCCGGCCCTAGAGTGACGCTGTGGTCCCGCTCAGCAGGGGAAGGAGAGCCCTCAGATCCCGCCGTTGACGACGTTTACCAGAGAGGCACAGGGTGCCACAGTGGTACTCCCTGGAAGTAGATCTTGGAGCCGGCAGTTAAAGTAATAATAAAGTGGCCCAGTGGCATAGCTAGAGCTCCAGGCGCCCGGGGCTATCCCTCAGCTTGCCGCCCATGGCAGGTAGCGGGAGGGGGGCGGAGGCGGGTTGCTGGGGAAAAGTATGTATTTGCTCTGGAGCCCAATGGAGTCAACCGTGTAGCTTGGCTCTATCACGCCAAAAACCTCCAGTTGATTATTGATATATAGAAGTTCATTACACACAAGGCCTAGTGACTTCAAGAAATCCCACACTGCTTTTGTGTTCTGACATTCTTGGCATGCTTGTTTTCACACAATATAATATAATTGCAGACAAAAGCAGCTTTTAACGGGCAGAGCAAATTAAAGGCCATGTGCCATCCCGGTCATAATAAGAATGCTAAAAAAGCCAGAAATTCTTTTGTCAAGTGTAGGTGCTAATAATGATTGCAGTGTGCTTTACTGTAAACAACACCCACAATAATAAAGTACAGCTACTTATTGGCAGGCATGAACAGTACAGCATAACTTTACGTCATAACGTTAGACATACTTCATTATTCCATCCCAATATCATGTATTTTAAGCCTTTTTTCTGTCTCCACATGCAGTACCTTCCCCTATTCCAACTAAAATGTTCTCTCGTCTTTTTTAACTTCCACACTCCCACTCATCTCTGTCTCTTTCGTTATCATGATCGCTCTCACATTTACTCGCTCCTCAGGTCTAACTTCCCACACCCCCGTCACCAACAATCACCTCGGCCTGATTGTACACATCTAAAATGGAAAATAAATGCAAGGTAAACTCATCTGTGGGAAATGTGTTGCGCTGCAAGAAAACACAGTTGGTTGATTTGATCACTTCAGATGTGTAAGTCTATAGCCAGAGGGTCACTGATTTGAATCCTTGTTGGCGCACTAGGGGAATAGTGACTTCTATTTATGGTACTATGAGGGCACAGTCTGTGACAGAAAACACTGAGTATGTATGCAATTAATTTAATTAGTGTTTTACACTCAGGCTGCACACAGCATAAGATAGTTTGTCACCTGGAGGAGGCCAGTGACATGGTTGCAACACTCATGTGATTCATTAACACACTTGCACAAAACACTGTTGCTGCATAATGTGTGTGTAATATAAAGTTGTCCAACCCCTAAATAGGGATGAGTAGCACTATAAAAGAAAGAAATAAATGTGAGAAAGGGGCCATGGAGAGATGTAGGGTAGTAGTGAGGGAATCTGTGAACAAGGAAGACATTGGAGGCTACCAACAGAGATTGTTATACCACCTGCCACCAATGCTAAAAACGGTCCTGCAGCCGAGTGACATTTTTATCGTTCTGAAGTGCAACACTCTGGAAACAAACCAATTAACTTTATAGATGAAAAAGCTACACCAAATAATTAACTTTAATGATTAAACATACAATGAACTTTAAAGAATAAAGTTACATCTGCTTTGAAGTCAGCCTTACCATGCCCCTCGCTCCCTTGCTGCAACTAAAGATACCAACCTAACCTATTCTCGATTCCACTGCTGCTGAAACTTGAGTCCCTTGGTCTGAGGTAGTTGGGAATGGAGCCCTGTGAAAAGAACTCTTGTGGGGTAATGTTCAGCGGCAGTTCTATACTCCAAAATGAGGAGGCTCACCGCTCACTAAAGATCCTTTCCTCCCCTTACTGTATTGTAATTGCATTTCTATAGCACGTACTACCCCTGACAAGTCATCAAAATGATTTTTCAGCAAATAGAATACTACTCCGGAGCCCAAGAAGGATTAGTGTTGAATTAGTATAGTGAAATATGAAATTAATTTGAGTGATGGATAGGTTAGTCAGTTATTTGGATTCAGAAGGATAGCGGAGGGATAGAAGATTAAAAAAAGGTTTGCATTTATATAGCGTTTGTTACCCGTGTTGGGGTGTTGAAGTGCTTTTTCTGCGAGTAGCACGCTACTCAAGAACCCATTAAAGGATTAGTGTTGAATTAGTACAGTGAAATATGAAAGTAATTTGAGTGGTGGATATGTTAGTCAGTTATTTGGATTCAGAAGGCTAGCGGAGGGATAGAAGAGAGAAAAAAGGTTTGCATTTATATAGCGCTTGTTACCCCTGTTGGGGTGTAGAAGTGCTTTTTCGGCGAGTAGCACACTACCCTGGAACCCATAAAGGATTAGTGATGAATTAGTATAGTGAAATATGAAAGTAATTTGAGTGGTGGATATTAGTCAGTTATTTGGATTGAGAAGGATAGCGGAAGGATAGAAGAGGGAAAAAGGGTTGCATTTATATAGCGCTTGCTACCCCTAATGAGGTGTTGAAATGCTTTTTTCAGCGATTAGCACGCTTCTTGCAACCCATAAAGGATTAGTGGTCAATTAGTATAGTGACATATGAAATTTGATAAGTGGACATGTTAGTCTGTTTTTTTTTTATTGAAAATGACAGTGGAGGGACGCACGAGTAAAAGATTTCGATTTTTTTTGTGTACGTCATAACAGTAGGGGGAGGCTTGGGATGAGTAAAACAAAGATGTAGAGGGTAAAAGTCAGGGGGAAGAGTTTAGAAAGGCTTGTTTTGGAGGATCAGTATAGTAAACAGAGGTGTCAGATGGTGCAAGGAGGGGTAGAGTAGGGGAGAGTCTAGAAAGGGCTATTTTGGGGGTCATAGTAGTGGTATGGGGGTCGAGATGAATGAGTGGATGTTGAGGCTATATTGATAGAGGGTTAGAGTTCAGGTAAAAGATATATTGAGAGAGGTATAGGGTGAGAATTTGGGTAGTGCAATATGAAGTCTCACATTTTCGTTTTTTGAGTACACACATTTCTCACTTACAATGGCTTCTCAAGTGTACAGTGGCAAAACGTAACATATTCCCTTGGTATCACATTTTATTTACATTTAAGCATCGCTTCTTTAGAACTGTGATTCGAAAAGCAACCATTTAGGGAGTATAAAATCTCTGTTTCTTAGACTGTTCTATTACCCTAATATCTTCTTACGCTACCGCTGTAGCGAAGGAATATATTGGTCTGTAAGCAGGAAGAGTATGCTTAAATTGACCAACAACCTGTGAAGGATAATTCAGAACTTCATTGGCTTTATGTGCAAGTGTCAAAGTAAGCTTCTAGTAAAGTTTTTGAATATTCCAAGAATTCAGAAATGCTGCAGTCTTATTAACTTGAACAAACGAGCATAATGAAAGCAGGTTTGAGCAATCAGTGTCTTACATTGCTTTTGCACTGTGGCGATTTATGCCTAATTGATTTTAGCCACAAGCAAGAAATTATTTTTGGAACAGGCTAATCTATCATTAACGTCTTGTCATGCAAAAATTACCTTCTCTACACATGTTTTGCTGGGAGAACTTTGCAATTCCATTCTAAATTCAAAGTAAGCTGATGCAAAATCTGTGCACAAAATACTGTACCAGCTTGAGACTACTTTCATTCTCCTGTGACTTTCAAACAAATGCCACCCATCCCCATACACCAAACCAAAGCATACAGACATTTTTCACTATTTCACTGCACTTCACTTACTCCTCATTCTTAGCGAACAATCAAGTGTTTCTCAATTTCCTCTTCAGATTAATTCAACAGTTGTACAGGCTTCACAAGGGAAGTAAGCTCCATGTGCCCACTCATTCCAGAAATGCAGTATCAATTTGAGACTGCTTCTTTACAGACCAAAGGCTGCTACACAAAACTGCAGCCAAGTTGTATCAATGACATTATTCATCCAAAACACTTTTCAATCTGGTATTACAACACCCAATCCTTACTGTCAACACTGCAGTGATACTAGTTATGCAAGGCCTTCGATGAGCTCAAGCAAACAAATGATCGTACACACACACCAACGCTGCATTCAGTATATCACTGCACCATTCCTAGCCTTCATTTACTTTCTAAAACCAAGAAATAAGCATGTGTTTCTTGCTCCCTCCATAGATAAGTGCAGCGCTTGCAAAGGCTCTGGACAAAGTGCTATCTCCAAGGGCCATTCTCCTCCTGTGCTGCACCAGTCTGTCTTTCTGGATTATTGTTCTTGGAATGACCACAGACCCTAAAGGCACATCTCAAGCTGGTCCGTGACCGGTATGCTTCCTGCAATAGCGGCACGGCTTGCAGCCTGTTTTGGTGTGGACATTGATCTCTAACACTGATTAAATAGTTTCGTAGTCTGGAAAAAATGAGACAAGTTGAGAGCAGAGCTTCCGATCCATGTCAAAAGACAGAGAAAGAAAATATCTGTTGTCAGTATGCAGGTTTTGCACTTTTATTGGCTTCATTTAGAAACTTCAAGGGTGACGTGGAGTCAGCACAGAGCAACACAGCGCTGCCTTACGGCTCAGGGCACCTCGTATTGAGAAAAGTGTTCTGGGTACAGTCTGGCGCCTGGAGAGAACTCTAAAGTGAATACTCAACCACGTGTGATTCGAAGTATCTTTTAAAATTTCGCACCTAATGTATTACTATTTACAACATACCTTCCTTTAAATGCAACACAATGTTGGAAACTAATTGGTATAGTTAGATTTCACGTTCTGCTGTGCAGGTCAATTCAATGGTTAGAGTCCCCTGTTAACTGTATTAGAAAACAAACGGTCACAGAAGCAGGAATGTACTGAGGGTAGCATGTGTAATTGGAACCAAATTATTTCATTCAAACGAAACAGAGCACGGGAAATGTAAGCAACACGTTCGAGAGGATGTAGCCTTAGGGCTAGAGCGGTGCGTCTGGCACGGAGGGATGATTCCTTTTTTCTTGCCATAAAATTCCATTGTTGAGGACAACCGTTTTTATTAGCTCTTACCTTGAGCTCTTACTCTTGTGTCTTGTTGGTCATGTGTAGACTGCACAGTGGTGGCAGGGCCTCTGCCGTAGGGGTTGGTTCTGCTGATTGCCTAGCACTCCCCAGACTCCACTCCATTCAAGAAGAGAGGGCGTCATAGTGGTGTGCGTCACTGCTGCGTGCATTTTCAGCGTGGCGCGGATGCTGGACAAATATGATGCCCAGGGCCTTCAATGGTATGCGCTAACAGATTGACGTCCCTGGGATCCACAAACAAGGGACGTCGCGCGCCGCACCACCACCACTACTCTCGGTGGTGCGTGCGCTGCAGCATTTTGCAAGCAGGTGGGCTTGCACTTTACTTACGTACTGTAATTGTATTTCATGTACAATAAATACGTAGTTTAAAGAACTGCACATCACTAGTGTTGGGGCGGAGACCGGCGTGGCACTGGTGGCTCATGGCGGGCACCTTTATAATTTTATTGGGGACACTGACACGACTGCCCCCAAATAAATTATAAAGACCGCCGTCACGGGCCACCAGTGCCGTGCGGCCACCGCCCCCAAAATTGTGCTGCCTGGGGCGGACCCTCCCCACCGCCTCTCCCCCAACTACACCTCTGAAGTGGCCCCTGCTCTGCAGCAGTATCTGGCATTTATGTACCTTTCGTGAGGAGTGACGGTCTGGGCAGCATATAAAGCTGGACTAGGAGCACCAGATAATGAAGGAAAAGACAAAAGAAAAGGGAAGGCGGCTAATCAGCAAGTAGGCCTTAAGTTTACTCTGTCAAACAGTGACAGTAAAGAGCCAGTTAAGCCAAAGGGGTGCACGTCATGAAGTATGAAAAATAACTCTCCCAATATAGTCCGGTCTAACCCATCTATCTCAAATCGGCAACACCGAACTCAGGCATTTGTAGAATAATGGGTGTCCCACCGGAAAACAGATCTGAAGTCCTTACATAATCCGGGGCCAAAAAGGGTTGTCATGCCTCAGCCTCACAAGCCAAGTCAAACATTCTCTAAACCCATTAAGCCTGACTTGGCCAAACAAAGATCACACAACTGCTCCTGATAATAGGGGGATCGAGCTCATATGGTGGTCCTTACATCTGATATTCAGAAAAGATTTAAAATTACAGAATCCACCATGAAAGTTATACAGGGTCCATGTCAAGAGTTGGAAACAAAGCTTGATGTACTATCACTTAGGACCACAATGCTGGCGACTAATATGGAAAAACTCGAGCCAAAGCTATATTGTAATTCCGCAGATTACCATTCTAAAAGCCTTAAATCATATTAGAAGACCGTGAGAGATTAGAGACCCACTCTCGGCGTAACAACTTGAGGATCCTGAATATCCCAAAGGGAGTTGAAGCTAATGACCTTAAAGGGTATATGATCACCATCTTTAGAGAAGGTCTGTTAAAGAATAATGTGGAGATCAATTTGAAGAGGGAGATCCAGCGAATCCATACAGATCAATACATCAAAGATAAATGGATGGGAAGCAAGCAACATCTCTCTTTTTGAGTACAGCGTAAGGATTGGCCTTCTGCTATCATGGAAAACATGCACAGAATGAAAAAGAAATCTAATTAGCGAGCAAATAATAGTCAATAAACAGAATACATCTAACAAGGCTGAGATAGAGTTGTATATTGTCAAAATATTTCCAAATCTCTATACAGAGACTGTCGCAGCAGCAGATATACTGGCCTTAAGAAAATTATTAAAGGAAAGAAAGCTTCCTCATTTATCAGAAATAGAGTTACAGCCCCTCCAGAGCGAGATCACTGTTTATGAGCTTCTCCTATATATTAACAAGTCAGGCAAGGGGAAAGCAGCTAACTCTGATGCCCCCTCAGTCACACACAGCATGCCTGTACTCGTCCTTAGGCCTGGAAACCTACCAACCTCAGGCTGATGACAACAATGACAATGATTATCAACCTTATGATGAAGACTACATATTATCAGTCTTCCTATAACTGGAAGACTGGCTACCGAATGTGAGCTCATCTCACCCAGTCCCAAGCCACCTCCACAATAACCGACCGGCTGACAATTTCCCATCAACGTGCTGAAGTCACACCTGTCTCCATCACAACAACGGTAATTTATTGGAGCCATTGAGGTCACAGTGCTCTACCGACCCTTCCATTTACTTCAACGAGTCCAGGACCCTCAGGCTATGATCCCGACGTTTCAACCCTTGATCTGGGTCTCAGTGAGGACAGCTCTGAGGTTTCTTTGTCTCTTGTATCCTGCTTGTGGACTACACCAGGAGGCACATGCGGATTATGGTATGGAATATGAAGTCTCAGTGGGCTCAGAATCAAGGGGATCTATCAGAGTCCATCTAGGTGTCAGCAAAAACTGTGAAGACATGCAGTGGTGGCTCCTCGACCACAATTGGAGCAGTGGCAGACCCCTCTCCTTGCTGCACCCAGAGTTATCAATTGTGATGGATGCATTGTTGCCGGGGTGGGGAGGTCACCTGGGAGAGGTGGAGATCAGAGGATATTGGTCTCCAGCGAAGACTCGCCTCAACATCAAGTTGAGGCAAGTTAGGAGCAATTCATTTGGCATTGAAGGCGCTCCTCCCACAATCAAGCAGGAACAGGTGCAGGTTCTAACTGACAACACTATGGCCATGTGGTATTGCAACAAACAGGGCGAAGTGGGTTTATTGACCATGTCCCAGGAGGCTGTATGTCTCTGGAAGTGGCTGAATGTGCAGAGTACTTCCCTGATTGCCCTCCACCTGGTAAGATCTTTAAACGCCAGGTCAAATTAAGTCAGATGACAATGCCAAGCAGATAACCACTGGCAGTTAGTCTTGGAGTGGTATAGGGCATCTTTCAATTATGAGTAGAACCCTGGCTTGATCTATTTGTCACCACACAGAATGCAGAGTATCAAAGATTTTATGTGTTGGAGTTACTAAGGCTGTTCTCATCTCACTCGGGGGGGGGTGCCTTGCATCTCAAGTGTGGCTTGGGACTCCTATATACCTTTAGGCCCTTGAGTCATCTTCCCAGAGTGTTTAAAAAGATCAAGAAAGACCAGGCCTACGTCGTCCTTGTGGCTCTGGACCGGCCATTAGTATTTGTTCTCTGATCCTGCTGTCCCTTCAGGAAGATCTCCTGTTGCAGCAGCAGCAGGGCCGGGTCTTGCATCCAAGTCTACACAATCTGCCTCTCCATGCATGAAGACTGAACAGTGATAATTGATTGCCTTTGATCTCCTTCACAAAGTGGTTGGTGTCATCTTAGCAGCCATGCGCTGAGGCAGCATAACGGTATATTCAGGAAGCTGGGAAAAGTTTGTTGCCTGTTAGTTATCCTGTAATATCCAACTCTTGAATGCCAGTTGTCTAACATCTTGTTGTTTTGTTTGTCTTTGGCTCAGCAAGCCCTTGCTGTGGCAGCAGTTAAGGGTTATCTTGTTGTCTCCTTCTGTTTGCAAGGACAGCCATCACTTATCAAATCACCTGTTGTGACGTGTTTCTTGAAAGGCCTTATACCCAGGTTCCCGTTAACATCTTTTGTAATGCCGAAGTGTGAAATTTGGATCTCAATAACCTGATGTGCAGTTCCTTTGAACTGATGCCCAGATGTCTTTTACGCTTGTTGTCTGTCAAAATTGTGTTCCTCATCACCATTCTATCTACAAGGTAAGTGAGTGAACTCCTGGATTTGTCAATCCAACAGCCATACACATTGCTCTTCCCGGACAAACTAGTCCTCCAGACAAAAGTGACATTCCTGCCAAAGGTAGTTACGCCCTCTGACATTGGGCAATCCATCACAATACCAGCTTTTATGTTCGATCTCACCCCTCTAAGAAGGTAGGAACGGCTCCAGTGTCTTGAACATAAGAGGTGCCTCCGTTTTTACAATATGCGGTCTAGAGATCATCGCTTAGTCGATCAACTGTTTGTCCCGTTTTTGACACCGGAGAATTGCACAATCTCCCAATGGATTTTCCTAGATATTAAGGTCTGCCATGGGCTAGTCAAAAATTAGTCCTCAGAAGGCTTGCATGCTCATTCCATCAAAGTGAAGGCTGCTGGTGCACGGTGTGCCAGTCTCTGACATCTGTCAGCCTACTACGTGGGGTCCTTCCACACATTCACAAAGCACTACTGTCTGGATGGCCAGGTCAGAAAGGAAAGGCACATCACCCGATCTATCCTGCAGGATGTCCTGATCTGAGTCATTCCATAGACCCAACACCTGGGGAGGTATTGCTTTGGTATCTATTCACAATTGTGAGGAATTTGTGGTAAGAAGTCTCTATCAGAAGAACAAGTTACTTACCTTTGGTAATGCCTTTTCTAGTAGAGGCTCTGTCAAACCGTAGGTTCCTTACTGCCCCACCCTTCTTCCAGTTGTGTGGAATGGACTCACACAGTCCATTAATAATATTCCAATTTAGAGATCTGAACATTGGAGTATTCTGAATACTAAGATGAGATAAGAAAGAAAGGGATGTCAGTGTGCAGAGGTGGTGCATGCTTGGGGGCGCTTTTCTCACATCCGGAGTGGGATGGATCTGACGCAAAGCTGCACAATGCCACCTACCGACTATCAAAATTGTCCTTTTCCAGTCTAGTGCCTGTGAAAATTCACAAGGTGAGAAATATACGGTTAAGCAGCGTCTCTACCAGAAAAGGCATTTCCGAAGGTATGTAAATTGTTCTTTGAAAAGAGTTTCAACATAGAAACAGTGGGTCAAAATTCAGAATTCTCTTGCATGCAAACATGCAGTCAATCTATATCCTCCAACTCCTCCTTTCTTACCTTTAGCTAAGCTGTCTTGGCGTCAGAAGACCCTGTGCAGGTTTCTAAGCTGGCCTCATGCCAGCATACCTTAATGGAACAACAGAAATGCTGGAGTATGCAAAGAAGGTCATTGTCCATCTATTTTCAAAAGCTATGGCATCCCAGCAAACTGCAACGGCCGAGCGGCTCCAAAATACATTTCTGTGGCCTTCATTAAAGCGTCTGCTTGCTCAGAGTCTCTGCGGAAGCTGAACACATAGGGGCAGATTTATGAGGCCCTTGCGCCACGTTTACGCCACTGTTGCGTCACGCATGGCGGCTTAAACGTGGCGCATCCCTATGACCGATTTACAACGTGACGCATCTAGGCAGATGCGTCACGTTGTAAAGCCCTGCGCCGCTTGTGGGCGTTCCGGCGCAGGGTGGGCGTTCCGGGGCAGGTGCGCCTCGCAAAAGTGGCTGAGTGGGATTTCACTCAGTCACTTTCAGGCCAATGCTGCGTCAAAACCCTGCGCCTGCTTGAAGCAGGCGTAGGTCTTGACGCAGCATTGCAAAGATGGGGCACCCCCCGAGCCTTGCTGGAGCTGCGTCGCGCTTGCGACGCAACTCCAGCAATGCGCCACCTTAACGGCACAGATGTGTCACGCATCTGTGCCGTTTTTGCCCCATGGTGCGCCGCATTGTAAATGCGGCGCACCATGGGTGGCGGAGCAGCGGCGCAAGATAACTGGCGCATCCCTGGGGATGCGCCAGTTATCATAAATCTGCCCCTTAGTCTCTGCTTCCTTATCTGTATCCAGCTTACATACACTTTTCCCATTCTTTTGAGATGCGCAGGCTTCACATAGAATCATGTAAAATATAAGAATTAACATTAATATTTTTGCACCTTCACTTAACACTATAAAGCATTATAAATCAAGTGAATACATATATGAATTATTGCTAAACTTTAAAACTGTACTAAAGCAAATATTATATGGTATGCATGCTCAAACAAAAGTAAATGCAATATGGGTTTATAAATGAGAAATATGCATCCAAATGAATATATGAAATATATTAAATGTATTGGTAAGTACATAAGTAGAAAATGTGAAGATTGCATCAATACAAGTTGTGGAGCAATGTAATGGAAATGCATAGAACAAAAGTAAAGTAGTAGTTGTGCCCAACTGTATAGAAGGAGGACTTAGGTGAAAACAAGAAGATATGTCTACAAAAAACAACGAGGAAGAATTTTGTTGCATTTTGTTTTCTCATCCCTTGCACCAGCCTATGTTCTAAAAGCCATTTGTAATGTGAAGAACCACTATGGCTTTTGCTTCCAGCTTGCTTCTCTGCTGGTTGTGATCATGTAGGCTCTTCACATTAAACTTACCTGCTCCATTTAGACTGATTTTTGGACTTCTTTTCACTGTCGACGAGGATGGGATCTGAAGACAAGCATGCAAAGAGCAATGGATAAGTGGGAACATCTACCAGGGATTAAAAAAAACTACAAGGAAAAACAAATATTAACCATTAGTTACTTTTGAATATTGAAATTGTATTGATTATAGCATGCGACAAAGCGTAGTACCTCCACGGTCCCTGTATTCCTGCTATAGACTGGGAACAGTGCCATTGAAGGGGAAGAACTCACTCAAAAGTAGAACTTTTCTCTGCTGTGTCATTGTCTTGGCTGCAAAGGTAGAAAGATACTGAAACATCACAACAATTAAACTGTAATGGGCAATGGAGACGTTGTAGAGGAATGCTCTTACAGCATCTAAATGTTGGATATTTGTTTCAAACCTCACATGCATGTGACCATGATATTAGCCACTGCATGTCATTTCAAGGAATTTAAAGATTAAATGATAAGAGACCTTGTGTTGGGAAAGACTCACAGCCCCTTCCTTGTATGGAATCGAGAGCCTCTTATAATAAAGGAATGTTGCTTTCATAACAATCCCATGGGGTTCATTATGTCTTGACTCATGTTAAAAAATATATCATAGTAACGACCTGGTGGAAATCAAAAAGAGTTGAATGGTATAATTGTGGGCGGAATAGTCACCTTGGAAATGCAACATTTTGTCGTACTGTTCATTGTTTTTGCAATAAGTTCACAAAGAAAGGGCATTTTGCCAAAATGTACTACCAAGACTCTCCTTAATAAAACTGTGAATGTTGTTGATCTTCTATGATACAGAAGACAATGATCTTGTTTGGCGTGTGACTCTTGTGGCAATAACACTTCTTTAACTTATATAGTGATACTCATTGGGGGAGTCCATATTAAAAGATCCATTTCTTCTGCAGGAGTTGGTCAAGTGGAAGTGAGAACGGGCACACAACTTTCCTGTAGTTTTGTCTGACAAAGTGAGAAACCCAATTGGTTTTTCTAACAGGATTCAACTCAAGAACTATGCCCCGCCTGTAGTTCATAAGATCTGTGAGGTACCTTTGTTGGTTCGTCCAAAATGATGGAAAGAGTTGGAGAAATTTGTGTCAACAAGAAGTGCTAGAACTGATCGAGCGCTCTGAGTAGTTGTTGCCTGTCGTTTTGTTGTGACCATTGTGGCAAAGACCCATTTAGACATCTCTCCACTTTTATTATTTACATGATTGGAGATTCTGTTATTTAGTTTAGTAGAGTGAAGTTTTGGACACGTGCAGAAGTGTAAGTATCATGTCTGCCTCTAATTTAGGCTGACATATTTTTATTGTTTGTTATAGACGCTGTCATAACTTCATGGATACTTACTGTGGAAGGAGGCATGTTTTTATTGTTTTAATTATAGGAGCATATTATCTATATGTAAATTGAGGTGACACATTTAGTGCTATATTTATTTAGTCTTGTTGGGACTTTAGTGTATGCAAGCACTGTTTTATTTTATAAACAAGAGATAAAATTGGATTCTATAAAAACGTAGATGTCAGGTCATAACTTGGAGGGCCTTCATGCTAAAACTATCTCCCCAGAAGTCACGCTGGTTTCCTGTGACAACCACCCTCATCGGAGGGTGCTCCGGATGTGGCGCAAAGGTGGCCTTCGGCTGTGTACTGTTTATCGATCCCGGGCAAGAGCTGCGATAGAGAATAGCTAAACAGTTATTTTTACTTAGAGAACGTATGCTGTGTGATCTAGCTTAAGAAACTAGATTCATTGGCTTGATATTTACTGCTTCTGCTAAAATCCAGCGTAGCATTTAGAAGTAGTGTTAAGGTGTTAGGATGCTAGCTTGCTAATTATGTTCAGGATGTTCATATTGTTTTTGCTGGCCATGTAATGCATTGCTGCCTCTGTTTTCTCATTCGGTGTGGTTAAAAGCCATTTCATACGCACTATACTTCGGCTTTAGAAACAAACATTTTAAAGTTCATCCCTGTTTCTCAGCGCTATTTTGTGTGTTTATTCATTTGCAAATGTGGGTATCGAGTTCCATTGTGTCCCTGAACTCATCTACTGGGACTGATCGTAATCAGCTGTACACAGTACTGCTCAGTTGGTTGTGTACAGGTCTCAGTCCAACTGGATTTCTATTTTGTATGAGTGTTAATTTTTTGCTGGGCGGCCTGTTCTCCACAATGGCGACTGAGTAAAGTACTCCGTTGCCCTGACGGAGATGCAGCCTGCTAAATTTAGAAATGACTGCCAAGCTGGCGGTCATTTCTAAAGCATTGGCAAGAACCGCCATCAAGGCGGTTCCTGTCAATACTTTTTATAGTTTGGTGCAGGGCTCCATCAACATGAGATAGCCTTGCACCAAACTGTTTTCTTTTTTTCCCCACAAAGAAACTCCCAAAGCAGGATTTTCTTTTTGAAAAGAAAAAAGAAAATGCTGCCTTCGCCATTGAAGTCCTCTCCTATGTCTAGAGATCATTTAGCAGTTTTCACAGCACCTTATTATCAGGGTTTTCCTGGCAGTGACGGTCAGTGAAAACTGACCTCTAATCTGGCCAGTCTAAATCAGGTGGGTGGAATTAGAGGTCTGCCTCCAGTGGTCGGAGGTGTTGAATCACAGAAGAGCCGGAGTCTCCACTGTGATTAAACCTATAGTCCACCCGCATTTAAATCCGGTTGGCCACTATGTTGGCGGGAAGGGAACACTGTTACCATCGCGACAGAGTTCCTGCTCCGACAACATATACATTAGGCCCTATGTCCTTCCACAAGAGGTTTAGCTATCCAAACGCTGCAGCTCTGGGGCGCCCAGATCTTGATAATATTACCATGAAAGGGTAATGGTTCGTGGAGGACTGACGACTTAGGTGATTTAAATGCTAGAATTTGGCACAATAGAAATCCTCTTCCATACATTATGGAAATATAGACCATTTTCAATGTTGCCAAGGCCTTCACAATGCAGCACATAGCATCTGCATATCACCAGGTGATCTTAAATACAGAGTTTTGCCAACTCATGTCTTTTGTTACGCTTAAAAGTGTTTTGTTTTAAATGAATGGCTTCTGAACTAAAGGCCTCCCCTGTTCAAAAGATTATAGATACTCTACTTTGAACAAATTGTTTTCAAGATGACATGTTGAATCTGCCTGCCCCCAACAATATGGATCAAGTGTGGTCTATCTTAGGTCTGTTAGAGATTTACTCTAGGATCATTCTGCATTGTGCTTAGAAGACGTATCAAATGTGTAAACGTCTCAAGAAAAAGAGAGAAATTTGAGTGGTGTAAGGATTGTGATCATGAGTTTTCTCTGATTAAGAAAGAAATGTCATGCACCATACACTTTAAGCCTTTTGACAACCCTGATCTCAGTGTAGTAGTCACGGATGGCAGCCAATATGGACTGGGTGCAGCTTTAGTGCAAGTGAGGGGTGGTAAGGATGAATTGGCAGCATTCACCTGCAGGAGTTTACATGGACTGCAGGCCACCTACTCAGTGGTAGAGTGTCAAGCTTTGTGCTGTTGTTTGGGCATTAGTCATTTCCCTAATTATAGTTAGGAGACTGAATTTGAAGTACATGTGGATCACAAACCCTTAGTAGATATTTTCACTACCAAAAGAGCTGGCAAGGACCACTTGGAACTTCCAAGTGGAAGTCTAAGTTGCAAGAATTTCATAACCACCAACAGAGTACAATTTGACATTAAAAACATTATGGCTGATTGCTTATTTAAACTTCCAATGGAATCTCCTGTTTCTGACGTGGAAGCAGAAACGTATGATGATGAAGTCCTGGTGTGTACGTTGAGAGGTGCGACCCAAGGAGCTGTGCTGGAGTCTGAGTAGTTGGAGACTTTGGAGAACGATGCATTGAAAAGCATTATAATGAATGCCAGGTTTTCATGATCACAAAAAGGAGCACAAATAAACTGTGGTAATAGATTTAGGCACAATATAAATAAATTGTTGGTGGTGCTATACCCATTTTACGAATTCAGGTGAGTACTAATGTGACTTACACTGTGAAAAATGCGGACCATCTGCTGGATTCTGATGAACCATGTTTAATAGAAAATCGTTTTCTCTCATGATTTCCATACAGATGTAATGGAAAATGCTCCAGAACCTAAAAGGAGAGCACATTTTCTATATCTTCGTCATTGATTTCAGTAAAACATTCTGAGCTGCAGAGTGAAATGTACCTCCAACACCAGAAGCAATCTGTCAGTTAAGTCTCTAGTAATCAACTGCAGCATCACACCAGAGTTCTAATGAACAAAGTGCTAACATTTTGTATTCAAGACAAAAGTGAGATCTTGCTTAGTTGTCATATTCTTGGAACAGAAGCTATTGAATTTAACATCTTTCTTGAGGAGCAGGCTGTAGTAAATGAGCATTGAGAGGTTAATACAGATATGAAGCCAGTGGTATAAAAATGTGAAAGGATGTATTATATTATGTATACATATAAATATACACACAAAAAAACAAAAGTTATATGTCAGTGATAGTTAGGGAAACTTTATTTAGATTTGGTATGCAACCCCAAATTAAGCTCCAAAAACATTAGAAATTCGTATTATTTATGCGCCACTTATGCACCTATTTGTAACTTATTTCTGCCACACACCTTACGTTGCACTATCATAACAAATAGAACAATAGAAAATGTGGTCAACGAGGTAGCACTTACTAATCAACCAGTAGAAAGCACTCCAGTTGGATAGACATTTTGTGCAAGACTGTGCACTCTTGTTGGATAAAGGTGCAGATGAGGTTCCATTCTGGCCCAGTCATTCACAGAGCTACTGACATACCCATACAGATACTCAGACACCCATTCTACCACTCTGACATATACTCACTGAGCCACACACCCATAGTCACTCACACGCCCACAAAACCACTCACATACCCACTCAGACCATACATTCACTCACACCCACTCACAGACCCATACAGCCAATCACACACCCAACTCACAGACCCACACAGCCACTCACACACCCACTCACAGACCCATACAGCCACTAACACACCCACTCCCCACCTCACAAGTCCACTCACACAACCTCACAACTACTCATAGAGCCACTCATACAGACACACACCCATTCACAAACCTATAGGGCCACTCACACACCCAGTCCCTGGCCCATACAGCCACTACAACACCCACAAAACCACTCACACACCCAATAACTGACCCATACAGCCACTTACACACCCTCTCGCAGACCCATATATTTATTTATTTATTTAGGAAACTTATAGAGCGCGCAATTGCCCAAGGGCGTCTCGGCGCTAGTGACAGTAGACTAAGGCTCTTAGAGGTCAAGTGGCCGCAGGTTATTGGTTAAACAGCCATGTTTTTATTTTTCTACGAAAGACCATCAATGATTGAGAGGATCGCACCTCTAGGTCCAGTGAGTTCCATAGTTTTATAGTAGAGACCAAGAAACGCCTGTCACCCCATGAAACCGTCCTGGTTCTTGGTACAGACATCAGGAAGGCATTTGCCGATCGTAATGATCTATTGGGGACATGAAAGGTTAGAGCATTTAAAAGAAAGCGAGGGCCTTGGTTGCGAGTTGATTTATAAGCAATGCACAGAGCCTTGAACCTTATTCTGTTATTCACAGTGAGCCAGTGATAACTTTTTATTATATGGGCAATAGGCATGAACTTAGGGGTTGCTGAGAGCATTCTGGCAGCCGCATTCTGCACCGATTGCAACTTACGAATAACTTTTTGTTGGGTATTCATAAGGAGACCATTGCAATAATCCAATGAGGACATTACAAAGGCAGTGACCAATGTTCTGCCTGAGCAGGGAGGTAAGTAAGGTAAGATCTTTTTAATGGTTTTGATTTTATATAGCCAATCACATACTCATACAGCCAATCACACACCCCCCAATCCACTCACAGACCAATACAGCCACTCACACCCACTTACAGACCCATATAGCCACTCACACACTCACTCATCAACCCATACAGCCACTCACGTACACAGTCACAGACCCTTACAGCCACTCACACACCCACTCTCTAAGGTTACAGTTAGGAAATAAAATGTAAAAAACGTTAGAAATTCACTAAACACAAAACAAAGGTTACAGGGACGTTATAGTTCGGAAACAGAATTTTAAAAACCTTAGAAATTCATTGAAAATACCAAAGGCTACAGGGACGTTAGAGCTAGACTCAAATTTCACATGCACAAAACCATAGAAATTCAGCAGTTATAGTTACAGAAGTGAACTATAACTTATGACCCTGCAATGCACTGCTCATTACCTAACATATTTCATCACTCATGACATGGTCAGTGACATCACGGATGCCATCACCCAATACAACCTCTCATCAACCCACTGATGCACCCACTCAACCACTCACCCACTCATCCATAGAGCCACTCACACACTCATACACCCATTCATTCATCTATAGAGCCACTCACACACACCCTCACTCATACATAGAGCCACTCACACATAGACTCACTAGCCCATACAGCCACTCCACACCCACTCACTCACCCACACAACCACTTGCATATGCATTCACACATCCAAACATCCATACAACCACTCACACGGACACTGACTGTGCAATACATCCACGAACACACTCGTAATTAACACCCACTCATCATCCACTTACACAACCAGTAACTCACCCATAGAGCCACCCGCACAGCCACTCAGTCACGCATAGAGCCACTCACACACCCACTCACCTACCCATACAGCCACTCACTCACTTCCTCATATAGCTACTCACACACCCACGTATTCACCCATACAGGCACTCCCACATCCATAAAGGCACTCAAATAGCCAGTCACACACAGATACAGATAGTCACACAGCCACTCAGATGACATATGTTAGATTTACTATCACTTGTTAGTATTACAGAAAGAATAGTAATTTAACTTATGCAGTAGCTTAGTGTATATCTTTAGGTCTTAGATAGAAAAGTTTACGAAACACACTCACTGGATGTGTCATCACTATATCATCACTGTAAAAACAAAGGTTACAGGATGTTATAGTTAGGAAATAACATTAAAAAAAGTAGAAATTCACTCGCTCAGATTTCACTCATACAAATACCATAGAAATTCAGCTGTGACAGTTACCTGAGCTAACTAGAACTATAAAGGGTTAAATTAACATTTATAAACCAAAACATCATTGAAACATATCATCATTCCTAAATTTACCATGGCACCACCAAGACATGATTTATATTGTGACTAAAATTGTATATCACTCTTTATATGTGCTCCTTTTTGTAACCCAAAAAACATGGCATTCACTACAATGCACGTCAGTGGGGACCATTATCCCCGAGTCCTGTGTTGCCTGCCACAACATGTTATCCATGTTCTGGCCAGCCAATCATGGGGGCTCCCTTTAGGGATCAGGGTGTGCTAACCCTTCCCCTCTCATGTTTTTTAAATTCATTTTCATCACACAGGGGTCTAAGTCCTGTAATGCTAATGACTGCCACTACATAGTGTTCAGGTTCTGGTCAGCCAATCATGATTGACTAGTCTCATTGGTCAATACGAGCATATCTATACACCAGCAACAGTCCAGGCATACCTGTTTTTAACCACTTAAAGATCCGCCTTCGCACCTCTTTAAGCGCAAATTTGTGGAAAACGACTGGACAAATTTACATTAAATGACAAATTTGATGTAATTCTGTTCTGCTGTTTTTTCTGTATTAATTCCCAAACTTTCCTATGGGAATTAGCATGGGAAATCACATTTTGGAACCCCACTTTTTCTTAGCCCCACTGGATGCATCACACCAAAACTTTTCAGGAAGAAACTGAAGTGGATGAACTTTTTTGGTAAAGTTAGTGAAGTTTTTTGTCAAATGGTGCCAAAGTTGTTAGCGATACAAAAAACACTCTTCCTATACAAACTATCACTCACGCCCTTTTCACCATTAAATTGGACTATGAGAACACTCTCTACGTGGGATCACCGAGCAACACACTAGAAGGCTACAAACCATCCAGAACTCCTTAGCCAGACTCTTCCTCAACCTCCAACACAGAACTCTCATCACATCACACTTCTAGGAACTCCACTGGCTTCCGATACACAAACGTCTCAATTCAAACTCCTCACACACACATTCAAGGCACTACATAACTCAGGCCCACTTACCTGAACAGTTGCATCCCCTTCCACCAACCACCAAGACACTTCCACTCCGCAGGACTCCTACTCGCACACATCCCACAAATACAAAGCACCAGATCAGGACAGACATTCTCTTACATCCCTCCCAAAGCTAGGAATGGCTTAGAGCCGCTTCTACTCTTCTTGAATTCTGTATAAAGTTGAAGACCTGGATTTTCAATTAGCCAACCTATCATAGGCAGCGCTAGGCACACGCACCTACTTACCGCCAAGATACCCTTGCAGTATGCTTTACAAATACACATAACATAACAAACTCTTACTTAACTATAACTACACAGTGATGACTTCATTCTGGACAAAGTAACCACAGGAATTCCAAAGAGGCAGGTGCCAGTGGTACCCCTCTCCTGCAAGGCTGATCTTTTCTCCTGCATTAAACCTCGGTTTTACGCACAGTCTTCCTCTGTCCGGATCCAATTTAAATGATATTTCCAGGCACGGCCCGTGCAGGTAAAAGCGGTGGGGCGGGCGCAAGAGGGGCTTCGCAGGGCCAGGTTTTCTTTTTTTAAAGTTAAGTTTCCCTCGTTGTCGAATACCCCTACCCCACTCTTACCTGCACGGGCTGTGCCTGGATATTTCATAGACTTGAAAAGTCTAAACAATGATGGGGTTCTCACCTCTTCAGTAAGGTTGGCAAAAGTAGTTGCAAAATTCCTCTGCCTCATATAGGTCCTTGCTCATTTTTTTGCCTCGCCACAATATAGCATGCTCCCATGAATTTTGTAGCACATATAAAGCTGTAAAGGGTAAAGCAGGCCCGAGGGAGGCTGCGTAAATGAGGCAACTGATGGCCATGAGTAATGGACATCTGTGCACGTGGTACCGCTGAAATCATCACCAAAGGTTTTTTTTCTTAATTTTGTAAACTTTTATAGAGAGAGTTTGACTTCAATGCTGGCAAGCATCTAGTGCGGATCTGGTCGCTTGTCAGTCTTTGTTAGAGCTTAGTACAGATGTGGCATTGCCTCAGGAATAGCAAAGAAACCAGTTCTCTTAATATAAATATGTTGAGAAAAAACGTCTGAATATTCAATAAATAAATAAAACAATCAAAGATGCATAAATGCCAACAGGGAAGTACAAAAAACGTTAAAGAACCAGTCCCAAATGGCCATGTGAGCAAGACGGGAGTTATTTCAGCTTGTCCCAAGAGCGGGATGCAAGTGATGAGTGCTGCTCAGTAGGAGCTCCGATTTAAGAGGGTCTTAGCGGGCAATCCTGCAGACAGACTGTGGAAGAGCCTTGCCTGGCCACGGCTCATCCCAGCTTGTGTGATGACGCCTGCAGAGGCGATAAGCTGCAAGTAGGTTTTACACCAGAAGATTAGCACTCATCTGCATAAGGGAACCATATTGTCAGCAGAGCGCTGCAGCGGGATAGTTCCTCATATTATTTATTGGAAGAGGCAGCCCAATAAGCCCTTACATGCAAGCAGTGCTTGGAATGGAACTATTGAAGTGCTGGCACTCATTTTGAAGGGTACCTGTTTGCTCCGGAGAAGTACAGGTACTCTCCCTTAAATGTATTGCAGCAGTGCTGAGAAGTGCAGGTACTCTCCCTTAAATGTATTGCAGCAGTGCTGAGAAGTGCAGGCATTCTCCCTTTCAAATTAAAGACGTACAGGCACTCAGTGCCTGACAGTACCTGTCCATTGAATACCCTGCATGCAATACAGTCCTATATTATTTAAAGGGGGGACTGCAGAATTCCTTGCCAGCGGTGCAGACTCCATCCAACCCTACCTTGCAGCACGGCAAGTGACAGCCCTTCCAGATGTGCCTGCAAGGTAAGATGACCTGCTGTTTTTTGAAGATACCATCCGAGACCATTGCCTGCAGGGTTCGGGACTGACTGCGCACCACGATGTTGTCTGGTAGAAAAGACGAATGTTGTGCTCATGCATCGTGATCCGTGCCACTGGTCTGGGGCTTCAGCCTGCAAAAGATTTCCTGAGGATGGCTTAGAGGACAGCGGGTGAGTTTGGAGGCATGGAAGTGGGAAGCGTGGAGGAACCTGAAAGATCAGACCCGTTGACGTGAGTATAAGGATGAGTTTTCATTTGATGAAGTGTGGGCGAAAGAAGAAAGTTTAGGAAGCAGGAGCCTCAAAATGGCATGAAAGCAGCTTTCCCACGCAATTGACTTGGCTAAGGGTGTGTA
The DNA here is from genome assembly GCF_964261635.1 of Lissotriton helveticus. Classification (NCBI taxonomy): domain Eukaryota; kingdom Metazoa; phylum Chordata; class Amphibia; order Caudata; family Salamandridae; genus Lissotriton; species Lissotriton helveticus. Next base: position 353,970,985 of record NC_136061.1, on the reverse strand, counting down.
CTGGGAGAGTGCCCATGACTGTCCATAATCAGCAGGCATCCAGAAATGCGCAGCCTTCTCTTCTCCATGTACTTTCCAATTCACTCGAGATGTTGTCCCCTGTTGTGCCACATTCTGCCACCTACCAGGTTTCCATCCCGTCCTTGGATAATGTCTCGCCTGAAATGTTTTTGTTCGAATCAAAGAGCCTGCTCCGGTTGCTGTTCATTAATTTACGTTATCAGGCGTGAGGTTGGCACTTGCTTCCTGGCCCCTTTCTCTTGAATTTGAAAGGCCGAGCTCCATTGTCCCTTATCTTGCAACGCTGACTCCCTCGTATTTCCAAGGGTAGTCTGCACAATGGAGTTTTTATTATTATTATAATTTCCTTTCCCTTTTAGAGTAAGCACCAACATTCCTCGTGGGGACTCTAATTGAGGTACAGCTCGTACCTCTGGGTGACGATGGCTAACCCCGCTCTTTGACTGAATGATGATGTCTGATAGAAGTGCCGGCTGGGGCGCATGTCTTGCACTTTGCCTCTTGGGCTCCTCCCCTGCATGAACTATGTGGAGGAAGCTTGCACTGAAGGCCGGTGGGCTTCCTATACTATTGCTGGTTCTGGTGCGTCTATTGTTTTCGCGAAAAGCTTGACCTGCAACAACTGCACGGGTGCCTGACTGAAAACTGCACTTCTGCTTCTCGTGCAGCGGTTCGTGCCTGAAGAAAGAAGGTGCCGGACGCTGCATCTGTGAAGCAATTGTGGTGCGACTGAACGAGGCATGTGAGTTTCCAGTGTTCATACTCTGTCACCTTTTTAAACAGTAGAAGATTAAACAGTAGAAGACTTGCCAAAATGGCCGAAGCAGGATTTAATTGACTAGTAAAAATGCAATCTACAAGGTATATTTTAATTGCAGTTGTTAACTAAAATAGGGTGTACTGTGAGACTTCGCCAAAGAGCTAGTAATAATTGTGCCCGTTATAGGAGGCTGCACTTTAATGGTGTTAAGATGTACTATAGTGAACTTAACGACTTTTGCGGTCAACTATCAGTCTGTGCCATTCATGGAATACAGACAAAGGCAGAATGTGAAATATTAGTGACAGAAAGTTCTCAAATATAAATACAAATGCAGAATGCGAAATATTAGCGGCAGAAGGCTCTCACATATAAATACATATGCAGAATGTCAAATATTAGTGACAGAAGGTTCCCAAATAATAAATACAAATGCAGAATGCGAAATATTAGTGACAGAAAGTTCTCAAATATAAATACAAATGCAGAATGTGAAATATTAGTGATACAAGGTTCCCAAATATAAATACAAATGTAGAATGTGAAATAATAGTGATAGAAGGTTCCCAAATAATAAATACAAATGCAGCATGTCAAATATTAGTAACAGAAGGTTCTCACATTTTGTAGAGACAAATACATAATGTGAAATATTAGTGACAGGAGGTTCTCAAATATTGTAGAGACAAATGCAGAATTTCAAATATTAGTGACAGAAGTTCTCACATATTGTAGAGACAAATACAAAATGTGAAATATTAGTGAGAGAAGGTTCCCGAATATAAATACAAATGCAGTAAGTGAAATATTAGCGTCAGAAGGCTCTCAAATATAAATACAAATGCAGAATATCAATTATTAGTTACAGAAGCTTCCCAAATATAAATACAAATGCAGAATGCGTAATATTAGTGACAGAAAGTTCTCAAATATAAATACAAATGCAGAATGGGAAATATTAGTTACAGAAGGTTCCCAAATATACATACAAATGCAGAATGCGAAATATTAGTGACAGAAAGTTCTCAAATATGAATACAAATGCAGAATGTGAAATATTAGTAACAGAAGATTCTCACATATTGTAGACAGATACAGAATGTGAAATATTAGTGATAGAATGTTCTGAAATATTCTAGAGACATATGGAGAATTTCAAATATTAGTGACAGAGACTTGTCAAATATTGCAGACAAATGCAGAATGTGAAATATTAGTGACAGAAGGTTCTCAAATATTGCAGACAAATGCACAATGTGAAATATTAGTGACAGAAGGTTCTCAAATATTGCAGACAAATGCAGAATGTGAAATATTAGTGACAGAAGGTTCTCACATATTGTAGAGACAAATACAGAATGTGAAATATTAGTGAGAGAAGGTTCCCGAATATAAATACAAATGCAGAAAGTGAAATATTAGCGGCAGAAGGCTCTCAAATATAAATACAAATGCAGAATATCAATTATTAGTTACAGAAGGTTCCCAAATATAAATACAAATGCAGAATGCGAAATATTAGTGACAGAAAGTTCTCAAATATAAATACAAATGCAGAATGGGAAATATTAGTTACAGAAGGTTCCCAAATATACATACATATGCAGAATGCGAAATATTAGTGACAGAAGGTTCTCAAATATTGCAGACAAATGCAGAATTGTGAAATATTAGTGACAGAAGGTTCTCACATATTGTAGAGACAAATACAGAAGGTGAATTATGAGTGGGAGAAGTTTCCCGAATCTAAATACAAATGCAGAATGTGAAATATTAGTGAGAGAAGGTTCTCAAATATTGTAGAGACAAATTCAGAATTTCAAATATTAGTGACAGAGACTTCTCAAATATTGTAGAGACAAATGCAGAATGCATAGGTTATCTGTTTACAGAGGTTTGGACACAAGGCCCTGCAGCCAACCCCACTGCGCATGCCAGCGAAGGCCGTGTGCAGCAGAGGTTAGTTGCCTGTAGTGGGTAGGGACTGGGCCTGGCTAGAGGCTACTGCCTGTGAGCCTGGCTAGAGACTGCTGACTTTCTCCTTTTATTTGGAGGAGGAGAATTTCTGCTCGGAAGACCAATGAGTTTGAGTTTACTGAGAATCAAAAATAATGTTGCTCGTGGCCAGCATTGCTTTCAAATATGGTAATGCATACTACTTGAAAGGGACAGAACGCAACATCTGATACAATGTTCTAATGTTGGAACTATCATAAGACTGTATAACAAGCCCCATTCAACAGCATTGGCAATATCAACAGGTCTAACTTCTAAGTGAAAGTTTCTCTCCAGTCACATGTGAGTGTAGTCATTCAATAGCTCATTATACAAGCACCCTGTCACTCTTTGGCTGCGCTCATGAAACCATTCATTCACCCACTGCCTCATTCTTGCATTCACTCACCCATGCACAGTAAAATACACATACAAAACTCAACAACCATATACAAGATCAATGAACGTAATAAAAGTAGAAAAAGGAAAATTGCAGCTGCATAAATGTGACTGCCACGTGCTTCCAATAAATAATAAGTAAAAAAACAAAATTAAACACAGGATTGTGTGGCCATCTTGGAATGGCTTGGTGCATAAGGTATCATCGTTTTAACGTTTCAAACTGGCCGTCATGTTTAATAGTATAACAATGATACACTATAGACAATATGCCACCCAGTAAACATTGCTGTGTTCTGGTAATATTCACTAACTGAAACATAACAGTTTATAAGTATATATGAGCTCCTCTGTTGAAGATAAGCTTCGTTTTTACTTGAATCTAGCGCAAGTGGGAACATAATTAAAAGGTATTATTATTCTGCCATTACTATAGTTAGCAATACATACATCTGTTGCTAATAACACCTTGGACCTTATGCATAATCATATGCACATATCACGTGTAACCATATTGTGACAGTAGAATTCTTCCTGTTTCTTCACAGGATCAAAATCAAAGTTCAGTGCAAACACATCCAAAGGTTTAAAAAAATGCTTAAAGTTGAATGTTTAAAAATAGTTTTTCTGTCAAAATGACTTTCCTTTCAGACTACGTCTTGGTATTCACAAACTATATCCCAGCAGACTCTCGAGGAAGAAACTGTTCTTGTAAAACGAAATCCTGAATCAAGTTGTAAGGTCCTAGCCAAAGCAACTTTGCATCACAATTACTTAGCAAGAAAGCTGTGAGACACGAGAAAAGTTATACCTGATGATCAAAGATGCCTATTCCTAAACAATGGGAGAGTTCAAGGACTGCGGGGAAATGTAGTTTGTTAACTGGGCACCATCACTTAGTGTATTCTCCACATATGCAAAGCTTTACACTGGGCAGCGCCAACATGTGGCATCTTGATGCTACACCTTTTAGATTAGAATGTTCTTACATCAGTGCCAGCAGCCTACTTAGAATGTTATGTTTAGAAAGAGTTTGGAGTTGAAGCTGACTGGCTACATTGGGTTTTGTAACCTACTGGATGGGATCCTTTTATAAGAATAAATCATACTTTAATCTACCTACAAGAAGTGTTACTTCTTTACACTTGGCGACGAGGATGGGATAAAGTAGAAGAAAAGATCTCAACATCTACAAAATAAATTTTTTTTTTTTAAAAAGAAGAAGGAGGGGGGGGGCGTGGCTAACATGGCGGCCTGAACGGACGTGCTTTGTGAGGCTCCCCGGCCCAATGCCCCAGAGCACGGTGTAAACGGCGAAAACCCCCCCAAAACCTAGCTTACACGGGTGTCGCTGAGGGGCACCCCGCCGCAGCACCCCCCTGGCCAGAATCCGGACCGGCGGAGACACTTCATCGCGTCCACGGCTGCTGAGGCTGAGGGGACCGGCGCAATGGCGGCCCGGAGCTGAGGCTGCCCGGCAGGGCCGGAGAAGGTGGAGCAACCGGTGGATCTGCGGCGCTACCCAGCCGGAGACGGTGAGAGGCACTTGGACCCCGGCGGCGGCTGCGCACCTAGTACCTGACACCCTCTGCACTCGGGGCCCGCGCTCGGGACCCGCACGAAGGTCCGGCGGGCACCCGCAAATCCAGCCCCCGGCTTCGGGCCTCAGCTTCGACCGGAAGGGACCCCCCCCTGGGGGTCGGGTCCGACCAGGCCGGCCGCGCTTCACCTGCTGACTGCCCCGCAACCGGCATCTGGCTCCGGCCCCACGCCTGGAGCTCTGTGACGGGAGGGGGCCCGCCCCGGAGCTGGAACACTGCCCGCCGCTACTGGCTTGCCTGCGAGGACAGCGCCATACTAGAGGCCCCGGCGCGAGGCCTATCTTAGTCACACAGAAGAGCGTCCTCGCTCAGCACACCGCGGGGCCCGCTGCCTTTGGCCCCCTGGGGAACAGGAGCCGCATGGGAGTCACGTGGGACCATTAAGGGGGCTCTGCCACTGTGGTCCCCCAGCTCCGACCTGAAGACGCCCCTGCGCTGCCACGCGGCACGCGCTCTGGAAGAGAGCACACCGGAGGCCCCTGTGGTGGAGGACTGTGCCCCTGACGCCGGGGCCCGGCGGATGGCCGGCCTGCTACCCTACTCCCCGGCTTGGGGCCTGCCCACGCCTGTGAGGTGTCAACGCCTCCCACGGAAACGCGCCTAACCTGCATCTCGACTGCAACGCTCTAGGAGCTGGTCTGCCGAGGCGCTGCTTCCCGACTCCACCGGAGTAGCTGCCGGGCCTCGCGAACCCTGCACCTCGCGCCAATAGAGCGCCCCTCACCTCCTCTGTCCGTATCTACGAGATCCTGACTTGGACATCATGGCGTACTCCAGCCGGAAGGGGAATCGGAACATCGTGGACCTCTTGAATAAATCTGCACCGAAAGTGGAGAAGTCACAACCAGCGGCCTCCCCGAAGCCCCAGGGGAGCCCCCGGGGACAGGAAGAGGACAATGCCCCCATCACCAAAGCCTTCCTGGCCTCCCTCTTCAACACCCTGAGGGAGGACTTTCAAGCCCTGAAACAAGAGCTGACGGGGGAACAGCGGGAACTGCGCCGAGACCTGGACGGCCTGGGTGAACGGGTGGCGTCGGTGGAGGAGTCGGACCAATCGCGCAGCATGGAGGTGGAGAGGCTGCAGCAAGAGATCATTAGACTACAGGACCAACAGGTAGACTTACAATCGCATTCTGAGGACCTTGAGAACCGCTCTCGGCGGAACAACATACGGGTCCGCGGAGTCCCGTTGAAAGCTGTAAAAAATGATCTAATAGACTATTTGCAAGCACTGTTCCGGGAGATTCTGGGCGAGCCTCCAGACTTTGAGATACGAATCGATAGGGCGCACAGAGTTGGCCTGGCGCGTCGAGAGCCGGCCCCTCCACCGGATATTCTGGCTTTCCTCCCGGACTTTCCCCTCAAGGAGCGCATTCTTCGGGAGGCCCGCAGGGCACAGCCTATTCGATTCCGCGACGAACCCGTGGCTCTTTTCCAGGACCTTTCTCCCATCACTCTGCTGAAGCGCAAATCCTTCCGGATAGCGACAAACTTCTTGAGAGACAATGGAACACCCTACTCCTGGGGCCATCCGTTCCGCCTGATCTTTAAATGGAACGGCTCGCTTCATCAACTCAGGTCGCTCCACGACACCTGTGCCCTACTGAACATTGAAATGCCGGAGGGGTCTGAATCCAGAGATGCATCCCCACGTAGATCACAGGACGACCCGTCGCAGCGGCCGAGGGGCAGCTGGCAGACAGTGCGAAGACGGCGCTCCCCGAGAAACATCCCGAAGCCGGACCCCGCCACGGTCGCTCAGGAGCGGGAGGCAGCGGTGCAAGAAGTGGCGGACAACACCGCAACAGATCTGTAAGCTTAAGAACTCTTGGGGGTTTTCTCTCACGCTATAATGACCTGGGGTGACAGGTCGGGGAGCCGCTAATTCGGCCACTGCCATGGTACCCCTTCTATTGACTTTCTACGGACCTGTGTCATACACAATTAGGCCCGAGACTTTGACTAGTTCCAGTTTTGGGGTTTGTTACGGGGAGGAGGGAGGGACGGAAAGCGGGGGGGAGGGAGGCTATGTTGTACCTAGAGGGGCGCATCCTGTTGGGGTTAGGGAGGCTTTTTTGGGATGGGGGGTGAGAGGGACGATGGGGGGGTACGAAGTTGTGGGTGGGGTAAGGGAGGGGGAGTGGGTGGGGACCAGTATGCCAAGGGACTCCTACTGGATTCAGATGTTGACCAAGGCATGTCGTGCACGGCGGCGATACGCAATGCTCAGCTTAGGTTTTTTTGTACTCTTACAATATGACTGACACACTCAAAGTACTATCCCTCAATGTAAAGGGACTCAACAATCCAATCAAGCGGAGGGCTGTCATCTCATATCTCGAAAACTCGGGGGCTGATGTCTGCCTACTGCAGGAAACCCACCTCCTGATCAAAGATTGGCACAGAATGCGCTCCCGGGCTTTTCCTCAGCAGTACTTCTCCTCCCTTCCGTCCAAGAAAGCTGGGGTGGCCATCCTAGTGTCCCGACATTTCAGAGGCCGGGTGGGGACCAAGGTAGGGGAGATTAAGGGACGCCTCCTGGCCTACTCCTTCCTCATTGGGAACAGCGCGCTGACAATAGGCACCATATATGCCCCCAACACGGGTCAGGAACCATTTCTAAAAACTGCACTCTCCGAGACACTACAATCACCTCCCTCTAAACTGCTCATTGGGGGGGACCTCAATATAGTCATGGACACGAACAAGGACAGATCCGGGCACCGCTATGGAGATACTGGCGCTCTCTCGGAGGAGGGTGGGTCCTGGCTGCAAGAAAGGGGCATTCTTGATCTCTGGAGGGCGGCGCACCCCAACGCAGAGCGCTTCACCTTCTACTCCCATGTACACCATACATACGCGCGTCTAGATCACTTCTTAGGCTCTTCGGAACTGCTCCCTCAAGTAGCCGACGTTTCCATTGTCCCAGCGGCCCTTACAGATCACGACGCGGTGGAACTGACGCTCCGTATACCCATGGTACCACGCACTCCTGGCTCTTGGCGACTCAACGAACCCCTATTGCAGAGGCCGGCTGTTGTTCGGCAAATTCACAAATGCATCTCGGACTACCTCGCCACCAATGACACCCCTGCAGTTTCGGTGTCGTCTCTCTGGGGCGCCTTGAAGGCAGTAGTCAGGGGGGAGCTGATCGCCATCGCGGCCGCTGACGCCACGGTCCGCAAAGAAAAGAGAGCTGAACTCTCAGCACAAGTAGCTGAACTTGAAAGAGTTCATAGCCGCACCTGCGCCCCGAGGATCTGGCGTCAACTGAAAGCCGCCAGGGCCCAACTAGCCGGCATCGATACAGACAGAGCAGAATTTGCCGCTCTTCGCCTCCGCCATACTTACTACGTAGGAGGTAATCGCACCGGACGCCTTCTTGCCAGTGCCTTAAAAGCCAAAACTCACCGCTCAAAAATCACTACCCTCTTGGACGACTCCGGTACCGCGCTCACTGAAGACGCGCAGGTAGCTAACGCCTTCCGCTCCTTTTACGCTTCTCTGTACAGTGAAGATAGAGTCTCGCCGTCCGACATTGACGCATACTTGCAATCGGCGGCAATCACGCCACTATGCCCAGCATCAGTGGAGGCCTTAGATGCTCCCATCCGCCCTGATGAGGTCCTGGCCGCCATCTCACGCCTCCGCCCGCTCAAATCACCGGGCCCTGATGGCTTTTCCTCGGGCTTCTACAAGCTCTTCGGCCATACACTAGCTCCGGTACTCACGAGATTGTTTAATTCTTTCGAAGGCCCAAGCTCCATCCCGCCGGACATGCTGGCAGCTGACGTAGTGGTGCTGCCCAAACCGGGCAAATCCCCGACGCACTGCTCTGCGTTCCGTCCAATCTCCTTACTCAACTTGGATTTAAAGCTATTCACTGGGGTGCTGGCGGCCCGCTTGGGCCCCTGCCTTCCGGGTATCCTCGAGCCGGATCAATCGGGCTTTGTCCCGAACCGACAATGCAGTGATAACACTAAACGATTACTGCACCTCGTGGATAAATCTCACTTTCAGGTCTCGGACTCGGTGCTTCTGGCCATCGACGCGGAAAAAGCGTTCGATCGTGTCGACTGGACCTACCTACAAAAAGTCCTGCAGCGATACCAACTGGGCGGCCGGTTCCAAGCATGGATCGCGAGCTGCTATCACCATCCTATGGCCCGGGTCCGGCTGGGCGGCCTCAAATCGGACCCCTTCGAAATTCAACGAGGCACACGTCAGGGGTGCCCCCTCTCGCCCCTTCTGTTCGCCCTGTACGTGGAACCCCTGGCGCAGAAAATCCGAGATAACCCTCGCATTAGCAGTATCTCCTTTGGCCATGAACCCCACGTGGTGGGACTGTACGCCGATGATATCATCGCTGCTTTGGACCGACCGTCCAGCTCTATACCTGCTTTCCTGGAGGAAGTGGAGAGCTTCGGAGCGGTATCGGGCTTCAAAATCAACCAGGGGAAATCCTTGATCTTACCCCTGGGCAAGAACGCCCTCCCTATTACCCCACCACCTGATTTTGGCTGCGACTTGCAATCCTCCGCGCAGCTTCCATACCTGGGGATTACCCTCACTGCTTCCACGGACTCAACGGTGACCCTTAACTATAAAACACTTACCTCTCAAATTCGAGCCGACCTCGCGCGCTGGTCAAAGCAACCCCTCTCCTTGTTGGGCCGCATAGCGGCTGTAAAAATGTCAGCCTTGCCCAAGATCTTATACATCTTCCAGACCCTTCCGGTCACGCCGCCGCCAGGTACGATTGCTGACTTGCAAAATGCCTTCCACCAGTTCATCTGGGAAAAGAAACGCGCACGACTGCACAAACAGGTGGCGCACAGACGCATTGACGAGGGGGGACTCGGGATCCCTAACCTCAAGCAATATTTTCAGGCCTCACAGCTCCGCTATTTGGTGGAATGGTACAGGCCAGAGTCGGAAAAGAGATGGCTCTTTCAAGACAGAGCGATGGCTCAGATGTCGCTGTGGAAGGTACCGTTTCTTGCCCGCCAGCATAGACCGCGATGCCTTCTCCGCTCCCCGGTTACTCGCACCGTCATGAGGACGTGGGACACGGTGGCGGTCAGGCGGGGCCTGACGACCTTCCCCTCCCCGCTCACTCCGCTCTTTGATAACCCGGACTTCCCGCCGGGCACCGATCCCCGTGCCTTCCTGCAGTGGCGGAGCACAGATTGCCGCTCAGCCGGTCATCTCTTTGACCTAGAGGGCTTCCTCCCCCTTGCCGACATCACACAAGGCTACGGAGTGACTAAACCTCACATGTTCCAATACTTCCAGCTGCGCCACTGGCTCACGCACCCAGACCACGCTCCCCTAGTTGCTCGACCAATGACGCCGTTTGAGAAATGGCTGATCACGAAAGACTCGGATAGGCACCTGATATCGGACCTTTACAAAATGTTATCACCTGTGGCCGGCCCAGTTAAAACGGCGGGGCAAAGGCGCTGGGAATCGGAGCTCGGAAGAACACTTTCGCCCATGGAATGGGGGTTTGTATTCTATAGAGCGGCACACACCACCCGTAACACTGCGGCCAGGGAGTCGGCGATAAAATTGGCCATCTATTGGCACCTTACCCCGGCGAGACTCAATCAGGGCAATCCTCTCCGAAGCGCTCTGTGTTGGAGAGGCTGCGGCGCAAGGGGCACTCTGACCCACCTCCTGTGGGACTGCGACGCTCTGCAAGGGTACTGGAAAGCGGTACTGGATGATATTGATTCCACCTTTGAAACTGAAGTCCCGCGCTTTCCTGCATACACTATCCTAGGGCTACCCAATGCGCTCACATTTCCCTTAAGGTCACTGCGAGGCAAACAGATGGGAATCGCCATGCAAGCAGCGTCGCAACACGTTCTGTCACTCTGGGGTTCCACCACATTACCCACCCACACTGGCTGGTTACACAAACTGTGGTTCACACTGGGCATGGAACGCATCCAGGCCACACTCACACAATCGACTGACTCCTTCCAGAAGACCTGGCACCCGCTCCTGTCCCTCTTATCCAGGGAATTTCACGAAATCACTTGCCCCAAATACCTTCGCATTCTGCGGCTCACAGACCCACCACAGGCTCCGCCACAACCTTAAACACCTTGCTACTTGTCAGCCCGAGAGTGCACTCAGGGAGACTCCGAACTACTGGCATACTGGTCGGGGAGGGGGGAGGATGGAGGGGCTGTTGGGTGGAGGGTGGGGGGTTGAGTTCTTCCTTTGGTTTTGTTTGGTTGTAATTCTTACATGGCACCTTCAACTATATGCCGGCATCGCCATACTGTGTAGGTGTGATTTATATGCTTCTGAATGGCCTCTCAGAGAAGACGTGCCTGTCTGTCTCGCTCGCTACATAACCCTACTGCATGCTTACCGCCTTACTGTGCCTGTTATTCTTGCTCTTGACCTTAATAAAACAAATTTGAAATTTAAAAGAAGAAGGAGAAAACAAGTTTTTTTTAACAAACTGCTACTTTACAAGACTTCCAACAAGACTTCTAACTTGGCGTTCTCTTCACTGGATTACAAGACTTCAAAACGCCTCAAGGTACTGTCTTAAACTGCAAAAGTTAGAAATTTGTCTTTTAAAACAACTACAGTTTGCAACTTTAATTAAATTAAGCGCTTTTGCTTTTCATCTCATACCTTTTAAATAACTTCAGCGCTTGAACAACAACTATCACTGTGACTAAGATTTAATTTTATCAAATATTAGCGCTGTCAATTTCATTTAGACTTCTTGTGCGCTTACATTAGTTCTGTCACAGATTAGACTGAATGTTGCTCGCAATCTCCCGATAAATTTTAACTTTGCCGTGTTACTTGCTTAAACAAAAGGGCAGTGCATCTTTCAAACGCACAAACCATAACGTGCAAGCTGCAACGTTCAAGCGCGCGTTCTCCTCCCTGCACGCGTTACTCACCATCTCTGGAGCTTCACGAGCGTCCATTTCTTCATTCCTTCACGGAAGTTGGAGCTTCAGCAGCGCGGATGTTGACGGTGCGTCTACATCATCACGCTCAACATGATAGCAGCCATATTTGTAAAGATTTGAAGATTGAAGCATGCCGTTTCACTTTTGTCAAAATCTTTGATTTGATACTATTTTGGCGTGTCGTTTCAGTGACATGCACACTATTATCAAGTTCCTCAATCCTATATTAGAGCATTCCAATACTTCAGTGACACACTCACTTTCTCCATAATTTCGCAATATCACAATATCAAAATTTTTACTGTTGACTACAAGATGGAGATTTATGTTTTTAATATATAACTCAAACTGCTTTGTCATTTAGTGAAGGTGATTTTAACAAGGAGGTTATATATTTTGATATCACACCACCCATGTTTAAAATTGATCTCAAAGATATTATTGTTTTCTTTAATATATTACTCAAGGCAAGTGTGTACTGAATAATTTTGAGCATATATCAATTATTTATTTATTCTCTTATCAACATGCAAAATGTCACCTCACCGCCATTTTTCCTATCTTCTCCTGGAGACCCTCCGATTAGATGGCAAAAATGGCGCAAGGTTTTTGAGCGATATGCGAGGGTTTGTGGTTCCAGTCTTAGTGCTGAGAGGAAAACAGCCCTATTATGACACTGTCTGGGTTCTGAAGGACAGGACGTATTTGACCATCTTCCGGAACTTGATGACAACTCTCTCAATGAGTATGAAATTTGCATGGCCAAACTAGACAAACATTATTTGCCAAAAGTCAGTACCATCCTAGAAAGGTATCATTTTGGTCGCAGGGCTCAACAAGAGGAATAGAGTATTGAAAATTATATTACAGCTCTCAGGAAACTTGCTTCGAGTTGTAAATTTGGAACATTGGTTGATGAACGTATAAGAGATCAATTTATGTTAGGTTGTGTTAGTGAAAAGGTTAGGGATGAGCTGTGGCAAAAGGATGAGCCATGTTTAGATGATGTCATCACAATAGCGAAGAGAATTGAACATTCCATCCAATGTGTAGAAGTAATTAAGAAGAATGGCGAAACAAAAAGTAAAGATATGGTCCACACTGTAAAGTTAAATCACAAAGTCAATACTTCTCAGAAGGTAAATAGAGAAGAAAATGTGTCCAACAGTATGCCTCCTAGAAAATCTCAGAGTAAATTCAACTTTTCTCAAATTAAATGCTTTAGATGCGGCAAAATGGGACATTTCGCCAACGACAGACAGTGTCCAGGTTGGAAAATGACCTGTGGTAAGTGTAAAAAGAAGGGCCATGTATCTCATATGTGTAAAGGAAAGGATTATAAAGGTAAAGTGAATGAAATCTATTATGACCTTGATGAACTAACAGAAGATATTGAGGAAGTTGACTGTGGTCAGATTTTAGTACAAGTTATAAGCAGTCAAGATAGCAAAAATTGTCCTTCTGATGACATCTATGTTGATGGACATCAAACCAAAGTCTTGTTTGATTCTGGAGCCAAAATAACTATAGTTGCAAGGGATTTCTATTTAAAAAATTTAAAAGACAAGACAAGTTTATCTCGCCCTGATATCAGACCTTTGGCATATGGTAATAAGCCCATCAAGCTACTTGGCTATTTTATGGGACTCATCAATTACAAAGAAAGGTTGACCACAAATAAAGTCTACGTGTCTCAAGAGGGTGACAGCATTATAAGTTGGTTTGCACAAAGAGATCTTGGAGTTATGTTAGACCCGAACTCGTCCCCTCCAATCATTTTGAAAGAGCCTTTTAGTCAAGATCTCAAAGCTGTTACAGTTGATGATCTGGAATTTAGTCGTGGTCTAGAAAAAAAAATCCCTAGTGTCTTTTCACAAAAATTAGGATGTCTAAGAAACTATATACATCATATTAAGTTGAGAGATAACGCTGTTCCTGTGTGTTGTAAGGTGCGAAATGTACCCATTGCTGTCAGAGATCAGGTAAAAGCGGAGTTAGAGAAACTTATTAGAGAAGGCATCATAGAAGTTGTTGAGGGGACCGAATGGGTCGCCCCCATTGTCGCAGCGAAGAAATCGGATGGTTCTTTACGCCTCTGTGTAGATTTGAGAGAATTAAATAAAAGTGTGGTTAGTGATCATTACCCTTTGCCCAAGATCTCTGATATGTTGATTCTCTTGATAAGTGCTAAAGTTTTTAGCACTGTGGATTTGAGATCTGCCTACCACCAGATTAATCTTGATGAGAAGTCAAAAGATTTGACAGCATTTATCACCCCCTTTGGTACTTTCCGTTTTGTGAGGCTACCCTTTGGGCTAGTTTCTGCTGCCTCAGTTTTTCAGCAAGCATTGGAGAATGTACTTAAAGGCTTAAAAGGTGTCAAGATATATCAAGATGATATCCTAATTTTTTGCTCTGACAATGAGGAACATGATCTGAGACTTATGAAAGTTTTAGAAGCATTATGTGTTGCTGGTCTTACTGTAAAAATTGAGAAATGTAAATTTAGGAAAGACTCCATTGAATATTTAGGTCATACTATCTCGGAGGGAGGTATTCTGCCGAAAGAGAGTTTAGTTTCCACCATTTCTAAAATGTCTTCACCAACCAGCAAGGAAGAATTAATGAGTTTTTTAGGAATGGCAGAGTACTATAGCAAATTTATTAAAGGTTTTGCTTCTCTTTGTGTTAATATGAGACACTTGCTCAAGAAAGGATGTCATTTTGTTTGGAGTGACAAGTGTGAACAAGAATTTTTGTTATTGAAAGAAAAATTGAGCTGTGCTCCCAAACTCAACAGTTTTGATCCTGCTGAGAAGTCTATTTTCATTACTGATGCCAGTTTAAAAGGTCTGGGTGCTGTTTTGGTCCAAAAATGTGAAGGTGTAGAAGTAGTGATTTTATTTTTGTCAAGGAGTCTAAGAGGTGCAGAATGTAGATACTCTGTTGTTGAGAGGGAGGCATTAGCAGTGTATTGGTCTGTCAAAAAATTAAAGAATTTATTGTGGGGAACTTCTTTTGAAATAAGGACGGACCAAAAACCTTTATGTGAAATTCTAATGAAGAAAGATATAGATGCTATATCTAGTAGAATCACTAAGTGGGTTGTTGGGTTACAAGATTATGATTTTGAAGTTAAGTATCTTCCTGGAGTAGAAAATAAGGTTGCTGACGCGTTGTCTCGCCTTGTTCCAACTGGAGAATCTAATGAGAAAGATGACTTTGATGAAGAAGATGAGTTGGTGTGTTCCATACAAGGTAGTATTCTTGACAGGAAGAAATGGGACAAAGCTTTAGAAGTTGATGCAGTTCTTGTTGAAGTCTTAAAATGAATTAATACAGGTTGGAGGTGTAGAAATAAAGGAGATGAAATGTTAGAAAAGTTCTGGCATGTCAAAGATCAGTTGGCGGAACATGATGGTTTATTAATGAGGGGTACAAGGTTGGTTCCACCACGGTCCATAAGAAATTAACTCATTTCTTTAGCTCACATTGGTCACATGGGCATTTCTTAGACTAAAGAAACGTTAAGATCTTCCTATTGGTGGCCAGGGATGGATTTAGAAGTAGAAAGGACAGTTAGGGATTGTGTTCAATGTGCTCTAAGTGACAGAGTGGCCAAGCTTAAAACACAACCCATGATCATTAGAGATCGTCCAGATTCACCTTGGAAGGAAGTGGGTTTGGATATTCTAGGGCCTATATCATTGTCAGGATCTGAATGGTATGTTTTAGTCTTAGTTGATTTTTACTCGAGGTGGCCTGAGATAGCTATTACGCGTGGAATTGAAACAAAACATGTTATTAACTTACTTGAAAAACTATTTGACAGGGAGGGTATTCCTGACACTATACTTACAGACAATGGTTGTCAATTTGTCTCAAAGGAGGTGGAGTTATTTCTTTCCAAACATGGCATTAGGCACAAGAAGTCATCTTTATACCACCCAGAAACCAATGGCATAGTTGAGAAATTCAACCGGGTACTTAAGGAGACTGTTGGGATGGCTAAAGCATCAGGTACTGACTGGAGAGGTGATATTTTAAAAAAAGTTAAAGTATATAGATTATCTCCACATGCCACAACCAATAAGTCTCCTTTTGAGCTTTTTAGATCTAGAAGAGCTAACACATTGGTAACACCAGCATGGGTTAATGATTTACAACCCAGGTTGGATTCTACCAATGATCATGTTGACTGGAAATTACTTGAAGCTCAAAAAATACAAAATAGGAAAAGACTTTTTGATGCGAGGAAGAGTGTTAAGAAAACTTGTGTTAAAGTGGGAGATTGGTTTCTCATGAAGAATCCATCTAATAAAAATAAGATGATGTCTGCTATGTTCATGAAACCTATTTAAGTCATCAAGGTTTTCCAAAATGCAATTAAGACGGCTGATCATCTGTAGGCGTGGGAGGGGTTGAGGTACTGGTTTCGGGTTCAGGCAGAGGCTGTACGGCAGAATAGCGTTTTAAACTCGGCTTTATTTTTATGGTTCGCTTAGTTCTTAAAGTCAGTCTTTCCCTGGCGAACTCCAGGTTGTTCGTGGTGGCGGTGTCTTCGGTCTGTAGAGGTCCACGCTGTCTTGACAGGCGTAGGCGTCGGCCGCTTCAGGTCTCCAGGCCGGTATACCGAGGGAAAAAAGGAGACCAACAGAGGGAGCCGTTAGAGTATTGTTTGGAGACCTCGGTCTGCTCAGGGGGCCCAAGTGAAGGAACGTATCACCCGTGTGTCTCACTACCTAACCGTGGTTGTGCAGAGGGGCGGGTTAAGAAGGTGAGGGCACCGAACGGGTAGGGAGGGGGGACGGGAGTCGGTTCATACACACAGGAAAGGCACGTACGAGGGTCTATACAAATTTACACCGGGGCGTTCTTCTTCCCCACCCAAGCCGCCAAACGTCTCCGTACCTGGGAAAGCCACACTCCTCCCTCGGGAGTGTGGCACGGCGAAGCACAGGGTCGTTGGCCTCCTGGCTCTCCCTCTCTCTCTGTGCTCTCGTCCTTCTCCTCCGCTCCGTCCTTCCTCGCCTGCTCTCCTTCTCTGCTTCCGTCCTCCGAGGTGTAAACACACCCTCCATACAGGATTTCCTGTTCTTGAACCAGTCGGGGTCCTCTGACGTCCGAAAGGGGTGGAGTCTCGTCCTGCTCCACGAAGGTCCAGTTAAAGGCGCCATGTCCATTTCTTCCCCCTGTTCGGAAACGCTGTCCCACTCTGCCCTTGGGTTGTCAGTCTGTAGAGAATGAGGGGAATTAGGAACAGGTATCCACCAGTTAGTAGTCTGCTCCGTCTTGACCCCGCTACACTCTTCCCCCCTTGGATTCTCCCGTTCGGGGAGAGTGGGTGCTCTCGACATGTAGTCAGCATTACTATTCGTTACGCCTTTCTTGTGTACTATTGTAAACGAAAAGGGCTGCAGGTACAAAAACCATCTCTGCACTCGCGCGTTATGGGACTGGTTCTTTTGCATCCACTGCAGTGGAGCATGATCGGAGAGCAGAGTGAAGGGCCTCCCCTCAAGATAATATCGTAACTTATCCACGGCCCATCGTATTGCCAGGCATTCCTTTTCTACAGTTGGGTATTGTTTTTCTCTGGGATGTAGTTTCCGGCTTATGAAGAGTATTGGATGTTCCAACCCGTCCTCCCCCTCCTGAGATAGGACAGCCCCCACCCCGGTATCAGAGGCATCTGTTGCCAGGATAAAAGGTTTCTCATAATTAGGGGGAATTAAGACTGGGCTGGACGTGATAGTCCTTTTCAGGGCTTCAAATGCCAGTCGTGCTTCCTCGGGAGGTGGTTTCCCTCGGTTGAAGTTGGAATTCTTTTTAAGGAGGTTTGTCAAGGGGGCAGCGGTTTCTGCGAAATCCCTAATGAACCGCCTGTAATAGCCTATAAGGCCCAAGAAGGCACGCAGTTCTCTGATAGTGGATGGGAACGGTGTTCTGGTGATGGCGCTTACTTTCTCTTCCTGGGGAGCGATAACTCCATCTCCCAACATGAATCCGAGATACTGTACTCTGGGGAAAGCCGCTCTTGACTTTTTAGCATTGACATGGAGCCCGGCTTTTCGTAGGGCAGTGAGGATACTCTCTATGTGTATTAAGTGTTCCTCCCATGTGAGACTGAAGATAACAATGTCATCGAGATACACTGAGCTGTACTCAGAATGTGATGCTAACACCGTGTTCATTAAACGTTGGAACGTTGCCGGAGCTCCATGGAGCCCAAATGGCAAAACATTGAACTCGTATAAACCGTCATCTGTGGCAAAGGCTGTTTTATGCCGGTCGCATTCCCTCAGTGGCACCTGCCAATAGCCCTTGGTCAGGTCCAGTGTAGTGATGTACTTTGCTTCTCCTATCCTCTCTATTAACTCGTCCACCCGGGGTATAGGGAAGGCGTCGAAGGAGGAAATGGCGTTCAAAGCCCTAAAGTCCATACAAAAACGGGTGGACCCGTCCGGTTTTGGGACCATAACTATGGGCGAAGCCCAGTTGCTTTTTGACGGACGTATGACGCCTAGATCCAACATGTCCCTAACTTCCTTTTTTATGTTGGCTCTTCTCGCTGCTGGGATGCGATAGGGTCTTTGCTTGACCACTTTTCCTTCTTCTGTCTTTATGCAGTGTTCGGCTAAGTGGGTACACCCTGGTTTGTCCGAGAACAGGGAGGAGAACCGATGTAATCGGTGTACCAACTCCGCCCGTTTATGGTGTGTCAAGTCTGGATTGATTGGCAGTTGCTCCAGGGTCGACCTCTCGTCTCGTCCTGGTAGTGCTAATTGGATGGTTTTGGGAGGGGTACCAATCCATTTTTTCAACAGATTAATGTGGAAGGTCTGTTGACGTGATGGAGAGACCTGCAGTTTGTAAGTGGTTTTGCCCAAGGCCTCTGTGATCAAATATGGTCCCTTCCATTCACTCCTAAACTTCTGAGTGGTAGTTGGTAGGAGTACCAAGGCCCAGTCCCCTTTATGTAGAATCCTCCATTTCTTCCCTTTGTCATAATGTACTTTTTGTTGTGCCTGGGCTTTTTCCAGATTGGAATAAGCTAAGTCTCTTAACTTGCCTAACCGAGATTTCAGTTGCGTTGTATACTCCAATAAAGACCTCTGATCTGCCGCTTCTTCTCTTTCCCATGCTTCCCTAGTGATTTCTAACAGGGATCTGGGCTGTCGCCCATAAAGGAGTTCGAAGGGCGAGACCCCTAAACTGCTTTGCACTTGTGACCGTAACACATAAAGGGCCAAGGGCAGCAATCTGTCCCAGTCTTTATTTTCCGCGCTTAACATCTTCTTAAGGGTGGCCTTCAGTGTGCGATTATACCTTTCGACCAGCCCATCTGTTTGTGGGTGGTAGGCGGATGTGCGGATCTGCTTCAGGTCTAACAGTTTGCATACTTCAGCCATCATTCTAGACACAAAAGGTGTTCCCTGGTCTGTTAGTATCTCCCTAGGGAAGCCCACCCTAGAAAATAGTTCAACCAGCTTTTCTGCCACGTTTTTTGTGGTGGGAGTACTCAGGGGGAAGGCTTCAGGAAACCTGGTGTTGTAGTCCACTATGACTAAGGCGTAGGTGTGTCCTCTCGAGGTGCGCGGGAGTGGTCCAATTAAGTCCATGCCCACCCTTTCGAAGGGGTTCCCTATTATCGGTAACGGTTGTAGTGGTACCGATGGGGGCTTGTACATGTTCTTCTTCTGGCAGACTTCGCATTGCTTACAATAAGACTCTGCTGTCTTATAAACACCAGGCCAAAAGAATAACCGGACGATACTTTGTACTGTTTTTTCTGCCCCACTATGCCCTGCTGTCAGGTGGGTGTGTGCATAGAACAATATCTGTTCCCTGAAATCTTGCGGGACAACCAACTGAAGGGGACCGCCTGCCTTCCCTTCCCTATACAGTAAGTCATTCATAATCCTGAACTTGGGATACCCCGGGGAAGGTGATGTTTGCTCTCTGTGTCCTGACTCCCATGCGTTCATAAGGGAGGGATCATTAGCTTGTGCAAATTTAAACCCTTTGTCTAACTCCCATGGCTCAGTGGCTAGATATGTTTCTTTGGTCTGGACTCTCAACTCCCTACGGAAGAGTGCAAGGAAATCAGGGTTATCTATTCCCACTATTAGGTCCTCAGGTAGGGAGTCCACCACCCCCACTTTTACCTCATATGGGTCTCTACCTATGGGATGTAGAGTGACTTGGGCTACGGGGTAGGGCTTCACGTCCCCGTGGACACATCTGATGTGCACGAGAGCCTCTGGTCCTAACTGTGAAGGTAGGACAAATTTAGACTGTATCACGGATTGTCGGCATCCCGAGTCTAGAAGGGCTTTAACGCTTTGTCTGTTTACAAACATCCTTACGTAAAAGGAGGGCCCCATCTCGGCTGTGTACATCACGGCTCTCGGTATGTACCCGACCTCCATAGGTTCTTCTACCGTCTTCTTTCGTGGACACATTCTGGCAATGTGGCCCCATTCCCCACACTCGAAACACTGTGGTCCCCTATGAGGGGGAATATCTACTCTTACTGGTCGAGGCCTCCCGATCTCCGGGGTTGGTTTGATTGTTTTCTTGTCTTGTTTCCCGGCTCCCATGCCAGCTTTGTTGCCCTTGTCAGAGTCCCAGGGAAACGAGCGGGGCATCGCTCGGTTATAGTTAGATGCCATCTCGATGGCTTGGTCTGGAGTGAGCCCGGAATGTTGTCTCAACCACCGTTGTGTTCCGTATGGCAGTGCCTCCATGAATTGTTCGAGATATATGCTGGCCATAACTTCTTCTTTGGTACGGCTCTCGGGTCTTAGCCATTTATCCGCTGCCATTTTGACCCTGAGGTACAGGGTCTTCGGGTGTTCTCCTGCTATGCCTCTTTCTTTCCGGAACCGGAGCCGATATGCTTCGGCATCTAGCCCCAAGTGGTCCAGAATCACTGCTTTGATGGCCGCGTAGGGGGTCGCTCCGGTGTGGTTGGCGACTTGGTAAGCCGCCTGGGCTTCGCCAGACAGGAGGGGAGCCAAAAAGAAAGGCCACTTATCTTCCGGCCATCCACAAGCTCTGGCGGCTCTCTCAAAATTGAGAAGGAAGGCGTCGGGGTCTTCCCCTGGCACATATTTCTGGAGATGTACCCCCGAGGGTCCGAACTGTCTTCTCTCCAGTGGTATAGGAGCACCGGGGCTCTGCACCACTTTCTGTATGCTATCCATCTGGGCAGCCATTGTTGCTTTGAATAGATCTCTGTCCGCATCGGCTGCTGACATCTGCTGTCCTACTGCCCACTCCAATTTCTGTTGCCCCTCAATGAGTTGCTGGATCACCTGTTCCATCGCTGGGTCAGGCAAAGAAGGGGCGGATCCCACTTCTGACACCAATGTAGGCGTGGGAGGGGTTGAGGTACTGGTTTCGGGTTCAGGCAGAGGCTGTACGGCAGAATAGCGTTTTAAACTCGGCTTTATTTTTATGGTTCGCTTAGTTCTTAAAGTCAGTCTTTCCCTGGCGAACTCCAGGTTGTTCGTGGTGGCGGTGTCTTCGGTCTGTAGAGGTCCACGCTGTCTTGACAGGCGTAGGCGTCGGCCGCTTCAGGTCTCCAGGCCGGTATACCGAGGGAAAAAAGGAGACCAACAGAGGGAGCCGTTAGAGTATTGTTTGGAGACCTCGGTCTGCTCAGGGGGCCCAAGTGAAGGAACGTATCACCCGTGTGTCTCACTACCTAACCGTGGTTGTGCAGAGGGGCGGGTTAAGAAGGTGAGGGCACCGAACGGGTAGGGAGGGGGGACGGGAGTCGGTTCATACACACAGGAAAGGCACGTACGAGGGTCTATACAAATTTACACCGGGGCGTTCTTCTTCCCCACCCAAGCCGCCAAACGTCTCCGTACCTGGGAAAGCCACACTCCTCCCTCGGGAGTGTGGCACGGCGAAGCACAGGGTCGTTGGCCTCCTGGCTCTCCCTCTCTCTCTGTGCTCTCGTCCTTCTCCTCCGCTCCGTCCTTCCTCGCCTGCTCTCCTTCTCTGCTTCCGTCCTCCGAGGTGTAAACACACCCTCCATACAGGATTTCCTGTTCTTGAACCAGTCGGGGTCCTCTGACGTCCGAAAGGGGTGGAGTCTCGTCCTGCTCCACGAAGGTCCAGTTAAAGGTGCCGCGGTCCATTTCTTCCCCCTGTTCGGAAACGCTGTCCCACTCTGCCCTTGGGTTGTCAGTCTGTAGAGAATGAGGGGAATTAGGAACAGGTATCCACCAGTTAGTAGTCTGCTCCATCTTGACCCCGCTACATCATCGTATTTGGAATCTCAACAGAGTTGTGGTCATCTTGAAAGATCTTATCTCTGGTGGTAACTTTTCTGGTTTAAATCCTGATTCATCTTTGGATTCATCTTGTCATGGTGGACCATCTCTGTGTCTTCGCAAGTCGTCAGGGATCACTCGTGAACCAGCACATCTGAAAGACTTTGTTAAGTAGTTTTATTGTGTATATATTACTTTATTGTAAGAAGGGAGATGTGTGGCATCTTGATGCTACACCTTTTAGATTAGAATGTTCTTACATCAGTGCCAGCAGCCTTCTTAGAATGTTATGTTTAGAAAGAGTTTGGAGTTGAAGCTGACTGGCTACATTGGGTTTTGTAACCTACTGGATGGGATCCTTTTATAAGAATAAATCATACTTTAATCTACCTACAAGAAGTGTTACTTCTTTACACAACACTCTGTGAACACTGGTAACTTTCCCCTTCTCTGAAATGAAATCAGCAGCAGTGGGAATAAAGTATTTAGGCAGTAGAGTCATGAGCAATAAGCCATATCTGATGACATGCCTCCATGATTACGAGAGCCTGACAGACAACTAAAGCTATCATGCAAGATCTAAAAAGCTCTTTAACACACACCGTTAAATACTACACATAAAATTATAAATAGGTGCAACGTTTTAGTTGACAAACCCTCATAAAAGGGTCTAGCGGGATTATTACAGTGCAGAACGTATTATTTGAAAGTGTATACTTTTCCTGCGGAATGGAGAGGTGGCAAACAAAATAACAATGTTGACAGATAAGGGGACTGTCCTGGTCTAAAGGGAGTCTCTCCATACATAGAGGGCTAAGGATTTGACTCCTTTTTGCTTTAAGGTCGACAGTGGTGTAGGACATTTGTGTCATAATCTTACCGTTAGTGTGCGAGAGGTAGGGTACCTGGTGGCCAGCAGCATTCAGGCACGGACAGTGCAGGCGGGCTTGCCTTTGATGTGCTCGGTGTGTGTGTGCTCTGCACGTTGGCACGCTGATTATATATCCTACACCCAGCCTAGGGAGCAGGCAGGAAATACAGAGGCTAGACTGTCAACCTCTAAAGATGGCGGGACACTAGTGTCCCTGAGTCTAGGATACTTTCTGGTATGATTTTTCCCTCCGCACAACCGGCACATGCCGTGGCGGACCAGGGAACCAAAACTTCAGAGTTATTTTATCTAAAGTGAAGTTGTGACTTTTATCAATTTAGGGGGCCTCAGGAGGGTGCTAAATAGTCAGTCAGTAAAATAACTTTAAAATAGTCTAAGACCAATATAAAAACACAGTCAAGCTCATACGTACTAAAAACGCATTAACTTATTGCTGCAGCGGGAGAAATCTTGACAGACAAAGTGGCCTGTGCAGTGCAAGGTGTTGGGACGCTGCTTAAAAATCCTACACCCAGCCTATGGAAAAGGTAGTAAATATGGAGGACTAGATCGTCAACCTCTAAACAATTGACTGGGAGATTGAGGATGCCCAGTGCTAATGGGCATCCTCAATCTCCCAGTCAATCTTTAGAGGTCACTTATGTTTACTAATTCGCCCCACCTAGACTCTCCTATTGCGTAGGTCTGGACAGACCAATCAATCAATCAGGAGTTTGTTAAAGCACGACGACTCACCCGTAAGGGTCTCAAGGCGCTAGGGGTGGGGGAAGGGGGGTGCAGGTTCCATTCCATCAAGGAGGGGGTCTGTCGAAGAGCCAGGTTTTGAGGTTTCTTGCGAAGATGGGGAGCGATGTTGTCTGTCTGAGGTGAGCGGAAGGGCGTTCCATGCTTTGCCGCGAGGAAGGAGAAGGAGCGGCCTCCCGATCTGGTCTTTCTGGTGCGGGGGACCACGGCGTAGGAAAGCTGGGCTGATCGTAGAGTCCTTTGGGGTGCGTGGAATTTGAGTCGGCTGTTCAGGTATGCTGGTCCGGTGCCGTGGAGGGCCTAGTGTGCGTGGGTGAGCATCTTAAAGGTGATTCTCGCCTCGACGGGGAGCCAGTGGAGTGTGCGCAGGTGCTGGAGATGTGGCAGTGTTTTGCAGGTTGAGGACCAGTCTTGGCGGCGGCGTTCTGATGTTCTGTAGCTTGCGGATGAGGTTTTTGTTTATTCCGGCGTAGAGTGCGTTGCCGTAGTCGAGTCTGCTGGTGACCAGGGGCGTGAGTGACTGTCTTTCGGTGTTCGAGGGGGATCCATTTGAAGGTCTTACGAAGGAGGCGGAGGGTGTGGAAGCAGGAAGATGAGACAGAGTTGATCTGGCGGTCCATTTTGAGCTCGGAGTCCAGGATGATTCCCAGGTTGCGTGCGTGGTCTGTGGGGGTTGGCGGGCTTCCGAGGGCGGTGGGCCACCAGGTGTCGCTCCAGGCATCGGGGTTTGGGCCCATGATGAGTACTTCTGTTTTGTTGGTGTTTAGTTGTAGGCAGCTGTTTTTCATCCATTTGGCGACGGCTTCCATGCCTTCTCGAAAGTGTGTCTGGCGGTGTTGGGCTCGTTGGATAGGGAGAGGATGAGCTGGGTGTCGTCTGCATATGACACGATGTTGAGTCGTAGGTTCTGACGATGGGGCAAGTGGAGCCATGTAGACGTTGAAGAGCGTCGGGCTGAGGAGGAGCCCTGGGGGACTCCGCAGGTGATAGGTGTGGGGTCCGAGAGGAAAGGGGGGAGTCTGACCCGCTGCGTCCTGCCGGAGAGGAAGGAGCAGATCCAGTCGAGGGCCTTGTCCTGGATTCCTGCATCATAGAGTCTGCGTATTAGGGTGCGGTGGGAGACTGTGTCGAACGCCGCTGATAGGTCGAGGAGGATGAGGGCTACTGTTTCTCCTTTGTCCAGTGAGGTGCGGATGTCGTCTGTTGCGGCGAGGAGGGCGGTTTCCGTACTGTGGTTTTTTCTGAAGCCGGATTGGGAGGAGTCGAGGATGTTGTGTTCTTCAATGAATGTGGCGAGTTGGCTGTTGATGGCTTTCTCGATGACTTTCGTTGGGAACGGGAGCAGGGAGATGGGTCTGTAGTTTTTGAGGTCGGTGGGGTCCGCTGAGGGTTTCTTTAGGAGGGGGTTGACCTCGGCGTGTTTCCAGTCGATGGGGAACGAGGCAGTCGCCAGGGAGCGGTTGATGGTTTGGCGGAGCATGGGTGCGATGGTGTTGGCGGCTCTGTTGAAGATGTGGTGGGGGCAGGGGTCCATGGGGGCCCCTGAGTGGATTGACTTCATTGTCTTCAGTGTGTCTTCGGTGGTGAGGGCTGTCCAGTCATCAATCGCTGGTTTCCGGGTGTCGGGGTGGTTGGTGAGGGTTCAGTGTGTTGGTTGTCTTCGTCGAAGTTGTCGTAGATGCTCTTGATTTTGTGGTGGAAAAAGATGCTGAGTTTGTCGCAGAGGTCTTGTGAGGGAGGGATGTCGGTAGACTCGCTGGTGGGTTGGGCGAACTCCTTGATGATGCTGAAGAGTTCCTTGCTGTTGTGTGCGTGGGTGGAGATTCTGTCTTCAATCGCTTTTTTCCTCGTTTCTCTGATGAGTTGATGGTGGGCGTTGGTGGCGGCTCTGAAGTTGTTGTGGGCTTCTGTGGATTTGGTGTTTCTCCAGGTCTTTTCGAGGCGGCGGCATGTGCGCCTGGACTCTCGAAGTTCGGTGGTAAACCATCTGGCTTTCTTGGCACGGGTATTGTTGTTTTTCTTACTACCATTATACTATCAGCTTATATCTTGACAAGGCGAAATCTGAGGAAATATATGTATGAGCCCCGAGACTGACAAGATCATGGAGGAAGAAAGTACCTTCTCTTTTCACTCCAGTCTTTCTCCCCATTCCCATCTTGAGGGCTTATGACAACATCAATTTAGCCTTAAACGATTTTGAGGGAGCTGTCATTCAGACTCTAGGTACTATTTCTCAGCTCAAACTCAGCAGGAATAAAAAGATCGCAGTATCTCCTTGGTACTCTGAATTTCTTATAATGGAAAAAACAGCCTGTAGAAAATTAGAACAGAGGTGAAGAACTACCAACACTCCTGGAGATAAAGCTAATTACAAAACCATGTTGTTAAGTAAGTACCACACAAATATCAAAGAAGCAAGAAAATCATATATAGTAAATAGGATTAACAATACTGGTAATTCAACAAGATAACTTTATACGATTGTGAAGGAATTGATTAATCACTCAAGCTGTGCCTCACAAATTCCAGCTTCCCAGGCTCTCTGTGACAATCATGCTAGTCACTTTGAGGAACAAAATCTCCCAAATCTATTAGTCCTTTCCGACTGCAAAGAACCTGGGTAGGCCAGCTTTATCTAGCCCTTCAGCCCACATCTATCCTACACTTTTGGACTCTTTTGATCTGGTCACCCCTGAACAAGTACTGACCATGATCAACAGAATCAAATCTGGATCTCCAAATAATCCTGCTCCACCTTATTTCATGGCCGCCTGGCCCCAGCCCTCAACACCTCAGTTACTAATTTGGTTAGTCTTTCTTTGAGCCTTCAATCTGTTCAGTAAAATGGAAAACCGACTGTGTCAGACCGATTTAAAAAGTAATCACATCCGACCCTCAAGAACTGTCCAACTATAGACTATATCACTGCTTCCATTTCTTGGTAAAGTCATGGAAAATTTAGTCAACCAACAACTCACAACCTTGTTAGAGATTTACTCGCTGTTGGACCCTTCCCAGTCAGGAACTGTTCGGGCCTCCTATACTACAGAAATAGCACTAAAGGATGTCCTGGACTCAATCAAACTTGCTTTGGATGGGGGGAACTCAGCTATGCTGGTTATGCTAGACTTGCCCGTAGTCTTCGATACCATCTCCCAAGCAACCCTAGTCCAAAGACTGGGGGAAATTGCTTTCAGTGGCAAAAAGAATCAACAGGATAAAGAGGAGGACATCTCAGGTACCCCTTCGGGAGTGATTCCAGCGCTATATAAGCACATAATTAATTAATTAATTAAAGCATTAGGCTGGCTGGAAAAATTCCTGGCTGATCAAATTCACTCGGTACAGCTGGATTAATTCAACTCCAGAACCATGACACTAGACATGGGGGTGCCACAGGGCTCATCTCTGAGCCCCACTCTTTTTAATATCTATGTGGCCCCCCTAGCCCAAGTGATACGATCATATGGCGTTGGGGTAATCTCCTATGCAGAGGACACCCAACTTGTTATCACCATGGGACCCAACCCTGAATCCACAAAATTAAAATTCAGTGATTGTATGGCAAAGATCGCTGCATGGTTGTCTACCAACTATCGTCAAATGAACTCCGGTGAGTTGGAGATACTGCTTTTCAGAAAAGTGCACTCTTTGTGGTCTAGTGATTGGTGGCCCAGGGAACTGTGTCCTACTCCTATCCCAAAAAAAGCAGTACAAAAATAAAGGTGTTTTAATTGATTGATGATAACCTGTCTATTAAAGAGCATGTGAATTCTAACTTTAGAACTTGCTTTGGCATGACGTGTATGCTTAGGAGGGCCTTTCAATGGCTACCTGTGCAGACCAGGAAGTCCCATGTTCAGGCACTCACAGTGAGTCACCTGCACTATGGAAACTCTCTAATGGCTGCAATGATGAGGGTCTCTTTTCCGAGTTCCAAGTGATACAGAAAACAAAAGTGCTGCTGGTCTGCAACCTATCATCTCGTTCTCCCACTTTGGGTTCTTTGCACTGGCTGTCCATAAGAAAGAGTGCTTTCTTCAAACTTTTATGTTTGGTTCACTAGTCCCTCCATGGAAGAGGTCCTGGTTACCTTAAAAATAAGCGGCAGCCCTACATTCCTACCCGCAACCTTACATCCAGTGAGCAACTGCTATTAAATTCCCAGAGTATCCGTACTGCTAGGTACAGGTGCAACTCTTTCTTTTTTCGGGCCCCTTTTCATTGGAACCACTTACCACTACATCTACGATCCTGTGTGGTTTTAGACTCATTTAAAAAACCTTTTAAAACGTGGCTTTTTAATCTTTAAATTTCAACAGAACTTGGCCTGCTCGAGCGCCGGGAGATCCCTTAATTGATATAAAGTATAGTCATAACTATTGATTTTACCATCAATGTGATTTCACTTACATAACAGGTTTGATTGCCTCTCATATAATACGGCAACCCGGATTGGATCGGCTCTAATAACTTTTTTCACATAATTTTAAGCGTTAGGCATTAGTCACATCAGGAAGGGTTTCAATGTCATTGTGTACTGGCTGTTCCGTTTCCATGGGGACAGGCCATAGGAGGGATTTTTATTTGGGTTTCGGTAGTCTTTTCCTGTATTTTAACATATATACCCAAAAATTCATCAAATTTTCGACCTCTGCAGAGGGTTTTCGATAATGACATTGGGACATGGTTATGTAGTTAATAAATTAATTAAATGGACAGACTTCTTCCTGTCCTCCTATCTGCATTATCTGCTGCTGCGAGTATGTGGGAGGCTTAGTGCTATCAGTGGAGCTAGTTTAGACTCACTATCTGCTAACTGTGAACCAGGAATTTATGAAGGACTATCTGATGGCTCTTTTTTGATGAGAGAATTGATAGTCGTGGGAGACACCTTATTGATTTTTTAGGTGCCCATAATCTAAATAGTTGCTCAGGTTCTTCTTTCACTGACATTCCAGGCCACCACTCCTTTCATGGTAATGGCAAATTCTTATTCATAGACTACACCATGGTCACAATTAGGTACTGTGATCTTTTGAAATTATCTTGCGAGTCTCGAGTGACCATAATTCTACGAGTCTAACTTTGATTCAACTCACTAGATGTCCGGCTTTAGACTCAGAGAGTTTTAGGCCCAGGTCTGAAATTGCTACCATGACGGGAGGCTCCTCTGGTGGAAAGTTGAGTTTGTTGATTTTTTTTCAAACAAGGTGGAAAACTGAATTTGATTTAGATCTTAAGAGCAGTACTAAGGAGGTCCTTCAAGGCTTTGAAACCATTAGCAATTGCATTTCTGCTTCCTTACACTTGTGCTCGCTGGGAAGATTCACCCATGTCCACACACATTAATTTACTAAAGGATGTTGCAGCGCATAATATCATCTCTGTGCTGCATCCAAAGTGTTTCCTAAAAAACAATCGTTAGTTGTAGAAAGGAAAAAAAATACAAAAACATTAAGAATACAAAAAGGAATTACACTTCCGCCTCTTGGTTATGACTTAAAGAAGGTTGCAGAGATGAGGATGCTTTAATCTTTTGGAAACTGATCTCTGATTGACCCTCTGGAAATATTTCTGTTCTTACTGTGGAGTTAGCTAGTCCTGCCTCCATGTGGCTTGAGCATTTTGGAAACTTGTTCTGAGCAAAAGAGAGCCCTCGAGTTACAAGTCACTTGATTGTAAATTGGGCACCCCATGATTTCAATTTCACGCCCCACAAGGTTTTAATGGCAATTAAAGCTAGACCAAGTAATAAGAGTCTGAGCCCCACTGGGGTACCAATAGACATTTATAAACAAAATCATCATTTATTAGGCTCCTCCTCACTAGAGTGTTGAATGCAGCATGTTCTTCTGTTGATATTCCTTCTTCCTGGAGTTCTTTTATTATCGTTCCCAAATACAAGATGGGGGCTAGAACAGACAATACATGGAATTGGCACAATTTCCTCCTTGATTCCACCATCAAACGCTTGGGCAGGATCTTGTTCAGTCTGCTACAGACCTGGCCTACGGACGCCTTTATTCTTTCTGGGGTACAATATGGGTTCTTAAACTGCATCAGCACTCTTTAAAAGTGCATGAACCTTTATATAGCTTCGGCTCAATTGGTATTTTGAAACAAGGCACTCTTATATCTGGCAAATATAGACCTCTCCTCTGCTTTTGATCGGGTGGATTGGTCCCCATTTTGTAGTCTACTTTGCTTTTGCTGGGAATAGCTGCTAATGACAGTTCTAGCTGCTTCACATGGTACTCTCAGTGAATTGGTGAGATATGGCCAGATGGAGAGCAAATGCCCTTTGCTTTCATCAGAGGTACCTGGCAGGGCTGTGTTCTAGACCGATTTTTGTTACCACTGTGTTAATCAGTTGGAGCAGGAGCTATTGTAGGACGGTGTTGCATCAAGAAGTCTTCACTACTCTCTTATGCCGGGGATGCTGTTGCACTCTCCTAGACTCCAGCTGGTGTA
This sequence comes from Lissotriton helveticus, assembly GCF_964261635.1. Taxonomy (NCBI): domain Eukaryota; kingdom Metazoa; phylum Chordata; class Amphibia; order Caudata; family Salamandridae; genus Lissotriton; species Lissotriton helveticus. The sequence goes on along the minus strand of NC_136061.1, from coordinate 353,940,860 downwards.
TAGCATTTGATTACAAGATATGTTGCATATATGTCGACTTATGGCCTTGTTACGAACCTGCACAAACCACTAGTCACAGCAAAAGGACTGCCAAATCCCACAATCAAGGCAATGCATAATAATAACAAACAACTAGAAAGAGTGGAATCATTTCGTATTTAGGTATAACTTTCAATACTAGAGTGAACTGGTTGACTCTTTTAACCGGACTAGCAAGTAAAATCGCTATAATGTATTCACTCATTTTCTTTTACTCAGGATGCTTTGACCACCTCTTCAATTGCAAAAAGCGATCTATGGAGAGGGCTTCTGGGGGTGCTGCCATTCCGAGAAACGTCTGACCATTGAAAATTGTTTCTTAAAATATCCTGACTCTTGCCAGCGGACATCTCTTCATTTATTGTCATGAGGAATCTGGACTGCAGTACCTCTCTGATAGGATTACATGGGTTTCTAAACTGCTAGGGATATCGCTATGGACTAATCCCTATGCCCTGGTCAGAAGAAAGTTAGATGTGAAAATAATTGTGTAGTCCAAAGCTTACAACACCTTGAACCTTGTCTAAGGAATCAGCGAGTGGATACAAGAGCACAGACCAGCGTATATCAGTCTTGTACAGGGTCAGCCTGGGACACACAATAGGCCTGGGCACCAAAATAATAGAGCTCCCCATAAGCTCCCCAGATAGCTGAACAATGGCGTAGCTAGAGCCTGTGGCGCCCGGGGCCATTCCACAGACTGCCGCCCATGGCATCCGCAGCCCTATGACCGCGCGAGGCCACGTCTCGACTCGAATATCGAATCTCACCCCACTGTCAAACTTCAGGCACAAATAATTCTTACATGTATCACCCATAGCTGCCAAGGTTTCAGTTTGTTTATTTGTGACATTTTCATAATTTCAGTTTAATTATGAGTGACATTTCAATGACAATGAGTGACACTTTCGCACGAGCAAAATCAACCAATGAAGACGAGGGAAACATATAAATGTAAATGTAGGAAATTGTACCCACTTGAGCAACGAGAAACTCTAAGAAGATCTTAAAACAGCTGCAATTGACCTATAGCTTTGCTTTTACTCAATATTTGTGACTGCTGTAATTTCAACTGTAATGCTCTTTGTTTATCATATATGGCCCAACACCATTGTATAGTATCATTGAGATGCCTTATATCTTCTATTTCATTTGTAAAGCACTCTAACATCTTTCGGTCCCTCTCTCACAAATAGTTCATTTTTTCAATAGTGCTGCTAATAGCAGAGCAGGTTGTCAGATCACTTTACATCAGACACACATCATTATACCAACACAATGACAATTTCGTGGGTACTCCAGCCTAGCAAATGCTATTCCTAGCACATATACCCTTACAACAGCTGAATTGTTTTCATGAGTAGTACATCCATCCAGCAATAGTTTGGGATGGAACTAAAGTGCGTTGCAGTGTTCACAAGCAGTCTGCCTGGTGTACTGCAAGACATCGAGGGTTCCCACCCAGAGCACAGACGCAAAGCCTGTCATGAATGTGTTGACACAGTGAAGTTCAATGTAATAAATCTGGAACCAAAAGATATGCAACTTTTTTAACCCCCTGACCTGTGAAGTGTTGTGATGGCAGCATGGAGTTTACAATGTTAGTGTGGTGAGATCAAAAGATATGCAAAGAGCGCTTGAGGCAGACACACATACAAGGTGCTTAAAAACGCACCAGGGACATTGTCAGTAAGAGTTTTGTTTGTACTGTGCCCCCGGGGTCGAGAGGTGCCACTATGTGGGAATAAATGAAGGAGGTAGTGGCGAGCTCTTAGTACTAACAACACTGGCAGGCACTGACTCACTGCACAGGCTGCAGCTGCCTAACAGAGCTCGCTGCCATTCATTACGTAAATTACACAGAGGCTGATGGCACTTACTGGGGCAGAGGCTGCAGAGTCCGGAGGAGTGTGGCTCCAGGCGGTGACGGTGACGCTCCGCTTCAAGAATTCCTTGACACACTATCTTTCTTCAAGGCACAGTGGCTGCAGACTCATTTAGGCCGCGATCCACCGCGCGCCGCGGTAATTCGGGTTTGCCGGCCGGGCTGCCTCAGTTAATAGAAACCCTGCAGGCCAGTGAGTCCCGGGGTGGACCGTCCAGTGACACTCAGACTCTGTCCTGGCGGCCGCTGCAACTCGGGTCACTCACTCTTCTCAGACTTCCTCGGGTCCTGCATTGTTGAATTAGGGGGCGAGGGAGTATTAGTCAAATCAGCTGAAAGCGCACTGCAAGCAACAGTAAGGTGCGAGCCGGGTGCAGCAGGCCGCGACGCTACTAGTGCCATATTTGAATACTTATTTGCAGAGCCCGCCATAGCACTAACCAGCCTCGCTTTTCTTAACAATCTTCCCGGACCCGCTCTGGCATCAGGATATTACGTCCCCCGGGCCGGCCTGAAGAACATAACCTGATTGGTCGGCCGTTCGCTGGGGTTCAAGGTGACACATTGTAGTAGTGTGAACCTTCACCCTGGCAGGAGCCTCAACTGCAAGCCTGTGAGAGCCGTGGGGGATGGTACAACTGTTCGCTGCCATACTGCCATGTCAATCAGCACTTGATTCAGAAAACTCGCACCAAGCTTGTGCCTGAAGCGAAATGCTGGGAAGGAAGCGAGAAGCCATGCTTCCGAATGCCGTTTTTACCGCCATTTACAGTCAGTGACAAAAAACTACAAAGGCGGCCGCCCTTAAAATAGTGCCGCCTGGGGCGGACCGCCCCCCCCTGCAACCACCTAGCTACGCGGCTGTAGCTGAAACGTGGCCCACTTTTGCAAATCAGTCCATCATTATTCTTGTAAAGACAAGCTGTACAAGTGTTTTGGAAGGTTTGGGAGACTGCATACATTTTAGTTTGCTGTGGGCAATGCTTGTGGTAATATCAGGAAAATCAACAGTAAAAAGTGATCCATCCATTCATAAAACAGGACCATAAACTGCTAGTAAAAGGGCCCACAAACTGATCTGTCGGACTAGCCCATACGCACTGCCCGATAGGCCAGTCCGACCCTCGTCTTATAACTCTATCCTCCCCATTTCTGTGTTTTTCAGTTTCTAGATTCCTTCTTCTTGGAATGCAACTGAGGAAGTCCCTCAATAGCTTGATAGATCCGAGAGACAAATATATTTAGTTGTTGAACTGCTTCTATTATATATTGGAGTAATTTTTAAATCAGCAACTCTCCTCTTTGTTTTATTTTGATCTCTGACTTAATGAAGTTTCTAGGCAGTCATGTCGTGAATTATTTGCGTCTGTATTTTTGTAATCTCTCATAAGTAGGCCTGGGTGGAAAACTACGCTACGCTCGCGTAGTTTGCGTAGTTTTCACAACTACGCGCTAAGCGATTTGCACATAGCACAGTGCAAAAATTCATAGCGGGCATTTTTTGCTTGCTCTTGGTCCTCAACGTCAAGTAGGCGACCGTGAGCGAGCAAAATGACATCCCGGCGAGACTTTTTCCACGTTCGTAACCAGCAACATCAAGTTGCCGATCGCGAGAGTGGAAATTAAACCAACCGGCGGGGAGGTCAGGTTTCTCATTGCGAGAGGTCGCGTATGATTGTGACCGCTCGCGGTGAGAAACTACCAGTCCGCATTGAGAAAACTGCCGCTTCAGTACAAATCTACTCGAGCGGGAGAAAACAATCGCATGCACTGTGCAAGATGCCGTTTGCAAGGATGTCACTGTGCGGACAAGCATCCGGCACTGTGCAATCATTGCGATCAGCATTTCCTACCGCACTATGCACTACGCGTAGTGCAAAATGCACTTTGCGTAGCTACGCGTAGCGCTACTACGCGAACCATGCCCAGGATTACTCATGAGGCACAGGGTCAGAGCTGATTTGCATATAGCCAGTGTCTAACCCAGGGTGGTGTGGAGTGCAAAAAAACGATGGATTTAGGCCCAGATCCTTGTACTGGGGTGAATGTATGACATTGTTCTACATTCTGTCCATCAACTGTGTTTTTTGCAATTTTCACCCCGAGTGGGCTGGGTATGCTCAGACGTGAGTCCCAGGCTCTCCACACCACTGGAGTCAAGCTATCCAGGCTGAATGAAGACTGATAGCCAGAAACCGGTCCTTGGATGCTTGATTCCGGTCTGGGAAAGACATGGCTTGGTAGTTCGGACTGGACTGTTCCCATGAGGCACAGGGTCAGAGCTGATTTGCATATAGCCAGTGTCTAACCCAGGGTGGTGTGGAGTGCAAAAAAACGATGGATTAAGGCCCAGATCCTTGTACTGGGGTGAATGTATGACATTGTTCTACATTCTGTCCATCAACTGTGTTTTTTGCAGGATTACTCATAAGCACCTTTTTGATTAAGTTTAGTTGGACCATATCTTACATTTATTGCTTAATGAATCTAAAGTCTTTTGGGAACTTCTGTCCTTGTATGCAGATTGATTTACTGTAAATGTAAATGTAAATGTACAGGAATTTATATAGCGCAAATCACCAAGCGGTTTCTAAGCGCTTGCTTAGGGAACCCGTCCTGGTATTCCCCTGTGAGATAACCCCGGAAGGGTATCCGCAAGGTGAAAGCCAGGCATCCCGCCGCGAGGGGCCGTTGTGGAGATTAAGCAAGCTATTGCCCAGAGTCGCAGAGTGTGAACCCGTGAATCGAGTAGACGCTGGATCGAGAATTGTCGAGTCCATGGACATTTTAGGACTCAAGACCCCGCCAAGCCGGGAATTGAACCCTGGTCCCTGGCTGACCTCTGCTTCCAGGTCCGCCTCCTCTAACCAGTGAGCCACACTTCTCCACTTTCCATACACTCTCTGACGCATAACTTGAGTCTGCATCCAGGAAGCTTATTATACACACACACACACACTCACTCTCTTTCTCTCGCTCTGTTAGTCTTCTTGGTGTATTTATTTTGAGTGATGACCTACTGGTTTGTCGAAACAGTGCTGTGATGAATTATTTGTGTTCTTAAAGAAACCATTGTCCTTGTATGGTGACAAACTAATTGCTCACACACACCTTGTTGCATAATTTGTGTCTGCAGCCCTGAAGTTTCTACCATTGTATTATGTAATATGGTTTGCCCAATATTTTTATGTATTTTGAACATGATAATTTGTTTTAAGTAACGTTTTGTATTTCATTCAATAGCTTTGTTAAAGCTTTCTTGAATTCCGACGTTTTCTTTTCTCCTGGGTGAGTTTGTGAACTTCCTAAATCTTTCATCCTTTCTAGGATGGGAGTATGAAAAAAATTAAATAGAGGTCTGTCACTGGGTTAGGAGGAACTGTCTCTACAGGGTATACAGACATTGCTAGGAGTTATCGTGTGGCCAATTTCAGAGCATCACTCTGCAATGGGACAGGTCTGTTTATTTGGGGGGATTCCTCGGTCCAGCCAAGTTACAGTGCTTTATCACCTAACTGATATAAGACGAGCTCAGGAACTAGAAAAAGAGTAGGATATAATAATCTATATACCCCGCAGCTCGGATGAGTGGGATGCCCATGAGTGGGATACCTCCCATGAATCCCCAGATGAGTGCGATGGCCTCCATCTTTGTTCCCTGGATGGAGGAAGTGAGATGGCTTCCACTACTGTATCCAAGTGGGACACTGGGATTACTTCAATTCCTCTAAACCAAGTGTGGCTGCATTCACTGCTGTGTGATAGGGCAAGGGATGGTGGAATAGCTTCCAGTGTTTTCTCAGCAGAATCACACAACAGCACCATAGCACCCAGCCACTTATGCAATTTATTTATTCAAATTATTTGTAAAACTGTGACCAAAAAGTGGTATCCTGGCGCTGTAGCAGCAATTGTATAATCGGGGAGAACAGGAGGTGAGGAACCAAGAGATTGTATTGAGACAGACATCTGTTATTTGGGGGAACAACCACGTCTCTAAAGCTTTCCTAAATTTCATCAAATCTGTCAAAGCTCTCAGATCAGATGGTAACCTATTCCACAACTGGGAGGCCTTCACTAACCTAATCCACAACTGGGCCCTGTTGTCGAGTCTTCCAGAACCTGTGTTCCTTAATAAGATTTGCATTTGCGGACTGTAAGGCCCTTCCTGGTGCATATCTTTTCAACATGCGCTACTTAGGGATAGGGTCTCTATTCCGAAGGGCTCTAAACACATCACACATTGCTTGTAAGAGAAACCTGTGCTCCACAGGGAGCCAGTGAAGTTCCCATGGAGCCTTGGATGCCGAGGATCTACGTGGTCTGTTTAGTGCCAGTTTTGCTGCGGTCACATGAACTCTATGCAGTCTCTTGATTAGGTAGGTAGAGGTTCCTAGTAGGAGAGAATTACAGTAATCTAATCTACGGAGTATGACACTCTGCACAATTAATGCTTTAACCTGATCAGGTAGTACAGGGAGCATTTTACCTTGTCCTCGAACCAAAGCAAAGCAGCCACCAGCCACATTGTTCATGTGCTTTTCCAAAGAGAGACGATCCTCCAAGATGAATCCCAGATTGCGTACTGCTCCGGAGAAGCAAAGTTCATTCTCTGTGGGAAGTGGCCAGAAATTCATACAAAGGGGCATCACAAGCTTGTTTGCTGAGCAGCACAGAAATGTTGTATTGTCCCCATTTAATTTCAGGGAATTTGTACTCATCTAATGAACAACATCCGCTGTGCAAGTCTTGAAGACTTTTACAGCATCTGGCGGATTGATGTTGAAAGACAGAATTAGTTGCGTGTTGGCGGCATAGTTCACCACGGAAATATCATGCGTCCTAATAAGAGCAATTAGAGGCTGCATAAAAATGTTGAATAGCACCGGACTGAGTGCTGAGCTCTGTTGCACACCTTGTTTTGTGTATCTAAAGATTGATTGATGAGGTGGTAGCGCTACCGTCGGACAACGATGTTGTAAACAGGATTTTATCCACTTCCATACGGTCCCCCCCAACACTCAAATCTGCCAATCTTGTCAGAAGGTTATGGTGGTTGAATTTATCGGAAGCGGCTGATAGATCCAATAAGACAAGAGCTGTAGACTGACCGCTGTCTATTCTCATACAAATATCATCCAATGCAGCTAGTAGAGCCGTCTCTGTACCATGGCCCACTCTGAAGCCAAACTGTTCCTCCTCCAGCAGGGCGTGAGGCTCCAGGTAAGATGATAAAATCTACCATCATAACATTCCAAGATCTTCACCGGGAACGAAAGAAGAGAAATAGGACTACAATTACTCAAAACTGCTGGGTCTGCTGATGGCTTCTTCAGCAGACAACCTTCTTCCAACTACAATGTACTAGACCTGATTTTAGTGATTGAATACATAGTAGTATTAGTGACAGCATCAGCTCGTCCATCCATATTTGCCACTGTTTAGGTGGAAGAGGATCTAGTGGAGATCCCAATATCATAGATGTAGCAATTGTTAACAGAGTTTCCTCTGTGATTAGCTCAAAGGATTCAATCCCACAAGGAATGTTCTCCGAGTGGTCAGATCTGTCACCACTCACAGGCTTCAGCCTTTCCAAGGCATGTTCTGTTATAGGCAAGGGGGCAGCATTCGTAGTAGTGCTATCACTGGAAGGTGCTGGTTCCACCTCAGAGAAATTACCAATATCTTACAGGATTCGCAATCATTTTGGGCTCAGATTTTACCTTAGTTGTATGTTGAGGAGGCGGGGGCCAGAGCTTTAAGTGGGATTAAAAAACTGGGGGGGGGAGGTCTCTCAAAGGGGCATGGCCAATGCAATTAAAGGCGTGGCTTAAAACCACAAAGGGTAAAAATCTGTTCTTGGCATAGTGTGCAGTCCGACTTGTATTTTGCTGTTTCTTTCATTGCATCGAGATATATAATACAACAAGTAACTTCATACCTACAACAAGTCAGGACTATTGGCTCTGTCAGTTGGTTGTTAGTTTCGTAAGATAAATAAGCAGCAACTATGGCTTATAAGTAATATTGAAAAAGCTTCCACTTAAAGCCCTGGTGACACCACGACAATGTTGCTGCTCCTTTCAAAAAGAGAAGGGAAAACCAGAGAGAAAATGACTCTTTAAAAGATTTCCCTTGCCCTACAACGCTCATCTGGCATGACGTCATACGGTAACTTCTCCACTAGTGAGAAGTGAGCAGTGTGAGCAGCGCACATGATGTGCCTGCTGTCACTGCAGTCCGGGGAAAAAAACGGACCGCTTCTGCCAGGGCACAAAACAGAGTGCGATAGAGACCTGTCTCGAGCCCCCCTTTAAACAAGCATTTGCAATGCAATAGGTCTGAGCTATTGGTATTGTAAATGACAAATTTAGTATTTATGTGTTGATTTTGAAAATAGCTAAATTAATAGCTTTGTCATTTACAATGCCAATAGTTTTAACTTCGCAAATGTGACACCTATAGCATTTGTAATGCAATATGTGTTGTATTTACGTGACTTAGATGTATTGATATTATAAATAACAATGGCTTTTTTTAAAATAATTAATACTTAAATAAAAGTTATTTTAATTTACAATGGCTATAGCTTAAACTTTTGTAAATTACTTTTGTGAAGATTATGTTCAGTGTATTTTATTGTGACGAAAGTCCAAGAACAGAAGTGAAATATTAACATCTTTATGTGACATTTGTAATGAAGCTTGAAACATTGAGAGAACATATTTGAACCAGTTGTTGTTGAACGGTTGCACAGATTAATGATGTGGTGGCGCTGAGTGATGCTGTGGCGTTCAGTGATGCTGTGGTACCCCTGAGTGATGCTGTGGTGCTGCGATAGATAGATAGAGTGAGGGCGATAGATAGAGTGAGGGCGATAGATAGATAAGAGTGAGGGCGATAGATAGATAAGAGTGAGGGCGATAGATAGATAAGAGTGAGGGCGATAGATAGATAAGAGTGAGGGCGATAGATAGAGTGAGGGCGATAGATAGATAAGAGTGAGGGCGATAGATAGATAAGAGTGAGGGCGATAGAGAGATAAGAGTGAGGGCGATAGATAGATAAGAGTGAGGGCGATAGATAGAGTGAGGGCGATAGATAGATAAGAGTGAGGGCGATAGATAGATAAGAGTGAGGGCGATAGATAGATAAGAGTGAGGGCAATAGATAGATAAGAGTGAGGGCGATAGATTAGAGTGAGGGCGATAGATAGATTAGAGTGAGGGCGATATATAGATAGAGTGAGGGCGATAGATAGATGGAGTGAGGGCGATAGATAGATAGGACAGAGTGAGGACGATAGACAGAGAGGGGTGTAGAGAGACCGGGGTGAAGAGGGAGGGGTATAAAGAGAGAGGGGTATAAAGAGAGAGGAGATATCGTGTATTTGGCCAAATTGTGTGAACTTGGTCAAACACTTTTTGAAATGATTCCTTTGCTCCTTTTTCGGCAAGATTGGAAGTATTTAGAATTAATGTAAAAGGTGCGAGCAAGAGCATAGATAAACAAGGGATGGAGTGTGGGGCAGGGGAGGGATGGAGTGTGGGGCGGGGGAAGGATGGAGTCGAGGGAATGGATGGATGGATGGTGTGGGGGGATGGATGGATGGAGTGGGGGGATGGATGGATGGAGTGGGGGGGATGGATGGATGGAGTGGGATGGATGGATGGAGTGGGATGGATGGAGTGGGATGGAGTGGAATGGATGGATGGATGGAGTGGGATGGATGGATGGATGGAGTGGGATGGATGGATGGATGGAGTGGGGGATGGATGGATGGATGGATGGATGGAGTGGGGGGGATGGATGGATGGATGGATGGAGTGGGGGGATAGATGGATGGATGGAGTGGGGGGATGGATGGATGGATGGAGTGGGGGGATGGATGGATGGATCGATGGCTGGAGTGGGGGGATGGATGGATGGAGTGGGGGGATGGATGAAGTGGGATGGATGGATGGATGGATGGATGGATGGAGTGGGATGGATGTGGACAGATGGATGATGGAGTGGGATGGAGTGGGGGGATGGATGGATGGATGGAGTGGGGGGATGGATGGATGGAGTGGGTGGATGGATGGATGGATTGGGGGGATGGATGCAGTGGGATGGATGGATGGATGGAGTGGGATGGATGTGGACAGATGGATGATGGAGTGGGATGGATGGATTGATGGAGTGGGGGGATGGATGGATGGAGTGGGACGGATGGAGTGGGATGGATGGATGGAGTGGGGGGATGGATGGATGGAGTGGGGGGATGGATGGATGGAGTGGGGGGATGGATGGAGTGGGAGGATGGATGGAATGGGGGGATGGATGGATGGAGTGGGGGATGGATGGATGGATGGAGTGGGGGGATGGATGGAGTGGGGGGATGGATGGATGATGGAGTGGGAGATGGATGGATGGATGGATGGAGTGGGATGGATGGATGGATGGAGTGGGATGGATGGATGGATGGAGTGGGATGGATGGATGGATGGAGTGGTGGATGGATGGAGTGGGGCATGGATGGATGGAGTGCGGGGATGGATGGATGGAGTGGGGGGATGGATGGATGGAGTAGGGGGATGGATGGATGAAGTGGGGGGATGGATGGATGAAGTGGGGGATGGATGGATGGAGTGGGGGGATGGATGGAGTGGGATGGATGGATGGATGGATGGAGTGGGATGGATGGATGGACGGAGTGGGGGATGGATGGATGGAGTGAGGGGATGGATGGAGTGGGTGGGATGGATGGAGTGGGGGGAATGGATGGATAGATGGATGGAGTGGGGGAGCCGAAGGCAAGAAAAAGACGAGTACAATCAGGGAAGCAGAAGGCAAGAAACGAGGGCAATCAGGGGAGCAGAAGGCAAGAGAAGAAACTAGAGAAGTTGTGCCTATTCTGAATCTCCCTACAGCCCAAAAAAATTAATGATATCCTAGATTTAGTCTAGATGTATGTGCAGACATTAGATGTGCCTCTACCTGGAGTATCATTTCAAGCACTATGTGTAAGCCCCATTTCTTCAACAATAGCCTTATTAAGTGCAAAGCTCATATTGGAACTTTATTTGCATAAAGAGGAGTTCTGAGGAATGTGTCCTGTGCTGCTCTCGTGACTGCTCGCGTTGCGCGAATGGTATGTTAAAAATGTGTGATTGAGTTTCTTCAGAAAATTACTGAAGGAACCAGTCGAGACGTTTTTAATATAAACATTAAGCACTTTTTGTTCCAATGCTTAAATAAGTCAGCACGATTTCACTTTTAAAGAATATTAATTTTTTTAATCATGGTGAGCCGGCCGCAGACATTTAGCCCCTAAGCACCGACCATACCCTTGTATATAACCCCCAGCAATTAAGGTTGATGCAGAGTTAGAAACAACTCATGCAGCATAAACACAGGCAGAGCAAAACAGTGGTTTCACAGCAGAGTCGGGAGTCTGAAAACAGTAGCAAGGCACTGGGGGTTGGGGGACGGGCAAGCAATGAAGAGACAGGAAAAAATTAAATTGGGGGGGGCAGGAACGATTGGACAGATCGCAGAGGAGGAGAGATAAAAGCTGCAAATGCACTAATAGAGTGCTAGATAGCTAATAAAACTTTGCTCAGGGTACTTTAGCAATAAAATAAATATTGATCTAAAAAAGTTTGATTGCAAAGCGTCCTGTCCAGCTTAATGAGTGCGTGTTGCAAGCCGGTCAGTAATGCCACAGAAAAGGGCTTAAAAGTTTCCCCTCTTCCAGGTAAGGACATGGATGGTTGCGCACTCTATGCACGTTGGAGGGTGGGTTGAGGGAAACGTTGCATTTGTGCTTGGAGGGCTCAACACCAATCCGGAAGGTGAGATCGCTCACTTTGAAGCTCCGTGGGCTCCTGTGGTGACCTCAAACAAAACTAGCATGCAGAGGCTGTCGAAGGTTACCAAATAGTACAGGGCAGTAAAACATGAAATGGAGTAATGAAGAGGCCGAGATAGCGCAGCAGCTTGGCAAAGGGCGATGTTACCAAATAGGACGTTATATAAAACAGGACATGTACAATATCAAGCAGCCGGCAAGCGAGAGAAGGGAGAAAAGATGCGTCCATGAGCACGTACCTGCGCATAATGGCGAAAAGTGTGAAAACATCAGCTTTCCGAGCTGGCTGCTAACTAGGCGTCCGATTCAGAAGAAGGAACGTCCGGTATAGACGGAAGCGGATGGAAACTGCCGTCTTTATATGTCCATGAAACTGGAAAGCCTATCGGGCCGGGAAGATGCCAAAAACATAGATGAGGGACTGAACGGGCTAAGCAATGAAAATAAAAAATGACAGACTGAAACATCAAAAAGTTAGCTTAAAGGGAATTATCACGGGAGACTGCAGGATTAGCAAGAAAAAGAAAAGACATGGGGACTATCAGAGACCAGCGATGTGATGCACACACACAGAACACAGAACACAGGGTGGGGAGGGAGTGGCAGTCCTACCTTTCCAGGGTACAGACAGGAATTGAGAGCAAATCGTTTCAAAAGCAAGCCAGTTAACTAAAATAAATAAACAAGCTGCCTGTGGGGCCGTGAAGCAGGGGGCGGGGCAGCGGAACCCTTTGATGTAGCTCACGGCCTGGCGGCCGTGAAAGTGCAAGCAATTAGGGGGAGGAGAAGTGAGGCCAGCGTGCGTGCGCACGCTGGGGAAGCCTTTGGGAGGGAGGCTGATGGCTTTGATGTGGGGAGCATCAGGAAAGCTAAGCCAGCAGGCGGATGGGAGCACGTTCACGAGACCACATGCACTTGTGGAAATCCGCCGGCTGGTTTAGCTTTCCTGATGCAACACTAAAATTCTCCCCTATCCATTGCTCCGGAATGGGATAGGCTCAACCTAAAAACTGCTGGTGCTCAGCACGGTGAGACCCGGCCCACTTAAAGCCCTGGCGGGTGCTACTTAACAATTACATATAGCTGCTCTCTGGAATACCATATCCTGTTATCTACCGGAGATATAACTTTACCCTGGGGCTCTGGAGGACAACTGACAGCATAGTTGGCACGGTGCGTGGGTAGTGTGCGGACGGACGAAGACAGGCTTGCCTTAGGCGCATTTGGCATGCAAGCAGCACGGTCGTGCCAGTCTTTTGAATATAAGGGTTCCCTTTGTCAACAACTAGACGGGCAACACTAGAACCACACGAGTTCGAACAAGGGGAAACTGCCAAGGTGCAAAGTATGCAAAGACAAGTAAAGGTTTTGCCCAAAAAGGTATTTTTAAAAACTTAAGAACCCGCAGAAACTGTTTTGCTCTTTTGAATTCGTTCTCTCACTCACACACAGTCGCGCCAGCCTTCAGAAATCAGCTGAAAAAATAGTGTATGTATCTCATTGTCCAGGGACTCCCTCCCTCTTCAGTAAGGGGTGCTGATGTCACATCATTCCTTGCAGTACAAAACCATGTTCTCTCGCATGGTGATGCATGTGTTGACATGAATTAGAGAATAATTTACAAAAAAACAAAAAAATAAACAAACTCCCTGCAGCCATCCCAATGATCACACCCTCGTAACATTATGTTCTCTTCACCATGCCTAACTTCCGTGGCTCATCCTTATTAGCTTCACCTTTCTCTGGCCCTCAAGGCCTTTAGTAACATGCTTCCGATGAAAAAGCCAATATATGCTTGTTTCTTGGGTTCATAGCATTGTGATTACTACTATTGTGTAACGAGCAGGTCGGGGGTCTTTGTAAATCTTACCTCGGATCACTAAAGAAGAAATGGGAATTAAAACACATTACTTATTAGAGGGTCTAAAAGTTCTGCCTATCTCCGGGTAGGCACTGATACAAGATGGAAAGCCAGGTAAGGCGTGGGATCATACCTCATCATGTCCATTACATAGAATGCAGGATTGCAAATGTATGATGCATGGAAAAACCTTGATCTGGAGCAAAAAATGGCAATAACTGTGCTTCGTTATTAGACTGGTTTAGCACAAAATCTGTGGGTGAACATGAGGTAACATAGGTGTCTTGAATAATGTTTAACATCACTCAGAACTCATATACTATTTAATTTTGCATAACTTAGAATATTAATTTACAGCGAACACGCAGGTGTTATGATGGTGAGGAAGGTAGCACACATAGGAAATATCACCACACAACGGTGTTCAAACACCCACATAGTTCACACCTTTAGGAGGGTCCAGCTACTGAGCCAAAACCTCTGCCAACGATGAATGACAAGTGGAGCAGCTACTTACCACTTCATGGGAAAGCACTTTAGATCTCACCAGGCTGTATAAAAAGTGCTTCTCCAAGTACCCACCATATCATGCTCCTAATTTATATCCCAAGCAAGAGTTTGTGCAGTACAGATTGGCCTCTTTTGTCCTAAGGTTTACGTTTCCACTTAAACCTCTTTTTAGTTGTACATGGGTCTCAATTGGATATTTACTCAAACAAGAACTTTGGGGTCTAATTCTTCTATGTTCCAAACACTGACTTCCAAATCCGGTAACCATCTGCCGATTAAATCTCTTTAACTGTTGACATGCTTACATTTGGGAAGGTGGTTAAAAACCTTGCTGTTTAGCAAAGCCATTGAAGATGTCCGGCAAAAACTATGCAGTCCTAAACTGATTTCATGTAGCTCTGTCTCCTGCACTCCTGTGTCACCATGAACTGCCTTAAATCCTCCCTCCTGCAGAAGACTTGAGGAAATGGGTATCTGTTTGCCAACAGCTTCATCAACCACAGCGTCATGAGCCACAGCATGGTCCCCCAGGCTTTCGATCGCGAATGCACTCCAGTAGGGTCAATAGCCCATCCTACCACAGAATTCAGCTATGTTCTAGTCCGGTACCCTTTTTTATTCAGGGTGCATTAGTATAGACCCCAATGCTAGCAAGCTGGTGCTGGAAGTTAATATTTCCAGTCTCTAATAAAAACAGAGGTATTCCCTCTTCTCAAATGTATTTCCCATAAGGAGCATTTTTTATATTTCAGTAAATGCTCTTCCCTCTGGGTGCTGAACATTGTGAATGGTGTTGCCAGTTTGTAGACTTTGCACAGTACTCTGACAGGACACCCCTCTTTTGAAAGAGTCTGGGCCCACCCAGCCAGGCGGCCAGCTCCTCCTTTGCAGCAGAAAAACTGCACTTAACGACTGAAGGAAACAAACACCAACAGTGACTGAGGCAAACCTCACAGATGGCGTCATGAGTACGTGCGGTATGTTGAGTCCAAGACAGAGGTTAATGATGGAAAAAAGCAAAACTGTCAACAATACTGTTGTGAAATACTACCCCTTGTAACACGAAGTTCCCTTTTTTAATGGGATCAAGAGAAGCAAATACATCCCCATGATAAATCACCTACTTCTGGCTCCATGAGGATGTCACTGGCGCGCATCAAAGAAACAGTTGGGACCCCAGTGAGTAAAGCGTCACCACAGGAAATCGTGGAATAGTTCCCCTGTGGAGCAGGAAAACAAAAATGCTTTCTTATTGCAGCTGGATAGCAGGACATCCATGACTCTAAAAACAGAGCAAACTTCAGAATAACAGGCAAAGAGTGACAACAAGCACACACCCAACACCTTTAGCATCAGGGGTTGCCTGCTGGATCTACAGCAGTAATGTTGCTCTTTATTCCCCTGTGCACGTCCATAAATTTTGAGTCAGTAGTACTGTTTCGTAGTATGAGTCTCTATCAAACACCTTCTCCTCCCTACAATCCCTCTTCCCCACAACCCCTCTTCCCCAAACTCTCTCTCTCACAAACATGTGTTCCTGTTAAATTAACTTTCTTTTTTGATCATTTTAGGGCTTACCTACATAGCGCATGTGCTGTGCTATGAGATATATTGTTTACAATTCAGTGGGCTACCAGCCTGCCCACAGCATACCATGAGTTGTTTTTGTTGTCACTCTCATTTGCAATCTTTGGATTGCTTAGCACCCGTAGGCTTACCTTCCATTCCTTTCTTGTGCTAGCTGCTCCCTGAAGCATGGACAAAGTATATGTATTCTTCCTGGAAATACATGTGTTCTTTCTCTTCTTTGTTCTTTCTCGTCTTTTTACAACACACTATTTTATTTTGTTTTTTGCAAGCATTTCAGTATTATTCCTGGACGTGAACTGTGCTTTCCTACTTTTAACATAGGCATATGGCTTCTTATTTATGTTGCTTTCAACCTATCTGCCATCTCAATTGACCCACACCTGTACTACTCTATGCCACGCCATGCCACTCCACTCAACTCTACACGACTATATGCCACTCCACTTTACTCTATGTCTGTTTGCTCTACGCCAGTCCACTCTACGCCCTCCCTTCCACTCCACGCCACTCCACTTCTCACTATTCTACGCCACACCACTCTATCCCACTCTACTGCACTCTCCTCTATGCCACTTTACGCCACACCACTAACTGTATGCTGAAAGACATTGACGAAGCCAATAGCTCTCACCTAGGCAAGACCTATTGGCTTTGTCAATGCTTGCTTGGCTGCAAAGTTCAATGGTTTGTACTATCCAACTTGCAGCAGTACTCTGTGATCGCTGTGTCTGCCGTGAGCATCCAACAAAGGACTGTGAGGTTTTTCTGATGCTTTGTGTTTCTTGCATGTTGTACATCACAATTCTCTTCACGCCTAAGATATGTAATTACCTTACTGCTATCTTACTAAGCTTCTGAAAGAAAGCTCTACAGTTATGCTATGCTTGATATGGAATTAAGACTCTATGTTTTGTAAAAACCTAGCGTTCTCACTGTAACCTTATCCTGACCAATATTTAAGTGTGGCTCCTTTACAGTGAGTGCCCATAGTTCACTAACCCTCCTCAGTGATATAATTACAACTACAAATGATGTCTTTAATTTAAGGTATTTAAGGGAAGTCTTTTTATAGGCTCAAAGTGTCCTATCAATTCAAGCTCCATTGGGATGCACAAACAGTATGCGGAGGAAAAAGTCTTTTTACCCTTTCCATCAATCTTTTGCTGATTGAGATGGTGACAACATACTGTTTCAGCAGTAGGAAAGGAATACCACGAGTAGACCTTTTTACAACAGCAAAAATCACAAAATGCCAATCCTTTGCATCCAGACACTTCCATTCATAGTTTCTTGGGAATGCACTGTTGATAAGCTGGTATGGGAAACCCACTTATATTTTTCCTCATTATGCCTGATTTCCCTAGTCCTGAAGAAGTTCAAAGCATCCAACGTAAACCCCATCCGAGTAGCAGGTGATGGTCACGTCAACCATAGTCCTCTTAACTAAAATAACTAAAATACCAGTAAAGAACGTCACCCTGACAATGCAAGGGGGAGGTGTCCCACCCCAACCCGGAAAATTACAGCTGGTATGGTTCCTGGGATAGCCACGTGTATCCTCTTACAACTACTCCAAAACATTCAATATCCTTAGGGAGGAATGCAGAGCATCCATGAGGAGGTGCTATTCTATGAAATGTAAAAGGTACCTAATTTGGTGCTAGAAGAATCATTTTCAGCTTTACTTTTCAGATGAAACAGTGATAGATACTGTAGTGTCTTGCAAGTTAGCAATGACAGAACCCTTTTGGCTCCTGATGGACTCCGTAGAGCTGTGACATAGGTGTTAGAGCGGAATGCAATGAAGGCTGATTTAGAATGTTGAGTTCACAGTTACATGCAGAAGAATAAAGATGTAAAATACTAAGCTCCGTGTGTATTACAGTCATTTGCGGGTACCCAGGAAGGGGAAAATGCTACAAATTGTGATGAGAAAGGGTATAAGTAACCCAAAGATGGACAGTGCTCTCCCAAAGAGTTCGCCGTGGTCCAAGGAAACTGCTCCTGTGTGCCATGTGTGCCATCATCGAAGTACAGAATTGACGCTTAATGCATGTGGTGTCAAACCGCAGCTCCAGCCCCTGTGAAGCAGTTGAAGACAATGAAAGCATTGCACGAGCTACACGTCGTTGGTCGAGAACCTTCTGGTCAGGCCATACATAAAAGGGACTGTACTGCCAAGCAAAATAAAGTTATACATTATACGGAGTGTTAACGCTGAAGGCGAACATAACCAGGTATTCAAAGAACAGTCATTGATAATCTAAAATGACAAAATAATGCTGCGAACCGATGTGCTGCAGGCAAAGATAAACTAGGTGTTGGAAAGTATAACATGACATTTAGAAAAGAAGAAATAATTACCTTACCAAAACCATTCAAGTGAGTCATTGGAACACTGCACTCGGGGAAGTGGTTCATGGAGATGTGCCCAAGATTGTGCTTACATAGCCGCCGGTAACCGAAATGGCCAGCCTCCAAAACTGCTGAGTGGAGCTCAGAACAACTTCGCTGGTTTATGAAGAATAAAGACCCATGAGTGGCTCTCGGAATAGTGAAAATCTTCATATGTCAGCGAAGAAAGTCACGTTTCCAGCTATCATTAAAGATGATCCAGAGGCCAGTACATCGCAAGGTCTCACAAAAGAGTTGTATAAACCAAGGCACAGTGATCTGCCAGTAGTGTCGGTAAGTTCCTCACTGGTCTACAATACTGCTGCGCTCGTGAAACCACCACTACTATTCGATGCCACCAAAAAGCAAAATATTGGAGATAGATGGATTGTCTGGATAGAGATATTTGAAGATTTCATTGACTCACATGAACAAACTGTTAACAAAAATATTATCAAATACCTCAAAAGTCTTGCTGGTGATGGTGTAAAAGAAGTCATAAGGAAGATGCCTCAAACGGACGAAGAAATCACATACTTTCATATTAAAAAAGCTTTTGAATCTCAAGTTCAATCCAATGCCAAATGTAGATTACGAAAGATATATTTTCAGCCAAGAACGGCAGAAAGAAGGGGAAAACATCAATTAATTTGTGGAGACTCAACACACTCATCAATCACTGTTAGTTCAATTAATTTAATGATGAAGAAAGTTCTAAGCCTTACAGTTATTGATGGATGCTTGTCCGATTCATTCAGACAGTGAATGCTGAGAGAAACTTTTAGTCTGGAGCAAGTGTTGATGGCTGCCAGAGCTGAAGAGCATGCCAATAAACGTGCTGCTGAAATGGAGGCCAGAGGTGCCCAGAATGAATACGTCATGAGTGTGGAAAGTAAACCAAAGCCACAGTCTGAAAGACACAAGGTGATGTCTACATGTAAAAAGTAGTTGTGTTTTAGATGTGGATTTTTGTTTCTACACGAAGGTAAATGTCCTGCCACTGCACAGATATGTGAAGGCTGTGGAAACGATAACCACTTTGTGATCATTTTCAAAGCAAAGGAAAAAGCATGTGTGTTACAGTGCAAAGACAAAATGGCTGCCAGAATGTACCAGAAGCAATGTTCGACGCACGCCCACAAGGCCAAGTGTTTACATCAGTTAAATCGATACTGAACGAAGTTGATTGCCATCAAAATCATCGTGAAGCAGTTCTTCTAGTTCCGTATCAAGTGAAAGTGAAGTAGATGGTTGTGCCAGGTTGATGTTTACTTCAGAAACGGGTGCTCGTGGTGGACTGGCAGCATGAGAAGAAAAAAATCAAAGAAATTCAACATGCTAAAGCGCCAAATCGATTCAAACATTATCCAAAGCTTACACTAAAAAAATATATAATTGTAAGATACCTTTCATCATCGACAGTGGGGCTTCGTTAAACATTATGCCTGAGGAGAAATATGATGAATTGTGTCCATTACCACAACTTATGCCATCGCAAACCAAAGTGTATACAAAGGCTGCCTCAACGCCCTTAAAAAGTCTAAGTTTACTTGTATTGATAATGAAACATAAGAAAACGAAGGTGTAAGCACCCATCAATGTGGTTCAAGGTACAGCGTTAAGTGTCTGTCAGCTCAATTCCAGCACATCTGCTGATATAGGACTGATTTCCGTAAACTATGACATGAATGCTCACTATGAAATTGTAAGTCAATTCCCTTAATTGTTCATGGTTAAGGAAAGCTTAAGACTATGAAAGTAAAGCTGTATATTAATGAGGATGTCCATCCTGTTGCTCAAAGTCATAGACAAATTGCTTTTCATTTACAAGATGCTGTTGAAAAAGAACTTGAATTGTTACTTAAGTATGATATCATTGAGCAGTCTACTGGTCCCCCATCATGGCTTTCGTCCATAATTGTAGTGCCCAAAAAGGACAGTGAAGGAGCTGTACACATATGTGTTGACATGTGTCAGGCAAACAAGGCAATTGAACGGGAGCGACATCCAGGTTCAGACACTGCTGACTTGATAACGCAATTAAATGGTGCAAAGATCTTCTCTCGCCTTGATTTAAATATCCTTAAAATCTTTTCTACACCTGTGGGTCTGCTTTTCTTTTCTACTTTTTTGTTTCATCATTTGTGCAGAAAGAAAGCAAAAGGGGCTTAATATCCGGAGACGACAATGGAAACCCCCCACCAGAAAAAGAAAAGGGAAATGAGGGCCATATCACTCGGTTGAAAGAGCTCGCAAGCCTCATAAGCAACCTTGTACCGTAGGAGATGTTTGCGTAACTCTCATATGAACTCCCATTAAAGATTTTTTGCTTGAATGCATAATCATTGGACCTTTTAATTTCACAAGTTAAACACTTAACTTCACTTGTTATTCTGCTGCAATTTATGACGGGGTTACCATATATCCCAAAATGTTATCCTCCTGTTTGGGGAGCCATTACGGTCTAAACTATTTATCCCTTGGACTGATGATAACCATTCTCACAAAATCGAAGGCAGTGAAGCACCCACTTCAAGCATATTTCCCGTTGTGCCTACAATATTATTACAAAAAGTAAGAATTGTTGTTCCTTTTTCAGTTTTATCAGTAGCCCTCCACCATAACTTCTTGACCTATAACCTCTGTAAGCACCTTACCCACCTCTTCCCAATCGATCTGGATCAGAGGACACTGCCAAAACATATGGACCTAATCCACCTTTTCCTCGGCACTTCTTCAACTCTCATCCTCCCAGAATCAACTGCTTTTTCAGCGAGGATTATGCCTTCTTTCTTTACTTTATTGGCATATAGCAGCATCAAGAAATAACAAAAGAATACATTTTGCATGAACCACAGGGAAAAGGTAGTCAAATCAAAACACATGTATCAACCAATCCATAACCAGGAAACAGTGTCCAATCAGGGCAGTCCAATAACCATATAGTCCATTGTTAGTGTCCTCTCCTCCTCTTTCTGAGCGCGAAGACAGCCCAATCCTCGTCTTCAGGTGTCTTGTTTATTAGAATACGAACCTGTAAAAACCAAATAGGTATTAACGGAGGAATAGAACCAACAACCTGCAAGTTAAGCATGATGTGAGAAAACACAGTCACATTATCCACAGGCACATAGGCAACTTAATTTAAAGGTACTTACTACTGTACGGGGAGGGTCCTCCTCCTGGAGCACTGGGCAGGATAATCCTTGCCTTCGAGTCCTTAATAGAATTGAAACTTTTCGTTAAGTTAGCTAGGACATTTTTCATTCTAAGTCAGGACTGAAGGCGAGAATTATGCTTGTTTAAAGCTTGCCCACAACCAAATGAGCCATATTAAGTATCGGCTTGAAGTAGAACCTCTTAATGGTAGAGTCAGAGGACCAATCAGCCGCGTTGAGTAGATCCTCCAGGCGGGCACCCAAGCCGAACGCCTTGGAAGCCATAGCACCTCTTGCAGAGTGTGCCACAAAATGGCGGAGACTGATGTCGCTTCCTGCATTACCCAACGGACCCATCTGGAGATGGTGGGAGAAGACACTGCTTTGAAAGGTTTACAAAGTGCAATCAGAAGTTGTCTTTCTCCCGGAGGACAGAATTCTTCAGTTATCTCCTCATAAGACCTGAGGCACCAAACCACGCAGACTTTGGGGCAATCAGGGAATTCCGGATAAGAGATAACCCTGGTGTGGCATTTTGTACCTCCAAGTAAAGTGAAAGTAACCCCATCAGGAGTGAACACTCGACCAGTAATATCAAGGGCACGCACATCCAATACCCTTCTCCAAGACACCAGGCACAAAAGCATCGCTAATTTGCCGAAAGTTCCTTCCTGGAGAGGAACAGGTTAGGTTGCAAGGATAGAAAAAGATTCAGGACCAGGTTGGCGTCCCATAAGGCTGAATAGCGCAGTTCCGGGGGTAGAGAAAGCCGGATACCTCGCAAGAGTCTACAAACCATGGGATGCTCGCCCACAGGAGAGCCATTAACCGGAATATGGACGGAGGAGATGGCCGACCGGAAGGTATTGATCGACGGATAGACCAGACTGTCCGATGCAAGATGTGCCCGAAAATTGACAAAGTGAACCACGTCTGCGACCAAGGGATCGATACCCCTTTGCAAACACCAATGGAACCATCTGCCCCACGAGGATCTGTACCTCTTGATGGTACTGTCTGCCCAAGCCTTGGAGATGAGGACGTCATCCTCTTGCAAAAATCCCGCGGTCTGCCATCTGACCCTGAAATCCTTCACGCCATGAGCCACAGTGAGTTCGTTGACACCATAGGATGAGGAGCTCTGTCTGGGCTCGTAAGAAGAGTCGGAAACTAGGGGAGTATGATTGGAAAATCCCAAGAAAGTTCCGGAACTGGAAACCACACTTGAGACCTCTAGAGAGGGGTGATTAAGACTAGGTCCGCTAATTGACTGCGGACCTGAGCGGTTGACAGAGTTATCATCGCGAAACAAGGGAACGCATATCCCCGTTCCATGCTCGAGTCCTGGAGAAATGCGTCCGTGGCTACAGCCAAGGGATTGGGTCTCCAACTGAAGAACCTCGGAAGTTGATGGTCCAGCCTGGAGGCAAACAGATCCATCGTGAATGGACTCCAAAGGTCGTGAAGGGACGCAAAGACCTCCTGATTCAGTTTCCATAGACTGGAGTCTCCGAAATGACGAGACTGGAAGTCTGCTATCACGGTGTCCCGACCCGGCAGGTACTCCGCCGTCACTGAGATCTGACTGTCAAGGCAATATTGCCAAAATCTCGCTGCTAGGTCTGAGAGGGCTTTTGACCTGGTGCCCCTCAGATGATTGATATAGCGGACTGCTGAGACATTGTCCATCTTCAGTAGTACGCAAGACTGAACTGACTCTTTTGTCTAGCACCAAAAAGCGAAAGTACCCGCTAGGAGTTTCAAGCAGTTTATATGTAACCTCTGTTCTTCGGGAGACCATAATCCTCCCGTAGATAGATTTCCGCACCTTGCACCCCAGCCGAGCCTGCTGGCATCCGACTCAATAACAAGATCCGGAGCCGACCCAAAGATCGCTCTGCCGTTCCAGGCCTCCATATGTTGTAACCACCAGAGGATCTCTGCTCTCGCGTCGGCAGAGAAGTCTATTTTGTGAGAATAGGGGTATCCTTTCCGTAGAGAGTGTGCATTGAGGCGTTGAAGGTCCCTGTACTGGAGCAGACCCGGGAAGATGGCCTGAATTGAGGCTGACAGAAGACCCACCACACGGGCCAGCTCCTGTAGGGCCACCTGTTATTTGGCCAGGACTCGTCGTAACTCGTGGCAAATTTTTGCCGCCTTTCTGGTGACAGACTGAGTGTGGAGGATGTGGAGTCGATGACGTACCCAAGAAGGTAACTGACTGGGCTGGAAGTAACAGCGTCTTTTTCTCGTTGATCACAAACCAGAGGTACTGGAGCAGAGATTCTGCCATCCAAAAATGTTCCATCAGCTGACGGGGACAGGGGGCCATCAGGAGGAGGTCGTCAAGATACACGATCATCCTGACTCCCCGAGCTCTCAGGAATTCCACTACCGGCTTGAGTACCTTGGTGAAGCACCAGGGTGTCGAAGAGAGCCTGAAAGGAAGGGCTGTGAACTCATAAACCTGACGACACCAAGCAAACTGGAGGAAGCGGTGGTGAGGCAAAAAAATCGGGATCACCATGTAGGCATCCTTGAGGTCCAAGCGGACCATCCAATCGAAAGGATGGAGGACGTCTCGCAGGAGGTGGATCCCCTCCATTTTGAAATGGCGGTACACCAGCCATTTGTTGAATTCGCTCAAATCTATCACCGGCCTCTTGCCGCCGTCGGTCTTGTTGACCAAAAAGATGTTCCTCAGAAACCCCTGGGGGTGAGGTGACATGAGGGAGATGGCGCCCTTGTGGAGGAGCGATGTCACTTCCTCGTCCACTACGGCTGCATTGTGGGCCAAAAATTGAATGGGTCTTGGTACGTCTTTTTGAACCGGAAACCCAGTGAACTCTATATGAAAAGCCCTCACCGTTTGAATCACCCAAGCATCCTGTGTACTGGCCAGCCAGACCTGGTAACAGCTTGCCAACCGCCCCCCTATGCTTTGAGGGGAACAAGGGAGAACACTCACCAGAGTTAGAGTTAGATGCCCTTGCTCTGAAGCCTCTGCCTTTCCCACTACGTCCTCGTGTGGGGTAAACGTTTCCAAACTTGGATTGATCTTGGTACTGTCCGGAGCCTCTTTGGGTGTTCTGATGCTTTTGGCGACCGGTCGAGCGGCCCCTGCCTCAACCGGCCCCACGAAAAACACGGGGAAAACCTTTTTTGATTGTAGACTGGGCCCTGTTCAATGACGTAAACGTATTTACGAATTTGCCCAGTTCCTTTATAAAAGGTTCCCCGAACAAACCACCTTGAGCGACGGCACTGGCCTCAGAATCCGCTAAGTCACCTAGTTTCGGATCGATCTTAATCAGGAGGGACCGGCGGCGCTCGGTGGAAAGGGCACAATTAGCATTGCCCAAAAAAATCACTACCCTCTGTGCCCAGCCAGACAAGGTTTCTGGGGAAATGATGGAACCTGATGCTTTGGCCTCCACTGCCATGTCCAGTATCTTAGTGATAGGGCCGAGGACGTCCAGGAGCTTATCCTGGCACGCCCTCCAAGATCTATCAATGCCCTTCTTGGGGTCTCTTATAAACTTTTGAAGGAATGTAGACATCCTAGGGTCAATTTCTGGGGTGAGGGCAACTTTGCCCTCAAGGGAAGGGCGGGGACACTCTGCCCGAAGGCAGTTGCAGGCTTCTTTCTCCAGGGGACAGCCGATGTGTTTCGCGACATATGTGGCAACTTTTTCAGCCGGGGTCCAGTCCGACGAGCGTGGTGCACAATATCATTAGGGTCGGGCATGTCCGACACCAGAAGAGTGGCCTGTGGGTCCTGGGGAGGGGAGCCAGGGTCTAGAGGGGCTGGGCGCAGGGTTGGGATCACCGGAGGGGCCCGGTAGAGCCGGTGGGAGGGCAGGAATCGAAGGCCGGGGAGTCACTGAAGGCACCACCGGCTGACTGTCAAGGAAAGCCTTCTACAGACGCTCAAAAGCGTCCACGCCCAACCCCAGGTTTGTGAGGGCGCTTAGCAGGAGGGGAACCAAGACTGTCCTGAGCCGCTGTGGATGGAGCTTGTGAGTGGGCAGTAACTCTGCGTTCCAGACGTTCGAACGCCTGTGGCGGGAAAGCCTGTTCTCTAATGGCTTGATCCACCGCCTTGTAAATAGATGTGTCAACGGTCTCATAAAAGGCGTCCCCCCAAGGCATGTCTGCCAAAGGGTCTTCCTCCTCCTGGTATTAATCATAATATTCCATTGCGCAGGAGAGGAAATATATATAAGTGTACTAGAACAATCAATGCAAAAGGTAACCTCTCAGGCCTTGGATAAAGGCTTTAAACAGCGCTGAGTGTCAGCTGAAATATTGGTCGCTGCAGAAAACCACAATTTCACGGGGATCTAGCCCCAGGGTACAAACTGCTGGTGCGAAAAAATAAGTAGAACAATAACTCCCCAGCCACGGAACTTAGCTAGTTTGGGAAGCCTAATGGCTGATACTAGACCTCAATGAGGCGTCAATCAACTGTAATACACACTCGGGTTACCAATGCAAACTACCTGTAAGGGAACCGAGTGTGAGCTTTAAAGCATAAAACTGACAGGGCGCCTAAAACATGGAGTTGCTGTAGTCTACAGACCATGACCGGCGTTCTCCTCAGACCAGGGCTCCTGACTGAAGTGCGAGCGCCGCTCGAACAGCAGTAGAGATTCCGGCGGCGCCACGCGACCTCAGTGGCCTCCCACGACTCCTTGCGGCGGGAGGACCTCAGGGCCTATCCAGCAGTGTGCCACGTAGGAACGGAAACCCGTTCCCGTGGGGTGAAGCGGTGCAATTACCAAGCGCAGGTAAGCACGACAACCTTTGACTAAATGCCGAAGCGACTCGCTAGAAAAACTGAGCAACTGATTACGAGCGTAAAAACAAACAGTCCTGTCAGCATAACAATGCAGCAGCAGCAGCACAGATAACGTACAGCGCTCTCGAGCTAACAATAGAAACAGTACAATAAGCCAACTGAAACCAGACCAAGCACAAAACAGTTAATGAAAACTGAAGAGCACTTATCTGGCTGCGTAGCAGCGAAGAAAGAGGAAGAAAGGACACTAACAATGGGCTATATGGTTATTGGACTGCCCTGATTGAACACTGTTTCCTGGGTATGGATTAGTTGATATATGTGTTTTTATTCGACTACCTTTTCCCTGTGTTTCATGGGAATGTAGTGTAGTTCCTATTATCCCAATAGGCTCTGCGCATTGGAATAATACCTTCAATAGTAAAGGCCTAGACCAGACGTTAACTAGGTCTACTACTGTCGATATTAGACTTAAAGTTTTGGGTTTGCCAGCTAGCTCAGAGTTCACTAGAAACTTTCTCGAATGTTCAGGAAGGAATTAACTTCCCTGATTAGACAAGAAGGGATTTAGTTTCTGACAACCATAGAACATGACAACTTTGCTCTCCCCTAATCAAGAGTGTATCTCGAGAGTCGTGTGAACAAAAGGCAATTTATTTTACTCAGTCAGTACGTGCATTCTTAGTCTCATCAGATTGTAGAGAAAAGGAAGAGACGGGCGTGTTCAATAAAAGATGTTATTTATTGATCAGTCTCTTTTCTCGTACAAGAGAAATGAATCGATATTATTGCAATACTTATGGTTAAGTAAAGTGCATACATTAAAAGCAGAAGTATAAAATAATACTGTAAAAACATTGATATGGTTTCTAAGCCATATGAAGGTTTAAAATGAATAAAATATATTACATACACGTATACATTTGACTAAACGTACTCAACTGGTGTTTCTAAATACGCCTACCCCGTGTACCTGACCTAAGCCTAATACGTGGGCGGGAATAGAAAGTTACAGTTTAAGTTAAGTTTGTTTTTGCCAAGTGACTGACTAAAGAATTCTCTGCGAGGGGTTATTCAGTTCTGTACCTGGAATTAAGGATGAATGAGGGATGGTATCTCTCGTCTCTGGTCTCGATATTCCAGGCTGCCTGCGAGGGCTACCCGGAAGCGCCGGTGCTGGATTTCTCGGCAGGAGAAAGCAGCGCGTCTCGTATTCAGCGCGTCAGGAAGGCGGGGCTGCGCCAGCGGGGTCTGCTCTGCTCTGGGCTTCGGCAAGTCTGGCTGCTCCGATCTCGTCACCACCGCGTGTGTTTGCATAGGGCAATATCGGTAATATTTATACCTTTAAGGTGCCGAGATTGACGTAAGGATGGACATAGATACGTCAATAAGGATGTCATACGACCAGGTCGTTAGCACATTCTTTTGCTGAAGTTCTCGGTGAAATCAAAACAATGGCCGCAGGGTTTTTCCCAGGTTGTCATAGGTTTGATTTGTTATGAGAACTCCGTATGCCTTATCAGGGGCTGGAGGAATATCGCTTGTCTAATTAGATCGCAAGCGTTATGACCTAATCAGATAACACGTTCCTGTGCCGTAGTGTGGCTTCGTCAGATAACGGTATCTGCATCATCGGGGTTTGCTGCCTCATGGGCTGACTGCTAGTTAACTTGTTAGTTTGTTTAACCAGAATAGGGTCAGGAATAGGGGGATCGATTCAGAACCTATAGGAATACATCACACCCACTCCACGCTAACTATGGTCATATTTACTAATCTATGCATAGTAAAACATGGTACAATATATTTATAGAGTATTGTGTATACCTTACTACCCCAAAATACATAAATGCATTTCGAAATATACAAATATACGGAAAAAATGGCAGTCATATGTATTGTATGCACTCAAGCTGTAGAATAATGCTAAAGTAATTACGCATTTGTATACATTATTGCTATTCGGTATATGAGAATTTACACATGAAATGGCTCTTAATACAGAAAAAAGTTCGAGACCATTTCATCACAGAATAAAATATGTATGAACATGCCAGCGGGCAGCTAATGTCTATAAGCTGTCTAAAAATAGAAATCTTAGTTCTCTAGGAATAGTCTCTTACTTTAAGCAGAAGATAAGTGACCCGAAAAATTTGTAAAAAATAATTTGGGGCTGCTGAAAAAATTGCTGTCCGTGAACTGGAGGGAAAATTGTTCATGTGACTTTATTATCAAAGTTGAAGGCCACATTCAGGGAACGCCGTGTACGAGCTTGTTCAAAAGTCTCTATTTCTGCTCTGGTGAGAACATCATATCATTTAGGCTTTCGAAAAAGTTGTCAACAGCTTCCTGGGAGAGTTCCACTAACTCGGAAATAGGTGTAACCATGCATTCATGAGCATGATTGTCTCCATTGACATTCTGATTTGGATTGCTGACAGAAGGTCGTACCTGATCGATGCTGCTTTCATCTTGTACTTCACTACCCCTTAATCGTAGTGGTGAAGCTTCCACGAATGCCGTCATCAGGATTGGTAGCCTTTGAGGGCAGCACAAAGCATGAGCCTTGATCGGACTCAACAATGTTTCTGCATCCATTGGCGCATCTGATTGTAGCGTCAGACAGGTGTCTAACACGCATTCTTCTCCGCATAGCAGGCACCTTAATACAGGTAAAACACATCGTTGCCACATAGGTCGAAATGATAGAAACCAAGTCATGTTCAGGTCTCTAAGCCGGGATAGTCCCAGGATTCTTGATATCCGGTCCCGGTATCCAATGGCTAGGATTGTTTCTTCCCTTGTCGCAGGTGTTTTGTCTGTGACATGGTTTGCCATAATGAAAAATGAGGACTAGGAATAGGATTCCTGCAATCAGTCCTAAAATGAGGGGAAGTCCACCAAAAATCGAGTGGACGAAATCGGGAAAAATACCCAGTATGGCTTTGAATGGTGTTAATGCCATCGAAAATACGGTCTTAAATACTTGTGAGACCCCACTGGTATCAGAAATATTTCAGATTTCATTCAGGATTTCTGCGAAATGTATGGGGGAATTAGTTGATAACAATGAATGTATCTCTGCAGTCGTCCTTGCGACTTGTAGATCATACGTTTCTTTTGATGACGTGAGCCTGGTCGGCGTCTGAAGAAGCACTGTTTTCATTCTGCTTAAAGTATCTATTCGAATAGAAGTAATTTTCAAGTTGGGCCATGCCCTTGCCTCCCTGTCTGGAAAGGAGCTGGGGAACAATGAGTGTCCACAGCACTTGACCTTCGCAGTCATAGTTACGAGATAAGGAGTCCCGGGCATAAGACTACAACATCTGCGATCTACAATTAGAATGTAACTCCCATTATAGAGTCTTTGAAAGAATGGTTCAATCTCTGTTGCAGGTGCGCCTTGCTGGTGACATGAAAGGTTATTTGAGTTCCCTTCACAGGCTCCGTGCAAACTAATTCCGTTACACAGAAGTGTACCGCTTAGTGACATTGCACAATTATTGCCACTAAGAAACACTTTCTGTCCTTTATTACTGACACATGCATGTGAATAGGGCAGGTTCCATGTTGTTTTTATGTACCCTTTTCCCAATTTCTCGTACATGCCAGCCTGTATATATTTTTGGCAGTATTGAAACCTGAAGGTTGATATTGGAATATTTATTATCCCATGTATTATCCATTCACTGACAGGTCGTTCTGACATTGTCACTGGTAATCTCTCAAGTTTCTCAATGCTCAGGATTGTATAATCAGCTCCCTTTTGGGCCATACTGATTTGTCTATCAGTAAGGTTAAAGATATAGAATAGTGACGTCGTGTTGATTAAACGCCAAGGCACATAGCCTGAACGCAGATTTTGTAACGTCCAGCCAAACTGTACAATAGAACGCAATTGGGACTGACCGTGTTGTAATAACAGTAAGTCTTGCGATAATATGTCGATTGCTGAAGACACAATGCTGTCCAAAGAAAAAATTCTGGAGGACAGAGTCATTAACCCATTGTCCACTACAGAAAGGGATTTTTCCAAATTAATACGGTCAATTTCCCGTATTCTCTCTGCTGTTTCAATTTGAGTAACCTTCCAGGCCTCATTGTATGCTGCATATACAGAGGCTGCTATGAAACGCTTTTGACGCCGTTTGCGTGGTCCCATACTGAAATCACGCAAGTCAGCACCATCAGTAAGTAAAGTTAGGTGTTGCTTAATTTCTGCCAGTGTGGAAGTTTGTAGCCATTGAAGGCATAATTTGCCCACACTGTAGGTGGTTATTATCCCTGGGTGATGTCTTTGAGGATATCTAGGGTCTGGCCTGGTCATTTTGAACCCCTGTGTTTTGTTCAGGAATCTGTCTTGACAGTTATTAGTATCTGTGGGCCAGATCAACCACTGTTTCCAATCTGGATGTGTTCTGTTTTGGTTTAATACATAATTTACGTCTATCTCTTCATCTGTAGAGCTATTGCTGTTCATTGTTGGTTTTGGAATAGACGGTTTATTTAAGTCTTTGATTTTGGCTAAGCCAAGACAGGTAGTTTGTTGAACAGTGTCATTCAAAAATATAATTTGTTCTGGGATCATGCAGGCTCTAAACAAAGATTCTATACCCTGTACTTGCCATTCTTTTGTGCCCCAAACACTTTTCAATTCAACATTTTTGTCCCAATAATCAAAACCAAAAGTATTCATTTGTTCAAAGAATGCGTCTGAATATATCAATTTCGTGTTTGTTATCATGGTCTTTGTCCCTGTCTTATTTGACAATTTGAAATAAAATGTTTCAGCATTACTTATGTTAAACCCTGAAAAGTATGAATATTTGTCGTAAACGGTTCTTGAGCTTGCTTTTGGAGGTGTTGCACAATGTTCCCATTGATTATAATTTAAAACATTTCTAGGTTGTGCAGATCTATGTAAAAAATGTTTGCCATAGTGGTTATAACAGTACATACTATCATAATTTGTAGAACCCTGCAAATAATCATGTTTGGTAAATTTAGCAGACATTACTAAGTCAGACATCATGTTATTAATGCTTTCGAAATCCCAATCATCAGCAAATGAGCTTGGTTTTACAAAGTCACTCAAAGAGATCTTAATTTGGTGTGGATATTTCAGGATTTCAACCGGACCATAAATTTCGTAGTCTGTGTTGTCCCATGCTACCCCACCCGGTATAGGATTGGCTGTAAAGTTGACTGAAGAAAGTTCTCTTTTCTCGACGTTTGAAGATGTGTGTGGTTTGAGGATCAAGTTGATTTTCTGACTTGCTGTGTCCATTTTAGCATATTTTCCCTCAACGAAGCGTCCCAAAGTTAGTACCATGATGAGCCAAAGTATGAGGATAAATGCACCAAAACCCACCCAAAATTCAAGCCATGGAGAAATCAGATATGTTTCTTTCAGTTGTTTCAAAAGTTCTTTAGCTTTATCTTTATGTTTAAAGCATATTATTAGAAAGGTACAGCTCATATAGAAAGCAATTTACAAACATGCAATAGGTGCTGTAAGAGGCAACTCAAGATCAGAAATGCTAATGACCCAGCCCCAGGGCTGTTTCAATGTCCTGCTCTTCGCACAGAGGCATATACAAGGAAAGATTAAAAAAAAAAGAGAACAAGAAAAAAGCAGTGCCCTATGGGCTTGTACCTCTATTAATAGAACAACATGCCCCAACAAACTTCCCCCTCCCCACCCTCCCCGTCCAGTGCCGTGTAGCATGAAAGCAATCAACCATCCTTCTTCTCACCCACCCCGCATACGCCCGTGAGTCCCCGGCAGTCCCTTCCCAAATGAAACCATGCCTCACAAAGGGGGTGTAAGCCGCAGTAACCTGAGGTACCTCGGGCATGTGATTTCGGTGAATTCCGAGGCCAGCAGTGAGTGAAAGGGTTGCCACAGTTCCTCAAAACCAGTCACATCTCCTGCTAGCGTAAGAGACATTTTTTCCATCCCCAGAACATGCCACAACCTGTGCAGCCAACCCGTGCGTGAGGGAGTGGTTGTTGTGCGCCAATGAATCAGTATGTTTTGTACCGCAGAACCTAGCATAATGGCAATCTGCCTCCCCCTCTTAGATTTCAGTGGATACATTAAGTCATTTGGTAGACCCAGTAGGGTATACGCTGGAAAACGGGGCAGTGCAATCTCGAAGCATTTATCAATCTCGTCTATCACTGTCGACCAATAGGCTTGCAGTACTGGGCAGTCCCAGAGGATGTGTGTCAGCGTGCCAACCTGCCCGCATTCTCGCCAGCATCTGTCGCTAAGAAGCCTGTTCATTTCGTGTAGCCTTTCTGGGGTGTGATACCAGTAGGTGGATATTTTTGTGAAGGTTTCTGTGAGGCCCACGTGGTAGGCTGAGTGTCGTGCTCTGTATGAAATACGTTCCCATTCTTTAAGGCTAAGCGTTCTCCCCAGTTCTCTATTCCATCGCTCCCTACCGGGAATGTAGAAGTGGGAAGACGGGAGCTGAAGCAGTTTGTATAGGTCAGTGATAAGTTTGGAGTCTGAGGTGCGGGTGATTAGCCATCGCTCATATGGGAGGAGCCTCCTGTCAGCAGATTCCCTCACACTCGGCTGCAAGGCCCAGTGCCGTACCTGCCAGTATCTCATGCGGTCAGATTCGGTTAACTGATAAGAAGCTTTAAAGCTGTGAAAGGGGATAATTCCATCCGCCGCGTACATATGGAAGAGTGCCCTACAGCCCTTGTCCCTCCAATGTGAGAAGGCCCCTTGTTCCATCCCCGGTGTGAAGTCGGGATTGTCTACAATTGGTGTGAAAGGCGAGGGAAACGTGGTGAGGTCAAATGTGCGATTCGTGGCGTCCCATACTTTCAACGGGACCCGCGTTATGTAAGAAGCATAGAGATTCGGGGGGCGGTGTGGGCGGCGGAGGAAGGGTATTTCTTGTAAAGGACGTCCGGCCACCGCCTGATCCTGGAAGAGCCAGTGTTTATCGGACTCCCACCTGCTCCATTCCACCAGATATCTTAATTGGGCCGCCTGGAAATATTTGCGGAGGTCGGGAACTCCCAGTCCTCCAGTTTCCGGTGTCAATGTCGTGAGAGTGCGGCGCATTCGGGGTTTACGGCCTTGCCACACAAATCGGGACACGTCAGTTTGCATTTGTGGAATCCAGCCCGTAGGTGGTTGCAAGGGCAGTGCCCGGAATAGATACAGAATTTGGGGTAAGACCGTCATTTTGATCGCCGCCACTCTACCAAGCCAGGAAAGCGTGCCTTTGTTCCATCTCCCTAGTTCGTCTCTCACCTTTTTGCCAACCGCCCCATAGTTAAGGGAAACCATTGCCTGCACCGTGGGAGCTAACGTAATCCCTAGATATTGCACCTGATCCTTCGACCACCGCAATGGGAAGAGCCTTTGTAGGTCGTTCCTCGTTGACAGAGTCAAGGAGAGGTCCTGGGCTGTGGATTTCTCCACATTCATCCGAAAGCCGGCTACTGTCTCAAAAGCTTTGAGTTCCGCCATACAGGCGGGTAGGGCCTGCCTCGGGTTTTCCAGCGCGAAAATAACGTCGTCTGCGTAAAGGCTTATTACATGGGTGAAACCCCCCATTCGTACTCCGGTCACGGCCACGTTTTGCCGCACTCGCTGGGCAAAGGGCTCCATGTAGAGCGCGAAGAGAAGGGGGGAGAGGGGACAACCCTGTCCCGTGCCGCGTTCGATATCAAACCGTCGCGAGCCGCAGCCATTCACGCGCACCGCAGCAGAAGGGGATTTGTAGCAATTAAAGACCATGGTTCGGAATTTTTCCCCCATCCCCAGCTTCGCCATGACTCGTTCGAGGTAGGGCCAGTGCACCCGGTCGAATGCCTTTTCCGCATCGACTGAGAGGAGCATACGTTCCCCTGGAATACGTGAGGCCTTTTCCAAGACGTGAACAACACGTTTAGTGTTGTCCACAGTCTGCCGTCCAGGCACGAAACCGGCCTGATCCGGTTCAATGAGGCCAGGGAGGTGCTGCGCCAGTCTCGCCGCAAGAATTCCGGTGTAGAGTTTCAGGTCCAAATTTAGTAAGGAGATTGGCCTGTACGAGCCGCACTGCTTCCTGTCCTTCCCTGGCTTGGGAATGACAGACACTGTCGCTTGTAGCAGATCCGGAGAGATAGCTCCAGGGTCAGAGAAGGAGTTGAATAGTGCGGTCAAGATAGGGCTCAGTGTCCCGCAGAACGTTCTATAAAAGAGGGCTGTATAGCCATCTGGGCCAGGGGCCTTCCCTAGTTTGAGCCTCGAGATCGCCGCCATCACCTCCTCGACCCTAATCCCTCTCTCTAGATAAGCTGCCTGCTCATGGGTCAGTGACGGTAGGGCCACCGAATCCAGGTAATCCTCCGCGTCTTCCATATTGGCGGCGTCCGCTCTATATAGATCAGCATAGAAGCGGCGAAAGGTCTCGGCAATTTCGGCGTCACCCGTGATCCCCTGTCCCGCAATTCCTGCCAGTTCCTTCACCTGGCGACTCTGATGGGCCACTCTCAGCTTGGCTGCCAGCAGGCGGCCACATCGGTCCCCCCCAGTATAATATGCGTGTTTGAGGCGCAATGCTGCATATTCCGCCCTATCAAGGTCCAATGAGGACAAGAGTTTCCTCGTAGCTTTCAGCTGTTTCCAGACTCTTGGAGCCCCAGTGCGGCGATGCACAGTCTCTAATTCCCTGACTTTCTGGGTGAGTTCGTCCCGTTTCCGTTTCCTCTCACGGTTATCTGCCGCTGAGATCGCAATAAATTCTCCCCGCAGCACTGCCTTGAGAGCCCCCCACTGAGTCGACAGGGAAGTATCAGCGTTGGAGTTGTGCAGCTGACAGTCCTTGATCGAATCAGTAATGCTTTGCACCACTTCCCTCCTATGTAGGAGGGTGTCCCGGAGCCTCCAAACCCCCCCCCGGGCTGAGCTCGGTTGGAGATGTAGGGTCCCCGAGACCGGTGCATGATCCGACAGAGATATAACACCCATTTCCGAGGCCGTGGCAAGGTCACGAACAGGGCCAGAGACCAGTAGATAATCAAGTCTGGCATAAGTTTTGTGTGCATGCGAATAGTAGGAGAAATCCGTGTCAGTAGGGTGGAGTTCGCGCCAGAGATCATGCAGATCGGATTCAACTAACTGAGCCTTGATTGCTTGTGAGAGTTCCCCAGTCTGTGGAGATCGCTGCGCTGATCTATCTTTCGCGGAGTCAAAGACCAAATTAATGTCCCCCCCTAGCATAATGTGCGTGTCCGGTGAAGCCGTAACCTCCTCTAGAGCCCCGCGTAGAAATCTTTCTTGCTGTTCATTCGGGGCGTAAACGGTGCCTACAGTGAACGTGAGAGTACCCACTTTAAGTCTGTAGGCAAGAAGTCTACCTTTTTGTTCTACAAATTTGTGCAGCACCTCACCTTTAAACGATTTGGACAGAAGAATAGCCACCCCCGCAGTTTTAGTCGTATTGGAGGAAAAGAACTGTGTAGGGAAATGAAGGGACCTCATTCTGTGGCAATCATTAGCTAACAAGTGGGTCTCCTGGAGCAGACAGATGTCCGCCCGAGAGTTTTCTAATAAAGATAGGATGGCCCTTCTTTTCGTGGGGTTGTTTAACCCCTTGACATTCAGGGTCAGTATCTTCAATTCTGCCATGGATGGATTGGATTATTCTGCTTATGTGTGCGAACCAGAGTGTGTGAGAACAGGACGACCGCCAAGCACATACGAATATCTACACTAGCATTCACAGATACCGTAGAAGCACTGGACAAGGTAACTTCCAACTCTCCCTCCCCAACTTCCCCCATCCCCAACTTTAAACAAACCCTCCCCCCCATTACTCTCAACACCCACCATAACTCCCCCAGATCCCTTCTCACCATCCTCAGCAGCACCCCCCGGGTCATGCTGCCCCCCGCACCCGTGCACCCAAAACTACTTGAAATAGTCCCGGACAAGCCCAAACGGACCAGTCCGTGGAATGTTACCTTAGTGGACGTCCAGCCACACGTAGTCAAACCTTCACTCCCCCCCCATCAATCAAAGCCCGCCATGGAAATACTGCTACTGTGAGTTCCCCCCGGAACGTAGTTAAGCGGTCAGTGCCACCTCTGATGGACCCTCTAGCACCGTGGACGCAGTCCGGACCGCCGCTTCTTGTTCCGCTCTAATCGTTGGAGACCCTGGCCTCCGTGCTGGATCCGCTGTCCTTCTTCTCCTGCTCGTGGCTCGACGCCAGCCATCGTCAGGTGTGCGCCTCCTTCTAGGCGTCTGGGAGTCCGCCTCCTCTGCGGTGATGCTCAAGATTTCGCAGGCGTCCTGGAGGTTCCGCACATGGTGCGTCTCTCCCTGCCACTTAAAGATAATACGAAAAGGGTGCCCCCATGAGTAGGGTGTCTCATGCTGTTTAAGAAAGTCTGTCACAATCCTGAACGACTTGCGCTTCTGCAGCGTGATCGTGGACAGGTCTTGATATAAGGCGACTGGGTGATCCCGGAAAGTGAGAGAGCGTGCCTTTCGAGCCTCCGCCATGATCTTTTCTTTCAGCGGGAAATCCGGGAGGAACGCTAGGATGTCTGGAGGGGGGCCATTAGCTCGTCTGGTGGGACCCACCCTGTGCGCTCTGTCAATTCTAATGGGGAAGTCATCCCCCTCTCCCAGGACCATGCGGAAGAGTTCTTGCAAGTATTGAACAATGTCTGGGTTCTCTTCCGAGGATGGTACACCCCGGACTCTAATGTTATTTCTTCGTGACCTGTTTTCTAGGTCTTCGTTGTGCAATTGTAGGTCTAGGTGTTGTTCCCGAAGGGTCAGAACTTCCTGCTGGAGAAGAGTGATCTCTTCGGCTTGCCTGTGCGTGGAGGTCTCCACAGTTTCCACTCTCTCGCCTAGGCCCTCCACCTCCCTTCGGACCTCACGCACCTCACCCGCTACTTCTTGTTTGAGGGCTTGGAAGTCTTCCCTCAGCGTCCCAAAGAGAGATTCCAAAAAGGATCTAGTTACCGGGGGTTCTGCTGCTGCACCAGACTGCGAGCTCCCAGCTGCTCCAGGCGAGGAAGAAGCTCTGTCCCCCTTGGTCTGCTGTTTGTTGAGCATCTCCGGGAGTGTGCGGTCGGTGCGATCATTGCTTTTCCCTCCTCTCTGGCCCGCCATGATCAGGCCTCCTCGCCAGTCTGTGCCTTCCTGCACGTGGAATCCGGGCTTCAGGGAGCCTGGTCCCAGCTCGGTGCCGGCGACGATGCGCGTCTGCTCAAAAGAACCCCACCGGTCCCGGTCAGAAGCTCTTCCTCAGGCTGAAGAGGGGGTGTGCCGCGGACGTCCCCACGAGGGTCCCGTAGCTGCCGTTCCGGCCCAGGAGGAGCCGTCCTCGACCCCAGTCGTCACGTCCCTCGATACTGTGGGCTCCGGTCGCACATTCCAGTCCACCTCTGGCTGTTCTAGGTGTCCGTGCAGCCCATGGATCTCCCAGGGGCAACCCAGCCCGAGCTCCCCGGGCCTCGCGGGTGCTCTGTAGTGCGTGCACAAGGTAGCCGAGGCAACGGGGGTGCCGCTCGTCAGGGGGGGTGACCGTGTCCCGTCGGTGGCAGACCACCTCTGTTAGGGAGCCACCCCGTCGGGCACCGCCTTAGGACCTATCTGCGGCCCTGCGGCCCACGTAGCCCCCCCCACTGTCCAGCCAGTACTTCGGTGTGCGGTGTACTCCAGGACCCAGCCGGCGATGCAAATGCTCCAGGCGCTCTACGCGATCTACCACTCCTCTGGGCCGCTCCACCGCCAACAGCGTGCTGCACGGTACGCAGTCCAAGCACCATGGGCCACGAGGGCGCTGTAACGCACGGGCGGAGTGTTGCCGGTGTTCCTGGGGCGCTGTGTGTCTGGGGGGTGATTATGGATCGCCGGTTGCAGCCCGCTTCCACTAGGGGGCCGCGCCGCTAAGTGCCGTGCACGGACTCCCCCGCTGCCCAGCTAGGCCTCCAGGCCGGGCGCTCGCATTGTTCCATCCCCGGTCCCCTCAGCACCTCGGGGCTTGTAGACCTCCAGGTCCCGGCTGGGAAAGCGTCTGGGCCAGGCGCACTGCTTACCGCACCGACGGTGGTGTCCGCCGGACAGCTTGGGTGGCCCGCCCCGGGCAGCCGGCTCACTGTGCAGTTCGTGGCCCTCCAGCGGGCCCGGGCAGGGGTCCATCATCGTCGCTTGCCGCCATCTTAGGGCGCCAGGGGGCAGCGGATTCCTCCCGGGCACCTCACCGCTCCGCTCCGCTCCGCGACGCTCAGCTGTGCAGCCTGTAGGAGCCAGGGAGCCTCACCCACGTCGGCGGCGAGTCCGCACCGCGCCTCTGGGCTGTCCGACGCCTTGCTGTTCCGTCCGGGCCGGGGCACTGTTGCAGCCTTGGTTCTAGCCGATCCCGGGCACGGCTCCGGGAACACGGTAAATCGAGCACCAAATCGTGAGCTGGAGGCGGCAATCAGACCGTCGCTCGTTCCTCTATCAGCGGAGCAAGTCTGCGCAGCTCCGGGGGGAATACGCTGCCGAGTTAAGGGCTCGGGCCTCCGATGGGGTCGGGAGCTCTAGCCGACACGTCCTTCTACCCCGCCATCTTGGCCACGCCCCCTAGCTTTATCTTTAAAGGTTTTTGATGATGGCTGTGTCTTTGATTCACTGAAGCCTTCAGAGGAATCATCGAAGTTTATGAAGTAGCCGGATGCAGTTCTGTCAATTGTTCCAATTGGTGCAGGATTACTGTTTCTTGCATTTGCACTTGGTACTTCATTATAGATTGGTGTGTCTCTGCTAAATGTTTTTATTTGGGTTTTCAGAGGTCTAAGTTCCATTGCATTGTTGCATAGTCCTTGTTGTTCTTCTGTAGGCGTTTCGAATGTGAGTAGCCTCTTGGTTAGAACCTCTGTACTGGTAGCAAACCTTGGTGTTCTGCTACTTATTGGGAGTCCACTTGGCCTACTATTTGTTATCGGCCACATGATTGTGGTTTTACCAGGTCGATGGATACAACTCGGTTCTCCTTTTTACCAGCAAGTGGCGGTAGTACAACTGATCTTGTCCCGTTGACAGACAAGACAGGAACTGCTTTTCTGTAAGAAGGCCCAAATTCCTTCTTTACCGCGATCTTTTCTCTGACTAGAACCCCGACTTTTGGAATCCAGACAGGTCTTGCTGGGACAGGTGGTGGTTCTTCAGTGGTTGTTGGCTGTTGTTTCAACTTTATGTTGCTCAGGTCTTTTCTTGTTTTGTTTAAGTCCTGCAAAATAGCCAAACGGTCTTTGATATCAAAGCTTTTTTCTTTCACCACTGAAGTCTGACTGTCAAGGTCAGAGATCAACATCCTAGTTCCAAATAATAATTCGTACGGACTGAATCCCTTCAGAGAATTTCTTGGCAAGTTATTTAGACTACGTTGGACACTTATTAGATGTTTGACCCACCCAGCTCCCGAACCTAATATCCTTTCCGTTATAGATTGCTTTATGCCTTGTTTTTTTCTTTACACCATCCCGTATCCCTCAGGAAGGAAGTGAGAAGATTCCCGCTGTGCTATGCTCATTTGGCCATGTTTCCCCTCAGGCTGGAAGGCTAGAGTGAAAACAATGGTCAAACGTAGCATGCTCTTAGCGTATATGCCATTTAGACTCGCAAATCTTGTATAACAGTCCAGACGTCAGCCGAGTGCTGTTGATCTACATTATAAGTGGAAACTAGCCTGTATATGTTAATCGCAAGCCTTGCTTTTTACTCTTGATTTTTTCTGGAGTAAAATGACGAGGTATTAAACTGTTTCTCTCCCCACTGCGATCTCTGTTGCAGTTTGGGCAGTTTTTTACAAACATGGTGTGATGCAGGCTCATGCCTGGCCACCAATACCTTGATTGTAATTCTTCCAGAGAATCTTTTAGTTTGAGGTGTCTGAGACCCTCGCCCATATGTGCGTCTGCGATTAACAAGTTTCTCCTGTCCATGTTTGGAATCACTCTATCCCCACTCCAGGGATTCGAGCAAAAGGGACGGAGTTTGCATCGATTATGTATGTATAATTGAGTGGATAGTTGATCGGTAGCGCTGAGCAGTCGCCTTTTGATGACGTTTTCACCGCCAGCACTGTTTCACCGTCAATGTATTTTAATGTACGCTTTTTTCGAACTACGGGAGCCGATTTAGTGGCTGCCGCTGTGGCTGTTTCAGCCAATGAATTCCCTGCAACGTGAACGCCATCACGCTGATGACTCAGTGAGTGTGTCACGTGAGTCTTTGGTAGTTCTTTTTGTAAAAGAGCTATTTGTTCCCAGAGCAGTTTCTGCTTTATTGTTGCATCTGTGTCATCTTTGTAACCGTTTTGAATCCATGTCTGCAAATCCTTGTTATATGATTTGACGCAGTAATATGAATCTGACACTATAAGTGTCGGGAATTCGCGATCCGCATTATCTAGCGCCATTTTCAATGCTAATATTTCAGTTTGTTGTTCTGAATTAGTTTCTACTGAGTGTGTTCTTGTTAATAGAGGTTTTAGTTTACCTCCGCGCCACACTTCTTTTGTAATCCCACATGTGGGGTTGTATGCTTGTTCTCCCCAAACGGGGGGTTGAGCATGTCCGTCTGTATAAATTACACAGGCGTAATGTCGTAAAGGCAGAATGTCGATTGGCAGAGGGAATGTTCTTTCATATTCTAAATTTTCCATTTCTTCTAGTTCTGGATCAAAGTAATAGTATACTTTGTCCGTTGTGATTGAATTCACCCATTGTATCCATTCCGGATTCAATGTTGTTGTTGGTAAATTACACGGTGTTGTTAGTGCCTCAAAGGCTGATTCTGCTGTTCTGACTGTGACATGTCTACCGTCAGCTTGATCTTTTTCTCTAGCTATTGCGGTTTGAACTGCACGAACAATTTTTTCTTTGTTGCTGAATTTCTGTTCAGCTTCTGTGTACAAGTGTGATTTGAATGCAATTGGTACCTTTTCTCCCTCATTAGAGGTTAGGTATGTGAATCCGCATCTCCCTGGGATGACTCGAATCACAAGATTGCGTGTGTTATCACGTGTTTCTAATTTTGTTTTAATTAGCATGTCTGTTTGTAAGGATCTCAAAGTTTCTGTGTGTATTTGAGTCCAATTGGATCTTTTAAAATCTGGTTTTATCAGATCATAAAGGGGTTTGACCCTTTCTGCGTAATTTGCAATGTATGTTCTTCCGAAATTTAGGAAGCCTAGAATTGACTGTAGGTTTTTTAGTGTTCTAGGTGCTTGGAGCACGGCACATTTTTCTAGAAAATTGTCGGCCAGGCTTTTGCCTTCACTTGATAATTCATATCCTAAGAACAGGACTGTCAGATGGGCAATTCTGGATTTTTTAAAGTTGAATTTGTAACCCTCTGCTGCGAACCCAAGTATTATGGTGTTCACTCTCTTCAAGTGAGTCTCCAAGTCATCATCTGTTAAGTATATGTCGTCGACATATGATAATGCTTCGTCGTCATATATTTGTAGTAATTCTGTTACTCTCGCTGAGAATACTCCCGGGCTGTTCTTGTACCCCTGGGCTAACCGACAGAATTGTTTTTGAGTGCCATTTATTGAGAATGCAGACAAATATCTGCTCTCTGGTGCTATGTTTTGACAAAAGAATCCATTAGAGATGTCTAAGGTTGTTTTGTATTTTTTGCGCACTATGTTATTCATTAGTGCAGCACTATGCGAATTTTGCACTGCAAAAGTTTTGCAACATGAGTTAAGGTGTCGGTAATCCAAAACTAGACGATATGAATTGTCTGGTTTGGAGACCGGAAACAAAGGGTTGTTCATTTGTGAGGTGCAAGTTTCAATCACCCCCTGGTATTCTAGCTGATCTAGAATTTCTTTTACCTGTTTTTTAGCTTCTTGCTTAATTGGGTACTGCCTTTGTGCAGTAGGTTGTGATTTTAACTGGATTTTGTGAGGAGGAGAGTCCTCATCCCATCCTACGTGATTTTTATATAAAGCGGGAGCTAGAGCTACTGCCCACTTTCTAGCAAGTGTGTATTTTTTATGAATTGGGATGTGATTTGAGAAGGCAGGCATAATTATTTCTTCGCCATGAGGGCACTCCCTGACAAACTCTGGTGGCCAGTCTTTTTCAGCTAGAAGGATGTCATAGCCCTTGGAGAGATTATCCCAAAATAGTCCCCTTATTTTTCTAGTCTTATCCCCCTCTATACGTAATGTTATTTCGCATATTTTGTGAGGTTTGCTAACTCTGGTGTCTGCAGTTTCCACTTGAAGATATTCATTCGTGTCCACTGTCTCCAGATGATTCATAAGGACTTTGCGAGCTATGCTCACTTCTGCTGCGCTGTCTAGCATTGTCTGAGCCCATTCTCCGTTTTTCAGTTGTGTCCTCAGTATTCTCGGCATTGTTAACTACCTTGATACTGGCTACCTTCTTTCTTGGAAATTGTAATTTCTTTTTTAGCTGAGCAGGTTCCTTGTCTTTGGACTTGGCGTGCTCTTCTCTTTGTTCTGATCGTCCTCTTCTTTCCGATTTCTGCGAGGAAGTCTGAAAAGATTGAGAGGGACGTGTATCAATGTCTTGATATCTATCAGGCTTCTTTATATTATCCCTATTTCTAAGGTTATATCTTTTCCCAGAGGGGTCACTCTGAGGTGACCTGTGTCTTTGGTTCGGAGATTTTTCTCTTCGCCTAGGAGACCTTCCTCTGGACTGGAATTTCTTTTCTTTAGGATTGGATTGTTTGTTTCCATCCCAGGTCTTTTTCTGTGATGTTGAATTATTATTAAAAAATATTTTTTCAGGACTTTCAATCAGTTGTGGTTTTACTGGTATTCCACCTAAACTATCTCTACCTAGTTCCTCATAGGATTTTTCTATGATTCTGGCAATTTCAGCTGGTTGGTCTGCTATATCTGTCTCTTTTAACCTCTGGCGGATCGCCACGTTCGCTGCTTCACCTTTTATGTTGGCTAATAATATAGCTGAGACCTGCTTGAAGTCTTTTAGTAATTTCATACCAAGAGTTAAAGCTGGTTCTGGACCATATTCATCTTGAATTTGTTTTAGCACATCTGGTATTACCGAAATGGATGGAACACCGTGCGTTTTTGTATAGATGGAAGCAAAGACTGTACCCCAAGTGTCACAGTCCTCAATGTGTGGTGCAATTCCCATTGGAAGACAGATAGTCAGAATCCTGTGTTTTTCTAACGGGGTGGTGTCGGGAAACACCGCCTCTATTTGGGTGATCTTCTGTGCCAACCAGAATGGTATTTGTTCCCGTTTAGCCGGTACTTTACCTAGGCAGGATTGTATGTTCTGTGGTGTAATTTTATTTGTGTTCCCCTGGTGAGGGGTCAGCTGTGGAATTTTAATTGCTGGCTGAATTGTTGAAGTCCGCATCACATATTGGACTAATTGTCTATGTATTTTTATTAATTGTTTTAGCTGTGTTAAAAGGTTTGCTGCAGACATCTCGTCGATGTCTGGATGTGGTGTGTATCCGGCTAGGACCGGCCACGTTGCTCCTGGTCTACCTAAAGGACCGAGCCTGATGATGTGATTATTATGTTTTAGGGCGCCATCAAATAAGAGCAGGTGCTCTTGAAATTTGAGTGGTACTTCCACCTCCTCGAAAGGAGTGTACGTTTCAGGAGGTTCCTCTATTTTGTAATAGTGGAAGTACTTTGTTGCAGCATTTGCTGCTGGAAAATTTATCCATGAACAGTATACCTCTGTCTGCCGATATTCGTGTGCCT
This sequence comes from Lissotriton helveticus, assembly GCF_964261635.1. NCBI lineage: Eukaryota > Metazoa > Chordata > Amphibia > Caudata > Salamandridae > Lissotriton > Lissotriton helveticus. The sequence continues at coordinate 353,897,019 of NC_136061.1, read as the reverse complement.
CAATTACGAATATGACTGTACCACCTCTAGGTGTCAGTCCATTTTCTATAAGTTTTAAGGTTATAGATTTCCTTTTGATGACCGGGATGAGTATTATATCCGGGTCTGCTTCTTGCAGTGCAGTATCAGCTGCTGCGAGTTCAGTTGCTAATCTATCTGCCTCTCTTTCATCATCACTGTCTACCATTTTACCGACAGGATGGTTACTTTGTTTGTTTGCAGATCAGGTTTCTTATGGAAACGAAAGATTAGATGCACAATTTTTAGGAACGGTTTATCCTTCAACGTTGACTAAACCAAGAACCATACATAGGAGTTTCCTCCTGCGAGGTTTTGGAGGATATTACCTTTCACCCACTCCAGACGTCTTTGGAGTATTATGGGGAAAAGGGGTCTGAGTGAGAAAGCACGACTGAGTTACTCTAAATGTCTTACGTTAGTTTTATCGCCCTTTCCAAACGTGTTGGGCGCCATGTAGTGTAGTTCCTATTATCCCAATAGGCTCTGCGCATTGGAATAATACCTTCAATAGTAAAGGCCTAGACCAGACGTTAACTAGGTCTACTACTGTCGATATTAGACTTAAAGTTTTGGGTTTGCCAGCTAGCTCAGAGTTCACTAGAAACTTTCTCGAATGTTCAGGAAGGAATTAACTTCCCTGATTAGACAAGAAGGGATTTAGTTTCTGACAACCATAGAACATGACAACTTTGCTCTCCCCTAATCAAGAGTGTATCTCGAGAGTCGTGTGAACAAAAGGCAATTTATTTTACTCAGTCAGTACGTGCATTCTTAGTCTCATCAGATTGTAGAGAAAAGGAAGAGACGGGCGTGTTCAATAAAAGATGTTATTTATTGATCAGTCTCTTTTCTCGTACAAGAGAAATGAATCGATATTATTGCAATACTTATGGTTAAGTAAAGTGCATACATTAAAAGCAGAAGTATAAAATAATACTGTAAAAACATTGATATGGTTTCTAAGCCATATGAAGGTTTAAAATGAATAAAATATATTACATACACGTATACATTTGACTAAACGTACTCAACTGGTGTTTCTAAATACGCCTACCCCGTGTACCTGACCTAAGCCTAATACGTGGGCGGGAATAGAAAGTTACAGTTTAAGTTAAGTTTGTTTTTGCCAAGTGACTGACTAAAGAATTCTCTGCGAGGGGTTATTCAGTTCTGTACCTGGAATTAAGGATGAATGAGAGATGGTATCTCTCGTCTCTGGTCTCGATATTCCAGGCTGCCTGCGAGGGCTACCCGGAAGCGCCGGTGCTGGATTTCTCGGCAGGAGAAAGCAGCGCGTCTCGTTTTCAGCGCGTCAGGAAGGCGGGGCTGCGCCAGCGGGGTCTGCTCTGCTCTGGGCTTCGGCAAGTCTGGCTGCTCCGATCTCGTCACCACCGCGTGTGTTTGCATAGGGCAATATCGGTAATATTTATACCTTTAAGGTGCCGAGATTGACGTAAGGATGGACATAGATACGTCAATAAGGATGTCATACGACCAGGTCGTTAGCACATTCTTTTGCTGAAGTTCTCGGTGAAATCAAAACAATGGCCGCAGGGTTTTTCCCAGGTTGTCATAGGTTTGATTTGTTATGAGAACTCCGTATGCCTTATCAGGGGCTGGAGGAATATCGCTTGTCTAATTAGATCGCAAGCGTTATGACCTAATCAGATAACACGTTCCTGTGCCGTAGTGTGGCTTCGTCAGATAACGGTATCTGCATCATGGGGGTTTGCTGCCTCATGGGCTGACTGCTAGTTAACTTGTTAGTTTGTTTAACCAGAATAGGGTCAGGAATAGGGGGATCGATTCAGAACCTATAGGAATACATCACAGGAAATGTAGTCTTTTGTTATTTCTTGATGCTGCTATATGCCAATAAAGTGAAGACAGAAGGCATAATTCTTGCCTCCAGTCCTGACATAGAATTTGCCCTGTGCACTGCAAACAGATGATTTGTCCTAAGAGGTGCAGATATAGTTGACAAACAATGAGTAGACATCGATACTTGCCAAGAGGTTTGCACGTCCAGCATCGGCAGGTTCCTCACCCAGATCTCTGTTGGCAGGGTAAAAATGTCTTCTCCAGTGTGTGCTAGCATCCAATACCACTTAGATACCTCTTTACCTTGGGGTGCTGTTCCTTGTAGCTTTTCCTCCCAGACCCTATTTCCTTTTCTGTCTTTCCCTACACCCCGTGCCCAACTTGCCAGTTGGTGCTACTTGAATTTGGACAGTTGCCCTCTGTATTTTCTGATAAGGACTCCCAGGAAACCAGTGAGTTATCCTCTATCATTTGAGCCCATTAATTTACTCCCCCTACCATCAGAGGAACTGACAGCTTATCTTGAAGACATTCAGGTGTCTCCAGGGAGTTCCATATTGGCGCAAAACTACGGTAGTAAAGTATCCCTAATGTCTGTCCAACTTGATACCAAAGTTTGCAAGCTGCCTCCTGTAGCTTTAGCCTAACCTTTTTAAAGTACTTTGGGTGTCCAAATTTAAAGAGAAAATAGTCCCCCTCAATGGGCAAACTTTTCATCATAGCCTCGAAAAGTGGGGTACCGGCAGAGCTATGTAAATAAAGAGCTCTTATGTTCTTTAATTGGAAAGCCCGACAGTATTGATAGAAGTCTGGACTTGCAATGCCCCCTTTCTCTTTTTCTACGTAGTTTCTTCCACTCAATTCTCACTCCTTTTGAGAACCATATGAAACTGCTCAGCTTCCCTTCTAATTTCTTAAACCACTCTGAATTAAATTCTAACAGTATTGCGTTCAAGATAAATGTGAATTTCAGGAGTATTGACATTTTATGGTTAGATTCCTTTTATTGATTTTCAAGACAAAAAATCAACAACGAGCCAGTATGCACTTGGTCATCGGAATGCAATCCGGTATTAAAGTTATTACGTTTGGCAAACATATATCAACAACAAAGAGAAAAAAAACTCCCGCCTCCCCCCTCCTCCTCCCATAAATCAAGTGGACATCCATGAACTGTAGGTGTCCCTGTCATGTAGGAATGAGCCCTGTGAGGGAAAGTCACTAAGGGGGCAGAGATATTTGGGGGTGGTTGCTTAGGTGGGTCCGCAAGTCGCAGAAGCCTTAGGTATTTGGGGGCAAGTGAGTTCCGTGAACTCACTCAGACATCAGTGGAGTAAGAAAGGGTTCCCCAGGGCATCTAAGAAAGTGAGATCTTCTCCATACCCAATATTCCCCACATTCGATGGAGCCACCCTAGTTGAGTTGGAACTACTGTAGTGGCCCAGTGGGAAAGTATGTTTTGTACCGCCACCCCTAGAGCAAGTGCCATTTGTTTGCCCCTCCGGGATTTAAGTGGGAAGGTGATGGTGTTCGAGAGGCCCAGGAGGATATAAAATGGAAGACGGGGGTTCTGATTGTCGAAGTGGGAGTCAACATCGTCCAAAGCCTGCTGCCACTATTCCCCTAGGGAAGGACAGTCCCGTAATATATGGCTGAGAGTACCCAACGAGCCACAAGCTCTCCAACAATGTGGGCTACGTGAGGGGTTGCCACTTGTAATCGGACGGGAGTCAGATACCAGTAGGTAGTTACTTTGATGGCTGTCTCAGTGGAGGCCACATTACGGGATGTGCATCGGACCCTATGATAAATATCATTCCACTCTTTCGGCGTCATTGCCCGGCCTTGTTCCCCCTCCCAGCTTAACTGACCCAGGGTTTTCCCAGTGATAGGAGTATGTTTGGTGAACCTGTATAAGTCCGAAGTCAAGTGAGAGTCAATGTGTTGTGTGAGCAGCCACTTCTCAAATGGGATAAGATGTCTCTCAGCACCCTTCCGTACTTCACTGCGGCGAACCCAATGCCGAACTTGCCTGTATCAATAATGCTCTGTTTCGGGTATGTCCTGATCCCTGAAAAGGTCGGTAAAGGATCAAGGCCCTTCCAGACCGAAAAGGTGTCCTATGGAATGCCATGCTTCCTTAGTCCAATGTCGAAACCCCACCGAATCCAGCCCCGGTGTAAAATCAGAGTTATGAACTATGGGTGTGATCGGGAAGGTTGTGAGCCCTCTAGAGACAGTGACCTTGTCCCATGCCAAGTGGGTAGGATGGGTCACGTTGGAAAGGTACATAGTCTGAGGTCTCGCTGTTCTTGCAAGGAAGGGGACCCCCCACAGAGGTCGAACAGCGAGAGACCGATCCATGAAAAGCCAAGGCTTCTCAGACTCCGGGCGGGACCACTCCACCAACGCTCTCAGCTGGGCCGCCAGTAAGCCTGTAGGTCAGGAACTCCCAGTCCTCCCTCAAAGCCAGGCCCTTTGGTCCCACCAGATAAAGCATTCTATATCCCTCTGCATGGAGAGTATAACGCCGGTCGTAGGCACTAGTGGGAGTTTGTGAAATGCATAAAGTATTTTGGGTAGTATCATCATTTTCACAGCTGTTATGCGGCCCAGACAGGACAGTGAATGTGACTTCCATTTCTGAAGGCAATCCCGGACCTGCCGTAGTAACGCTGTACAGTTTGTCGTATTAGTGGCCTGTATAGTAGCAGAGAGTTGCAGATCTAAATAAGGGAGCGAGTCGCATGCCCATTGGACGAGATAAGACCTTTGTAACAGTCCCAGCGTCGCAGGTTCGAGAGAGAGGTTAAGGGCTTGTGACTTATGCACATTGATCTTAAAGCCTGATACAGAAGAGAACCGGTCCAATTCAGCTAGTAGGGCACGCAAAGATTCTCTGGTGCGCTCCAGTGTAGCCACCACATCATCCGCGTAGAGGCAGAGTTTATGTTCCATCCCCCTAAAACGCATCTCGGCGAAGCAGGGATCATCTCGAACCCTTTGAGCCATGGGCTCCATATACAGGACGAACTGGAGCAGTGACAGAGGGCACCCCTGGCTCGTCCCCCTGCGTATGGGAAAGGCAGTTGAGGCAGTCCTGTTCACCCGCACCGAGGCAGTGGGATTCACGTAGCTACCAAATATCCAATCTATGAAGCGGGGTGGCAGGACAAATTTAGATAGCGTTGCCTTGAGATATGGCTAGTGGACCCTGTCGAACGCCTTCTCAACGTCGACCGAAAATATAATCCGTTCCGTTGGAAAGCGTTCAGACCTATCCACCAGATGTAGGAGCCGCTTGGTTTTATCGGAGCAAACCCAGATTGATCTGGGTCAATTAATCCGGGCAGATGGGGAGAGAGTCTCCGCCCCAGAATCCCGATGAAGATTTTCAGATCTACATTAAGGAGCGATATAGGGCGAAAGGATGCACACAAACGCCTATCCTTACCCGGCTTGGGGATCACCGTAATCAATGCTTCGAGCATGGAGGGTGGAAGAGGGGTGGCAACCCCAATCGAATTATAGACCCGCACGAGCATCAGGGCCAAGATATTGCAAAACATTTTATAAAAGGCGGAGGAGAAGCCATCTGGGCCAGGTGATTTATGAGGTTTTATGCGAGAGATAGCAGAAATGACCTCCTCTAACCTAAGAGGGGCTTCAAGCTCCTCCTCTTGACTTGGTACTAATTTTGCCGTAGAGACTACCTGTAGGTAGCCGGCCGGGCCCTCCTCAGGTAAGGTCAGGACAGCATACAGGGTCTCATAAAAGTCCCAAAAGGTATCTGCAATCTCATGATCCGTGTTGTGTTCCTGACCCTTTGAATCCAGGACCCCGTGGTTCGAGATGCCTATTGTTGAGCGTGCAACCTATTAGCGAGGAGCCTTAATCACCTATCCCCCCACATAGAAGGGATCCTTCATGCGAAATGTGGCATATTCAGCCCTATAGACGTCTAAGCCTGCCAACTGTGCGCTGGCCGCCTTAAGTTGCTTCCAAACTCTGGGTGCCCCTGTCCTCTGATGTATTCGCTCCAGTTCAACAACCTCCCCTGATAGCCGCTCCCTTTTCTCCCTCCTATCTTTATTGTCTGCCGCCGAAATGCATAAAAGTTCCCCGATGACTACCGCTTTCAGTGCATCCCAGAGGAATGCCGTAGAAATAGTGGATGAATCACTGAGGTCTAAGTAATCAGTGATTCATTTAGTAACCTGCTGCACTACTGAGGGGCGTTGCAGCATCGTCTCACGTGGGCACCAAAACCTAAGGGGGAGCAGTCTATGGAATAAAGACAGGGATGCCCTCACCGCTGAGTGATCAGATAAGGGGCAGGGGAGAATCTCCACCTCCCGCGTCTGCTGTGCCAGTGTGTCAAATGTCAATACATAATCGATCCTGGTGTATGTCTTGTCGTGTGTGAGTAAAAGGTGTACTCCCTTGAGCCTGGGTGTCGCAGTCTCCAGATATCTGTGAGCCCAGCCTCTGCCAGGAGGCGCCCCCTACTCTCAGAAAGGGCCCCAATCTGCCCCCATCACTGCGCGGACCGGTCCACTGTTCCATCAAAAGCCAGATTAAAATCACCCCCTAGCAGCAAGAATCTGTCCGGGAGGCAGGTGAGTTCATGTATCGCCCCTCGAATTAACCCCTCTTGGCCCTCTTTAGGGACATAAACAGTTGGTATCATAAAGGCATGCAGACCCAACGCAAAATTGTAAGCTAAAAGTCTGCCCTTATTCTCTGCTTGTTTGCTGCCGATCTGACCCAGGAACTTGTTGGAGCCCAGGATTGCCACACGAGGCCCGAGAGGATTACAGTTGGTAAGGATAGGCTTTGGATCTCAATCTATGGGTATCAGAAGGCAGGACATGTGTCTCCTGGAGGAGGCAGATATGGGCGTCTGAGTTTTCTAAAAAAGGACAGGACGGCCTGACGTTTGACATGTAAGACCCTTAACATTAACAAAATATGGACGTCAGCCAACATGAGAATAGACTTGAGGGCATGCTAGGAAGGGCTGCACACCCACCTGCCAAATCAAATACAAGACGTTAACTGTAAGCACCAGTGACCTGCCATAATGATGCAGAGGTCTGGTCCGGGACCAGGCTTCAATACCCGCCTCGGCGGGTCCTGGGCTCAATTTCCTAGGACCTGATAATTCTCGCCTCGGTGCCTATTCTAATCATGGGTCCCACTCTGCAACTCTGGGCAATAGCTTGCCTAATCTCCACAACGGCCCCAACAGCGCTGGGATGCCTGGCTTCACCTTGGGGATGCCCAGGAGTGGACATTCACAGGGATACAGCCAGGAAGGGTTCCTAAGCGGTATACGGACAGCGCCGGGACACCTCGGGTGAGCTAGCTGTGCGCTTTACAAAGGCCCTCATTTCATAGCAGGAGCCGCCCGCCACCCCCATCCCGCACAAGGCCCAACCATCTAAACCACACGGAACCCACTAAGAGTGAAGACTAGTGTTACCAGAGTCCAGCATACTTCAGTCTGTGGCAGCTGAGTTCTCCCTCAAAGTGTCCAGCACAGCCTTGTGCTCTTTAGCCATTGTCTCCGGATCCGGGCGTAAGCATTGGGGAGGGTTACTGGACTGTTGCGGTGTCTGGTGGGGATCTCTCGTTCCGGAGAATTGCGATCGCCATCTGGCAGATGAAGAAGCGAAGAGGCCTCTCGAAGGGAAAGGACCTGGCGAAGCTTGCCCTCCCACTTGAAAATTATCCAGAAAAGGATTGCCCCAGGAGTAGGAGATGTCTTTGGAGCGCAAGAACGACGTTACTGGTCGGAACTCTCGTCGTTTCTGCAGGGTAGAAATAGAAGAGGCCTACAAGAACGGAAGTCTATAGGGTGTTTGGCCCTGGCCTCTCGGAGGATGCGTTCTTTGAGGTGAAAGTCATGAACGCAGGTTAGGATATCTGGATGGGAGCCGTTGCCGGTCTCTTGGGTCCAACACGATGTGACCGGTCGAGCTTAATCCGTTGCTCCAGGTGGGGCCCCTAAGAAATGACAAAACAGTTCCTCAACGAAGGCCTCGATGTCCTACCCCTCCAATCCCTGAGGATTTGGATATTGTTCCGGTGGGAACAATTCTCTAGGTCTTCCGCGTGGGCTTGGAGATCTATTTGCTGGTCCTGTAGGGTAGGACCTCCTGTTCTAGCTGCTCAACTGCTTCATCGTGCAACGTTGCTTGTGTCTCCAGCTCTTAAACTCGCTCCCCCACCGAATCTATGCCCCTGCGTATCTCGCGGAGCTCTGAGGTCAGCTCCTTTTTCATAGTTTGGAATTCCCCTGTAAGGGAAGCGAAGATAGATTCGAGGACACTCCGAGTGACTGGCCCCTCTGATTCATTATGGCCCTGCTCGGCTTGGGAACCGCCCTGCGCCGTCGATGTCTTTGGCCCCCCAGTGCCAGACTTAAGGAGAAGATCCTTCACTGACCTATCCTTCCTGGATTTGGTTGTGGCCATCTTGAGGCAGCCAGGTCTCCTTTGTGCACAAATATGAAGCTGTGCGGGGAATAGTACGGAGCTGTAGGTCTTCTGGTAGCGAGTAAGCGGCTATACATGTCGCGTGGCCGGCGGCCTCTGTCAGTCTCAGTCTCAGTTCCAGGCCATGCAGTTCCTAGCACGTGGCTCCCTTGGTGGGTCCCTTCCGCAAGTCCCCCACGGAGGGTGCCCCATGTTGCACCCCCTCTGGGCACGTACCAGGGGTAGCCGGGGCCACTGCTGTCAGGCCTCCCTCACATCCGCCGTCGTCCAAACTGAGGACACAGGTGCGTGTGCCGTTATTTCACCGCCGCTTCTCCCTGGGGTCTCAAGTTCTCTCCCAGCTGCGCAGGCAGGAGGGTATCTCGCCCATGCAAGGCCTGCCTCCCCTCAGTGTGGCCGAAGACACCTCAACCATGAGGCAGGTGAGGAGGGGGCAGGCTGGGAGCACGTCTCAGGCTACGCCACCGCAAGGCCGCCGGGCAAGATCCACAGGCCCACCATTGTCATCCGGCCAGGCTCAGCAGCAAGGAAGTGCGGGGCCCAGGAAGGGGATAGACTCACCTCAGCATCGAGATTCCAGTCTCATCCGCTCCCTCCAGCAGTCTGATCGGGCCCAGCAGCCCCCGGATCCAAGGCCGCGGTGTACGTCCCGCTGATCAAAGTGGGCCGCCGCTGGGAACTTCTCCACTTTTCCGGAGCTCTCTTCAAATTAGGGCAGGGGCCGCTAAGACCTCCAGTGCACTGCCGATGGGCCCGCTCTCCGAGCGTGAGCAGACCGCAACGCGCTTCTGCAGACCGCTCGTCCCGCAGGCCACAGGGACCTTCTCACAGGCCGGAGCACCCATCTCGGCGCAGAGGTGTTAGTGCCGCCTTGCTCCACGAACTCCGGCCGTTGCGGGTGAGCACTGGGCCAGCGGGGGATCTGGAACACTGTGAGGGTCCGCTATATGCCGCCATAAGTCTTGGTCCCAGGCAAGGGATCGGAGTGACGAGTAGGCACATCCTACTCAGTCGCCATCTTAAGTTTTGACTTTTTTAGGATATTTGATCTTCGTAGGAAGGAAAGTGGGAGGCCTTCCTACTCCATAAATACCTTCATGATTCGTATCGCTCTTTTATTAAAGTTTACCTGAGCCTTTCTGTTTAGATCTTCCACCACCTGAGCTCCCAAGCATCTTATTTCCTTCTTTAAATGTGGACTGTTACGGCAGGTGTTCCATGCCATGATTTTTGTTCATATGGACATTTTTCAAGAATTGTTTTTTCTAGTGGACATCAAAATAAGTAGAAACACTAAAAAAGAGGAACATATGCCAGAACACCTATCTGACCACTCAGCAGTTAGCTCAGAGCTCATGCTAGATAAACCATCTACCTCCCCCCGAGATGGACTGTAAATCAAATACTCCTCTTAGATTATCAGATAATAGATTACTTGAAGTAGAGACAAGAAAATTATTCCAACTACATAGAGGTTCAGTCCTCCTACGCATCATTTGGGATAAATATAAGGCCTTCATCAGGAGGCGACTAATCAGTTCAGCTGCATTTCAGTGTAAGGAAACTAAAAACAAGATAAGGAATCTGAAATCCAAAATACAGAAGCTACTAGGAGAAGCAGACCAGATTTATAATTCTCAAGATCTGACAGAGATAGAGGAACGGATATAGAGTGTAAGGGCTGATTTTTCAAAGGACTTAGAGGCAATAATCAGGAAAAAGTAGGAAGTAAGTAAATTGTCCCACTATGAATATGGAGAGGGATGCAGCAAGTTACTGGCCTGAAAAACAAAGATAGAACATAATAGAAACACTATTAAAGCCATTCAAAATGAAGGTAAAATATGTACAGAAGATCTCAGGATAGAGCAGGCCTTCACCCACTTCTTTCAAAAATTGTATACAGAAGACATAGTGGTGACGGAAGAGCAGATCACGAACTACCTCAGAAGAATAGATACCCCGATTCCGCAAGCAGATTTAAAGGAAGAAATACATTTAGAGATTAGTTTGGAAGAGGTGATCAATGCAGTCAGAAAATTAAAAAGAGGAAAAGCAGCTGGTCCAGACAGTCTACCAGAAGAGTTCTCGGGTTTGCCCCATTCTAATAGAATTACTGAACGTGACTTTTTTAAATGGACCAGATCTGCTGCACTCTACGGATGAGGCCTTATTAGTATAATCCTTAATCCAGACGAGGACCCCAATATATGTGAGTCCTGGAGGCCGATCTCTCTATTGAATAGTGAACTACAAGATCTACGCACAGATATCAGCTAAGCAATTGGAGAAGGGGATCAGATCATTAATTCATAAAGATCAAAAAGGCTTTATTAAGGGGAGGCAACTACATGAGTTGACGCATGACTTGATTGGTGCAATTGACTTGGCCACCAAGGCCAAAATCCCTTTCACTGTGCTCTCTTTCAACGCTGCCAAAGCCTTTGATAGGGTAAGCAGGCCCTTTCTGCACTCCTTAATCAAACAGCATGACTTGGGTGATGCTTTCTCAAGAGCTGTGGGTCCCTATGTAAAAATCCATCTGGCAAGACATTGGTAAACAGCAATCCCACTAATCAGATAAACATTAAAAGGGGGAATCGCCAGGATTGCCCACTGTCACAGCTGCTTTTCAATTTATATATTGAGCCTTTGGAAAATTTAATTAGGGCGAGTCAAAACATTAACCCCTTCCAGTGTAACAGGTGGGAGAAAAAAGTGGCCCTGTATGCCGATGATTTAATGGTGTATACAAGAGATCTGGCAGGATCACGTCCAACGATCCTGAGCACCTGGGATGATATTGGGAAAGTCTCTGGTTACCTGGTTAACCAACAAAAAACATGTTGGCCTGTTTTGATACAAAGGACTAAGTTTTGGTTCAGCTGCTGAACTTTTTCAAAGCATCATTCGACGGATCATACAGCATGTCCTAAATGTATTCAATTATAGCAATGACATATTAGTTTACGAAGCAACACAAAAAGAGTATTATAAAGCTCTCACACAGCGCTGTTGTTTACTTGCGGATGTAGATTTGACTTTGAATGCAGATAAATGTGAGTTCCACAAGACAAAGGTAAAATTGTTTGAACATATCTTTTCTGATGGGGGTATGACACCTGATTCTGCTAAAGTACAAGAGTGTCAAATCCTGATCCCCCACAAGAAATTTCAATGGTGCATTCATTTCTTGGCATAGCCAGCTACTTTTCCAGATATGTATGAGACTTTGCCATTGTTCGTTCTTCACTGAGAGAGTGACGAAAAAGAATGTTTCCTTTCTTTGGTCACATGAATGCAAGATAAGTTTTAAGAAACTCAAACAAGCCATTGAGAATGCTACTAAAATGGCATATTTCAATCCAAAGCTTCATTCAGAGGCTGTTGTAGTTGCTAGCCCAATGGGGTTAGGTGCCATCTTTGTATAGCACAGCGGACATCCGAATGCTCGAAGCCATATTGTGGCATATGCAAGTAAGAGTTTGTCCCAAACAGAACGTGTTTATTCACAACCTGAAAAAGAAAGTTTAGCCGTGTTATGGCCTTGTGAACATTTCGATATATTCCTGTACGGAAAGCCTTTTATACTGGTAACTTCGTTCAGGGAAGGATCAGAATCCTGCTCACTACTTTTCCAGAATGCCTAAACAAGCTCATGGTACTCCATCCAAGATGGTTGATACCTATTTCAATTTTATTGTAAAGTCAAACACACCAGCTGCCATTTTGTTAGCCCAGATTATCACTGCCATGAGCAATGATAGTGACATAATGAAGTTGAAAGATATAATCACACATCAGTCATGGAACCAGCACCCCCAGTCTCTCACCAGTGAGGGTGAATATCAAAAATGTCAAAGATGATCTGTTAATAACTCAGAAATGAGTTATATTGTGAGGGTCGAGAATCCTGATACCAGAGAGTCTGAGGTAACAGATGATTGAAGTGGCCCATGAAGGACATCGTGGAATCATTGCCACAGAACAAGCTCTCCTAGACAGTGTCTGGTTTCCGTATCTCGATAAGCAGGTTGAAAAGGAATTAAAGGCTTAACATCTGTGCATCTGCCTTTCTACTAAAGTTACTCAAAACACCTTAAACATGTCAGAACTCCTGAAACATGCCAGGGTGTGAGGAGCAATAGATTTTTTCAGCCCACTTGACAATAGACATCACCTGATGGCGATTGTGGAAGAATTCTCACGATTTCCCTTAATTGAGGATCTCTCATCTACAATTCAATACTATGTCATTAGGAGACTAGGGGCCAGATGTAGGTAGCCAAATACCGGTCGGTAACGGCCGAATTCGGCCGTTACCGACCGGTATTTGGCTACCGAGATGTAGGAGGACAGAAACGGGGCAAATCGGTAATTTTACCGATTCTGTAAATATACCGGTCGGTAAATTTACCGACCGGTATTTTTACAGAATCGGTAAAATTGATATGTAGGTGGGACTCTTATGAGTCCCACAAGGCCTAAGAAATCGGTATTTTACCATCAAATTCAATTTGATGGTGAAATACCGATTCAGGTGTGCATGCACATGTGTGCATGCACAACTGTGCCATATGACAGGCAGACCTGCCCTTAGGGCAGGTATGCCTGCCATATGGCCCCCGAACCTTTTTTGGGGGTGCTAGAGGGTGTCAAAGTGACACCCCCTGCACCCTTGTCAAAATCGGTATTTACCGAATCGGTAAATACCGACCGGTAATGCCCCATTCATTCCTATGGGCTTCAAAGCCCATAGGAATGAATGGAGCTTTACCGGTCGGTATTTACCGATTCGGTAAATACAGATATTTACCGAATCGGTAAATGGAACATCTGGATGTTCCTACATACCCCCTTCTTATTTACCGATTCTTAATTACCGAATCGGTAAAATTCGGTAATTAAGAATCGGTAAATAAGTTTTACCTACATCTGGCCCTAGATGCCTTCTTTGCGACATGGGGTGTTCTGCCAATGGCCCACCATTTAGCAGTCATGAGTTAAAAGATTTCTTAGAGCAGCTGAGTATAAAGCGTCAGAGCAAATAATCTATGGTCGCAGGCCAATAGACAAGTTGATCACTTTATGAGTACGTTACAGAAAGCAGTGCAGCAGGCTACTCTTGAAAAGCTGGATTTAAAAACTGTATTAAATTCTACCTTTTGAGCTTTTCGTTGAACACCTCAGTCGACCACAGGTCCTGAAACACTGATGTTCGGGAGAGCAATGACAACCAAAATCCTTCAGTGGACCAATCAGAGAGAGAGAAAAACGAGAATTCAGCTTGTGAGAAGGACTTCATTCACAAACAAAAGATAAAAATCTATGCTGACAAAAGAACGTCGTCTTTAGGTGAGGAGATCGACTGAGGAGATCGACTGCTTGTACGCCAGATGCGGAAAAGACAATTTGATGCTCCATTTTATGCAGAACCTTTTCAAGTAGTGTCTATTATGGGACACATGGTGACTGCCCAGCACCCTGGGAAGTCTATTTACCAAAGACTAGTCTCACTTTCAGCGTTTAATTCCTCATTCATCAGATCTACTTGTTAAAGAGAGACTGTGTCTGATGCACCAGTGGCTGCTGTTGCCTCTTCACCATCAATGTAGATCCTGGACATTGATGGTGATAGTTTCCTGTTACAAGATCGGATCGACCAATTAAAGCACCAAAAAGATTGATTGAAGATATTTAAATTGTGTGTGTGTAATGGCGAAACGCGTCGCTGTATTTTCTTCATCTGCCAAATAAACTTCTTGATGAATGCAGCCCTGGGTGTCCCGTTCTTCATCGGTAATTTTTCGATGGTATCGGAGTGAATTTACACAGCCAGCTGGTGGCTGCAACGGGACCGCCCACGCCAGCTTGCCCCTAACCAGCGGTGGTGGGAAGAATATATATATATATATATATATATATATATATATATATATATATATATATATATATATATATATATATATATATATATATATATATATATATATATATATATTACCTACTGGCGGTCGCCAGTAGGTATATATAGTTAGGATTTTTTCTCTATGGGATTTTTGAAAATTCTATGTCTAATAACTTTGGCGTTTGTGGACGGAATTGGCTGAAATTTTCAGGAAAATGGAACATTTTGTTTCTGAGCAGCTCCTGAAAATTTGGGGGGGTTTCGTCAAGGGGGGGCCGAGAAAAAAGGGGGGTCCCAAAACGTGTTTTTAACATTGAGTTTTCCATAGGGCGGTTGGCCTCACTTTTAGCCCGAACGGCTGAATGGATTTGCACGAAACTTGGCAAAATTGTAGGGACTGGTAGCCCGATGTGCCTTTGCTAGGTCTCAATATATGTGCTGCAGTGGATTTTGAGAAATTAACGTTCAAAAAAAGATATATATCTGTAACAGCGGACCGGGCAGCGTTCCAGTTCGCGTACTTTTCGCGGTACGGAGCTTTGTGAAGCGAAGCTGATTGGTTCTCCGGCGTCTGTAAACATTCCAAACAGTCCGTAGCGGCCGCCATCTTGTCTCTCGGTAGGATCGAGAGACAAGAGGAGGCCAAAGCGAAGGGGCAAATGACCATAAGGGGGCATAGTAGATCCTCGCTGACCCCCTAGGTTTGATGTGGAGGTTTTAAAAGGGCCCCGCGGGGCAAAAAAAAAAAATAATAATAATAATCGAACAGCTGAATGGATTTGCACGAAACTTGGCAAAATATTAGGGACTGGTAGCCCGATGTGCCTTTGCTAGGTTTCAATATATGTGCTCCAGTGGATTTTGAGAAATTAACGTTCAAAAAAAGATATATATCTGTAACAGCGCTCCGCTTCGCGTACTTTTCGCGTTACGGAGCTTTGCGAAGGTGATTGGTTCTCCGGCGTCTGTAAACATTCCAAACAGTCCGTAGCGGCCGCCATCTTGTCTCTCGGTAGGATCGAGAGACAAGAGGAGGCCAAAGCGAAGGGGCAAATTACCATAAGGGGGCATAGTAGATCCTCCCTGACCTCTTAGGTTTGATGTACCATTTTGCCAAGTTTGGTGTAATTCCGTTCAGCCATTCAGGCTGTAGACGTATCTAAATGTCCTATGGAAAATTGCATGGGGAAAACACATTTGAAAGTGTTGAAATTTAGAACCAATTAAAATGTTACTTTGGTTTTGTATTTGTGTGTGATGAAAGTTAATTGGTTATGTATATATCTAAAATGAGAGGAAACCACAGCCATTTTGTGATACTACTGTCTGAGGTACATTTGTGAGGAATTTTTGGTGCTCAATTTCTGGTGTTTGGTTTACACAGTACTAACACTTCTCCTACTTTTAAAAAGGTGAGTTGTTAATTTGTAAGGGGAACTATGTTGTACACTTTAAGATAATTTGAAAAATGTTTTCTGTTATTTATTTACAGTCCTTCTGTTATACTAAATACTTGATAAAGTTAGTTTTATATTATGTATTACTAAAAACGATAAATGAAAGTGATTATTTTTTTCTGCAAGGAATTTTTGGTGCTCAATTTCTGGTGTTTGGTTTACACAGTACTAACACTTCTCCTACTTTTAAAAAGGTGAGTTGTTAATTTGTAAGGGGAACTATGTTGTACACTTTAAGATAATTTGAAAAATGTTTTCTGTTATTTATTTACAGTCCTTCTGTTATACTAAATACTTGATAAAGTTAGTTTTATATTATGTATTACTAAAAACGATAAATGAAAGTGATTATTTTTTTCTGCAATTTACAGCAAGCAATTTCAAAATAAAATGGCTCACAATGAAGAGACCGTGGCAATTTCTTTTGAATTATCCACTACATTTATTGAAATTGACAGCACCAATAATGAAATATTCTCACAAGGAGGAGATGACTTGAATGATTTTTTTGATCAATCTCTTGATGGCGAATTTATCGAATGTTTGGAGACCATAGAGTTACAAGAATCATCATTGCAGACTTTTCATGAGGAGATTCCAGATGAGATGATTGAAGAGGAAATTCCTGATGAGGACATGTTACTAGTTCTTTCAAATTTTGAAAATTCAGAAGAATAAATTTATATTTAGAAATACAAAAATTGTTTGAGACATTATTCATTTTTATTTTTAATTTATGAGGTTGTAGCGAAGTGATTGTAGTATAAAATGAGACTTATAGTATAGAGTGGAACATTTTTATGTTACATGGTAAGTTTACTCATATTTACTTCCCTTCTCCCACTATATTATCTCCAATGTGTATTTGACATCTCTTCTTCATCTCCGGCCTCCTTTCTCTCACTGTCTGTCTCTGATGCATCTTATCGCTGCCATTTTGTGTAATTACAGAAGAGAGTAAAATAAAATAGTTCGGAACGTGAAAAGGGGGCAAAGTAGAGTACCTCTCACCCCCTAGGCCTTCTCAGGCGGTCCCAAAAGGATCAGTTTCTGCTTTCCTGAGAGATTATGGTATGAGTTCCATATACCACAATAACTTGCATTACAACATGCAAGATATCTATCTCCTATTACCAACTTTTGGAGATATTCGCGCTAAGCGCGAATATCTCCAAAAACTAACACCTGCCCTGAGTAGTTCTTAGCCATGTTATCCAATGGGAGGTGGATAACATGGCTAAGAGCATTAGCTCGGTAATGCATGAATATCGCTGACTTTTTAGCGATATTCATGCATTGCGGCCGTTTTTTATCGCATTTGCGATAAACCTTGATAATAGCAAGGTTTATCTTCGATAATTTCTGACGATGCTTAGCGGTAAAAAATTCGTTGCTAAGCATCGTTAGCGATAAATATCGCTTAACTTTGGCAATATGCACCAACGTCTGTTAACGTTCGATTCGAAGGAAATGAGGAAGTGTTGAAAAACATTGTCTGCGCCATCTTGCCTTTTTTGAAATGCCACACTTTTGTTGTGCACGGCAGCCATTTTAGATGCCTTGACCAGACCCACTCTCTGCACGCTGTCGATTCGTAGCATGGCTCCCCACCCTCGCAAGCATCTTCCCCAGGCACTGCTCACCCCCGCTCTCTGTCTTATGCATGGGCAATAAACCTCCCCCCATCTGCGCTGCTCTTCCCTGAGAATCACACTCTGTGCCCGCCCGACACCTCCCTTTCGCCCTATTCACTACCGCACCCTCTGACACTCCTCTTCCTCTGTGTCCGATTGTCCAGGCCGGTCCTAGGCTATCAGCTAGCCCTGCAGATGTAGTTTATGGCCCCAGCTGTAAAGAATCACCCCTCTTCAAAGGAGTTATAGTAGATCAAGGCCCACACCCGATGAGATCCGTCACACCACACGTGTTCATACTATCTGAAAACCATCCTGTATTGTAATTGGGGAGGGGACCGAGCCTGAAGCGGAAGATTCCAGGGATGACTCTTTGTACATCAAAGTTTTTACAATTATGTGTCACATTAAAAATATATAGCACTCCAACAAAGTAGTAGGAATATAAAACTTTAATAACTTATAAATATATACAACAAAACAAAAACAGTAAAAACATTTAAACAACGAAGAGACCGTGGCAATTTCTTTTGAATTATCCACTACATTTATTGAAATTGACAGCACCAATAATGAAATATTCTCACAAGGAGGAGATGACTTGAATGATTTTTTTGATCAATGTCTTGATGGCAAATTTATCGAATGTTTGGAGACCATAGAGTTACAAGAATCATCATTGCAGACTTTTCATGAGGAAATTCCTGATGAGATGATTGAAGAGGAAATTCCTGATGAGGACATGTTACTAGTTCTTTCAAATTATGAAAATTCAGAAGATGTTGCCTGGGTGCCGCACTGATTTGGGTATCCGGCGTGGGGCGTCCCGGGGGGTGGGTTGTCAGTAGCGGTCTGTTGTGCGAATAGTTCCAAGGCAGCAGAACGCGCTGAAATCTGGATGTCACGAAGGTGATGTCTAGTAAGTTGCCGCCCAGCAAATAACGGCGTGGGGCGCCGCGGGGGGGGGGGGAGGCAGTCCAAAGTTCCGTTAAAAGGGCAAAGGAAAGGATCGGTGGTTTGAACCATCAGTCAAAAAGGGGAGGGGGTGCAACAATTTTTCCTACCGGGTCACACTGTGCTTTCACCGGAACTGAGGTCTGCAGGATTCTAGTCATTCAAACTGAGGCTGGCGCCAGCATGGGAGCGCCGACGTCCCGCGGCTACAGTTTTGTCACTCCACGGGCGATCATGGCAGTCATTCCCCATCGGGGGTGTCTGCGGGGGTCGGGGACTCCCGCGGCTCCTCTAGAATCTTCAAGGTCGTGGAGGACCACGGTGGTGGAGTCAACCAGTGACCGGGCCATTTCTTTATGCTGGGCCCGCTCTTGCCAGGTCGACCGCCATTTTGAGAGTTCGGTAGCTACTGGCGATCGCGGGGTCAAATGAGCGGACGGGCTCCACCCTGCCGGGCGAGACGTTGCAGCATCGCCACAGTGGAAGAACCCTTTTCCGGGCGCCTGGAGCGCTGAGGGTGCAGCTGGGAAGCCTCCACCTGGGGAGGCGGGAGAGGCCTGTTCGCACCGTCTCTCCCTCCCAGTGCACCCCACGGCGTCTCGCTTGAGATTTGTTATGGCCGGACCAGGCGATGAGGACGAGAGGGGGGGGGGGTCGGAGGCATGTGCAAGACATCCCCCCCCCAGGGTTGTTGCAGCAATTATTCAAGAAAGAAGAAATGTCCCGTCCGTCTTTGGGCCGGACCTCCGGTGGATGGCGGCCGGACGCCCTTTGCTCTGGCCCCATGAATTGGTTCCTTGGCTCATCGGCTGCAGCCGGATCCCGTCGGCCCCAGCCCCCGGCCGTTGGTGGCCGGACCGGGAGAGAGTGTGGAGGGACAACCTGCAACTCTCAAGGGCCACCGCGGCCGGACTGGGAGAGAGAGGGGAGGGTCGAGGACACGGACATTCCCCCCCCCTGAAACTCTCCAGTGTTGTCAATCCCCCTGGCCGGGTCCAGCTGGCCTCGGCCTCTCCTCCGGCTACACCCTACGTGATGATCTCCTGGCCGAGGCGTGGCAGCAGGACCCGCCTTATATGTGTTGCTTCCGGCTGGGCATAGCCGAAAACCTGTTGCCCTTTGGAAGTTTCTAGAATGGGGCGGATGTCTGCTGACTTCTATCTTTCCCAGTTTGCCGTTATTTGGCCGTGGCAGGCGGTGGGACAGACACGTTTTGGGGCAGTGAGGGGCGATGTTTTCAGGTTTCTTATTACGGGCTTACTTCTAACGTTTCTTGTTTCTAGGACAATAATAGGTTTTATCATTACGTATTGTTATCGTTTCTTTGTTTGTTATTTAATAAAAAGTTAATCAGTGGCCTACTGATTTTCGTTTTCCTATTCTTTTCTTTCCAGGTTGTTTCATGCTAAAGTTTCTGTTAACAGGATACAGTGATCACTTCGTTATTATTGCATATGTCCTTTTCACTAGGGGTGCTCTCTGGTCGGGCCAGATGACCTATCTCTAGTAAATGGTCCGGGTGAAACAGGTGCATCAATCAGTGGGGAGTAGATAGGCATGACAGATTACAACGGGGGAGAAAGGTCCGCATTACGTACCCTTTCACTACTTGCAAAGATTTTCCTACGTTTATTTGCAAACAGGGAATACCTCCAAAAAGAACTAATTCCCAAACAGTCAATGTTCGGACAATCAATCAATCAATGAGGAATGAAATAGGTACGACGTGTTAAAGGCTTGCGTTACCTACCCTTCACTATCTGCAAAGGGAGAGAGAATATTCCTATTCTTCCTCGTTTGCAGGCAGAGAAGATCCTTAAGAGAACCAACTTCGAACAATTCAATGCTCGATTCAAACAATCAACAAGGGGTACTGTGAACACAAATGAACGGCGCTTATGTACATACACATTGCTATTTTCAACAGGTTGTTCCTAATGTTTCTATTTTAGCGAGGTCAAAAAGAGATCCCATTAGTGGCCTACTGATTTTGCTCGATTCCTTTTGTTTTTTTACACGATTTTTCGCTATCTGCAAAGACTAAACAGAGTATTGCGACTCTGTGCTTGTTTGTAAATAGAGAATGAACCAAAGAGAACAATCAATCAAATGGAGAGAGAAGCAGGCACGACGGATTACAACGGGGGCAAAGGCCTGCGTTAACTACCCTTCACTATCTGCAAAGAGAGAGTACTCCTAATAGAAATGAGGGGTGGGGGGCAGCATTCAAAGCAGATCAGTGTGCATAAACACGAAAATGTTTTTACTTACCACGTACTTGACATTCGACAGCTTATGATATTTGCTATTAAAAAACCATTGAAATTCACTGAAAAAACCATAGGTTATAGACCATATATAGTTAGGAATTAGCATTTACAAAACCTTGAAAATTCACTGAAAAAACCATAGGTTATAGACCATATATAGTTAGGAATTAGCATTTACAAAACCTTGAAAATTCACTGAAAAAACCATAGGTTATAGACCATATATCGTTAGGAATTAGCATTTAAAAAACCTTATTTTACTGACACAAAACCAGTGAAATTCCATATATAGTTAGTTGCACTAACTATATATCGCGCACCCGCAATTCACTGCTGATGATGTCACATATTACATCATTCATGACATGGTCAGTGACATCACTGATGACATCACTGATGACATCTCAAATGACATCACTGATGACATCACTGATGACAACATCCAGTGACTGTATGTTTCTGTAAAGTTAAAATATGTCTTACATATTGAAGAATGAGTAGATGTATAAGTGTCTGGACGAAGGATTTAGTAGGTGCATGACTGAATGTATGAGTGAGTGATTAAATGTGTCTCACTGAGTGCATGGGTTAGTGACTAAACTGTCTTAATTTGTGCATCATTATGTCTTTTGTTTTGTAAACTGCTGCATGTGTTGATCAGTAGCTATATGAGTAACTATATGAGTTATTGATTGATTGCCCAAGTATTTGTATGGGAGACTGAGTGTGTGTGTGGCTGGCTGGGAGGTGTGTGACTCTGTGCAGATCAATGTGTACTTGTATCAATGATTGTATAAGAGAGTAAGTATGTGTTAGTATATGTTTGAAAATGTAAGGTGCTCTATGTTTAACTGTATAGATTAGAAAATGGAAGTGTGATTGATTCTTTACAGGAATGACTAGGTGTGTGAGTAACTCCATGGATGAGTGGCAGAGTGTGAGTGTCTGAATAGGTGTATGAGTGCATATGATAGTGTTGTAAAGATGAGTGATTGTATGTATGAATGATTGTATGGGTGAATAAGTGAGTGTTTGTGTAAACATAGGAATCAGTGAGTGCGTATGTAGTAACTAGTATTGGTGTGTCAATGGTTTAAAAAATTATACTCTGTATTTAACACTGGGTGTAACAGAGGTTATATGAAAGTGTGAGGAGATGCATTGTATTGTCACATGAATGATATCATCAGTGATGTGACCAATGATGTCAAATGAGATGTCATCAGTGATGTCATCAGTGATGTCATTTGAGATGTCATCAGTGATGTCATTTGAGATGTTATCAGTGATGTCATTTGAGATGTCATCAGTGATGTAATCAGTGATGTCATTTGAGATGTCATCAGTGATGTCATCAGTGATGTCATTTGAGATGTCATCAGTGATGTCATCAGTGATGTCACTGACCATGTCATGAATGATGTAATATGTGACATCATCAGCAGTGAATTGGGGGTGCGCGATATATAGTTAGTGCAACTAACTATATATGGAATTTCAATGGTTTTGTGTGAGTAAAATAAGGTTTTTTAAATGCTAATTCCTAACGATATATGGTCTATAACCTATGGTTTTTTCAGTGAATTTTCAAGGTTTTGTAAATGCTAATTTCTAACTATATATGGTCTATAACCTATGGTTTTTTCAGTGGATTTTCAAGGTTTTGTAAATGCTAATTCCTAACTATATATGGTCTATAACCTATGGTTTTTTCAGTGAATATATATATATATGTGTGTGTGTGTGCATATATATATATTCACTGAAAAAAACATAGGTTTCAGCCACGTTATAGTTAGGAATTAGCATTTAAAAAACCTTGCAAATTCACTGAAAAAACCATAGGTTTCACACACGTTATAGTTAGGAATTAGTATTTAAAAAACGTTAGAAATTCATTGAAAAAACCATAGGTTTCACACATGTTATAGTTAGCTGGACATTTCACTCATACAAAACCTTTGAAATTCCCCCGTTATAGTTAGTTCAGCTAACTATAACTCGCGCGCTCGCAATGCACTGCTGATGACGTCACATATTACATCACTCATGACATGATATCACTGATGACATCTCAAATGATATCACTGATGACATCTCAAATGATATCACTGATGACATCATCCAGTGAATATGTGTATTTCTGAAAATAAATATGTTTTATATATGTATATCTCAAGGTCGATGGAAGAATAAATGGGTATATAAGTGTCTAAACTGATGATTTTTTTGCGTACAATTGATTGTATAACTGACTGATTAATTGTATCTTAGTGAATACATGGGTTAGTAAGTAATTTTTAAATATGTAAATATCTGTTTCAGTCTCTCACTTTGTGTATAAGTGGCTGCATGGGTTGGTGAGTAGCTACATGAGTGTGTATATAGGTTATTAGTTGTTTTTTTGAGTATCCCAATGAGTACCTGAATGTCTGTATGGTTTGGTGGGGGGTATTACTTACCGCATAGAAGCATGAATGGGTGACTCAAAGTTTGTATGTATTTTGAAGACAGCATGTGTGCAGGACTGTATGGGTGGATGAGTTTGTGTATGAGTGTGTTAGTGAGTAAATGACTATCTCAATAGTATCTTTATGAGTAACTACATATGTTTTAAACTAGTATATGTGAGTATTGATGTATATAAGTGACTATATGTGAGAGCAGGAGATTGTAAGAGTTCCTGTAGAAATAAGTATGTGTTTCTATAAGTGATTGTTTTAGAGAGTAAGTATGTGTACGATTCTGTAGAAGTAAGTGTAGTGGTGGGTGTATAGCTGTATATGCAAGTAAATGGATGTTTAATAGTTTATTTGCATGTGTGAGTATGTGTGTGAGTAACTCTATGGATGAGTGTTGGTGTGTAACAGCATGTATAGGTGTATGAGTACATATGAAGAGTGATTACATGTATAAGTTACTATATAGAACTGTTGGTGAATGAGTGGATGTGTATGTAGATGGTGGAATTACTGTATAGGTTGTTGTAAGTGGTATTGGTATCTCCATTCTTTGGAAAATTTTAGTTTTTCTTTTTGAATGTGTGTATCAACGGTTATATTTCGCTGAGAGCAGGTCTGCCACTCTGTCACAAGGATGATGTCATCAGTGATGTCATCAGTGATATAATTTGAGATGTTATCAGTGATATCATTTGAGATGTCATCAGTGATGTCAAGAGTGATGTCACTGACCATGTCATGAGTGATGTAATATGTGACGTCATCAGCAGTGCATTGCGGGCGCGCGAGTTATAGTTAGCTGAACTAACTATAACGGGGAGATTTCAAAGGTTTTGTATGAGTGAAATGTCTAGCTAACTATAACATGTGTGAAACCTATGTTTTTTTTCAGTGAATTTCTAACGTTTTTTAAATACTAATTCCTAACTATAACGTGTGTGAAACCTATGGGTTTTTCAGTGAATTTGCAAGGTTTTTTAAATGCTAATTCCTAACTATAACGTGGCTGAAACCTATGGTTTTTTCAGTGAATTTGCAAGGTTTTTTAACCCCTTCGCTGCTAGGCCTTTTCCCCTCCTGTGCTAGGCCTTTTTGTGGCGATTTGGGGTAGTGCGCGCTTAGGCCCCTGTAACTTTTCGACCCCATAAGGTATCCACGCCAAATTTGCGTCCATTTCTTCCAAAATCATGTGGATTCTAAAGGTGCACAGGGTTTGTGGATTCCCTTGGAGGGGTCCCAGAAATTATCCAAAATACAGAGAAATGTTTGTTTTTTTCAGAAAAATGGGAAAAACGGGCTGCAAATGAAAGCCTCTGGGTTTTTCCCTGCAAATGTTATCAAAAAAGGGTTTGTGGGGCTGAAATCTCCATTTTCTCAACTTTTAGGGAATGACAGTCTTTTGTCAGAGAACCAACATTTTTCACACAGTTTTGGCATTTTTCTGGGACATAGCCTATTTTTGCTATTTTTAGAGCCTTCAACCTCCTTCCAGTTAATGGTAGAAATGAGTTTGAAAGCAATAATGGATCCTGGAAAAGTAGACAAAATTATGAATTCATAAAGGGGTCATTTGTCTAAATCCATGAAGGTTTCTTTATAGAAACTAACAGTTAAATATTGGAATAATTGAAAATTTGTTGAAAAAAACAGCCTTTTGTCTCAACATTTTCACCTATAACTTCTTGTAATTTTGCCAGCTCTTTGAAAGCAATATACCGTTACATCCGTGTGACCTTCCTGGTTGTGGGGATATATAGGACCTCTAGTTTCACCAAGAACCCGACGAACCCAGAGCCAAAAACTGAGCAGCAACTTTCAATGGTATTTTATTATTTACTGGGTATAGAGCACTTATTCTTGGAAAATGTATACATGGAAAAATCTGTATGAAAGACACCTATGTATTTCTGAATTGGGTACAAATTATAGAGTTTAGAAACAGTATATATTTGCACATTTTCAAAATTGGGAATACTCATACTAGCATGAGAATTATTGGTCATTTTTTAAAAAGATTTTTTTTTTACACAACGTCTTTCATTGGGAAGGGAGAAATGCATGAAAACTCAATTGGTAATAACAGTTGATTTACAAATCTGAATTACCCTAAGTCTCCCGATAAAAATGGTACCTCACTGGTGTGGGTCGGCCTTGTGCCTGCGACAGGAAACGGCGCAAATTGCAACGTGGTCACACCTCAATTTTGCAGTTAAAAATTGACCCTTATATGGCAAAGTGCCTAGCAGTAGTTTTTGCACCCTAGCAAACCTATACATTTTTTAAAAGTAGACACCCTGGGGAATTCAGGATGTGGTGACTCGACTGCCTACCACCAGGTCCTGTTACCCAGAATTCCTTGCAAAGTTAAAAAATTGACAAAAGAAACGCATTTTCCTTACATTTCTGTGGTGCAAAGTTCTGGAATCTGTGTGGATCAACACATTTCCACCCACCCAGCGTTCCCCCAGGTCTCCCGAAAAAAATGGTACCTCACTTGCCTGGATTTGCCTAGTGGCTGCGACAGGAAACAGCGCAAAACCCAACATGGTCGCACCGCAATTTCGCAGTGAAATCGTGCCCTTTTTTGGCAAAGAGCCTACCTTTTGTTTTTGAACCCTAGCTCTGCCTGCACCTAGAGAAACCTAGCAAACCTATACATTTTTGAAAAGTAGACACCCTGGGGAATTCAGGATGGGGTGACTCGACTGTCTACCACCAGGTTCTGTTACCCAGAATCCCTTGCATATCTAAGAAATTGATTAAAAAAACGCATTTTCCTGACATTTCTGTGGTGGAAAGTTCTGGAATCTGCGTGGATCAACACATTTCCACCCACCCCGCGTTCCCCCAGGTCTCCCGACAAAAATGGTACCTCACTTGCGTGGGTCTGCCTAGTGCCTGCGACAGGAAACAGCACAAAACGTAACATGATTGCACCTCAATTTCGCAGTGAAATCGTGCCCGTTTTTTGGCAAAGAGCCTCCCTTTTGTTTTTGAATCCTAGCTCTGCCGGCACCTAGGGAAACCTAGCAAACCTATACATTTTTGAAAACTAGACACCCAGGGGAATTTAGGATGGGGTGACTCGACTGCCTACCACCAGGTTCTGTTACTCAGAATCCCTTGCAAAGCTAAGAAATTGACAAAAAAAACACATTTTCCTGACATTTCTGTGGTGGAAAGTTCTGGAATCTGCGTGGATCAACAAATTTCCACCCACCCAGCGTTCCCCCAGGTCTCCCAAAAAAAATGGTACCTCACTTGCCTGGGTCTGCCTAGTGCCTGCGACAGGAAACAGCGCAAAACGTAACATGTTTGCACCTCAATTTCGCAGTGAAATCATGCCCTTTTTTGGCAAAGAGCCTACCATTTGTTTTTGACCCCTAGCTCTGCCGGCACATAGAGAAACAGAGCAAACCTATACATTTTTGAAAACTAGACACCCAGGGGAATTCAGGATGGGGTGACTCGACTGCCTACCACCAGGTTCTGTTACCCAGAATGCCTTGCAAAGCTAAGAAATTGACAAAACAAAACGCATTTCCCTCACATTTCTGTGGTGGAAAGTTCTGGAATCTGCGTGGATCAACAAATTTCCACCCACTCAGCGTTCCCCCGGATCTCCCCAAAAAATTGTACCTCACTTGCCTGGGTCTGCCTAGTGGCTGCGACAGGAAACAGCGCAAAACGCAACGTGGTCGCACCTCAATTTCGCAGTGAAATGGTGCCCTTTTTTGGCAAAGAGCCTACCTTTTGTTTTTGAACCCTAGCTCTGCCGGCACCTAGGGAAACCTAGCAAACCTATACATTTTTGACAACTAGGCACCCAGGCGAATTCATGATGGGGTGACTCGACTGCCTACCACCAGGTTCTGTTACCCAGAATCCCTTGCAAAGCTAAAAAATTTACAAAAAAACACATTTTCCTCACGTTTCTGTGGTGGAAAGTTCTGGAATCTGCGTGGATCAACAAATTCCCACCCACCCAGCGTTCCCCCAGGTCTCCCGAAAAAAATGGTACCACACTTGCCTGGGTAGGCATAGTGGCTGCAACAGGAAAAGGTCCAAATCGTACGGTGGAGAATTTAAAATAACCTATAGCAAAACTACCTTGATTTTGGGGGGGGGGACCCCTGAGTTTTTGGGCCGGGGCTCGGCGGCCATCTTTGGAAACTACCAAACCCAAACAGTTCTGAAAACTAGACACCCGGGGGAGTCCAGGGAGGTATGGCATGCGTGAGTCCACCAAAGTCTTCCTACCCAGAATTCCTTGCAAACCTTAAAATTAGGTAAAATATCCCTTTTCCAAACTTTTTTGCATGGGATCTCCGTGCCGGAAAAAATGTCCTACCACCCAGCGTTCCCCTTGTTCTCCCGAGTAAAATGATACCTCACTTGTGTGGGTGCCCCAAAGCAGAACAGGCTAAAAATGAATTTTTAAAAATTGTAGTATTTAGGATTGACAAATTAAGCACCTCACCTTAGTCACAGGCCTTTTTTTAACCTAAATGTAAGGTTTGCAGGGATTTCTGGGTAGGAAAACATTGGGGGACCCACGCATGCCATACCTCCCTGGACTCCCCCGGGTGTCTAGCTTTCAGAACTGTTTGGGTTTGGTAGTTTCCAAAGATGCCCGCCGAGCCCCGGGCCAAAAACTCATGGGAACCCCCTTGCAAAACCAAATTGTTTTGAATGAATTAAGTTTTCAATTTGAGAGTGTGCGATTCTTGTGACAATATTGCATGGAAATTGTGACAGACAATTTCAAGTTTACAGGAGATTGTGGATAAAAAAAAACAATAGAAATCACCAGAAAGACACCATATACTCCGATGGTTTAACAATAATATCTAAATTTAGTAAGTTATTTATAGCTATAATGTACACCTTAACAGAGTTACTCAAAAGTCAAACATTCAAGCACGGCTATCTATTCCTCAAAGACACACACATACAGGTTGGATTTGGCACGAGGGCGAGTGATGGTTCAGTACATAAAATTTTATTAACAAGATATTTCAACAAAATGAAATGCTCTGTCAATAAATAAATGCATAAAAACCAAACCAGTGACTCGCAACTCGTGAGCTGTAAAGCCACGACAAGGCACCAACCGTTTTACAGGCCATTCATGCACCTTTCATACCTGATACACACCAGATCATTGACACCATCCGGAAGGAAAAGCAACACATTACAACATTCACAGTAAGGGACAAGGTACACCCTACTTCAGAAAGAGAAAAAAGACAAATATTACTGCACAGCCATCTAATCCGCAAGCACACACACATACTGGTTGGATTTGGCACGAGGGTGAGTGATGATTCAGTACATACAATTGTATTCGCAAGTAATTTCACAAAAATGAAATACACTGCGTATAATTAAAAGTATGATAAACTGAACCACTGACTCACAGCTCGTGAGCTGTAAAGCCACGTCAAGGCACCAACCTCTTTACAGGCCATTCATACACCTTTCGTACGTGTGACACATACAAAACATTCACACCGCCAGCCGCGGACCTATCATATTACAACACTCACAACAGAAGACAGCACCATTCAAGGGCCCATCACTTTCACACGCCCACATTTCTGACACTGCAACTACACAAAATGATGGACTGCGTGGAGTGTCACTCAACTAGCAGTGTGTGTAGTGACCAACAGAAAGTAACTACTCACACACCGCCAGCCGCCAGTCCACCCACACCACCATCCAAGCACCAGACCATGCACACCGCCAGCCAAACACCACTCAGCGCGCACCGACAGCCAAGTACCACTCCACACACACCACCAGCCAAGCACCACTCCACGCACACCGCAAGCCAAGCGCCACTCCACAAACACCGCCAGCCAAGCACCACTCCGTGCACAGACAGCCAAGTACCACTCCATGCACACCATCCAGCCAAGCGCCACTCCACACACACCACCAGCCAAGCGCCACTCCACACACACCACCAGCCAAGCACCACTCCGTGCACAGACAGCCAAGTACCACTCCACGCACACCATCCAGCCAAGCACCACTCCACACACACCGCCAGGCAAGCACCACTCCGTGCACAGACAGCCAAGTACCACTCCACGCACACCATCCAGCCAAGCACCACTCCACACACACCGCCAGCCAAGCACCACTCCGTGCACAGACAGCCAAGTACCACTCCACGCACACCATCCAGCCAAGCACCACTCCACACACACCATCAGCCAAGCACCACTCCGTGCACAGACAGCCAAGTACAACTCCACACAAACCACCAGCCAAGCGCCACTCCACATACACCGCCAGCCAAGCACCACTCCGTGCACAGACAGCCAAGTACCACTCCACGCACACCGCAAGCCAAGCGCCACTCCACACACACCCCCAGCCAAGCACCACTCCGTGCACAGACAGCCAAGTACCACTCCACGCACACCATCCAGTCAAGCACCACTCCACACACACCGCCAGCCAAGCACCACTCCGTGCACAGACAGCCAAGTACCACTCCACACACACCATCCAGCCAAGCACCACTCCACACACACCGCCAGCCAAGCACCACTCCGTGCACAGACAGCCAAGTATCACTCCACGCACACCATCAGCCAAGCGCCACTCCACACACACCACCAGCCAAGCGCCACTCCACACACACCACCAGCCAAGGACAAATCCAAACACAACACCAGGCA
The DNA here is from genome assembly GCF_964261635.1 of Lissotriton helveticus. NCBI lineage: Eukaryota > Metazoa > Chordata > Amphibia > Caudata > Salamandridae > Lissotriton > Lissotriton helveticus. Next base: position 353,867,297 of record NC_136061.1, on the reverse strand, counting down.
AGCGCAAGAGCACGCACACCGAAAACCAAACACTAGACCACGCACACCGCCAGCCAAGCACCAGTCCACAGACACCGCCAGACAAGCACCAGTCCACAGACACCGGCAGCCAAGCGCCAAACCATGCACACCGTCAGACAATGGACACTACAAGCAAACCAACATCATACTTTAGTTTTTTTTTTTAAATAAAAGAAAAACGAAAACAAATTGCAAATTGATACAAATCTACTAACACAACAACTAAATCTAAAAAGACTACACAAATGCCAACTTTGAAACTGAACAATACGTTTTCAAGAATAAAGACCAACCAGTTCACTTTACCACTCATGGATGCTCCCAAAAATTATTTTTCGTGTGGTACAATCTAAAACAAGCAGGTACACACAGCCCGGGGTTTGAAGGGCAGTCGGGGCAGTACATACGAATCTCCTTCCGCAAACCTCTTCGCCAACAGACTCTACATCTCCGACTGGGAAAGTCTTTTGAGGTTGTAGGAGGAATTTGATCAGGAAAGTGGCGATCTTTCAATCTGGCAACATTCTCCACCACTCCAACTCTAGGAACACTTGCCTGTTCCACTAAAACAAGGCTGCCTATTACAGACTCCTGAAACTTTACAAAAGTCATCTTTGACTGGGGACAAGATTTCTGGAACACAACAAAAGCATTAAAGGTTTCCAAGTGGAAAATATGGATAGCCAACTTCTTGTACCAAATGTAAGCCTTACTAAGAGCAGCATACGGTTCCAACCTCTGATCTACTCTGTCAACACCACCCATGTGCCTATTATAGTCTAAAATGCACACAGGTCTGCGCACTTCTGCAACCTGACCTCAAACAGTCACCGGTTCTGTGCTTTCATCATGTATGGAAGTCAACATGTAGACATCTCTCCTGTCTGAAAACTTCACAGCTAGAAGCTCCTCACAACGCAATGCACTGCACTGTCCCTGAGCAAGCTTTTGACAAACAAGTTATTTTGGGAAACCTTTACGGTTTGAGCGGATTGTGCCACAAGCAACAGTGTGCACTTTGGCCAATTCCCTGAACAACCGCACACCAGTGTAGAAGTTATCGACATACAAATGATGGCCTTTGTTAAAAAATCCACGACCAAGTTCCCACACAATTTTCTCAGTCACTCCAAAAGTCGACGGACAACCAGGGGGGTTAATCCTGGATTCCTTACCAGTGTACACCCTGAAATTAGAGACATATCCAGTCTCACTGTCACACAGCATATAAAGCTTAATTCCATAGCGTGCCCTCTTACTAGGAATGTATTGCTGAAAAACCAAGCAGCCCTTGAACAACAGCAAAGACTCATCCACTGAAATTTCTTTCCCAGGATAAAAGATCTCAGGAAATCGATCAACAAAATGATCAAAGACAGGCCGAATCTTGAAAAGACGGTCACAATCAGGGTGATCTCGTGCCAAAGCAGAACTATTGTCAACAAAATGCATCATCCGAAGCAGAAGCAAATACCTATCACGACTCATGACTGCCGGAAATATAGCTGTTGCCATCAAGGGACTAGTAGACCAATATGAAGCCATTGATGGTTTCCTAAGCAAGCCCATCAAAAAAGTTAAACCCAAAAACTTTTTCATCTCCTCCAAATTTGTGGGAGTCCACCGGGTAGCTCTAGCGTGGGGCTTAAGGCTGGCACTGCTTACCCATAAAAAAATTTCAGCATACAAATTAGTCTGCTCTACAATCTCTGCCAAAAACACATCATCCATAAACAACTTGCAAAAATCAATAGGCAAAACGTTTTCAGTGTTCACCCTACACCCTGGAACACCAGTAAATTCAGGCAATGCCGGCTGCACCATGCCTGGTGCAACCCAGAGGTCAGAACTTTCAACGTCAAGTCTTGCAGCCGCAGGCTGCCGCCCAGCTGCCTCTTGTCTACTACACCAACTGGAAGTCTAGCAGCCCCAGGCTGCAGCCCAGATGTCTCTTGCCGCACTATTGGCACAGCAATGTCCTCCGCAACCACAGGCACTTCATCCACACCAAAAGTAGCTTCATCAGCACTCAGAGTGTCTTCATCATCAGATGAAGCCATGTGTAGAGAAAACTCACTACCTGAATCTTCACCTCCCACCTCTGGCTCAGAATCAGAGTCAGTCTCTGGACCATGGTCAGAGGAAGAATCAAAAAACATTCCAACAACTTGCTGAGCAGTAATCCGGCGGCTAGCCATTATCCTTACAAATAAAGGAGTCTGCACAAACAACTCAACAACCCCAACACTGTGCAAAGTAAGTTAAAAAATTTAAGCCTTTATCACAAATATCTATATTTAAAAAAATATACAATTCACTTACAAGAGACAACTACACTCACCAGCACCTACTCTGCAAAGACACAGCAAATAGGCAACAATATCCCACTAGAAAGAAGAAAAAAAAACTTACATCTACAGAAGTACACATCAAAAACAAATGCAAACCATGTTTTACAATCACAAAAAACAGAAACCAAACATACTCGTATTACTACACACTTTGCAAAATAAACAATTACATGACAATTGAACAAAAAGAGGTCTCTTACCAAACACATGCAACTACAGAAACAGCAGAACAACAGAATCACCAGTAACGGAACCGCACAGCGAAACAATCTAAAGAGAAAATAAAACAATACACATTAGAAGAAACAAAAACAACACACATTACAACAGGCTATGTCACAGGGTATGTCACAAATGGGGTGTCTGTCCCCATGGGGGACAGAATATAAATCATTATAAACGTGGGCCCCCTGGAAGCAACCCTACGGAGGGCAGAGAGGCCAAATAAAGACACGACAAAACATACTTTTGAAAACAAATGGGTCCAAGGAAGCAACCCTTGGCCAAGGGGTCGCTCCATATAAAAAAGAAACAATCCCTGGAGTCTAGTGGACTTTTCTATCCCCCCCCTGGGTCCAAAAATGGTTAAAAAAACAGCCGTTCTGCCCCCAGGGGGGCAGAACAGTCTACAATATTTATATTGCCCCCTGGAAGCGACTCTTGCCCAAGGGGTCGCTTCCTTTATAAATATAATAAAATCCCTGGTGTCTAGTGGGCTTTTCTGCCCCCCCTGGGTCCAGATGTGGCCCAAAAAACAGCTGATCTGCCCCCAGGGGGGGCAGACAAGTCTAAAAAAAATTATGGGCCACTAGGAAGCGACCCTTCCCCAAGGGGTCGCTTCCTTTATAATTATAATCAAATCCCTGGTGTCTAGTGGGCTTTTCTGCCCGCCCCTGGGTGCAGATCGGCCAAAAAAACGGCCAATATGCCCCAGGGGGGCAGAAAAGTCTGAAAAATAATTTGTCCCCCTACGGAAGCGACCCTTGCCCAAGGGGTCGCTTCCATTATGAATATAATTAAATCCCTGGTGTCTAGTGGGCTTTTCTGCCCCCCCTGGGTCCAGATGCGGCCCAAAAAACGGCCGATCTGCCCCCAGGAGGGGCAGAAAAGTCTAAAAAAAAATATGGGCCACTAGGAAGCGACCCTTCCCCAAGGGGTCGCTTCCTTTACAATTAAAATCAAATCCCTGGTGTCTAGTGGGCTTTTCTGCCCCCCCTGGGTCGCTTCCTACACACAAACAAACACACACACGCAATCCCTGGTGTCTAGTGGGGCATTCCTGGTCCACGATCGCGACCCTGTGCGCGATCCTGCACCGGGAATGCCCTGCATTGGGACATCAGGGGAGAGGAAAACAGTTCTCTCCCCCCCCCCCGAGGCTTCAAGGCACCGAAAAACGCCCCCCCCGCCCCACCGGGGCAGCAAACACTAACCTGTCTCCTGGACACGCTGGAATGAAATGGATTCCAGCGCGTCCAGCGCTTCCTGATGACGTTGGCGCGCGCTGTGCGCGCTGACGTCACCAGGAAGCGTAGGGGGTCTGGGGGTGGCAGCGGAAAGTCTTCCGCTGCCACCCCTTCTAAAAAGCTCACGATCGATGCCCCAGGGGGGGAGCGCCAGCGCTCCCCCCAGGGCTGTACTGATGACGGAGCGGTTCCGGTTCATCAGCACAGCCCAAACGACGCTGATGACGGAACCGCTCCGTCATCAGCGTCGAAGGGGTTAAATGCTAATTCCTAACTATAACGTGTGTGAAACCTATGGTTTTTTCAGTGAATTACAGTGTGCCAAAACCCACCTTAGTATCCAAACCCTCCAACAGACTAGCAATCAGTGACTCATTGGTTCTTCGTCCTATAGCAAAAACACCAATAACTAGTCAACCCAGAACATGCAACTTAGATTACCTCAAGTAAGGTGGATAAAAAGAGCACTCTTTCGTTATAGTCTTACACCAGTCCAAAACAAGCAGTAAATAAAGACACATGCAAGTTTGAAATGTTTATTTCTAACGCCGTAATCTTATGCACAGTACCTTAGATAATACAAGCAAACATATTATCAGAAACAAGGTTGTCAGCATTGTCACTATTCCATAAAATACAAAAGGAGAAAGCATCTTATAATGCTAATGGGAAAGAGATTTAAAATATACCTAGATTTCACACTCCCTCCCTAGCAGGTTAGTTATAACTATAGAAGGTCTCATAGGATTACATGGGCGAACCCATACCTCTGGTACTCAGCAGTAGTGGATCACATTGAGTTCTGCACAAACTGTCAGGATACAAATGTTCTCCAACTGTGTGTAATCATGCCTTCACAGTGTATTTTTAAACGCGCCAGTATAAGAGGTGGCCACAGCTGCATATGTGCTATGGCTCGAATGTGCGAGGATCATTCCGAATAACAGACACAGTCTCCAAGATAACCTTGATGTTCCATGCTCTCACTAAACTAGCGAGGCACTCTACAAATGTAGCATAACAAATACTCAGCCTTCTCTAAACAATATCGCAAGTGCGTGTCGTGTGCAAAGCAGAGCAGGAAAGCAAAAATGTCGTTTAAGCTTCTAATAAACCCATGCTAACTTAACACGGTGTGAGTGCAACCCTCAGCCCCACGACACCCTTCCTTGATCGAAGCACGTGACATAAGCGTGGACTAATTACGAATGCAGAGTCCAAGCCTGAAAAGCACAGTCAAGTTCATATTTGCAAAAAAAATGATTCGCTGTTTCATAGAAAGCAGAGCCTTACTCCAACAGCGTATAAGCACAGTATGTAGCAACAGCCTCCAAGAGGAAGTCATTGTTCTCATCTGAAAACATTTCAGCCATCCAATTCAATAGTGGGAATGAACATACATATTCCTCAATGACCGGAGCCTCTATCACCATCGGAGGAAAACTCGGGTCATCTTCAATGTAACTGCGTGCCAAGAAGTCATGCGCCGCTGCCAAAACATTCCAACGTCCCATTATTCCATGTATCGCTGCTAAGGCCATAATCCCGCCGCCAGAACAGAGCAAGTCATGAACCACTAAGGGGCTCATCAGCTGGTCATAATCCGCGTTGGGAGACACCGTACAGCAGAGACACAAATCCAGGGCCCAGTCGAAATCGCAGCTCAGGCAGGTTGAACGCATGTGAAAAAGGAGAATTGAAACGATAATCCATAAGCTGCACTCAATGTAGCCAGAGGCAGCGCTCCGTAATAAGTAAGTATTCGGTTGCGCACCAGCAACAACCGAGAAATATTGTCGTGTGCTGCAGGATGTGCATCCATATTTAAGTAAACAACTTGATAGAAGCACACCGGCAACTAATGCGAGTATTAACGGGAATCCACCAACGATGCTGGAAAATTCGAATGGAAAAATGATGACAAGACACCAAATATAGGGGCCGATTAGGATGGCGGACGGACTTGCGTCCGTCCGCCACCCTTGAGGAGGAGGGAACGTCCGCAGGGGCTGCGGCGTTCCCTCCGTGCTGATTAGGATGTGACCGCCAGGGTTGCGGTCACATCCTCTATTTTTAACATTGCGGCGGGTGGAGCTTCAAGCTGCACCCGCCGCAATGTTAAAAATGCACGCATTGCATTTGCATGCAGTAAGAGGCAGGCACCGCGCGGTGCCTGCCGCTTTCTGCATGCAAATGCAGGGGGGTACCATAGGTACCCCCCATGTGCACCCCCCACCCCCTCTTCACCTAGGGGGCCCGCAACGGGCCCCGCAGTGAAGTTCCGTATGCTTTTCCACGGCGGAAAACCCGCCGCGGAAAAGCATACTTTACAGGCCATCCTAATATGGTGGACGGTGTCTGACAGACACCATCACCATATTAGAGCTTTTCCGCCGCGGTTGTAAGCCAGCCGCGGCGGAAAAGCTGCGGACGGAAACCAGGACCCACCAGCCATCCTAATGTGGCGGTGGGTCTTTGGTCAGTCCGCTGCGGTTTTTCCGCATCCTCTGGGCCGGCGGTGCCTTCCGCCGGCCCCGAGGATGCGGAAAAACCGCGATCCTAATGACCCCCATAGTTTGAAAAGAAGTCACAATGCAACTGCTTATAACTTTAAAAAAGTAAAGTAACTCTGTAGTCAAGGACACATTAAAGATAGTCTAAATTAACTCCCCAAAATACAAGGACAGGTCAGTATTTAATAATGCATGCACTTCAATGCGGGTATTTGCCACCTGAAGGACAAATGTTTCTCTACCAGATGTAAGAGCGACCTCTTTTTGAGACAATAGCGCTCTTATACGGCTCATTTGGTTGACTCGGCTTTCAAGGTCGGAATCGACGGCCAGATAGAAACATCCAGCTTCCCATGCAGAGGAGTAAACACAACTTTTTTTATAGCAAACCACACGCTCAGTTACCGTAATCATGTAACAGATGCCTGCTAACATTGCACAACAATCTGCATTATTTCAAATTAAATAACTCACTTTTCCAGTAAACTGAACGTTGGTATGATAGCAGGTGTCGGAGTGCCTTTCAAAACTCAGGCCAAATTAGGCACATCTTGTTTACAAGAGCCATGCAATAGTATGTGTCTACAAATTAAGAAGTGATCTGGTGCTATTGTGCAATCCTCGCCATTCAGATAGACTTCTTTTCCCTTCCTCATGCACCTATATGTAAATGATAATACCCAACGTACATGGAGATAAGCGCTGCCTAAAGATCCATATCTGCCTATAGCACACTATTTCATGTAAACCTCAAACTTAAACAGGCTAAAAAGTAACGTTATGATACTGTGGATAAGCCAAATATGGAGCGACACGTGAAGAACATACACCCCAACAACTTTGCTCAAGTTGAAACACAGAGGTTGAAGGACAACCCACCTGCTACTGCACCAAACACATCAACTGCTGCAGCAGCATTTTCAGCAATCACTCCACACCCACAAATTAATCCTGATTTTGGTGTAGTTAAAATTCTATGCATTTATTGCAATAAACTTTTGTGTTATGGGAAACAGTCTATTGACCTGATGAAACGTAGGAAGCAGGAGCATCGCTGTCCTCGACATTAGTTTTTTTTCATTCTTTTGTTCCTCTTGGACACTTCCAAGCCCCCATTATAGAAAGAAAGTGCCCCCGGGATTTGGCCCCCGGGAGCTAATTAAGAATAAAACAGACTTCTAGGTTTTTTTTTCCTTTTCCACGAGTACAATACGCGTACCACACTTTTTTTAAAAAAAATTCAAAAAAAGTTTTTGTGCCTAAACATCCATGTGGGACCCCCTGTGCAGGCCTAGAGGATCAACATGTTTCTACCCTGACCCCTTTCCTTATTTTTCAACTTTCTTTTACTGTTTTTTTGTGACTCGGTGCTACCGAGGCACAAGATGGCTGCAACACTTCCTGGTTTGGAGTGTTGACAGACAGTTGACATCCAATCAGCATGCAGCTTGTGCACGTAATTGTACGGATTTTGGTACGCGTTCTGTACTTCGTCTCTAGATATCGCTATGATTTTACTTTTGATTTTCTCAGGAACTACTGAACGGATTTACACCATTTAACAAAAAGCACAATCTGCAAACATAACTCTACCTCTCTGCCAAATGTGGAGTAATTCCGTTCAGCTGTAGCCCTGGCTAAAGGTCCCTATGGAAAATTGCATGGGGAAAACAAGTTTTGGGACCCCCTTTTTTCTCGGCCCCCACTTGACGAATCACCCCCAAACTTTCAGGGATGGAGCGGAGCAGAGCAGCCCAATTTCTTGGAGAAATTCGCGAAAATTCATCCACCAGCGCCAAAGTTATTCCAAATAGAATGTTGTGAATTTCCTATGGAAACTAGGTCCTAACTATAACTACCTACTGGCGACCGCCAGTAGGTAATATATATATATATATATATATATATATATATATATATATATATATATATATATATATATATATATTTATATATATATATATATATATATATATATATATATATATTACCTACTGGCGGTCGCCAGTAGGTATATATAGTTAGGATTTTTTCTCTATGGGATTTTTGAAAATTCTATGTCTAATAACTTTGGCGTTTGTGGACGGAATTGGCTGAAATTTTCTGGAAAATGGAACATTTTGTTCTGAGCAGCCCCTGAAAATTTGGGGGGGTTTCGTCAAGGGGGGGCCGAGAAAAAAGGGGGGTCCCAAAACGTGTTTTTAACATTGAGTTTTCCATAGGGCGGTTGGCCTCACTTTTAGCCCGAATGGCTGAATGGATTTGCACGAAACTTGGCAAAATTGTAGGGACTGGTAGCCCGATGTGCCTTTGCTAGGTCTCAATATATGTGCTCCAGTGGATTTTGAGAAATTAACGTTCAAAAAAAGATATATATCTGTAACAGCGGACCGGGCAGCGTTCCAGTTCGCGTACTTTTTGCGGTACGGAGCTTTGTGAAGCGAAGCTGATTGGTTCTCCGGCGTCTGTAAACATTCCAAACAGTCCGTAGCGGCCGCCATCTTGTCTCTCGGTAGGATCGAGAGACAAGAGGAGGCCAAAGCGAAGGGGCAAATGACCATAAGGGGGCATAGTAGATCCTCGCTGACCCCCTAGGTTTGATGTGGAGGTTTTAAAAGGGCCCCGCGGGGCAAAAAAAAAAATAATAATAATAATCGAACGGCTGAATGGATTTGCACGAAACTTGGCAAAATATTAGGGACTGGTAGCCCGATGTGCCTTTGCTAGGTTTCAATATATGTGCTCCAGTGGATTTTGAGAAATTAACGTTCAAAAAAAGATATATATCTGTAACAGCGCTCCGCTTCACGTACTTTTCGCGTTACGGAGCTTTGCGAAGGTGATTGGTTCTCCGGCGTCTGTAAACATTCCAAACAGTCCGTAGCGGCCGCCATCTTGTCTCTCGGTAGGATCGAGAGACAAGAGGAGGCCAAAGCGAAGGGGCAAATTACCATAAGGGGGCATAGTAGATCCTCCCTGACCTCTTAGGTTTGATGTACCATTTTGCCAAGTTTGGTGTAATTCCGTTCAGCCATTCAGGCTGTAGACGTATCTAAATGTCCTATGGAAAATTGCATGGGGAAAACACATTTGAAAGTGTTGAAATTTAGAACCAATTAAAATGTTACTTTGGTTTTGTATTTGTGTGTGATGAAAGTTAATTGGTTATGTATATATCTAAAATGAGAGGAAACCACAGCCATTTTGTGATACTACTGTCTGAGGTACATTTGTGAGGAATTTTTGGTGCTCAATTTCTGGTGTTTGGTTTACACAGTACTAACACTTCTCCTACTTTTAAAAAGGTGAGTTGTTAATTTGTAAGGGGAACTATGTTGTACACTTTAAGATAATTTGAAAAATGTTTTCTGTTATTTATTTACAGTCCTTCTGTTATACTAAATACTTGATAAAGTTAGTTTTATATTATGTATTACTAAAAACGATAAATGAAAGTGATTATTTTTTTCTGCAAGGAATTTTTGGTGCTCAATTTCTGGTGTTTGGTTTACACAGTACTAACACTTCTCCTACTTTTAAAAAGGTGAGTTGTTAATTTGTAAGGGGAACTATGTTGTACACTTTAAGATAATTTGAAAAATGTTTTCTGTTATTTATTTACAGTCCTTCTGTTATACTAAATACTTGATAAAGTTAGTTTTATATTATGTATTACTAAAAACGATAAATGAAAGTGATTATTTTTTTCTGCAATTTACAGCAAGCAATTTCAAAATAAAATGGCTCACAATGAAGAGACCGTGGCAATTTCTTTTGAATTATCCACTACATTTATTGAAATTGACAGCACCCATAATGAAATATTCTCACAAGGAGGAGATGACTTGAATGATTTTTTTGATCAATCTCTTGATGGCGAATTTATCGAATGTTTGGAGACCATAGAGTTACAAGAATCATCATTGCAGACTTTTCATGAGGAGATTCCAGATGAGATGATTGAAGAGGAAATTCCTGATGAGGACATGTTACTAGTTCTTTCAAATTTTGAAAATTCAGAAGAATAAATTTATATTTAGAAATACAAAAATTGTTTGAGACATTATTCATTTTTATTTTTAATTTATGAGGTTGTAGCGAAGTGATTGTAGTATAAAATGAGACTTATAGTATAGAGTGGAACATTTTTATGTTACATGGTAAGTTTACTCATATTTACTTCCCTTCTCCCACTATATTATCTCCAATGTGTATTTGACATCTCTTCTTCATTTCCGGCCTCCGTTCTCTCACTGTCTGTCTCTGATGCATCTTATCGCTGCCATTTTGTGTAATTACAGAAGAGAGTAAAATAAAATTGTTCGGAACGTGAAAAGGGGGCAAAGTAGAGTACCTCTCACCCCCTAGGCCTTCTCAGGCGGTCCCAAAAGGATCAGTTTCTGCTTTCCTGAGAGATTATGGTATGAGTTCCATATACCACAATAACTTGCATTACAACATGCAAGATATCTATCTCCTATTACCAACTTTTGGAGATATTCGCGCTAAGCGCGAATATCTCCAAAAACTAACACCTGCCCTGAGCAGTTCTTAGCCATGTTATGCAATGGGAGGTGGATAACATGGCTAAGAGCATTAGCTCGGTAATGCATGAATATCGCTGACTTTTTAGCGATATTCATGCATTGCGGCCGTTTTTTATCGCATTTGCGATAAACCTTGATAATAGCAAGGTTTATCTTCGATAATTTCTGACGATGCTTAGCGGTAAAAAATTCGTTGCTAAGCATCGTTAGCGATAAATATCGCTTAACTTTGGCAATATGCACCAACGTCTGTTAACGTTCGATTCGAAGGAAATGAGGAAGTGTTGAAAAACATTGTCTGCGCCATCTTGCCTTTTTTGAAATGCCACACTTTTGTTGTGCACGGCAGCCATTTTAGATGCCTTGACCAGACCCACTCTCTGCACGCTGTCGATTCGTAGCATGGCTCTCCACCCTCGCAAGCATCTTCCCCAGGCACTGCTCACCCCCGCTCTCTGTCTTATGCATGGGCAATAAACCTTCCCCCATCTGCGCTGCTCTTCCCTGAGAATCACACTCTGTGCCCGCCCGACACCTCCCTTTCGCCCTATTCACTACCGCACCCTCTGACACTCCTCTTCCTCTGTGTCCGATTGTCCAGGCCGGTCCTAGGCTATCAGCTAGCCCTGCAGATGTAGTTTATGGCCCCAGCTGTAAAGAATCACCCCTCTTCAAAGGAGTTATAGTAGATCAAGGCCCACACCCGATGAGATCCGTCACACCACACGTGTTCATACTATCTGAAAACCATCCTGTATTGTGATTGGGGAGGGGACCGAGCCTGAAGCGGAAGATTCCAGGGATGACTCTTTGTACATCAAAGTTTTTACAATTATGTGTCACATTAAAAATATATAGCACTCCAACAAAGTAGTAGGAATATAAAACGTTAATAACTTATAAATATGTACAACAAAACAAAAACAGTAAAAACATTTAAACAACGAAGAGACCGTGGCAATTTCTTTTGAATTATCCACTACATTTATTGAAATTGACAGCACCAATAATGAAATATTCTCACAAGGAGGAGATGACTTGAATGATTTTTTTGATTAATGTCTTGATGGCGAATTTATCGAATGTTTGGAGACCATAGAGTTACAAGAATCATCATTGCAGACTTTTCATGAGGAAATTCCTGATGAGATGATTGAAGAGGAAATTCCTGATGAGGACATGTTACTAGTTCTTTCAAATTATGAAAATTCAGAACATGTTGCCTGGGTGCCGCACTGATTTGGGTATCCGGCGTGGGGCGTTCCGGGGGGTGGGTTGTCAGTAGCGGTCTGTTGTGCGAATAGTTCCAAGGCAGCAGAACGCGCTGAAATCTGGATGTCACGAAGGTGATGTCTAGTAAGTTGCCGCCCAGCAAATAACGGCGTGGGGCGCCGCGGGGGGGGGGGAGGCAGTCCAAAGTTCCGTTAAAAGGGCAAAGGAAAGGATCGGTGGTTTGAACCATCAGTCAAAAAGGGGAGGGGGTGCAACAATTTTTCCTACCGGGTCACACTGTGCTTTCACCGGAACTGAGGTCTGCAGGATTCTAGTCATTCAAACTGAGGCTGGCGCCAGCATGGGAGCGCCGACGTCCCGCGGCTACAGTTTCGTCACTCCACGGGCGATCTGGCAGTCATTCCCCATCGGGGGTGTCTGCGGGGTCGGGGACTCCCGCGGCTCCTCTAGAATCTTCAAGGTCGTGGAGGACTACGGTGGTGGAGTCAACCAGTGACCGGGCCATTTCTTTATGCTGGGCCCGCTCTTGCCAGGTCGACCGCCATTTTGAGAGTTCGGTAGCTACTGGCGATCGCGGGGTCAAATGAGCGGACGGGCTCCACCCTGCTGGGTGAGACGTTGCAGCATCGCCACAGTGGAAGAACCCTTTTCCGGGCGCCTGGAGCGCTGAGGGTGCAGCTGGGAAGCCTCCACCTGGGGAGGCGGGAGAGGCCTGGTCGCACCGTCTCTCCCTCCCAGTGCACCCCACGGCGTCTCGCTTGAGATTTGTTATGGCCGGACCAGGCGATGAGGACGAGAGGGGGGGGGGGTCGGAGGCATGTGCAAGACATCCCCCCCCCAGGGTTGTTGCAGCAATTATTCAAGAAAGAAGAAATGTCCCGTCCGTCTTTGGGCCGGACCTCCGGTGGATGGCGGCCGGACGCCCTTTGCTCTGGCCCCATGAACGGGTTCCTTGGCTCATCGGCTGCAGCCGGATCCCGTCGGCCCCAGCCCCCGGCCGTTGGTGGCCGGACCGGGAGAGAGTGTGGAGGGACAACCTGCAACTCTCAAGGGCCACCACGGCCGGACTGGGAGAGAGAGGGGAGGGTCGAGGACACGGACATTCCCCCCCCTGAAACTCTCCAGTGTTGTGGCCGGGTCCCGCTGGCCTCGGCCTCTCCTCCGGCTACACCCTACGTGATGATCTCCTGGCCGAGGCGTGGCAGCAGGACCCGCCTTATATGTGTTGCTTCCGGCTGGGCGTAGCCGAAAACCTGTTGCCCTTTGGAAGTTTCTAGAATGGGGCGGATGTCTGCTGACTTCTATCTTTCCCAGTTTGCCGTTATTTGGCCGTGGCAGGCGGTGGGACAGACACGTTTTGGGGCAGTGAGGGGCGATGTTTTCAGGTTTCTTATTACGGGCTTACTTCTAACGTTTCTTGTTTCTAGGACAATAATAGGTTTTATCATTACGTATTGTTATCGTTTCTTTGTTTGTTATTTAATAATAAGTTCATCAGTGGCCTACTGATTTTCGTTTTCCTATTCTTTTCTTTCCAGGTTGTTTCATGCTAAAGTTTCTGTTAACAGGATACAGTGATCACTTCGTTATTATTGCATATGTCCTTTTCACTAGGGGTGCTCTCTGGTCGGGCCAGATGACCTATCTCTAGTAAATGGTCCGGGTGAAACAGGTGCATCAATCAGTGGGGAGTAGATAGGCATGACAGATTACAACGGGGGAGAAAGGTCCGCATTACGTACCCTTTCACTACTTGCAAAGATTTTCCTACGTTTATTTGCAAACAGGGAATACCTCCAAAAAGAACTAATTCCCAAACAGTCAATGTTCGGACAATCAATCAATCAATGAGGAATGAAATAGGTACGACGTGTTAAAGGCTTGCGTTACCTACCCTTCACTATCTGCAAAGGGAGAGAGAATATTCCTATTCTTCCTCGTTTGCAGGCAGAGAAGATCCTTAAGAGAACCAACTTCGAACAATTCAATGCTCGATTCAAACAATCAACAAGGGGTACTGTGAACACAAATGAACGCCGCTTATGTACATACACATTGCTATTTTCAACAGGTTGTTCCTAATGTTTCTATTTTAGCGAGGTCAAAAAGAGATCCTATTAGTGGCCTACTGATTTTGCTCGATTCCTTTTGTTTTTTTACACGATTTTTCGCTATCTGCAAAGACTAAACAGAGTATTGCGACTCTGTGCTTGTTTGTAAATAGAGAATGAACCAAAGAGAACAATCAATCAAATGGAGAGAGAAGCAGGCACGACGGATTACAACGGGGGCAAAGGCCTGCGTTAACTACCCTTCACTATCTGCAAAGAGAGAGTACTCCTAATAGAAATGAGGGGTGGGGGGCAGCATTCAAAGCAGATCAGTGTGCATAAACACGAAAATGTTTTTACTTACCACGTACTTGACATTCGACAGCTTATGATATTTGCTATTAAAAAACCATTGAAATTCACTGAAAAAAACATAGGTTTTAGACCATATATAGTTAGGAATTAGCATTTAAAAAACCTTATTTTACTCACACAAAACCATTGAAATTCCATATATAGTTAGTTGCACTAACTATATATCGCGCACCCTCAATTCACTGCTGATGATGTCACATATTACATCATTCATGACATGGTCAGTGACATCACTGATGACATCACTGATGACATCTCAAATGACATCACTGATGACATCACTGATGACAACATCCAGTGACTGTATGTTTCTGTAAAGTTAAAATATGTCTTACATATTGAAGAATGAGTAGATGTATAAGTGTCTGGACGAAGGATTTAGTAGGTGCATGACTGAATGTATGAGTGAGTGATTAAATGTGTCTCACTGAGTGCATGGGTTAGTGACTAAACTGTCTTAATTTGTGCATCATTATGTCTTTTGTTTTGTAAACTGCTGCATGTGTTGATCAGTAGCTATATGAGTAACTATATGAGTTATTGATTGATTGCCCAAGTATTTGTATGGGAGACTGAGTGTGTGTGTGGCTGGCTGGGAGGTGTGTGACTCTGTGCAGATCAATGTGTACTTGTATCAATGATTGTATAAGAGAGTAAGTATGTGTTAGTATATGTTTGAAAATGTAAGGTGCTCTATGTTTAACTGTATAGATTAGAAAATGGAAGTGTGATTGATTCTTTACAGGACTGACTAGGTGTGTGAGTAACTCCATGGATGAGTGGCAGAGTGTGAGTGTCTGTATAGGTGTATGAGTGCATATGATAGTGTTGTAAAGATGAGTGATTGTATGTATGAATGATTGTATGGGTGAATAAGTGAGTGTTTGTGTAAACATAGGAATCAGTGAGTGCGTGTAGTAACTAGTATTGGTGTGTCAATGGTTTAAAAAATTATACTCTGTATTTAACACTGGGTGTAACAGAGGTTATATGAAAGTGTGAGGAGATGCATTGTATTGTCACATGAATGATATCATCAGTGATGTGACCAATGATGTCAAATGAGATGTCATCAGTGATGTCATCAGTGATGTCATTTGAGATGTCATCAGTGATGTCATTTGAGATGTTATCAGTGATGTCATTTGAGATGTCATCAGTGATGTAATCAGTGATGTCATTTGAGATGTCATCAGTGATGTCATCAGTGATGTCATTTGAGATGTCATCAGTGATGTCATCAGTGATGTCACTGACCATGTCATGAATGATGTAATATGTGACATCATCAGCAGTGAATTGCGGGTGCGCGATATATAGTTAGTGCAACTAACTATATATGGAATTTCAATGGTTTTGTGTGAGTAAAATAAGGTTTTTTAAATGCTAATTCCTAACGATATATGGTCTATAACCTATGGTTTTTTCAGTGAATTTTCAAGGTTTTGTAAATGCTAATTCCTAACTATATATGGTCTATAACCTATGGTTTTTTCTGTGAATATATATATAGATATATATATTGATATTACCTACTGGCGATAGCCAGTAGGTATATATAGTTAGGATTTTTTTCCTATGGGATTTTTGAAAATTCTATGTCGAATAACTTTGGCGTTTGAGGACAGAATTGGCTGAAATTTTCAGGAGAATGGAACATTTTGTTTCTGAGCAGCCCCTGAAAATTTGGGGGAGTTTCGTCAAGGGGGGGCCGAGAAAAAAGGGGGGTCCCAAAACGTGTTTTTCCCATGCAATTTTCCATAGGGCGGTTGGCCTCACTTTTAGCCTGAACGGCTGAATGGATTTACACCAAACTTGGCAAAATTGTAGGGACTGGTAGCCCGATGTGCCTTTGCTATGTCTCAAGATATAGGCTCCAGTGGTTTTTACGAAAATTAACTTTGAAAAATATATATTGGGCTACATTGGGCTATATATATGTTGGAGCCCAAATGTAGCCCAATGTAGCCCAATGTAGCCCAATGTAGCCCAAAGATGGCCACCAGAGACAAAAAAAAACAAATGTAGCCCAAATATCAGCCAGATGTAGCCCAACTATAGCCCAATGACAGAATGTCCCAGAGTGTTCTAAAGAACAACTAGAGTGCTAACAGTCCTACTTATTACAAAGGTATGGCACACCTGAAGCCATCTTGATTGGAATAAAGTGGTAACTCTTAAAACATTTAATTTAAAAAGGAACAAAATGAGGGGGTTCATTTTGCCATAGAAAGTATGATTAGCGAATATATGACGAAATCCCGCATACCATCAGTCCGCAAAAAAAATCCCGCATGTACTATTAGGCCGCAAATTAAAATAACGAAAACTTTTAGAACGAATATGCCTTTAGCATACACTAAACAACTAAACTACCCTAAACCCTAAAACACTACCCCCAGCATGACCCTACACTACACAAACAGTACAACACTACCCTAAACCCTAAAACACTACCCCCAGCATGACCCTACACTACACAAACACTACAACACTACCCTAAACCCTAAAACACTACCACCAGCATGACCCTACACTACGCAAACACTACAACACTACCCAAAACCCTAAAACACTACACCCCAGCATGACCCTACACTACGCAAACACTACAACACTACCCTAAACCCTAAAACACTACCCCCAGCATGACCCTACACTACACAAACACTACAACACAACCCTAAACCCTAAAACACTGCCCCCAGCATGACCCTACACTACGCAAACACTACAACGCAACCCTAAACCCTAAAATACTACCCCCAGCATGACCCTACACTACGCAAACACTACAACACTACCCTAAACCCTAAAACACTACCCCCAGCATGACCCTACACTACGCAAACACTACAACACTACCCAAAACACTACACCCCAGCATGACCCTACACTACGCAAACACTACAACACTACCCTAAACCCTAAAACACTACCCCCAGCATGACCCTACACTACGCAAACACTACAACACTACCCAAAACCCTAAAACACTACACCCCAGCATGACCCTACACTACGCAAACACTACAACACTATCCTAAACCCTAAAACACTACCCCCAGCATGACCCTACACTACGCAAACACTACAACACTACCCTAAACCCTAAAACACTACCCCCAGCATGACCCTACACTACGCAAACACTACAACACTACCCTAAACCCTAAAACACTACCCCCAGCATGACCCTACACTACGCAAACACTACAACACTACCCAAAACCCTAAAACACTACCCCCAGCATGACCCTACACTACGCAAACACTACAACACTACCCAAAACCCTAAAACACTACCCCCCAGCATGACCCTACACTACGCAAACACTACAACACTACCCAAAACCCTAAAACACTACCCCCAGCATGACCCTACACTACGCAAACACTACAACACTACCCAAAACCCTAAAACACTACCCCCAGCATGACCCTACACTACGCAAACACTACAACACTACCCAAAACCCTAAAACACTACCCCCAGCATGACCCTACACTACGCAAACACTACAACACTACCCAAAACCCTAAAACACTACCCCCAGCATGACCCTACACTACGCAAACACTACAACACTACCCAAAACCCTAAAACACTACACCCCAGCATGACCCTACACTACGCAAACACTACAACACTACCCAAAACCCTAAAACACTACCCCCAGCATGACCCTACACTACGCAAACACTACAACACTACCCAAAACCCTAAAACACTACCCCCAGCATGACCCTACACTACGCAAACACTACAACACTACCCTAAACCCTAAAATACTACACCCCAGCATGACCCTACACTACGCAAACACTACAACACTACCCAAAACCCTAACACACTACCCCCAGCATGACCCTACACTACGCAAACACTACAACACTATCCTAAACCCTAAAACACTACGCCCAGCATGACCCTACACTACGCAAACACTACAACACTACCCTAAACCCTAAAACGCTAGCCCCAGCATGACCCTACACTACGCAAACACTACAACACAACCCTAAACCCTAAAACACTACCCCCAGCATGACCCTACACTACGCAAACACTACAACACTACCCTAAACCCTAAAACACTACCCCCAGCATGACCCTACACTACGCAAACACTACAACACAACCCTAAACCCTAAAACACTACCCCCAGCATGACCCTACACTAAACAACCACCACAACTCTACACTACACTAACACAACACTACACTACACAACACTACACTACACTACACAATCACTAACCCACGAAAAAATTAACACAAACCCACTTACCTCTCTCGTCATCGTGGTTTTCACAACGCAAATGCATTTACCATACATGCCTTTAAAACGTAATTCTTTGTAAAGGCATGCGCGATAAATGCACATGCGTTTTGAAAAAATGTGGGATAATGGTATGCGAGGTCAATGACCTTGGGGGATAATGGTATGCGGACTGAAAGTCTGCGGGATAAAAAATGCGGGAAAATGGCTGCAAACCATGATTAGCAGCAGACTTCCCTGGTGAGCACTAGCTTTACTACAGTGATCTAATGAGCAACTAGAGTGCTAACATTCAGAATTTATGGCAAATGTGTGACACATCTGAATGCCTTCTTGATAGAGCCAAAGTAAACAAGCATTGAAAATGCAATAGATCTCGCCCTCGTTTAAGTTAAAGCCATTCTGTTTGTAATGAGGTGGCTTTTTAGCTTTGCTTTTATTAGTGTTTTTAAAACTTTCATGTAAATAACATGCATATGTATGCATATATGTATATGTATGCATGCATTTATATTTAAATAGATATGCAGATTATATATGTTTATATATGTATATTACCTACTGGCGATAGCCAGTGGGTATATATAGTTAGGATTTTTTCTCTATGGGATTTCTGAAAATTCTATGTCTAATAACTTTGGCGTTTGTGGACGGAATTGGCTGACATTTTCAGGAAAATGGCACATTTTGTTTCTGAGCAGCCCCTGAAAATTTGGGGGGGTTTCGTCAAGGGGGGGCCGAGAAAAAAGGGGGGTCCCAAAACACGTTTTTCCCATTCATTTTTCCATAGGGCGGTTGGACTCACTTTTAGCTCAAACAGCTGAATAGATTTACATGAAACTTGGCAAAATTGTAGATATGGTTTGCCCGACGTGCCTTTGCTATGTCTCAATATATGTGCTCCAGTGGATTTTGAGAAATTAACGTTTAAAAAAAAATATATATCTGTGACAGCGCTCCGGTTAGCGCCCCGGTTCGCGTACCTGACGCGTAACGGAACTTCGCGAAACGAAGCTGATTGGCTCTCCGGTGTCTGTCAACATTCTAAACAGTCCGGAGCGGCCGCCATCTTGTCTCTCGGTACGATCGAGAGACAAGATGTGGTGAAAAACGAAGGGGGAAATGAAGGAAAGGGGGCAAGGTAGACCACTCCTGACCCCCTAGGATTGATGAGGGGGATATTAAAGTGCCCCGCGGGGCAAAAAATAAAAGAAATTATTTTTTTGCGATTTTACGCCGTAGAGGCGCGTCCCGGTACGCGAACCGGGCAGCTCACCGGGCAGCTAACCGGGCAGCTAACCGGCAGCGTAGCTGTCAACATTGTAAACAGTCCGGAGCGGCCGCCATCTTGTCTCTCGGTAGGTTCGAGAGACAAGATGTGGTGAAAAAAGAAGGGGGAAATGAAGGAAAGGGGGCAAGGTAAACCCCTCCTGACCCCCTAGGATTGATGAGGGGGATATTAAAGTCCCCCGCGATTTTTCGCGGTAGAGGCGCTTCCCGGTACGCGAACCGGGCAGCTAACCGGCAGCGTAACGGGAGTCCGCCATCTTGTGTTTTTGGAGCGTCCGGTTCGCGTACCGGGTAGCGTCCCGGTAAGCGTAACAAGGGGAAAACCAAGAGAAACAGTAAAAAAAAAATTAAGGGAATAGATTTCCAGCAAACTTGGCAAAATTGTAGGGACTGTTTGTTTGATGTGCCTTTGCAAGGCCTCAAGATATGTGCACGTGTGGATTTTGTCTAATTAAGGTTAAAAAAAATATATATATCTGTAAGCGTGCTCCGGCACGCTTACGTTACGGGTTTTGTTTGCGCTGCAGAGCCGATACGTCACGGTTATGCGACGCGTCATGAGGCGTCTCACGTGGCTACGTGATACGTCACGTAATAAAGAATATATTTTACAGCTATAGATATTAGCTTTTAAAAAACCAATGAAATTCACTGAAAAAACCATAGGTTATAGACCATATATAGTTAGGAATTTGCATTTACAAAACCTCGAAAATTCACTGAAAAAACCATAGGTTAGAGACCATATATAGTTAGCTGGACATTTTATTGACATAAAACCAATGAAATTCCATATATAGTTAGTTGCACTAACTATATATCGCGCACCCGCAATCCACTGCTGATGATGTCACATATTACATCATTCATGACATGGTCAGTGACATCACTGATGACATCACTGATGACATCTCAAATGACATCACTGATGACATCACTGATGACATCTCAAATGACATCCCTGATGACATCATGACACACCAATACCAGTTACTACATACGCACTCACTGATTCCTACGTCTACACACACATTCACTCATTCACCCATACAATCACTCATACATACAGTCACTCATTATTACAACACTATCATATGCACTCATACACCTATGCAGACACTCACACACTGCCACTCATCCATGGAGTTACTCACACACCTAGTCAGTCCTGTAAAGAATCAATCACACTTCCATTTCCTCATCTATACAGTTAAACACAGAACACCATACTTCAGTGACATCACTGATGACATCACTGATGACATCTCAAATGACATCACTGATGACATCTCAAATGACATCACTGATGACATCATGACACACCAATACCAGTTACTACATACGCACTCACTGATTCCTACGTCTACACACACATTCACTCATTCACCCATACAATCACTCATACATACAGTCACTCATTATTACAACACTATCATATGCACTCATACACCTAGTCAGTCCTGTGAAGAATCAATCACACTTCGATTTCCTCATCTATACAGTTAAACACAGAACACCATACTTTTCACACATATACTAACACATACTTACTCTCTTATACAATCACTGATACAAGTACACATTGATATGCACAGAGTCACACACCTCCCAGCCAGCCACACACACACTCAGTCTTCCATACATCCACTCATTCTTCAATATGTAAAACATATTTAAACTTTACAAAAACACACAGACATTAGATGATGTCATCAGTGATGTCATTTGAGATGTCATCAGTGATGTCATTTGAGATGTCATCAGTGATGTCATCAGTGATGTCACTGACCATGTCATGAATGATGTAATATGTGACATCATCAGCAGTGGATTGCGGGTGCGCGATATATAGTTAGTACAACTAACTATATATGGAATTTCATTGGTTTTATGTCAATAAAATGTCCAGCTAACTATATATGGTCTCTAACCTATGGTTTTTTCAGTGAATATATATATAGATAGATAGATAGCTATATAGATAGATGTATATATATCTATAGTAAAAAATATTTTTTCATTTAAAAGAAAAGGGGGAGATGTAGTGTCATGCGAATTAGCAATGACGAAACCCTTTTGGCTCATGATGGACTCCATAGACCTGTGTTAGAGCAGAATGCAATGAAGGCTGATTTAGAATGTTGCGTTCGTAGTTACACACAGAAGAATAAAGATGTCTAATACTAAGCTCTGTCTGTGGTTTAGTGGCCAGAAAGCTATCTTACGCTTCTTTAAGGGGAACATTTGTCAGCAACTGCAGCTTCCTTTAGGGGGGACTCACACAAAGCAGATCAAAGATCATCCCCTTTACAAATCAAAATTGATCCTGCTCCCACAGGTACAACCCATCCTGAACCACCAGGTGAAGTCCCCTCTAGGGGGGAACACAAAAACAACAAACCTATTTCTGCCTTTTTACACCACTTTAGTGAGGTACAGCTTGAGTCCCATAGCACAGTGAGAATACCAATCACACATCAGGGGAAGCAAATCAGTCGTAGCTAAGGCCCAAAAGGAGCAGCGCATCATAAACTGCTAGGCCCCACCTCTTCTGTAAGCGAACACACGCACCATATTTGGACGTAGGCTTGGTCAGTAAGGTGCATTTGAGTCTTATCGCACACCCAGAAGCGTAGCTTCCATTAGTGCATGAGGTTCCGTTGCACCGGGTACCAGTGGTCCGAGTGGCCCACCAAACCCTGATTATCAATTTTTTTTTATAATTCAAACAGCAGCCAGGGACACCATGTCCTTCCTTGAACTAGGGCCCATGACACACTGGCTACGCTACTGAGCACGCCGACATATGAGACCTACGTCTGACCTTGTTTGTCCCACTTAGTGTGTTTAACTAAGAAAAGGTTTCTTAACTCCAGCATTATTTCCATATTGTATTTTGTGGGCGAGGGCAGGGCCTTTACCACTCCTCTGGGATCTGTTTCCATCCTACTAAGGGGGAGATGTGATCATTATATTTCCCCTTCCCTTCATCCCCTCCCCTGCTTCTTTTAACTTTTTTGGTAGAATAAGATTATCAAATCTGTGTTAGTGGTTTGAGAACAAAGTTTTGGTGGGACCAATGAATAATCCCATTTATCTTTGACCAATCAGATGGTTTGCGATTCTCCGTGTTTTGTTTGCGGTCCGAGCGCAGAAATCTCTAGCAAATCATAATGCTTAAATTAATTTCAACACTGTGTTGTTCTATTTGAATCTTTAAATTGCTTACAAACTACCGCACAAATTTACACAAAAGCACAACTTTTTTTTCTTGCTTTGCTCTTGAACAATATTTTTCCAAAATGTATGTAGTGCAAATTTAAAATACATATTATAGAGGCGTGTATTCATAAATGATAACCTGCCATAAGGTAGTTGTTGAAAGGAAGTTGTTGCCACCGGTGATTAACTCGTACTGACTAACATTTCTGACATATTGTACACTCCTCTGGAGACCCATGCCTGAGACAGTGTCCATTGCCGCTCCTTTCTGCAGTACCTTCATCTCACCACCTAGGTGGCACCAGAAACACACCGATCAGCCTCCACAATGTAGCACAAATAAGGGTTATTCCAAAAATTCGAGCACCAATGATCACATAACAAAGTGCACTGGATATTACCTATAATGTTCTGTCATTCACAGAGCGTGAGATAATGTCTAACAACTATCCAGGAGTTATGCACCCACAGCCATAAGCTCTCTGATGCTAACAATATCTCTCATTTGATGAAACAGATCGTAGATATTACTTAGAGGACTGGTGACCGCACCTGGCTTGTCAGCCTTGTTGCCCAAATTGGCAGTGACACTGCACGCCAGGAAAATGGAATCAGCAAAATGCGTAGACTTACTAAATAATGACGAAAGAAGAGCAGCAAAGAAAGCAGTGCTACAAGGACAGAATCGGAAAAAAGGCAAACGTTAATGTGCAAGGAAGCAAATGAAACAGCACACAATAAAAAACAAAACAAGCATTGGCAAAAACAGTCTGCTCCTCCGCAATGGGGGAGGAGCATCGTCCCACTGCCTGGCTCAGAGCCAGATAATGAAAAACAAAATGATGTTCTAGCATCGTTTTATTTTTCGTTGCAGGCTCTGAGACAGCGCTGTAGGGAGGGGTGGGGCGGAGGCATGGGAGGTAGAAGATGAGTGCTACCTGAACGCCCTAAGAGTTCATATGTGTTTGACAGGCCATCTCAGGCAGACTAAAACAAAAATGCACACTTAGGTTTCACCAGCCAGGTTGCATTGAGCAACCGGGCTGAAGAAACCACACAAACTCCATGACCTGAGTGTAGAGTCTTTTCAGCCCGCTAAGGCCAATCCCTGCGCCGCTCAGTGATTGGATGGGAGTCTGTTCCAGGGGCAGCTACGACTAGGAAGAGGAGAGGAGGCGCAACGCGGCTGGCGGTTTGGCGGCTTCAGGTAAGGTCTTTTTTAAAATTAATTAATATATTATTACTAACCCTCACCCAGCGTGACCGACCCCTCCCGCATTCCCTCAACCCGCCCAACCACCCTTTGTTTATGGTGGCCGCCACTGCTGGCCTCGGCATTAAAACTTACTAATTTTGACAATGGTTTTAGCTATGCTGTACAGCAACCGGAAGGCTAAAAAAAGAGCAAAAAAGTAATTTTGTGAGTGCACACAGAAAGCACACACACACTGTTAGACTTGCATCTTTTGGCGTGTTTACCCTGACTTTTTGCTTTCTGACCTAACGTTTTTGACTCTGTTTTTGCTGGTGTAATGATTCTGCGCACTTTCCTCACTGCTGTCCAGTGGTAAAGTGCAAGTGCTTCTGTTATACAATGTGTTATGGATTGGTATTTCCATGATTGGCTCATTTGATTTATGTGTCAGTCCCTAGTAAAGTGCACTGCAAGTGCCAGGGCCTATAAATCAAATGCTATTGGTGAGCTGCAGCACTGGATTGTGCCACCCACGCAGACAGCCCGTAAAGTGTAACTCTGGCCTGCCATTGCAGAGCCTGTGTACAGCCTGGGGCTGCCATGTCGACTTGGCAAGTGCACCCACTTGCCAGTCCCTAAACCTTCACATGTGAGTCGCCCCTAATGTAGGCCCAAGGTACCCCCATGGGCAGGGTGCATTGTATGTGAAAGGTAGGACATGCCTGGTGTGTGTGGCATGTCCTGATAATGAATTATTCACTATTGCAAGGCTACCTGTTCCCCATAGGCTAGATTGGGCAGTTTGATTATAACATCCTATAATCCTAACTGACCCAGGGAACATGGTAGAAATTCGAGTTTAGTATGCCTGAACTCAGAATGATAAAATACATATTTTAGTGAAGTTGATTTTAACATTCTGTGTTTGAAAATACCACTTTTAGAAAGTAGGTATTTTCTGACCTAACCATCAAGCCTGTCGCTGCTAGCTCGTGTATTAGCTGTCCGGTTTGTGAGTGGCAGGGGCCGGGGGAGGCTCCAGGAGACAGGCTGAGTCATCACAGGGATGAATAGACCTATCTGCACATAGATGGGTGGGAAGAGTAGCACCTGGGTCGGAACAGGGCTATTTGAGTTGAATTGGTAACAAAAAGAAAAAAGTAGTGTTTGTGAGAGGACGCAACTAGGGTGGGGAGAAGCTTGACAGAGGGGGAAGTTAGAATCACAAAGGGTGGGGGTGGGTGGTAGCAACCCAGGCACAGGTAAAGGGAAACAATGGGAAGGAAAGGAAATGGACAGAGAGGAAAGTGCAGAGGAAAGCAAATGGATGAGAGAAAGTGGAGCATGGTGCTGGGAGCAGTAGATGGGCAAGAAAGCAATGTGGGGAGAAGAACACGAGGGAAAATGCCTCACAGAGAGGAGCGGGGAGAAGCACACGGGCACAGAAAGAGTAATATGAGCACAGCGAAGGGAGGAAGTACACAAGGGAGATATCTGGAACACACATGCACTCTCATGGAGTGCTTAAACAAAAAGGAAAAAGTAGCATCAGGTAAGTGAACAGTGGAAAGACACAAGCAATATGTCCATGCTCCAGGTGAGGGACAAACGCATATATAGGAATCAAAGCCCACACTGTTGCAGGGATTCTGCAGAGTCACAGAACTATGTTTGGGACCATAGTACCTTAGTAAGCAGGGACTGAGCCATCCTATCACCTGAGTACCCATGAACACAGGACCGACTAGCTATAGTGTTTCGCTTGCCCTCCTACTCACTCACAGAGGAAGAAGTGATTAGACACCGCAGAACATAAGTCTCCCGACGCTCTCAGGAATCGCGGTTACAGGACACACCCTTTCGCTCTCACACTCGTACTAGTACACAAATAGTTCTGACAGAGACACGAAGACATTTTAAAATGTTTATTTTAACTATTGTGCTCTAGAATGCAGTATACGTGCCACAACAAATAAGAAAATGGCTAATACAAATACGTTAGCATAGCAAGCAGTCTTTAAATCATAAATGGAGCTGTCATTATATACAACAGTGTACACTAACCTCCCCCCCCTACAGTAGCAAAAGGATTCTATCTCAGAAGATCTCTGGCCCTCAGCAACTGACTTAGTACCTTAGCATACACAGTTGAAAGTTCTACATCTCAGGTGCTGTCACGATATTTTACCTGGAAAGGTCCCTCTCCAATTGTGCGTTACGTATCCGTGCACACCTATGTGACAAAAGTATGTGTTCTCAAACAACAGCTGCATTTTCCTGCTTTGTCTAGGTGTTAGGGCCTGAGCAGAACAGAATAACAAGGGGCACTGTTGTTTGAGCTTGTCTACAAGTTCAGACTAAATGCCAGATGAGAATAGAACGCAAATAAAACAGCGTGTTCTGTGTGAAAGTATAGTGTGACACAAAGCAAAATGAGTTTGTATGGTAACATGCGCAAAACCGAGGGCAGTCTGCAACGTACTCACGCTAACATAGGGAAACGGACAATGGCCTGCACTGGACATATGACAACACAAGCTAATAAATAAGCAGCATGGTAATGAGAGTGACAAGAAAGACAACCAAAGGTAAGCAATGGGTGGGGTGTAAGCTTGCGATACGTCTCGCAACAGACAGAGCATAAGCGTTCTAGTAGGCGATGCACTAACAGGGGGACGCGTGAACAGGCAACTAAAGAACATGCTTCATTTTGAGGCAGTGCCCAGGAAATAGGTACGCTTCTAAATAGTGTGAGCTTGAGAACAGGACTACATTACTAAGCAGTGTTGTCTGAGAGAGTGGGTGCAATGCTAAATCATGCTAAGGCCATAAGTGAGGGGGAGGTATTTTAACCTCATTAAGCTCAGATAGCATTTAAAATATTGGGCCAAACTCCTGTACTTTTGCATAAACGTATGTCTCCCTGTGCCCCAACCAGAGACTTCAACTTAATGTGTACCCAGCAATCCTTCCAAATCACTGGAAGTAAAAGGCCCAGACTCTGAACGCCCATGAAGCAACAAACCCAGCACAAGAGGCTCAGGAAGCAATTGGAAACTGCTACTGATACATGTAACTGAAATTAGCACAATACCTGGCTCACCACTTAAGAATATTATGGCTACTGACACTACCCAATTACTGTAACCTCCCCTTCTAAATATTAGACACGTTAAGTGCTTGCTAATAATCAGCCACCTTGCTTATGATCGATGAAGGCTTGCATTTGCCAGTTCTAAATTTACTACTACCTCCATGAGCTGATTTGATGGAACAATTGTTAATTTCAAGAGCTGTTTTAATTGTCTTTGGAATGAAAGCTTCCTTGATGCCACAAGTGTTAACATGGATTCAAATGTGAAGACAAATCCTCAGTACAGAATGCCGATGTTGCAGGCAAAGTTCAACACAAGAGAGGCTTTGGTCTGAGCCATGCCTTCGGCTGGTGGACCCATCCAACACTGACCCACACCCATCTAACCACCCTTCAGCCTGTCCAACACTGACCCACACCCATCCGTCCACCCTTCAACCTGTCCAACACTGACCCACGTCCATCCATCCACCTACCCTTCAACCTGTCCAATACTGACCCACGCCCATCCACCCACCCTTGAACATGTCCAACACTGACCCACGCCCATCCACCCACCGTTCAACACGTCCAACACTGCCTTGCTGCCTTCCATGTCTGCTTCGCACCCACCACATCTCTGTTGTTAATGCTCTTGCTTAATTCTTCTCACAGGGCATGCAGGGTGGAATTATTCTGGTCCTGCCACTGATACATGAAATGTGTCCGGCTGCTGAATGTACTTTCGGATGTTTGTAACCTTGCAGTTTGTGTGCTGCATGGCTAAACACTTATAAGATCCCAAAGGCGAGACCTATTGGCTATGCCAATGCTTGTTTATAAATGGGTTTAACAATGGCACCTCTCCGGGGGCGTGGCTTGACGCGCAAACGGAATGGCCGCCTAACTGTACGGCTCCCGTTCCCTGCAACATCTATCCTTCATTTATCCTTCTCACCTGAAAGGCGGACGCTCGCACATCTAGCGGAATTGGTGCGGTACGGCCGCGGCTGCACTCGGTGCAATTCCCGGACTGCTGGTGGCCCTCCGCTGTGAGATATCGGCTGTGCAGGATCCGTCGGCGCTGCCCCTGGGACTGTTGTGGAGCGGAGCTCGGCGGCTGCCACTTGCGCAAGGCCGGTGCGCACCACGCGGCGGAAGGCCCTGGACGCGAGACCTGCCCCAGCGATTTACTGCGTCGCTCGCGACCCCTGCCTCGGACGACGGCACCCCGCACTGGAGCACCGCAGGGAGCTGTGCCCTTCCAAGCGCTGCCTGCATCGTGCCTGACTGGCGGTGCCGCTGGATAGAAGAGATCCCCCTCGATATCAGGTACTGGTATGGCGGGGGCGGGGCGCTCGTCCCTGATGAGGCGATGACTGCTAGCTAAGCCTCTGGTGATATACTGCGGTCTACAGCCCCTCCATCGGCTAACTGCCTCCACTCTGTGACACTGGGCATACTACTCCCTAGATTTGCACTTCGAGGGGAGGTGTTTGGTCTCCGTGCTGGGCTCCCTTGAGAGGCGCCCCGCTTCCCATGCTGTGACCCGCCTGCCGCTGCTGCAAGCTGCGCACTCACCTGTCCCTCAGACAACGCTTGACGCCCAGGGGCCCTGTGACACCGGAGGTACTAGGCGGTTCGGGGGTGCTAGGTGCGGAGCGACCTGCTGCCTCACTCGAACAGTCTCGGCAGAAGCTGCGAAGGTGGCCCCGGAAAGGCGCAGGGGCACGATGGTGCGCCCGGAGCAACGCCAGGCAAAACTCAGCTTTGAAGGCGCCAAGAAAGGTACGAAACCGGGCACGGCCGAGCCCGGACCTAGTGGCATGGGGATAGTGGACCCACCCTCCCCCTCGGCTGAATTGGACATGCAACGCCTGTTCCAAGAAATGCGCCAAGGCTTTGCCACCGTTGTGGAGAAGGTGGACGGGATGTCCTCCAGATTGGACGCCCTAGTGCACAAGGTTGATAGACATGAGGAGAGGATCACCGCGACGGAGCAACGCATTTCGGACACTGATGACCTCACGACCACGCATTCCTCGCAACTTGCTCGTATGGACAATCTTCTTCGGACCATAGCAGCCAAGAATGAGGACTTGGAAGCCCGTAGCAGACGCAATAACATCCGCGTCACGGGCGTTCCGGAGTCCACAGACACTGGCAGGATGGAGATTTACATCGAGAAACTCCTCCGAACTTCAATAGGAGAAGAGGCCTTTTCCCCCCAGTTCATTGTGGAGAGAGCGCATAGATCTTTAGCTCCAGTCCCGAAACCTGGGTTGCCGCCCAGACCGATCATCGCTCGCTTGCTCAATTACCGAGACCGAGATGTCGCTCTGAGGGCTGCCCGAAGCAAGCAGGCCCTACACTACAATGGGATCACCTTCTCTCTCTATCCTGACTTCACTCCCCTAGTGCAGGAGGAACGGCGCAAATTTTTGGCTGTCAAAAAGAAATTGAGGGAGGCTCAGTTGGACTATGCGTTGCTATACCCGGCGAGGCTGCGGGTGACGCACCAGGGCAAGCAGCAATTTTTCACAGACCCGCATAAGGTTGAGGAATACTTAAAGAATCTTCGTAAGGCGCAGAAGGGGAGACGGGATGGGCATGTGGATCCTGAAGAGGACTTGCCCTTGGAAGACGAAGGCAATTGATGTGCTGTGCTTAATTGGAACTACTCTAACTTGATGCAGCCTCGCTTCGCCAGGCTTGCTGCCGCTAACTCAGATGAGACTGCTGCTCCCCTTGGGAGATTGAACTGTCTGCCTTCTAGTGATTGAACATTTGCAGGGACCGCTTCCCCCTCCTTGCCTTCACCAAGGGCGACACCGTCTGGGAGGCTGATGGAGGGGTTAGTGGCTGTGCACCGTTGCTAATGTTCCCCCAACGGGAATACCCCACTTTTGGTAATGTGTTGAGGGAAATTTGGGAAGGGGGGTGGCGGGTGGGTGAGGGGCTGAATGGCTGCTGGCATGATTGGGATGCAGTAGTGGGAGGGGGGATGAATGTTTTTGAGGGGGGGTTCAGTTTATCGGAGACAACGAACAGCTGGTTGGTCACTCTGTTGTGTGGCGTCATTTTTGTTTGGTCGGCACTATGGGGCTCAAGTTGGCAGGGCTTATCTCTAGTACTTCCCATTGGTAATGGCGGGACCGGGAGCTGATGCGCACTTGAAATGCATTTCCTGGAACATTCGGGGGCTCAACAATGCTAAAAAATGCCGAAATGTTATTGCATACTTAGATCGCCATCAAGTGCAACTTGCCATGTTACAAGAAACACACATTGCTCCACAGCTGCGCTCTTCTTTCGGTCGTAAATGGGCTACTTCTCGTGCATTCTCCTCTTACTCCTCTTATGCGCGGGGGGTTGTTATTCTAATTAAGCGCACGCTGCCATTCCAGATGTGTGGTGAACTGGCGGACTCGGAAGGCCGCTATGTGTTGTTGTGGGGGCGACTGGGCCGCGATACTATCACCCTAGTAAATTGCTATGCACCTAATTTGGATACACCACTTTTCTTTACCACACTCTGGGGTAAAATCTTGGACATAGGCTCCCGGCATATCATATGGGGGGGCGATTTTAACATAGCATTGGTGCCCAGGTTAGATAGAGCGGATGGTGCGATTTGTTATAAACCCAGATCCAGAGAGGCGTTGGAGGGGGTGCTCTCTGAGGGCAACTTGATGGACGCTTGGCGACAACTACACCCCACCTGTACAGAGGGGACCCACTTCACATCACAGACAGGCACATGGGCGCGCCTTGACTATTTCTTCCTGACTAGAGAGATATTTGCAGGGGCCACAAGTGTAACACACCTTCCAAGGACTTACTCGGACCATAGCCCGGTCCTGCTATCCCTTCGTATTCCTGGGTGGGACAATCCAAGACCTCCCTGGAGACTACGACCAACGGCCCTGCTAGATGCGGTATTTCGCACAGAACTGGGGGATGAGATCGCCGCCTTTTTCCCTAGGAACAAGGGCTCTGTTGACTCTGTTGAGGTTATTTGGGAGGCGTTCAAGGCTACGATCAGGGGCCACTGCATATCGAAAATCTTCGGGGTCTTACGCGATATACAACACACGATTAGGAAGCTTGAGGGAGAGTTGAAGGTACTGGAGGCGCAGATGGTGGAGGGTGAGGGCACTGCTGCACACGCAGACTTTAGAGATAAGCTCACGAAATATGAGGAGGAGGCAGAGAGGGAAACCAAGTTTAGGGGCAAATATTGGCGAGCGAGGACATACTGCGAAGGGGACAGGCCTGGCAAGGCGCTCGCCATGTTGACACGCGCACCACACGCTAATAACACTATTACTGAGGTGAACACCGACCAAGGTACTACTGTTAGAGATGCTGATGACTTACTTGCAACATTTGTCTCTCATTATCGCACACTTTACACCACAGTCACTTCCACGAGTGTCCAATATGATGGCTTCCTTGGTGACGTTGCCTTGTGCTGGCTTAGCGATGTTGACAGGACGTTTCTAGCTGCCCCATTTGAGCTGGAAGAAATTAGGGACGATATCATGTCTCTCCAGAACGGGAAGGCGCCCGGGCTGGACGGACTCCCTGCAGAATTCTACAAAACCTATGTAGACAACATGGCTCCGGTTCTTCGCGAGGTTTTCGAGGAATCCCTCACCGATGGCATTCTTCCTGGCTCTATGCGCGAAGTCGTTATCACCTCACTATTGAAGCCTGGCAAGAGGCCCGAAGCCTGTGACTCTTACCGTCCCCTATCGCTCTTAAATTGCGATGTCAAAATACTGGCCAAGATACTCGCCACTAGACTATCACTACTAATGACCCGCATAGTGTTACCGGATCAATCCGGTTTTGTCCCAGGTCGCTCCACCTCCCATAACCTGCGGACCCTGTTTTCCTTAATTCACACGGTTCACCCTGCCCTCCCCGTTGCTGCGATTTTTTCAGATGCCACTAAAGCATTCGACTCTGTCGAATGGCCTTATTTGTTCACAGTTCTGACTCGCATGGGATTCCCCAAACTTTTCATCTCCTGGGTCCAATTACTGTATACACAACCCACTGCGAGAATCCTTATAAACGGTCATCTCTCCATGCCGATTACAATCTCTAGGGGCACCCGGCAGGGGTGCACGCTATCTCCTCTTTTGTTTGCGATTGCTGTCGAACCCCTAGCCTGTCGACTCCGACAGCTCCATAGGGAGGGCGCGATTCAATGTCTCCAACGCCAAATTGACGTATCGTTATACGCAGATGATATGACGCTCTTTGTTAAGGACCCGGTGCACAACCTGAACCCCCTGCTCCGGGAATTTGTTGTCTTTGGCGGAATATCCGGGGTGTGGATTAATTGGGTGAAATCCCTGTTTTTCCCACTGACGGATGCGGTGCCCGACTTTCCCCTGGATTACCCTCTAGAATGGTGCCGGACTGAACTCCGGTACCTGGGTATTCAGGTTTCCCGCGACAAAGACGAGACGCTCCGATCCAACTACGGGGTTGCGGTAACTAAACTCGCCGCGCTCGTGGACCGCTGGATCTCCCTCCCCATCTCCATGGCGGGCAGGGCATCCCTTATTAAAATGGTTGTGCTCCCGCGCTTCCTCTACTTTTTTCTCAACATACCCTATCATCCGGGTGCCTACTTCTTCAAGACTCTAAAGTCGGAGCTTTGCCGTCTTTTCTGGGGAGGCAAGGGTCCGCGTCTGAAATGGACCATGCTGATACAGCCATACGACAAGGGAGGTTTCGACCTCCCCGATTTTGAGACCTATTATCTGTGTGCACAGGCGCACTATGCCTATCATTGGCTTCGTTCTACCCCTTATATGCCTCAGTTGGCGGTGGAAGACTGGATCGCTAATCCCCTGCCTTTGAGTGGCCTCCTTCACTGTCCGCCCTCTGTCATAACAACGCCATATACGTCTGTAACATGCACCATTGATGCATGGCGCCGCTTGGCTAAAAAGATACACTGCGAATTACTTTACTCTCCCCGGATGCCACTGAAGTACCACCCCAAACTTGAGCTCCTACAGGAGCGAGGGTTCCGCACACTTTGTGAGAAACTGCAAATCAACTGCTGGGGCGACCTTTTCTCTGCGAGCCGCTTCAAAACTGCGGACGCTTTTTTTATGCAACATAACCGCACCCCGCTTGACGTTTTCTATTATCTACGACTGCGTCAAGGTATGCGCGCTATCCTTCCTGATTTCCCCGCTGAGCCTGACATCACGCCTCCACTCCACTTCCTTCTAAGCTCACAGGATGCCTCTCACCTGGTATCGGGCATGTATCGCCATGTGAGAACATGTGGCCTGCCACCGGAGGCCTCTGCGAGACGGCATTGGTCTACTGAACTGGCTGTTGACCTAACTGATGCTCAGTGGTCGTACTGTTGCGCTCTAACGGCTCGTATCTCGGCTAGCTGCAGGCTCAAGATCATACATTACAAATTTTTGCAGCGCTTATACTATACCCCAATGAAGAAGTATAGATTTCATTTGTCTGATTCTGACCGCTGCGAACGTTGCCGTGCTGAGCATGCTGACTTTCTGCATCTGGCCTGGGAGTGCCCCCCCCGTACAGGACTATTGGCAGCAGGTACATAGCTCCCTGGAATCCATGACAGGGACATCCATACCACCAGACCCTGTCCTGATGCTGTTGGGACACACACCACACATCCCCTCGACATGTAGGAAATTCGTAGACGTTGCGCTTCTTCTAGCAAAACGACGCGTGGCCTGCAGGTGGGGCCGTGGCAGGGCCCCTAAATTCAAGGACTGGATTGCTGATTTGACATATAGCCAAGATCAATATACAGTTTTCTCTGAACTGCTCCCAATATCTAGCAAGCCGAGAGACATTTGGGGCCCCTTGGTTACATACCTTCACGCCCAGGTGGCTCGAGATGGTGATGTGGAGGGAAACGGCAACCGGGATGATAATGATGTCTAATTCTACTGTATCCTTGTTCCCTGAAGGTCCTGCTTTAATTTCTTGACGTTATTGCACCTAATGTATGTTGTGAGTAATTGTCGTCATCCTTTCCCCCACTGATCTGATTTCGCCCACTATTGCGCTGCTCTGCTCTGATTGACATGGCACATTGTCTTTCTACTATACTATGCCTCACAGTTCTGAATTACTATTTTGTGTAATTACAGCTGCCGTATCGTTCCTCGTTTTACAGGTTCCCTGCCATGCCGCTCCGTCGATATTATGTTTAAATTGAATTGATTTGCCATGATGCAACTGACATGTATTTTAATTGATATTTTCTCTCCATTGTGACCCAGCCACTATACTGTCTTCTGTTTGTTTTCTGTTTTTCTTGTTTTGATGCAAAAACTCCAATAAACAAAGTAAAAAAAAAAAAACAATGGCACCTCTCCAAGAGAGAGGTATTTTTCCTCTCTTTACAATCCACTGAAACAGAGGTGCCAAGATCCCAGCTCACCATTCAATGTTATTTTTAATAACACAAGCCGGTAAGTTATCAGGGCCCGCCACTCCACGGATTTTTGAAAACTCAATTGTTTTCTTAATAGCATAGACTCATAACAACTGCAATGACAGGATCGGCTGTGTAAACAATCAGGAGTACTGCAGATTTCGAACAGCCCAAAGAGATAATCAAAATGAATTTTCCATAAATCATCT
This sequence comes from Lissotriton helveticus, assembly GCF_964261635.1. Lineage (NCBI taxonomy): Eukaryota > Metazoa > Chordata > Amphibia > Caudata > Salamandridae > Lissotriton > Lissotriton helveticus. The sequence continues at coordinate 353,832,009 of NC_136061.1, read as the reverse complement.
GTAATAATACATACAAGGGAAGAAGGGTAGGTTTTAAACACACCATTTACTAATAATCAAAAATCCCTTTGGTCGCCTTTGCAGAACACAGAATTTATTTTCCCCTACTGACCATTAAAAAACGTTTTTCTTCCGTCTAATTTCTTATTGCTACTTTCTTTTTAATTTTCTTAAATGTTTGACAACAGATTCAGATTGAAGACAACTATTTAAATTGTGCATCTTTAGAGTACTTTTCTTCATTTTAACACAAGAAGAACAGAACCACTTGTGACCAACAACCCCCTCCTCTCTCTTGGCACTCACTGGCCTGCCTCGATATATATATTGGATGCACACAATAATATTATTTATCACTAGAGAATAACAATCAAGCACATTTCTAGTTTCTAATATGACAAGACAGACAGAAGCTTGATACTCCTATAATCTTGATAAATGCAGAGGATCCAGTCTAGTGCTCAATTTCTGTTTATAATACATTTTGCAGGATAAAACTAAAATTTCTATTACAATGTCTAATTTGACACAAGCCCAGTGAAAATATATTAAAAATTATAAAATCACTTAGAGGGTCAAAGATTTGTATACATATAATCGATAGGACCAGGCTATTTGCTACGTCTGATTGGCTGCAGATTCCAACAGGAAATTCCCATTTAATCAGATCAGGCCATTATTAGCAAACCAGTTACTCAACTCTTTAGAGTATTTTGAGCTGTGAGCAACACTGACATTCTGCAGCTGGTGTAGTATTCAATTCACGGTTACGCAAAGCTTCATCCGCTTCAACCAAGAGCATACTAACATTGAAATCTATAGCCATAATTAAGATTGCCTGAGGATATTTACGTTTAATAGAATAAGTAACATTATTTAAAAAATATATGTTTATTTTTATTTTGTTTTGAATACGAAACAAAACATCAAACAAAGCACGAATACATGATACACAGTGAATATCCATCCAGAGCAGCATTGTAAATCAATTAGAAGGGCAAAATGCCTTCAGCCGGTGAGGCTGTGGCCGGGTTCGAATAACCTGGGCGCAAAAGGGATACAGGGGCCTATTCACAGTGCTCGTGCGTACCAACATTAGGGCAAACATTACATCTTTCAATGCTCCTTTCTCTGCCCTTCTGGCGGTGATTTCCCAACCTCTTCTTCTCCTCCCATCTCTAGATCGTAGTATTCTATCCATGGTGCCCATATTTTCCGAAATTTCCGTGGGCAACCCCTAACCTTGTATGTCACTTGTTCACCATATACAAATCAAGACTTTCCCTCCATTCATTAAGTGTAGGTAGTGGCGTGCTCCCCAATATTTAGCTATATCTTGTTTGGCTACCACCAACCCCAAGTTGGCCAAGATGAGTTTGCGTCACGGGATGTCCACATCCATATGGATTCCCAGAAGGAGAAACTTTGGCTCCAGTTGGACTTCCAATATGTTATTGAGCTCTGCCACAATCCTTCCCCAGTACGTTTGGATAGCATTACATTCCCAAAGGGTGTGTATAAATGTTCCACTTTCCATGTGACATCTAAGACAATCTGGGCTTGTAGCTCTCCCTATTTTATGCAGTCTCGCTCTGTCAAAATAGGTGCGGTGCTGTGTTTTGTATTGGCATGAGGCGCAACCTTAGTTTAATTGCCACCTCACGTGGATGCATGAGTGCCGCCTCCCAGTCAAGATCATCCATGACCCCAGTGGTTCTTTCCCATTTGGCTCAGAGTTCACCCAATTTATCCGGCATGTTATTGAGTAACATTTGATAGATATATGAAATAGCTTTAGCTGGGATCTCCTCCTCTAGGAGTCGACCCTCTAACAAGGCATATTCTAGTATTGTCTCTCCATCCAGCCATTCCGCCGCCCATGCATGCTTCAGACGGAGGTATGCATACACTTGACTGTCATGGAGCTGATATCTGACTTGGAGTGAGCGAAAAGAGGCCAACACACCTTGCTCCAAGACATCCCCCACTTTAGAGATACCAATTAAGTCCCATTGCCTAAAACCCCTTAGCCTTCCGATCTCTGTTAATCTATTCCCCTCCCGTTGGGGTGTCAACCTTGGTTGATTTTTGGCCCCACTTCATCTGCCGCTCAGCGCTTTTCAACGCCTCCAGCGTTCTCTGGGTTGCTTGTAACAATCGGCTACTTCCCATACCTACATAGATATAATGTAGGTGTGTACCTTAACTAAATTGCAGTCTTTCCAGCCTATTCGTCGGGTGATCCCCAAGTGCGTGAATCCATTCATTGATTACAATGAGGTGGGATACTCTATAGTACGCCCTAATGTTTGGGAGGGCCAAACCCCCATTATAGTGGTTCCTTTGGAGTGTTTGTAGTGCAGTGCGTGGATGGGCCCCATCCCAGAGGAGTAAGCGCAGTTTGTTATCTATACTTTTAAACATAGTTACTTGTAGTTTACTGTAGGTGTTTTGCAGCACGTAGAGCAACTGGGGAAGCGTAATCATTTTATACTTAGCAGCTCTGCCCATAACCGTCAATGGCCTCCTCCATCTCTTAACATCTTCCTGGAAGTTTAAAAAAACCTGCCTAAGGTTGCAAGCTAGGCTAGTTGCCACATTTGTGGTAATATAGAGACCTAGATAGGTAAAGCCCTCGGTCGACCAGTGCAAGCAGCGAGGGTAGGCCTGTGGCTCCACCACCCCACCCACTGTTTATGCGGTGGATTTACTCCAGTTGGTCCTGGCGCCCATAGTCCTAAAAAAATTTTAGGATTTGAGGGAGTGTCTCCGTGGATTAGTCACATATAAAAGAATGTCATCCGCATACAGAGATATGCGTTCTTCGTCCAACAGACGGGCTTTATCCACAAAACCACCCAGCCCCGGGACGGCTCTGATGACACAGGCCAAGGGTTCTACTATAAGGGCAAATAATAAGGGGGGAAGGGGGCATCCCTGCCTAGTCCCCCTTTGAATCGGCCAGGTGCTCGAGAAAGGGCCATTCACCCAAACTCTAGCTTCTGTATCCGTGTATAACAGCGCCACCCATTCCCTAAACCCAGGGCCAAATCCGAATTTCTCCAAGGTGCATCTCATAAAAGGCCAATGGATGTTGTCAAACGCTTTCTCAGCGTCTAGTGAAAGGATCAGGTGAGCCTCCTATCGATCTCAAACAGCATCCATCCAGTTAGCCACGCATTGCAGGTTGTAGCGTGTTTCTCATTTTGGCATAAACCCAGACTGGTCTACGTGTACCAGAGAGGTAATAACAGTTAGGAGACGTGTCGCGAGGATGGGACAATAAGACCCACACTTGTCCGGGGGTCTCCCCGTTTTGGGTATCACCACCACTGTTCTGGTCTGGTGAGAGCGTCCCATTTTCTTTGGAAGCCTGAAACATTTTAAGTAAATGTGCAGCTAGTAGGGTACCTTAAAAATTCCCCGGGAGCCCATTAGGGCCTGAGGTTTTCCCAGTCTTCAGTCGACCAATGCCCTCTATGATCTCTGCCTGGGTAATATCTTCCTCCAATCTATCCCTCTCAGTTTGTGCGGGGCAAGGAAGTTCGATCTCTTCAAGATTCTGGGTTATTTGTGTTTCACCCCTTTGCGTCTGTGCTGCATAGAGTGTTGAGTAGTAACGGGCAAAGGCCCCTGCATAGTCCTGGGGTGTGGTGTAAGTTTGGCCTTGTTTCCTAATGCTTGTAACCCATCTCGACTCTTGCTCCTTCCTGCCCAACCATGCCAACAGTTTACCCGCTCTATCCCCGGTCTCATATAGTCTGTGCTGAACTATGAGTTGGTGCGCCCGCACCTCCCCTGTGACCAGTGCCTGGTATTCCCTTTTGGTGACATCAATTTGACGGCGCGTATGTTCACTCAATGTGAGGGAACCATTATTTTCAAGGTCCACTAGTCTGCATTCCATCTCCAAAATCTCTTGGGTTTCCTGCCTTTTTTTGTGGGCAATAATATTTTGGGCCAGATCATGTAACACTGCTTTAAAAGCCTCCCATAGGGTAACGGCCGACTGCACCGAGCCGACATTTTCATTAAAATAGAGCTCAGTTTCTACCCTTAGTTCTCTGGCCACAGTTTCTTCTTTTATTGCCCAAGCATTCAGTCTCCAAGAAGTACCTTGACCTCCCCTGCGCTTTCCCACCCGTAGGTAGAGTGGAGAGTGATCCAAGATACCCCTAGCCAGATATTCCATCACTTCTACTTGCTCAATCTCTCCATTTGGGAAAAAGAGGTAGTCCAACCTCGAAAAAACTCTATGGGCCCCAGAAAAGTATGAGAATGCACGTGTAGATGGGTTGGTGGTGCCTCCAGAGGTCAGTTAATCTAAGGGCTGCCAGGAACCTTGCCAGGGCGGTAGATTCATGTGACCCGGATCGAGTCAGTGTACAATCCAAAGAAGGATCACTCACATCATTAAAGTCACCCCAAGGAAGTGCGTGGCAGAGCCGGACTGCAAGAGGAGTTCCGTCAATTTATCTAGCATACACTGCTGGAGACGTGGGGGAGCGTAGAATCAGTAACATTATTGATCTTATTCCTCTGATTCAACACAGTCGCAATCACGCTTTTGTCTGTACATATAAATTAGCTAGTATTAAGACATCATTTACACTCGTACTGCTTCTTATATTGACAACAACCTGAACACACATCCTGTCAAAGTTTACCTTAGAAGTAGCATTTATCAACTTGGTTGAGACCAAAATCATTGAACCCCCAGAGGGTCTACCATTCCCTGTGTGCAGAGCATCAACACAGAATGCATTAAAACCTTTTACTGTTGTTCTCGCTTGCAACCAAGTTTCTTGCAACAATAAGATACAATGCCAATCAAGAATCTGTTTCATATATCCTCTTTGTATAATATGTAATAACCCTATATATTCTAACTAAGTATTAATGAGCTGTAAGAGAGATTCCTACACTATTGCACATTCCTACAGGGTGAAAACTGATGTAAATGATCGTAATCAGTGAAAATATCAAATGTGGTATAGTCACAAAAATTCTACGTTGGAACACCCATTTGAGACTCATTAGAAAATCTTATATGATGACTGATCTATTATAATGGAATTGATCCCTGAGTTGAGTACGAAATATTCTGTGACATCGCTACAGTTAATAATTTCAGACATATCAACCTGCCCACATTAAAGGCTCGATGGTTTCTCAGAAATAAACTATCTTTCCGGGCGCTTTGATTATCAGGGATACAAATCTGAAATGTACTTTTTTATTTCAAGCCCAACCTAGTTGATTGATTCTGACGCCTCAGCTATCATTGTTTATATTAAAAGGGAGCAGACAGATACTTTTTTAAATTCAATTTTCTCTGGTCGTAGATTCAACAAACCCTACTATTTTAATATCTTCAGAGCTGATGTCAGACATTTCAGATGTTTGTTTGAATAATAGAGAATTATAGACCTACTCAAGAGAAGCAATTTCTCACCTCTCTTTCCTTTTCTACGAACATCAAAAAACAAGTCCTAACCCCTCTCCCATTCCACACACAGGTGCCTGCTACTTGTAGACAAAATATTCTTGCCAGACCCCTTCATACATTTCTTGCTAGTTTTTGGAAGACTAGTTTACTACATCCGAGAGGAAACCTCTAGGTCTACCATTACTCCTAATGGACGTAGTATTCCTTAACTTTTTATTCCCCGGTGTACCACTTGCCAAGTGTGATCTTTCACCTAGTACTGGAAAATAGGGGCTCTGTCTCGTTACCTTTTCTCTCCTGTTTTTGTAATCCTGTTCTTACATCCATTTGTTGATGCAAAGCCATTCTGTAATTTTCACATACTACTGGGGAAATAGGGGCTTTACCTATTTCCCTCTTCCCTCCCACTTTCATACTTCCCTTTGCAAATAGTCTAGCCTTCCTACATTTCAGCAATAGTGTCACCTTTTTTTAGCCCAATGTCTAGAAAGAATAGAAGTTTATGACAATTTTAATGAGCCAAAGTTAAAAATGCTTTTTTTAACCAACATTGGCCATAGTGAAAAATATACAGACGATGAGACTTTTAGAATTGGCGATACCTCGCCCTTCCCAGAAAGGCAGGCCTAACCTACGTGGATACCAATGCTTTCATGAGCTTCATGGGGGAAGGGGTTGCAGTTAAATTGACAGAGCTATTCGCTATTCGCTGGGGGAGCTGTTGCCAGCTCTGTATTCCTTACAGAGCTTACAGGTAGAACTGAGGTTAGCAGGCATATTTAGCTTTTGTAGCTCTGCTGCAATGCATTTTAAGATTTCCAATTGAGTCATTGATCTGTGTTTACTATGACTAACATTTGCAATATCCCCTTTAATGTGCCCTGCTTTAACAGAAGGATATGAATTAATGAGGAAGTGGTGGAGGGGCCTAACTGTAATATTAGCTGATGACACAGAATGTGTATCATTACCATTCATACCTAGCACACTGTCCACATCATTCCTAGGACAACAAATATCAAGCTCGTACAACCAGTAGAATAAAGCAATTCCCTTTATATGACTTCAGGTTTATCTTAGCACCCAACACATCCCTTCCCAAAGATCAATCCATCCTTGGAGGTGATGATAGACAAAGACCCTCTTCATTTAAAAGTGATATGGAAGGCTCACTAGAGTTTTGACCTGGATTCAAACTATCCAAATTGACATTAGGACATGAAGGGAGTTGCCATCATTCGTAGTTGAATCTTTTTCACTCTTAACGAAGACGGATTTAGAGTTATATGAAACCCCTCAAATGCACATACCCGATGACCTGAAATATTTGGAAACAAAGTCCCAAGTAGAATTCTCTAAAGGAGAGACAGTTGGAGCAGTCTGTGAATATTCACATCCTAACACACCATTTAACCCTTGTTTTGTTCCGTCTTTAATCTTTGAAGCATCTTCTTAAACCAATGTCCTTTTTTACTAAATTCTTCCGTGGTTGAAGTCAACAGGGAGACCCTAGGGAGTTACCGCTAATGGCCTGCATCTTATACAACCCCAAGAGAAATTATCACAGTAGAAAATACAATAGAACATATAATATAATGTATCAAGTAGCCAATGATTGAGCGGCACCTTTTCTTCCATTTCCAGTTACCTAAAATAAAGGCACCGTAGCCACAAACAGCTGCCGACAGACCACGAGCTGCACCTGATGCAGCTAGCCTGCGAGTCCACCTACACCTACTCAAGCTGTAGAGCATACCACCCTCCCGGCCCGAGTCGCCGCTTCCTTACCACACAACAACTCATGCTGGCCAAGAGATACCACCCAAGACGGGTTTGTCATGGTGCTGACCGACCAAGAAGGCGCAGGGACCACAGGCCCTGCACGAGCACATCAGCTGCTTCTGTGGCACTCAGGGAGTCCAGAAAGCACTGAGTGACCAGAGTACTCCGTAACTGCACTCAAGATATTCAGAATCAAACAGTACCTGCAATTTGAATCTTGCACTGCATTGTGCCTTAGAGCAGCCCTCTCATGCACCTGCTCCTGCTCACACTGTGACTCATATCATCCCTGGCCAGCCCCGCTGCAGCAATAGACTGCTCTACACGTCTGCCCTGGCGGTCAATCTCAGGACAACGCTCAGCCTTGGACAGAGCAGGGAGAGGAGCAGCAAACAGGTTAACAGACAGGCTGTGGCAGCTATAGAGAGCTTCATCCGCAGCCCAATGGAGGTCACTACCCAAAAAACTTGACTGAGGGCAATAGAGGCAAGATATGGCGAAGCCGGCCCGTAAAATGCCTAAGTACCTTCGACTGTAGTACAAAAGCGGGCAACCCAGTGTTCCCTTGTGGGCTTGGCTAACTGTAATAGAGAAAATGAAAGTGCCAACAGAGGATTCATTAAATTACAAAGTGACAATAATCATACAGTTATTCAGTGATGTCCAACAGTAACATCTCAACTTAATTGGTTGTACTTTATACGAAGAATATAGGATTTTGCGAGAATGGTGAATACATCACAGAGGCAGGTTTATATGCTTGATGCAAAAATGTATTGCAAGTCAAAAGAAAGAAAATAAAGGGGTTCAACATAAATGAAAACATATAGTACATTGACAATGTGTTATTGACAGCACAACTGAATTCTAAACTTTCTCTGACATATGACAATGTACACAATGTCCACTTGCTTGGTGCAATGTCCACCAATGAAAATAAAGGAATCACGTGAACTGAAGCTTGACCTGTTGGAGTCTTGGCGTTCTGAAGGCCAAGGAGGTCAGAGTGGGAAGGCTCCCACTCTGACCTCCTGGGCCTCCCTCCAAACAGGCAATCATCCAGAAAGTGTCATTTCTCCCTCTTTGAGTGCCTCTTGTGTAGAGTACAAGCTAGGAAGGTGCTAAATCACTCAAATTAAGCGTATGATATTGAGCACCCATAGGTAATGCTTTGTTGAAATAGGATTCCCCTTCAAATCTGAACCCCAGGAGGTGATAGCTTTCTGGACGTACCGGGAGCAATCTGAATGCTGACTCAATGTGCGCTTTTGCCATAAGGGTCCCCCACACTGTTGTGTACACTATCTCTATGGCATACTAAATAGATGCATACCCCACCACACAGTCCTCAGGGTTGATCCCATTGTTCACAGAACCTCCTTCATGGAATGAGAGGTGGTGGATTAGTCAGAACTGGTATGGTTCTTTCTTGGGCACTACGGTGAGTGGTGAAATTACCAAGCCCTAGGGGCTTATGTTCTGTAAGGGGCCTTCTACTTTCCCCAGCTACTTCTCCCCTTTAATTTTCTTTCTGATCATAAAGCGAAGGTTCTTTGACTCTTCTGGGGTGATGGAACCTTCAAATGAGATCCTAAAACTATATTCAAAACCTTCGCTTAGCACCCTCGCATCCTCATTATTGTCATATTTGTTAGTTAGCTGCCTGAGTGTGTGGGTATTAATGGGGGACATAGCCAACTTGAAAACACCCCACCACTTTAAAGCCTTGTGTCTGTCTGGGCTACTTCTTTTTCTCTTTCTCTCTCCTGTGGCTGGACCCCCTGCCTTTCTTCCAGTCCATTGCCGGGTGCACCCCAACCCACCCCTGACAATTGAAATACATGTGCCTGAACTTGCTTGCTGGCTGCCATGTGCACCGTCCTGGTCCTATATATAGGATATTGATTATGCGCCTTAACCTATTGCTGTTCCTTTCAAGTGTGTGTAATGTGTTGCTAGTAAAATGGCTTATGTCTCTCCTGTTTCCCTTAGGAATAACTCCCATGAAAGAGCTGCTCACCCTTCCCTAACCAGCTCCAGGCCTAACTGGCTGCCATCATTTTATGTGTTTAACCAGACACGTCCTCCTCATCCCATTCCATATCCGGATGTGTCTGCATTTTTAACCTGAACTCTTTGTCATAAACCAGCCTGGCCTCTGACCATTTTCCCCCGGCGTTGTGTCGACAATGTGTCACATTTGCCACAGTCTACCCTTCTATCCCTTCTCTGTGGGTGGACCACCCCCTCCTTGTGCCACTGGAGGTGTTGGTGTGCTGCTGCCTTGGGCCCCAAGGACGGAAACGGGTTCCCCCTAAAGCTGCTGCTCCACTCCCACCTGCCATGTCCAACCCCCTTTGTTAGCAAATGCCAATGGCGCAAATGATTTTAGGCATTCCTGCACAATTGCGCTGAACTGCTCACCATTAGTAGCCTTGGTTTGCTTGCTGGGTGCTGGTATCCAGGCCGCTGCCACTGCCACTGCCACTGCGCTGCCACTGGTTCTTTGTGTTCTTCTTATCCCCTTCCTTGCCCTTGCTGCTCTGCTTGCATTGCGCTGGTGCTGCCTGGGCTCTTCCCTCTCCTCAGCCTTTACCCTTGACCCCTCGAATTTCCGTGGGCATATCGCAAGCGGGTCACGCCCCTGGTCCTTCATCTTTCAGCTGTCTCAGGAGCTGCTTCTTGCCATGTGTGGCCGCCGCTTCCCTTGTTGCTTTCAGTATTTTGTCTGGGTCACATTGCTGCCCTCTGCTGCCTTGCTTATCCCTGTTGATGTTTTGGCTAACACTGGCCTGCCAGACGCTGCTTGCATCGGTGTTGCCTGTCCTTTCACGTGTACTTGTGCTGCCATATTGCATCGAGTTTGCAGGCTGTCCCTGACTACTCTTTGTCCTGCTCGCCTCCCATCTAGGTCGTGTCATCCTCGCGGGCTGTCCCCGACTGCTAGTAGGCTGCTAGTCTCGCAGCTGGGTGGTGTCACACTTGTGTGCTGTCCCTTACTGCTCTTCGGACTGTTCTTTGACTGCTTTGCTTTGTACCAGAGCCGGGTTGCATCGCCCTTGCGGACTGTCCCTGACTGCTCTCTGTGCGATTTGCTTTGCTTTTGTGGCTAGCTCGTGTCACCCTTGTGGGCTGTCTCAGGCTGCCTCTTGCTTTTTTAAGTTCTCTTTGTTTTGTTTATTGTTGGAGCACCCTTGAATGTGTGGCAGTCTGCTTGTGCTTGCCTTGGGTATGTGCCCTTCAAACTGGGAATGATTTATTGTAAGGGATTGCTGCTGTTCTGTTTGGCTCTCTGCAGGTAGCCCAACAGTGTTTATTTTGCTCTTGCACCTTTGATTAGGCTGTTTTATGTTGGAGGATGGCTGCAGTTTGTCTCCCTAAAGATGTCTGTGGCAGGTTAATTATTTACTCCCCCGTTTAATAAGGCTCACCTATGGTTACTTCCCTTGCACTTGCTCGCAATCAAACTTCCAAATCTTTAAATAAGTATCATGGGGGCATGGCCAACTGCCGACAAAGATGGCTGCACTCTAAAGCTGCTCCGGCTCCTACACCCAGTATTGCATCAATCCACAACATAATCCAACAAAGAGAGCTAATGCAGAGCAGCCATACGCCCTCTGCGATCCCCTGGTGACTACCTAGGCTGGGTGCAATGAGCAGCTGGTGCCAGAGAAAGGAGGAGGGGGGTCTACATCAAAAGCTCATCGTGGGCGACCTGACATCGTCTAGTCGACGGCAGACATAGCAGTGGTGGTCGTGCAATTCCATTTGATAGAAGATTGAGCCAGTGCGTATGCATAGGGCGGAGGGAACAGCCTGGTCTTCGGGTCTGGTTGATCCACTGGCCTGCTGGGTACCGCTGCATCAAAGAAAGAGAAGAGGAGACGTTGCGCCCCTCCCCAGCGCTCTTCATGGCCCAGAGAAAGGAATTCACAGCGCGACTTCAAGGAAGGGGCAGCGGGTGTCCCCGTTGCAAAGTGAGTGCGGGTGGAGGGCCGGCCCGCATCAAGCATCCTGAGGCATTCAACTCCGTTTGAAGGAAGATCGACCCACTGCATATGCATCGGACAGAGGGAAGAGCCTGTTCCGCGGGGCAGAGGGGTTGGTTGATCCGCTGGCCTGCTGGGCGACGCCACATCAAAAAAGGAGAAGAGGAGACTGTGGAAATGTACCCAAAAGTGAGCACACTGGTGCAGGGTCACCCTCTCGTCCACTGGTTCCAAAGACTAACAAAAAGAGATCGGCACTGGAGTTGAAATAAAATACCAAGTTCATTAATCACTCATGAGTGGGACCATGTCTACACAACACTCTCAAGTGTTGCAGGAGGCAGTACCCTGAACTTACAGACCATAGTCTTTATTTACTCTTTTTCTACAATGTAAGCATGTGGACAGAAATGGAAGGAACAAGTTTACAAATAGCTATCAGCAAACAAGGGCAGATGGATAACCACTTGGTCAGCAAATAGGAAGGGGGAGTAGGAATGCTTATGGCAGCAGTCAACAGATAACATCTAAGACTAGGTGCACAGGCAGCCACAAACCCCCAGCACATACATTGCTCAGCCATGTCAGGAGGTCAACTAAAATAGATGGCACCAGCAGAGTAAAAAGGCAAACAGCAGAGTATGAAAGAATTACGAAGGAAACTAAATGTACACCACAGTCAAAAATTGCTGTAGCTTATGCTAAGTAAAATATTACACGTTTCCACAGACGACCCTTTTATTTCTTAAAAGGGGTTTGAAACACATCATGAATGTCAATTATCATCATTTTACAGATTTCTCGTTCTATTGCTAAACGGGCATTTGCATTCTGGACATTCACTTTAGATGGAACACAAGTATTACAAGTGGAAATACAGAGGGAACAGAGCATTGTCCCACATTGAATACATAAACAACAAGAGAAGAGAATTGCAATAATTATAAATAAGGCCAACAATACTTTCAGACCCCATACAGAAAATAAGTTCCAGTCCAGGTCCATGTTCCTGGGTCTTGATGTATCTCAGTGGCAATTTTATGCAGTTTGGAAATGGCATCATAAACAGAAGGTGAATTGTCCGGTATGAAGGCACAACAGCTGGATCCGATGATACGGCATGCGCCATCTCGATCAGCCAGAATAACATCTAAAACCATTCTATTTTGCAAAGTCACAATTCTCATAATTTGGAGTTCTTCTGTAATATTTCCAAGAGCCATTGCTGTTTGATTAGTCACAGCCTCTACTACACAGGTCAAGCGTCTTATTTTCCTGCTATCTAAAACCGCAACAACAAAGAAAAAGAGTCCCAAATGAAAGTCAACATATTGCTGTAATGTAGTGTCAGTTTGATGTAATGTAATGTAATGTAATGTAATGTAGTAGTACTTGTATAGATGCAAAGGTATCAACCCAGGTCAAATTACAAGGGACAAAAACACTGGCTATTTAAAGACACAAGTTGTGCACACACTATAACACAGAAAAACTAAACTGATATAAAAATATTTTTTAATTATGTTGATAAAAAAGAGTTTAAACACATAAATCACGTATACATGATAAATTGATACATAAAAAGATTTTTGTTGATTATAAAAATAAAAACATTTGTTCTAAAGGACTTAAGAGACAATATTGTTGTCCTAAGTACTATTGGCGTGGCTGTAGTCTGTCTACGCGTTTCGACGCGTCGTGGTGTCTTCCTCAGGACATTTTTGCAGCCAAATCTTCATAATACAAAGGATGAACTCAAAATTTCTAAGATTTTTGTAGTTTCTGTAGTCTCAGGTCAAAAACTCAGTCGATATGGATTGGGCCTGGAGTGGCTTCATTTTTGTTTTATTCAGTCTTTACAGTAGCAAAAGAAGAATGAGGCACCTTATGTAACTCTTTACTTCGGTATGTGAAATCTTCTTTTGGGGATTTCACTGCTCGCTTCTCACTCTTCGTTCCACAAAATACAGAACTGTTGTGTGTATATATACCAATGAAAAAGTGGCTTGCAAATCCACTTGTTCTTCGAACCAGCCAGTACACGGTAGAAATGCGAGAGCAGATGAAACTGAACAGATTTCTATAAACCCTCATTTTGAAAGCGTCCTTGAAATTTGACGTGTAGAAGCATTGTCCCTTGTCGGCTAGACGCCACAAGAAAGACCCGATCACACCGCTGGAGGAATACATTAGAAAATCATCATTCGTATATTTTTCCTACTTAACTGCAAAAGGGGAAATATCCGGAGCCAGCAAGGCGTCCTGAACATTCTCCACAGTACCAACATTTTAACAATCTCGAAGTGGAAATACCGTTCGTGGCGAACAGTGGTTTTTAAGAAAAATATTGGCTACATTTTGAACTAATTTCCCTGACCCAGGAACTTTTATCCTTACCAGGGGGCCCTTGATACATTACAGAGTAGTACTTGTATAGCGCACGAATCGACCCATGCTTGTACGCATACCGCTGTGGAACCCTTCCTGCCTTTTTTGATCCACTTCCTCATTATTTATAGTTCTTTTGAATCGGTTCAAGGAAATGTCATTAAACAATTTTTGATCTTTATGATAAGATGCAGGTGTTAAGACCATAGGGGGGGGGAGCAAGAAGGACACAAAGCCTATTCCAGACCATCCAATTGGTTGATGATAGTAACCTTTACTTACACAAATGAAATAAGTGTTATGTGAGGATAGAAAACTGCTATTGTTCGTTGCAGTAATATTCTATACTTTAGTACAGTCCTTTTTCCCACTGGGATACTGCCAAAACTGCTCACACATAGATTTGCTCGGGCTCTAGTAACAGCGATAACAGGATGCCCGTTACCCTTGTCCGTTCAAGTGTTGGGAAAAACATAGCTTGCGGAGCAATTTCCTTTGCGATACTCCTCCATTTCACATATAGTTCCTTTGGCTCGTGGGCCTTCATCATCAGGGTAACAAACATTGTTTAACTGTGTATTAAGACTTCCTACATCCGGTGGAGAAATATTACTAACAGCAGAGGCCCACAACAGTGCAAACCAGGCTCTACAAGAGCCATTATGTGTAAATGGCAGGGGAATGAGAGGCGTTCCTCCCTTCTTCTGATGGGCTGGCATCATTCCACATACCCAGCAGTCGGTAGAGTTCGTAGCATTATGAGCATGATGAAACATTTGTATGAAAGTGTTTTTGGGATATGAAATTTGGTGCTTCTTTTCATGAGAGGGAAGAGTGAAGTAATAATGTTCTGTGGGGACAGGAGTAGTAGCAGACAGTAAGTTTCGAGCCGGAGTTATTTCCTCCTCAACTCACATTATTATTATTATTATTATTATTAATAATAATGAATTTGTATGGCGCAACAGCTACCCAGAGGTTTCCCGGCGCCCTGGACCTCCACTAGGCTAAGGAAGAGTCTGAGGAGTTATTGATTGAACAACCAAGTCTTAATGCCTTTTCGAAATTTTACATAGTTCTGTTCATGACGGAGCGGAAGAGGTAGCGAGTTCCACAGAGCAGGAGCCAGCTGAGCAAAGGAGCGACCACCCATCCGAACTCGTTTGAATCTAGGGATCACAAATTTAGCCTGCTTCGATGATCGAAGATGACGAGTAGGGATGTATTGTTTAACCAGCTCCCAGAGATAGCTGGGAGCCTTACCAGTGTTGATTCTGTGAATGAAACAGAGTGCTTTAAACTTAGAGCGGTTTCCAATCTTTAGCCAGTGTAGATCACGGAGGTAGCCTGTAATGTGGGTCATTCTAGGAAGGCGATATAACAGTCTGGCTGCAGCATTTTGACCACTTGCAGTCGACGACTAACATCTGTATTGGCTCCTAGGTATAAGATGTTCCCGTTATCCAGCCTTGATACAATAAGGGCTTGGACTACTGTCCTTTGTGCCCCTTCTGGTAGCAGCCATAGAATTTTTCTCAGCCACTTTAAAATGGCAAAACATATTGAGGTGGTCTTAACTGATTGTTGACGCATGGGCAGTTGGTCATCAATAATGATGCCCAGATTGCGAACGGACTGCAACGGTTGAGGAGTAGGACCCATTTCAGTCGGCCAATGCAGTGGACCCCAGAGCTTCTTCTGTTCACCAAAGATAAGAAGCTCTGTTTTCCCTCGTAGCAGTGATGACAGCAGTCAAAGTCAATCCAGTAATGAACATTGTGCATTTGCTAAATACTTTTGCAGCATCCGATTTCTTCTCAAGTATGTTCATCTCGTCGACAAACAACAAAATAGATGATTCCCTAAGGTCCTGGGCAGGCGTTGGTTTCTTCACTAATGTTGAGACGAGTAGTCACTAAAAGACTACCCCCCTTGTACTCAGTCTTTACCACCCAGGACAGTGGCTCAAACTGTCTCTTTCTGCGATGAAGTGCCTTTCTTCCAGGATCAAAGCAGATATCTTTATGCACCAGGGATCGTGTGGTCCAGGAAGACTTCCTCAGGCCCTTCAGGTGACACAGCTCGTCCTCTCTCAGTGACCAGGATGTTGCGGCGATCTTTATTTTTGTCAGAACGAAGTCGCCAGGATGCAGATTGTGTCCATCACCCTGTGAACTGTCTGGAAGAGCTTCCCGCATCTGCTGATAAATAGAAGACAAGCTATCAGTTAACTGGGACGAATAGTCACTCATCAATACGTGGGGAACATCATGTATAGAGCGAGGCTTAGGGACCCCCAAATATTCATGGGCCTGACAAAAACGATCTCATATGGCGTGAGGCCAGATCGTGTATGTGGTATTGATCTAATAGAAAGCAAGGTTATGGGCAGTGCATCAGGCCATTTCAAAGAAGTGGAAGCCTGTATGTTAGCCAATTTCAATTTCAGGGTGGAGTTATAATGCTCCACCAGGCCTGCTGACTGTGGGTGAAAAGCAACATGAAATTTCTGCTTAATCCCCAACCCTTTCATGACATATTCTACAACTTGTCCAATTAAATGAGGTCCGTTGTCACTCCATAGGACCCGACAAATGCCAAATCGAGGAAAGAACTCCTTTAGGATAACTTTCACTGTTGTGAGAGCTGTATTATCCTTCGTAAATATGCCTCCACCCGTTTACAGAAGGCACAAACCACTACTAGGACATATTTTAGATTATTACAGCGCTCAAACTGAATGTAATCCATTTGCATAACCTCAAAAGGTGCAGTTGGTGTCGCAAACCCTCCTGTTGGAGTTCACGTTCATTTTCCAGGATTATACTGGAGACAGACCAGACAAGACTGGACTGGACTATCTTTTTAGGCGTGTCAGCAATATCAGGATGATCCCAAACTTGCATAAGTTGTTTTGCCATTGAGCATGCACCAACATGTGCCGGCCCACGTGCCATGTAAATCAAGGGGTATAAGTATGTTGTGGGTAACTTCCATTTGGTCATATCTTTATTCCTCCAACAGCCCTCATCATCCAGTGTTCCCTCAGACCATTGATCTAGTTCATTACCAGAGGCAGATTGTTGCATATCCAACACTTCCTGCCTCGCATCATGCCAACGTTCAGCTTGTGACTTCACCACATGCATAGATGTGGTACTTCGCTGCATTGCGGTCTTACGGGCTGTCTGATCCGCAAAGGCGTTACCTTTTTTTTTTTAAACTTTATTTTGAAATTTTCATCGATAACCATCATCAGAGAGTGCAGTAGTGTTACACATTATAGGCTCATGTACAGTACATGCGATAAATGAGACACTGGTACATACTTCACAACACGGCAATATAACATTTACAGTAGACAATGGAACAGTACAATCAAGCATATCTTGTAGCATATTAAGTCCTTAACACATCGAGACGCAGTCCACAATAAGCTATATTGTCGCAGTAACATACGCTAGAATATAAGGTGTCGTCCCTCTAGCTGGGCTAACAGGGATGTCTCGTGGTGGGGAGATTTATCATCCGTTTATAAGGATATTTCCCCTGCCGAACAGCAAGTACAAGGTGTTGACCTTAATATCTTAGATTATAAGATGACCATTCACAGTTGTATCTATATTGTGGGGTATGCGGAGGAGATAGTAAGGGGGAGATCGGGGGCCGGTGATCTCTCTCCGGTGTCGGTAGTATTTTGGGAAAGGTAACCTCTCAAAGGGGCCCAGATATCACAGGGCCGTGAAGTAGTGGGCAGTAATTCAGAATATGTGTTTAATTGATCCTGGCAATATGTTAGATCATGCAGCCAGTCCTTGAATTTAGGGGCCCTGCCCCTGCCCCATCGACACGCCACTCTTCTCTTTGCCACTAAAAGAGCCAGCGCAACAAACTCGCGGTGTGCCGCCTGTATGGGCTCTACGTATCCCAATAGTGCCAGAACTGGGGAGGGAGTTATTTCAGTGTCAGTCATTTCGGAGAGTGCAGCCATTACTTGAACCCAGTAGTGTTGAATTGTGTCACATGACCAGGCTAGATGTAAGAAGTCAGCTCCTGGAGCATGGCATCTATCACAGTTGTCCATAGTGCGAAGTTGAAGTCTACACATACGGGCTGGGGTGTAGTATAGGCGATGTATGAATTTATAATGTATGATTCTATGCCTACTGCTAGCCGAGATGCACTCTATCTGTTGGAGACAGAATCCCCATTGCTTGTCGGTGAGGGGTCTATCGAGCTCTAGATCCCATTTCAGTTTAGCTGTTAAAGATGGGTAATCTATATGTGCATGTACTGTCTTATAAATTGTCGACACCAATCTGCGAGGGATGTCAGTTTGGAGTATTATCTGCAAAGGGGCTAAGGCCACTGGTTCATTTGGAAAGTCAGGGCAAAGGCGTTACCTGCTCCTATTTTATCAGTCACTTTCTTGTGAGCACTATACTTAACAATTGCCACTTTCTTAGGACAGGTTAGGGCAGTAAAAAGATTATGCACTCATTCGCCATGCACTATCTGTGTCCCATATGAGGTGAGGAAGCCCCTTTCTTTCCTCAAACGACCAAAATTGTGTGCCACCCCGGATGCATACTGGCTGTCAGTAAATATATTGACAAGTAAGTCTGTACTAAGCTCACAGGCTCTCGTCAGTGCAATCAGCTCGGCCACTGGGGCCGACTTCTGTGGGATGCGAGCTCTCTCAACTACTGTCTGAAATGTTGTAATGGCATAGGCAGCAGATATAGTATCATCTGGTAATTTCAAACATGAGCCATCAACCCATAACTCCCCATCAACACTAGAGAGAGGTGTAGCTTGAAGGTCAACACAACTCTTTGTTTGCTCTTCAGTGAGGAACATACAATTATGTAATTCTTGCGACTGAGACTGAGTAGATGGAAATGGTAATAGTGTAGCAGGGTTTAATGTCGAACATCTTTTCAATGTGATATGAGGGGCCAAAGGTGTCAATTCATATCCTGTCAAGTGAGCACTAGTCAAATGCTGTGTTTTCGTTTGATTTAGCAAAGCATCAACTGAATGGTGTACTAACACAAGCAGTTTGTGTGACAAAACTATTCCTTCACTCTGACGTATAGGTACAGCTGTTGCTGCCACCGCTCGGAAACATCCAGGCAGCGTGCGAGCAACTGGGTCAAGGACGGCTGAGAAATATTCACAAGGACGTTGTTTATAACCGTACATCTCTGTTAAAACCGAGAGGGCACAACCTTCCCTCTTGTGTACATAGAGTGTGAAAGTCTTAGTGTAGTCTGGAGTTCCTAATACTGGTGCAGAACAAAGAGCTTGGCATAACTGTTGGAAGGCATTCTAACATTCAGTAGTCCATGGGAGGGGCATCGGAGTGTCTTTGGTCAAAAGGACCAACAAAGGTTTAATAATGCACGAAAAACTGGGGTTGCACTGCCTACAAAAAGTAGTAAGGCCAATCAGTGCACGGACATCCTTCTGAGTACGGGGCACAGGAGTATCTAAAATGGTCTGAATGCGATCTGGTGTGAGTGCATGTCCCTCCTTAGACAGGAGGTGACCTAAATAGGTAACCTGATGTCTACAAAATTGCAATTTCTTTCTAGAAACTTTGTGATTATGGGAGGTAAAAAATGATAACAATAACAGTGTTCCTTCTTCACATTGCTCAGGAGTATCTGCAGATAACAAAATATCATCGACATATTGGATAAGGGCCACTCCCTTTGGTACTGCAAAGGAATCAAGTTGCCTTTTTTAAAGCCTGACTGTAAATGCTAGGACTCTCTGTATAGCCCTGTGGAGCTCTACAGAACCGGAATGATCTATTTTTAAATGTAAATCCGAAAAGATAATGGCTGTCTTAGTGAATAGGTATTGAGAAAAATGCGCTCTTTAAGTAGATCACCGAAAATGTAGTGGCAGTGGGAAGGACCATAGTGAGAAGGGTCATGATATCAGAAACTACCGGATAATGGGGCACTACAATTTTATGAACCTCTCGCAAATCAATAATGAATCTGTAAATTTTAGTATCTGTGTCTTTTTTCAAAATAGGAAATATGGGGCTATTTCAAATATTTTAGGGAACTTCTTCCACTACCCCCACTGTGATCAAATCCTGAACAATGTGTGCCAATGCTTCCTCACCTTCTCGGGATATTTTGTGTTGTGACAAACGAGGCAGTGTGACACCTTCCCTTACTTGAATATGCACAGGTGGAATAACCATTTGACCCACGTCAGTATCTGATGTGGCCCACAGAGTACAAGGTAGGGACGTCAGAACGGTATCCTAATTAATAAGACAAGACCATTGGATAATAGTCATTCAAAATAACACACACACCTTCCGGAGAATAACTTATTGCAGCATGAAAATATTTAAGCATATCGATACCCACAATGTAGTTCGGCATGTTAGGGGAAAGCAAAAATGGACATGCTGCAGTGAATTTGTCAAGTCTGAATTCAAGTGGCTGTGATAGCGGGCTAGGTGTAGGTATTCCGTCGAATCCTATCAATGTTATCATTGTGCCGGACAGTGGAGCCCTAGGAACCAATCTTTTGGAGCACTACGGGTAGCCCCTGTATCAACCAGAAACTGATCATTAGATCCCAAGACATTTGCGTCAATATAAAGACCCATTTGATCTACTGGCACCTCAACTGGTCCCTTACCCCATCAAAGGCATCCCTATGCGTAATCAGAATCTGCAAGTGCTTCAGCAGAATAATCAGACATTTTGATATTGATTTTGTCCAAAAAAGTATTAGAGTAATTTGGCCCTTGTTCAACTGCCTCAAACCTGGAACGAACTTCTGTACCTCCCCTGTTTCCTGAATTCCCTGGGCGTCCTCTCATACTACCCCTTACACGCTGGTACTGCTGATCTCGCAAAAGAGGGTACCCAGAATGCCAATGCCCAGTCTCTTTACAATAAGCACACTGATCAGGGGACAAATTTGCTAAAGGAAGAGGGGGCACTCCAGGTGTATACATTGCATGTCCGCGTTTAAGGAAAGTCTATAGCTAAGTGACACATACCAATAATACTTAAATAAATACAGTCTAGATGTACGATTGAAGATAGAAAGTCCAACTGTATAAAAATTATCTCCAAACACTGAGAACTTCTGTTATGATTTTATTAGTATGTATTATACATATCAATCAATTTTTTGGGAGAAATTACATATTTTATATTCTTTTTTTGTGTATTTCTCTTTTTTTAGGATTATTTTTCAATATAACAAATAGTCAATTAAAACCATATTAGAACAAGCATTAGAAATGCAATCGGGCTCGGATTTATTTGAGTTTGAGCTAATGGCATTGTAAATGCCAATGTATTGTTGCTATGTGTTATGGAGTGTGTTCATGTGGTGTGTACTGCCAGTGATCTCCTTGTGAGTGTGAGAATATTGCACCGTTACTGCCTGTGTTGTCCTTCTTGTGAGTGTGAGAAGCTTGCACCTCTGCTGCCTGTGGTCTCCTTGTGAGTGTAAGAAGCTTGCACTGCTGCTGCCTGTGATGTCCTTCTTGTGAGTGTAAGAAGCTTGCACTGCTGCTGCCTGTGATGTCATTCTTGTGAGTGTGAGAAGCTTGCACAGCTGCTGCCTGTGATGTCGTTCTTGTGAGTGTGAGAACCTTGCACAGCTGCTGCCTGTGAGTATGAGAAGATTGCATTGTGCATCTCTGTGCTGTGCCTGTTCTTTATAAGGGACTCTTGCTCTGTTGCTGCTGCTGCCTTGGCACAGTACCTGCTGCGAGTGTGTGAGGGAAGCTTGCACCGCTGCTGCTTGTGATGTCCTTCTTGTGAGTGGGAGAAGCTTGCACCTCAGCTGCCTGTGGTATCCTTGTGAGTGTAACAAGCTTGCACAGCTGCTGCCTGTGATGTCCTTCGTGTGAGAAGCTTGCACCGCTGCTGCCTGTGAGTATGAGAAGATTGCATTGTGCATCTCTGTGCTGTGCCTGTTCTTTGTAAGGGACTCTTGCTCTGTTGCTGCTGCTGCCTTGGCACAGTACCTGCTGTGGGTGTGTAAGGGAAGCTTGCACCACTGCTGCTTGTGATGTCGTTCTTGCGAGTGTGAGAAGCTTGCACCTTTGCTGCCTGTCGTCTCCTTGTGAGTGTAAGTAGCTTGCACTGCTGCTGCCTGTGATGTCGTTCTTGTGAGTGTGAGAAGCTTGCACCGCTGCTGCTTGTGATGTCCTTCTTGTGAGTGGGAGAAGCTTGCACCTCAGCTGTCTGTGGTCTCCTTGTGAGTGTGAGAAGCTTGCACCGCTGCTGTTTGTGATGTCCTTCTTGTGAGTGTGAGAAGCTTGCACCGCTGCTGTTTGTGATGTCCTTCTTGTGAGTGGGAGAAGCTTGCAACTCAGCTGCCTGTGGTCTCCTTGTGAGTGTAAGAAGCTTGCACAGCTGCTGCCTGTGATGTCCTACTCACTACTCTACTCTACTCACAAATTTGAATTTGAATTTGAATTTGAATTTAAAAACATTTATATAGCGCACATTTACCACGCGGTTTCTTGGCGCTTTTAGATTGCGAGGGGGCAGCAGGAGCGGGGGGAGTTTTAGACAGAGTGGGCTCGGGAGAAAAGCAGGGTTTTAAGACCTTTACGGAACTCGGCGTAGGAAGGAGTCATGCGAAGTTCCACAGGGAGGGAGTTCCAAAACACGGGGGTGAGGACTGCAAATTTGGTTCCACCCGCCTTTTTCTTTCTAAACCGGTGAGTGGTGAGGAGTGCCAGGTGGGTGGAACGAAGCTCTCTGCTCGGTGTGTAAGGCTTAACAGCGGAGCAAATGAACTCCGGGGCAGTGCCCATTTTAGCCTGAAAGGTGAGGCAACCAAGCTTGAATAGGGCTCGCTCTTTCACCGGCAGCCAGTGCAGTGCCTGCAGTAAAGGGGTGGCACGATGATATTTGGGCAGGCCATGAATCAGGCGGGCAGCCTGGTTCTGCACTAGCTGCAACCGGTGGATGGCGTAGGCCGGAGCGCCGTTATAGATGATGTTGCCATAATCGAGGCGCGAAAGCACCATAGCCATCACAATAATCTTTAGGGCAGGGAGGGAAAAAAACCGAGAGATCTTCCTAATGGTTCTGAGGGAAAAAAAACAGGAGGAGACAACCGAGTTAACCTGTGAGTGAACAGAAAGTGAAGAGTTAAGGAAGATACCAAGGGTTTTGACCTTAGGAACTGGAAGCGGGGGAACACCAAGTGAAGACGGCCAATGAGAAGGGGACCAGGGACTGCAACCACCTCCGGTCAAGATGAGCTCCGTCTTGTCCGGATTGAGTTTGAGGTGGTTGCAGTTCATCCAATCTTGGATGAACAACATGACAGATTGGACATTCTGGGAAGATGAAGGGGAATGAGAAAGGTTAAAAATTAGCTGGAGGTCATCGGCGTAATTAAACACCGTGACCTCGAGCTGCTGTAACATAAAAATGAGGGGGTAGATGTACAAATTAAACAAAAGAGGGGAAAGTGAGGAGCCTTGGGGGACCCCGCAAGCAACCTTACGGGGGGCAGCCCTGAAACCAGCTAGGTGGACCGCCTGAGCCCTGTCACTCAGGAAGGATTCAAGCCAAGCGAGGGCTAGGCCCTCTATGCCCGCCGCCCTGACACGGGTAAGGAGACTGGAATGATCCACCGTGTCAAAGGCGGCGGACAGATCTAAAAGAATGAGGGCCTGCGGAAGATTGGTGTCAATGCCCTCGCGTAAGCTGTCCATCACTGAGATCACCACCTTCTCCGTTGAATGGAGGGGGCGGAAGCCCGCCTGCCGAGAGGAGAGGCATTGATTGGTTTCCACATAGGTGCTCAGGGTGCTGGTTACATGGGTTTCCAGGACCTTGCCCAAGTAAGGCAGAAGGGAAATGGGACGGTAGTTGGAAGGGGATGAGGGGTCGGCACCAGCCTTTTTTAAGATAGGGATGATAGCCGCGAATTTGTGGGCAGCGGGAACCACTCCGTTCCTGAGTGAATCATTCAGGAGTGTGAGGGGTGGAGTTGGACAGGTTAGGAAGATTTCTCTCAAGATGTAGGCAGGGGCAAAGTCCAGGGGGGAACCTGACTTCACCTTTTGAAGCAGAGGAGGGAGTGTGACTTTAGTCAGGAGGGGAATAGATGTGAGTTTGGAAGTGACAGCTGGTGGGGAGGGGTTGATGAATGTGGGGGATGAAGGGGGGATATTAACCTTAATCTTTGCGACTTTATCGACGAAAAAATCGTTGAGCGAGTCGCAGAGCGGTTGGGAAGGGGGGATCGAGGCCATGACTCTGCTAGATGAGGCAAGCTCGTGTACCGTAGCGAAGATTTCTTTGGACTGTGACTCCGCTGACAGTATCCTATTGGAGTAAAACACGGTCTTAGCCTCAAGGATACCTTGCTTATAAACCTTGAGCACGGAAAGGTAGGTGTTTTTTTGGGCAGGGCAGAATGTTCTTCTCCATGCACGCTCTGCTCTGCGTGCGGCCAGCTTTTTCTCCTTAAGATCCGGGGTGAACCACCGGTTAGCAGCGTGAATTCGCTTAACCGTGATTCGCCTTAAGGGGGCGAAGTCGTTGCCTGCATGGGTCAACCAGTTATTAATGGTGGCCAATTGGGCCGGGGGGCGAGGCCAGCGAGGTCAGGGCTAGAGTTGGCCAGGGATGAGCAGAGGGATGGCATATCGGCTTTGCCCCATTTTCTGACCCAAATGTTTTTAGGGAGAGGGGGTTTGGCAGCTGGGGCTAAAGCAAGGGAAAAAGAAATTAAAAAGTGGTCAGACCAGGAACAGGGGGAAATGGTGGGTGGGGTGATGGGAATGTTCAGGGTCCAGACCTGATCGAGCGAGTGGCCATGTGCGAGAGTGGGGCTATGGACATGGGAGGTAAAATTGAGGCTGATCATAAGGTCAGTGAATTCTTTGGAGGAAGGGCTTTCGGCAGGATCATTGGGCCAAAAATTCAGATCGCCTAAGACTAACACTGACGAGTTGTTTACTACCAGTGTTGCGAGAGTGTCCTGGAGACTTGAGACGAAGGTGGGAGTGGGGTGGGGGGGACGATAGATGAGGACAACAGTTAAGGCAGTCGAGTGGGAACTAGAGCGAGTTATCAGGTAGTCAACTACTCACTACTCTGCACTCACTACTCACTACTCTACTCACTACTCACTACTCTACTCACTACTCTCCACTCACTACTCTGCACTCACTACTCACTACTCTACTCACTACTCTACTCACTACTCTGCACTCACTACTTTACTCTCTACTCACTACTCTACTCACTACTCTACTCACTACTCACTACTCTACTCACTACTCTGCACTCACTACTTTACTCACTACTCTACTCACCTCACTACTCTACTCACTACTCTACTCACTACTGACTACTATACTCACTACTCTGCACTCACTACTCACCTCACTACTCTACTCACTACTCACTACTCTACTCACTACTCTACTCACTTCTCTACTCACTACTCACTTCTCTACTCACTACTCACTTCTCTACTCACTACTCACTTCTCTACTCACTACTCACTTCTCTGCACTCACTACTTTACTCACTACTCTACTCTACTCACCTCACTACTCTACTCACTACTCTACTCACTACTCTACTCACTACTCTGCACTCACTACTCACTACTCTACTCACTACTCTACTCACTACTCTACTCACTACTCTGCACTCACTACTCTACTCACTACTCTACTCACTACTCTACTCACTACTCTACTCACTACTCTACCCACTACTCTACTCACTACTCTACTCACTACTCTACTCACTACTCACTACTCTACTCACTACTCTACTCACTACTCTGCACTCACTACTCACTACTCTGCTCACTACTCTGCTCACTACTCACCTCACTACTCTACTCACTACTCTACTCACTACACTACTCACTACACTACTCACTACTCTACTCACTACTCTACTCACTACTCTGCACTCACTACTCACTACTCTGCTCACTACTCACTACTCTGCTCACTACTCACTACTCTGCTCACTACTCACTACTCTACTCACTACTCACTACTCTACTCACTACTTTCTACTCACTACTCACTACTCTACTCACTACTCACTACTCTACTCACTACTCACTACTCTACTCACTACTCTGCACTCACTACTTTACTCACTACTCTACTCACCTCGCTACTCTACTGTGACGGGGAGGTGGGCCCTGGGGATGTCGATGCTGATGTTTCCGCGGACTGGTGGTCCGCTGTGCCGCTGACCCCCCTTTCTATCATCCCTGCACAGACTGAGGCGACCGAACAAGGGGACTGGTTCACGGCGAACGTCAACAGTGTATGGAACCACCCTCCGGTAAATGAACAGGGTCCCTTTAACCCGGGACTGCAAGACGACGAGGCCCCGCCCCCTGAGAGCGAGGGAGAGCCAAAAGCCGGAAGAACGAGAGAGAAGACGGACGGCGTTTCCATGGAGGCGGAAGGTGTTTTGGAGTGGAGACGGAGAGCGGTGAAGTCGTGTGTCGGAGGAGAAGGGTACAAGGAGAGCCCAGCTGAGTACGTCAAGCCAGGAGGCCACCGGTTCGGCGCTTCGCCCTGCCACGTTCCCACGGGAGGAGCGTGGCTGGACAAGGTACGGGGTAAAGTTGCGGGCTGGGTGGGACGGAGCGGACAGTCGCACCCCCGAGACCCAGTGTAAAGTTGTATAGTCTGAGAACCCTTCCCCTCACGAGCACTACGGACGGTTGTATATAATTGCGCACTTGGTTTCCCTCACACCCCGGGCCCTTGCAAGTCCGTCACGGACGCCCCAGTGACTGTTTCCTTTTCTTTCTTTCCTTTCCGGGAAACCTCCGGACGGAGACTCGAGCCAGTGCCCCGGCGTGCTACCAACCTCTCCCCTCACGACCTGAGAGAGCGGATCCGCTGTTCTACGAACCTGCTTCATTCTGGCTAGCTCAGGATTCACAAGAGGCGTCAGGACGGAACCCTCTGAATTTGCAAGACTGAGAGTGACTACCAAACGAAGGAAAGCATATCTGAAAATAAAACCTTCACTTAGAGCACTATTTCCTGACTCTGTCTCACTAGATACTGTTCCCCCTGTCTCTGGCTCGCCACCCACCGCATCCCCTGATCCTGCCCCCTCACAACTACTCACTACTCTACTCACTAATGACTACTCTACTCACTACTCTGCACTCACTACTCACTACTCTGCACTCACTACTCTACTCACTACTCTACTCACTACTCTGCACTCACTACTCACTACTCTGCACACTACTCTACTCACCACACTACTCACTACTCAACTCACTATACTCACTACTCTACTCACTACTCTACTCACTACTCAACTCACTATACTCACTACTCTACTCACTACTCTACTCACTATACTCACTACTCACCTCACTACTCTACTCACTACTCTACTCACTACTCTACTCACTACTCACTACTCTACACTCACTACTCACTACTCTACTCACTACTCTACTCACTACTCTGCACTCCATACTCACTACTCTACTCACTACTATACTGACTACTCACTACTCTACTCACTACTCTACTCACTACTCTGCACTCACTACTCACTACTCTACTCACTACTCACTACTCTACTCACTACTCTACTCACTACTCTGCACTCACAACTCACTACTCTGCACTCACTACTCTACTCACTACTCTACTCACTATTCTACTCACTACTCTGCACTCACTACTCTGCACTCACTACTCACTACTCTACTCACTACTCTGCACTCACTACTCACTACTCTACTCACTACTCTGCACTCACTACTCACTACTCTGCACTCACTACTCTACTCACTACTCACTACTCTACTCACTACTCACTACTCTGCACTCACTACTCTGCACTCTCTACTCACTACTCTACTCACTACTCTACTCACTACTCACTACTCTACTCACTACTCACTACTCTACTCACTACTCACTACTCTGCACTCACTACTCACTACTCTGCACACTACTCTGCACACTACTCTACTCACTACTCTACTCACTACTCTACTCACTACTCTACTCCCTACTCACTACCCTACTCACTACTCACTACTCTGCACTCACTACTCTGCACTCTCTACTCACTACTCTACTCACTACTCTACTCACTACTCACTACTCTACTCACTACTCACTACTCACTACTCTACTCACTACTCACTACTCTGCACTCACTACTCACTACTCTGCACACTACTCTGCACACTACTCTACTCACTACTCACTACTCACTACTCACCTCACTACTCTACTCACTACTCTACTCACTACTCTACTCACTACTCTACTCACTACTCAACTCACTACTCTGCACTCACTACTCTGCACTCACTACTCTACTCACTACTCTACTCACTACTCTACTCATTACTCTACTCACTACTCAACTCACTACTCACTACTCAACTAACTACTTACTACTCTACTCACTACTCTACTCACTATTCTACTCACTACTCTACTCACTACTCTACTCACTACTCTACTCACTACTCTACTCAGTACTCACTTCTCCTCTCCCTACTCTGCACTCCCTACTCTGCACTCCCTACTCTGCACTCCCTACTCTGCACTCCCTACTCTGCACTCCCTACTCTGCCCTCCCTACTCTGCCCTCCCTACTCTGCCCTCCCTACTCTGCCCTCCCTACTCTGCCTGAGGCAAGTCTCTAATGATAGGACACTGAATGATAGTACAATGAGTGATCTGGTACAACGGCAGTAGGAATCTGGTAACCGGACTGTGAGAGTAAATGTGAGGCTCCCAGTGAGAGGAAAGTGAGGTGGAGTGTTTTTTTTTATGAAAGGGTGGAGAGAGTGAGTCATGGTGACGAGACAGGGAGCGAGTGAGGAATCTGGCAATAGCTGGGAAGATGCAAGGGATCTGGTAAGAGGACAACGAGAGCTACTGCAAGGGGTCTGTTATGAGGGCAGTAAATTAAAGTGATCTTCTATTTTGACATTAAAAGTTTGAGTTCGGGTGAGTGGGCACGAGTGCTTATCAAAGCACTTTGTTTGTTTTTTTACTTTCAGCTGTGCTGCATAGCAGCCAGGCTGCTGTACAACATGGCTAAACATATCCCTGACAAAACCAACAGATTTTGTATAGGAGAGTCCTATTTGCTTTGCCAATGCTTGTTTAGCCTACCTCAGTCAAAGAGCAGGCGCGGGTTTGCCGGCGCGCACACAGAGCTCAAGGGAAAAAAAACACAGCAGTGCACACGCTCCCAGCACCATCTGCCTTCAATTACCGGCACCTCGGGCACCTCGGACAGCTGGTAATTGAGGATTTATGTATTCTTCTGCGCGTGTCCGAACACTTTATGCAGGAAGTGTACATTGAAAAAATTCCAAAGCCCTATGGCGTGCTGCCTTACTTAAACACAGCCTTGCCTGGACCAATTACCATTCACATGGCAGAATACCACACGCAAAAACCGCGCGCTTTCTGGAATGCGGCAGCCCACAGCCCTTTCTGAACTTTTTTTTTTTATAACATTAGAGCTCGGAAGCCCCGCCCCACTTCGTGTGACGTAGACCCGAGCCCTAAAAAGGACAAAACCAATAGACATAAAGCTGAATGCATTGTTGAAGGCAAAGCGGTAGATGTCACACAACGCGCGTTTCGGCTATTGAGCCTTCTTCAGGTTACCGTCTACTGCTAGAATAAAGGCGAACTCAGACCTGATTGTTAGCTCAGATGTAATTGGTGCATCTTTATTGAGAATCTCTTGTTATCTTGAGGGAGAAGTGGATGCCATAAAACTAGTCGATGGATAGTCGATGGATAAAGATGATGACTAGAAGTCACTAGTATAGATCCTGTTCGTTTTATACAGTGTTTTTGGCACTCAATATAGTGTAGATAGGAACTGCCTTGATTGTAGGCTTATAGTGAAAGACGATAATGATGATACACGATAAAATCAGCAAACAAGACCAGTCAAAATCTGGTTTTGTATAGAAAGTTGATTTCCAGGAGTAAGGATCTGTTTAGCTGATGACATTCATTTTGTCATATCTGTAGTGAAACGCTGATAGTTTGCAACTCCCGGTATTTGCACGAATCGGCCGTCTGTTCGTTAGATCGCTCAAAGTTAACAGCCGCTTCAACGGAGTTAGCTGCTTTATATAGTCCAGCTGCTATACTACCCCTTACACGCTGGTACTGCTGACCTCGCAAAAGAGGGTACCCAGAATGCCAATGCCCAGTCTCTTTACAATAAGCACACTGATCAGGGGACAAATTTGCTAAAGGAAGAGGGGGCACTCCAGGTGTATACATTGCATGTCCGCCTCTTCCACCTCCCCTAAATGGTGGACCATATACTTTGGCCAACATAACTTTTGTCTTTAATTCTTTAACCTTCTTATCCTCCCTGCATTTCGCTTCCTGTTCCTGTCACTCATAATATTGGGCCATAGTCAAAAGGGAAACTGGGAAGACGTGGTCCAAGAACTCTTGCTAGCCTTTAAGCGACTAGCTATCTCCGGTAACATATTAGCAACAAATTTGTCGACAAACAAATGCTTACCTGTATCATCGGCCAATGACTGCCCGCTAAAATCATGGAATGTCTCCTCAAATCTTAAAAAGAAATCAGAAACTAACTCTTCCTTTTTCTGTTTACAGAACACTAACGTAGTCCAGTCTATTTTATTTTCTTAGGGGGTATGAGAGTCTTCAACTTTGTCACAATAGCTTTAGGAAGAACTAATATCTCCTTCTGAGGTTTCTGTGCAGTCTCCCTTTCCACATCTATTTCTTCTAAATGTTCCCAGGTATCACCATAGGCCACATTATCATCTATTTTATGTATTGCTCTTCACATATCAGGGGGCAGAATAAGCCCAAAGAACATATCAATACCTGGCAAAGTCATAGTCCAGGAGCTGATGGCTCCTTCCACCTCCTCACAAAAGGCGGCAGTATTTTTCCGGGGGGTCAGGTAAAGCAGCCTTAAGAGCCATAATATCTGCTCTGCTCTAAGGAGTGGAGACCCAATTATATATAAAATATCCCTTTGCATCATCCAAAGTTTTATGATCACTTGTTACCACACCTTTCGGAGGAACATACAGGGGTGAAGCTTCACGCATTGGTTTCATATTAATTTCACTACTACTGGGTTTGTTCGCATTCACCAAAACATATGCTTTCTCTGTCTGAGACTTTTCGGTTTCTGCAATTTAACCCTTTCTAGCTAATTCTTGCTCCTTTCGTAAATGCAATGTTTCATCTTGTAATTTAACTATTCGTCTAATCATATCAGGTATATCTGAAAAAAGGTAATTTCCATCTACTAAGTGCTTATAATCAACATTCAGATCAGCTGGTTCTGTTTCATCCGAAATATGCTGCCAACCATATATTATCTCCCAAAATAATTTTTCTACGAAGTATAACTGGTCTATATCTTTCCAAAGTTGAACTATATTTATGAGGATCGTCGCTGTAGTAGTACGACGGGCTTCCTCTTTAGCAGCAGTTTTTAATGTATCCTTTTCTGCTTTAGTCAAAGTAGAGCGAGTCTGTCACCCAGATTGCCTGTCTTTATCTTTAGCCTCTGAAGAAGAATGCTCCTCGTCAGAAGCCTAATCCTCAGGGGCACTTGGAGTGGGACATTTATATGGGGGTCGCTCTAATAGGATGCAATCACCCTGAGGCGTATTAAGTAGTGAATAGATAGGGCGCCTAATAGGATACTGCCCATTTACCTCTAATCGACTTTCTTTATCTTCCTTTTCTATTTTGTCCTTCATTTCTTTGTATTTTAATTCAAACACTTTTTGATGTATTGTTTTTTGCTGCTCTTCCTCTGCTATAGCTTCCGCTCTCTAGGGTCTCGCCCGCACTTCTGTATCCCACATACGTACACAATCAAACATATCCTGTTTATTTTTTCTTTTAAATAAACACTGCTCTACAAATTGAACCTTTTTAGACTTGAATGACCCATTCACAGGCCATTGTAAATCAGACACTTTTTTTGTGTATTTGTTCCATAATGAACCACACATTATGGGAGAAATTCTGTATTTGATATACATCTCGCTATTTGGGATCCCTTCCGGAGGAGCCGACGGACTTTGCTCTAAAATTTCTTGGTACCACAAGAGCAACAACACCACTTACGGAGTGTGCTGAGAACAGGCATGTTTTTGCAAGTATATGTAACATAATACTACTCCAAACAAATATTCCAAAAGTAAAAAAATCTCCACATTACCTTCCTTCCGTCTTTGCAAAGAATGAACTCGTGCGCGCTGAAAGCTAAGCCTAATCTTTGTAAAAGCGAGAAACGCATTGATTGTTTTTTATTCTGTTTTTACCGATTCACCTAGAAATTGAATTGGATTACTCTGTGCACTTACCCACTTTTTGTATCCTGCTCCCCGGTCCACCGCGAGATTATCTCGTTTGAGTGGAGGGAGGCAGGGAGCTCTTCCGGTTTGAGAGGGAGGTTAGCGCTCTAGTCGCAGGGCCCTCTATAAAATAGGAAGCTAGCTACGACGCGAGCAGACGCGCGCTGAAAGCTAAGCTTAATCTTTGTAAAAGCGAGAAACGCATTGATTGTTTTTTAATCTGTTTTACTGATTCACCTAGAAATTGAATTGTATTACTCTGTGCACTTACCCAGTTTTGTATCCCGCTCCCCGGTCCACCGCGAGATTATCTCGTTTGAGTGGAGGGAGGCAGGGAGCTTTTCCGGTTTGAGAGGGAGGTTAGTGCTCTAGTCGCTGGCCCCTCTATAAAACACAATGCCAACCACGACACGCAGCGGGCGCGCCAAAGTCAAGCCCGTCTGCGCCGTCCGTGCCAGGGAGTCGCCAGGAGCCCTGATCTTTTTTCCTCAGGCCAAGACCCCCCCACGAGGTGGACATACACGTCCAAGGAAATAGCAAGGATGAGGTTTCCCCTTTGTTCTGGTGGTGGGCCGGGTGCGTGGCCTGTGTGTGAGGGTCCCTTCTCTTGTAGGGCATGTGGATTTCAGGCCAGCACTGATTGTAAAACCTCTGCTATCACTGATAGGATTAACCAACCACCACACGTTCCCGCAGCTAATCTCAACACCATCCCTCCCAAATCACAACTGGGGTGGAGAGGCTTATTGTGCAATGTGCGATCCCTCCCTAAGCATACCGCGGAAATCTGGGATCTCCTTTCTTCGGTACAACCAGATTTTGGGTTTTTAACTGAGACTTAGTTGAAACCTCATTCGGTCCCCTCCATTGCCCTTGCGGTGCCAGAGGGATATAGATTTGTCCGTATGGACAGACAAAACAAAACAGGTGGTGGAGTTGCCATTGTACATAGGGACAATATTACAATTACTAAACTGGAAGAGCCTAGAGATTCTGGGGCATATTATCAACCAATAGAGATAATTTTTGTCTCTAACTTGTTTAGAGACAAATATTATCGCCGCAAATCGGCGATTTTTATCGCAGATAAACCTTGCTATTAGCAAGGTTTATCGCAAATGCGATAAAAAACGGCCGCAATGCATGAATATCGCTGAAAAGTCCGCGATATTCATGCATTATCGAGCAAATGCTCTTAGCCATGTTATCCACCTCCCATTGGTTAACATGGCTAA
The DNA here is from genome assembly GCF_964261635.1 of Lissotriton helveticus. NCBI lineage: Eukaryota > Metazoa > Chordata > Amphibia > Caudata > Salamandridae > Lissotriton > Lissotriton helveticus. Next base: position 353,798,770 of record NC_136061.1, on the reverse strand, counting down.
GAACTGCTCAGGGCAGGTGTTAGCTTTTGGAGATATTCGCACTTAACGCGAATATCTCCAAAAGTTGGTTATAGGAGATAGCGATGTTAGCAACTGTTTCCAGTCGCTAACATCTTGGCACGCCCACTTTGCATGTCATTAGTGATAAATATCACTGACATGCAAAGCGGGGCCCAAGATGGTCGCTATCTCCTATTAGCTGTCGCTAACTGGTGTTAGCGACAGCTTGGTAATAGGGAGATAATTTTATCTCCGCTTTCTTGGCTTTTAAAGCCAAAAAAGCGGAGATAAACCCCCTTGATAATATGCCCCTCTGTTATGGAAATGTTGATCTTTCGTTTGGACCTCTTAGCGAGTGTAAGTCTAAGAGGAGCTCTGGTATATCGTCCCCCTGGCCCGACAAACAACTTCTCTGTCCATCTCGTCGAGCTCATCGCCCCGCATGTAATCACGGGTAGCAACTTTTTGTTACTCAGTGATTTTAACATACACAGTTAATGTAGCTCCAATGTGGAAGCAGTGACACTTGTAACAGAGTTGGCCACCCTTGGGTTAACTAAGCTTAATGAGGGCCCCACCCACATAGCAGGCCACACCTTGGATATTGTTTTTTTCAATTGTCCTAATGTCTTTTGTAACCCCCCCAGTCCCTTCCTTGGTCTGATCATGCGTCTATTGAGTTCTGCATTCAAGCACCCAGGAAGAAGAATCAAGTCATTAAGGACTCTCCTCCTCTCTTCAGACAATGGAAGAAAGTCACCCCAGATGGCTTCAAAGCCATCTTTATGGAGCCACAGATATTAGAGTCGGATGGCACTGAGGAAGCGCTAGTTAAGTATAATCTGGCCGTTTCTAATGCAGTAGATCAACTAGCCCCCCTGAAATCCCTCCGGAATATACCCAGGCCTGTACAGAACGCCTGGTATTCCCCCCTACTTCGGTGGCAAAAATGTATTTGCAGGAAGTATGCAAAGCGGTGGCGCCTCACTCATGAGGAGGAGGATAAAGCTCGATTCCATGTGGCCCTAGTTGAGTACCATGGAAAAATTAGAGCTGCAGGTAGAGATTATACAGCTCTTCAATTAGCCCAGGCCAACAATGACCAAAAGATGTTATACCGCATTTTAAAATCCTTTACGGACCCTAGGGTGTGTGAGAACCCAACGGTTCCCTCACAAAAATTATGCGATGGCATTGGCACTTTTTTCTCGGAAAAAATTGAATCTATATACGACAAAATTGTTAAATCAGGAGAACACTCAGTTACCGCTATGACTCCTGTTAAATCTGGTCAGGTAACTACTCAATTGTTAGGGAGTTTTCCCCCCCGGTGTCTCAAGAAGAAACCGAGTCACTGATCCGCTCCGCAAAATCTGGATCGCCCCAGGACCTTCTACTGGCAAGGATCACTATTTCCCTGGCCAGTCACTTATCCCCCCCATCACTCATCTCCTCAATCTTTCCCTGCGAGAAGGCCTGGTCCCACTGGAATGGAAGGCAGCACAGGTTATGCCTATTCGGAAGAATTCTAAGGTCCCACTAACTTATTTTTCCAACCTGCGTCCCATCTCTCTCCTTCCATACCTGGGTAAGCTTTTGGAGAAGCATATTAACATCCATCTCTAGCGGACGGGCAGTCTTGATCCATCTCAATCAGGCTACTAGAGGTAACCGATAACATCAAGATGACCCTAGATAGAGTCGATTCCACGATTCTAGTGCTGTTGGATCTGTCCGCCGCGTTCGACACGGTGTCCCATGGTATCCTGCTCAGGAGATTGGTAGCGGTTGGACTCAGAGACTCGGCCCTCCAGTGGCTAACGAGTTTTCTATCTTCTCGCTCTCAGGCGGTTAACCTCGGACCTTATCGTTCTGTCACAACAGAGTTGTCCAAGGGAGTCCCACAGGGCTCTTGTTTGAGCCCTACTCTGTTTAATATCTACGTGGCTCCCTTGGCCAATCTGTTGAGGAACAGTGGGTTCATCCCTGTCTCCTTTGCAGACGATACCCAACTACTCTTCCCTTTTGCTAAGTTTACCCCCTCAGTACAGGCCGCCTTCTCTAAGGGGATGAGAAACCTCTCTCAATGGATGAGGATTCATTTTCTACAGTGTAATGTGGGGAATACCGAAATAATGCTTTTCGGGGAAGCCCGATTATTGTAAACTCCCGATTGGTGGCCTTCAGATTTCGGTTCTTCCCCAGCACCTAAAACCTGTGTAAAAAACCTAGGCGTTCGCCTTGAAGAGACCCTCACCATGAAAGAGCATGCCTCCCACACAGCTGGCTCATGTTACCACGTGTTGGGCCTATTGCGCCGTATTCTCCCCTTGTTTCTGGACTCCTCTAGGAAGATGTTAACCTAGGCATTTATATTAAGTCGCCTGGATTACTGCAACAGCCTACTGCTGTCTGCCAATGAGGCGGCATTGGACAGACTACAGGTCGTCCAGAATACGCCTGCCCGCTTGATTTCAAACGCGCCCCTGAGGACGGCCTCTCAGCCTCTGTTGGCCTCACTCCATTGGCTTCCGATTCGGAAGCGGGTACTGTTCAAGGTGTGTTGTATCATTCATAAACCCCTTTTCAACCCAGGCCCAAGTCGTTTGGTGAATAAATGTACTCCCTATGTCCCCCAGCGGTCCCTTCGCTCATCAGAAAAACATCTTCTTACAGTAACCAGAATCAAACGAGCCAGGCAAGGTGGAAAGGCCCTATCCTATCTGGGTCCTTACCACTGGAATAGGCTTCCTGTTCAATTAAAACAATGCACGGAACACCATCTTTTTAGGAAACAGCTTAAGACCCATCTGTTCCCCCTCGACTCTTAGATGTAAGGCTCCCTCTCACTGTGACTGTCTATAGCGCAGAGATACTGCTTCGGGGGTCGATTCTGGCGCTCTATAAATAAATAAATAAATAAATAAATAAATAAATAAATAAATAAATAAATAAACTCCAAACCAAAAACCCGAACCAAGCAAATCAAGAGTGCTGCTTCAGCGACCTTACCAAACAAAAGTCTCTAACTCCCACCTGCCGATCTCTGGTCGACTTAATGGTCACTGCAAAATACACCAAAGAAAGGTCCAGTCGAGACCGGCCACCATCTGGAGGGTCAAATCAGGAAAAACGGAAAGTCACATCGGCCTGCAAAGACAAGGGTCTCCTCATGCAGTGCGCATCGTCAGTAATTTTTCGATCCTCCGTCAAGACCACTGCTTCGGACGGCCGTGTCTCTGATGGGGCCCCACGCATCGGGCGCCAACAGTGGAAATGTACCCAAAAGTGTGCACACGGGTGCAGGGTCACCCTCTCGTCCACGGGTTCCAAAGACTAATAAAAAGAGATCAGCACTGGAGTTGAAATACAATAACAAGTTTATTAATCACTCATGAGTGAGACCACGTCCACACAACACTCTCAATTGTTGCAGGAGGAGGTACCCTCAACTCACAGACCATCGACTTTATATACTCTTTTTCTGCAATGTCAGCATGTGGACAGAAATGGAAGGAACAAGTTTACAAATAGCTATCAGCAAACAAGGGCAGATAGATAATCACTTGGTCAGCAAATAGGGAGGGGGAGCAGAGATGCTTATGGCAGCAGTAAACAGTCAACAGATAACATCTAAGACCAGGTGCACTGGCAGCCACAAACCCCCAGCACATACATTGCTCAGCCATGTCAGGAGGTCAACTAAAATAGATGGCACAAGCAAAGTGAAAAGGCAAACAGCAGAGTACGAAAGAATTGATAAGGAAACGAAATGGACACCTGTCAAAAATGGCTGTAGCTTATGCTAAGTAAAATATTACACGTTTCCACAAGATGTTGGCCGCCCGGCGCGCTCTTCAATGCCCAGAGAAAGGAATTAACAGCGTGACTTCAAAGAGGGGGACGTGGGTGTCCCGGCAGAAAAATGAGTGTGAGTGGGGGCCGGCCCGCACCAAGCATCCTGACAAAGAGAGGTGATTGAGATCCAGGCGCAGTAGTCCGGTCGTCACCGCATCACAGTCCTGTGGAGAACTACGGGTTGAGCCTTCAGAAGATCCAAAATATAGAGAGCCGCGAAGGACCACACAATTCAGACCCAGGTACCGGGTCGCTCGCGGGGGCACACTAGTCATCAAACCACTTAGACCAAGCCCCAGAGTAGGGAATAGACTGCTGCATACCACTGCAGACCCAGATTCGCACCCGGCCCCAGGACTGTATAACCAGGGCCGGTGTGGGCACAGGCGCAGCTGGGCCTGAAGTACGACACACTGTGCCATGCCAGCAAAGGCGGTGCACCGCGGCTCCTGGCAGCCACAGCTGCAGGAAGGGGGAGCATGCCTGGGGGGAGCAAACTGGTGAAAGCCAACAGGCCGAGTAGGACTATTTTACAACAGCCAGTGCAGGCAGCGGTGTATAACTGGTGGACCTTGGCCCCCTCGGGTGCCCCATTGAAGAGTCACGAAGCGCAGTAATGGCTGGAGAAAAGGGAGGCCATGCCTAGCTACCGTCAAAATTAGACAACTATATGTGGCAACAAGGAAACAGGGATCAGGCGAAATGCACAGAGGAGGCACAAAATGAAGGTGCACCACCACAACGTGAGGGGACACAAGACGACTTGACGCTACAAGACATTATGTTCACAATCCCTACGATGCACACCTCTCTAGAATCCAGGATGGACTCGGTTTCCTCTGAAGTTTCTCTAATCCGGGAAGACATTCGCAACACAAACGCCAAAATCAAAGAAGCTGAGGCCACCACTGAAACACTAGTGTCTGACACATCCCTACTCAAAAAACAAGTTAAAGATCTGCAAATAAGCGCGGAGCAAATGGAAGGCCAACTGGACGATTATGAAGGGAGAGCTAGGCGCAATAACGTTCGAATTCTGGGCGTGCCGGAGAGATCGCAGGGCCCAGCAACAGACCTCTTTGTAGAGGATTTAGTCATGAACCACCTAAAACCCACAGGCCTCTCTAAATACTTTTCTATAGTAAGAGCACATAGGGTACCCGGGGGGAGGCCAAGGCCGGGCGCGCCCGCGAGACCCATTCTTACACGGGTATTTAACTTCCCCAACGGGGAAGCTATTGTCCAAGCGGCACGCAAAACTTCAACGATTAGTATTGGGAATAGCAAAATCACCTTCTTTCTTGATTTTATGCTAAAAGTATAGAGACAGCGCCATAGTTTCATGGAAATGAAAATGGCCCTCCTGGAAAAAGGATAAAAATATGCTAAGTTGTTCCCTGCCAAAATGAGGGTTGAAGCGGAAGGCAAGGGGTGGTTCTTCTCTAGTCCGGAGGAGACATGGGACTGGATGGAGGGCTGGCGCACCACCGGATAGCCCCCCCAAACTAACAAGGGCATACGAATAGCTCAGTCTCTCAAGCAAAGTGAAATATTGGATGACCCAGGCACAAGCTCGACTGCGCAGATCCGAAGTGGGGACACTAATGACTGAACAGTAACAGATGGGGCCTGGATAGAGTCAGAAAGAAGACTAACATACATTGAGGACTCCGTATGCAGAATGATATTTGTTACCAAACTAAGTTGCAACAGGGGAAGACAAAGATAATTTGGGGTGGGATGGCATCCTACTCCCATGAAATCACTCAATATGCCGGGGTGGGATCTGGACCACGCACCAACGAGTTCTAGGGTTGAGCAACTGGCACTATGAAATGTTGGGGAGGCAGGTGGTTGTAGATCTGCTGTGCAGGGAGGCAGGGAAGGTGGTTGGACTTGTTCCAGTGGGGAAAGAGTGGGTATTCATGTTTGTTTTAGCTCAGCATTTCCAGCGGGGTATGGGGATAGAACCAACGGTCCTGAGACTCACAGGATGCGATATTGGAGATCTATGGTCCCAGGCGAGTCATAAAACGAAAGCCACATGCATAAACCAAGACATCACAATTAAAATAACATATGAATATATATATATATATATATATATATGTATAGTAAGACGGGTAGAGGCCTCCAGTTCCTCACATGGAATGTGAATGGATTCGGAAAAAGCTTAAACGAGGGATAGTTCTCCAATATCTAAAACACCAGACGCCCGAAATAATTCTATTGCAGGAGACTCACTTGGACGGTAACACCTGCAAGGCTCTAAATCTCTGGGGGTCTCAACTCATAGCTCACAGAGGATTTACCTCTGGCTCCTGAGGGACAGGCATCCTCTTCCGTAACAACTGCCCATACATAGTCCGTAGAATGTGGTTGAACACGCAGGGCAGGTTTGCAGCTGCTACTGGTACTTGGGAAGGGAAACCTCTGATCGTAATGTCAATCTATGCTCCTCCTACCCTGCAGTCAGCCACTTTGGCGGACCTAAGTAAATTCAATTTAGACCTCCCTGTGGGTACCTTGGTATTAGGAGGGGACTATAACCTGACGGTAAATTGAAGGACTGACTGACGCCACCCATGACAAGACCGCCACAATAGGTCACAACTAGCAGACTTCCTCTCAGCTATTGGCCTTGGAGACAACTCAGCCTAACTGCCCACCAGTTCACCTTTCATTCAAGGGAGCACGGCAGTCAGTCAAGTATCGATTACCTATTGATACACACTGTAGGCGCCCCCTGTTTCGATGAGGCTAAGTGCCTGGTGAGGGGTATCTCCGATCATTCCCCAGTACTGGCCCGGATGACATTGGACTCTCACCCCAGATGCACAACCCTCACTATCAATTCATGGTCGCTAAAAATCCCACATATAAAAATGGAATGTCTCAAAGACAATGATCTATTCTTCAATGAAAACGCTGGCTCTGTGGCATCCCCGTAATCCCTGGGGGGGCAATTGGGGCCGTCATAAAAAGTAGAGTACTTGCACTGATGTTGGGGCATAAATAAGAATTGATGCAGTGTATAGAAACATTTGAGAGACATGTTTTGGCAGACAAGAAGAAACTAACCCTCACTAATGATGAGTTAGCCAAACAAACCTTAGACGTCAAGAAGCAAGACTACAGACAGCTTCTGACAGAGGTAGCAAAATCCAGGCAAAAAACAGTTTACCACAAGATATATGAACATGGGGAGAGGACGGGTGAGCTATTGACCTGGCTTGAGAGAAGGGACCAGGCACACCTCTGGGACCCCCTCTTAAGGGGGACACGGGGAGAAGAACTAGTAGACCCACAAGAAATAGCAGAAGCATGAGCCTCCCATTTTGACACAATATACACATCCACCACCACGACCTCCCCGCTTGACTCACAAATCTCCTGTCCACCATTCTCGTTGTATGCCTCACTCCCAAAGAGTGGGAGTCTCTGGAAGGAGACTTAACGGAATAAGAACTGCAAGCCCCAATTTACGATATATGTTCCGGAAAGGCTATGGGACCAAATGGACTCCTAATAGAGTTATTTGGGCTAACGGCTTCTAAGTTGTCACCCTACCTCTGAGACATGTACCTAGATAGTAATCAGACAGGTGTCCTACCAGATGAGATTAGACTTGCCTTGATAGTAGTGATACACATGCAGTGCAAACCAGCAGAGGAGTGTAGTTCGTACCGACCCATTCCATTAATCACCGCAGAGGCAAAAATCCTCGCTAAAGCTTTGGTAAACAAGCGTATCCCCATAATCAACATACTGGTACATCCCGACCAATCAGGCTTTATGCTGGGTCGAAATACTGCCCTTAATATCCGTCGTATGCATGGAGTGTTGGGCAGGACAGCCACGATACAAGAAGATGCAGCGTTGCTGTCACTCGATGCCAAGATGGCATTCAACACTATTGAATGGCCCTACCTACTTGATGTATTGGAGCAAATGGGTTTCGGACCTAACTATATTAAATGGATTAAACTCCTCTATACAGACCCCAAAGCACAAATAGTATTCAACTGCAACACATCCTGACAAATTCAATTGAGATGGGGAACTCGCCAGGGCTGTCCCTTGTCGCTGCTTATTTGGAGGTTAAAATGGACAGAACAACACGAAGATAGAATCTCCCTCGACACGGACAATATGCTACTATATGTGGCGGCCCCAATGGCATCAATCCATTGAATTCTACACATATTTCGGAACTTTGGCAACCACTCAGGGTATACCATAAACTGGACCAAATCCATACTATTTTTGATCAATGGTTCTATGCCAAGGTTACCTAAAAGCTATGAGGTCCCCATGGCAACCGAGGGATTCCGATATTTGGGGATCTTACTGACCCCCGACCCAACACTCTTTTATAACACCAACTTACAGGGGTTCCTACCCCGCTTGCACGCGGTTGTTTGTCATTGGCAACCCTCCCTCTGACACTCCTGGGACAAGCGTCTCTTTTCAAGATGCTGGCACTGCCTCCTTTTTTGTACTCACTGCAAAATACCCCCTTCGGAGTCCCAGATTCCTACTTTACTAAAATCGAGAGAGCGGTGCGAAAATTGTTGTGGGACAGGAGTGCACTCCTTTATTCACTACAGAAATTGACGCGGGGGTAGTATGATGGCGGGATTCCCCTACCTGATCTTAAACTTCACTACTGGGCATCCCAATTGATTGTAGTCAATCGATGGACCCACGGCCCACAAACCGAACCAAGTTATCAAACGGATAGATGGCTAATGGGACAGGGTGGACACCGCAGAGCCCTCTACACAAACCCCAAACACCAGCACGTCACAGGCCCCACAGCACACACCATAGAAATCTGGCACCAAGTCAATAAAAAACGTGGGTGGTACAATAGAATTACACAAGGAACACCGCTCTGGGAGTCCTAGCAACTTGGTAGACTGAGCTCCTTCCCCAGGTTAAACAAATGGGACCTAATCGGCATCTTGTCAGTGGGGGACATGTGGAACAAGAATGGACTGATGTCCTTTGCCAACCTACAGAAGGAATATCAATTGGTCAATCTGAAACTTTTAGATACTTGCAAATTAGCCATGCCCTAAAGGCTGCAATCCCCAGTGGGGAGGTTCTCCCAGAGGCATCCCCACTTGAAGACAGACTGCTACTGGACCCATGCCTAGGAAAGTCATATATTTAACTTAACAGAAACTGATCAATAATCGCCCTGACCTATTAGCACCCCTCAGACAGGGCCGGACTGAGAGCCAAAACCGGCCCTGGCAAAGTGCTCGGCCGGCCCCCTGGGGGTGCAACCGAGCTCTTTGCCGGGGCCGGTTTTCGGCCGATTTTGTTACAGGGCCGATTTTGCAGCTATCTGTAACAAAAACGGCCCCCAGGGCCCAAAACCGGCCCCACCCTTGCGGCGCACCGGGGGATTGCCCGGTGCCCACAACGGCCAGTCCGGGCCAGCCCTCAGACAACAATGGGAGGCAGATATGTGGGAACTAGAAGACGAAGACTGGCGAAATGTGTTGGCCTCTCTCCGTGAAATAGCCATACCCTTGAGACTAAAATTGATCCAACTCAAAATCCTGCACAGAACCTACCTTGCAGCGGGAACTCTGGTCAAAATGTGGAAGAGAACGGACACACAGTGCCTCCGACGTCGGTCCCAAGAGGGAACTTTCTTTCATAACCTTTGGGATTGTCCAGTCGTCCAGACATTCTGGGTGAGGGTCACATCTAAACTGGAGGAAGTGGGGAGGGAAACTCACCACCTCTGCGAAGCTTTGTATATTAAATGTATGGGAAGCCACCGACTTAACCCTCATGGAACAATCCTAGGTTTCCCTGGGATTGGCCCTCGCCAAACAAAACATTGCACAAAAATGGGGAGTTGAGGAACTACCATCAATAGGAAAATGGGTGGCAGACATGGATAGATCCATGATAGCAGAAAAAGACGTCTTCAAAACCAGAGATCGTCCCAAAAAATGGGACCGTAAGTGGGCGGCCTCGAATAAGTATTGTGGCGAGATCTGCCTGTCTCCCACAGTTGAGCTGCGCAGGAGGGAAGGGGGTTTATGGTACCCAGTGAATGATGGAGAAGATATATAATGGAGCTGAGATTGCCTAGGACTGAAGTGCCAGATGTAATGGCCACCTTTGATATGCTAGAGATTTATTATAACACTTGCTGTAATGCTGAGCTTTTATTTGTTCTGTCTAATAAAAAAGAGTTACAAAGTTACAAAAAAAAAGATATAGGTATCATATCCATATAAAAACCCCACCCGATTGGCCCTCTGAATGCTACAAATGGGCGGGTCTTGCAGGAGGGCTCCGCTCTGGCAATTCTGTCCGGCCGGGCATTTTGTCTCGCTTGTTGGGCCCTTCTCACCTTCCTCGTCCTGGTGGCACACTTCTGTTTTTACTCCAGTTGGGGGTCTTCTCCGCTTCTGTGCTGTGTCTCAGTGCAACTGCAAAGCTTCACCTCCTGGGATGACCTCCCGACACGCTAGTCTTCAGGCTGCTGCTATCTCCCAATGGGTCTCTTCTCCTTTCCTATTTGTCCCAGGCTGCAGTGTTATCTTCTGGTTTTCCTGATGACTACTTCACCACCAGGGCTCCTTGGATCGACTGCTAGTTGCCGGATTCCATGTCAACGATGAAGACTGCTGTAGTGCTTATCATCTGATGGCTCATGTCAGGTTCCTGGTCCGCCTCTTCTTGCTGATAAGTTTATTTGTGTTCTTGGGATGTGCTGCCCGGCCTCCAAGATGGGTGTATGGGGTCCTGGCCGTGGCAGCTTCCTTTAAGCCCCTCAAACCCTCTCAGGCGCTATTTTCAAAAGTTGCTTTGGCCTCCTATTGGCCGATTGGGGTTTGCGCCTTTTGCTCGCTGTTGGAGCCCTTTGCGCCCCACATTTCTCCCCCTCGCCTGAGTGAGATGGTGCCATATCCTATCTCTTTTTTGCGCTCTTCCAGGGAAGCAAACCTTTGTCTGGGCCGTAGCTGGGTTTCCACTCAGGCAGCCTATGCTCCCTGAGGGTGCAGGCCTTCGCACCAAAATGCCTAGGTAACTATGAAGCATGATCACAGGTACACCCGGCCCCGTCCAAGAGCTGCTGGCTGCTCCGCTTTCTGGTTTCTGTGGTTGCAGTGTGCAGCTGTAGCATGCCGCTACACCCCACCCTCCACTTCAGGCCTCAACATCAGCAACGTTAGCAAGCAAGTCCCAGCAACAACTCGAGTCATCGTACATTGCACATAACATCTGATAATGGATGTGAGAGTGAGATATTGAATTGGTATATATCATATGAAGACACACATATCAGATTACTACTCAAGAATTCACAGACAGACTGGCAATTCATTACACAACCAAAGCAGACATGTTGGACTCCTATTTAAAACAAAGGAATACCACCAGCACTGACCCCTTTATAAAAAATAAAACCTCCAAGAGTTGGCTAACCTAGCCTTTGCATTCCTTCCAACAAAAATCACAAAGTGAATTTATGGATCAGGTCAAAGTAAGTAGGCCTGCCAGCAGCCCTTCTGACCCATGGCCGCCACAAACCTTCAAGAACATTCTTCTAACTACCTCTGCTGCCACGCCAGTAAAAAAAATCATCAAGATTCCTTAACTAATGGAATCTTTACAGAAGACCTAAAATATCAGACATACGCCCATTACTAAAGAAAACATATCTGGACCCGCTTGCCCAACAACTTCAGACAATTACAAAAGGACCTTTCCTGGGCAAACTGATAAAAAAGCAGCATTCACCCAGATGTCACAATTCATTGAGGACAACTCCATTTTCTTCAGACTACCAAACAGGATTCTGTCCAGGAAAAGGCACAGATTCTGCCCTCATTGCCATATGGGATGACCTTAAGAACACAGAAGACTGGAATGGGGTTGCTGCACTACTTCTCTTGGACCTCTCAGCTGCCTTTGACACAGTTGACTGTGGCACTCTAATACAAAGATTCTATGAAGCCTGTATAGAGGAGACAGTTCTCAACTGGATCACATCCTACCTTCAAAACAGAACAAATGTCATCCATACCCCCACTTTCTCATTCAAACCTTACTTCACAAAAGATGTGTCCCTTAAGGCTATATCATCTTACTCATGCTTTTCAACATCTGCATGAAGCTATTACTGGCACTGAGCAATGAATGTCACCTCTCGTGGTATAACTATGCAGATGACACACAAATTCTCCTTAACCCGTTGGCTGCTGCCGTCGGCCATTTGCCGACGGCAGCACTACCTCGCTGTGCTGCCGTCGGCCAATGGCCGACGCGACCACGCCCGTTTTTTAAAACGGCAGCACTGCCGCAAAAAAGCGGAAGCAGCCAACGGGTTAAACTTGAAAGCTCCAATGACATTGGACACTCACAATTTTTCAGTTGCCTCAGAGCTGTTTATCAGTGGATGCCATGGAGGCCATCTCAAATTAAATGCTTTCAAAACTGAAATACTCACACATGGCGATTGGAAAAATTATGACACACTCGCCTCCTGGTCTGACGATCTTGTAACACTATCTAAAGTATCTAAGGAAGTAAGAAACCTTGGAATTACCATGGACTCCAAGCTATCAATGAATGCCCAAGTGGACAATTTAGCAAGATCAAGCCTCATTACTATAAAAACTCGGCAACATATCTTCCCCCACCTGGGATTTCCACACAAGGCCCAGGTTGCTATCTCTCTTGTAATGTGTAAACTTGATTACGCCAATGCCCTCTACCATTCATCTTTATCAACTGTGAAAAGACTACAACCGATTCCGAACTTGGCTGCCAGACTACTACTACATGTAAAGCCACATCCCCCTTGCCTTGCAGGCCCTAAATTGGTTACCGGTTGCCACCGCCGCACACAACAAATCCCCCGCAGATGCTGGGGCAAAATCACCACAGACCAGCTCCTCTCATCACTGAGCCAGAACCCGCCAGCCGACACCTATGACCCCAACGACGCCGACGACCTCGCTCCACTGAAGAACCCCTCAGGCAAGACCGACAACAGAAAAACCTCATGGTTCACAGACGACCTCAAAGAATCAAAGAAATTCTGCCGGACCCTCGAAAAAACCTGGCGCCACGATCGGACTACAGGAAACATGACAGCCCTCAAAAACGCCACGCGCAAACACCATCAGCTGATCCGCACCACCAAAAGGACATAATTCAAAGAGTGACTAGACAACAACACCCACAACAGCAAGAAACTCGTCAGCATCGTCAAAGAGCTCTCCAACCCCAGCGCCAGCAACAACGACATCACACCGTCACAAGACCTCTGCAACTCCCTCGCCACATTGTTCCACCGTAAGATCGCAGATATACACGACAGCTTCGGACCCCATTCTCCGCCCCCAGCCACCGAACTAACGCTTGGACTCCCATCAGCACTGAAGACACCACGCACGCCATCCACTCCGGATCCCCCTCGGACCCATGCCCCCATCACATCTTCAACAAAACCGGCAACATCATCGCACCCCACCTCCGGAACGTCATAAACAACTCCTTCACGTCAGCCACCTTCCCTGAAAGCTGGAAGCACGCCGAAATCAACGCCCTTCTGAAAAAACCCACAGCGGACCCCAAAGACCTCAAAAACATCCGCCCCATCTCTCTTCTTCCCTTCCTGGCTAAAGTCATCGAGAAAACCGTCAATAAACAGCTGTCTGCTTTCCTCGAGACAAACAACTCACTCGACCCATCACAGTCCGGATTTCGAGCCAACCACAGCACCGAGACCGCCCTCATCGCAGCCAACGACGACATCAGAACCCTGTTGAACAACGGAGAAACAACCGCCCTCATTCTCCTAGACCTCTCGGCAGCTTTTGACACCGTCTGCCACCGCACCCTGATAACCCGCCTCTTCCACATCGGGATCCAAGGAAAGGCCCTGGAATGGATCACCTCCTTCCTTTCCGACAGAACTCAGAGAGTCCGCCTCCCTCCCTTCCGCTCAACGACCACCAAGATCATCTGCGGTGTACCCCAAGGCTCCTCGCTCAGCCCAACACTCTTCAATATCTACATGAGCCCCCTCGCCGCCATCGCACGCAAACACAACATCAACATCATCTCCTACGCCAACGACACCCAACTGATACTCCCCCTCACCAAGGACCCAGCCACCACCAAATCCAACCTCCAGGAAGAAATGAAAGACGTCGCAGAATGGATGAAGCTCAGTCGCCTGAAGCTGAAATCAGACAAGACAGAGATCCTCATCCTCGGACATTCCCCCTCCGCCTGGGACGACTCCTGGTGGCCCACAGCACTGGGCTCTGCACCTACTCCCACTGACCACGCACGTAACCTGGGATTCATCCTGGACTCCTCCCTCTCGATGACCAAGCAAGTCAAGGCCATCTCATCATCCTGCTTCAACACCCTACGCATGCTCCGAAAAATCTTCCGAAGGATCCCCACCGAAACCAGAAAAACCGTCACCCAGGCCCTCGTCACCAGTCGACTGGACTACGGAAACGCCCTCTACGCAGGAACCACAGCCAAACTTCAGAAACGACTCCAGCGCATACAGAACGCTTCCGCCCGACTCATCCTTGACATCCCTCGACACAGCCACATATCCGCCCACCTGAGAAACCTGCCCTGGCTCACCGTCAGCAAGAGGATCACATTCAGGCTCCTCACCCACGCACACAAAGCGCTCCAAGCCAAAGGACCCGAATACCTCAACAACCGCCTCTCGTTCTACACTCCCACCCACCAGCTCCGATCAGCCGGCCTTGCAGAACCACCACTGGAGGAAGATCGTTCTCCTACCTGGCCGCCAAGACATGGAACTCACTCCCCACACACCTACGAATGACCCAAGACCACCTCACCTTCAGGAAACACCTCAAGACCTGGCTATTCGAGCAGTGACAGCACCCCTCCCCTTAGCGCCTTGGGACCCTCACTGGTGAGTAGCGCGCTCTATAAATGTTTTGATTGATTGATTTAAGATCCACATTCAAGCTGCTATGTATCACCCACATAGCAAAACATGGAACAGGACCACTCTTCATCACGAATAAAATCAACAAAAACAATCAACAAAGGAACCTCCGAGGCGTGGCTTGCAGCCGAGCATGGCGGCAGCTTAGAGGACGAGCTCCGTGATTAGAGCGGCCTCTCCATAAATCCGATCATAAATCCGGACCACTAAACACCTCTTTCGGGGTTTACCTGCAACCCGAGACCGGGCGGATTCGACGGCAGTGACTCCGGAGGTGATCAAGACCCGAGAGATCGAGTAATCCCCGCAAACCGACGAGGCCTGCTCGACGTTTCAAATCCGGGGGCTCAGGTATCAGTCCACCCCGACAGGAAGTACAAGGTGCGGGGACTGGCCGGACCGGAAGCACCCGGTCGGCGGACAGCGGAGCGACACTGAGCGGAGAACCAGCCGCAGGAGAAAGATAGACCACGGCGGAACCTCCGACACACGGCGCAACTGAACCCAGCGGCGGGAGCGTCCTCAACGGCACCGGGACGGGCGGACTTGAGACGCTGTGGGTGACGCCGCTAGCGCGCCATCAACATCGCGCTTGGGATCCGGTGAGCACAGCGAGGGAGAGCTCCCAACACACAGAGCGTTCTCGGCTGAGGGCGCGAGAGCCACTTGCACGCGGGCGAGCCCCGCCGGAAGGCAGAGCGGAGCCCGACCCTGCATACAGCCGCGGGCCTCCTCAGCGCAGCAGTCGATGGGAGTAGAGAGGTCGGCTGGGCGCCCATGGAACACAGGCCACACGCAGTGAAACCGCACACCCACACGGCGGCTCAGTGACAGGGAGAGTTGCCGGACGGTTGGGAGAGGCGATCGAGAATCGGGCACAGTGCGTCCCCGTCACTCAGCGCACGGTGACCATAGAGCCACACACGGCACACCGCCTGGCGCAAACTCCCCGATGTGAAAGACAATCAACGCCGTACCTTGGCTGCTTCGGACAGTGCATTTGTGGGTGCCCTCTGAGCAGTGCCCCTGCACGTGGCTGTGAGTGCGAACAGATAGGCCGAATACTACTGGACTACCGCCTAGAGTGCTCTCCTGTGTACGGCGGTACCGGCGTGAACCGAATATCGCAGGACTGCATTCGGGGAGTAGTGGTAAGCAGGCAAAATACGACTGCATCGGCGGAGACGCCCACGGGTGACACACGCCACACCGACCGCCACAATGGCCGGGAAGGGGTCCAGAGGGGGTGCGGCGCAGGCCCGCCTAGAGAAATATGCATACAACAAGGGGGCGTCCTCGTCGCCAGAGGGACAGCAACCCGGCCGGAAATCAGTGGATGGGGCCGGCGAGGGATCGAAGGCAACGCTGGATGATGTTATGCGCACCTTGACACAGGTGCAAACCACAGTGGGCTCCATCTCCACAGAGATCACATTGCTAAGAGCGGACCGTCACAAAATTTCAGAAAAGGTGGGCTCGCTGGAGGTGGTCACAAAATCGCTGGTGGAAGACGTGTCGGAGCTAGAGACGGCGGTGGAACGTATCACGGTGGAAAACAGAGCACTAAAAGAAAAGATGGACGATCAATAAGGGAGGTCAAGGAGGAACAACATAAGGATCTTTGGAGTTCCGGAATCGGAAGGCACGGAGGCGATGGACTTATTCGTCGAAGACCTGATCAAAACTGAACTGAAGCCCAAGGGTTTGTCGGCGTTCTTTTCGGTGGAAAGGGCAAATAGGGGGGCAGGACGCAACTGGGAGCCCCTCCGCGACCCATCCTGGCTCGCATGTTTAACTTTCGTGACAGAGACGCCATCTTACAGGCTGCCCGACGATCCCCTCCAATCAAGATACAAAATGCGACACTTGCCTTCTTTCCGGATTATACAGCGGAGGTCGCACGCCGCAGGAGAAAGTTCCTGGATGTCAAACGAGAACTGAGGTCCCGAGACATTCCGTACTCTATGATTTTCCCAGCCAGACTGCGGATAGTAGCGGAAAACAAGACTTGGTTCTTTGACACCCCTGAGATGGCGCGAGAATGGCTTGATGGGTGGAGGCCGGCTGTCCAGCAACGTAGGGTGGATAGGACAAAAAATGACCGTACCGCGGAGGGTCGCGCGAGATCGCTGACCCCGGACCACACAGGAGGGGAACACTCATCGGTGTCGGGCAGGGTGGAGAAAGACCCTGGCACGGGACAATGATCACCCGATGAATAAAGATCAGTTGACGCACGACATAATTGCCTGAGAGACTGCCATTGGATATCGGGCGAAGGGCCCCCGAGGGGAGTATGAGAGGCCGCCGATTATGGGGCATTCCTCACCTCAACGAGCAAGTATTAAGTTCAAGTTAGGGGTTGAGCGCTCTGCTAGGTTGGGGGGGCGGGCAGTTACGAGTCCGTTTGGCATGAGGGCAGGAAGGGGGGAAGTTCAAGAGGGGGTGAGTTTACAAGTTTACACCTCAATACAGGAGGTGCTGTTTGTTGAAAATTTGACTCATAATGAAGGAACACACTGCGAAGTAGCTCTGCACATAGACACTGTCATTTTCCGGTACATATCTGGGGATTCCCTGGTGGCGGACAAGACGGCCCAACCCCGAATTGCACCATGGCACACAATGTACAGGTTGACGCTCCAAGGTTAGGCCCCCAACTGGTACCGGTGGCTCCACTGCAACTCATGTCCTGGAATGTAAGGGGATTGGGAGACAAAATTAAGCGGGGTCTAGTGATACAGGGCATTAAGAGAGCGAATCCGGCGCTGGTCCTCCTCCAAGAGACACACTTAGTGGGCACTGCTAGCCAGGCATTGAACAGGAAGGGCTACCAAATGATAGTACATTCTGACTTTACTTCGGGATCAAGAGGAACGGGAATCCTACTGCGTAAATCATCCCCGTTCTTACTTACCTCTACGAAAACGGACGACCAGGGCCGATTCGCGGCAGCCTGGGGCCAATGGGAGGGTAAACCACTGACTATAGTATCGGTTTACATTCCCCCAGCTCTACACAGCGTAGCCTTCCCTGAATTGGGGAAGTTCCTACTGGAACTCCCGAAGGGTGACGTGGTCATAGGGGGTGATTTCAATGCTGTCATACACAACACTCAGGACAGATTCCCTGTATGTGCCCGCACTCCAGCCCCCTCCCGATTAAGTGAGTTCGTAGAATCACAGGGATTGGTAGATGTATGGTGAAATATGCACCCCAGTGAGCAACAATATACATATTACTCAGCGACGCATAACAGCCTATCACGCATTGATTACTTCTTCACATTAGGTGAGGGTCGCCTTAGTATAGATGCTATCCAAATCAGACCGAGGGGTATATCTGACCATTCACCCTTGACCCTCACACTGTCATGTCCGGAAAGGGCGTATAAGAGAATGTACCAGCTACGCCCGGGTTATCTAGCGGTACCAGTGATAAAAAGGGAGCTGAAAAATGTGACCCGAAACTATTTTAAAGAAAATGTAGCTTCAGTAGACTCCCCCACGACCCTGTGGGAAGCGTACAAAACAGTTCTAAGGGGGCAGGCCATATCGACTATAAAAGGGTACAAACGCACACAGGAACAAGAAGCCGCACAATTGGAACTACACCTGGC
Source organism: Lissotriton helveticus (assembly GCF_964261635.1). NCBI lineage: Eukaryota > Metazoa > Chordata > Amphibia > Caudata > Salamandridae > Lissotriton > Lissotriton helveticus. The sequence goes on along the minus strand of NC_136061.1, from coordinate 353,780,303 downwards.
TGAGGCGCACGCAGCGCACATGGCAGACCCGTCACCAGACACCCTGCATTCCCTATTGTTGTTATTGTGGTATACTTATATAGCGCACCTGTCACCACCAAGGGCATCCTGGCGCTTTTGACTCATGGACCAGCAAAGCAACGGCTCAACCCATCCTAGGGAAAAGGTAAGTTTTCAAAGCCTTTCTGAAGGCTGAAAGTTCCTCAAGACTTCTCAGGGATAGGGGCAGGGAGTTCCAAAGTTTGGCCGCCGCTACTCTGAACGAACGACCGCCCATCCTCACTCTCTGGAAGCGCGGAACTACAAGTAGCCTGGATGACGAGGAACGCAGGGCGCGAGATGGAACGTACCAGGCAAACATACGCCGCAGAGGGAGTGGGCCCAGGCCATGGATAGCCCTGAACACAATACACGCTGCCTTATAGCGTACGCGTAGATGGACCGGAAGCCAATGGAGTTCCTGCAACGCTGCCGTGGAAGAGCTATGGTAGGGACGGGAAAGGGCAAGTTTGGCCGCCATATTTTGCACCCTTTGAAGCTTGCCCATGAGTGTTAACGGGGACTCCAGAAGCAGTGCGTTGCAATAGTCAAGTCGACTTAAGATAGTACTACGCACTACTTCTGGTCTGGCTTGCTCAGGGAGAAGGGGAAAAACCTTGCGCAGCATGCGGATCAGCATCATGCACGTTGAGGTGGTCTTATTCACGTGCAGATCTAGCTGCAGATTGGGCCCAAAAATGACGCCCAGATTGCGTGCCGATTGTGCGGCTGACACTGTCTCTGAAAAAGACGGGGGCCAGAAGTCAGCAGGGAGATCTCGGGGAACTCGATCAGTTGAGCAGTGCAGGACCTCTGTCTTGGTTCCATTGAACTGTAACGAGTTCAAACGGAGCCATTCCGCTGTAGCCTGCATGCACCGGTGGAAAGTCTCCAATGGGACTGCATCCTGTCCCTCCAGGGAAAAGACCAGCTGGGTATCATCCGCATAATTAAATGCGGAGATACCAAATGATTTAATGAGCTGGACTAGAGGGCGGAGGTAAATATTAAAGAGTATGGGGCTGATGGCTGAGCCCTGGGGTACTCCTTGTCCCACACTCCGCTCCTCTGAGCTGAAGGGAGGTAGCGAAACCCGTTGCTGACGGCTGTCCAGGTAGGAGATCAACCAATCCCTGGCCTTGTCTTTGACCCCGCATTCTTCCAACCTCGAAATCAGGGTAGGATGACTGACCGTGTCGAACGCGGCCGACATATCGAGCAGCACCAAAAATGCTGCCCGACCGTTGTCGACACGCGCCCGCAGATTGTCTAATACGGTCACCAACGCGGATTCCGTCCCGTGAGCAGGGCGAAAACCGAATTGCGTCTCATCCAGCCAGGTGTTCCCTTCTAAGAAACCGGATAGAGTGCGGGTAACCAACTTTTCCATGATTTTAACCGGAAAAGGGAGCAGGGAAATTGGCCGGTAGTTAGAAAGGCACCCAGGGTCGAGCGTGGTTTTTTTTAAAAGCGGAGAAACCACTGCCTTCTTCCAACAGCCCGGTACAATCCCTGTTTCAAACGACTGGCAACAGATGGCATGCAAGGGCTGGAAGAGATCCTCTTGAAACACCTTCCATAGTTTTGGAGGGAGAGGATCCAGAGGCGAGCCAGATGAAATCGTGAGGGCTAAAAAGCCAAACTCCTCCAGAGAAGGGAGGGGAAAGCTGCTCAGCTGGGGTCGACTGGCCACAGTCGCCGGAGCTCCCAAGCTGATAGCCGGATCCACAGAGGGAGGAAAGAGACTACTCAGCTGGGGTCGACTGGCCACAGTCGCCGGAGCTCCCAAGCTGATAGCCGGATCCAAAGAGGGAGGAGAGAAGCTACTCAGCTGGGGTCGACTGGCCACAATCGCCGGAGCTCCCAGGCTGATAGCCGGATCCAAAGAGGGAGGAGAGAAGCTACTCAGCTGGGGTCGACTGGCCGCAATCGCCGGAGCTCCCAAGCTGATAGCCGAATCCACAGCGGGAGGAAAGAGACTACTCAGCTGGGGTCGACTGGCCACAGTCGCCGGAGCTCCCAAGCTGATAGCCGGATCCAGAGAGGGAGGAGAGAAGCTACTCAGCTGGGGTCGACTGGCCACAATCGCCGGAGCTCCCAAGCTGATAGCCGGATCCAAAGAGGGAGGAGAGAAGCTACTCAGCTGGGGTCGACTGGCCGCAGTCGCCGGAGCTCCCAAGCTGATAGCCGAATCCACAGAGGGAGGAGGGAGACTACTCAGCTGGGGTCGACTGGCCTCACTGGCCGGAGCTCCCATCCTGAGGGCCCACTCCAAAGCTGGGGGCAAAGAGCCACTCACCTGGGGTCTACTGGCCTCCATCGCCAGAGCTCCCACGCTGAGGGCCAGATCCGAAAAAGGGGAGGGAGAGCTGCTCCGCTGGGGTCGACTGGCTTCCTCCGTCGGCACTCCCAAGCTAGAGGGCTGATCCACTGGACGGGGTCGACTGGAGGGCGTGGCCGGAGCTTCCAAACAGAGGTGGCCGACCCTCTGCAGGGGTCGACTGGCCATCTCCTCCGGAGCTCCTGCCTCCGTGGTGGGGTTAGCTGGCTCCTGCAAGCCCGCTAAAATTTTGCAGATTTTCTCCTCAAAGGCATCCGCAAGTGAGTCACAAAGAGTTTGCGATGCCGGGACTGTGCTAGCCACACACGTAGGATGGGCAAGGTCTCTGACAATTTTAAAAAGGGCCTGGGCCTTGTTTGGGGCATGATTCAAGGTGTATTCAAGAAAGGTCGCTTTGGCCATCTTGATTTGAGCCTTGTATTTTTGCATGGCAGACCTAAACACCAATTTCTCAGAGTCTAAATACTGCTTCCTCCAAACCCTTTCTGCACGTTTGCAGTCAAGTTTGAGCTGGCGTAATTCACTTGTGTACCATGGACTGGCTCGGTTCACCCTTCCTCGTGACTTCCGAAGGGGTGCCAGCTGATCCAACGAGCTCGATAGGGACTGGCAGAAAAGGGTATAACTCTCTTCAGCCGTGTTGCCAAGCTTAAAATCCTTCCCTAAGATGTTCGGTAATGGAGAGATTTTGAGGATTCGGGACCAAGGTCTCTCTAGCTTAGCTAGGGGTAGTCCGGCCTTTCTCGAAGTAGAATCCTCCAGACAGAGGGAGAACATAATCAAAGAGTGGTCTGTCCAATGCTGGCGCTTGATGTCCACTAGTGATACCCACTGTGGGTCCGCAAACACTAAGTCCAAGATGTGGCCTTTTTGATGCGTGGAAGCGTTCACCAACTGTTCTAAATGGATATCTGTACAGGCTTGGCTAAGGGAAAAGAAAGCCTTGTCCAGCGAGCAGCCTGCCCACAGATTAAAATCTCCAAGAACCAGTAACTTGGAGTGAGAGCTAGAGAGTTCATAAATCAGGTCAATAAGGAGGGATATAGAGGGGGTCGGTCCCGGGGGGCGATAGCATAAAACACCCGAACAGCAAATCACCTCCTGCTGTTTGACTGAAAAACCCATCAGTTCGAATCCCGGTACTTCACGGATCTTTAGCTGGGAGAGGGTCAACGAGTCTCTATAGATATACCCGATCCCTCCTCCTCGATTAAGTGGGCGCGGGGTGTGGTTGATTTTATAGCCTAAGGGACAGGCTAAGCCTAACTCGACCTCACAATCTGCCCGCGTCCACGTTACTGTAAGAAAGAGGACATCGAGATTTTCAGATTCAATGAGGAATGCTATTTCCGTGTAATGCTTGCACAGAGATCTTACATTAAGCAGGCCACAGGAAATTGGCCTAGAGGTTACAGGCCTAACCGGGTCCTGACATGGTCTGAGTCTAAGAAGCTCAGCCCGAGTATAAACTATGCGAAGTGGTCCAGGGGGGCCAGAGGTAGCGGCCCTAAGCGCGTCCGTTGCGCGAACGGGCGCAAACGGGCTTACCTCTGGCGCACCTCCGGCGCCCCTACGGCGCCCCCGCTGCGCACCGTCGCTGCGCACGTGTCTAGCGGCCATCTTATATGGCCGGCGGGGTGTCGCGAGGGTCCTGGCAGGGCGAGTGTCTCTCCCTCACCCAAGATGGCGCTCAGAGTGGAAGGACCTTCTCCCGACTCCGAAATGGCGCTGGAAACCGGCGCGATGGTACTACAATGCCCCCGAGTCCCTTCTGTCCCACAAAATGTGGGTGTGCAGCAATTACAGTGCAAGGTGAGAGCTCCCTTATTTCCCCCTAAGCGGTACTAGCAATATCAGATTAAAAGCGCTAAGCGCTCGGCGCAAACTAGGTAAAAACGGGATAAAGCAATATTTTTAAAATTACAAGGCAGGAGGAGCGTTAAGCACGCAGCGCTAAGGCAGGGGTTAGAATCAGCTACAGTTAAGTTAGTAACTCCACACTGATTACCTCAAGAGGAGGGCCACGGAACACTTAGCAGCCACGGCACAGACAATATATGATGTTGGGGACAAGGCCAGCAAGCTCCTAGCCTGGCTGGAAAAGAAGGGGGGAGGAGCCAGGAGTATAATGCAACTAAAGGGTGAGGGTGGGGAGACGCACACACGACCGGCGGTAATCGTAGAATTACTAGCGGACCACTTCCAGGAGGTCTATACCCCGGAAACTAATGTCACAGCAGAAATGGCGGAGGCAGCGTTACATAATGTGCCAACGCCAACTTTGTCGCAGGACGCTGTAGATGAACTTGATTCCGACTTCACAGTGGAAGAAGTACAAGAGGCCATAAATATGATACACTCCGGGAAAGCAATGGGCCCCAGCGGCGTCCCGATCGAATGGTGCAAGGTGATGTCAGAAACGCTGAGCCCGCACTTGTTAGCTATGTACGAAGACAATTTAGCTAGAAGGATGTTGCCCCATGATCAGCGACAGGCCATTATTGTGGCAATCCCGAAGCCTGGTAAGCCACCTGAGGAATGCGGATCCTACCGCCCGATATCACTCCTTAATGTAGAGGCTAAAATATTAGCAAAGCTACTGGCCACCAGGTTGGTGCCACATCTCTCCCAGCTGATTCACCCGGACCAATCGGGCTTTATGCCGCACAGAAGCACGGCATTGAACCTCCGGAGAGTCCATGGTGCAATAGCCCGGGCATCGTTGTTGACTGAACCAACGGCCATTCTGTCCTTGGATGCCAGAATGGCATTTGATATGGTGGAGTGGCGCTACCTCCTCGCAGTGCTGGCTCACATGGGCTTTGGTCCGAAATACATAGCTTGGGTACGACTTTTGTATACCGATCCAGTGGCGCGAGTGACGGCCAATGGGCATGTCTCCCGTGAGATAACACTAAACAGGGGAACGAGGCAGGGATGCCCGCTCTCGCCGTTACTCTTTGCACTAGTCCTAGAACCGCTGGCGGTGGTACTTAGAACCACTCCGATGCTTCGGGGGATAGCGTGGGGAGACGACTGGGAAGACAGAGTTTCCCTATACGCTGATGACATGTTGATCTACCTCACAGACACCGAAGAAGGGATCCCAGTACTCCTGGCACTATGCGAGGCGCATGGACAGGCATCGGGCTATAAGATAAACTGGACCAAATCTGTCATATATGAGCTGAAGGGACCTCCCCCCACACTATCACCTGCCTGCCCCTTGATGACGGCGGGCACGTCCTTTAAGTACCTGGGCATATACGTCACGCGGGACGCTAAAGTCTTTTATGAGCAGAACCTACTGCCACCATTGAATAAGTTGAAGGGAGACGTCAGACACTGGAAGACTCTCCCACTGACGTTGTTAGGAAGGGCGGCGTTGTTTAAAATGCTGGCGCTACCTCGATTCTTGTATGTACTAGAGAATGCCCCGAGCGTAGTGTCCACGTGCTACGACAGGTGACTGCGGTGGTGAATAGCCTGTTATGGGAGCTCACTAGAAGCTGGTATGATGGCGGGATAGCCCTGCCCAATATACAACTGTACTACTGGGCGGCGCAGCTGAAAGTCGTCAATTACTGGCTACATGCCCCACAGGACGACCCGGCATACTTGGCAGACAGACATCAACTAGGAGTACCATGCTTGCTCGCGCCGCTATATCATAAGGGGAAGGCAAGTAAGCTATTGGGGCCGACCAAACACACAGTAACACTCTGGCACAGCGCACAGGCTAAGCTTAAATGGAGGGGAGTTATAACAAAATTGACGCCTTTGTGGGACACTAGGGCACTCGGAAGCCTGAGACAAACCAAAGGTTTCAATGCATGGGACACCATAGGCATATGTTATGTTATGTTATGTTATGTTATATTGAGTTTATATAGCGCACGGCTACTCTGAAAGAGTGTCCCGGCACTTTCCACAGGCAGCTCGGTGTAGAATAACACAACAAGGAACAACAGATACAAAGAAAGAAAAGAAAAACCCACCAGAAAAAAGCCTAAAGATTAAAAAGCCTAAAGATTAAAAAGCCAGGTCTTCAGGCTCTTCCTGAACTGAAGCAGATTGGAGGTGCTGCGTAGCGCCAGCGGAAGCGAGTTCCACAACTGGGGAGCCTTGAAGCTAAAGGAGCGCCCCCCAGTGCGGGCCTTCCTCACACGCGGGACCACGGCATTAAAGAGAGATTCGGACCGCAGTGAGCGGGCTGGGCGATATAAGGCCAATCTTCGCTGCAGGTATCCCGCACCTAAACCAAACAATGCTTTGTGCATCAGCGTCAGGGATTTAAACATGATCCGCTTCCGGATAGGCAGCCAGTGAAGCGTATGCAGCAACCCAGCAGCTCGTGCACGCCTATGCAGGCCAAAAATGGTGCGGGCAGCAGAGTTTTGTGCCACCTGCAGGCGCTGGACCAGATAATCAGGAAGGCCAAGGAAAAGGGCGTTGGCGTAATCCAACCTGGATCCAATGAGCGCTTGCACAGTAATGCGCCTATGCTCCACAGACAGCAGTGGTAGAAACTTGCGGAGCATCTTCAGAATGCCGAAACAGGTGCCAGCCAGCCCAAGGACATGAGCTCTCAATGAAAGCTTATTGTCCAGCTTGACACCAAGGTTTTTGGCGACCTGTGATGACTGTGCGGGAGGACACATGTCAGACGGCCACCATTGCCGCCATTCAGGGTCGGTGACACAGCCAAAGAATAAGACCTCCGACTTACTGGAGTTGGCCTTCAAACTGTTCCGCTGGAACCAGTCGAAGACCATTCCCAGACAGCCCCGAATACTCTCTCCATCAAATGCCTGGTCTTTACCGCATGTGAAGAGGAGTTGCGTGTCGTCGGCGTAGGACACGATCTGGGCCCCATAGGCCTCCACCGCAGCCGCCAAAGGGGACATGAAGATGTTAAACAACGACGGGCTCAACACAGAACCCTGTGGAACCCCGACTCCCAATGGCGGCATCTCGGCGGAGCTCTGGGAAACCCAGATCGTCTGGCGGTGGCCTTCAAGAAAAGATGTAAACCATTTGAACACCGTCCCCCTAATGCCGATGTCATAAAGCCTGGCGAGAAGCATCTCATGGGGGACGGTGTCAAAGGCCGCCGACAGGTCCAACATGACTAACATGGCCTTGCCGCCCACATCCAAGGTCTCCCTGATGATCTCCGAGACCTTCAACAACGCCGTTTCCGTGCTGAAATTAGGACGGAATCCGGATTGGGATGGATGGAGCAGATTGTTGGCTTCCAAAAAGCTCGACAAGACGCCATGGACATGTTTCTCTGTGATCTTGGCCAGAGCCGGGATAAGTGAAATTGGCCTATAATTGGCCAGAACCTCGGCATCAAGACCAGGCTTTTTCAGGAGGGGGATTACCATCGCCCTTTTCCAGGTGCGTGGGACACTCCCCTCCCTCAAGGAGGCATTGAGGATAGAGTTGACCAGGGGGTTCACCACCGCCGCCATCCCGGCCAAAAATTTGGCAGGGCAGGGGTCTAGTGGCGAGCCTGATTTAAGACTGGCCAACAGCACCCGGGACGCATCGCTGGAAACAGCTGGAAAGTCTGACAGCACAGCGACAGGCATGGACGGTAACCCATGTCCCGCTCCGGGGCCGCAGCAACCCTCCTCCGAGCTCTCCAAGAAGGAGGCCTGAATCGCCTTGATCTTGTTGGTAAAAAAACTGGCGAGATCACACGCCCACGCATCCGATGATACTGGCGGGGGTGAATGGGAACTAGGGGTCGTGAACTCCTTCACAATGGTGAAGATCTCCTTACAGGAGTTCGCCGACGCCTCAATCCTCCTAGCAAGATATTCTTTCTTAGCACCTAGGATGTCCCGGTGATATGCCTTCACAACCGCCCTATAGGCAATTTTAGCCTCCCCGTCGTACTGAAGGCGCCAGGCCCGCTCAGCAACCTTACATTGGCTGCGAGCCACACGCAGCGCCTCCGTGAACCACGGCGCAGATTGCCGTATTACCGTGGAGCGGGGGGCTGCCTTAGGGGCAAGATCCTCCAACCTTTCAGTCAACCACAGCTGCAGAGCCTCAGTGTCTCTTTCCAGATCCCCCGAGAGGTGGCAGGGATGTTCCGTGAGCACCTGCTCCAACATATCAGGCGTCACTCTGTGCAACGCTCTCGAGGCTGGTCTAGGCAGCGTGGGGGCGCTGTTGTCCGGCCGCCCATTCTCCAGCACGGAGAACCTAATCAGCCTATGGTCCGTCCAGAGCACCGGCAGGGTTTCGATATCAGCAATCGGGACTGACGAAAACACTTGATCGAGGGTGTGCCCTTTCTCATGTGTAGGACCCGACACAAACGGTGCGAGGCCCAACGGGGATGTAATGTCCAGCAGTTTAATAGCATCCGGGTCATCTATCACGTCAAGGTGGACATTGAAGTCGCCTGCTACCACACAATGCTGTGTAGATAGCACCAACTCGGAGATAGCTATCTGCAAGTCCTCCAAGAAAGAGCCCATGGGGCCTGGTGGCCTGTAAACCAGCAGCCCCTTAAACGCTTGGCCCGGGGATAATCTAAGTGAAAGGCAAGAAACTCAGAGCCCCCGATGGGATTCAAGGGGAGAACCGAGCAGGAGACGTTCTTCTTCACCACCACAGCTACTCCGCCACCCCTTCCCTTAGCCCTGTCCTGCCGGAAAATGTTATACGCCGGTGGAATGGCAGAGAAAATGTCCGGATTGGACGCCTCTCCCAACCAGGTTTCGGTCAGAAGAAGACATAGGGGATTTTCCCTAACAAGGAGATCATGTATGTGCTGGGCATGGCTACCTACTGACCTCGTATTGAGCAGCAGGCATAGATGTTTAACACGAGCCTCAACTAGCCTATGGGCGTTGGCTGGTGTCCAAGTAGGCGACCAGCCGCAGCCCGGGCAGCGCCGTTTACCCTTGAAGCGCCCCGGAAAAACCACGCGACAGGAGCAGGAATAGGTCTGCATTGCGCGCAGCGTCGCCGAGGTGGAAGACATGTGGGCGGCAGATGGTGTAGTCCCGTTTTCACAACTCCAACAGACTTACCACTTAGGCCCCAATGAAACGTACCGCTATATCCAAATTCGTCACGCACTGATAACTGCAATACCAGCGGGAACCAAAGTTCCGGAGTCATCTCCGTTAGAGGACAGGTTGCTGACAGAATACATGCAAACAGGTGCCACTTCCCTCACATACCGTAAGTTACTACATAATCTGCCGGACCCCTTACTCAAATTACGGGAGAAGTGGGTAGAAGAACTGGGTGACATGGACGAAACTGAATGGAATGCGGCGCTAGCTTCCCCCAGAGAGGCGGGCATCTCGGCAAGGTTCCGTCTGGTCCAACTGAAGGTCCTACGCCGAATATACTTCACAAGGACGACCTTACATAAACTACACAGAGCAGATAACCCACAATGTTTGAGAGGTTGTGGTGGGGAGGGTACCTTCCTGCATACACTCTGGGAATGCCCTAAAATCTCAGACTATTGGAGACGTGTAATTCGCACCATCTCATAGACGCTAGAAACGACACTGGTGCCAGACCCCCGTACGGCCTTGTTACATATATGGGGACCAACGGACCTCACACGCCAGGGGCAGGTATGGACGACGGTGGGAAGCATGCTAGCTAAACGGGATATAGCACAAAAGTGGGGGGCAGCGGAGACACCAACACTGGGCCAGTGGTGCAAGAACATGGATATGATTATGGTGACAGAAAGGGCGGTGTATAAAAAGAGAGCCAACACGCGTAAATGTAATGCGGTGTGGACACCCTGGAATAAATACCGGGGAGACATATGTGACCCGCTGGATGAAGATGACACCGACAGTTCAGAAGGGGAGGACTCGGATGAATGAAGGTGATGAATGTGGACCTAGGGGGCTCATTAGCAAGTTCTACACAACGGGGCGGAATTCTGGGAGGGGTTAACTGTACATAGTCATACAATGAGGAAGCGGGCATGGCCGCCGAAAGAGTAAGCTTCGTACGCAGGGCAGAGCTGAAAGATGTTCTTCGGATTACTGAGTCAAGAGTTAAAGTTATGTTTATAAAATACAAAAGTAAGAGATACTGACACTCTGCAATGATATATACTCGAATATGCAAATTATTCCGCTACTATCGCTGCCGGACCGCTGGTTGTCGGCTAAACAGCTGTGAAACATACTTCATATCACATGATTGCAAATGTAGCCGGCTTGCGGGTTGTAGGCGCATTGAATGTAATGATGGAGAATGTCAATAAAACTCTTACGAACCAAAAAAAAAAAACCAAAAAAAAAACCAAAGGAACCTCCGCTCTAGCACAGCACCTCCTGCTCAGAAACATGCAGTGGTAGAAGTGGGCAGGATCGGAAGGGCACGGCATGCCCCTACTTTTAAAAATTATTTCAGTCCGTTCCCCTACTTCTGTCATTCAAAAAAGCATCCCGGGACAGCAAGAATAGTCCAACTTACAAAACGATAACTTATCCTTTCAGCTTCCAGGGGCGGCTCGCACTTCTCTGTTGGACTCCAGAGGCTGCAGCAGCCCCTCCCTGAGCTCTCACAGGCTGAGGGCAGGCCCATTGTCATTTTGATTGAGGATGATTAATCCTTTCGAATGACAATGCGCTGCCTTTAGCATATCATGCTGACTGCATGCTTATTTTTTGGGTTAAGGTGGTAAGATGTCTTTGTAAGAAGTTTGTGAGGAAAACAAACGCATGAAAAATTGTGACTTGTGTTTTTAGGCCTTAATGTCCGTGCCAACTGATTTAGTTTAAACTTGATACGCCTTTGTCCAGCTCCTAGAAGATGTCCGTCCTGCGAATGTCATGAAGCAACCAGGGCCATAAACTGTAGTTCCACAGCCACACCGTGGCTTCAGCATACTCTACAGTTTTTTTCCGGACAATAATTCAGGGTTTTCCTGCACAGCGGCTAATGTTACATTCCAGACCTGTTCTGTAATGTGATGTTAGTATCTTGGTGTTTTGTCGTGATACTTGTTTATCAACTGGTATGCTTTGTGTACTTTTGCTTATTCAGGGCTCGGTTATTAAATGCCTGTCATTTTTAACCAGACAGCTCTGAACGCGGCATTGGTGGATATACCCGTATTTTGCGGGACAAAATTGTTTGGGGTGTTGGGGAATGTTCTAGTCTGTAATGAACTGGACATGTATTGCTCTGAACCGGAAAAGGCGACCAAGAGTTCATCTTGACCGAGTATCTTGGAGGTTCACAGTTTTCTACAGCAAGTTGTGGTGGTTTGAAGCGATTGTGATTTTGTGTCAATGTTCCCTTGAGTAAATGTGCTCTAAAGGCATGCATTTTCGTGGAAACCCCTGCCTGTAAAGACCCGTGCTAAGGGAATCATTTGCGCGCATACCAAGTTACTTACATACATGAAGGTTGTTTACTTGCTGTCCCGTTAGTAGAAGTTGGGGGAACTCTAACTGTTCCGGCTGTAAATCTTAATTTGAATAGGAGTGGAAGTCCAGCTGTGGGGAGGGGTTTAAAATAGTTTACAAAATTTGCTCATTGGCATATTTTTGAGACGTAGAGAATGGAGATAAACAATAGACTTGCCCAAAGAAAATGGCGCTTAATGAATTGTGCCTGTGGTGAAAAATATATCTTACACATTTGTGCCTTGCAATTTAGATCCTCCAGGTTTAAATGTTATCCTGCTAGGTTGCCTACCACAGCACTGGTATTTTCTGAGAATTAATCTGTATGCCTTGCAAATAAATGCACCTTAAATGATGCCAAATTTAAAAATACTTGTAGAGGTTAAGCGGGTTTGCCAATTGACTTCCATCACGGTACCGCACTTGTTTTGGGTTTAGTGCTTCTGTATCTAAAACTTTCCAATGTTTAAATACGTCTATACTATTTATATGAACTTGCGCAATCTGCACTGCTGCACATTTTTGAAGGGAGACCCTTTGAGCTGGCACATGTTTGTAGTTTTACTTAAAGGCCCCTTCGGCTGCTTCTATGGGCTAGATTCAGCTTAGTATCTTACTGTAAAAACGCTGTATGCTTATGTATCCCTACTAGATCACAAGAGTTTGCCAGTTAAGGAGAAATAAGTACTTACTTATGTCCAACCTAAAGTCCATGAAATGCGGCTCTTTTAGTTATCCAGTGGATTCAACTTTCCACTCCTAGTTATGTGTCTGACTGTTTAGACTAATCCCAAAGCCTCATGATTTGTCTGCCACCACACCCCGAGAACTGGAATCGTTAAATTAACACAAAGGTCAATAGCCAGTCCCTGGTATGCACATCTCTGATTACGATAGTGTAGGTTAATGTCGCGATTATGGGTACATATAGAGCAGACATCCCTCAACTTTCACGGTTTCGAATGTCACGTATGAGTCAGGAACTACATGTCCCACAAAGCTTAGGGGCATATCACTGGAAAACAGGAAAAAGCAAACTCCTATTTAAGCCCCGCCTCCTAGAGTAACGGTGCTTGACAAACTGCCTGCTGAGCCTACCGACTGACCTGTTTTGGTGTTTTCGGGCGTTCCGCGATCTCCTCGCGGTGGAAGGCGCCATAACTGAAAAGAACCACACGGAACCTTGGGACCGCGCGAGTTTGCAGCGCGGCCGGATTTACCTTTGACCTCCACAGCACCGAGTGGGTGCTCGCGTCTCCGTTCAGGATTCGAACGAGAGAACGTTGTTTATTTTGCTTTTACTTCTTTTCGGGCACAAGACAGAAGGCGTTCCGTATTTCCGCATGCTGTACCGACCTTTAAGAAATCCGAGTCCCGCTTTGACGCGAGACTGTTCTAGTGAGGAGCCCTTCGTAAGAGTCGGAGACGGCGCGTAAGGGCGCTCTCCTCTCACTTGTCAGCCTCCCGTTATACGGCATCAACCACCATTGAATCCATCGAACCAAACAGGTATTCAGACGTTTCTAGAGAGTCGGAGACTGCGCATAAAGACGCTCTCCTCTCTAGACGTCCACCCTCTGCATCTAACTCTTACTAATGGGGAATGTCTTTCCGAACAAGGTTTCATTCCTGATTGGTTGGTGTGCGTGTATACAAGTAAATCCCAGTAGAGTCCTCTAGGAGGTACATCCTGGTTGGGTTTCCTGTAAGTTTCAAAGTGGTATCGCTAATACTTCTCTTTCCTATATTGTGTATGAATGTGGAGATACTCATTCTGTTCTTACTCTCTTGTATGTACAGGGATCCTAGAGGGTGTACAAAAGACGGGTGCCATCTCCTGTGACGGAACAGAACACCTTCATTATTATATCCCATTCCCTTTTTCCCTTGGGATACTTCTCTGCCCATAATGCGTTACGAGTATTGTGGGAGGAGTAGTGTTTAGGGGACATTGGGAACTACTCTACACGGCATCGTTCCTGCTGGCTGTACCTAAGGTTAGTGGTGTATTATCCTTGGCGCTACGGACGAACCCTAACAGATTGTCAAGCCCAAGTTAATCGCCAGCCCGAGCGATGGATACTAGCGCAGTATTAACCTCGCTCTTAGAAAGCTTCAATGCCTTACAGCATGAAGTACAATCCTGCAGGCTAGAGAATCAAGAAATTAAAAAAGAGATGGGTACCATTAGAAGAGAGGTGGCGGGTATCTCTAGACAAGGAGGTAGGTCCTATATACGTGACGCAACCCTGCCCTCTCCTTCCCAGACCGCGCAACCCACAACTTCTACACCACAAGATGGAGGTTTCTTTACAACCAGTTCTGTCTTCACTCCATCTGCTGGTCCAGTCCCGACGGTGCACGTCTTACAAAATACCGGAATACCCTTGGCCCCTCCAGAGCGGTTTTACGGGGATCCGAAGAAATTTGAAACTTTTTTGAACCAGTGTGGCTTGCACTTTCTATGCAAGCCTGCGGTTTTCCAGGAGGAAGCGTCAAAAACCGCTATTTTGATGTCATACCTGGGTGGAAACGCGGCAAGCTGGACTATTCCTCTCATGGAACACAATGATCCTGTTTTACACAATTTTGCAGGATTTTGCTTAGAAATGCGGAAACTGTTCGATCGCAAGTCACATATGTTAACCTTAGACCGTGAACTGCTAACCCTTCGTCAGGGCTCTCAGGCTCTCCTGTCATACATCACCACCTTTAACCGGCTAGTAGTGGAATACGATTGGCCTCAAGCAAAACGGACCTCCCTTTTTTATCAAGGGCTGCGGGGCGAACTAAAGGATGTCCTCTCTCAGGTGGTGCAACTACCTCCGACATGCGAGGAGATGATCGATCTAACGGTGCAACTGGATCACCGTTTACTCGAAAGGAAAGGCGACCGATCAAAAACTGATGTTCGTCTTTTGCTTTCCAGACCAAAACCCCATCCGGAAGAACCTTCTAAACAGAGCGATAGACCTGAACCCATGCAGATTGGGGGTGTTACCGAAGAGCGGGACAAACAGAGGAAATTGATGCTCTGTATGTATTGTGGTAAGGGAGGCCATTTTATCAGGGAATGTCGAGCCCGAGCCCAGTTGCCTAACCAGAACCCGATTCGGAAGGGACAAGCAGTAATCAGGGCTAAGGAGGGGTCGGAAAACGAACAGGCATGAACCAGGGGGAGGTCACTGGTTCAACAGGCGCCTGGACAACGATCTCTTCGGTGATTGCACGTACTCCCCTGAGTACGGCTACTCATCTCACTGTTAACGTACATTTATATCTAGAAGAAAACCATCACATTGCTGTGGCAGCCTTGTTGGACTCAGGAGCAACCGGCAATTTTATCCACCAAGCCTACTCCAGATCCATAGGAGTGGAATGGCAGAAGAAGAAAGCCCCCACTCAAGTCCACGCCATAGATGGAAAAGCCCTCACATCAGGGCCTGTTTGGTATCACACAGTCCCTCCCCTCATGAGGCTGGGGGAACATCATTATGAGACCATCCAATTCGATGTCATAGATGCCCTGCAGTTCCGCCTAATATTAGGCATGCCTTGGCTTACTGTACACATTCCTACCATTGGATGGGCAGAGCGCTCCGTGAAGATGGAGTCCTTGTACTGTCAAGAACAATGCACACACAAGAAGAGCTTAACGGAGGTGTATCACGAAGACTCCAAGGCCGTCTTATTGGCCTCGGCTTGCCATACTCCGGCATACTGTTGTACCACGTCCTTACCAGGAGAATACGAAGAATATCGAACGGTTTTCGATAAACAATTGGCCACGCAATTACCCCCACATAGGGTATATGATTGCAGGATTGAGTTGACCCCTGGTGCGGAAATTCCGTGTAGCAGGGTTTATGCACTAACTGAACCGGAAACACAATACCGCCGCAATTATCTGGACGAAAACCTTGCCTCAGGTTTTATTAGACATTCTTCCTCTCCTGCTTCCTCGCCCCTCTTTTTCATCACGAAGAAGGATTGCGATGAAATTCGCACGTGCATAGACTATCGGGCCATCAACCGTATCACGATAAAAAAACGTTACCCATTACCATGGATACCGGTTTTACTGGATCAATTGAAAGGGAGCAAGTACTTCACGAAGCTCGACCTGCGAGGAGCCTACCATTTAGTGAGGGTAAAACAAGGAGGCAAGTGGAAGACCGCCTTCAGAACCAAATTCGGACTCTATGAATATAGAGTAATGCCTTTTGGGCTTTGTAATGCCCCCGCGGCGTTTCAGTACTTTATGGATGAAGTACTGAGAGGGCTGCTAGACACGTTCTGCATCGTCTACATCGACGATATTCTGATTTACTCCACCTCTCTCCCTGAACATGTACGGCATGTCAAAACCGTCCTAGACCGTCTCCGAAACCATTCACTGTACGCCAAATTGGAAAAATGCTTGTTCCACGTCCGAGAAATAGCCTTCCTGGGTTACATCATCAATGAAAACGGATTCCAAATGGAAACAGGCAAGGTAGAGGCGATAACCTGTTGGAAAACCACTCAGAACGTGAAATCCGTCCAGTGTTTCCTGGGTTTCGCGAATTATTACAGACGCTTTATTAAGGATTTTTCCAAGATCATTCAACCTATCTCAAGCCTCCTAAGGAAAAATACCCCCTTTGTATGGGGAACAGAAGCTGGAAAAGCATTTGCGACGCTCAAGGAAAGATTCACATGAGCCCCAATGTAACGCCATCCAGACACACAAATGCCTTTCATCCTGGAAACAGACGCTTCCCAGTATGCACTCGGAGGAGTGCTATCACAGAGACATCCGTCCACAGGGCAACTGCACCCAGTAGCCTATTTCTCGAAAAAGCTCTCACCTAGCGAAATTAATTATTCAATATCCGACAAGGAGCTACTCGCGATGAAGAGGGCATGCGAGGAATGGAGACACTACCTTCTTGGGGCGCACCACGTCGTAGAAATCTATACAGATCACAGAAACTTGTTGTTTCTGAGGACAGTGAAGGCCTTGACACCTCGGCAATTGAGATGGACTTTATTCTTTGATGACTACGACTTTGTGATCAAATACAGACTTGGGCCCCAAAACGGTAAGGCTGATGCCCTGTCGCGCAACGAAGACATCCACGACTCAGGCCAGGGGGAACAGACTGAAGTACCATCTATTCTACCTGAGACCTGTTTCTCTGGACCCCTGTTGGTACTGATAGAGTCTCATGATTTCCTAGATGACCTTAAAGTGGCTGTATCCGATATAGACTGTGACGCCTGGATCCAAGAAAACCCTGAAAATCGCACTAAAAATGAAGAGTTGTTATATCACTTTCAAGCGCTATATGTCCCACACTCCATTCTCCAGAAAAAGGTGTTAGCATGGGCTCATGACTCCACCCTGGGTGGACACTTGGGACGATTTAAGACCGTAGCCAACATAGAACGCTCATTCTGGTGGCCTACTCTACGAAAAGATGTGGAGAAGTATCTACTGAACTGTGCGGTATGTGCACAAGGAAAAGCAAGTCATGCAAGACCAGCGGGACTTCTACACCCTCTCCCCATTCCTCCCAAACCATGGCATACAGTCTCTATGGACTTCATAGAAGAAATGCCACCCTGTGAAGGATTTACAACTATCCTGGTTGTCGTGGATCATTTATCAAAGATGGGCCATTTCATACCACTCAAGAGGTTACACACGTCTTCTGAACTAGCCTGCGTCTTTCTTCAGAACATCGTTCGACTACATGGGATTCCTAGTGTCATAATCACAGACAGAGGGTCGCAATTCACATCCCGCTTCTGGAAAGCATTGTGCAAATCCATGTCAATAGAAGCTGAACTATCAAGCAGCTACCACCCCCAAACAGATGGAAAGACTGAACGCTTAAACCAAACCCTTGAGCAGTACCTCCGTTGCTTTTCCCTACAGAATTCCACCGAGTGGTATCCTTTGTTATGGACTGCAGAGTTCACATACAACAAAGCTGAACATTCTACATTAGGATGTTCCCCTTTCTTTTGTGTCAACGGACATCATCCTAATATGCTCCCATTTGAATGGCCTGTCCAGTCTCGTCTGCCAAGTATCAGTGAACATCTTGCTCACCTTAAGGCAGTGTTAGTGGAAGCAAAACGGCATTTGCTCTCTGCCCAAAAATCCCAAAAACAACACGCAGATAAGAAGAGGTCTCCTGAACCCACCTACCAAGTAGGAGATAAAGTCTGGTTGAGCACTAAGAACCTGCCTCTGAAAGGTGTGAACAAACTCAGACCTCGATACGTGGGCCCCTATGGCATAGAAGAGGTGATCAATCCGGTATCAATGAGACTGTCCTTACCGGTCTCCTGGCACATCCATCCAGTCTTCCACGTCTCACTCCTCCAGCCATGCCCATCTAGTATGAGACTGCCAATTCGTCCCCCCTCATTGAAGTGGAAGGGTGGGATGAGTATGAAGTTCAGTCCCTCCTTGATTCCAGGTTGGTGCGAGGGAGGGTTCAATATCTAGTGGACTGGAAAGGGTTCGGAGTAGAGGACCGGACCAGGGAACCTGTGGGGAACCTTCATTGTCCCAATCTGATAGCACAATACCACATGGCCAATCCGGGGAAGCCAGGTCAACCACCGAGTCGGCGGTCCTCGAGAGGGGGTGCTGTCGCGATTATGGGTACATATAGAGCAGACATCCCTCACCTTTCACGGTTTCGAATGTCACGTATGAGTCAGGAACTACATGTCCCACAAAGCTTAGGGGCATATCACTGGAAAACAGGAAAAAGCAAACTCCTATTTAAGCCCCGCCTCCTAGAGTAAAGGTGCTTGACAAACTGCCTGCTGAGCCTACCGACGGACCTGTTTTGGTGTTTTCGGGCGTTCCGCGATCTCCTCGCGGTGGAAGATGCCATAACTGAAAAGAACCACACGGAGCCTTGAGACCGCGCGAGTTTGCAGCGCGGCCGGATTTACCTTTGACCTCCACAGCACAGAGTGGGTGCTCGCATCTCCGTTCAGGATTCGAACGAGAGAACGTTGTTTATTTTGCTTTTACTTCTTTTCGGGCACAGGACAGAATGTAAATGTAAATGTAAATGTACAGGAATTTATATAGCGCAAATCACCAAGCGGTTTCTAAGCGCTTGCTTAGGGAACCCGTCCTGGTATTCCCCTGTGAGATAACCCCGGCAGGGTATCCGCAAGGTGAAAGCCAGGCATCCCGCCGCGAGGGGCCGTTGTGGAGATTAAGCAAGCTATTGCCCAGAGTCGCAGAGTGTGAACCCGTGAATCGAGTAGGCACCGGAGCGAGAATTGTCAAGTCCATGGACATTTTAGGACTCAAGACCCCGCCGAGCCGGGAATTGAACCCTGGTCCCGGGCTGACCTCTGCTTCCAGGTCTGCCTCCTCTAACCAGTGAGCCACACTTCTCCAGAAGGCGTTACGTATTTCCGCATGCTGTACCGACCTTTAAGAAATCTGAGTCCCTCTTTGACGCGAGACTGTTCTAGTGAGGAGCCCTTCGTGAGAGTCGGAGACGGCGCATAAGGGCACTCTCCTCTCACTTGTCAGCCTCCCGTTATCCGGCATCAACCACCATTGAATCCATCGAACCAAACAGGTATTCAGACGTTTGTAGAGAGTCGGAGACTGCGCATAAAGGCCCTCTCCTCTCTAGACGTCCACCCTCTGCATCTAATTCTTACTAATGGGGAATGTCTTTCCGAACAAGATTTAATTCCTGATTGGTTGGTGTGCGTGTATACAAGTACATCCCAGTAGAGTCCTCTAGGAGGTACATCCTGGTTGGGTTTCCTGTAAGTTTCAAAGTGGTATCGCTAATACTTCTCTTTCCTATATTGTGTATGAATGTGGAGATACTCATTCTGTTCTTACTCTCTTGTATGTACAGGGATCCTAGAGGGTGTACAAAAGACTGGTGCCATCTCCTGTGACGGAACAGGACACCTTTATTATTTTATCCCATTCCCTTTTTCCCTTGGGATACTTCTCTGCCCATAATGCGTTACGAGTATTGTGGGAGGAGTAGTGTTTAGGGGACATTGGGAACTTCTCTACACGGCATCGTTCCTGCTGGCTGTACCTAATGTTAGTGGTGTATTATCCTTGGCGCTACTGACGAACGCTGACAGTTAAGACGCTGCACTGTTTCAGATGAGTTTTTAACTTGGACTGGATATGCAGCCAGATTCATGAAGCAGAAATCAGCTCGCAAAGGGTCAGATTCTGCGAATCTGGCCCTTTGCGAGCGCTTTTTTTGCATTTGGGATTCATCATCCCAAATGCAAAAATCGCAGATTTTGAAATCGCTAAATTGCGAGGAATTGCAATTAAGGAATCTATATTTGAGATTCCTTAAATGCAATTCATGAACCATTTCGGAACTGCGAATTCGCAATTTTTGGCCGCTATTTACCGCGAAGTCTGACTTCGTGGTAAATAGCGAAAACTTAGAAAAATGCACTTTAGTGTATGTTGGATGTTACACACACACATGCGCCTCTGGCCCATAGGAAGGAATGGGGAGGCATTCCTTATTGGCGATTAGCAATTAGCGAATCGCAAATAAGGAAGATGTAGAAATCGCTATTAATTTTGCGATTTCTACATGCATCCAGTTTTGCGAGTCTTTAATAGCGATTCCTTAATAATCGCTATTAAGGACTCGCAAAAGAGGAGTATGACGAATCTGGGGGATGGTCTGTTTTTAATCTTTGCTAGTGCTTAAATGCGCCCTGAATGTATCCCCTGATGAAACATTGGCACAATCCTAAGCAGCTCCAGCTAAACAAGCATTTACAATGCAATGGTCTCGTCTTTGTTAAAGTTAGAACTATTGGCATTGCTCATGACATTATTTTTGTTTTGAAAACATATAAATAAATGGCATTGTCATTTACAATGCCAATAGCTTAATTTCTCGCAAATGCGAGACCTATTGCATTTGCACCCACACACATAGCCACACATACAGCCACACACACACACACAGAGAGCCACACACACAGACAGAGCCACACACACACAGACAGAGCCACACATACACGGACAGAGCCACACACACACACAGCCACACACACACAGCGCACCACACACACACAGCGCGCCACACACACAGCGCACCACACACACACACTGCGCGCCACACACACACAGCGCGCCACACACAGAGCGCGGCACAAACACAGAGCGCCACACACACCGAGCGCCACACACACACACAGAGCGCCACACACAGCCAGAGCGCCACACACACACAGAGCGCCACACATACACACAGAGCGCCACACACACACAGAGAGCCCCACACACACACACACAGAGCGCCACACACACACACACACACAGAGCGCCACACACACACACAGCTGTTGCGTTTGAGCGTTACTAGCATGCACGGACCTGAAGCATGCTTGTCAACATTTGGGAACACCCAATGCCAAAAAATTTCTGCAGAAAAGGAGGGCGGCTGCCACGGTTAAGCAGGAAGTTTTAAACCAGAAAAACAATCACAATCAGGGAATAGAGGCAAGAAAAACTAGCACAACCAGGGAACAGGCAAGAAAAACGAGCACAACCAGGGGGCAGAGGCAAGAAAAAAACGAGCACAACCAGGGGGCAGAGGCAAGAAAAGCGAGCACAACGAGGGAACAGAGGCAAGAAAAGAGAGCACAACCAGGGAACAGAGGAAAGAAAAACGAGCACAACCAGGGAACAGAGGCAAGAAAAACGAGCACAATCAGGGGGCAGAGGCAAGAAAAAAAAGAGCACAACCAGGGGGCAGAGGCAAGAAAAGCGAGCACAAAGAGGGAACGGAGGCAAGAAAAGAGAGCACAACCAGGGAACAGAGGCAAGAAAAGCTAGCACAACCAGCGAACAGAGGCAAGAAAAACAAGCACAACCAAGGAACAGAGGCAAGAAGAACAAGCACAACCAGGGGGCAGAGGCAAGAAAAAAACTAGCACAACCAGGGGGCAGAGGCAAGAAAAGCGAGCACAACGAGGGAACAGAGGCAAGAAAAGAGAGCACAACCAGGGAACAGAGGCAAGAAAAACTAGCACAACCAGGGGGCAGAGGCAAGAAAAAAACTAGCACAACCTGGGGGCAGAGGCAAGAAAAGAGAGCACAACCAGGGAACAGAGGCAAGAAAAACGAGCACAACCAGGGAACAGAGGCAAGAAAAACGAGCACAATCAGGGGACAGAGGCAAGAAAAAAACGAGCACAACCAGGGGGCAGAGGCAAGAAAAAAACGAGCACAACCAGGGGGCAGAGGCAAGAAAAGCGAGCACAACGAGGGAACGGAGGCAAGAAAAGAGAGCACAACCAGGGAACAGAGGCAAGAAAAACTAGCACAACCAGGGAACAGAGGCAAGAAAAAACTATCACAACCAGGGAACAGAGGCAAGAAAAGCTAGCACAACCTTCGAACAGAGGCAAGAAAAACAAGCACAACCAAGGAACAGAGGCAAGAAAAACAAGCACAACCAGGGGGCAGAGGCCTGAAAAAAACTAGCACAACCAGGGGGCAGAGGCAAGAAAAGCGAGCACAACGAGGGAACAGAGGCAAGAAAAGAGAGCACAACCAGGGAACAGAGGCAAGAAAAAACTAGACTAACCAGGGGGCAGAGGCCAGAAAAGCTTGCACAACGAGGGAACAGAGGCAAGAAAAGCTTGCACAACCAGGGAACAGAGGCAAGAAAAACAAGCACAACCAGGGGACAGAGGTAAGAAAAAAACTAGCACAACCAGAGGGCTGAGGCAAGAAAAGCGAGCACAACGAGGGAACAGAGGCAAGAAAAGAGAGCACAACCAGGGAACAGAGGCAAGAAAAACTAGCACAACCAGGGAACAGAGGCAAGAAAAACGAGCACAATCAGGGGGCAGAGGCAAGAAAAAAACGATCACAACCAGGAGGCAGAGGCAAGAAAAGCGAGCACAACGAGGGAACGGAGGCAAGAAAAGAGAGCACAACCAGGGAACAAAGGCAAGAAAAACAAGCACAACCAGGGAACAGAGGCAAGAAAAAACTATCACAACCAGGGAACAGAGGCAAGAAAAGCTAGCACAACCAGCGAACAGAGGCAAGAAAAACAAGCACAACCAAGGAACAGAGGCAAGAAAAACTAGCACAACCAGAGGGCAGAGGCAAGAAAAAAACTAGCACAACCAGGGGGCAGAGGCAAGAAAGGCGAGCACAACCAGGGAACAGAGGCAAGAAACGAGAGCACAACCAGGGAACAGAGGCAAGAAAAAAACAAGCCTAACCAGGGGGCTGTCAGGATCTGCTCCACGGAATCCGATTGATGCTCATAAGGGTCCACCTCCCAATGTCACAAACCCTCTTGTACAATCACACAGAGGTTTTGAACCATTAGGCGAGGGATAAAAAGAACAGGGAAGGGAAAGGGAAGGGTCAGCTGGGAAAGGGATATACCTGAAACGACAAAACATATACTTAGAATCGCTCTAGTGAAAACAGTCTACTCTCATATGGTCTCACTAAATAACGCCTAAGTTCCTTTTGGTATGGAAGTAAGCAGCCTTGGCGACAACTCCTCAATCACCTTCTGCCACTCTATGAATCCTATTGGAACACAAACACAGGTCAGGGAAAAAGCACACCCTCTCGAACACTCAGACCACATATATCACACCCCTGCATTCAGCATACCATGACAGAAGGCAAGAGAGTTGTGTTACTGGATTCTGTAGTGCACACAGCTCCTTGCTGGGATAGCACAAATGATAAAGTTCCACTGGAATGAAATCATAAAAGCACGGATTCCGGGGCGTGGCTAAGATGGCGGCTCGGTAAGACGTGTCTCGCAGAGGCTCCCCAGGCCTGATCCCCCGCCAGGGTACCCTGCGGACCTTCGCCCTCACCGAGCCGGCCAGCAGCAGCGGGCAAGAACCGGGAAGCAGTGCGGCATCGGAGGAGCCGGCGGCGAGGCTCGAAGCTGCCGCAGACCGCAGATGCACGGAGCTGCCTGACGGCGAGGGGCTAGTGCGGGCGGCAGCGACCCGAGCGCAGGGGCCGAGCGGCCCGGAGAGACCCCAAGCGACACCTGGGGCCGGCGTGTGGGAGAGTCGGGGATCCCGACAGCGATTCCGGAGCCCCGGAGGTACCACCCGGCATCACCAAGCGGCGACTGGCGCCGGCAGGGGAGAGGGATCGAGGCGCCGGGTCCGTCGGCCCCAGAATCTACGCGAGGCCCCGGCGTGGGCCTGGTGGAGGTGAGCGCCGAGGGCCGGAGACGCCTGACTGCGGCTGGAAGGCGCGACTGAGGGAAAGCGGCGCTGCTGCCGAGAGGTGGGTCGGTCCTAGCACGGCGCTTCAGGCGCGGGCCGTGCACCGGTGAGGACCCCCGCGGTGTCTGCGGGGGCCGAGGGGAGCAGGCCGGCAGCAGCCGTCCACGGCCCAGCGGCCTGAGTGGAGCCAGGTCCGTCGGCCTACGGGACAACGCGGGGCCCCGGCGTGGGCCCAGTCGAGGAAGCACGGCCCGGCTGTGCAGCGGGCCGGTGGGGCATATCGACCCCGGGCAGCAGAGGGGCTCGGCGCCCATACAGAGAAGGTGAGCGGCGCCCAGGAGGCGGCCGGGACGCAATTGCGGTCACAGCGGGGGATCCCCCCCCCCCCCCCCCCCCACCTGGAGGCACACCTGGCTGAAGCGCGACTAGGATCTGGGAAGGCCTGAGGTAAGGAAGGCCCTGGGAAGGGGAGTACCGAGCGGGTGGCCTGCAGCCCAGGGATACCTGGCGGGAGCCAGCCCTATACCTCAAGCGAGGGAAAGCAGTGGGGTCGAGGCCTGTGGCCTAGGGAAGAGGCCCCTGGGACACGATACCGGCCTTTTCAGACGACGGCCAGAGCGCATCGGAGCACCCTGCCGGATCACACGGAGCCCTGACCAGGCTGAGGCCCACGGCTGGGATAGCCATGTCGAACCGGAAAGGGAACCGCAACATCTCGGAGATGCTGGTCAAGGGACCCCCCAAGCCCGATAAAAGCCCAGACAAACCAGCGCCGAGGCCCACCCCCGGGGGGAAAGATCTACCAGAGGGTGAGGCGCCAGCGACCAAGGCGTTCATGGAATCCCTCTTCGCCTCCCTAAAAGACGATATTCAAACTTTCCGGCAGGAAATGACCGGGGAGCACAAGGAACTCCGGCGGGACGTCGACGAACTGGGGGAGAGAGTGGCGGCCAATGAGCTCTCGGGCCAGGCCCGTAGTGAGGAAATAGAACTCCTTCGGCAGGAGATCGTCCGTCTTCATGATCAGCAGATAGATCTCCAGACCCACGCGGAGGATCTGGAGAATCGCTCCAGACGCAATAACATTCGAGTCCGGAATGTGCCGCTCAAGGCGGAGGGGGAAGACATGGCGGGATACCTGCAGGCACTCTTCCGGATGGTGCTGGGGGAAGGAGAGGACTTCGCGGTTCGGATCGACAGAGCCCACCGTGTGGGCCCGGCCCGCCGGACCCAGGGCCCCCCACCGGACATTTTGGCCTTTCTGCCGGACTATCCCTTGAAGGAGCGCATCCTGAGAGAGGCTCGTCACAAGCAACCCCTCCGCTTCCAAGATCACAATGTGGAACTTTTTCAGGACTTGGCTGCGTCCACCCTACAAAAGCGGAGGGCGTTTAGGGTTGCCACTACTTTCCTGCGTAAAGAGGGGGTCCCGTATTCCTGGGGACACCCGTTTCGCCTGGTCTTTAAGTGGAAGGGCGCCCTCCACCAGCTGCGTTCCCTACGAGACACATGTGAGGTGCTAGGCATCCCCTATGAGGACCCACAACAGGACGACATGGCGGACCGGCCGTCCTCTGGGGCCGGGACGGGCTCCCCCGGGAGGTCGAGGGACGGATGGCAGACAGTGCGGCGGGACAGGCAGCGGAAGAAGCCTCTCAAGCCCGACCCGGACACGGTGGCCTTGGAACAGGCTGCAGCAATCCAGGAAGTATCCAAAGACACAGGCGCAGCCCCCTAAATGGATTTTGGTGAAGGTCGACATCAGATACGTTTTGGCTCCTGGATGGGGGGGGTCGGGGGGCCATGAGCCGCCACTGCCACACACCCACTCATTGACTCATTTACCGCAGGCCTAGACTGTCTCATGATTGGCCTGGGACAATGTTCACCAGTTGGGGGGGGAGGGGTGCAGGGGACTGTTGGGGGGGAGTTGGGGCATGGGGGGAGGGGAGGGGGGGAGCTCGGTGTGCTCACTATCGAGTGGTGTTTGGTACCAGGGGTTGGGCTGGTTGGAGGTCTAGGGCAAGGCAGAAGGGACGCATGCGTACGCATGGCTGCTGACAGCATACGTATCCTCTCACTTAATGTCAAGGGACTCAATAACCCCATCAAAAGAAGGGCAGTCATCTCCTTCCTTGAGCGCTCGGAGGCTGAACTATGTCTGTTACAGGAAACGCACCTGTTGGCGAAAGATTGGCACCGCATGAAAGCTAGGGCCTTCCCCCACCAATTCTACTCCGCGACTGGCGAAAAGAAAGCGGGTGTCGCTATACTTGTGGCCAGACACTTCAAAGGGCGGGTTGGGGATAAGGTGGCCGAAATCAGGGGCAGGCTCCTAGCACACACGATACATGTGGGTACCTCCTCCTTCACGCTGGGCTCCATTTATGCACCCAACACCAAACAAGAGGTTTTCTTGAAAGGTGCGCTGTCTGAAGCGCTCTCGGGAGATCTGCGACTGGTACTAGTGGGAGGGGACTTGAACCTGGTCATGGACAATGAGAAGGATAGGTCTGGGAAGAGGTTTGGGGACTCCGGAGCGCTGTCAGTGACAGGGAAGCAGTGGTTAAGGGACAGGGGGCTCACTGACATCTGGCGGGACATACATCATACTGCCCCGGGATACACCTTCTACTCTCATGTGCACCACACGTATGCCAGACTAGACCACTTCCTGGGCTCGGATGACATACTTCCCATGGTTCGGGACATTGACATTACGCCGGCGGCACTTTCAGATCACGATGCGGTGACCCTCCAACTGACCGTCCCACGTGCCCCTCCACATAGGGGCAAGTGGCGACTCAGGGAAAATATACTGGCGCGCAAGGGAGTTGTGCAGCAACTGTCCCAAAGCATCACCACTTATCTAGATCAGAACGACACGGGAGAAGTAACCCAGGCGACACTGTGGGGGGCGCTGAAGGCGGTCATTAGGGGCGAAATCATGGCGGTCGCCGCGGCGGAAAATAAGGAGCGAAAGGATCGGAGACGGGACCTGGAGACGCAGGTGCTAGATCTGGAGCGGGTCCACAGCCGGACGGGAGCCCCCCGGATTTGGCGCAAGCTGAAAGCGGTCAGGGCGCAACTGGCGAGTCTGGACCTGGACAGGGCGGAATATGCGGCACTCCGCCTCCGCCACACGTATTATGTGGGGGGAGACAAGACGGGCCGCCTGCTGGCCAGCAAACTCAAGGCCAAAACCGTCCGCTCGCAGATCCCTGTGATTCGCGGGGACGATGGTGGCGAGGTCCGAGAGGATGACCACATAGCGGAGGCATTCCGGACTTTCTATGAGCGGCTGTATGCCGCCGATCACACCGTGGGAGAGGAGGAGGGGAAGACCTACCTGGAGTCTATGGACGTCACTGCCCTTAACGATGTGAACTCCGCAGCGCTAGATGCTCCCTTCCGCCTGGAGGAGGTCATAGCGGCCATTGCCCGTCTTAAACCCTTGAAGGCTCCGGGCCCAGACGGCTTCTCCGCGGGCTTTTATAAAACCTTCTGCCCCCTCCTGGCGCCTGTCCTTACAAAGCTATTCAACTCATTCAAGGGCCAGGGCTCCATCCCGAGGGAGATGTTGGAGGCAGAAGTCGTGGTCCTTCCAAAACCGGGCAAAGACCCCTCACGCTGCGCGGCGTATAGGCCGATTTCGCTCCTCAACGTGGACCTTAAGCTCTTCACAGGCATCTTGGCCTCCCGGCTGGGCCCGTGTCTGCCGGGCGTTATCGACCCTGACCAAGCGGGCTTCGTCCCCTCCAGGCAATGCGCGGATAACACAAAGCGCATTATGCATGTCATAGACAAAGCATACGCCAACGCCTCGGACGCAGCACTGCTCTCGGTGGACGCCGAGAAGGCGTTCGACAGGGTGGACTGGAGGTTCCTGGAACAGACGCTGGTCAAATTCGGAGTGGGTCCGCGATTCCGCTCCTGGGTGGCGGGATGCTACGCGTCCCCGAAGGCGACCATCAAAGTCAACGGGGTCAGCTCTAAGCCGTTCGACATCCGGAGAGGCACGCGGCAGGGCTGCCCACTCTCGCCGCTCCTGTTCGCCCTTTATATCGAGCCATTTGCCCAGCGGGTTGGGGACAACCGAGCCATTGCCGGGATCAAGTTTGGAGGAGTGGAGCAAACCATCAGCCTCTACGCGGACGACATTCTGGTGGCGGTGGATAACCCTCGGGTCTCTCTGCCGGCCTTCCTATCGGAAATGACCGCGTTTGGGGCAGTGTCGGGCTTCAAAATGAATGTCCAGAAGTCCGTCGTCCTGCCGCTAGGTAGCAACACCCGACCAGCTAACAGGGCTTCGCTGCACATAGGGGGGCTTGAGGTCAGCACCACCGTGCAGTACCTGGGGATAGACCTGACGCCGTCAACCGTTCAAACGGTCGACCTTAACTATACCAAGCTGCTGTCGCGAGTCCAGGGGGACATTGCGAGGTGGAAGCAACAGCCGCTTTCGTGGCTGGGCCGGGTGGCGGCCATAAAAATGTCATAAAAATGTCCCTGTTGCCCAAGATCCTTTATGTATTCCAGACCATCCCGGTCACTCCCCCATTGGGGATGCTGAAGAAACTACAGGATGCCCTACATCACTATGTATGGGCGAATAAAAGGTCCAGACTGCGACGCGACCTGGCCACGAGGACGACAGCGGAGGGGGGTCTGGGGGTTCCGGACCTCAGGCGCTACTTCCAAGCGGCTCAGCTTAGATTCCTACTGGAGTGGTCCCGACCGACTTCGGAGAAGCACTGGTTGTTCCAGGACAGGGCCATGGCGGGCATGCCCCTCTGGAAGGTTCCCTACCTGGCGCGCCCAGACAGACCACCGTACCTCAAAAGATCCCCTATCACCAGGACCCTTTTGCAAGTGTGGGATGCTACCGCGGTCCCAAGGGGCCTGACGACCTTTCCCTCCCCCATGACGCCTCTGCTGGACAATCCGGCGTTCCCCCCTGGCAGCCCCACGAGCTCATTCCCACAGTGGCGCCAATCCGAGTGTCGCTCAGCGGGCCACCTCTTCGATACGGAGGGCTTCATGACATGGGACGCCGTGACAGCACACTATTCACTGGATAAGCCACTCTACCAGTACTTCCAGCTTAGGCACTGGCTGACGCACGCCGATGTGGCGCCTTTGGTTGGACGCCCCCTCACCCCCTATGAGCGTTGGATAGTGACCAAGACATCGGACACAAGGTCCATCACGGAATTGTATCAGATGCTGTCCCCTCCCCCCCCTTCGGAGAAATCTGCTGGGCAGAGGCGCTGGGAGAGGGAACTGGGGCGCGCTCTTTCAGCTAAAGAATGGCGAGACGTATACCACCGGGCTCATCATACGGCCAGGAATACCGCTAGCAGGGAGGCGGCGGTCAAGATCGCCTACTACTTACTGGCTTTTAGAAAGGATCTTAAGACGTGGCTTTTTACTCAGTAGACGTTATTTGGTCTGCTTTTTAGGTTTTCACTGTTCTGTCCCCTTTTAAACGTGTTATGTTATTATGATGCAGCACTCCTTTACCAAAAAGCGCCGGGATACTCTTTTTGAGTCGCCGTGCGCTATACAAAAGATTAAATAACATAACATAACATAACTACTGGCACTTGACCCCTGAGCGTCTACACCAGGGGAATCCGAGCAAAGACCCTAAATGTTGGAGAGGGTGCGGGCACACGGGGACCATGCTACACATCCTGTGGGACTGCACCGAGGTACAGGAATATTGGACAGCGGTACTCAAGGACATAGACACTCACTTTGACACCGACATTCCACGATTCCCAGCTTATGCTGTTCTCGGACTGCCGAACGACCTGACGTTCCCCCTCAAATCTATGAGGGGAAAACAGATGGGACTGGCAATGGGGGCAGCGACGCAGCACATCTTGTCACTCTGGGGGTCCACTAGGCAGCCCACACACACGGGGTGGTTACATCGGTTATGGTACATCATGGGGATGGAAAGGATACAAGCCTCGCTTACTCAGTCCTCCGAAACCTTCAGGGCAACCTGGCGTCCACTCATCTCTCTACTTTCCCAGGAATTTACGGAGCTCACATGCCCGAGGTATCTCCGGGTCCTGAAATTGGCGGAGGGGTTTAGAGATGAAAAGACCAGAGCGGAACACAAAGTCTAGCCTCTACACAGTACAACCAACATAGGCGCTACAAGGAACACACCGGGCGGGAGGGGGGAGGGTGGGGGGGCTTGGGGGTAGTTGAAGGGGTGGGATACAGTTGGGGTGGGGTGGGAGGGAGGGCCTGTTTGGGAGTTGGGTGAAAAGAGTTCGGATGGCCGCAGGGGGGCGTGCCCCTCCGCCATGCTAGCATACTCGGGCGCCCGGACTTGCCTCACCTCATGGACACTCAGAGGGGTGCGCTGCTGGGTCGGGGACGGGCGCCATGACATCGCTTTTTTGTTTCTTCATATATTGTATGTATCACATTGCTTTGTGGAACTCAATAAAAATATATTTGATCAAAAAAAAAAGCACGGATTCCTTTTTCATAGATACGGCAGTGCATGGGAAGCAAGAACCACTACACTCTGCTCTACAAGTAATCAGTACATAAACATAAACTGCGAACCTCCCCGCTCTTAGATGAATACAGTAAAAGGTGACAGTCAGGAAACAGACAGTGCACGGTAGCGTGTAGATGCGACCACCACCGCGCTCCGCGGACTGTTTGCTACAAAACCAGCTATGTCCTAAAGAAAGGGTAAGACCCTTTATGTTGTCCTGGAAGTTAACTTCCCTCCCAATGAGGCTAGAACGGCAACGCGCGGCTGTTAACCGCAGCGCTCCGCTCACCCAGAAAACAAACAGAACACAACATAGCAGAAACCCGCCGGTAAAATGATCAGGCGCTCCCTGCTGTTCCGATCCTACCTGGATCACGGTCACGAGGACTCCGACCTAAGCTCAGTCCAAGACAGCCGAATTGTCGGCTGCACGGCGTCTCCAAGCGGTTCCCGGTACCCGGAACCAAAACGAATTACACGCAACAAGAAGCGTGTTTGGGTTGTACAAATACTCCCCTTTTCCCGGGGAGTCTGGGTAATGTAGTTTTTACCTCCCGTTCCGTTTCAATGTCTTTCCACCTCGCGCTTGCACCTAGAGTGTTCAGCAATGCAGGCGCAACATGGGATTTCCTGACAGTATGTCCTCCCTCCTAGTGCCTTCTAGGGCCAGGTCGCAGAGGGAATCTACGATGATGAGAACGGACAGCCTCAGGAGCATGGATGTTCTGCACCGGTTCCCAAGAATCATCCTCAGCCGAGTACCCCTTCCAGGAAAGCCACCCCTTATCCCCTACAGCATAGGATGGACCTGCCCTCCGATGCTTGTCCTCTCCTCTTTTGTACTCGGCCTTTGCTCTCTGCAGATGAGCTCTGATCTTCTTGTGCACCGTATGTATTTTGCGCATGTGCCCCAAAACAGTAGGTTGGTCCGCTACCCCTTCCGGGATGATGATGGGGAAAACACAGGCGTCAAAACCATAGGTAGCGCAAAAGGGAGACACCCCCAGTGAACTGTGCCAGGCGTTGTTGTACGCCATTTCAGCCATCCACAACAGAGAGACCCATGAATCCTGAGCTTCAGCAGCATAGCATCTAAGGTATTTTTTCAGTGTTTGGTTCAGTCTCTCTGTTTGCCCATCAGTCTGAGGGTGAAAGCTAGTGGAGAGAGAAGACTGGATCTGCATGGCCTTGCACCAGGCCTTCCAGAACCTGGCGATGAACTGCGGGCCCCTATCCGAGTTAATCACATCGGGTATCCCATGCAAACGAACAACGTTGCTTAACAGTAACTGTGCTGTTTGACTGGCGGTGGGGAGGTTTACACAGGGAATGAAGTGTCCCATTTTTGTGAGGCTGTCGATTACCACCAAGATAGCCGTTTTGTCCTGGTCTGGGGGTAGTCCTGTCACAAAGTCAACACTGATGGTCTGCCAAGGCCTTTTTGGCGTGGGTAGAGGCATCAGCAGCCCCTTCCGTTTTCCTGTCTCGTTCTTGGCTCGGGCACACTCCTCACAACACCCTACCCATGTAGTTACGTCTCTCTTGATGGTCTCCCACCAGAAATGGCGTTGCAACAGCTGAACTGTTTTGTTCGCACCTGAGTGACCTGCCATCAAGGTGTCATGACACCATTCAAAAGCCTTCTTTCTTAAAGCCACACTAGGTTGAAACAGTCTGCCATCATGAAAAGGTAACCCTTGCTTCAAAGAGCGACCACTCCCCATAGTAGCCCAAGTCACCCATGCATCATGAGCTCTTGATTGGCGAATCATATCCAAGAAGGTGTTTGCTTGAACTACGCAAACCACCTTTCCCGGATCCACTATCGCCTCCAAGGATTTTACACTAGGAGCGTTGCCAGTATGATTTTGCCTGGATAGGGTATCAGCTTTCCTGTTCTCCACCCCAGGTCTATACGTGATAATGAAGTCGTATTCAGAGAAAAACAACATCCACCTCATCTGTCTCTGAGTGAGGTTCCTAGCTGTTTTCATGTACTGAAGGTTTCTATGGTCAGAGAACACGGTGACCGGGAAAGTGCCTCCCCACAAATGTTGACGCCATTCCTAGAAGGCTTTCTTTATTGCCAACAACTCCTTTCGGCTATTGTATAGTTTGTCTCTGCTGGGCACAGCTTTTTGGACATGTATGCTACGGGATGTAGTTGCCCTGTGGTCTGATACCGCTGTGACAAAATAGCCCCTATCGCTGTGTCTGAAGCATCTGCTTCCACTATGAACGGTAATTCTGGTTTGGGATGGGCCAAGATTGGAGCAGAGGTAAAAGCTTCTTTCAGAGTCACAAATGCGTTATTAGCTTATTTAGACCAAAGGAAAACAACTCCTTTTCTGAGTAGTTTAGTCAGAGGTGACGCTACCAGGGAAAACTGCGCTATAAACCTACGATAGTAGTTCGCGAATCCTAGGAAACTCTGGACGTCTTTTACACTGGATGGAATCGGCCAATCATGGACCGCCTTTACTTTTCTCTCCGACATTTGCAACCCAGTAGGACTCAGAATCACTCCCAGGAATTCTACCTCAGTCACACTGAATTCGCATTTACTCAGTTTACAAAAGAGCTTGTTTTCCCCTAACCTCTGTAAGACCTGAGATACATGGTGCCTGTGGTTCTCGGTTTTGTCTGAGTAAATGAGAATGTCGTCAATGTAGACGACCGCACATACGTCTACAAACTCCCTCAAGACATCATTAGGAAAATACTGGAATGCCGCCGGGGCGTTACACAGCCCAAACGGCATTACAGTATATTCATATAATCCGTAACGAGTCTTGAAGGCAGTTTTCCACTCGTCTCCTTTCATACGCACCAGATGGTACGCACCCCTTAAGTCCAAGCGGGTGTATATCTGGGCATCCCTCACTTGATCCAATAGTACCGAAATGAGGGGCAAAGGGTATCGGTTTCTTACCGTGTTCTTATTTAGTACTCGGTAGTCCACACAGGCTCTCAATTCTACGTTTGCTTTTTTGATGAAAAACAAAGGAGAGGCCGCTGGGGATCTAGAGGGTCTGATGAACCCTATCTCAACGTAATGGTCAAGGTATTCCTTTAGGTGCGCAGTCTCAGGCACCGACAGTGCGTAAACACGATACGAAGGTAGTGTGGCTCCCTCCACTAGATCTATGCGACAATCATATATCCGGTGTGGGGGTAGTTGTTCTGCCTGGCTTTCACTAAAGACATCCTCGAAACGCTTGTATTCAGAGGGTAGGATAACCTTTTTAACACAATGGTTCAGCACACCACACAATGTATAATAGCAATGTTAATCAAATTAATGATATTAGTAAGCCATGAAGTTTTCTTTCTTGTTTTTATTCCAAATCTTCACACATAAGAAGTCAACGCGTTTCGTCCGAAGGACTTCTTCAGGGCGAAAATTATCAAAGTTACGTCACGGATTATGCGTTCCAGGTATTTCATCAATATGAACCAGTCTTCAATTAGTGAAAAAGAATCCTTATTTTAAAATAGACTGGTCGGTTTCCTTCCAAAACTGTATTGAGTGGAAACGTAATTATAAGATGCCAAAATTCACATCCTTTATCAGTGATATCTGTATTCACCTCGAATAGTCGTCACATCTCGGTTCTATCCGGTCGCAGCCTCGAGTTCGTGGTTCTATGATATTAAGAGTTAGTTCCTCTCTAAGCCATCCCTCCAGTCCCTTGAAGGACAACCCCACCACATCTGTCTGCTCAGTAATAAGGCCAGATATCAGAGGTTTCCCGTCCACGGCCAATACCTCCTCGGGGGTCTCTGTCCAAGAACAAAGAGGTTACTAAGCTGCTATCTATAAAATTCCCCATGGCCCCTGAATCAATCATGACCTTGACCTGATGTATTCGCTGCTGGCTCTCTAGGCTCATTGGGAGAACGATATGTGTCTCCGTATCCTGCAAAGCCAGGACTGTTAACGAAGGTATCTTCAGAGGCTGGGACTCCCTGAGGGCTCTCTGTCACTGCCTTGAATGCCCCTACAACCGAGACCGCTATTCTTTTGTTTTTGTTCCACACCCCAGATGTCTTTGGTTTGGTGGGGCACTCTTTAACGTAATGCCCCTTCTTTCCACAGTATAGACACAACCCCAGGGCTCTACGGCTTTCTTTTTCTTCCCTAGACAATGGCGCTCTTACTGCTCCGATCTCCATGGGTTCCGAGCCTGATTCCGAGGAAGGCAAGGAGCAGATTCGGACCCAACGGAAACCCTGTCCCACCTTCTTCTTTCTCCTCCCCTTTCACTTTGTCTGCCATCTAATCGCAAGGTTAGATTTATCATGTCCGTGCAGGTAACTGGTTGGGGGTCTATCTGTGCAATGATGTCTTTTAGTCCATCTCTTAATCCTTGGTAAAAAAGCGACATCCTCTTTTCCTCTGGCCATGATGTCTCTACCACTAACCTATTAAAGTCAGTCAAGTATGACACTAAATCCCTCCTTCCCTGTCTAAGGGTGAGCAATTCTCTGTCTGCGCTAAAAGTGGTAGCGCGTCTATCAAAAACCCTCTCAAATTCAGTACGAAAGGTGGACCAATCGGATAATATAGCGTCATTGTTTCTCACCAGGGGAACCGCCCAATTTGCGGCATCCCCGATAAGATAGGAAATGGCAAAAGCTACCCTCGAGTGATGATTCGGAAAAGAGGCCTGCTTGCAAGAGAAATGAAGCATGATCTGCGTCAAAAACACCTGCGTTTTAGTTGGATCGCCAGAATAACGCTCTGGACTAGCCAACGGAATGGGTGGTGGAACAGTGACCTGCACTTGCGAAGACGATGCATCAAAAGGGTTTCTACTCAGTCTGTCTACCTTATCCCTCAAGTTAGCTGCTTCAGTCTTGGAAGCAGCTAACTTTTGCTGAACCAACACTAAGGCTTCGAGTACGTCTTCCATGGTAGCCATTACAAACACAACTGGATCGGGTAGAGCCAATTTCGTGGGCGTGTAATTCTGTCAGGATCTGCTCCACGGAATCCGATTGATGCTCATAAGGGTCCACCTCCCAATGTCACAAACCCTCTTGTACAATCAAACAGAGGTTTTGAACCATTGGGCAAGGGATAAAAAGAACAGGGAAGGAAAAGGGAAGGGTCAGCTGGGAAAGGGATATACCTGAAACAACAAAACATATACTTAGAATCGCCCTAGTGAAAACAGTCTACTCTCATATGGTCTCACTAAATAACGCCTAAGTACCTTTTGGTATGGAAGTAAGCAGCCTTGGCGACAACTCCTCAATCACCTTCTGCCACTCTATGAATCCTATTGGAACACAAACACAGGTCAGGGAAAAAGCACACCCTCTCGAACACTCAGACCACATATATCACACCCCTGCATTCAGCATACCATGACAGAAGGCAAGAGAGTTGTGTTACTGGATTCTGTAATGCACACAGCTCCTTGCTGGGATAGCACAAATGATAAAGTTCCACTGGAATGAAATCATAAAAGCACGGATTCCTTTTTCATAGATACGGCAGTGCGTGGGAAGCAAGAACCACTACACTCCGCTCTACAAGTAATCAGGACATAAACATAAACTGCGAACCTCCCCGCTCTTAGATGAATACAGTAAAAGGTGACAGTCAGGAAACAGACAGTGCACGGTAGTGTGTAGATGCGACCACCACCGCGCTCCGCGGACTGTTTGCTACAAAACCAGCTATGTCCAAAAGAAAGGGTAGGACCCTTTATGTTGTCCTGGAAGTTAACTTCACTCCCAACGAGGCTAGAACGGCAACGCGCGGCTGTTAACCGCAGCGCTCCGCTCACCCAGAAAACAAACAGAACACGGTGTAGCAGAAACCCTCCGGTAAAATGATCAGGCGCTCCCCGCTGTTCCGATCCTACCTGGATCAAGGTCACGAGGACTCCAACCTAAGCTCAGTCCAAGACAGCCGAAATGTCGGCTGCACGGCGTCTCCAAACGGTTCCCGGTACCCGGAACCAAAACGAATTACACGCAACAAGAAGCGTGTTTGGGTTGTACAAATACTCCCCTTTTCCCGGGGAGTCTGGGCAATTTAGTTTTTACCTCCCGTTCCGTTTCAATGTCTTTCCACCTCGCGCTTGCACCTAGAGTGTTCAGCAATGCAGGCGCAACATGGAATTTCCTGACAGGGGCAGAGGCAAGAAAAGCTTGCACAACGAGGGAACCGAGGCAAGAAAAGAGAGCACAACCAGGGAACAGAGGCAAGAAAAACGATCACAACCAGGGAACAGAGGCAAGAAAAAGCAGCACAACCAGGGGGCAGAGGCAAGAAAAAAATTAGCACAACCAGGGGGCAGAGGCAAGAAAAGCGAGCACAACCAGGGAACAGAGGCAAGAAAAACTAGCACAACCAGGGAACAGAGGCAAGAAAAACGAGCACAACCAGGGGGCAGATGCAAGAAAAAAACGAGCACAACCAGGGGGCAGAGGCAAGAAATGCGAGCACAACCAGGGAACAGAGGCAATAAAAACGAGCACAACCAGGGAACAGAGGCAAGAAAAAACTATCACAACCAGGGAACAGAGGCAAGAAAAGCGAGCACAACCAGGGAACAGAGGTCAGAAAAACGATCACAACCAGGGAACAGAGGCAAGAAAAACCAGCACAACCAGGGGGCAGAGGCAAGAAAAAAAATAGCACAACCAGGGGCCAGAGGCAAGAAAAGCGAGCACAACGAGAGAACAGAGGCAAGAAAAGCGAGCACAACCAGGGAACAGAGGCAAGAAAAACGAGCACAACCAGGGAACAGAGGCAAGAAAAAACTATCACAACCAGGGAACAGAGGCAAGAAAAATTATCACAACCAGGGAACAGAGGCAAGAAAAACTAGCACAACCAGGGGGCAGAAGCAAGAAAAACGATCACAACCAGGGAACAGAGGCAAGAAAAACGAGCACAACCAGGGGGCAGAGGCAAGAAAAAAATG
The DNA here is from genome assembly GCF_964261635.1 of Lissotriton helveticus. Classification (NCBI taxonomy): domain Eukaryota; kingdom Metazoa; phylum Chordata; class Amphibia; order Caudata; family Salamandridae; genus Lissotriton; species Lissotriton helveticus. The sequence goes on along the minus strand of NC_136061.1, from coordinate 353,742,779 downwards.
AGCACAACCAGGGGGCAGAGGCAAGAAAAGCGATCACAACCAGGGGACATAGGCAAGAAAAACTAGCACAACCAGGGGGCAGAGGCAACTGGCAGTGTGGCGCACTGGCCCATTCTCTGAAAACACCACATGAACCGGAGGGGGTGCACTAGGAAAAGGTGGAACAGCTTAAAATTGTTTCCAGGGGCTCCCTCTGGAAAACTGCTAAGCCGCCCTGACTCCTAAACTTTCCCATTCTGCTGCCAACTCAGCCCGGAGTTGCACCTCGGTTTCACACACCATGGAGGCTTCCAGGCGCCCCTTTTTCTCCCCTCATACCCCAGAGCAGCGGCAGAGAGCGTGTCCCAGGGCTCCGAGGCCCTCTCCCGGCCCCGCTCCCCGGGCAGTGCCATGTTGTGGTCCCCTTAGCTCCCCCTGACTCACCTTGGCGATGGCCTTCCTGTAGCGGTACAAAAGGGGGTGGTGATGGATGGAGCATCTGAACCAATCAAACACTCACACTCAGTCAAAAGATCTGGGTTTGATCCATCACCGTTCTTTAGCCCACTCTGCCACCCCAGTTCAGACATGGCTATATGCAAATCAGTCTGAACCTGTGCCTCATGGGAACAGTCCAGCCCGAACTGCCAAGCCATGCCTTCCCTGGACCGGGAACAAGCTTCCGAGGACCGGTTTCTGTCATTCCAGCCATCTTCAGCCCGGCTTGCTTGAATCCAGTGGCAAAGTGAGCAAGGGACTCACGTCTGAGCATACCCTGCCACACTTATGGCGGCCAAAGCGGTACAAAAGGGGGTGGTGATGGACGGAGCATCTGAACCAATCAAACACTCACACTCAGTCAAAAGATCTGGGTTTGATCCGCTTCCTGTAGCGGGTCACCGCCTGCTCGATGAGGCTGGTGACCTGTAGGGCACCACCACCCGGGTCCTCCCGAAGGGGCGCTCCTCCACACCGGGGAGCTCCAGTCGCATCGCGGGGCTCGGGGACTGCCTCTGACACTCGTCCCAGCGTGGGGTAGGCTCCCGACTGGGTCCAGAGGGTGTGGCTTCTTTCCCGGTCCGGCCCAGCGCGGGGTAGGCTCCCGCCTGGGTCTTCTACTCCAGAACACACCACCAGCAGGGAGCCTGCAGGGCTCCTGACATCTTTCCTATGTCTACAGGAGCGCGGGGTGAGCTCCCGTCCGCTTCCTGTTTTCTTCTAAGTGCTTCCAGGTCAAGATGGGCAGCGCACCGGTGATCTCCTCGAGGCACAACCCGGGGTAGGCACCCGTTTTGTATTAATAATTAAAACGTCGGCAATTGCAGCAGGCAAATCGGCGGCTGCAAAGGGTCAAGGCGCAGGGTGGGCACCTGCGCAACAAAATTCAAAAATAAGCGGGGTGGGTGGAACACAGAGAGTCTACAGTGTGTCTGCTCACGCTGCCTGCACACGCCAGTCGGCCCTCTGATTGGTTAATAAGGAACACCAATGGTAGTGTTTTTTGGTAGTTGTCAACGAATCAGAGAGCCGACTTGGGCATGCAGGCAGCGTGATGGGGGGGCGTGTTTTGGACTGAGGACGTCACGGAGAGAAAGAACCAAAAAAACACACACCCCAATCCGAAAAAGACAGGGCTTACATTGACAGGCAAACCTCTTCTCCAATGGCTGGCCAGCATTTAGGAGGTCAGCCAATGGAGAAGAGGGGCGGGTTTAAGCCTCACTACTAGAAAACATAAAATCTCGCCAGCTAGACTGCGCAAGCGCAGCCTACGCTAGCCGAGACCTAAAAACATGCTGGTGGAAGCCAATCTTAGGCGATCCTTACAGCTGTAGCCACCAGAGAGTAAGAAGGTGGCACTATACCACATTTCTCCTTTGAAATATAGCAACATCTGTGCCCTTAGTCAGGTTTTTCAGTGACTGCACATGACAAGATTGCATTGGTGCTTCAGGCAGGGTTGTCAATTGTAATGTCTAAGGTTTCAAGTTGAAATGCCTCTTGCTGCTAAGTTACTGCTGCTGCACTCCTCGCAGACGCCACAGTAATAGTAACTGAACTCAATGCCGTAAGATGCACCTTCTCGCATGCTTTGAATATTTTGGAAATTCAACCATTTTTGTACACCACAATATGAGTCCTGAAAATGTTCGTCTCATACACTTCAATTTTGGTATACATATATTTTATTCTAGCAGGCTCAACTTTAATTTGGTTGGCTGGGCTGCACACAGGAGAACTACAGGTGGCTTGAGAGCTAGTAGCTCCCTTACTACTTTGTTGGATTTTGTGTTTATGTAACCTTCATTTTTACTTTGTGATGTTGTATTGTTTTTCCACTGTTCCCTTGTAAAGTAACTGGCTCTATTGTACAGCGCTCTGACACCTTCGGGCAATGTACGCGCTTTATATAAATGCACTAAATAATTTTTTTTTAAAACCATGTGAAATTTGTCAATGTTAAACACACAGTGAACTGGGCAGGAGCAGTGACAGGACAGAAGAGGCGACAGGAAAGGAGAGGTGATGGGGCGGGAGAGGTGACCGGGCAGGAGAAGTGACAGGGCAGGAGAAGTGAAGGGGCAGGTAGAAGTGACAGGGGAGGAGAGGCAACAGGGATGGAGAGGTGACGGGGCAGGAGAGGTGATGGGGCAGGAGAGGTGACTGGGCAGGAGAGGTGACGGGGCAGGAGTGGTGACGGGGCAGGAGTGGTGACGGGGCAGGAGTGGTGACCGGGCAGGAGAGGGGACCGGGCAGGAGAGGTGACCGGGCAGGAACGGTGACGGGACAGGAAAAGTGATGGGGCAGGAAAAGTGACGGGGCAGGAAAAGTGACGGTGATGGGGCAGGAAAAGTGACGGGCAGGAAAAGTGACGGAGCAGGAGAGGTGACGGGTCAGGAGCAGTAATAGTACAGGGGAGGCGACAGGAAAGGAGAGGTGACGGGGCAGGAGAAGTGATGGGGCAGGAGAAGTGACGGGGCAGGAGCAGTGATTAGGCACCTGCGGGAGCGGTAACCGGGCAGAAGGGGTGAACAGACATGAGCAGTGAACGGATAGGGGCAGTGAAGGGATAGGGGCAGTGAACGGGGCAGGAGAAGTGATGGGACAGGAGAAGTGATGGGGCAGGAGCGGTGATGGGGCAGGAGCGGTGATGGGGCAGGAGTGCTGACTGGACAGGAGCAGTGCACGGGCAGGAGCAGTGAACGGGTAGGAGTGCTGACCTGGCAGGAGCGGTGACCGGGCAGGAGTGGTGACCGGGCAGGAGCGATGACCGGGCAGGAGCGGTGACCGGGCAGGAGTGGTGATTAGGCAGGAACGGTAACCGGGCAGGAGCAATGAAAGGACAGGAGCGGTGAACTGGGCAGGAGTGGTGAACGGGGCAGGAGCGGTGAACGGGGCAGGAGTGGTGAACGGGGCGGAGTGCTGACGGGGCAGGAAAAGTGACGGGGCAGGAACAGGGACGGGCAGGAGCGGTGAATGGGCAGGAGCGGTGACGGGGCAGTGGAAATGACAGGGAAGGAGCAGTTACGGGGTAGGAGATGCTCCTTGCCTATTTATTTATTTACTATTGCATGACATTCACTGATGTGTCTGCAAAGCATACCTGATGCCCAGAATTTGTGTGCTGAATTTTGACCTCCTGTCCTGAATTTTTGTCCTGAATTTTGACCCCTTGTCCTAAATTTTTACACTCACCATCCTGAATTTGGGCCCATGCCATTGTTCCTGCTTATATTTCGCACGCTTTACATAAACCTGTATTCCCTATGAGTATTTGCTTTTTCCTGAATTAAACCTCAAATAAACATGTTTATCCATTGTTAACGTTATAAGCTGTAACTGGTCAGTGAATGTTAAACGTACTAAAAACTGGTATGTTGTGCGATTTCTAGCCACACCCCTGAGTCCGCCCACTGATCCAATCTTCGGTTATTCCCGCCCCTTGATTCTCCACCTACAGTTCCCCTACTTTTTATTCCCCACTTCGACAACTGGAAACATGCAAAGAGGTGCTTGTGACCTAGCCCCATGTGTTGGCCCCAGCATCACCAGGCTCATCACTCATCACTCACTTGCCCTTGATCCGTTAAAACTCGAACACACAATAGTAATACTGCTTCTAAAAATCGAAATCCACATTCTGGCACCTTGTCCAACTATATTCCAATTTCCTACCTCTCTTAAAGTGCTTGAAATCTGTCATTCATCCAACTTTCCACGACCTGAAAACCAACAAGATGCCTAGGTGGAGAAACTGCAAATATTTACACATTTTTCAGATACTGCTAACATAGGTGTCTTAGAAATTCCAGACTTGTTATAGTCAGACGCCAAAACTAATGTTGCTACCTAAAATGTCCTTCTAGGAACCTTAACCCATGGTGGGTTAATGTAAATTTACATTCGGATTTTGTGAATAGCTACAAAGTAGTAGACTTACTAAAAACAGCAAATTACTCAAAAGAGTAAGTTACCTGTGTGAATCAGGCCATGTGTGATTTCGAACTTGTGGGGTTTTTGACCATCTGGCAGTGTAGCTCCTGTGGTGAAACCTAAGGAGGGAGACACTGTGCTGAAAGAGGCGCGGATCCCGCCTCGCGGCCGCATAGAGAGAGCCACGGTATAACTAGGGGATCTGTCGATCATCTTGGCAGTGAAACAGGTGACACATAAACCAGCTGAAGCTCCAGGGAACGCTTCCACCACGCCAGCGGAGACGGTCTGCTTCTTGGAAACCTTGTAATCGTCTGGAATACTCGGATAAACGCCATTAATACAATCTGGGTGCTCTACAGGCCGCACAATTCTCTGGGGTGGCAGGGAGAGTCATTCGAGTTTGCCTTTTAATTGTTCTGCTCATAAAACGCTTAGCTTTCGTTGCTACCTGCCAGGGCAGCCAGTCTGGTGAGTGTTCGTTTAATCTAAACCTGGAGCGCTTTCCCGGGCTCTCGCCCCCTGCTCTCTCTGTGCTGCAGCCTGTCAGAGCTGGCGGCGTCACGCTCCCGCCCCGAGGGGGGGGGGACCGGGCTAGCGTGACGGCGAAACACAAAGTTTATTTATGTAAAGAGCGAGAGAGAGAGAGAGCGAGAGAAAGGGGGAAAGTGACGTGAAATATCCGAAAGAGCTGTTTGGCAGCACTTTATCTGTAAATCAGACATGTGAGTGGAGGGCTGGTGTACAAATAGGTCTGCGGCAGGGAGCGGTGCACAAGGCAGGCTGACTCCAGTGTCAGCGCATCACAGGTACAGCCGCGCCCACCCTCCCTGGCACTGCCCCGCTCTTCATACGGGATCCCACTGCGGACAGACCCTTCGAAAGTCGCCGAACCCCACTGCAGGCACCTCTGCTTTCCAGGTGGTGAGACCCCGAGCTGCAGGGCTCTCCTTCGTTAGAGAGGGTGAGCCCATCTGCTGTAGTTTTCTCCCACTCTGGCATCTGATCCCGTACCCCCCTTTCCAGGTGGTGAGACCCCGAGCTGCAGGGATCTCCTTCGTTAGAGAGGGTGAGCTCATCTGCTGTAGGTTTCTCCCACTCTGGCATCTGAACCCGTACCCCCCTTTCCAGGAGGTGAGACCCCGAGCTGCAGGGATCTCCTTCGTTAGAGAAGGTGAGCTCATCTGCTGTAGGTTTCTCCCACTCTGGCATCTGAACCCGTACCCCCCTTTCCAGGAGGTGAAACACCCCTCTGCAGACACTCCTCCTTCCCTTGAGAGGTGAGACCTGCCTTTATCCAGGTGTGTGTCCTCCCCCCCTCTTCTCTGGTGGTTGGGGTCTTCCCAGCTGCAGGCACCTCTCTCCTTGCAAGTGGTGACCCCCTAGGAGATCTCCCCACTCCTTTCAAACTTTTTCAGAACGTCGTTCTATAACTGTCCCCTTACCAAGTGGGGCGGGCGGTGTCTTCCTTACCAACTTGTCTGCAGCCACTTCTCCCTCTTAAGGGGTGAGAACATCTGTAGGTCTTCTCCCTCCTTCCCTAGAGGGGAGACCATCTGCTATATACGACTTACTGCTCCCTAATTGTTTATGCTGCTTTCCCGCGCTAATTGTAGCGCCCCACTGACACGAAGGGTCTTACTCCTGGCGCACGTGTGGCCCTCCTGCTCTAAGTATCTTCATCCTTCACAAGGAGTGAGACGCCGTGCTGCAGGCATCTCTCTTACCCTCGACAGGCGCGGAGCACTGCTGCTGGCATCTCTCTTACCCTCCACAGGCGCGGAGCACTGCTGCAGGCATCTCTCTTACCCTCGACAGGCGCGGAGCACTGCTGCAGGCATCTCCCTTACCCTAGACAGGCACGCAGCACTGCTGCAGGCATCTCTCTTACCCTAGACAGGCGCGCAGCACTGCTGCAGGCATCTCCCTTACCCTAGACAGGCACGCAGCACTGCTGCAGGCATCTCTCTTACCCTAAACAGGCGCGCAGCACTGCTGCAGGCATCTCCCTTACCCTAGACAGGCGAGGAGCACTGCTGCAGGCATCTCCCTTACCCTAGACAGGCGCGCAGCACTGCTGCAGGCATCTCTCTTACCCTAGACAGGCGAGGAGCACTGCTGCAGGCATCTCTCTTACCCTAGACAGGCGCGCAGCACTGCTGCAGGCATCTCTCTTACCCTAGACAGGCGCGCAGCACTGCTGAAGGCATCTCTCTTACCCTAGACAGGCGCGCAGCACTGCTGCAGGCATCTCTCTTACCCTAGACAGGCGAGGAGCACTGCTGCAGGCATCTCTCTTACCCTAGACAGGCGCGCAGCACTGCTGCAGGCATCTCTCTTACCCTAGACAGGCGCGCAGCACTGCTGAAGGCATCTCTCTTACCCTAGACAGGCGCGGAGCACTGCTGCTGACATCTACTTCTCAAGTGTAGGGGCCTTAAACTGGGGCTTCCCTTTTGGGGGTGCTGGTGGAGAGTCCTGCTGCACCCACACCGCCCCTCCTTCCCAGCTTGGTAGGAGCCTTGCTGTAGGCAGCTCCGAGCTGCACTCCCAAACTTTTCAGGAGCCCAGAGGCGCAGGCCTCTCCCTGCCCCGAAGGAGTGAAGACACCTCCTGCACACATCTCACCTCTGCGCCTCCGGGTCAGCGTGGGGTGACCCGTGCTGCGGCGACCCACTGAGAGGGAGGACCGGACTCTTAAGGTAATTTCCATTTTTTTAGACGATTTCCAAGCCGAAAATGTTATTTCTTTGTTTTGTTTTTTAAATAAAGGGCGCTGGCGGATCAAGCTGGACTGATCAGTGTTGTGTTAACAGCATTTGTATAGCGCTTTACTGCCGTTTGCAGGCTCTGATAGTAGCGCCTTCTGAATCTGAGCACTTGTGAAATAACGTCTCCGTAGGAATGTGACTGGGCATTAAGTGCTGCGCATGTTCGCCGGTGCCTCGGCCTCTATTTCTGCGAGCACGGCCCATGCTAGTTAGGGGGTGCTATGCGTACACCACAGACCGGGCCTCTTGGCGCTCTACATATTATTCAAGGTCTACTATATAATACACTGCACTTATACATGTACATTCACGTTGGGATATGTTGGCGGGGGGTGCGTGGGAGAGGCCAAGCGCTTGAACCGTGGAACTATAAAACGCATGAATTATGTAAAAGTTTATAGGGTGCACTTTTGAAAGAAAATTCGTTTCTTGGGGGCGACCTGGCCACTCCCTGTCCCATTCCCTGGTCCCCAGCCACCCACCCTCGTAGGTTGTTTTATGGATCAATTCGTTGTCCGTCTTAGACGCGCGATGTTTGTCCACTGATGTGTGACTCGAGTCGAGGGGTCGGCGCTCCCTTGGGTCGGGGTCTGAGCTGAGCTCGGCCCCGTCTCACTCTTAAATGCGAGGGATGCGCAGCCAGTGCTGGATAGAGAGGTGAAGCGGGCTAGAACCAGGAGCTCTGCGGGTTGTTCTCTTGCTGCTGCCACTTGTGCGTAGCTGGATCCGGTCCAGGAAAATAGCTCAGTAGGTGTATGCACCTGTTGTAGTGATCTATGTGTAGCCCACTCCTGATGCCAGGCGATCTCGTTCAGGCTTTCCTTGTGCTACGGACGATAACGTGGACTACTCATTTCCACAATACCCGCCGCAGTAACTCTCTCCTGTAAGACGAATTAATTATTATTTCTATATTATCAATAGTCATTACAATAGGTGGTCCAATTTCATAAACGAGCCTCTCATTTCTACTGAGGCTTCACGTGCTTGCTTCATACCCCTGGTGCAGATATCTGTACAGACATCCAGTTGAATGTCAGAAAGGTCGCCACTCTGGTGACTGCGCCTGCTGCAAACGTGTGTGCAGCCTGCAGTTCACAAGTTGCAAACTCACACGGTTGGGATTTGCCTTTTGTAAATCTTTACTCCGTTAGAAGGAGTCTGTTACACATAGTGCTACGAGGCAGCAAGGCTGCAGCAGAATCGCTAAATGTGAAACAAGTCCGCTTACTAGACTGAGAAAGTGCGATACTTCCAACAGTTCTAACTACAATTAAGAGCCCAAGAATGATGCACTGGATTTTAAAAGTGGCCCTTGGCCACGTGGCAGACCAGCTGTCCGTGCATTATAAGCATTTAGTTCACGCGTATTTATTTTGTAGTTTTAGGCTACTTATTTCGTTAATAGTTTCACAGCAGACCACCGCTCGACGCCTGGGAACATGGGGAGAATGCGGCATGTGTTTCTAATTGCAGCACAGAGACTGGAAGGCACGCTCTCCACCGATCACTGCAAGATTTATTAAAGGGAATACTTTTGCTGACATTTTATTTATTTATTTATGCGTTTTTATATAGCGCGGACTTTACCGAAGGTGTCAGAGCGCTTCACAATAGGAACAGAACTGATACATGAGAACATTACAAGTGAGCAAAATACAAAAGCAAACGTTACATTAAATGAAGCAAAAATGACAATCGTGAGCCAACAAAATACAAGAGGTAGCAAACGGTGCGTTACAAAAGTGACAATCGTGAGCCAACAAAACACAAGAGGTGTAGCAAACGGTGCATTACAGGAGGAAAAAGTGACGTGTGCAGGTTACAAAAGCGTACAAAGTAAACATAGAGGTATAATACTGCAATATATGGAGGACACTCAAGCACAAGAACAAACGTTACATAGGCACTGGTGGCACTCGTGCAGTTATCGAAAACAAACAAAGAGGTAGAAAACAGTGTGTTACAAGAGAAAGTGACGGGTGCATGTTACACACGAGTACCGAACACAGGTAGAAGGATAATACTGCAATAAATGGCAGACTCTCAAACCACAAGAACACACTGGGAAGAACTTCCATAGTCATGTAAAGTAGATTTTTCTATAATGGAAGGGCTTCCTTCAGATAATAGAGAGGGCATGGCTTACATTTGGAAGTGTCTTTGAAGGAGGAGAACTTTGAGGTCCGTTTTCAAGGCCTGGGAGGAGGTGGTGGTCCGGAGCTGAGGCGGAAGTGAGTTCCAGATTCTCACTGCGCTACCTGAAAAGGATTGGGCCATTGATCTTTCCTTCTTGAAAGTGGGAGGTTCAAGCAGTAGATTTTCCGCATTTCGTGATGGTCTAGAGCCTCTAGAGAGTTTCACTTAATTCGCCAGGTAGCGCGGAGAGGAGGAGTGCAAGGCTTTGTGGGTGATGCAGGCAGTCTTGTAGATAGCTCTAGCCTCGATGGGAAGCCAGCGGAGGGTGGCTAACATGGGAGTGATGTGGTCGCTTCTTTTGGCCCCATAAATGAAACGAGCTGCTGAATGGAGAACAGACTTAAGGGGTGACAGGTGGGATTTAGGAAGGCCAGTCAGAAGAGAATTTCAGTAGTCCAGTCTGGAGAGGACCAGCGATTGGACCAGGGTTTTAAGGTCATGCTCCGGGAAGAAGCGACGAATCCCCCAAAGAAGGCCCAGTTGTTATCGGGCAGACTTTGCAATTGAATTAATGTGGGAGAGTAGATTGAGTTTTGGGTCGAGTATGACACGAAGGGATTTTGCGCTGTCGACAATGATGGGTTTATTGTTCAGCAGATTCATCTGGTCCATCCATGATTGAACCGGGGGAGGAGAAAGTGAGGAGGAGAGGAGGAGGAATTCAGTTTTGGAGGGATTCAGAATCAGTTGATGTGTTGACATCCAGTTTTGAATGGAGTCGAGGGTAGAGCTTAGGACGGAGAGATCGTGAGTGGAGGCAACCTTGAGGTAGATTTGAGTGTCGTCTGCGTAGAGATGATAGTTGACCCCAGATTTACTTAGGAGATTTCCCAGAGGTTCCAAATAGAGATTGAACAATGTGGGTGCAAGAATAGAGCCTTGGGGAACACCTTGACCCACCGCCAAAGGAGATGAAAGACTGTCCGCTATTTTGATCACTTGGGATCTATTAGAAAGGAAAGAAGCAAACCATTTAAGCACAGTGCCCTCCATGCCCATTCTCTGTTGAAGAGTGTTGAGGAGGGTGTTGTGATTGACAGTGTCAAAGGCTGCCGAACGGTCAAGGAGAATTAGATTGACATCCTGGGTAATTGTTGGATGCAATTCAATGGACCACCGAGATCCCCCCTCCCCCCGCTGCCCCGACCACCACTCCTGCATGTTATAAAACGTCTAGACCTGTACATGGAAATCGACAGTTCTACTTATTGTGCTTTATACACAGAGTGGGCCCCGGCTTCACCCACAGTTAATTCACATATACGCACAGTGGGCCCCGGCTTCACCCCCAGTTCATTCACATATACACAGAGTGGGCCCTGGATTCACCCACAGTTCATTCACATATACACAGAGTGGGCCCCGGATTCACCCACAGTTCATTCACATATACACAGAGTGGGCCCTGGATTCATCCACAGTTCATTCACATATACACAGAGTGGGCCCCGGCTTCACCCACAGTTCATTCACATATACACAGAGTGGGCCCTGGATTCACCCACAGTTCATTCACATATACACAGAGTGGGCCCCGGCTTCACCCACAGTTCATTCACATATACACAGAGTAGGCCCCGGATTCACCCACAGTTCATTCACATATACACAGAGTGGGCCCCGGCTTCACCCACAGTGTTACTTGCTTCCCTCACGTTATTGCCAGGTTGGTAAGCCAGCGCTTACGCTGCAAAGCAAGAGGGACTGTTTTTTTATCTGAAAAATGCACTCAGTGGGCACACTTTAGAGTCTTTATCTCATACCTGCATGGTACAAGAAAGGAATCTTTTCTTACCTAACTAGGATTTAAAAAATGTTTTTGTCAGGAGTCGAGTGCAAGCCATTATCTCCACTAGCTTTACCACCATCATCACCCCTACTTTTAGCAACATCATTATTACCACTACCACTACAACCATTACCATTATCACCATCAATTCCACCATTATCACAACCACTGCATTTTTTTATGCCTGTGTTTGCATGCTTTGCCACAAGAAAGCCAGATTACTGTTTTTTTGCTAATTCTAGTTATTTATTTATTTAACAATAGTTCCTATGGGGTGTTTTTTTATTTCCCTGCTTACGCAGTTTTTTATGGGAGTCAGGGTCATAGCTTAGTCAGTGAGATTTGGGAGGGGATGAATCTCACATTTCCCAAATAAAAAGCAGTGGGGTGGAGGGGTGAAATGGCCAAGGTTTGGGATGCACTGTTTCCACGAGGAACTGGGTCAGAACTGACTTGCATTTATTTGGTGGGCCTCTGTCTAGAGTGGTACAGTGGGCAAAAAACAATTGTTTGGAATAGCACCCCGAGCGACTGCTACTGGCTATACTATTTGCGAGCATTCATCCCATCACCTCTTGGGTGTTTGATTGCCAGTAGTATGCCTGGAATCCTGAGAGTGGTGCAGCTTTCAAAGCCTATTACTGCCAATGCTTGCGATTTCCAAAAAGTAGTAAACTTGCACCTATTTAAGGAGTACATCTATTGGTGGAGATTTACTACTTTTATGGTAAATCAGGCACTATATATATATATATATCTTTATAGAGATATATATATACACATATATGTGACCAAGGCCGCAGGGACGGCCGAAACGCGTCATGGCTAGCTGTTGGGAAGAATAAAAAACAGATTGCACCAAAGAAGTGGTCCATGCCTCGTCTTTTACACCTAAATAGGTGGAGCACCGCGAGGTATTGCGGATATATATATATATATATATATATATATATACGTTTCCATTCCAAAAGGTGAATAAGTGAATAGCTCTTATTAAAATGAAGACAAGAATAACTGATGTAGAAATAGCAAACCGACTAATGGACCCAAAACCTTGATACGAAGCCGAGAATTCATTTAGGGGTGTTATACACCGAACAACCTCGTCTCCTCCCCCCAAAACTACTCTCCCCCCGTCCCACCTGGGCATGGTAGCTCTCCCTGGGAAATCGTGACTGCAGCAATGTACTACACAACAGTTGCCTGGAGTCCCTACCCTAGGATCAATTATTTTAAACTTTCACTCCACGCATTCTTCTTCATCTCTGCTAGGAGAAGCCTTGAGGGTCACACAATTTAAACAAGCAGGGTAGCCCAATGTATATATCTCTCTATCTTTCTTCTGTTTAACATGAAAGGTCACTGATTTGTCTTTTATTCTTGGCGCAGGAAGAGTAATTACAGACATAGAACATCTAACTCTCGACCCATAGACCCAACTACCAAACCAAGAATTTATTTATTTACGGGGGATGCTACACCCCTGCTGAAGCTACGCCCTTACAGGGGCGTAACACATGCCCCTGCAGCCCAAGCGGTGCGGGGGGGCCCCTAGCTCCAAGGGGCCCCATCGGCCCTGCAGTCTGGCCAGAGAGCTCCTGATTGAGCCTGGAGGGGCCCCCCCTAAGTACTGTGCAGGGAGGCCCCCTCACTTTTCGTTACGCCAGTGCGCCCTTAATGGGAGTGTGTTGCGGTATCTGTGAGTGACCATGTGCTGTACTTGACTTACTTCAAGGCTGGGCTGGAATATATTTTCACCTGTAAGACTGTAGTTTATGAATAGCAATGGTCTTATTTTGTTGTGGATGTGTGTTAGCATTTGTGTGCCAATCCCTAAATCCCTCCTTAAATTTCCCTAACTCCCTCCCATTTAGGAGTAAATATTCCCCATTTTCCACCCACCTCCCTTGTCCCTCACACATTAACTAGAGAAACGTATACTTACGTGAGTGGAGATCTCCCCCACCATGGCAAAAATCCCCACACAGTACACACAGGAGAGGTGGAGGCTGAGGTCTCCGCTTGTAAACTTGTGAAAAGCATTTTGTAGTATGTAATAATACAGTAGTACTACTCAGTGGTCGAAGTGGGTGGGAACGGCAGGGCACGACGTGCCCCTACTTCTTTAATTCTGTAGATTCCGTTCCCCTACTTTTTTTATTATGAACATGCCTCCCTGGACGTCAGAAATATTCTGTTCGTGGACGGGCGGGGAGCAGAGAAGGAAAAGGTCTCTGTCTCTTACTTCCTGCCCAGACAAGACAAGGAAGGTGTCCGCTTCTGCTCTGCCGCTGGCAGCTGCCCCCTCTTTCTTACTTCTATTCCCTCTCGTGCTGTCTAACTCCTTCTCCAAAAACCATGAATCAAGAAATGGTTCTCACCGTCTCTTCCTGTCGTCCATTTGTACCCCTGTGAAATGGATGCAAAAAAGAAAACCACTTTTGCTGGAAATGCCGTTTTGACATTTTTCTACTCCAAAGTGCAGCCTCAGAAATAAAATGTTCAAACTCTGAAAAATAATTAAATAAAGCAAGATGGAGTGTTCTTAAAGTGTCCAGATCATTTTTTTCAAACCCCAACACATTAGCGCCACTTTACAGAGTTTGCCAGTAAAGCGCTACTTTTGTTTTCTTGTCTTTCTTTGAACAGCATCGTTTTCCTCCAGTACCTCCTACCTGGGGTACTGCAATACCTGGTTGATGGGTCGATTGGAAAACGAAATATGTACAGCGGCTTTGTGTTCACAAATCTGGTCTTTTGAAACCATACTGCTTACGTTTTGTAAGCATATAAGCAGTGGACATTGAAATGGGTCCTTTCTGGGCCCTGTAGTTATGTCCTTAACTTTTCAGGCAAAAATACGTGTTGATTTCTGAATAATGACTGTAAAAGCGTTAAGTTCACCATGTTCCTGCTTAAATTTTACGTGCTTTATTAAATCTTTCATTCCTTATGAGTGTTTGCTTTTTCCAGGATGTTGTTAACTTTTCTTTTAGGCAGCATATTGCTCTTGCCTAGTGTGTAATTTGAATTGAGTCGCATCCAGTTATTTATAGTGGGTCAAATTGGATTGTAGCTGAAGGCAGTATGAGTTTTTCTCAGTGGGGCAGTATGGTGTTCAGTGAGGGGTAGATGTAGCACTGGAGGCAGAGCTGCTAAATTTAGAACTGGGGAACCAGGTTCAGCCTTCATGAACAGTCCCCCAGACCACTCTCCTGAGGGAGCACATTCCCATGCCAGACCTTAGAAGGCACCAGAAAAGCCCTGGTGTGTTAGCACCAGCAGGTGGATCCTAGCAGTGCCAGGTGTGGGTTCACCTTGAAGGCTTGCCCACCACAATCCATACTGAAGTTCACCTCCAGTCTTGCGGGCAGGCCTACGAAGTAGCAGACCCTAGAGCAACAGTGACTCTGTCACTGAGGTCACAGGACCCCTGAGAAGAGCTGGCTCTAGGGTGGTGCGACTGGTGTGACCGCAACAGGCGCTGACTATGAGTGGGGGCATCATATTTTATGATTTTAAAAGCACCTGCTGCCTCCTTCCTGGCCGCCAGATATTTTCGGAAATAATAAAAATGTCATGATAAATCTGATGAATAAACTTCTTCCTAGAGCGACATCGGAGATTTGTCTAGTGGAAGTTTTGACACATGGAAAGATAGCACAGAGGGTTAATGTGCCTGCTGCAAAGAAAATGTACCAGGCCTATCACAAAGTGCACATATTGTAAATAGGTCAGTGGGTTACTGCTTTTGTCAGTGAGATGCTTTTGCTACTTGCAGTTTATAAGTTAAAATCCTAACAAAGAACAGTGAGCTATTAACTTTCATCTAAGAGCTGCAGGCAAACTGCAAGGTATAAACTAGAACGTTATGGTTTTTTCCCTAAGCCTTTGATTATCCTAATGTTGCAAAAAGTGTTATTTTTTATATAAATCAATAATGATTTTTAAAGAGAACCCCCAATCATGGTATTAAGTTTTAAATTCTGAGTTTGTGTTTCTCCAGGCCAATCACTATTAAACTATACTGTCTACTAGTATGGTTATCATGTGACTCCTACACCTTGTAGTCTTTTGTCTTATGTAACATTTCCTATACAGTCATTTACACGCGTAAAATTGATTGTCTCTGTGTATATTGCTGACGACAGAAACTCCATGGCTCGGAAAAAAATGGCTGGTGCTTCCACTTTTAAGCATTTTTGGGACATTCTGTGATTAAAATTAATTCACAAAGCGGAATATGTTTCTAATGTCAATAGCTCATATTAATCGTTAAATAATCATGTGTATCCATTGGTTGAATTACATAACATAATAAGCTGTAACTGGTCAGTGAAATGCCACACAAATACTAAAGATTGGGATGTTTTGCGCATCCTGGCCACACCTCTAACTCTGCCCACTGATCCAATCCTCAGGTTATTTCCGCCCTCTGATTCTCCGCTCACAGTTCCCCTACTTTTTTTTCCCCACTTCGACCACTGGTACTACTTCATGTGCTCCAAAATGCAGCTTGTGAAGAGGCCGTGTTGTGACAGACTCAAGGCACATGCACGTTATGAAGTGCTTGAGGCACCTGGAGCTAATATGAGGAGATTGTTGCACAAGTTTCGGCAGTGTGGGTTTGTGGCACATCGATATACCATGTGAGGAGATTGGGACACACAAACAGACACAGTGAATAGCTTGGGTACATTTACAGTGTGAGGCGCTTGAGCAATTTTGAACCGCATTGTGAGGAGACAGTGGCAAATGAGAACACCAGAGTGAAGACTTTGGAGCACACAGACATACAGTTTAAGTTTAATGGACACACAGACCATGTGATGCACTTGTGACACATATACAACAATGGGGCACAGACAGTGTGAGGAGCCTGGCACATGCACAAATTGTGTGAAGAGCCTGGCACACAGGTCCTCACTGTGAAGAGCTTTTGGGCCTCCAGTGTCTTCATTGCAATTCATGGGTACTAGATACACAAAAATTGGACCCTGGTTATGAGCTGGAGTTTGAATTCCAACCCCTTTGAAAATAAAAGGTTGTACAGAAATTGTAATCCCAAATTCTGGCATGATAATTGCACCTCCACTGTCTTCCCCTGACAGATTTCGGCAGGCGAAACATGAAACCACTAATTCCAGATGGGAGACTTCATTGCAGATTACGAGATCATGGGGAGTGGCATTCAGGAATCCTTGTTTGTTTACGGGTGCCCTCATGTTTTTCACCATTTCGATGCAGACTTTCAGCCAGTCATCTTTACTGTTCTGTGTCAGGGTCAATCAAGCAATCAGGATTTATAAAGCACGGCTAATCACCCAATAGGGTATCCAGGTGCTTAATAAATAAGAGTAAAAGTAACTTGATAATCCTATCCTGTTGTAATCTCGAAGAGGGTATTAAAATCTATTATTAGCCCCACTTGGATTAATGGGGAACTCAGAATAACCCACTTGAGATGTTCAGTTTATTGCTTAGCCTATCCGTTAGTTTTTCTATCATTTTTAAGTCTTTGTCCTTGGTTTCTAGTTTAATTCTTAATTTAGCTGTTGATATCAAATATAATGGCCAGTCTTTATCTTGTTTTGGTTTGTATCAGAGGCTTTCTGTTAGTGCCTGGTTCGTTGCTCAGTTACTGTTGAATTCATTGCCCAGTCTTCCTCTGGGTGCCGGGCTTGTATATCATCCTTTATGTGGGAGTCTAACTTTCTCTTCAGTCGTTCCCTTGCCGCATTCATTGTTGGACCATTATGTGATGTTTTATTCACTACATGGACTTTCTCTTGGTGACTGGTTCAATGGCAAGCTTTGCTGTTGGTTTTTGATTTCCGATACCCTGCCCATTATTACTCTTGGAATAAAATGTGTTGCAATTGCGTTTGCTTAGTAGCTTTTCCTGTCTGGTTGATTGCACACTCTTTCCTTTGGTATTTTGTTTGTTGCATACACTTTCGCTGGTGTTTCCATAGTTCATTGTTTCTATGGTTGATCAGTTTATAGCTCAGTTTTTCCCTTGGTAGCTTCTGTTACTGTCTATTTCTGCTCATGATTTCACTTGGTATTTTCTCACTCGTTATGTTGCTGTCCAGGTTATATCCTGGCCTTTCACTTTGCTCTGTCTGGTTCATTGATCAGTCTTTCTGTTCTTAATCTTGGTACATGGTACGTTTTGTGGTAGCTTCGGGTTTGTTACAACAGTACATGGATGCAACCCTTAACTTTAGGCTGAGTTGTCATTACTTCCCCAGCAATTTCCCAATATACATTTCGAATTTCCTATTTACAAACAGAATATGTCTTATTTGTCAAAGGGGAATCCCTGGGTAAACACTCACACCTGTCATTCCAGGCCAGTCATTCATGAAGAATTAATTAATTACTAAATTTCCACACTAAAAATGAACGTTCACAATCTTTTTAATGAAACTTAAAATTTACACAGGAATGATTTAAAAATTCAAAGAAACTTTGAATAAATACAGTGCACAAGAAACAATTAATCATGTAAATTCATAAAATATCATAAAAAAACCTCATAGAAAAACATTTTACAATATGACATCAAAGCAAATACCCTTTTGATTATACTAGCTAAATGTATCACAAACAATTGGAAAAGCAATTTCAACAATCAACACAATTTTAATACGGAAAAAAAAAACCTTATGTTGTGGCCTATGGATTACTTTGCCACAGTTTTAATTAGATCCAACGGTCCTTATACATATACACAGTACGGTCAATAGTGTCGCCAACATGTGGATATCTATTGCCCCCTAGACCCTGTTTGGATTCTACAAGGAAAAATGAATGCGTCGACGCGTTTCGGTGCTGTGGACACTTGATGCTGTAGCACCTTCTTCAGGACTGCCGTTTCTTTGGGGTCACCGGCATCAAAAGTTATTGATTTGCACCCTCATTCTGTGTACAAGGGGAGAAAAATAAGGTATCACTCTTCTATCATAGGGCATGGTATGGTTTTTATTCTGCTTTTTCTCGTCCCCGTTACCCTTTGGTGTCTTGGTACTTTAATTTAACTCATTGTCGGTATTCCGGTATGTTTTAAACCTATGCTTCCAATTATTTTGTGCAGGTCAGGGGCTATGATGTCTTATTTGTGCCACATATTACAACAGGATACCGATATCGGGCAGTGTTTCAGGTATATGCCAGCCTGTGACATGCCTGCCCTTTTTTAATGTTTCCTGATGGTACTTATGGAATCTAAGTTAGTTTACTAATATAATAGGTATGGGCAGGGAAGAAGTCTGCCACCAGCTCAAACCTTTTATTGAACTACATTATTTTATTTGTGTAGCATCAAACATGGTCATTTCTGCGCACTTCACTAACTCACGTTGGTGTCCTTTCTACCACTTGCACTGCTGCATTTACAAAGGAAAAGAAAAAAACACAGGACCACAGGAGCTATTTGCCAATGACTTGTGACAGCATGAGAAAGCAGGGAAAACTGATTTGGTGTTCAGGGGAGGAGATGCTGGACCAGAAGAGCAAAGTTCATATTGAGATATTGAGTTTTCACAATTTACATTACCAATTCGTTTTTAGAAAAGAAATGAGGGCAGTATTATTATGCGCAGGTTTACATAAAAAAATAAGTTTTAAAAAGGATGCTTGTTATTTAGCTTGATTTGCTCTCCACAGACCAAGGCAGCACTTCTTAAATTAACAGTGTTGTATTGTGGTATTTGTTATCTGCCTCATCCCCATGAGGAGACCCGGATATACTTTTGACTGGGCGAGTAGGCAGCTCCTCTATTCGTTGTGTTTGGTTGGTAGACTGTGGGTTTATAGTGTGGCCACTGTGGGATGACGTCTGGTGTTGTACATGAGTTTTGGAGAGGTGTTCCAGATGTGCCCTGGAGGTCAATTGTAGCTATGTTAAGGGTGGAGTAAATTGGTGTAAAAATTAGTTTTGCAATTTGTGTAAACTTAACATTTTCTGACTGAAAGGCTGCTTTGTTCATGAATTGTGGCTGGAAGGATATAAGTCCATAGGGTTGGTTACGTCACAAGAGTTTTAGTGTCATACAAGATGTTTGGCCACCTTACAAGTGTTATGCAAACTAATGATAAACAGAATACTGAATGAATCAAACATTCACCCCCAGTCCAAGAGATCTGAGTTAAATCCATCTTTTTTTTGCTCAACATGACACCCCAGTTTAGAGCCAGCCATATGCAAATCAGTTTTGACCCTGGTCCTCAACGGAACAGTCCAGCCTCAACTGCCAAGCCAAGTCCTCCAGGGACCAGAAACAAGCATCCTAAGACTGGTTTGGGGGTATCACCCCTCATCAGCCAGGCTAGCTTGAATCCAGTAGCAAAGTTAGCAAGGGACACACGTCTGGGCATACCCATTCCACTTAGGACAAAAAGTGCTTCGCAAACAAATATTTTGTCGGAATGCTGAATGAATCAAACATTCACATCCAGTCCAAGAGATCTAGGTTAAATCCCTATTTCTTTTGCTCAATATGCCACCCCATTTTGGACCCAGCCATATGCAAATCAGTTTTGACCCTGGTCCTCATGAGAACAGTTCAGACCAAACTGCCTTACAAGTGTTGGCACAAGCTTGAGCTGCCAATAAGCATGGAGTGATGCCAGAGAAAATGTAGTGCTTTGTGAATGAGTATTAGTTAATGATTGTCTGTTTGACTGACTTTCCCCATTTCAACAAAAAAAGCTCCATGAATGCAAAGCTAGTAACCATAACACATTATTCTAGAATTCGTTTTCATTTTCTGTAATGCATTCTGTAATTAACAGGACTCCCGTTTGGAGTATGAAACACTAGCATTAGTTATGTCAGTGTTTTGAACATGTGAGTTTAATGTACATCTGCAAATAGGCAGTTTTATGAGTGTATAACCATTTTTGCCATTCATTTTTTGCGATTCACAAAATGTGATTTTACTCAAATTTACTCACATATGAATGTAAATTTCCTTTAGAAGATTAGCAATGTATGACATTAGGCGGAAAGTTTGGAAAAGTGCTAACAAGTAACATTTGAGGGTATTCGCAAACCTGTTCTAGGCCCATACCCGACCTGTAAATAGTCTGGTATTTATTTCCATCAAGAACAGGAGTAAAAAAAAAATCATGGCAAAAATGGGATGGGAACACCACCAAAGTTGGTGCCCAGTGGTCTCTGCATGATGAAAAAAATGTTTTCCTGTAGAGAATTAAGAGCTGTGAATTTAACCGCATTCCTGGAAGACAGTTTCCCAAATGCAGTTGTGCACTGTGTACAGTTACACATGTGGGAATGCTTAGCATGGATGTAAAAGAGATTTCTGAGGTTTTCCAGGAAAGATGCAAACTGTCATAGCTTTCTCAGAGCATTCTTGGAAACTTACTGGAAAGTGTCCTTTCCAGTACAAAAATTATGCTTTAAGAATTACTTTGTGTGCTGTACAAGGTAGCACACATGCAAAGTAGGAAAAAAATTAGGACAAAGTTAAACATTTCCCCTAGTTGCGCCTGCCTTGAGGAGGCGCAGGATTTTGTTACAAATCTTTGTCTACGATTCTTTGTAGATAGGAATTTGCATCAAAGCCCACGGGGTTCCGCATGTACCACCCATGAAAAACCCCCTTGACGCAAAGCAACACAAGACAGCACACTGTGCAATGTTGCTCTACTTTGGGGTACTATCAAAAACAAATCCAGACTTGTGTTTCATAGTAAATCCCTCCTTAACACTTTGCATCTGGTTTGCGTTACAAAAGTAACACAAACCCCACGCAAAGCATTAGTAAATCTTAGCTTTCAAAAGAGGGAGTCTGTGGATAATACACAATTCTTCGTATGTACCTATTCTGCGATTCTATGTACGTTTAAGTGTTACTGCTGAATCCTAGCATTAAAGAGTGTTATTTATGCATGCATAATGCTACCCACTGCTCTGTCAATACAATTCGGAGGTTTAGTTCCCTTTCCCAACACTTCAGCCCATATCCAGCTTTAGGACCTGCTATGTAGTGGGGGAGAGTGGGGGTAAAATAACTCTGCGATAATACTATCCGTCACTGCTTTTGATGTAACTTCAAAGAGACTGGTTTTTCAGTTTTATATAGCGCAAACATGAGCACGTTACATTACACAAGGACAAATTCATGTTTTGAATCCCAGGATGTTGAGCCGACATGAGGCTCGAACCGCTTTCTTAACTCAAAAGTCAGCAGCTCTAGTCATTACGCTACAACCTCGCCCACAAGAACGGTAGCATTGTCAACATTATAAACAACTATAGCTGTTGCTCATTTATCTTATGCATTTAATACCCAATGACAAAGCCAATAGTCCTGGCTTGTTGTATCATATATCTGGGTGAATGGACAGAAGGAGCAAAATACCAGTCGGGCGGCACACTATGCTAAGCACAGATTTTTAGCTCAAGTATTTTAAGCCACGCCCTTAATTACATCGGCCGCGCTCCTATGGAAACCCCCCAGTTTTTTCATCCCACTTAAAGCCCTGCACAGAACTAATCCAGATCCCTATAATCAGCAGATTCAGACCTCGCGAGTCCTCCAGCCGGACGTTAATTGTGGCTGCCGAACGGAGTGCACGCTACGGTGTGAATTAACAGCTGCTAAAATTAACTCGGCTGGGGCGAGGGGGGTGTTATACTGTGGTAACTATATCAGAGGGGGAGCTTTCCCGCTTCAATGAGCTGTGTGATCTTGGGCCAATCGCTTTACTGCCCTGCACCACATCCCATTCCTACAAAGATTGGGAGCGCTCAGAAAAGGGCTACACGCAGGTGCCGCGATCGAAAAAATAGATATTTGTGATCCAGACACTACAGGAATACTAGGCGACGATCCATGGGGGGAGCAAGTTCAGCATGGACCTTACAGCGGGTGCTTATCCCACTGAGCTACTTTGCAATAGCTCCTAGTTTCCAGTGGAGTCGTGTGGTATATTTCCAACGGCTCGCATGTCACACGCCTCGCATTTATAGCAGTTCGGACTGTTTCCTATGATGACCATCGAAGCCCCTCGACTTTGTTTCACACCTTCGTCTTCACGGAAACCATGTTAAACTAAAAACCGCGCTCCAGGCGGCGCAGTCTGCAAAAAAACATAAAAGAATGTTTTGGTTGTCGCTCCCTCCGCTTCCGAATGCTGGGACGGGGTGGCAGGGCAGACCTCCGCTGTTTATGAGGGGGTAAAACGCCTCTGTGTAATCGGCGCCCTTTACTTCCAATCGCCTGTGTTTGAGTGTAAACTTTGGGCGATCTAAGAGCGTATGGAAGACGATCTAACACTATTTCTAAACATTCTGTAGCGTTCTTGGTTTGCATTGAGATATCCTCAATAGATGCATCGGTGCCCGTGCTTGACATGGAACTGGACGTGGAAATATGTAAGCGTCTGCCGTTAAGTTCTATTCTTCTTTTAAAAGCACTGGAGCAGTGCCGGTACTACCCCTTCCAAATTAAGCGGGCTCAGGTACTGTCTATTTAAAGCACTGGTAGAAATCGACCCGAAGGTATCTGCGCGCTTTACATGAACCACAGTTGCGTTGCAGACGGACAGGTTCATTTTTGTTAGGCACGGGAGGTGAAGTGATTTGCCCTGAGTCACAGGGTGTGAGCGTCCTTGCCGAGACTCGAGCCAGGTTCTCCAGCTACGAGGTCGGCCGCGCTAGCCGTTAGGTCACACCCTCTCCCTGTTTCACCTCCCTTCAAGCTCCTTTCCCATCCTGCGATGTCTGCACTCTTCCAGGTATCTCCCATAACACCCCATTCCCCCGCGCCCATCCTGTGCGCCTTGTGCACACACCTGCACAGCTCTTCATTTTCGGGTGGTGAGAGCGAGGTGGAGAAGCTCCAAGGAGGGCTGAGCTCGTGAAACCGACATTGGTCCCACTCCTGCGCCCTGAAGGGGTCGCGGAGTAACGAACCCCACTACACGAAGCATCGCCCCCTCTTACTCCAAGAAGCCGCTTCGAGAGGCCTGGCGCCCCCGCCCCCCGCGGGCGAGCGCCTTGTAATGTTCAATGCCACGAGGTATGCGTGTTCCACAGAAAGGAATGTACAGTACAGCTCGAGGGGGCAGAGCAGGATCCGAGCTTCCAGCAGGCCTCCTGCCAACAGGGCACCTTTATCCCGGCCTGGCAGCGGCGTTTGTCACGTTGGGCATCGAACATTTACTGTTTCAAATGTGAAGACCTACAAGTCCCATCGGTGTGCGAGCCACACGCGTGTCTCGGCGGGCCCTCCCGGGGCTCAGGGGGCTCCACGTTCACATCGGAAAGAGGGCGAACCAGGGTCCTTCCTCCCTAGGGAACCACACTCACAGAGGCAATCTAAATATTGAGTAGATTTTGGACATTTTCTGCAGATTTTATACCTGTAACTCAATCTGCAGGTACAAAAACAGCCCATAAAAGTACCATAAAATGACTGAAACCAAGAAGAGAGGGCTCGCACAGCAGCAGCTGGTATGCTTTTAACATTTCTCGAGTGTCACAACCACTGTATGGCATCGTAGTGCATACATTCATTATCAGGGCACCCTTTCCTGAGGACCTTGGAGGACTAGAACAAAGTCAAGTACTAACTTATTTTCATGGCAGCTCAGATGAGTTGCAGGCTGCTTCAAGGCACCCCGGTCACCAAATGCTTTGTAGGCTTACCTGTCAGTTGAACAGCCAGGGTGTGGTGGGCAGTGGGTACCTTCAGAGCAAGTCGCCGAAGGAAGCTGCCCAGCCAGTAACTCCCAGTGCACATTCTCTATTATGGCTGAATGAGGAAAGTGTTTGTGAGCTGTTGTGTGCAGAAACTGCCAAGTGGGACTGATGCACGTAGAGGTGGGGACACCCTGTCATCGGGAATCACACATGCTGAGGAGATTTGAGTGAGTGGTACATAGAAATTGATGAGTGGCGCACCAAAGTGGAGCAGAAGAGTAATTGCTCAAGCGGTACAGAGACAATGCGCATCCTCTAGAAACGTTGAAAATACACAAAGGCAACGAGTGCAGTTTCATGTAGTTTGATTATTTTCGCATTAAATAGAGAAATATTTATATATATTTCACCGGAGTTTCAGCAGATTTACCAAGCTTTCCCTGCATATTTTTTCTTTTTTCCAACAGAAGTTGATAAGATTTCTGTAGGTTTCTGCACATTTTACTGCAGATCTACACTACCAGATAAGACTTCTGTAGATTTCTGCATATTTTAAGGCAGATCTTGACTACCTCTATCCAGTTCTTATCCATCTTTGATGTAATCATCTTAAATTTAAAACAAATAAATTCCATATATGTAGCAGCAGATCATTATTTTCACCTGCAACGGTGGGGTGGTAAAAAGTGTAAGAAGTTCTGTTTAGTATACTTTATAGTTAAGTCATGCATGCAAAAATATATATTCAGCTAATGCTATGTGCACAATAATAAAAAACATAAATATATATACATAATCACAGTACCTACACTAGTTGTACATCTACAATCCTTTTGCATACATTAATAAGTATTTTTTCCATTGACCATGACATTCCTCTTGAGTTTAGAACAGTTATATTGTTCTATAAATCCTAAGCATAATTTAATCGAAGGACATGATTGTCTACCTAGGTTTTGTTATTATAGCCACCGAATAGCTCATTTCACCCATTACTATGATCCTATACTGCTTTCAGAATTTATGTGACACTTTCTAATTTTCATCCAACCGGATGGTGGTCAGCAGATATACACATCTTTATATCATCAAACTTGTAAAGAAGAAAGAAATATACAGTCACAGACAGGCCACTCTAACACGCTGTCCACTATTAAAATATTGCAGAATGTTAAGACACAAGACCTTTCTTATTTATTATCTGCAATTTATCTAGCAATGGAATTCTTTTATGTTTTAGAATATTCTCTGCTCGTAGTTTGATCTTCGATTATTTAAATCATAAACAAACCAGAGGTACATTTATTAGGTTTTCCATTTAAGACAGATTTCTATCGATCTGATATTTCAAGAATAATGTTTTCACAGACTGCACAATCTGATGGATAAACAGCTGATGAGTTTATTTATTTGGATAAAACCAAGAAGTGAACGATGCCCGTTATAGAGGCATCCAATTGTCTCTCTAATCAACTGAGTAGCATTTTGCCAGAAATGTACGAGTCTGGGATCAGACTAGATGTAGTGCATTAAATATTCAGTAGTCCTGCTTCCAACTAGGGCATGAAGCAGGTGATTTGGATGCATATTGTGGAGCTTCACCTGACAGCAATAATCATGGGGCACTAACTCAATAGGAATACATTTTCCTTGATATCCAAGAATACAGTTATCTCTGATCTTCCGAACTGATTACCAATATACTTCCACTAAATTAGTTTGCAAATCTTTAGCCCATTTATCTTTAATATCATTACTCGTTTGGCAAAAATTAAATTTTTTATTAGGCAGGGAGCATAGATCTTCAGTATCAAGACCCATAGCTCCCGCTCTGGAGATTTATTCAGCAAAAGCAGTAGGCAGTGCACTGTACGGAGCAGAGCTCTGGGGATTTAGTAATGTTGATTCCCTTGTAATGGCCGAGAACAAATTTTATAAGGAGCTTTTATCTGTCCCTAGGAGTACCCCAAGCAAACCCATACAATATGATCTTGGTCGCAGATCTATCAAAGATCTTATAATTCTGCGTCCGCTTCTTTATTGGGCCCGCCTGTGGCGCACACCATAGCTAAAGAGCTACGCAAACGGCCTTAAAGAAGTTATGAATTTGCAGGGGTCTTACAAAATTGCTTGGCTCTCCAAAGTGAAGGAACTCCTAATGGCCATTGGCCTATGGGCTGTAGGGGAATCCGGTGCATCAATTTCAAAACTGGAGACAAAGCGGGCATACTGGGTGTGGGTCGACGCCCAGGTTTTCAGAGCGGATAACCTAGGTAGACACACAGACGAGTTCCGTCTGCATAAGACAGTACCCTTGTTTGAACCCTATATGGATTTCATCAGAAAACCTAAAGATAGAGCCTTATATATCCAGTTTAGAACGGGAACACTACCAGTCCGAGATCGCACCTCTAAATGGAAACCCCCCCATCAGACGCCTGCCACCTGCCCACACTGTAGCGCTGAACTGGAAACCATCCCGCATGTCTTTTTTGTCTGCAGTGCCTACAACAAGCCTAGATCTAAATGGCTAAAACCAGTCTGTCGGCTACTCAAGACTAGAGGCTATGCACCAGCGTTAAGAATCTTACAATCTGATCCTAATACTGTACTGGCCTGTGGGGTAGCTAAATTTCTTAGCTGGGCATGGGTGATTAGACTTAAAGCTATGCGATGAATTTTTCTCTTGCGGTCTCCTGTTATTTCCTTTTTAACTAACTCAAAGCTGTAAATGGTTTAATGCTGTTTTATTGTGCTTTTTAATTATTTATTAAGTGTTTTAATTAATAACATGAATTGTATTTTTATTGTTGTGTGCTTTTAAGATATTTCTATATCGAATAAAGCTTTGATATATAAAAATTTAATTTATCACCTGAAACAAGATACTTTAATGTAGCCTAGCACACAATCAATTGCCATGAGCTAACTTTTTCTATTACTATTTGCTTGTTGACTTAACCCTGACGTAGATTATTAATTGGGCAAAAATCTACTTGAATGTATCTTCAAAGATAACATGGTGGCGGGGACTAGACAATAGCAATTTGATTATTGCAAGCCATAATGTTGACTGAAAGAGTATCATCAGATACTGAAATGCGCTAGTTTGTTGCTACACTGTCTAAAGACAGTAAATTTGTACTACAGAACCAGATTTGAATATCAGGATGACATACAAATAAAGGGAAAATAAATTCTATTTTGTGGGTTCTTTCAGTTTGATACCCTTTCAAAGACTTTCTTCTACTATTCACTACTCACAGACATTCGTAGAAATGCAGTCAGCGAATGAGATTTTATTTTATCTTTTGATTTAGCTCTCCAGTGATTTTGTTATGTATAGAAATTCCAGCAAGTCTAGGAAATGCTGTGCCCCCGTGAAGTCACGTAACCATACCAAAGTATTTATTTCTGCATTTCTGCACTGCTGCACTACTTATGTCTTTCTCTGCAAAGAAGGCAAGGATTGAGTTGACATCAAGTCATAACTTCTCATACCTGACAGAATAGAACTGCAGTACTGTAGAGATCACCGAGCATTGTATGTCGCTTGGCCTGGGCAGCAACGTGAGAAGCTGACACAAGAGGGAAATGCAAGTAAAGGCCTTTGGTGTGCATTGCGAAAATCTCTCACTGTTGAGCCGCTCAAGTACTTACACTGATCAGCAGTATGAGAAGCAGCAGGTTCTGGTGGATAATACTGAAATCTCCTACCCGTAGACAGTATAAGAAGCTTGCCTTGTCAATGTGAGAACCTCATAATACTGGGTAGTGTACATAGCTGTCGCTGATCCATCATAGGAGAAGCAGGAACAGGTGGGCAGTGTGAGCATCTGGCACTGGTGGACAGTATGAGAAACTTGTGAGAAAACTAGCATTGGTGGGCAATGGGAGAATTTGGTACGGCTGGACAGCATGAGGCCTTCGCACTCAATGACAGTAAAAGTAGCTGATAATGTAATGTGCGAAAAGCCGGCACTGGTGATCAATGTGAAAAGTTTCCAATGGTGGACAGTGTTTGAACACTGCACTTGCTACTAGCACAATAAGTTTGCACTGATGGGCAGTGTGAGAAGCTGGCACTGTTGGATAGTGCGAGAAGTTCAAAATGTTTGGGCGGACAAAAGGCTTGATGCTGGGCAGCATGAGTGGTGAGCACTGGTGGTGAGTGTAAGAGTAGCTGGCTCTTTCGGGCACTGCACAACTGTTGGTCATTGTGAGCAGCTTGCTATAACATGAAGGATCATCATTTCGTAACCTTTCACAAGCAGCAGGTCACACTCTCCTCCTTCCAAGCGGCGATTCAGTTCTGCACTGTGTGCTGTACCAACGGGCTCACATCTGCCCTGTGGTGTTTGCAGTCAGGTTTCCAAAGCTAGTGCATCCCTAGGATATCAAACACATCTCCATTTTTTTGACGCATTCATTCGGATTCTAGTACCGGCAGCTCTTACACACAAGTGGTGTATTCATTGTATAAGTGATATATACACACAGACGCTTTTCTGTGCATTGGTCGACTGATCTGGTGCGTTCCGAGCAGCCTGATCCAACGCCCAGTGGTGTTTTACTTTGTGTGTGTGTGTGTGTGTATACTCGTACCTACACACCACACCCCACGCATCTCTCAGTTCGTTGCTGTTAACCCTTTGCCCCAGAAACCCTGAGCTGAAACAGGCAGAGTAATGACCGTGCGAGCTCTATTGTTTTTCCTACAGCCAATGGTAGGCGCAGCCCACTTGGTGCCTGGAGCAATGGGGCCTCACCAAAGCACCCCGCTTGTTTCCAAGGGGTCAGTCTAGCGATGTATATTTCTTGGCCATGTTTCTTCGTGTTAGAACGGAGTCAGGGCCTGTGTCTTAGCACCTCTTGTGATTGTGTTGTCCTTCCAAACACCTTGAATAGCTTGGCAAGTGAATGTGTATTCATGGCAGCTCTACATGCCCCTTCACTCCAATTCACTTTAGCTTTGGATTCTGCCAACAACTTTGAGGATTGGGATTTTGTGGTAGAAGGATAAGGACAAGACTGTCCACAGACACTTTGAGGAAGTCAGTGCACGGCCTACTGTATTTCTCGGATCCCAATCTGACATGGTTCAGCTCAAACCTATTGACTTCCGAACTACTTTCCGGTGATGATTCCTCACTTGGCACCCCCCAATCTCTGTCCTATCCTCACCTATTGTTTGTTAGGCCCATACACAGATTGGAGCCAGCAGGTAGTGCTTGCTGGTACACACTTCAACGTGACTTAATTTCCTCCAAGTGTGCCCCTTTTCTGATCCTATCTTCACTACTCATTCCTACTCTTTCCTAATGTGTGCTTCATGTCGAAATCCATTTTATCATCTTATTGTGTACTCTCTAACTTTGCTTTCCCCTTCTTCTTCTCTTTTCCTCTGTGGGTTCTTAAAGCGTTCAAAAGTCAAGTGGTTGAAAGATTATACCATATAAAACATCAAAAATAAAATTCTGTGTATATAGTTTACCACCATGCATCAATGTTTAAGCAGATATGTGTTTAGATACCACAGGCAGTTACAAGTATCTCGGCAAGACCAAGCAGTTTAGTGGAGGTCTTCTAGTTCATCTGGTTCCTCTGGACTACATTTCCTCCTATTTCATTTGGGCTGTATTATGTGGTGCACATTTTCGAACCCTCACCTCAACTATTTCATTGATTAGGAATTTCTAGGAGGTCCACATAAAACAAATACAAATATATAATACGTTAGGCGATAAATCTTAAAAACAAATTAGGTTACTGCCCTCAGTTTAAACAGCTGGATTAACAGATCAAGAGAGCAGGAATGTGTATTAAGATTTCCAGTACAATTTTAAAAAGGCTTTAAATAAGTAAAAACTTGGACACAAAACATTTCGTTGGGAGTGTTAGATAGGAATTGGAGAGCCTCTGCTGTGATTCGCACACAAAACTTCAAGAAAAGAGGTCTTAACAGCTTTTGGCGACATAATAACATAGCAGGACAAACAAATAAGACATGTTTCAAATTCTGGATAACATTTTGGCATCGGTCACAAACATTGGGGGCACCATACTATTTAGAAATGAAAACATATAACTGAAGTATATCCAATCTTAGTAAAGTGCAAAAGTGCCTAATACATGCAGCAGATTCCACGCTGAATATGGTTGCAGCCGTTTCATGATAGCGGATTTCACTAAAACATCATACTACTTTTTTTGTTTTTACTATAGAAATCGGTATCCAGGCGATGACTTACATTTACAGAAGCTTGTTTTAGACATGCCTTTAGTTGGGTTGTTGATAAAGAAAATACCACATGTTAGTCTAACTCCAATCGTTCAAGAGCATAGTTAAAATTTCTATAAAAAAAAAACTTTTCTCTATTCAGGTCAAATATCTCTTTACATCTAATGTGCCTTAGTAAGGAAACATCACTTGGCATCAGACAAGAAGCCCATGGTATCACTCCCACTAAGCCTTGTACAAAAGAACTTTTAATGCCAAATACTAGTCTTAGAGCAGTGACCGTCGTTAAAATATTACATGAAGATAGTCGTCTTTGAATTTGACCTTCGATCTTATCCAGAAAGCCCCATCTTGCCACATCTATTAGCTCCACTGCATACAGTAAGGTGGGAGGGATCTTGGCCTGGTACACAGCGAGAGAATGGAAAAAATGTCTCCTACCTCCAGCATTGAAAAATATACTTAACTCCTTGGCCTGAGGCTGCGCTTTACCCACATTGTTTGAGATGTGAACTGAATTATCGAGGGAGCTAGAAATTATTTTTCCAAGAAAGCGATATGATCTAACCCTCTCCAGTTTTTGAGAGCCCAGATACCATGAAACGTTAACATTTGACATGCTTTCCCCCCCCCTCAAAGCATAAAATTTGCCTTGTTGATGAATGAATCGTCAAGTAATGTAGGTCCGCATATTGTTGGAGTGCTGCCAAACGGCTATTTTAGGCCTTTCGGGGTACGGTCAAGAACTACAATATCATCTGCACAAAGCAGACAAGTTAGAGAGCGGCCTCCAATACTTGGTGGAAAACCCGTATCTTTCGATATGAAGCTGGGAATATCAAATATTTACAACGAAAATAACAAAGGAGCAAGTAAACATCCATGCTTCAGACTGTTTTTTATTGGGAAATCCATGGCTAGACCCCGATCTCCACCCAGCAGAACTTTACACCAGGTTCAATAGTGCAGGGCTATAATTAAATGCAGCAGGGTTGCTGGAATGCCGAGATTAAGTAACTTCTCCCACAGTGTTGGATGAGCGAACTTATCGAAGGCGGTGGAAAAGTCAATAAACACAGCATAAACTGAGGAACCCCTGATTGTTACATATTTTTCATTTATAAGCTGCAAATCTGAGATGTTATTTAACATACCATGGTGTTTCCTAAAGCCCGTTGTTCAAGTAGGATGATCATACTGCTCTCTACCCAGGTATTAAGGTGATCTAATAGGCACTTGGTAAAGACCTTGCCAACTGCATCTAACAGGGCGATCTGGCAGCAATTAGCAGGCAAAATTCTATAGGGAACTGATCCTTTAAGAAAACAATATTCAAAGATCAGATAAAAATCATTGCCAAGAGGATGGCCCCTTGTTTATAACTGGTACTGGAACTTCGTCAGGGCCTGTTGTGCCTGAGGATCGCAATGCACTGATTGAAAACTCAATTTCATCCACTTACTGACTTAAGGCAGCAGATGTATCTTCAGATTGAATTTTAACTTTTGGGTTCTCTGCTTCCAATGAATAAAATAAAACCTCTCCATGAGTCTTCAGGAATTGGAGATGGATAAGTAAAACCACAGAAATCGGCAATGATTGCCCAAGAGTTTCTACCATTTTTCGAAAAGACGCTTCTCTGAAGGCGACCCACCTATGGTCAATATTCTGCTTTCTAAGACCAACCCTCAGTCGCCTGCTTCTCCTCTTCAGCAGTTAGATAAGACTGACTCTTTACTTAAAAAAGGATACAAACTGCATTAGATTCAACCTGTTAATTTCCCTGTTCAAGGAAAGCAATCTGCAACATAACCGTTTACACAAAGGCTTGGGGTATATCGGACGGTCATCCTTTACAATCTGTTTTATAAATTGGGAGAAGGAATTAAGGTTATCCATATTCCAAAGGTCTAATCATGGATCATCCTCTCTAGGAGCCTTTTTAAATTGGAGATTTTAGAAGGGAACCATAAGTTCTACCTAAATTCTTATCAAATTTTGTGCTGGTTCCATCGAATTTTTATGACCCTACAGGGAACAGACTAAATTCTAAAGAAATTCTAAAGAAAGAAGAAATAGTCTGTGATCACGATTGGCGAGTCTACAACTTTCAAATCAGTTAAAAGTTGAACGTTAGTGTAAGAAGCAATAATTTAATCAATGATAGAGGTTCCCTGTGGTGATTTATGAGTAAATTGAGCCAGGAATCCTGGATGAATCCACCATTTAAAATCACGCAATCATTTTTTCAATCTATTAGAATGTGGGGCGGATTGCCACCCTCCGACATTCTCCTCCGACCGCATACCATTTCCTCCCACCATATTAGTATGGCGGTGGGGACGCCGGCGGACGGAAAGACCGTCCGCCGGTTTTCCACCAGTCACACAGGTGACCAGGCAGAAAAGGGGCCTGATATGGCGGCGGTGTCTGCTAGACACCGCCATACATATTATGATGGCAGCGGGAAGCAGCCTTTCCGTGGCAGCAACATGCGGTTTCCTCAGTTAGGGGCCCGTTGCTGGCCCCCAGGATGTTGGGGGGGCACATGGGGCATTTGCATGGACGACGTGGCAGGCACCATGCAGTGCCTGCCACGTTGTGCATGCAAATGCGCACTTGCCTTTTTTGTATTGCGGCGGGTGCTGCTGACAGCACCGCCTGCCCCAATGCAAAAAATTCAGGATGTGCCCGCCAGTGTGGCGGGAGCATCCTAATTGCCCATGCGGGACTGCCGGACCCTTAGCAGGCGGTCCCATTTCCCGGGGTGATGGCGGGTGGGCAAAGTCCGCCCACCATCATAATAGACCCCTAAGTTAATGGAGTGGTTGGAGTTTTTGCAGTTTAAGCCTCTAACCAACAGAACTTGATATTCCAAATTCTTTAGACGTTTCTGAAGAACTGGCTGGATTAAGTTACTTCCACACAATATTGGATCTGGATTAGTGCATGGATAAATGTGTTTCTAATTTATGTACTCAATTAATGCTTACTCCTCATGTACTACACTTATGATTTAAAAGACATAACAGGATTTTGATAATTTATTGTATATATGATAATCCTGCATAAAGTAACTTTCTTGTTAAATAATTGATTACGCATAAATACCAAAGAAGATATCTCCCCAGAAGAGAACTCAAAATAGAAAAGGCATAGTCATTGTAAAAGTTGCACAGTTTTTCTTCCACAGGACTTTACTGACATAGGACACACAGTCAGATCTACGAAACTATTTTGCAAACACAAACGTGTGTTTGCCAAAAGCGCAGAGTTTGTTATCACACAATTAGATTTGGCCATGAATGAAAGTGATTTTGCGAGTTGGAAGGCTTTATTGACTAGCAAAAGGAATATTCCAAATTAGGGTATGATTTATATTTTGGCAGAGCTGGTAATCCCAGGGCCAGACTGGGAACCCAAAGCACCTCTGGCAAATTTTGTCAGGCCGGCTCCTGTACATTGTGTAGCGAGTAATCAAGGTCAACCACTAAAAGGAGGGTTTGGAGGGGGTTCTCCCCCCAATAAACATTGAGGATAAATAGCAAAAATGGTGCATTCTACAGAACACTTGTCATTATATAGTAAATTGTATTAGCTTTTAAAGAATAGTAAATGATGACCTTACTATGCACCAGGATATGACAATCTTTATAGTTTATTGGGAACCTTCAATGGTTCCCTCACTATCACCCTCCAACAGTGCACCTCATCTCTCCAGAGCCTCTCTCTCACATGTGTTTAATTTCTTTTATAGCGCCTTTCATACAGACTATAGTGACAGAGCACTTTACATCCCACAAAGAGACAACGAATAATACATGTGCATGTCAGTGTATCGACAATGTTACATAAGACAAAGGGCACTACAAAGTGCAGCCATTTTTTAAGAGTGCTTACTCTAGATGTTGCTGACGATGACCGGCCTTTTCGTACATTTGGCCCAAAATGCATACAAGTAGGACTGTAGAGTAGGATAGACAAGGGGCATGGGGTGGAGCACAACGGAGAGAATAAAGTATTGAAAACCTTTTATTTTCATTTTTAGAAATTTATTATAGATACAGCAGCTGCTTTCTTTCTCTTTTTACCC
The DNA here is from genome assembly GCF_964261635.1 of Lissotriton helveticus. NCBI lineage: Eukaryota > Metazoa > Chordata > Amphibia > Caudata > Salamandridae > Lissotriton > Lissotriton helveticus. Next base: position 353,708,597 of record NC_136061.1, on the reverse strand, counting down.
CATTATTACTTCTGTTATAGTTTCTTGTCTCAGTATTATCTTAAAATAAGTTCACCCACTGCCAAATGTGTGACTCACTGGTACTGAATATGTCAAATCACTAGACGCTATTTTCAAATGTCTGGCAAGAAAGACCTTTTGAAAATGAGAAATGCCTGACTTGCTGAGCTTGAAGCATTTTCTCCAAGTTAAAAGGGGTCTAGAAGCGCTTTAAAACATTCACAACATCAATGTGTAAAACCACCACAAAAAAATACACTAAAAATAAACAGGAGAAGCTGGACTGGCTAAAGACAAAATAAACATAATGGAAAACAGAAGAGTGAAGGAATAGGCCCTGCCAAATCCTAGAACTCATAAGCACAAACCGATCCAAAACAGGCCTTACTTTTACAGTGAGGTTTGGCAGCCGACAGTAGAAAAGTAACGCACTTTGAAATAATAATAAAATATGGACGAAGCTGTTTTCACACGAATGAAATCTGAAATAATCTAATGTGGTTAAAAAGATGAGAGCTATATGGAACAAAGTGCCCCATGCCATACATTACAAGGATATTGCGAGTCATGGAGTATTCTGTGACCCTATAGAGAAATGAGGCCAAAGGTCGAGTTCCTTTATAAAGTCATGGAACTCCTTGCAATATCTTTAAAATGTACAGCCAAGGGTATTCTATTCCTTATAATACATGGTCAGGCCATCACCCTTCATTTAACCTCGTAAATCTTTGGTGTCTTGCTGTTTCATGTGAAAGAGATAGTATAGTTGCATACATGAAAAATAATAGCAGAATCTAGAGTGAAATTAAGCTCTTCAAACAGCTGTTAATAATTTGTTGCCAATAGTCACTAGCATCAGTTTAATGTAAGTCAGGGAAAAACATTTTTATGAGGCTCACAATGTGTCGATAAATGAACCGATATTCTTTTTTTTAGGCTGTCACTATGAGTTGTGTTGTCACTCCAGGAGACCAAACACATTTCGCAATTACAAATGATTCAGGGCGCAGAATTATTGATAATTCTGGACCTGGAGACTCCTGACCGCTCAGAGAGGCTGGGTCTGTGGCAAGCAGCATTGTTGCCAGTTGCCTGCTGCAGTCCATGAGAGCAGTTAATGATGCCCTTGTACAGGCACAATCATGTGTGTCTTCTCTGCCCACTCCAATCAACACCCCGAGTCCCACAAGCATTCCTGCTGACATTGTCCACCTGCTCGGAGCAGATAGAAAATGTGAGCGTTTTATTAATTGAAATGGTGAAAAACTGCTCGAAAAAGCATCCAGCAATTCGTGGTACGAGCAGTTATTCCCCATTTCGAGGGAAACTAGTAATGGTCAGGGTCTGAAGTGTATGTACATGTAAATTTCATACTGTCCATCCGGTATCTCCACTGCAAACTCTGGCCAAATCAGAATGAGGACCATAGTATGTAATAAAAGACCATCAGGCACATACATCAACAATTTTTGCGAGCGCAAACGGTGCGATTCACAAAAATCAGCCGCTTGCGCCCACAAAAGGGGCATTTGCGATGCATCAAGGTTCAAGGCACTCGCAATTTGAGAATTCGCAATTAATTGTGATTTCTCAAATTGCTATTGCATTTAAGGAATCGCAATTTGCGATTCCTTAAATGCAATGCAAGAACCACTTAGGAATAGCGATTTCGCTATTAGGCGGTGCAAATACCATCAAGTTGAAGTTGATGGTAATTTGCAAAAACTTTGAAAAATGCACTAAAGTGCATTTTTAAAGTTGTAGGTAACACACACACATGCCCTGTGCACAGAGCAATTTCAGGGGTGCAACAGGGTGTTCTTTTGACACCCTTGCACCCTTGAAATTGGATGCGCAATTTGCGAGTACCTATTGGTACTCGCAAATTGCTCATGCAATCACCCATTCATTCCTTTGGGCCTGTAGGCCCATAGGAATTGAATGGGAAAACATTCCTTAACTGCAACTCGCAATTTGCGAGTTGCAATTAAGGAATGTTTGGGAATTGCTCATTTTATAGCGATCGCTACATGCATAGGCTTTTGCAATCCCTTAATTATGATTCCTTATTAATCGCAATTAAGAAATCGCAAAATCCTACATTGATGCATGTACCTGCATGTTCCCATTAATATATCCTTCCTCATCAAGATTTGAAGATTTTGAAGAACGAAAAGCTTTTCTGCTTTGTTTAAACTGCAGCTGTAACTAAGCTCTGTGGCCTCCCTGGGACCTGGGTCGGCAGTAGGCATTGTGAAGTCAGACCATAACTGTAATATAATATTTCAGTTGAGCAACGGTGTCATTTCTTTATTACACGAGACTAGAGAAACCAGAAGTCGCCTATATTGAGGACTTTTATACTGCGATAGCAGGCTCATGTGCACAATATGTAATTGTGACTCTTCAACAGGTTTAACTTCATCCTGCCTAAACTAACCTTGTCATGTACTATGTACACATAATTATCTAAAAAGCACATGTTAATACATTTTACGGGTATAAATCATAACGTAAGACTTAAATTGAAATTAGCCGGTTTTGGTGAGCCCAAAAAAAATCAAACACTTTCAGCCCGCCCCTGCCCTCCATGCACTACTCATGATCAAACATGATATCACAAATATTTGTCACGGGTAATATTTGTGATGTCATCACATTAAATGTAGTTGAAAGAACATAGTATTGCATTCATGAAATAGATGCGCTTGTAAAAATTACGAAAAGAAAGGCAGTTGCCTGCACCAAGTGCCCACCGTGGACATAGATCGGCGAAACAAGCCTGTGTCTTCGCTGTCATCAGTCAGATGTGGAAAAGAGCAGCTGTTTGCAGCTTCCGTGACGCTATCAGTGATGCCTGTGTTTATGTGATACTTAACGTTGATGTCACCGCTTTCATTAGGAAATCAAGGCTGATGCAATTCCGCTAACTAGAAATATATAATCCACATATATGGGCATCGAAAAACACCTGAAATGGATGCATTTGAACAGACTGTACTTCTTCCATCAGCAAACACATGATGTCATCAGTGATGTTAGTGGTGCTGTGTTTCTATACTGTACCCAGTGATGTCATCACTGATGTTATTAATAATGAAATTAGCACATATAGAAAGGAAAGGTTGTTGCAGTTCCAATCACTACGAATCATAGCCTCCTAGGCAATCCTTGTGGACAAAAGGCTGCAGAACCGCTTTTAAAGTCGACATGGTCCTAAACTGGAAAAAGGGTCTTATTTCCACTGAGAAGAAACAGATGTAAAAAAAAGAGTAATCCATTGTAGCTTCAGTGATGTCATCAATGATGTCACTGATGAAGTCATTCGGTACGCCTCTGTGTATACAGAAAACCTAGAATGGTCATGGTCGTTAACTGTAGTTGGAAGGTGGTTGAACTACTTGAAACATCAGATGCCCCTGCAACAGACACATATGGAAATAATGCTTGAGTTCCAACTTTCTCTTCCGTGATGTCATCAATGATGTCACTGATGATGTCTGATGTCACGAGTAGTGTCATCAGTGACGTCATGAGCAGTGCTTGCCAGAGTTACTGTTGCATAGTTCACTGTAAGCCTTGGTTTTTATTTCCAAGGTCATAACCTAAATGTCCTTTTAACTGAACTCTAATAAACGGATTATTTTATGCTGGAGAGTTACTGATCTCAGTAAGTAAAGTAATTCTTTATTGTTTGATTATTTAAAATCTTACAATATGGCAAATACATAAAATACACTGTAGAGATCAATACATTCTCATGTCCGTGAAACTTTTTTTGTTTTTTAAAAATATTTTTGGGTAAGTATCTGTAATTTGGTGGTGCCCCTGCTCTTAGTGGGGGCATGAGCAGCAGGGCGTGGGTGCAGGGGGTGGCATTTCAGAATGCCAGGGAGATTGAAGGACAGAGACGATGGGCATGCTCAGTGTACTGAGTATAAGGTATCTTCCCTGGGCCACGCTTGAGGTATATCGCGTTCCCAACTCCCATATCCTGCAGGTCATGGCGCCATTCCCAGTCCCCACGTGCGCAGGATGCGTCAATCAGCCGTGCCCTGTGCCCGGTCCCCACGCCCTGGTCCCGCCGGGCCTGGCCTGCATACAATGAGCTCTCAGCACAGATTGTATCTTTCACCAAGCCCCGCCAACAGGTTTCCTGCGCAGAAAGCCACTGAGCCAAGGGTTTGGGGCGCAGGTCATGGATACACCCCTTTATTTCCATTGTCACTAAGCAGAGGGGTGAAAGAGCAGCTGTTTGTTAATTCAGTACGCAATGGTGATGTGATATGTAATGTCAACAGTAATGCCATCAGCCATGTTAGTTCTCATCTTTAGTATATAGAGAAAGTGAAGGTTTCTGCGATTTCAATCACTAGCATCACAAATCCTCACAGACATGCCTTGTAGTTGTCAGGATAAAGTACCACTTCCTGCATCTACATGTCTTTACAAAGGATACAGACTAGTGGCACCTCTGCATTACCAATGTCAGTAAAAAGAGTTAAATCAGACAATTATTTGCAACTTCAGTGAAGTGACTGTGTCAATGATGATGTGCTATACCAATTATGAGTCCGATTCACAGAACTAATCTGAGATACAATCCTAAACTTACTACTTTTGATATTCACAGAAGGCATGTAGTAGTAGTAATGTTAGGATTCCTAACTTACTACTACTAAATGCCTTTTGTGCATACCGAAATTCGTAAAGTTAGGATATTGTAAGTCTCTGAGAGCAGCCAATTTTAAAAGAATGGCCTTCCTATCCCGGTGGCTGGCCTACCTTACCCCGGAAGCACTCAAGAAAAGGTACCCTGAAGCCAAAAACAGGTGCTTCCGATGGCAGGCAGAAGGAGAAGGGGGCTGGCTCCATATTTTTTTTATTTACATGTCCTAGGTTGGGGTCTTTCTGGGAGGCAATCTTCTTGGCCCTAAGTCAGGCATTTGAAAAGAGGGTATTGCCGGAGGCCGAAGTTGCTCTGTTCGGAATTTGTAGAGATAGATAAATTTTAACGGAAGCTGAAGCAACTTTTCTCTCTATTACTTCCCTGGTAGCCCGCTCCTTGATTCTCCAAAATCGGAAGTCTAGGGATGTACCCACTTACGATAAATGGTTAAACAAAATGAAAAGGACGCTGGCTTTTGAAGAAGCCTACGCGAGACGGGTGGGAGCTTCCAGGAAATTCAACAAGAATTGGAAGTTTTTAAGTAATTTGGAAAATCTGGTAGAGGGATAGTAATATCTGAAATTTTGAGTTGTCGTTCTATTATCCTTGTATTTTTAGAAGGTTTTGAGGAATGAGAAATAGGCACTTTTGCATTTTAATATTGCAACTTAGCAATTCTGCACTAGCACTTGCACTTTTTTCTCTGCACCTTTTGCACTTTAGTATTATATAATCTTCTTTTTGGGATAGCTGTATTTAAAAAGGTCTTCTTGCGTCCATTTTGTCATTGGTTTTAACTTTGAAAGTTGAAGTTATCGTCTCTGTGTCGATTAGTGTTAATGTTTGCACATATGTTATTTAATGTTCTTGATACTCTGCTCAATAAAAAAAAGTTGGATTTTGTCTCAGTTTGGTAGTAGTAAAGTTAGGAGTCCTAACTTTACTACTACTAAATCCCTTCTGTGAATATCAAAAGTAGTAAGTTTAGGATTTTATCTCAGACCAGTTCTATGAATCAGCCCCTATATAATTAAGAAATAATCGTATTTATTTATTTAGTTTATTTTTTATAATGTGCATATTTAAGCTGAACATACAAATAAGAGTCGTGAGTGTGGCAGGAAACATTAAAGGAGGCAATATCAGGTGAGAGAGGATAGGTGTAGATGGAAGAAATAAGTCAAAGATGAGATCTTTCTCTGTAGACCAAATAAGTTTGGTTAGAGATCAAAAGAAACCCATTAGAAGGCAGTGCCAGAAAAACCAAAGCAATAAATAGTGTGCAGGAGGCTGGGGAGATCCAGTGTCAAACATGGCAGGCAAGTTAGGAAAGATGGAGTAAAGATGAGAGGATAACATCTCACTTTGATAAGCAGAATGGGGATGGTTAGGCACGGTAAGCAAAGAAGGCTCAGTAGAAAGAGTGCATAAAGAAAGCATAGCTGAATTTCTCTGTTATTCTTTAGGTCGAGCTGGTAAACTGCATCCAAAGGATGCAGGTGTCCAGCTGGAGACCTAATGTTGTTTGTCTCGGGGGGAGGAAGGACAAGAGGGTGTTACGAGCTTGAAAGCGGCTGGATTTGGGTGCGCAAACGCGCACGTTCCGTCCCGCGCCGTGCACTTCCCTCCCATACTCACAGCAAGTCAGCCTAACGCGCATGCATGCACACAGGCACACACACACGCGCGCACACTTACTTACTTACACACACACGCAGGCACCCAGACGCAGGCAGACACATCCAGGCAAACCCCTCTCCCCCCTCCCCTCTCTTACCTAACCGGGCTTGGCACGCAGATTTATCATCGTGGACGCGCATGCCCAGCCTCCCGGCGCCGTGCACATCTCCTGTCTGTCCCACATTCACACAGCGCCTCTCTCATTCACGCACGCAGCCCCCCCCTGAACACACACAGACACGCACATACACACACCCGCCCCCCCCCAACTAAGCCCCACTCACCCATCGACGTCCTCAGTCGCCCCTCCTGACTTCTGCAGCCACCGCGCGACAGCCGTGACGCTCCCGAACTTCCGGTTTCGGGACGTGCACGCTCACGGCTTGTTTATTTCTTCTTTTCCTTCCACGCTGCTATAATGGAGTAGTCCGTTGTTTGTCTCTACCGGTGTTAGTGTCTCTCGCACTGATGGCTGATGTTGCAGAAAATGCGCCTCGCGGTGGGTGACTTGTTCTCCTCTCAGTTGCTTCAGGTCTGGGATCTTTCCTGAAAATTTATTTTTTGAGACTGTATTTTTTTTTAATGTAAACCTTTGTTCTTTGTTTTCTACCACAATACCGCCTTCACTGTGCGGTCTCTTTTCGACCTCCTGTTCCACGCTGTGTCCATGGCCGAATAGGATTCCATTAAGGAACACAGATGCCACAACGCGGTGCTTCTATATTCAGTTCATAGGTGTCTTACTAATGTCAAAGCGCATATTAGTGCCAAGCCTACTTTTTGCCAAGATCAACCAATCGATCTTGCGCTTGTGTGCAGCAGTGGGCTTCTCGTCTTTTTAAAAAATAAAACTTCTAGTATATAAAGTCTTTTGGCGCATCTCTCATACCCATTAGAGTGCACACTTAATTTTCAGCTTTGTATGATGGGGGCCAAACCAAAGAGTGAACTTTTTTCAGCTGTACTTGGTTCTGAATGAACCTTTTTACCTCTGTTAAAAATATTGTACAGATGTGTAAGTGTTTTCATGTCCTCTCAAAGGTTATTGCTTCGGATTGATGCAGTAGGCTGCGTCACTGCCCATAAAGGTTATACTATTTATTCTCGAGTGGCGGTCTGCTTTGTGACCTTAGAACTGCATGCGTCAGGAAGGGGGCAATGTTCCTTTGGTGTTTTCCCTTTGCTGTGTGTTCCAGTTCCCATATGTTTACACAGCATTGTATGAGCAGCTCAAAGTAAGCAAGAATAAAGGCTGCATGATTTGGTCTTGTTTAAAACTGCATTTATTTCGATGAGAAATAATGCCATCTCTGCTTTTTCTTCACATAAAACTGGACAGATATGCATTTTGAGCTCTTGAGGATGTTCTGCACATGCAGCGACGTTTGGTGGTAGACTGACCTTTGAACTGTTGCATACCCGGGTGTGGTGGCTTAGTGGACTAATGCGTCCACTGTAGGGGCCTGTGTTCGACCTCATGGTTACAGGTTCAAATCCCAGAGGGTCCACTCAGCCATTCATCCTTCTGAGGTGAATGAAATGAGTACCATTGAGTTGGGTAACAATAAACATCTGTTGTTCAGCACCAAGATTCCCTTGGGTGAACATGCGCTTTACAAATTCACATGTTATGTTACCCTGAGACAAATAGCTTGATGTATTAAAGTAAAGCATGCTTTGCTGGAGGCTATCCCTCGTATTTTTAAAATGCTTGTTTTTCAGCCATGCTGTTGCTTGGGCATCGTCCTAAAGCAGGATACCACGCTTTTAGTATGAAGGGAATGTCGCAGATCTTTTTATGGAAGAATTTTATTTGATGCCCTCAGTAAGTTCTTACAGTGCGACCATAAACATTCACCACTGTATGAACGCGGACAAGCCCAAGACTGACGTGATGGGACCAGTGGACACAAAATGGTCTCGGACAGCTGCCACTTCTCTTCACCATTGCGCTCCCAACATACCTTGTAAAAATTGCACTTACCGCACCAGCAACCCCATAACTCATGGTTGGGTGCCATTGCCCTTCGCTAGCAGTGAGCCTCAAAGATCCTCCTGTTTATTGTTTCCTCTTAATAAAACCTGACGGATCGCCTACCCAGGAAAGCATGGCACAGCTGCATACAGAGACTGCCGTATGGAGCAATTGCTACATAATTTCCATGTGGCTGGTAACTACTCGTGCTGCCACAGCTGCGGTGCCCACTGTTAAAGGTTAAAGGCTCTGCCAGCTGCAGTGCTGCATGCCCCCTACTAACTGCAGCAAACCACCTCAAACTTTCCTTTGTGCTTATTCCACCCAGGAACAACCAGTATTTTCTTTTCCTATTTATATTTGTTCCTATTTACAAGACACTAACGGACATTTAGGGTGCACCACTAAGTGTGGCTGCCTGGCATATGGATTCCACCCTGTCTTGGGTGAAACTACCTCAGTCTATACTAGAGGTTGGTGAGACTCTTATAATTTGCTGTGGCGTGATTATGTAAGGTTATCGCAAAATTAGATTGATTAAGTTTGTGTGCAAAATGCCTCTGTCGCTAAAAATTACCCGAATGGTCCATTCAGGTAAAAATTAAAGTGGAAAAAGGTTTTATTGATCTGATTTCTAGTCATTTGCATTCAAAGCGCTGCAGCTGTCATTCTGATTGAGTTTTGTGCCTAAAAAATTACTTAATCATTGGGGTTCCTCTCAATCCTCTATGGATTGAGACGCGCTGCAACTTGCGAACTACGTAGGGGCACTTACGCTTCAGACAGACATAACCTTGTTTACCTCGAAGGATTTTCAGAAGACCTCGTTTTATGCAAATAAACGTTTTATTTTTCCCTTCACCCTGCAACTCACACATATAAGCATCCATACATGGCCTTAACAAATTCTTCTTAATATTATTAAATTAAAAAAAATCTGCGGGAGGAACAAGGAAGAAGGAGCTCTTGTTATTTGTAATATCAATACATCTAAGTCTCGTAAATACAACACATATTGCATTACAAATGCTATAGGTGTCACATTTGCGAAAGTTAAAACTATTGGCATTGTAAATGACAAAGCTATTAATTTCGCTATTTTCAAAACCAACACATAAATAAAAACTTTGTCATTTACAATACCAATAGCTCAAACTTTCCTAATGCGAGACCTATTGCATTGCAAATGCTTGTTTTTTATAGCACTCATTATTTCTTCATCTGAATAAAGTACTTTCCTTTAGTGAAATTTGTTTTGAGTTTTGTGATGCTCTTTGATCCGTGCAGGCTTTAGCCGTGGGCTCTGGTACAGGTCAAGGCATTTGGCCAAAGTTAGGTCTTGTCCTTAAGAGCCCCCAGCACATGTGCAAGAGGACGTCGAAGCAGGCGGTGGGCAAGGACAGTGTGAACGGTTCCTGTAACTCCAGAACAAGCTGCACAGTCTTCCACCATGAGCTCTGGGCTCTGGGTGCACAGCAGCCCTGGAATAGAGTGGAAACTAATGGATTCCCGTTTCAGAAGCAAATATGGATTCTGAGCTGGACACATCGAATCAACCAACCAGACACAAACGAGTGAGCTTCGCCATGAGAAGCAGCAGAGAGCTCTTTTCAGAGTGACCAGCGGCAGTTACCTCACTTCAAGGACAATTTAATTTGTTACGTCAAATTGTTGTCCTTACTGGGAAATCGAATGCAGCACAGCTGGAAAGGTATACACAGTCGCCATACCAGCAAACAAAGCAACTTGTTGTCACATGTTGCTGAGAAATAAACCGAGATTTTAACATGTTTCAAATTTCTCATTGCCTTGGTTTATGTAATACGTAGCTTTATGCAAGTTGTCAATAACAGGTCAGTCAGTCAGTCAGTCAGTCAGAATATCTTTATTCGACTTGTTCAAAGTCATACAAAGAAAAACAATAAAAACATTACATGCAAAGCTTTTTCCTACATTTTCCTAAAAAACAATGATATAAATATACAGTTTAAAAAGTATTATACATAGTTAAAAAAAAGGTATTTCATTCAGAAGTAATATTACGTAATAAAACATTTGCTTTAAGGCGAAGTTTGGCCGACAGCTTTCGCCCTTGCAGCGGCTACCAGAAAATTAGCAATGCAGAAAGTAATGCGGGGATTAGGCATTAATTGTAAAAAGAGCAGAGCCGGTCTCACCTGTGTGAAGCCGGCCTCTTTCAAAATGGGAAACAAATATTTTTTCCTCTGCTCTAAGTACAAACCACAAAACATGACAAAATGCATTGTATCCTGCACAGAAAACTGGTCACAACTACAGGGAGGGGCTAGATCTGGCTTCTGCCAGCTCTTAAAAGAACCTAGGTAAAAATGTAACAAATTAAATCTAAACTTAGTTAATAAAAACCTGTGATAAGGGAGTGTGACAAAACTAAGATAAGATGCCAATGAGGATGAGCTAACCAGGAGGCTATGTTCCCTTACCGATGGTTTCAACAATTCATATTCCTCACGGCATGCTTCCTTCCTTTCCCTAAATGACTTTTTTATAAAGTCAATATCATGTGCTTTAATTTTCTCTGGGAATGAAAAAAGCTCCGGGCGACCCAGATCTGTAAATGTTTTAGCTAAATAGGCCAGCCATGGAATAAAAACATTGTGCAAAATTTTGTGGTTCAAGGGAAGATCTTCGTTCAACCACATTTTCAGCCACAAAATCAGAGGGGACAAACTCAGTGTGTCTGACAGATAAGGTAGGCCCACCTCTTTGTGGATAGAGTAAGTTGGGGTTGACTGTGGTACAGAAAGCAGGGTTCTAATAAATCTATTCTCTGCTCTCTGTATTAGGTCTAAATTTGCATACCCCCACAAAGCAGAACCATATAGCGCAATGGCCACAGGTTTACACTTATAGATTTTTAAGAGGGCTTCCATAGGCCTGGCTCCTATCTTATCAGCGAAACCCAAGAGAGCTGATGACGATCTAATTACAGACAGCCTCTTTGCTCTTATCTGTGGGCCCCAAGATCCTTTCTGGTCAAACAATACACCTAAATAGGGAAATGTTGATACCTTTGAGACAAGGTCCCCCCTGCAAAAAAAAATTTTAAGTCTTTTTTTGTTGCACTCACGCCCCATTACCATTGTGTGTGACTTAGAGACATTTACCTTAAGGTCCAAATTTTCCATAAATGAACCGAAGGCGTCCAAAAGATGCTGAAGGCCAACACCAGTACGAGCGATCAGCACGGCGTCATCCGCATACAGAAGTGCCGGGATTTGGGCACCTCCTGCATACGGGACGTCAGCTTCCTGCCCCCGCAGGTGTGCGCCCAGACCATTGACATTGATGTAGATGGTAAAGAGCAAGGGGGCTAGTATACAACCTTGCCGTACCCCCTTTAAAGATTTAAACAGTGGGGTACGTCTACCATCATTTGTTACGCGCACAGCTGCAAAAAGCTCTTGGTGCAGAGTGGCCATGAACGCAACCAAGGCTTCGTCGATGCCCATCTCCAACAAGATCAACCACAATTTTGACCTATTGACCAAGTCAAAAGCCGAGGAGAGATCCATGAATGCAAGAAACACGGACCCCTCCTTGGCTACAGTGTATTTGGAAATAAGCAAATGCAAATTAATGCACTGTTCAATGGTCCCTTTTCTTTCTCTAAAGCCGTATTGTATTTCGGACAGCCCGCCACAACTCTCAACATTCTCCCTCAATCTGGATAGAAGTACTCTACCCAGGATTTTTATGGTTGAGTCCAAGAGGGATATAGGCCTATAACAGGCGGGATCATCCCGCTGGCCTTTGTTTTTGAAAATAGGAACAATGGTAGATGTGGCCCATGAGGCAGGGGCTGGGTTACCATTAGCTGCATTAAACACGTTTGTCAAAACCTCCGACCATAGTTTTGGTGAGTACATAAAAAAGTCAGCAGGGACGCCGTCAGGGCCGGGTGCCTTGTGCTTTGTAGTAGCCATTAAAGCTTTTTCCACTTCTTGGGGATTAAAGATGATGGGGTGTACGGCTGCAATAACCAGCGGGACATCTTTGATTTCTTCGTCCCCGCCCCCCATAGATATTTTTAAAATGAGACAGCCATTTTTCATCGGTAATCACGCAGTCCATGGGTTCATTTTTATCTTCTGAGAATAAAGGCTGTTTAATAATCTCCCAAAATCTCCTACTGTCCTTCAGTACTGCCGCTGAAAGGAGATTTTCCCATGTTTCGCGTTTGATGGTGTCCTTACGATTCTTTATGGCTGCCTTGTAATTTTTCCTTAATCTGGAAATATCATCTTTTACCCTAGGAATGTTTTTTAAGGCTACCAGCAGTGATCTATGAGCATTTGAGCATGCTGAATCAAACCAGCGCTTATTTCCAGGGGTTCCCTTTTTTGGCTTGACTAGAAGATCCTTTGACACCTGGCCGCATATTGCCTCATATGCCTCTACTATTTCTTTGCTTTGAGCGCAAGATTTTTTGCAGATCTCTACCTTATCTTTGATTTTAGGAAAGTTTTTTGCGTAAAATTTTTCCGGGATCACTTTAGCCCATTTCACTCGCCTATCTTGATCAGTGGTCCTCAAGGGATGTGCAAGTTTTACTGTTATTGGGGGTACTCCCATCTGGGCTCCCCAAGCCACTTCGAGTACTACCGGGTTATGGTCACTAAAATGTGTTAGAACTGTACGATAATCCATAGTCCGGTTTAGAATGCCTTGTGAGACAAAAATGTCATCTATTACTGTGCCATGTTGGGCGCCAATAAAAGTTGGCATTCTCAAACCCCAGTCAGGTTAATGCAGGTCAAAGTTAGCGAGTAATTCTTCTAACTCCTGCCCCTCTGTGGAATGTTCAAAGTGGGGTCCCTGTGGACCCACATCACCTTCATCATTGTCACTACTTCCCATACAGGCTAGGTTACACAAATGAATATTAAAATCGCCTAATAAAATAAACTCAAAAGCAAACTTGATATTCTGACAGACTGTGTTTAAAATGCTATCTAAGTTAGCAACATTGCAACCTCTATAGTCACTATTCCCTGAATTATAGAAGTTTACGTATAGGGTCCTGCTAGTGTTGTTAATCACCCTTTCAACCATTAAAATGTTGTGTGAGTCAGTACTGATCTGCCTATAACTTCCTTTTAAGTCTAAGGAGAACAAGATTACCAGGCCACCTTTGGCTCTTCCCATACGACTAGGGACCGCAGGTTTGGTGAAACTAGTGAACCCATCCCACCAGAGGTTGGCGGATGTGTCCCAGGTTTCTTGCAGAGCAATAATGTGATGGTTTAAAACAAAGCTCGACCAAGCCTTATCCTGTCGTTTGCATTTAAGCCTGCTACGTTCCAGCTTATGATCTTGCAGGAATCAGTGGGTTTCTTTAGTTCTTGGACCCCCGCCAGATCCCCTTCAACTATTCGTGGCGATTGTATCCCCTCATTTATTCCCACTTCAGAAAGACTCTGTGTATTATCGCTGACCAGGCTCTGAATTGCACAGGCCTCCAGCCGATTTAGTATAGCAAGATGGTCACAATTTAGCGTCACTTGGCTCTCTAACGCTTCCTTATGGATGGGCTCACTGGGGTCTTGGACAATGCTATGTTGACCACTCTTGGATGATGGCATATTCAAAGAGTCTCTTGCTGGATCAATTCCGACCTTAAGTCAATCACAGTTATTTAGGTCGGATAAGGGGCCATACCTGTTCCCCATTCCAAATCCCCAATCAAAAGGGGTAGCTACCTGGCCCCATCCACTGGCTGTTGTATTCCACATAGGTTGTGGGGTGTTTGGGCGTATCAAAGACTGGTCGTTTCCCAACCGGGGTATAAACCTGTTACCCCGGCCTCTATGATCATATCCCGAGAAACCAGAACCCCAACCATTTGTAGTAGGCTCATGTATCATAACTGTTCTGGCGTTTGGCTCACTCGGGTAGTTAAATCTTCCTGTCTCGAAATTGGTCATAGGCTGGAAACGATCATTAGTATATCGAGGTCTAGTATCCCCTCCCCAGCTAGTAGTGTTTATAAATCTCTTGGATCTGGGGATATTGGGGAAGATGGCAAGCTGGTTCTCGCTATAGAAGAATTTTAGGGTGAGGGGGATAATGGAACCACTTCGTCGTTGGGGTGGAAAGATATTGGACAGAATATTTGGGAGAACCTCCGAATTGGCAAAGTTTAAGATTACACAGTCCCCCTTAAACTTTTTTGGCTTGTTCCCAATCCATGATACCCTCCTAGTCATGACGATATCCCCTGCTAATTTATCAGACCCTTGGTATGCCATATGCATGTTATTGGTGAGCCAATGTAGCGCTTTGTCCTTTAGGGCTTGGTTGGACTCTGTTTTACCTTGTGATAGAGCGGGGACGTTTGCCAATACGAGTACTACTGGTGAGGCTTCCAAAATGAATTGGGCTGAGTCATCCTCTTGTTGCAATCCTGCTGAAACAACAGTTGGAATGGTGGAGGAATCTCCTACTACTTCCTGGCTAGGTGCAGGTAATGATGGAGTTGGTAGTGGCTGCCCTTATGGGATGGTCTGTAATAAACTTTCCATGGGAGTGACCTCCACATCCGTGGCCACCAGTTTTGTGACAAGAGTAGATAGGTTCTCCACCTCTTCAGTCAGCTTGCTATGTACCCCGCCCAACTTTTTAACCTCAGAAGTTAATTTGTCCAGTTTCCCAATCAGAGGCTTAATAATTGTCCTTATTTTAATGTCTATCATATCTTGTATCCTGTTAAATAGGTCATCGTCAATAATGCGTCTTGACTCCGCGTCAACGTCAAGCTCCACGTTTTTCCCTTCGCGTCTTAGTGGTGGTGTAGCCGGCTTTTTCCTACCTTGCTGTTTCCCCCCCGCTTTGCCTGAAATTTTCTACAGGTTCTCACAGCCCGTGGTACAGGCAGCAGGGGTGATAGGACTTCATCCACTATATCTATCTGATGATTGTAATCAGAGACGACGTTGGCTGACAAATCTGCTGGTGGATCTGAGTCTTCGTCCTCATTGCCATTATCTTGGGAATTAGGATCTGATACATTTATAGAAGGGTTTTCTAGCGGTATGTCAGGCATCACTATGCTTAAAGCACTTGTGGAAGGGCTTTCTGGGGACAAGATTGGCGATTGGCTCAGGCCTAGAGATTGTCTTCTCTCATTGTTAATCTTGCTGACCACTTGTACTAAATAAGAGTCTAAAGTATTAAGTGGCTCAGTGGCTGCAGGTACCAATTTCTTCCCCATATTTACTACAGACTTTTGAAGGCTATCAGATAGCTGAACGGTTTTCAGGGTGTTGTCTCCGATGGATTCGAACAATAATAATAGCAGGACAATTGGATGTGACTATCGTGCAACGATAACGCTTTTTGAATCAGTTCTAGTCAGCACTTAGGCAGGTGCTAAAGTACAAAACAACGAGTACAGTACCTTAACATCTCAAAGCAGCTGTTGTCAGGGGGGTGGCCTAGCCTGGCCTTCTCGTGCCTCTGAGGGCCACAGAGGGCCCGCCCTTTGCCCGGGCTTCGCCCCGGGCGTCCCGCTCGCGTCCCGCTCGGCGGGTCTTGCCCGATTATATACGTGTAGGGTGATGGTGGGCGAGGCACGCAGGGGGCGCTGACCGGATGTTGCGTGGTCCAGCAGGGACTCCTGGGATAGTGAGTCCCTGCCGCGCTACTCCCCTGCAGCCTCTCTCAGCCCCACAGGTGTTGGAAACAGGTAGCTCGGCAGCCAGGCAGCAGAACGCGTTGGTGGGTCCTCCCACGAAGCGGCTCCCGCGGAGCGGGAGCGGCGAGCAGTTGAGGTAGGAAGAGGGGGCAAAGCAGCAAGCAGTTACCCACAGCGTCTCCGTAGGGCACAAAGGGTCAATAACAGGTATGTCTTTCTATATGTGTGTAAGCGTGCATCTGCGTTTGTACATACACAAGTAATCATTTATATAGAGCATAATATAAATTGATAGCACTTAATGATGGGAAACAACCTTTACAACGCAACTTTTACCACGCAGTGCCTTTATGACGCAACTTTTACAACGCAAACCATTACAACGCATTGCGCTGCGGGGCGCTCTAGAATAGGGAATATATTTAATTTACTATCCAACACCTTCCCTACTATCCACGGGGACTGGAGTTGGAATAGTAAATTAAATAAATCACTATCCAGCGCCTAAAAGCACTATGCGTTGTAATGGTATTCGTTGTAAATACCGCGTTGTAAAGGCATGCGATATAAAAGTATGCGTTGTAACGTCATACATCCCTTAATGATACGTGATTACTGCCATCTATAGGAATCCATTACATCTACCTAAGAATAGTGAAAGATTGAGTTAAAACCTGCACAGCTCCAAATGTATGCACATTAAATGAAGCTGTCTGAAGTGGGCACATAACTGATTGGGCTATTTTACCTGTATTGTAACTTGCAACCAGCAGGTATCAGAAAGATCTCTGACATAAATTGAGCTATCTTACATACAATCCAAATGTGTGCCCTGTACTTACACTCTATGCTCTGGAGCATGTACATTAATGAATGAACAATTTATATAGCGCAAACAAATACCCTAAGGCATCTAGGTGCTAAAATTTACAGCTAACTGATGGAGCACAGTAAAGAAGATCAAATTTCCAAGGCAAAAAGTCAGGTCTTCAAAGCCTTACAAAAAGGAAGATGTAACTCTAAGAGTGTTCCAAAGCTTGGCTGCTGCGACAGAGAAAGCTCTTCCTCTGGCTGCTGCGACAGAGAAAGCTCTTCCTCTCCATCGTGCCCTTCTGTATCTTGGAACAACCAGACGATTTTTATTGGCTGATCGCAATTGTCTTATAGGGACATACCGGTGGAAGACGTTCCTGATTCCCTTTGGTTCTGTATAAAAGGTAGTGCCATATGCACAATGCACAAGGCTTTAAATAAAATTCTTTCTCGTGCTGAAAGCCAAAGCAGATTCTTGATGGCAGCCGCGATTGAATGGCATTTAGTAATGTCTTGTACCAGTCTTGCTGAAGCATTCTGTACCAGCTGAAGTTTATTGATGGAAGACCTGTTGGATTCTAAAAGGAGGGCATTACAATAATTTAACTTAGATAGAATTAGTGATACAGCAGCTTGCTTCCGTGCACCAAAGGAAAGAAATGGAAATATCTTTCTATCGGTCCTTATGAACCAAAAGCAGGAAAATAGAGTCCTATTAGCCTGGAGGTTGAAAGATAAACTGGTGTCAACTATGACACCAAGGTTTCTTGCAGATTCAACTGGAATGGGACATGACCTCAACGTTTCTGGCCACCATGAGTATATCCATTCGGGGTGATAATTACCGAACATCAAAACCTCTGTTTTGTTACCGTTTAACCCCTTCGATGCTCATGACGGAATGGTTCCGTCATAAGCATCGGTGCCCCTGTGCTCATGACGGAACCATTCCGTCATGAGGACAGGGGCAGGAAATCCCTCTGCTGCAGATAGCAGAGGGATTTCCTTCTCTCCTCTGTGTCCTCGGAGCTGGGGAGGAGCTTCCCCAGCTCCCGAGGCCCCCTCCCTGGTTTCTGTGTCATGACGATCAGCGCGCACGTCGCGCTGTCGTCATTGCACAGAAACCGAAACTGAAATGAGCCGGGAGCGCGATATTACCATTGGCTTGTCAGAGGCCATTATTCGAGAGCTAATCACCCTTCACCCACAATATGCATATCAAACCAAAGAGGGTGCATGACGTTAGTGGAGGTCAATGAATGCACCACTAGTCGCCAGGAATTTTTTGGGGGCAAAATTGAATTAGGGTGCATGGGATTCTGGGTAAGGGAACGTTTGGGGATCCACACAAGCCATACCTCCTTGGAAGCCCCCGGGTGTCTACTTATCAGAAATGTGTTTGCTTGGTAGGTTTTCCTAGATGGCCGGCGAGCACCGGGCCGAAAACCCAGGTCACCCCCCTTGTAAAAGCAGGTGGTTTTGAGATAGGCAATTTTGATGTCGCTTTACTATGTTTTGGGCCCTTGCCTGTCACGGGTACTTGCGCCTCCCACACAAGTGAGGCACCATTTTCATCAGGAGACCTGGGGGAATGCTGGGTGGTAGGAAATTTGTGTGAGCCCAGTGATGCCACACATTCCCACACGAAAATGTGTGAAAAAATAGATTTTTTTCAGCTAAAATAGAGGTTTGCAAGGGATTCTGGGTAAGGAAACGTTGGGGGATCCACGCAAGCTATTCCTCCTTGAAAGCCCCGGGTGTCTACTTTCCAGAAATGTGTGGGTTTGGTAGGTTTCCCTAGGTGCCGGCAGAGCAAGGGTTAAAAAACTACAGCTAGGCACTTTGAAAAAAAGGGTCATTTTTCACTGCGAAATTGAGGTGCAACCATGTTGCGTTTTGCGCCATTTCCTGTCAGAGGTACTAGGCCGACCCACACAAGTGAGGTACCATTTTTCTCAGAAGACTTTGGGGAACACGGGGTGGGAGGAACTTTGAGGATCCACACAGATTTCAGAACTTTCCACCACAGAAATGTGGGAACAATTTGTTTTTTTTGGACAATTGTTTAGGTTTGCAAGGTATTCTGGGTAACAGAACCTGGTGGGAGGCAGTCAAGTCACCCCATCCTAGATTCCCCTGGGTGTCTAGTTTTCGAAAATGTATAGGTGTGCTAGGTTTCCCTAGGTGCCGGCAGAGCTAGGGTTAAAAAACTACAACTAGGCACTTTGCAAAAAAAGGGTCATTTTTCACTGCGAAATTGAGGTATGACCACGTTGTGTTTTGCGCCGTTTCCTGTCGCAGGCACTAAGCCGACCCACATAAGTGAGGTGCCATTTTTCTCAGAAGACTTTGGGGAACGCGGGGTGGGTGAAAATTTGTGGATCCACACAGATTCCAGAACTTTCCACCACAGAAATGTTGGGAAATTGTTTTAGGTTTGCAAGGGATTCTGGGTAATAGAACATGGTGGCAGGCAGTCAAATCACCCCATCCTGGATTCCCCTGGGTGTCTAGGTTTAAAAAATGTATGGGTTTGCTAGGTTTCCCTAGGTGCCGACAGAGCTAGGGTTAAAAAACGACAGCTACACACTTCGCATAAAAAAGGTACATTTTCATTGAGAAAATGTGGGGTGTTCACGTTGGGTTTTGAGCCCTTTCCGGTCGTGGACACTATGCCTACCCACACAAGTGAGGTACCATTTTTATCAGGAGACTTAGGGTAATTCATATTTGTAAAGCAACTGTTATTACCTATTGAGTTTTGATGCATTTCTGTCTTCCAAATGAAAGACATTGTGTAAAAAAGAAGTCCTTTTGAAAAATGACCAATAATTCTCATGCTAGTATGAGTATACCGAATTTTGAAAATGTGCAAATATGTACTGTTTCTAAACTCTATAATTTGTACCCATTTCAGAAATACATAGGTGTCTTTCATACCTATTTTTCCATGTATACATTTTCGCACAATAATTGCTATATACCCGGTACATAATAAAACACCATTGCAAATTGCAACTCAGTTTTTGACTCTGGGTTCGTCTGCTTCTTGGTGACCCTACAAGTCCTATATATCCTCACAACTAGGAAGGTCCAGCGGATGTAACAGTATATTGCTTTCAAAGAGCTGTCATACTTCCAAGAAGTTACAGGTGAAAACGTTGACACAAAAGGCTGTTTTGTTCAACTAATTTTCAATTTTTCCAATATTTAACTGTTAGTTTCTATAAAGAAACCTTGATGGATCTACACAATGACCACTTTCTGAATTCAGAATTCTGTCTACTTTTCTAAAATGTATAGCTGTCCAGGATCCATTATTGCTTTCATACTTATTTTTACCATTAACTGGAAGGAGGTTGGTTGAAAGCACTAAAAATAGCAAAAATAGGCTATGTCCCAGAAAAATGCCAAAACTGTGTAAAAAAGGTTGGTTCTCTGACAAAAGACTGTCATTCCCTAAAAGCTGGCAAAATGGTGATTTCAGCCCCACAAACCCTTTTTTGATAACATTTGCAGGGGAAAATCCAGAGGCTTTCATTTGTAGCCCGTTTTTCCCATTTTTCTGAAAAAAAACAATTTGAGTGTATTTTGGCTAATTTCTTGGACCGCTCCAAGGGAATCCACAAACCCTGGGTACCTTTAGAATCCCCATGATGCTGGAAGAAAAGGACGCAAAATTGACGTGGATACCTTATGTGGTCAAAAAGTTACAGGGGCCTAAGCGCGCACTACCCCAAATAGCCAAAAAAAGGCTTAGCACAGGAGGGGAAAAGGCCTAGCAGCGAAGGGGTTAACTAAAGATAGTTGTCTCTCATCCAGAGAACCACCAACTTCATACAGTTATTACAATTGGTGGCTGAGGCTTCTATATCTTGAGTGATAGACACTATTAGCTGTGTATCATCTGAATAAGCTATTACTTCCAGCCCAAAGGATCTAACCAATTTTGCAAGTGGGGAAACATATATATTAAACAGTGTGGGGCTCAATTCACCCTCTGAGTTATTTTATGATGATTCAGACCTGTAACTAAAGAATGTACATATAACTCTCAAGCAAAT
This sequence comes from Lissotriton helveticus, assembly GCF_964261635.1. Classification (NCBI taxonomy): domain Eukaryota; kingdom Metazoa; phylum Chordata; class Amphibia; order Caudata; family Salamandridae; genus Lissotriton; species Lissotriton helveticus. Next base: position 353,687,721 of record NC_136061.1, on the reverse strand, counting down.
ACATTAGGATTTGCAGTTTTATGGCAAGGCACGGAGGCCAATATAACTAAAACATTACACTTAGAACTTAGAATAGGAAGCCTTAAACCATTCTAATCCACTATATAATTCTAAACCAGGCGGCCGTCTTCCTTCTTTTTTGCTGCTCATGCTTGAGATAAGTACTCTAATTAATATTATTCAGTTGATAGTGAATGGATTTAGTTTTGCAAATTAGTATGGTTTATTTGGCGTGAGTTTGAGGTGATGGTGGTCAGGAACTCGTTGCTGGTAGGGAGCCTTGGAGTAAAAACTGATATAGGAAAATTGAGCTTTCACTTTCTAGGCGGGCGTAAATTAAATTAATTTGAATGAGGTTTATAACTAAAACGCAAACGACAGCACACATGATTTGGAGCGGCTATAAAGGGCAGAGTGTTTGGTTTTGGCAATAGGCCTCCGCGTTCATATTTTATTTAAGCGACTGCGTCTGCGCATCGGAAAGCCGGCAGTGAAGTATGAGCAGAGTGGTGGTTAGTGATTGCGTTAGCTAGCGGTTTGAGAGGAAGTGAAGGATTTCTATTCTGGAAAGCATTTGGTATTTAGGGGGCAAAATGTTTAAAATAAAGCTGGAATAAATATAACGCCGTACTGCGTGCAGCTTGCCGTTTGGTTTTAAAACGGCATGCATGTGTGCAGATTGATGTGGCAATATTACTCACGGTTAAAAAGTTTTTGTGGCTCATGCTTGGGAGGCACAAGCGTCTTTGTGGGGAATAACCTGGAATATGTTTGACCTATTGTGTATACTGTTGGCGTTTCTTGATGTAAGCGGCCATTTTGATTTGGGAAAGGTATAGGCGGTATTGTGAAAATTTAGTCCTCCGTATTTTGGACAGGAAAAAGATAATTTTTCTAGTTGGTTTCATAGAGTTGTTGTCTGAAGGGCCTGCAGGCTGTGAATGCTGGACATTGAGGTTTCAAAACAGTGGATTTAAGTCTTACATGAGAGCAGTGTCAGTTTTGAGTAGACTGTTAAGGGTTGGTACTTGTAGTGCTACAGAGCATAATGGAAGGAAGTACCCCACAAGAGCAGACTTTGGATGACAAGTTACAGGAATGTGTCAATAAGGCTGTTTCTTCTTTAGCTAGTCAGTTGGGGAAGAAATGTAATGATTGTATGGAGAAGTTAGAAGGGAGATTGAATATGAATGAAGATTAGCAGTTTGATCTGTAGAGGAGTTGGCCATGAGGGAGTGTGGGCAAATGAGGGTCGTAAGGTGGACAAGAAAATAAAACATCTACATAAAGAAAATAATATAAATTTGAAAGGACAATGCGATCCGAAAGGAAAACAAAGGTCTACTCAGTGGGAATTAGAAGGAGCAGCTACAAAGGCCAAAAAAGGAGGTCACAGAGCGGTTGCCCGTGATGAGTCATCAAAGATTAGTTACTTACCTGTAATCCTCGTTCTCTTCCAGGGGTATTCTCATTAAAGTCATAAGCACTGAATAATCTCTGCCCATGAGCGGGAACCCGGAACATATAACAAAATACATATATATGTGTAAATATATAATAAAAGTACATAGTACTAAACAAATTATACACATATACATGTATACACTAATAATATGCAGCCCAACCATAACTTATAGGCTAATAAAGCCATATTTACATATTTTCTGCAGAATGAATATAAACCATAGAAAACAATGCAATAAAAAAGGCAGGAGCCTAAAATGCATTCCACAGACAGAAAAACCTTTTATTTTCATTAAAGAAACTGTAATAAAAGGCAATTAGTCTATGTAGGCTGCATAAAGAAATAACATCCCTGTACAGAAAATCAGACTGGCACCTCGCCTTTAAGGCATCAGAGAATCTGAACACTTTGCCTTTAAGGCCTCCAGGGGGAACTCTGCTCCCATCATGCCCCACAGGTGACAGTTAGGTCAGTTCTTTTTTCCGGCTTGTTCTGTGAGGAACCTGGAACTTGAGCTGCTGAATTTTGATTGTTTTTCAGTCAGAATTTGCTTTTTTTCCTGTCTTATTTGACAGTTTTTGTTACTGGTGGTAATTTTCTACCTTTTCTGACTAATTCTTCTTGAATTATTGGTAAGTTATGCCACCTTTATTCTATAAATGTCCTTCCTGTGGGAACAAGATGTCAAAAACAGAGCCCCATTCTGTTTGTGTGGTTTGTCTACCTTCCACACATGATGTGGAAAAATGTTATCATTGCCTCAAGCTTTCCAGAAGAACTTTAAAGGAAAGAGAGAAGATTCGGCTTCTGGGACTTCTGGAGAGGGAAAAGCAGCATGAAAAGGGAGCTAGAAGTGAGATGTCATCTGGAAGACCCCCCTTTTCGTCAAAACGTCGACGGTCTGCTTCTCCTGAAGGTAAAAGAAAGAAAAAACGACATCAGGAAGAGTAGACGTCGAAAAAAGTGAGTTCGACGTCGAGACTAGTGGAAAAAAGTACATCGACGTCGAGGTTATCGCCGGTAAGGCACAAGTCGACGTCGAGGCGGAGGTCGCCGACGAGAAGCTTGTCCACGTCGAGGCGGCTGGTGTCGGTTGCTGTGAGGACGACGTCAAGAGTGAGACGATCGACGTCGAGAGAGAAAGTGAGGTCGACCTCGAGAGGAAATTACACACTATGCAAAAATAAATTAATAACAAATATACAAACAATAGTAACATATAAAATTAAAATATGAACAAAAATACCAGCGAAAATGGTATTAAGTGAAAGATATCTGTAACAAACACAGGCTTCCGGGGAGGAGGGTGGGTGCATGTGAATTTACAGCACTTAATGCAATAAAGACATGCATAGACAGTACGTAACAATCTGTTCGTAGCTTGTGTGGCTTTAGGTAAACATGCTCTGCATTGACTGTAAAGCAGTACTCCCCTAAGCAGTGGGTTGCCACTGGTTGGTGCAGAGGTCTTAAACAGAGCCTCAAGCACAGTATGGCCAAGTTTAGCTTGCTGCCTAGCAAGAATATCCACACGATAGTGCTTTCTAAAAGTGTGTGTAGTGGACAGTTTGGCAGCTTTACAAATGTCTGCTATGGGTATATTCCCTAGAAAAGCCACAGTAGCACCCTGTTTGCAGGTGGAGTGAGGATTGGGGTGGGAAGGTAGGGCTCTTCTAGCTTTTGATTAGCAGGTTTAGATGCACTTGACAAACCACCTGGCATGCCATGCCAGGTGGTTGCCTTAGAAATTGCATGACCTTTACAATGTTGTGAAAAGGCCACAAGCAATTGCTGTATACTGCAAAAGGATTTGGTTCTTTCAATCTAGTACATAAGAGCACGCTTGAGATCAAGGGTATGAAATGCCCTTTCAGCTTCCGAGTCTGGGATGATTTAATTTGATTTGGAAATTAATAAAGCGCAAACAAATGCCCAAAGGCGTCAAGACGCTAATGCGGTTAGTCTACTGTGAAAAGTGAAGAATCGAATGGTCCCAGCCCTAAAGCAGATATTACCAGGAAAAGAGCCATGTTTTCAAAGCCTTACGAAAACTAAAATGGGATAAGGAAGAGTGTTCCAGAGCTTTCGCTGCAGTCACAGCAATAGCTCTCCCTCCCTATCTAGCCTTTCGGAACTTAGGAATAACCAGTAAATTTCTCCTGCACAACACAGCAGTCTAGTAGGTGTACATAGAGTTGGACCAGGATCTTAATTCCATCAGGGCATGTATTGTGTAGTGCCTTGTGAACAATGCATAAGGCTTTGGAGGTAATTTGTTTGTGAACCAGAAGCCAATGCAATTTACTAGTCGTAGCAGAGACTGAATGAGATTTAGGAAGATCAAGATTGAGTCTTGCCGCTGCATTCTGGACGAGCTGTAGCTTGGCTATAGCCGTCTTATCGATATCCAGGTTGAGCGCATTGCAGTGATCCAACCTGGACATAATCAATGCCATGGCCGCTTGTTTGCGTGCAGGGAACGAGAGGAAACTTAACACCTTCCTAAGAGTCTTATTCATCCAAAAACAGAATGATATTGTCCTGTTTACTTGGAGATTGAAGGACAGGTCGTTGTCCATCGGAACTGTAAGATTTTTTGCCGAGTCAGCAGAGTTGGGAAGTTGATCCAGCATTTCCAGCTACTAGGATTGGGTCCGAGTGGATTGTTGGCTACCAAAGATCAAAACCTCAGTTTTATCACAATTGAGTCTGAGGTAATTTCGTACCATCCAGATGGCCACAGCCTGCATGCAGCTGTTAAAGTTGGTGGCAGATGCCTCTATGTCCTTCGTGATATACACAATTATTTGTGTGTCGTCAGCATAGGATGAACCCTGTAACCCAAAAGATCTATTCAGTTTGGCCAGTGGGGAAACATATGGGTTAACCAGTGTGGGGCTCAGGGAGGAGCCCTGGAGAACCCCAGATAGAGCAGCTATAGGCTCATAATAGAACTGGTCCATTAACACTGCATGTGATCTATCCATGAGAAAGGATGGCAGAAGCTTCAGGGCTAAGTCTGTGATCCCAATTTCCTGCAGGCAGGTATACTAGCCAGGTGGGAGAGATGGTGTCAAAGGCTGCAGATAGATCCAGCAGGATCAGCACCGCAGCATGTGCAGCGTCCACCATGGAACAGATGTTATTGACTGCAGATAACAGTTTAGTCTCAGTCTCATGTTTACTCCTGAATCCAAACTGGGAAACATCCAGCAGATGTTGTTGCTCCAGATAGGTCATCAGCTGGATATTCAGGTGTTTTTCCCACATCTTAGTGGGAACTGGCAACAAAAAAATGGGCCGATAGTTTTCAAAATCGAACTGGCCCAGGTTAGGGTTTTTAGGCAGAGGCTTAATGGTCTATTTTTTCCAACTTTGGGGATAACAGCAAGAAGAAATGGCTGTGTTAAGAGTTGATGTGAGGTGAGAAATAATGATATTCGCTCCCAGCTGAATCAGTTTAGGTGAGAAGGGTTCAAGTGGGGAAACTGATTGCTCAGTCAGTTTGTGGGTCAAGGGGGAAAAAGCAGACAAACAGGAGTCCCAAACATGGAAAGGAGACTGGGAGCTCAATGGTCTGGTTAAGGTGGAAAAAAGAGACAACCGTGGTGGTCTGGTTAAGGTGGAAAAAAGAGACAACCGTTGGTAAGAATTTTGGATTAGTTCCAAGAACCACTCTCTCCTAATGCACCTGGAAGAAAAGTTTCACTAATACATCTAAGAGACATTATTGCTACTAGGAATGCAGCCTTCTAAAAAGGAAACTGAAAAGGGCATGAATGCAGTGGCTCCAAGGGGGCCCGTAAGTCCGTTGTGGACAACATTGCGAGTCTGGAACGGGGCTGCGGGTACCCTTGGTGAGTTGACACGCTTAAGGCCCACCATAAAATCTTCATGAAGGAAACTGCTACCTAAAGGTTCATAACGACCTATGGGTACATATTTCATGCAATTTGAAAACTTATATAAAGCAAAAGGCAGCGTTATTAAACCGTGGATAAGCCACGTTGCAGCAGTGGCTTCAGCCACGGAAAAAGGTAAAGATTCTAACTTTTCAATATGTAGCATAGAAAAGGAAGCATCACGCATTGAAAGTAAGCGTTGTTTGTCAGTCAAATTAAACGGTGCAAATAAAGAAGAAACGTTCATGTACCCCCAGGGAACTTTACCCATTTTCAGAGTTTGAAGGGTCCATGCAAATTGCATGATCGATCGTAATTGATTTTGACCATGGTATAATACTGACACTTCATCATGTACAATATCGACGACTGCCCACACAATATTATCCAACGTGTAAATTCTAGAGGAAAGCATATTAATGCTATTGTCAACAACTGCAAGCACTTTCTCAAGATTTGCTTGATCAATAGCCCTAAGGCGTGTAGCAGCCTCAATCTGCGAAAGCTTCCAAATTTCATTGTAAACCCCATATAACCACCTTTTCGACCTGCCACTAGCCGGGCCTTTAATGAAATCATTCAAGTCCACATCTGCATTTAATTTAGAAAGGTGATCCTTAACCGCAGGTAAAGTTGAATGTTTCAGCCAAGTTTGACACAATTTGCCCACAGAATACGAAGTGACAGTATGGCCTAAGCTAAATCTGGGATCAGATCTAACAGTTTTAAAACCGTCAGTTAAATTCAAAAATCTATGTTGGCAAGAATCAGCACTACGGTGCCAAAGCAACCAACCCTTAGGATTCATACTGGATATGTTAAAGGAGGAATTAAGAAGTAGAGTCTGTAATTCTCTAATGGACAACTGAGTAAAATTACTCCAACCATCATATTCTTCCAACTCCGGGAAAGAAGGAGTGTTTAACTTTTTAGAAGTAGCCAATCCAAAGCATGTGGTTTGGGAAATCGTTTCATTCAGAAACAACATATGATTCGGGATGAGACATGCACGGTGCAAAGCCTCAGTGCCTTGTACCTGCCAGGCCCTTGAACCCCAAACCGATTTAAGGTCTATTGTATCCTTCCATAAACCATAGCCTCCAGTAACTAATTGATCAAGGAAGGCCTTCGAATACAACAATTTAGTATCGGTAAGTCTAACCTTGGACATTGGCATTTTTTGAAATTTAAAATAAAAGGACTCGGGATTGGACTGGTTAAAGTCAGTAAAGTAACTTCTTTAGAAACGTTTCAGAACTCCCTTGCTGAGGTGCTGGGCAATGTTCCCACTGAGTAAAGTTAACAGTATCCCTTCTGGATGATGTTTTGTGTAAGAAGTGATTGCCATAATGTTGGTAACAGAATAATTCACCATAATTAGCAGATTCTAAATATAAATCCTCAGCATCAAATGCAGCATAGTAACGCAAATCAGAAAATAAACTTTCTACAGCATTGACATCCCAGTCATCAGAACGAATGTTTTGTTTCACCACATCCCCCATATTTACTCTAAGTACATTAGGAACATTAACGACTTCCGTTGGGCCATGAATCTGAAACCGAACTGCATCCCACACGATTCCATCAAGGACAGGCCATGCTGTGATGTTAACCAAAGTCAAGTCTCTTTTAAATCTGTGTGTAGAATGCGACGAGGAAAGCGGGGCCAAAGTTCCATTTAGATGAGTAATGCATGTTCTTTCCTCGACATAGTGTCCATTCATGATTCGAAAAAAATAAAACACAAAACCAATTGACATAAAAAGGTAAACTGAAAAAAGGACCAGCCAAACGTATGTCCAAGGGGGAATCAAAAAATGCTTTTTAAACAGGCTTGCATACATTGCAAAACGAGAGGGTTTCTTTGAGGCAAGAGAAACAGAGTCAAAAGAAAATCTGGATTCCGTGGCTAAACGTGCTTGCAGGTCAGGTATGGACAAATCAGTGGGGTAGGCATAGTCTATCTCATCCATGGTAGTTCCGGGTAAACTATTTAATAAAGGACTGGAAAGAGCAGGTAATTCGATGGCCACATCAGGTTCATTATTAGAAGCAGTGGGCATAACTGAATTTCTCACAATGGAAGGACAGGAAACAGCTGGTGTCATACTAAGAAGAATCGGCCACTCTGTGTATCTTGACATTGTCAATAGAAATAAACCGGTTTTCCTTACGACCCGGAAGAGGTGGTAAAATGACTGTTCTTGTGCCCTTCACTCCAAGGACGGGAACCGGAGCTCGATAGGAAGGACCAAATTCTTTCTTGTTATCGATCTTCTCTCGAACCAGTTCGCCAACTTGGGGTAGCCAGCCAACTACCGGGATCTGCAACGCATCATCCGACGTGGAGGGCAAATGTTCCTTTGCAAGACTGTCTCTGGTCTTTTGTAGATTCTGTAAAACATTGCAATGTTCATCTGCGTCAAAGGAAGTGGCGCGAACCACACAGTCTAGACCGTCAAGGTCAGGGACGTACATCTTGATGCCAAAGAGCATTTCGTATGGGGTCCGCCCACCCAGAGACCTTCTAGGGAGATTATTAAGAGCACGCTGCACGCCATATAGGTGAGCAAGCCAGTTTCTGCCAGTGCCTATAACTCGGGCTGTCAAAGATTGCTTTAAATCACGGTTCATTTGCTCAACTACACTGTTACCCTCAGGTCTGTAGGGAGACGAAAACTTGACTTGGACCCCCATCGAAGTCATGGCGTCCTTATACGCCTTAGAGGCGAAAGCCGGACCCTGATCCGAATGGAAGGTACCACCGGCAAAAATCCCTATAAAGACACGCACATCTCTAATGACAGTCCGTGAATCAGCGCTGCGATGTGGCCATACCCACACAAAGCGTGTGCATGAGTCAACTGCTACTAAGATGTACTTATACGCAGTATCAGACGAAAAAGGACCGCAGTGATCTAAATAAACACAACCTAGCGATTTATTAGAAATGTACAACTGAGTCTGTGGCGGACGCGTAGCAGTCGAAGGTTTAATCTGCTGGCATATGTCACAAAGAAGGACATAATCACGCGTCTGTTTGTACAGTCCCCGCCACCAGAAACGTTGTTGTAATTGAGTTACAGTGGCCGAGACGCCCGCATGCGCAGACGCCACACCTTCATGTGCCGCTGTAATCAAGTCTGCTCTGCGATCCGAGTTGGGAATCAGCCGTTCCCCAACATCAGGAATTGTCACAAAAGGAACCTTTTCGGGACTTAAGTGGTATTTGTACTTCGAAGGGAATCCCGTAGGATGCTTACTTCCCTTCTCAGAGGCAGCAACTGCTGCCAAGATGTCGCTATCAATCTTGGTTTTTGACCTAGTAACCGCTGCAACTAAGTATGTAGATACTGCTGTTTTCGCTGCTTCATCAGCAAGCGAGTTGCCAACAGCGTGAACTCCTACACGCTGATGACCGAGAGTATGAATTACATAAACGAGGGGCAACATAGCCTTAAGCTCTGCCACTCGAACCCAGATCATTTTATGTTTTATTGTGCTACCCTTGGAATCATGAAAATCATTTTGAATCCAAAAGAACAAGTTTTCATTGTAAGACTGGACACAGTAGTAAGAATCACTTACAATCAGAGTAGTAACACTTGGATCCGCGTACTCCAACGCTAGTAAGAGAGCACGAAGCTCCGCTAATTGTGCGGTGCAATCGCCCAGGGGCAACGTGTGCACTTCCCTGGAAATGAACTCATCATTCAACATAGCACCGACCACAATGGCGCATGCGGAAACGTAGGCATGTTTAGAGCCATGCGCAACCTGCGCCGACCCATCAGTGTAAATGATGCAATGGAAGTCCTCCAAAGGTCGCATAGCCAGAGGAGCAGGATGAACGAATTCATACTGCAAGTACTCCTGCGACCGTAAGGAGGCGTCAAAAATAAACGTGACATCCGTGGATGTCAATGACGCAGCCCACTGAATCCACCGAGGGTGCAAAGCTTTCGAATTTGGTACACTGGCTTTTGTGACTGCCTCCAAATGAGGACAGGGTGTTACCACTAACATGCGTTTCCCCTGCGACAGTGCTCGTTCCTTAAGAATCGCCATCTGTACAGCAGTTAAAACCTTTTCCACAGTGGGAAACCGCAATTCAGCCGAAGTGTACAAGTGTGACTTGTAAGCAATAGGAACTGTGTCACCTTCATTAAAAGTGAGGTACGTGAAACCCACCGTCCCAGGAATTATTCTTATTACCAGGTTGGTGTGGTTATCACGAGTCAGTAAATATTTAGAAGCGAGCAGATCAGCCTGCAAGGATTGCAAAATGGCTGAATGCTCAGGCAGCCAGCATGATTTTGAGAAAGTTGGTTGTATCAAAGCATACAACGGCTTGATACGCTGGGCATATTCCGGAATGTAAGTTCTGCCGAAATTCAAGAAGCCCAGCAAAGACTGTAATTTTTTCAGTGTTGTAGGAGCGCGCAACTGTGCGCATTTCTCCAAGAAGTGAGGAGCCAAACCTCTACCTTCATTGTTCAGCTCATAGCCGAGGAACAACACTGTGTGTTCTGCAATGTGCGATTTTGCAAAATTAAATTTGTAACCCATATCTGCAAAGACACAAATGATGGAATTCACTCGACACAGATGCATCCAAATTTCGTCGTCTGTGAGATAAATGTCATCCACATAAGAACATGCATCTGGATCGATACTCTCCAATAGAGTGACTATTCTTGAGGTGAAGACTCCAGGACTATTTTTGTAGCCCATCGGGAGTCGCCGGAAGCGTTTTTGCACACCAGCGGACGTAAAACTTGTCCATTGGGAGCTAAAGCTATCCAGTCTGTGGGCATAAAAACCGTTGGATATGTCAAGCGTTGTCTTGAAACGCTTACGCACTAGACTATCCACTAGAGCAGAGCCGTGAGTATTCTGTACTGCACAGTTACGGCAATGCGAGTTCAAATGCCGGTAATCCAAAACCAAACGATATGATCCGTCAGGCTTGGTCACAGTAAAAAGGGGATTATTCATCGGTGACACACACGTTTCAATAACTCCCTGATATTCCAATTGTTCAAGGATTTCTGCGACGGCAGCTTTAGCTTCACGCCGTATGGGATATTGAGGCTGAGGCTGCGGCTCAGACCGCAAAGGAATTTCGTGGCAAGGAGACAATTTATCCCAACCACATTGGTTGCGGTACAGAGCCGGCGCAAGAGCCCGAGCCCACTCTTCTGCAAAATGCTGCCAATGCTCAGTTGAGACAGTGTGCGCGAAACTGGGAAGGATTACCTCCTCCCCTCGCGGCGCCGCGAGCACAAAAGGTGGGGGCCAGTCAGCCTCCGAAAGCAAAATATCATATGTAGAAGAAAGATTCTCCCAAAATACCCCTCTGACGGTACGCTGTATGTCACCTTCAATAAACAGGACAATTTCATAAAGTCTTTCAGGGGGAGCTAGTCTAGTATCGGCTGTCTCGATTACAACGTAGACATCAGTCGCTGTCACCCTCAGTAGTGGACGCAGCGCCTCTCTCACTATGGTAATCTCCGCCGCGCTGTCCAGCAAGGTCAGAGCCCACGTCAGATTCCGAAGCCGCGTTCTCACTATCTGTGGCATATCTATGCGCTGTTAAGGCCGCGACCTTTTTCTTTGCAAACTGCGGTCGCTTTTGCGCAGAATCCTCCTGCTTCGCCGCGCCGTCTGTCTGGCGGGGCTGGCCACGTCCCTGTTGGCCACCACGTCCCCGTCCGCCTCCTCCTCCACCGGTCTTCGGGGCCGATGAGTCCTGAAAGGAACGAGGAGAGCGTTGATCAGAACCCTGAAAACGATCAGGTGATTTAATCATCGCGCGGTCGCGCAAATCATAAACTTTCTCAGTAGGCGCAAGAACTGAAACTTGCGGAGCAGGATAAGAAATCTGAGTCTGCTTCTGTTGCTTCCCCTGTTTCTGTTTTTGAGGCCAATTTTGTTTCTTGGACTTTGGTTGTACATCTGCCGCAGCAGACTGTACTTGCGTTTGTTTCTTCTCCTTGACTGCGAAATACTTCAAACCTTTACTTGTGCGACCGATTGTTTTATAAGCGGCCACCACAATCTTCGCCAACTGGCGGGGTTTCTCGGCATCGGGTATTAGTGCCAAAGCATTAGACACCTGAAAATTCACTGCGTCTCCTTTAATATTGGAGAGTATGAGATCGCTAACGATCTCAAACGAACCACACAGGCGCATACCCAATTCAACAGCAGCCTCCGGTCCGTGATCATCCTGAACACGTCTGACGATCTCGGGCAGCTGCGTCATCGACGGGGTGCCGAAGCACCTCGTAAAAACTGCCGCAAAAGTTTTTCCCCAGCTCTCACAGTCGTCTAATTCTGGTGCTAAATCCTTAGGTAAAGTAATCGTTAACATCCTATGTTTATCTGCAGGAGTAGAATTCGGGAACACAGCTTCCAGTTGGTCAAATTTCTCGGCAAGCCAAAAGGGAAAATCATCCCTATCATCAGGACGCTTACCAAAAACCGAATTGACCATAACTGGATTCAATTTTAAACCGCCACGTTCCAACTGAACGGCCGCACCCCCGGGTGGACCTCCCGGGAGATGACGACCTATGTACTGTACTAACGCTCGAATCACAGCAATCGCGACCACATGTAGTCTACGAACATCCGCTAGAGGACAAGCGCCGTGATTCGGGTGCGGGGTAAAGCCCCCCAAAGCAGGCCAATCCGTACCAGGAATGGAGAGTGGGCCTAACCTCGCAGCGGACATAGAGTGGGGGAGGGCGCCATCAAACCAAACGCGATGCTGCCAATGATTAATAGGTATTTCCAGTGCCCTGTACGGAGTATATTCAGCCGGTACAGCGGAGGGTGTGTAGTGGAGGAACACTCGCGAATTCGCATCCACTTCCGGAAACGTAACCCAAGAGTAAAACAATTCAAACGGGTACGCCGGATCTGCACACACCACAAAAACCACAGCCATGCCCTCCAATGGGACTAGATAAGTCTGCAAGTGGTTGCGCACCGCAATGCGGCTATGTTGCGCAATGGCCACCGCCATGATATCACCGGAAATCCAGAAAAACAAAGAATACTTTGTAGCACAACTGGGTAGTAATTCAAAGAAACCGTTTAGTAAGAATCAAGCTTGAAAATGACCTATTTGCATAAAATAGGTAGGTTTCACCGACACCCCGTTTTCCGGAAACGGAAGTGAAGGGGTTAAGGTCCGAACGATATACTACTTGAGTGTCATGAAATAAGACCACCGAAACCGTTGGGCGCCATGTCGCAGGGTTTCTGTTCTCACACAGAACTGTGCACAGAGGAGTGGAACCTCGGCGAATTAGGGTGTCCCAAAACTTACCTTAGTATCCAACTCACCCCTTACCGAGCTAGCTACAGTGTCTCATTGGACATATCAAACTCCCAATGTTTAGACAAACCAGAACATGAACTTGCTGTACCTCAGGGTACGTGGAACTCATGAACACTCTTTCGTTATATTATCATTACAAACCAGAACATGGAGTAAAGAAGACACAGGTGCATTTGAAATGTTTATTTACTAATGCCGTCTTCTCAGGCGCAGTATCTTAGATAATATAAGTATACTTATTATCAGTAGCAAAATTACCAGCATAGTTACTAAGACATAAAAAGCGAATGGTGACAGCATGTTAACATGCTGTAATGTATAAGAGTTAACAATACTTATATCTCACCCTCCCTAACACATATATTATATTATTAGCTAAGAAGGTCTCTTTGGGTTGTTTTAGGGCGGGCCCATACCTTAGTGTCCTAGCATGAAGGAATCACATCAGCATACACCAGCATACACCAGCTCTCTCTGTATGTGCACCGCATCAAGTGTGTTCTATGTGCCTCCTGCAAAGCAATATCAATCCCGCCTGAAGCCAGAGTTGGCAAAGGCTGCACTTGTGTTATGACTATGAAGGCGTGGAGATCAGACCTCATAACAATTCCATATCGTGTTGTTCCTGAAACTTCAGCACTCTTCGTGCAGACATAGTTTATTTAAGCAAAGCTGATATCAGAGCAATAACATATTATTCTCACATACATCACGGCAAACTACTAGGTTGAAAGCTAAGTCAACAATTAAGTGTCGTGTGCAGAAGTTGCAAGAAAGAAAAATGGCGTTTAAACCTCAAATGTACCTATGCTAACTTAACACGATATAAGGATATACAGGAGCTACATGACAAGTAGAGGAAGAGTGCGCCATGTTTTGAATATATGCAGCAACAGCTGTTAAATAAAGCCATATTAAAGTGTAGGCTAACCCCGACCTTTGTAAGTGTAGGAGGGACAAAATAACATCTTGCACCATAGACATAATAGGGTTTATGTGCTTTGGAGTACAGTATTGGACAAAGCGTTTCCACTTTGAAATACTGTCTTTTAACTGTGTGGGAATTGATTTGGGGGTGATGTGAAACGCTTAGCAGGCGGGGACTCCAACCGGGGTGCTGACTGCCTTGGACTGCCCTCCCGAGCCGCCAGTTTTTCTCCTGTGGGGCGGTCTAGTCGCTCTGGAGGGAATAAAAAGGGACGCTGCGCTAGCGCGCAGCGGACGCGCCGCTGGCGCGCCAAAGGCAAGCCCGTCCGCGCCCGTCAGCGTCCCGGAAGCGCCCGGTGCACGATATGCTGCCCATTTGTTTGGAGGTTATAGCGGTAAGAATATATCGAGACTCAAATACAGTAGAGACAGCCTTATGAAGATTGGCAACCAAAGCAAATGTCATTTATTTATGAAGCAACCTGATGACTCTGAGCATTTGCTATGTAACACCTGCAACTGGGCGGCCGCTTGCAGTGGGAGAGAGGGAAGGGTTTCAGTTGGAAATTACCATATCCCTATATTACAAACTCCCCTAACTGATATGACCAGGGAAAAGCTTAAGGCCATTCTTATTAATGCTAGATCTATAAAGAAACATGAATCTCAAATTTATGACTTACTTTTAGAAGCCAAGCTGGATATTCTGTTCATTACCGAGACCTGGTTACATGAGGGATCTAACCCTACTCTGGCTAATGCTATACCCCCAGAATACAGGATTATTAGAAAAGATAGAACAGGCAACAGAGGAGGAGGAGTAGCAATTATATTTAAGAACTCCCTCCCATGTTCAGCCATACCGATCATTGGCCTCGAAGGAGCTGAAGGCTTCGGTTTTCTGCTATCAATCTCCGCGCACCAGTCAGTTGCCAGGGTAATTATTTATAGACCACCGGGGCCGTGGGGCCGCTTTCTGGAGAGCATCGGCCATGCCATAGAACCTATTGAATCTAAGAAGATATGTGAATGTTTGGACATCTTTAGTATGTCGCTGTATGTAATATCTCCCACCCATGAAAAAGGCCATATTCTGGACCAGATCTTTTCCACATGCCATATTGCTCTTGACAACCCCCTCCCTATTATATGGTTCGACCATGTTATTCTTACGTTTCGGATGGAGAAAGATCGATCTTTTCCACATGCCATATTGCTCTTGACAACCCCCTCCCTATTATATGGTTCGACCATGTTATGCTTACGTTTCGGATGGAGAAAGATCTGATCAGGATTCGATCTAAGGGCGGGGAAAAACTAAAAGAATTTAGATCTTTTAAGCTCATTACTCCTCACTCCCTGGCTGAAATACTAGACCACCACCCTATCCTTGGAGAAGGGTCTCTTGAAGATGCAACACTCACTCTTGAAAATTGGTTGCAGAATTGGGCATTGCATCTTGCTCCTCCAAAGATACATAGGGCCTCTTGAGAAAATATCTCTGCTCCCTGGTTTACAGAAGCACCGAAGAAAAGTAAGAGTGCTTGTAAATGTTTGGAACGTTTATGGAGAAGAACTTTTGACCCTGAGAGCAAACATATATATAAACAAGCACTTAAAGCGCACTATCTAAAGGTACGCGATGAGAAAAAAAGATACCTGACTATTAAAATTGATTTGGCCAGAAATAGTAGCAGGGAACTCTTTAAGATTGTAAAGGACTTTGCTTCACCCAAGGTCACCCAGAATCCTTTTGTTCCTACCCTTGAACTGACCATTCAGATGGCCGAATTTTTCTAAGACAAGATTAAGGCCATTCAAGATATCTTTGATATGCCTGTTTCCCTGAATCAGAATGATGGGTTTTCTCTGAAGGAAGATCCTAGGGTAGAACTTATGCTGGAGTTTCCTCCGATGTATCTGGATACCTCACTCACCATTATGAAGACACTATAATCTACGTCCCCTATGGATCCATGTCCAGCTAAAATAATAGCAGCTGTTGCTGAAGTTCTAAACCCTGCTGTAAATAAAGTCCTGAACCGCTCCTTGTCTAGTGCGCAGGTTCCGGCCAGATGGAAACAGGGAAAAATCGTACCACTTCTGAAGAAACCTTCAGCGGATCCTACTGTAGCCAGTAATTATAGGCCCATTACATTGCTTCCTTTCTTTGCTAAGACTTTGGAGAAGCATGTAAATAAGGTTACCACAAATTTTATTGAGGCCACCAATGCCCTTCACCCTAGTCAGTCGGGTTTTAGGGCCAAGTACAGTACTGAAACAGCCTTACTTGAGGTTTCAGAAAGCATTAAAGACACCCTTGATAGAGGAGGTAAGGTAGTTTTAATACTGCTAGACCTCTCGGCGTCTTGTGATACCGTGCCCCATGGGCGACTCCTTCAGAGGCTTAAGAAATGCGGCTTTGGGTGCACGGTTCTAAGATGGGTCTCTTCCTTTTTGGAAGGCCGTCAGCAATCTGTCTGGTCGCCACCTTTCTCAGCTGACATCCCTTCGCTGAATGTTTGAGCCCCCCTCTTTTTAATATTTATATGGCACCCCTTGCACCTTTAGCAGAGAATCTTGGGGCCAAGGTTCTTACCTACGCAAATGATACTCAACTTCTGTTTACCTATGAAAAAGATGAGCCTTTTAATGAAAGTCAACTACATCTATGTTTGAAAACCGTGTTTGATTGGTTCCGACAGAATCAACTATCTTGCAATTCCGCCAAGACCGAAATTATTTTTTTCGGACATACCCCGGTCGATGAATGGCGGAAATGGTGGCCCCAGGATCAACCGGCCCCTCCCAGCCCTGTTACTACTGTTACAAATCTTGGAGTTATGCTGGATTCAGATCTTTCTATGAAGCCACAGGTGCAGTCAGTGGCTGGTATGTGCTTTAGGCTGTTAAAAATGAGGAGGAATTTCCTCCCATTGCAGAGGCAGCCCCACAGAAAGACGGTGGTCCTAGCCTTGATAATGTGAAGGCTGGACTATCCTAATGTGCTCTACTTAGCTATCCCCAAGTACTTACTGAGCCGTCTTCAGGTTGTTCAGAATACAGCCGCCAGAGCAATTTCTATGGTTGGGCCTAGAACACACATGACGAGTCATCTGAAATCATTACACAGGTTATCAGTAAAAAACAGAGTTGACTTTAAATCTATTGTGTTGGCCTTTAAGGCTCTTCATAACAGCAGGGCTCAGTATATTAGAAAAATATTTATGCCTTATTTTCCAGCCAGGATCTTGAGGTCATCAACCCAACATCTGTTGCTGATGCCGAAATTTTGTTGGGCCAGGAAGGGTGGACGCTCCTTTCAGGTGGTAGTGAGTAGCTTATAGAACTCGCTGCCTTTATCTCTGAGACAAGAAGCAGAGCTCCTGAGCTTCAGACGCCAACTTAAGACCTGGCTGTTTCATCAATAATGAGATTTGTGTATGAGTGGGAGTTACTGGGTCTCTCTTCTCAGGGTCTTTTTCTTTCTCCTTTCCTTAGCGCCGGGACACTCTTTGGAGTAGCCGGGCGCTTGTACAAATGCCCCATAACATTAACATTAACATTAACTTAGCAGTGTGTAGTGGGCCTATGGGCATACCTGACTATAGACATGCACTCTTGGAGTATGTTAAGGTAACCAAACTCTAACACCTCAGGAGCAAAATAACCAGGTTGAACTGTCTGGGGTCCGGGTGTCTGACCTTGCTGTGATTTTGCGTGAGAAGGCCCGGCCTGTTGGGGAGCTCTAGTGGGGGGAGGCGGGGCGATGGGCATTTCTAAAAGGGTTGAGAACCATAGTTGTCTGGTCCATGTTGCAGCCTCCAGGATACGAGTGACGGATGATTGCGTGAGCTTTCTGGTAAGGTAAGGAATCAGTGGGAAAGGAGTAAAAGCATATGCAAATATCCCTGACCAGTTGATCTACAGGGCTTTGCCCATGGACTGGGGGTGTGGAAACCTGGCAAGGAAGTTTGGAAATTCCGCATTTTCGTGTGTGGTGACAAGGTCACATAGGGACTAGGAATCGAGGGTGGAACTCCCACTCATGAACTTGTTGCTGGGTCCTGCTGAGCAGCTCTGCAAACTCGTTGTCCACTCCCAGGGAAGATACTCTGCTTGGAGATATACATGGTGATAGATGGCGCAGCACCAGATTTGCTGCACTGAGGCACATAGATGAGGGGAGTGAGTGCCTCCTTGCATCTGTAGGTAGAAAATGGCGGTTATGGCACTGTATTTAATCTGTTGAAGACCTTTAAGAGCTAGACAAATAGTTAACAACAGTTCAAGTGGTTGATGTGTAAGCTTCTCTGAGGTGACCACAGACAATGGACTGTTAAGAGGGCTCCCTAGCCGACTAGAAATTTGTCTGTGGTGATGGTCACTTGTGCAACTGGAACAACAAAGGCATGTCCTCCAACAGATTGTTGCTTTTCCACCACTGCAGAGAGTAATGGGTTTTGGCCCTTTCCAACACTAGATCTTCCACCTGACCCTCCGCTTGTGACCAACAACTTGAGAGGCATTCCTGAAGCAGGTGTATGTGTAGTCCATGAGGCTCTTTGGCAATGCATGAAGCAATCATTCGAGGGAGGCGCATTACTGTGCGAACTGGAAGTGGATGGAGTGGCTGAAAAAGAGAGGTAAGCTGATGGAATGCTTGTGCACTTGTGGGTCTCAGTACAGCCTTGCCCACTACAGAGGTGAATACTGACCCTAGGAAGGGTTGAAACTGAAGGTGCTACAAGTGTGACTTAGTAGCATTGAATGTAAATCCCAGGCTGCGCAGCACCCATGAGGCACTATGGCAATGCATGAAGCCATAATTCCCAGTATGTGCATTACTGTGTAAACTGGAAGTGGAGGGAGTGGCTGATAAAGAGAGAAAAGCTGCCGGAATGTTTGCACCCTTTGGGGTCTCGGGACAGCTTTGTCCACTAGAGAGCTGCCTTGTTTCGTGGAAACAAACACTTGCTTCACAAGACTCAATCAGGATTTCGGGCTTTATTGCTGGCTTCTGAGCTGTCAAACTGCAGCTTTGATAATGTTGGACATCAGAGAAGCATTTGAAAACCGTTTCCCATTACCTGCTGTTAGAATGGCTATGGAATTGCAGGGTGTGGTGTACTGCGTTGAAGTGGCTGGCCTCTTTTCTCCAAAACCGCCATTTTCAGAGCCCTTTCGCTTCGGGTGTGTGTATCTGCCACAGGGGGTGCCTCAGTGCTTTTTGTTGAGCCCTACGTTGTTCAATCTTTACAAGGGCCCCCTGGCGTATGTCATTGAACAACACAATGTTATCATTGTGTCTTATGACAATGACACACATCTTATTGTTACTCTGACTCAGTGTGACGGAGGGGATGCAATGCAATTTAAATTGTGCCTGGGAAATTGGCCGAGTGGATGACTATGAGTTGACTTAAACTTAATGCTAATAACACTGGGGTACTCATAGTTGGCAACCAATCCTCTGTGTGGTCATCCATTTGGTGGCCTTATGCACTTGGCCCTATTACTACCCCCAAGCCTAATAGTAAAAAAGTTAGGAATCTTGTTTGATGCCATCCTAACTTTTGACACCCAGATAGATAGTCTAGCACAAAAATGTTTTACCAGTTTTAAAATTGAAGCAAACAATAATTGGACTTCTCTCTATAGCTGCCTGAAAATCAATAGGCTCTTGTGATATCAAGACTGGATTATTGTAACATACTTTACATTGGAGCTACTCAGCGTAGAATAATAAAGCTGCTGTGAGTGCAAAACACAGCAGCTCGTTTGTTATTGAACCTTCCAAGACTGGCGCCTTCCGCACCGGCATTAGATAAATTGCATTGACTGCCACTTAAAGAAAGAAAATCTTTTAAGGCTATGTGCCACTGCCAGAAAATCTTTAATGGCAAGGATCCTCGGTATCTCTCTTCCTTGGTGAAACCTTATTCACCCAGTTGAAGCCTTAGATCATCTGGTACTGCAATGGCGGTGGTCCCCATTGTGAAGAGAGTCCGCATGGGTGGCTGTTCCTTGGTCGTTCAAGCTGATCAAATCTGGTACCTGGTGCAATTGTCATCTAGTTTCTTTCCTTTCTGTTTAGCAGTCTGGGGGAGAGAAGGGGGGAGTTTTCTAATTCTTTATGAGGAAATATTTCTCTGGCGTGTCTTGGGATATAGTTCCCGTTGTAGGGCAATCCAGGAGTGGGGATGCTCCATCTGCAGTAACTGGGAGCAGCACAGTAACAAGACTGAGATTCTGCATCAATACTCTCGTACTAACTGAAAATTGTCAGGTACAGGGGTATTGGCCCCAGGATAAGATATCAGACTCTCTCCAGGTTTAAAAAGAATTAGCAATGAGTAATGTGTGAATCAAAGGATAATTTATTTGAGACAATGCGGGTTTGGGGGGGCAGGGTGCAGCCTTCACTTCCCTATACTACCTTTAGTTATCTATTAGTTTTAGTGTGTAGGGCGACAGGCACTCTGCCAGTTTGGGATGAGTGAAAGCCAAGAGCAGGGGTGCAGGGAGGGGGGGAGTTGGGAGGGGGTTGTATTGTTTTTCAATGTTGGAATTTTATTGGTTGCAATTCCGATTTCTTCGACACCATCAAAGAGCAGAGCAGAGCTACCAGGACTTCTACAGGGGCGAGATGTTGAGCGATAGACAGAGATGAGAGTGCTTAGTTGGAATGTAAATTGGCTAGTGGACAAGATAAAGCGGGGGATGGCCAACTAATTTATCAGATGGCATGCACCGGAAGTGATCCTGTTACAGGAAACCCACCTGATAGGAAACAAATGTATGGCCTTGCACAGGGGAGGGTATAAACTGGTGGCTCTTGCGGGATTTACCTCAGGGTTGCGGGGAGTAGGCATACTAATTAAAAATTCATTCCCTTTCACACTACAAGCCACGTGGACAGATAAACTAGGCAGATATGTAGGGGTCTTGGGCCAATGGGAAGGGAAGACAGCCACATTCATTTCAATATATGTCCCTCCTGGCCTGCAGACGGAAACGTTTAAAGACCTAGGCACAATATTCCTCACTCTTCCTCTGGGGGTCCTGGTATTGGGAGGCGACTTCAATACTGTGTTGTCCGGCGACCTAGATCGACATCCCCCTCGTGCAATCAGACATGCTCAGAGGTGGCTCCCTGAGTTCGTAGGCACAGTGGGACTGGTGAATGGATGGAGGGCGCATAACCCAGATAGAAAACACTTTACACACATATCGGGGCACACCACAGCTTATCAAGAATAGACTAATGTCCTTGTCCTGGCAGCGCAGGCCCATACTATCCAAGAAATACGTCATTTGGGGCGGGGCATTTCAGAACACTCCCCCGTGTGGCTGGGAGTGGGAGTATGTGAGAGCGGGTAGAGTAGCCCCCATTAATCCATGGTACTTGAAGGATCCACATACCCGGAACAGCATTGTCAAAGTCACGGATCACTACTTTCAGGAAAACAAGGATTCGGTAGACTCCGCACAGATTGTATGGGAGGCGTATAAAACAGTTGTCCGGGGTGAAACGCTCTCCCTGATAGCCGGGAAAAAGAAGGGGAGGCAGGCTGATCTTGAAAGAGCGGAAGAGGACGTGGTAAAGTCAGAAGAACTGTCCCGAGTGGTTTTCTCTGAGGGCCTTCACCTTTTCAGATTGAGGTAAGATGAGTTTCATAGCATCAATAGGGATAGAGCCCGGGCGCAGAGTAGAGAGGTCCAAGGCAGAGTCTATGAGCTCGGAGACAAAGCAGGAAAACTGATAGCGTGGCTGGATAGATATGAGTGGGTGTCAAGACTGGTGCCCAAGGTGTTGGAGCAGGACTCCAGTCCTATAACAGATCCGCAGGCCATAGCAGACACATTTGCCAACCACTACCGTACAATATATAGTACAACTGGCAGGTTTCCTAAAGAAGAAAATGTGGAAATGATAAGAGACATAATACTTCCCATGCTCTCGGATGAAAACAGGGACTATCTGAACTCCCCGCTGACTGATGATGAGGTGGCACAGGCTATCCGGGGTGTGAACTCGGGTAAAGCGACAGGGCCTAATGGTATTCCGATTGAATTGTATAAACTGAATTCTAATAAATTTGCCCCACATATTCGAGCTATGTTGACAGAGAGTAGGGAGAAGGGACTGCTTCCATACGACCAACGAGTGGCTAACATATTGGTCATACACAAAGAAGGCAAATTCAGAACTTGCTGTGCCTTATATCGGCCAATTTCACTTTTGAATGTGGAGCCTAAGGTTCTTGCCAAATTACAGGCGATACGTCTGATTAAAGTAATTACCACGCTGGTCCACTCGGATCGTTCTGGCTTCATGCGGCATCGAAACACAGGCCTCAACTTACGGCGATTACATGGAATATTAGTGATAGTTTCATTAGACACCACTATGGCGTTTGATATGGGGGAGTGGCCCTATCTGTTTGCGTTTTTAAGCAAATTAGGTTTAGGACAGGAATACATAGGCTGGGTACGACTCCTATACTCCGGCCCGGGTAGTGGTAAATAATCGTAAGTCCTCAGGCTTCCAGCTCGGTAGGGTCACTAGGCAGGTTTGCTCCCTGTCGCCGCTCCTCTTTGCATTGGCGGTGGAGCCACTTGGATCAGGCAGGACAGATCCATCTGCGGACTGAGGTGGTCTCTGGATTGGGAGGACAAGATATCTCTGTGCGCAGATGACGTTCTCTTGTACTTTACGAATCCTAGAGGATGCCTCCTAAATGTGCTGGAAATATTCGGCAGGTACTCTGGATTAACTGTGAACTGGCTCAAATCAGTGGTCTATGTCTTTAGGGGTGCACTGCCTATAATACAGCGTGGTTGCCCGATCCAGATGGTATCTGACGGGTGCCGATACCTCGGAATCTTTGTGACACTAGACCCAAAACTTCGTAATGTCTGTAATTTGGACCCACCCATGCAGAGACTTAAGAATGATGTGGCACATTGGGGATCCCTGCCACTTTCCATGTTAGGCAGGGCGGTCCTTTTCAAAATGATGGCACTGCCTCATTTTCTATATGTGCTCCAAAATACAATGAATCCGGTTCCCGTGTCCTATTTTAAAGAAATTGAGAGTCTCCAGAGACAGCTTTTATGGGAGTGCAGACCTCGTATAGCATTTTCCAAATTGACTCTTAACTGATATGACGGTGGAATTAGTCTACCAGATTTAAAAAAGTACTGCTGGGCGTCTCAATTGGCAGCTATCAATCAAGGGATCTATAGGCATCCAGGTGATCCCGGATACGCCATGGACAGATGGCAGCTCCCAGGGGGTGACTATACTAGGGCATTATAAACTAAACCCCGTAGATACCCACTGACTGGATCTACTGCGCACGCCGTCCAAGTATGGCACACCGTCACTAAACACCTAAAATGGGAGGACAAACTCACGCTAGCCACACCACTGTAGAGCGCGGAGAAATTGGGAAACCTCTGGAAATCCAAGGGTTTCGATAAATCTGATCTTATAGGGATCTCCCAAATCAAAGACATCTGAGGGAAGGAACGGTGCAATCATTTACGTCACTTAAAGATCAATATAAATTGACAGACACTGAGCATTTCCGATACCTTCAAATCCGCCATGCCCTACTTACTCATATTCCCAGTGCCACAACACTCACGGAAGCCTTCCCCCTAGAGGACAGAGTACTGGACAGGCATCTCCCAGAGAAGACCATATCCCTAATATACAGGAAATTGATAAACAACATGGAGGATCTGTTACTTGCCCTCAGAGGGCAATGGACCGGGGATGGTCTCGAAATCGATGATGAAGACTGACAGGAGGCGGTCTCCTCTCCATGAGTAGTTGCAATCCAAGCCTGGCTGAGATTAGTACAGCTTAAAATATTGCATAGTATCTATGTAACGGGTCCTGGCCTGGTTCGAATGGGACGGGCGGAAAGTGGTGAGTGCAGAAGGGGGTGTGGGGAACTGGGAACATTCATCCACATACTATGGAACTGTCAACAGATACAACAATATTGGAGAGACATTCACAGCACACTGCAAGTGGTAAGGGGTGGATATGCAGCCAGAAGCCCAAAGATGCATATTAAATGTCTGGGAGCCTACGGATCTCAAAACACACACCACGCAATGGGTAACGTTAGTATATATGATTGCGAAACATAACATCTCACAGCAGTGGGGGGCTAGTCAACCGCCCCAATTGCGGAAGTGGAAGGAGGATTTAGACTGGTGCATGTACAGGGAAAAGTCAGTCTTCATAGCTAGGGGATGCCCCGGGAAGTGGATTATGGTATGGGGAGCATGGAACCGATACAGAGGCGATATCTGTCTCCAACCAAGTCGCCAACCTGACGCAGACACTATTGATACTCTTGATCTGATCAATATAATAATTGTAATATATTTTGTATACTGTATAATATCGCTGTGTCAAATGTAGTAGCTTCCTTGTAATTAATTGATGTGCTTTGGTCGAACTGTTTAACAAAAAGAAATATTTTTAAAAAAAATGTTCGCATAAAATTACAAGTGTACCCAAGGAACACAAGACTTCTGTAGCCCATCCTGAACTAGAGATTTTTGTAAGAAGGTCGCTCAGTGTTAATGTAAAGCCCTTCCTAAATTGTTGTTCACAGAGTTTACAGTGCAAAACCCCATGCAATTTAATTTGCCAGAGATCACAATGCAAAATCTCTGCATATTGCACTAAATCAGAGAGGCCACAATGTAAATCCAATCTTCTCTGTATTTGTCAGAGTTGTATTGTGACAGGCTTACACTATGTAATGCCCCTTATTACTGTATTTGAGAAGGGGTCGGGGTTAATATCTCAATTAGTTATGAGCAATAGAATACTTCATAAGTAGACTAACACCACTTCTGCCCAATTAAATGCATATGAAGATGCGCATTTACATGGGGGCAAAACCAAAGTCCCTCTTTCTTTACTGTAATGACAGTGATGGTTGAAGCCTATTCTGCAGGATGCTGGTTTTCTACTGTTGCTTTTACCTTGAAAAATAAAAGACAAGAAGTGCTTAGCAAAGCAGGAACAGTTGTTTTAATTAAACACAGCAGCCAGGAGAGCAGGCAACAGAGTCAAGGTCTGAAGACTGTCGCAAAGCACATTGGTTTCGGACGTCATTTTATATATTACATGAAGGGTCATAATGTACTTGTACATTCCTTTGGAGAATGGAATCTGGACAAAATGTGGGGCCAGTGGGTATGTGTCCAGATGTCCGGCATGGGGAGCACGTGATAACTGCGTGTAGTGTTAATGCTGTGTTCTGATTGGCTGAGCATTCATCACTTAAGGCCGGATTATGATTTGGCATTTTGACCCTCGGACCGCTGTTGAGGCTGTCGGGAGAAAGCCGCCAAGCCAGCGGTAATCCGACCGCCGTATCATCACACCGCTGTGCTGGCAGTGCTGTGTCTGCAGTGCCACAGCGGTGGGATGTTTCAGCTCATAGAGAGCATGAAGCATATGCAGCTGCTGTGGCAGTGCCACCTGGACGTCAGGTGTGCGTACCATGCACCATGTTGTTGTACATGGCACACATTGCATGCATGACAGTGCAATAAGTGGGGGGCACAATATGTGCCCTCATGCACTTTGCCCAATGGACAAAATCGCCCTCGGGTCCTATTTGGGGCCCCTTCCCTGCCATTCCGCTAACCTTTTCATGGTGGGGTCCAAGCCATGAAAAGGTCGTCAGAAAGGGAGGTTGTAATTGGGACGGATGGGCCGGCATTGGCAACGCCTCCCATCCCTGCAATTTTCCCTACCACCGTGGGATCCAGGATCTTGGCTGTGGCAGCAGTCTTGTGATGGTCCAATCACCATGGTCATTACCAGGCGGTCGGACCGGAGATCTTTAGACCGCCGTACTCGTAATCAGACCCTTAGTGTGGCATCTGACTTTATGGTGTTTTGGGAACGCGCACCCCTCCAGGCAAACGTGTTTTATTGGGGCCAATCTTCTAAGACCATTGTGATGTTGTGGGATCGATCTGGGTGTTCCGGTTTGCGCATTTGTCTAAGGGTTACGTGTCACCCCACCTGTGATCTGTCCATCAGTTGCTTCAGGCCTAGGTCGCAGGGCCTGGTTGACCACGCACCTCTGACTGAGGATTGAGGTGGGGAGATCATATCGGGTAAATTCAACAACAGTGATATGAGTTCTTTTTTACATGTACATATATCATAATGTGCATTGATATCATATTTTATAATATTAACATTCCCCCCTCTAGTTGAATTTCCAACTACATCATTTACCCCATACTTCCTGACAGTCAAATTATTCGAGGTTTGCTGTGCTTACGTCGTGTCTATTACCAATTCCCTAATTACTTGCATTCTACCTAACATGAGCACTGCGATTTTACAGCTGGAACTCCCTAATTGTAGGAAACCACACAAAAACAACACAAGAAGAGCAATTGGAAGCAATGACAGACAGTCTAGTCACCCATTGGGGAACCAGGAAAATAATTCTATAAACCAGTTGTGCTCAGTTGCACCTCCCTCCTTCTTCACGTCAGCTTGTAGACTATCACATGATGGATGGCAAAAGTTAGTGTCTCGTTGTCTAGGTCATTTTCAGGGTTGAAAGTACAGCAGGATGTACCGATTTTGGTGCACACACCACCGTCCATCGCAGTCATCAAGTCTACCACATAGTGATGTTGCATCACCATAAGGCTGATGGCTCTTAGTTCTCCCTTGAAAGCATTTAGGGGGAGCTCTGTATCGTTGACTTTTTTCAGCTTTTCCCACCTGGTTATTTGCAAATATGGGGCGTTCGCATTTGTTAGCAAGGATAGAAGAAGGGTATGGATCTTCCCACATTTACTTTAGTGTCAAAAAACAGTTTACATTTTTCCGGAATGTCCTTGTACTGAGCCCAGCCAATGTAATCAGCAGTTCTTTTTTCTTGAGCATGGTGCAATAGAGTTGTTTTCTTCTGTAGTGGATGTTGAAACAACTCGACAGATCTTCTCCGGGGATGAACAGAGTCATGGTGTGTATGGTTATGAGGATGCAGAGGCCCCACCATCCGGGGACAAGCAGGTATCCATCAACACAGAGGTGCTCAATTGCATATCTGGTACTTGCAGTATTACTTCACAATTCTCGTTTGTGCCAAGCGGTAACACTCCTTTGCCTCTGAAACACAAGTAATAAAGTGTGAGTTTCCATACAATTAGGGGTTGCCCCTTCCCTTCTAGCCATGTGTACCTATCTATCTCAGTGTCCCAGATTTCCTGACACGGGGTATCTATGCTGGCATTCAACCCTTTCTACCTAGACTAATTTCCCCTTGTCTCATCGAGAATTGGCGGCCCTGCACTGGAACTCCAGGTCTGGGGTCCATTTGTCATTAACTAATACTGCCCCAGATACTCTAAGGGCCACCCTGGGACAACAGACAGAGGCGGGAGAGGACATGTTTGTGCACTGGTGCAGTGGCCTTACTACTTCCAAGAACCTCTTCTCTGGCAAATCACGGGGCCAAACAGTGTCCTCTCCTATAGTGTCTCACCTGCGCATCAAGTATAGTTCAGTTTGAATGTCGCTAGGCTTGGAAAAAAGATGTAGTGCTGTTGGGTTGGATTCATACTGGGTGATGTTTACCACTACTCTATGGGGTTCTACTCTACTGGCTTGTATCTTGGCCCTAATTCTACATAGGTAGAGATAAATGAGAATATGCTTTTTCAGGGGCTATTTCTTGGGATAAATAAAGTCTGTATGTTCCCACGGGGTGGGGTAGCAGCGAGCAGACAAGCACAACCTAGTCGACGTCTGGGCGCCCAGGGCAGTCATGTGCTCGTACCATGTGTTGTGCAAGAGTGCGCTGTGTAGTGCATGTGGAAAACTAGTGTTTGGTTCAGTGTAAGTGTAAGGAATAAGGAGGGAGCGGTCACTACGAAGTGCAATAGAAATACCACTAGGCAGATTTCTCGCTACGGATTGATGTGGCCACACCCATGCTAAACAGATGATGTACAAAGGTGCAATAATACATAACTATTGTAACTGGGAATGTGTGTGGAGGGGTCGACTGCAGCTTTTTGGCATACGGGGTTGTCTTTGCTTCGCACAGTATAAAGAGTCTGTTGTATAAAATGTCAGTAAAAATAGTCAAGTTCTTCGGCTTGAACAATTGGGCCTTGTCGATGTTTTGGAGGTTGAGGCTGAAGAAATGGTAGGCTGCTGTAACGTGGTGCACTCTGGGCTCAATTGCAGACCTGTTGGATAAGAGCAGTGGGTTGTAGGTTAGCTCAGAGAAAACATATATCATCATATAGTCTCAAAATTCCTGTGCCTTTCTTTTAAGGGGCATATTTTGTAAATTCATTTTTTGCAACTTTTCAGTGGGTTACCAGAAGGAGCCTCTCATTGGGGCAGAACGCCATGATAGAGGGGAGTATGGATGACTCTTTTTTACCTATTGGCTTATGGGCACTGTTGGCCCTCTTATACCCTACTTTCCCTATTGTGTGAATGTGTGCGTAGTTTTATCAATGTGGATGGTACCTTTTGATCTCCAAATGCATGATGCACAGTGAAAGGAATGGGGCATATCTCAATTTTGGGGGTTGTAGGTAATTGCAACGTGTCCTAAGGACACGTGTATGCACCTCTAGTCCATGCATGTGGCATGTAGCAAGGTTTTCCCTAATGGAGTTGGGCGTTTTGACTACACCCTTTTTCTGGAAGTTTTGTTTTTGGTCTGCTTCCTGTAGGTCATTGGGTGTCTTTGTAAGATTTTCTGTAGTGTGGGTTGTATTGTGGCTTACAGGTGGGGGTTGAGAAGCTGCTCTGTGGTCCCCGTGTGATTCGATGTGGCAATGACTGGGACTGGGCCTACTGCTCCCTTGGACGATGTTAGTGAGGCCCTGTGTTATTTGATTCAACAAGCTGGGTACAGTGGCGAGCGTATCTGTGCACCTTGTGTGGGGGCTGCGATGGTCATCTATAGAACCCCTTTCCCTCCAGACGCCTCTCTCTCTCTCGGATCCAGGATGCTTTGGGTCTGTCACCGTCGGCGGGAATCAGGGACTTCTTACCTAGTGACACGCTACTTTTGCTGTTTTGGAGGCACATGATCCGATGAGCAGACTTTGGATGTTTGGAAGCATTAGGGGAGAGGAGCAGGCGAGATATCTTGCTTACAAATGGAGTCAGGTGCGTGGTTGAAATTTGTTGTGCTACGGGCAACTAACGTGGACGGCTGATTGCCCTGGTGTATTTCCCTGCTGACTTGTTGCCAAATTGATGCTTATTCATGTGTGGACTACGGAGTTCTATGGGGCAGCTCGACATTCCACCTCTGCGGAAAACCTGGCTTCTGCCACTTGGAACATTGCCTCGTTTTGGAACTGAAAGGGAACCCTTATTAGCTTGAGGCCAAAATGTTGAAGAATGGGGTCCTTTCGATCTGGAGCTCATCCTTGTGACTTGGATGAGGAGACCTGGGTGCCTGTTTTTATGCACTGGTTGGGGGCCCCCACCCCCTGGGCATGGCCAGCTAACTCCACCCGGGGGACCAGCAGCAGAGTGGGGTCTAGGCCCCTGCAGGCATCCGAACGGCGAACTCTGGCGTGAATTCCTGGTCGACATATCGTATGGCAGCCGAAGTCCTTCCCAAGTGCAAGTAAAGGCTTAAGTTTATCCTCCAATGGTTGTCACTAGTTTTTATTGTTGGGATGAGTTTTATGAAGTGAGTATGAAGTGGAAGTGTCATATAGGCATTTGTTTTTTAGGCTTACTGGGCATTTCCATTGGGTGATTGTGTAAAGATATTGCTTCCCTAGACAGTCACCCCTCCTTGCTGTGGCCTCAGGCCTTGCTGGGCTGATTTCCCTGCCTGCAGCTGTTGCCATGTGTTTGGCCAACTTTCTGGTCCGTGTAGCAGTGGTGTGTTTGCTGACTGATTTCCTTGTGGCTGAATATGCTTTGTGCTCTGGTTGATCTGGGTTTGGTTTTGTAGATGGGGATTTTGTGAGGCCTGGCCTAGGCTTATTGATCTTTGCTCATGATAAGCTTTCAGATGGCATCGGTCGATCATGTGGCCAATTCAGTGATAGTAGTAGCACTTTATGAGGGCTGGTTGCTTCCAGTCTTCCTGACCTCTGCCATTAGGACTGGGTGGAAACCCTCTGGGGTTCAGAGGCGGAGCGCCCTCCCTTAAAAACATGCGCTATTTGCAGGGTTACGGCCAATGCGGCCCCCTGAAGGATGGTCTTTTAAAACTTTTGTTGGCCCAGCTTGGCGGTGTCTCTCTGGGCTTGCACCTGCTTTTCCCTGTCCTTTTCCTGATTCTTTCTGTGGCAATGCTACATGTGGGCTTGTATTTTCACCAAGGTTTGGTGTCTAATCCTACTACATTATCTAAACCACTCTGCATTTCGGTGGACCGTGCCTTTTTGAGGATGTTGTAGAAAAATGAAATCTGGGGGTCCATGTTAGTCCATGGCTGAATTGTCCCCTGTCCCCATCGTTCCCTCATTCTTTCTAGAAAGTCAGTCACAGTTTTCCTAGGATTCATGAGGGGTTCCTGCTCTTTGCCAGATGTAGGGGAGTTGACATCAAACCCCATACATCTGAGAGATCAGGGAACATTTCTGTCAGTGCCAGCCATATCAGGCGTCTGAATGAATTGAATGTTGTCCCCGTCATGCTCGGTGTTGGTCAGCGTGACTTCTGGGATGTGGTCTCAGGAAAACACCATGTTAGTCTTCTCTCCGATCAGGCTACTGAGCAGACTCTTGTAGTCCCCCATTACTAGGTTTATTCCCACATGTTTTTTCATGAGATCCATTTTCCCGCCCTGTCCATCAATGGACGCAGTTTTGCCCTGATCCCTTCTTTGTCCATCTGGCCCCATGCCACATAGATGGTCCCTGACGTGCCTTTCTGCAACAATGGGCATATTTTGGCATGGAGCCACTCCGCTGGTTTC
The DNA here is from genome assembly GCF_964261635.1 of Lissotriton helveticus. Lineage (NCBI taxonomy): Eukaryota > Metazoa > Chordata > Amphibia > Caudata > Salamandridae > Lissotriton > Lissotriton helveticus. The sequence goes on along the minus strand of NC_136061.1, from coordinate 353,657,085 downwards.
TCTCCAACATAGCATGCACATCTTCTTAGCCATTCCTGTATGTAGGAGACGTTTCATTTGGGAGCTCACCATGCATGCCGGATGCAGTCTTCAGCGGTGGCCATGTCCTCTTGTTCGAAGGATCTCTCCTCCTGGTAGGGTCTATCGTGCTGGCCCTGCCTTTTGATTCAGCATGCGGGCAGGTGACAGAAGGGTAGTGCAAAGACCTCACCTTCTTCTCTCGACACTATCTCTCTAGGGATCAGCTTGTTGGACCAGCACATTTGGGGGGAGCAGCAGACATCCTCGTTGCTATTCTCCTCGTGCGCGCGGAGAGGTGCCATTCTGCTTCTCCTATGTCTTAATTGAGTTTGGGCTAGGCTACCCTGATCTTTTATTTCTTGGTCAGCCCTTCTGCTATACTGACATCTGGATTCGTTCCTGTTCCTCATAGGGACCTCCCCTCTAGTTCTCTTTCAGGCTCCTCTATGCATGGAGCCCAGGGCCTAGCTCCTCTCTCCTGTGGGGGAGGGTGCACAGTTCTGTTCTCCATTTTTGCCTCCCAGGCAAGGCAAGAGCTCTTTCTCTCTCCATTTTCAACCCACGCCTCTCTTCCAACTCCCACCTAGGTTAGCCTCCTTCGCTTGGTGCAGGGCCCAGTTCTGCTTGGTAGGAATTTGTCTTCCAGCTCACTTCTGGTTGTTTCTTCCACTGCCTGAGCATACCCCGTGAAAGTATACCCTGTATAGCCGGTTGTTGGAACCCAAGGGCTGGACCTCCCCCCTCCACTGGTGGTTTTAAAATCCAGAACTGCTATGAAACTCTCAGTTACCTAAGAGCGCTCCACTGTACAGGTTGGAGTGTATGATCCCCGTGCCACTGGAGCTTGATGGGTTGCATACGATGGCAAGGGGGGCTTGAACTTCGGGTAATTCTAGCACCGAACTGAGAAAAGGCTGGAATAGCCAGGGTATGCTGATCTAGTAACCTCCCAGCCCTAGATCTAGTGGCTTGGGGAAAGCATGTGTCTTAGTGTGTGCATGCCATTCACTGCTCAATTTATCTAGCATTTTAGCCTGCGTGAGGAATCTAGCTTGGATGTGATCTAAAGGCAATTCCATGATGGCTTGGAAACGTTTTTTAAGAGATTTAGTGCACTATTAGACTTCTTGTTTTAAAAAAAAAAAAGAAACGTACATGCTTCTCTGTTTGTGGGGGAAAAATTAGGTACACTGGGTTATGCCGGCAATAATTACTTTTACTATGAGCTCAGCTTAGGACGAAGATGCATCACCGCCACGGTGGCATCCCGCATATATTGCATTGTGGTGGGCGGTGCTGTAAGCAGCACCCGCCACAATGCAATATATGCATGTTGTGTAGTGCATGCACAACGTGACAGGCACCTGCCACCTTGTGTATGCCAATGTAGGGGGGGTACCATTGGTACCCCCCAAGTGCATTCCCCAGCCCCCCGTGGGCCCGCAACAGGCCCCCAAAGAAAATATCGCATGCCTTTCCATGGCGGAGTCTCCGCCATGGAAAGGCATTAGACTGCCAACATCATGATATGGATGGAGGCCTTTTCCGCCCGGCAGGCAATTGTGACGATTGCCTACCGGTGGAAAAGCTTTGGGCAGTCTTTCCGTCCACCGGTGTACCCCCATCCGCCAATGCTAATGTGGGGGTGGGGAAGGCCATCCAGCGGGGTGTTTTGGCAGGCAGATCGCCACCGCAGGTAGCGAACCGCCTGCCATGCTAATGGGCCCCTTAGTACATAAAACAACACATATGAAAAATAACAACCTGTAAGAAAGTGTAATGGTTAATTCAAAATATTAATAATTGTTTTTTAGCACCTGAACAGAAAAATGTGAACAAATGACAACTTTTTCCTACACACATAGAATCGTTAACTGGACCTAATATTCAACATAGAACACAGTTGCAATAATGTAGCAGTATCACAACATTAAGAAAAAAATGCATCATTTGAAAACCATATTAGAAGTAAAAGAGAAAAAATGACATTTTCAAAAAATCGGTGTAGAGTAAGAATATTAATGTAAAAATATCGAGTTGCACAAATATCGAGGTAAAAATATCGAGGGTCAGAAATATCCTCAGACAAAATATCGAGGTCAAGAATATCGATTTTAGGTAAGTAATATTGATGTAAAAAATATGGAAGTGTTCAATATCGTTTGTAATAATATTGTTGTTAAAAATATCGATTGTTTACTAATGTTATGTGTTTTAGTATATATTTTAAATGTGTGCGAGGTTTGTTTTTTGTGTAAGAATTGTTTGCATTTTTATTACCTGTGTTAACAATTTAGTTGTTATTAAATAAAAATGCTACGTGAATTTTATGTTTTTGTGATAATATTGTTGTTAAAAATATCGATTGTTTACTAATGTTATGTGTTTTAGTATATATTTTAAATGTGTGCGAGGTTTGTTTTTTGTGTAAGAATTATTTGCATTTTTATTACATGTGTTAACAATTTAGTTGTTATTAAATAAAAATGCTACGTGAATTTTACGTTTTTAGTTCCGTAGCAAGCTGTGGGTTTATAAGGGAATAGGGTGGGAAGTAATTTAATTATATAAAATGTATTTAATATTTACAGTAGTTATTAATAGTTTTTTATTTGAAATTTACGTTTTTAATTTCGTAGCGGATTCTGGGTTTATAGGGGAATAGGGTGGAAAGTAATTTAATTATATAAAATGTACTGAATACTTTTTATTTATTAAAATTTGTTTCATTGTGATGTTAGTGTTAAATGTGTAAATTCATTTATTAATAATTGTTTAATAATTAGTTGTTAATTTTAATTAATTAGCAATTAATTATGGTCTTTGTGTAATTATTTTAGGTGTGTTTTGTGGTGTTTATAGGTGTAAATAGTGTGAAGGGTGGGAAGTAATTTATGTTTTATTGATGAATTATTAATTGTTAATTTAAATTAATTAATTAGTAATTAATTATGGTAATTGTGTTATTAATTTTAGGTGTGTGTTGAGGTATTTATAGATGTAAATGGTGTGACCAGTGGGAAGTAATGTACTTTGTATTGATGAATTATTAATTATTTGTTCATTAATTTAAATTAATCAATTAGTAATTAATTATGGTAATTGTATAATTAATTTTAGGTGTGTGTAGCGGTGTTTATAGGTGTAAAAGTGTGTGAAGGGTGGGAAGTAATTTATTTTTTATTTTAGGTGTGTGTTGTGGATATTATAGTGTTAAAGGATGTGTACTCAATGAATGTTTATTATCTTTTTATTAATAATATCTTTTTAATTCATTATTAATTATGCTGATTATGGATATAATTTGAAATAAAAACGTTGATTTTTTTTATTGGTGTGGTGTTATAGAGTAGGAAATAAAAGAAATACATTTATGTTTTAAATAATTTGTTTGTTTGTGAATATTTGCTCCTTTTAAATAAATATTGTTTATAAATGTATTAATTATTATTTTTTAAATAATATTTTTTTACCACGGCACTGGGTCTCTCAGATGGGACGGGAGTTACAGGGTGTTCCTATAGACATTACCTATTTCTCTAATGTGCATGGCAGCCTTTCCCGGATTGACTACTTTCTAACGTACGCGGCCTCGTTGGCAACTTCAGGTGGCCTAGGACTTATCCTCGAGGCCTATCGGATCATTCCCCAGTAGGGATAGACTTTACTCATGGGGAAAGGCAGCAGAGTCGAACTATAGTTATCAACTCATGGTTGCTCAAAATCCCAGATATCAGGGAGGAGCTCGGGGTGCAGACTGGATACTTTCTGGAGGAAAATGTGGGCTCTGTAGCGTCGGCACAGACGATCTGGGAGGCATACAAGGTGGTTCTGAAGGGATATGCCCTATCGCTGAAAGTGCAATATGTTGCGAAACGGTGTGAGATTTTAGAACAGCTTGAGGATGCGGAATATACATCCCTCGGAGGGGGCACTCCATAGCCTGATGCTCAAGAAGGAGGAATACAAACTAAAGGCTCGGGAACATATGTTGGCTAAACAGGCGGCTACCCACCACAGGTTGTATGAGCTTGGAGATAGGGCAGGAAAGACGCTGGCAGGGTTGGAAAGGAAGGAGCAAGGTGCTAGATGGGTGCCCCGATTGACGTTGTCGAGTGAGGAAGTTCTTTACCGCCCAGGTAAAATAGTAGATGCATTTGCTAATTATTTCGAAAAAGTATACTCGCCCTCAGCCGTATATACCGCGGAAGACTCACGTCAATTGCTGGCAGAATGCGACGTGCCGACTCTTTCGGAAGTGGATAGGGTGTTACTGGAGGCGGACCTTACCGACGAGGAAGGCCATTGGTCAAATTAAATCTGGAAATGCGATGGGGCCCAATGGTACCCCGGTAGAATACCTTAAGGTAGTGGCTTCCCAGGTGGTCCCGCACTTGCGTGGAATGCATCAGGAAAGCTGGGAAAAGGGAACCTTACTGCCAGATCAGCGACTGGCAAGCATTGTGGTGGTAAACCGGTGGATGAATGTCGGTCCTACAGAACGATTTCATTGATTAATGTAGAGGCGAAAGTCTTGGCGAAGGTGCTCGCCACGCGACTGGGAACAGTGATATCCTCCCTTGTGCACCCGGACCAGTCGGGATTTATGCCGGGGAGGAATACGGCACTAAATATCCGTCGGCTTCATAACGATCTGGCGCATCAGAGATATGTAAAAGAGGATGCAGTCATACTGTCCCTTGATGCCTCCATGGCGTTTGACTTGATTGAATGGCCATACATGTTTGAAGTTCTGGAAAGAGCAGGATTAGGCCCTAAATTCATTCGGTGGGTACGGCTACTTTATACGGACATTTTTGGGCAGGTCAGAGTGAACACTACACATCCATGCAGTTCTCCCTCCGAAGAGGCACCAGACAGGGTTGCCCTCTGTCGCCACAGTTGTTCTCACTTATGCTGGAGCCCTTGGCGGCCTGGATACGGCGTGATGTTATGATAAGGGGTCTGAGGTCGTCCCACGATTGCGAAGATAGAATATCACTCTATGCAGATGATATACTGTTATATCTTGCAAAGCCATACAGGTCTATCCATATGGTCCTCAATATTTTCAAAAATGTTGGGAAATATTCGGGGTACGCGATTAATTGGGGCAATTTGGTGTTGTATGTCCTACATGGACAGACCCCACATCTTCCAAAAGACTGTGCTTTAATGGTCTCGGATGACGGTTTTAGATACCTGGGAATTTTTGTCACGCCGGATCTGGCCCTCTTTCATAGTCGCAATTTAGCGCCCTTGTTGGCATGGTTGCAGGCTGACGTCCAACATTGGAGATCTCTGCCATTGTCACTGGTTGGCCGTGCTGCTATTTTTAAGATGCTCGCACTTCCGCGGTTTCTCTATATTCTACAGAACTGTCCATATGGAGTTCCAGACGCCTATTTTACGGCAGTGGAAGTGGAGGCACGAACGTTACTATGGGATGGGAAGGCCCCGAGGATTGCGCTTCAGAAATCGATGAAGGTATGGTATGATGGGGGCATTGCGTTACCCGACATACAGCTGTATTACTGGGCCTCGCAACTGGTGACTGTGAATAGGTGGCTATACACCCCGCCGGATGATTCGGCATGTGCCTTGGATAGGTATCAGATGGATAGATCTGGATATCTTGGGGCAGTTTACTCTAGTACTAGGAAGAAGCATTTTGTAGGTCCCACTCAACACACGCTGCAGATATGGAAACTTGCCAATTCTCGATTGGGTTGGACAGGCAGGCTTACCAAAATGACGCCGCTGTGGTATTCCCAGAAGCTAGGTATGCTTTGCCAATACCCGGGATTCGATAAATGGGATATGATCGGCATCTCGACGGTTGGTGACTTGATTAAAAAGGGTAAAATCCTTCGGTTTGAGGAGCTACAGAAAGCATACCGGTTGGCGCCCAGTGAGGTCTTTCGCTATTTACAAATACGGCATGCTTTGATGACGGCATTCCCTAGGTGTTTAGATATACCAGAGTTGTCCCCTCTGGAAGACCGCCTGTTGGATGGACAGCTGCACACCAAGGCGACCTCCCTCACTTATAGGAAACTTAGTAATAATGTGCCTGACTTCTTCGGAAAGCTTAAAGAGAAGTGGGAGGGGGACATAGGGATAATTGAGGAAGAGGATTGGAGGCAGGCGTTAATGTCTCCCAGAGAGGCTGCCAGCCCGCTTAGATTCCGCCATATGATCTTCATCTATGGGGCTGCCGGCAGTCAGCCACCTTTTACCATATGATATGGGAATGCCCGATGGTGCAGAGCCGTTGGGACAGAATCACGACACATATGCATCCCGCGCTGGAAAAGCCGCTCACATTGACGCCACGACTGGGCCTGCTCAATATATGGGAGGCGACTGATCATATGGAGACAGAACAGCAGTTTGTAACGTTAGGTATCACACTATTTAAGAGGGAAATTGCTAGGGGATGGGGTGGAGTACGACCGCCTGTAGTGGCGGTTTGGCAGAGGGAGCTAGATAGGTGCATGATAGCTGAGAAAGAAATCTTTATTGCAAGGGGGTGCCCGAAGAAGTAAAGTAAAGTAAAGTAAAGTCCACATTTGTAAAGCGCACAATCACCCGTAAGGGTCTCTAGGCGCTGGGGGGCCGTCGGGAAGATTAAGCGAGCTATTGCTCAGAGTCACATGGTGCTGGGCTAACCTGCCGCCGGAGCCGGGGATCGAACCCTGGTCCCCAGATTCCAACGTCAGTCGCCCTGGCCGCGGCGCCACACCTCTCCCAGGAAATGGTCCAAATGGAACTTGTATAGGGGGGACATTTGTGTATCGCCTGTGGTGGAATTGGAAGTGAGAAGGAACAGAGATGGGGACCAGAATGTGTAATATGTATGTCTAACTGAACTTGATTCCTAATATGACGCTAAATGTAACTTGCATTGTGAATTGTATGAGTAACAGTGAATTTGTCTGTCATCTTTCAAATAAAAATATTTAAAAAATAATAATAATAATATTTGTACCTTTTTGTTATATGTAATTAACATTATTATATGTGTTCTTTTTATATGTTTAATATATTTAATTGTATATTTTTAAATATTGTTTATTTATTTTTTAGATTATTTACTTTTTTTAAATTGTTTAAATGTTAATTGTAATTTTTGTATATCTACTATCCAATAGTTTCCCTACTGGTGCACTCATTGGTTTGGGAACAATGTTTTTTCCTTTCCGCTATCCAGCACTTTCCCTACTATTGCACTCACTAGAGTGGGAATAGTAATTTTTACACCTCCGCTATCCAGCACTTTCCCTACTCTTGCACTCCTGCAGTGGGAGTAGTAAATGTTACCCCTGCGCTAGCCAGCACTTTCCCTACTGTTGCACTCACTGGAGTGGGAATAGTCATTTTTACCCCTCCGCTATCCAAAATGTTCCCTACTGTTGCACTCATTGGAGGAGAAATAGTAATTTTTACCCCTACGCTATCCAATACTTTCCCTACTGTTGCACTCATTGGAGTGGGAATAGTAATTTTTACCCTTCCGCTATTCAGCACTTTCTCTACTGTTGCACTCACTGGAGTGGGAATAGTAAATATTACCCTTTCGCTATCCAGCACTTTCCCTATTATTGCACTCACTGGAGTGGGAATGGTAATTTTTACCCCTTTGCTATCCAGCACCTTCCTCACTGATGCACTCACTGGAGTGGGAATAGTAATTTTTACCCCTCCGCTATCCAATACTTTCCCTACTGTTGCACTCACTGGAGTGGGAATAGTACATTTTACCCCTCTGCTATCCAACACTTTTCCTACTGTTGCACTCTTTGGAGTGGGAATAGTAATTTTTACCCCTCCGCTACCCAACACTTTCCCTACTGTTGCACTCATTGCAGTTGAAATAGTAAATTTAATTATTTCGATATCCAACAGTTTCCATACTGTTGTATTTATTGTATTGCGAAATGTGCATTTTAATTTTGTTTTAATAGTTACATTTTTTTTCAATCATTATAGAATGTATTTAAAAATGTTAAATTATTAATATATATATATATTTAATTTGTATATTATTTAAAAGTTAAAAAATTAAATAAAGATAATAGTTAATACATTATTTTAAAGTAAACATATGTATCTGTATAAATTATGTTTGCGTGTTTATATATTTTTAATTAAGTTACATTTTTATATTTAGTTAAAATGCATATTAAATGTAATTCATTTTGTTAAAGATAATAGTAACATTTTATATTTTCAATATATATTATTTTATTAATATTTTTAAATCAATATTTTTTACATCTACCTGTTTAAGTATAGGGAGTCGATATTTTTACTATCTATATATTTTTTTTAGATATTTTTACCATTGATGATTTTACCATCGATATTCTATCAGTGAACCCAAAAAATCTTAGCCCGCACCAAGCACATGCTGCCCGATGATGAGGGGAGGCTCTGCGCAGTACACGTGACTAAGTGAGCCCGATAATCTGTCAATATCGTCTCTGGGACAAAGAAAGTAACAATTTATGGGGAAAAGACGGTATAACTTGACAATTACAGGCTCTCCTTGGCCAAGTACAAACTACACCTTACTCTCCAAAGTCCAAATCTTTCCCCAAACATCCAAATTGCACCCTGTTTCACTCCTAGTGGATTAGCGTACAATCTGTGTCATACACTGCAGTCCAAGTGAATAACACCTCTCACTTCTTTTAGACACCACCAATGTTTAAGAGACCAGTAATACTGAGAAAATCCTTTTAGACTAAAATAAGATCAAAGTGCTGGCCTATATCACATCCAGAGCCTATGCGTACCATCTGTGTCACGCCCAGCGTCCACAAAGTGAGGTCCCACCCATTATCACAACCAGGGATCAAGTGTACCATCTGTGTCATGCCCAGTTGTCCAAGGGGCCCCTGCATCCCCCCATAGACAAAAGTACCATCTGTGTCTGCCCAGTGGTCCAAGCGTTTAACCAACCCTCACCTTTCCTCGCCTGCTGACTACTCATCTGGGACACATAAAATAGGCTGCGCATATGTGAATCCCTCAGGAAAAGGTGTCCTTTTCCTTTGACTGCAGTCGGGTACGAAAAACCAATCTCTCCTATCTGGCTAGCCAAAATGCTGTGGGAATGTAAATTTACCTTGAAAAAAATAAAAGACAAGAGGTGTTTGGCAAAACAGCAACAGCCGGGAGAGCATGCAACAGAATCAGGGTCTGGAAACTGTCTCAAAGCACATTGGTTTTGGCCATCAATTTATACATTACATGAAGCATCATAAACTAATTTGCACATTCCTTTGGAGACAGAAATTTGTGCCGGGCCATAAATCTGATCATTTGATAAGAAGTGCCGGTGAGTTTCAACCTTGCGTGGACACAATGTGGGGTCAGTGGGTACATGTCCAGATGTCCGGTATGGGGAGCACGTAATCATTGCGTGTATTGTGCGTGCTGTGTTCTGACTGGCATAGTGTTCTTAACTTGGGGCCCCATTACGATCTCGGGCAGATCGCGTCCGCCTGCCGGGCGGTTGCGATCTGCCCGCTATTAACAGCCCATTTACCCACTGCCACATTAGCATGGCGGTGGGTATCGAAGCAGACAAATAGTCCGTCCACCGCTTTTCCGTTGCCCGGATTGCCGGCTGGGCGGAAAAAGGCACACAATACGGTGGAGGTGCCTTTTAGGCACCGCCATCCATATTATGATGCATGCAGTGTGCATGCCTTTCCATGGCGGAGACTCCAAGAGATGCAGTGAATGACACTGGGGGCCAGTTGGGGGCCCCCATGGGGTGGGTGGCTGCACTGGGGGGTACCTATGGTACGCCCCTTCATTGCCATAGACAATGTGGCAGGCACCGCGCTGCCAGTTATGTTGTGAATTGCAATGCTCAACGTGCTCCCTTAACATTGCGGCGGGTGCTGTTTACAGCATCGCCTGCCGCAATCTTAATGGCAAGAATGCGCCCACCAGTTTGGTGGGCGCATCCTAACTGGACTTGCGGGACCGCCAAACCTCTGGCGGTCGGTCCCGTTTTCCGTTACGGTGGCGGGCCGCCATCGTAATGGGATCTTAATTGTGGCATCTGACTTTATGGTGTTTTGTGAACACGTGCCCTTCCAGCTAAACGTGTTTTATTGGGGGCAATCACCTAAAACCATTATGGTGTCACTCTTTATCTGTGGGATCGGTCTGGGTTTTGCTGTTCGCGCATTTGTCTAAGGATTATGTGACATCCCATCTATGATCTGTCCATCAGTTGCTTTAGGCCTAGGTCGCAGGGCCTGCCATAATCACGTACTCCTGACTCAAGGTTGAGGGGGAGGTCATATCGGGTGAATTCAACAACAGTGATGCAAGTTCCTTATTATACATACATATATCATGACTTGCACTGATATTGTATTTTACAATATTAACATTACTGCCCATGTATTGCATCATTTTGTGCAGGTTCAAGTAGGTACTCTTTGATACATGCACAGTATAGTGATCCTGCCTAGTGGCAAATCAGCAGCTCCTGGTTAACTTTCTATACCATGCATTCTGTCAGGCTCCACCTTATGTCTCTTCGGAGCTGTGCTGAATATACCTGTACCTTCCCCCGAAGAATGACCCCAATGTCTGAATGAGAACATAGACCACTAAGGCAGGTTCACTGGGGAAGGAAAGGAAGGGGACAGCAGGGAGGGAGATCTGCAACGACAAAGAACAAGCTATTAGAACGAATCCCCCCCGTACCCTCCTGAGGCTAGCACACCTACTAGCTACACACAAGGCACTTAATATGCATACATCCTCACACCTGTAAAGGAAAATAATGGAGACTAGTGCGAGGAGAAGAGATACGAGTTGGTACCAGGGATTCTGCTCAACTGTATAAGAAAACAGAAAGACATGCATGAAACCCTATTCCAAGAACAACTATGCTATATGCACAAAACTCTCCACACATACCATATCATGTGTGTACACACAGCAGTAACAAAATCCCTCGGACTTGATACCCCTCACTCGTGTCTCCTGCTTGGATGAGAGATAAACAGGGTTGTGGAGAAAAACATATAAAGCAGACAGGGTTAATTCCTCCTTAACGTAGTCTGCGGACTAGAAGCCTGGACGCCTCTATGCCAGTGTCACAAGTCAAAACACCCTTAATCCCGGCTATCGATATAGCCTCAGAGCGACGCTGCATGACAACGCCAAGAAATGTAACTAAAGAAATCCCCGGTCAGAAATTACCAAAGTTCGTCTGAAGCACTCAAACGGTAACAGCTCTCTCAGCTGAGAGAGACCCGGGGAGTTCGTGACACACGCGATGTGCGTGTACGAGAGTCTGGAGCTCAAACGGATCGGTCCAAGGAACCCAGGATACAAGGGAGTAAGAATTCAAGTGCTTACCGCATCCACAGCTTACCTCCTAAAACGGAGGAATATCCTGAATTATCGGCGCTGCCGATGTCTCTGGCGCGGTCTTTATTTCCGGGAACGGCATGCTATGCGTCACTTACGTGGCGCGCTTCTCGGCATGCCGGGAAATGTAGTCTTGTGTTCCCGAACCTCGGAGGCTTGCTGATGTTATGCGGTGCTCTGCTGATAGAGAAGGTGTCGCGGCGCCCTGCCTCCTTGGGGCGAATTCTGACACATGCGTCCTCTGCATGAAGGGTACTTTTGTGTACATTCACACTGTGTGTGTAGACATTTTGGGGAGATGGAGTGGCTTCAAGATTTCAGCACCAGAACCAGCAACTGTTTGGAAAATGCTGTGGAGATATTCATGTAAAGCTATAGAATGACCGCTGGAGCAGAGGGTTGAGTATCTGTAAGCACTAGAGGGTACTGGCGAACACAGCTGAGATTTTGTATACTGCTGCAACTGAAGGTTGGTGACACCAGTAAGCACAACCAGTGCTTGATGCAATGGTTAGTGATCTTCGAAAGGGGAAGGGGTTGGGGGCAGGGGCTAGCCAACCAATAGTCACTGCGCAAGGAGTCTCAAAAGTAAATAAATGGACTGCCTGGTTCATTAATGACCCACTAAACATTTGGCAACCTCAACTGGGAAAGCAGACTGTCAAGGCTCATAAGAGGAGGAATAGGATTCGTCCATTATTAAACAAATATACAGTGTGTTTTAACTGAATGTCTTTATTGTGATTTTCAAAGAAAACCTGATGGGAAAGGCTTAAGCACTTACATTGGAAAAGCAAAACACTGACTTTAACACTGCGTACACACTAAAAGTCCTGCACTACCAGGAGCATTTTCACACCCCTCACATAGTACCAGTCACACTCTAACAAAAGCTTTCTTATAACCCTCACATGCTAGAAGGCTTGCACTACTGACAGCACTCCCATACATGTTGGAGTATTAGTCACATATTACCAGGCACACTGAAACACCCCTCACAGACTAGTAGACACACTTTACTGACAGTACTCAATTTCCTTACAGAGTAGCAGTGGGGCACTACTAAGAGCACCTCTCAAACACCTCACTACGGGGGGAGGAGCTTTGCGCGATTCCAAGATGGACGCGTGAGCTAAGGGCTCCCGATACCCCTTCCGCCTCCCGCGACTATCCTGTGCAAGATCCTGATTTTGACGATGGGTGCTCATTATTGAAGCCCTGCTGATGCCAGCGTTCTTTTCAGAAATCGATTTGGCCATCGGATACTGGACCTGCTGCGCTTTGAACTTTGAGGCCTATATCGTATGCCAGCCGGGGGCTTGAGTCCCCGAGGTACCCTGGTGGCAATGGAACAACAACGGCTGATAAGCCACGCCCGCTGCCCCTGGTGTACTTTCGGTTTCGTTTCTTCTCTTTGTTGTGAACGCTCGCTTCCAGATCCGAGTTCCGATTCTGCTATCGCTGCCAGCCTGCTGCTTATGCTGTGCCCTTATCCACTCGCAGTTCAGAGCCTGCCACGACGGAGTTCGCTTTGCCTTGATTCTGCAATTCCCGTTGGAGCTCCTTCCACGACATGACGGGCAGAACAGTTGTTGAGAGGCGCGGCAATAGAGGCTCGTCCCGAGGGGGGGTCACCCAATCTCAGACCATTGATCGATTTACTCGACCACGGGGCTCCCCGGGCGGATTGAGTGGTGCCCTGGAAGAAGCTGGGGACGGTGCTCCTGATGACGAGGAGCCAACGTTGAAGGATGTTATGGGCGCTATTGCGAGTGTTCAATCCGCCATGGGTCAGCAATATGAAACTCTAGCGGCTAAGATTGATACGGTGGCGATTGATGTCACCCTCATCAGAGCGGACCTTGGGAAAACGAATGAGCGTGTCAAATCTCTCGATCTCAAGACTGCTAGTCTGACCACGGATGTCTCGGACCTTCAGACCACGGTCCGCCATCTTAGGACTACTTGTGACCTGTTTGCCAATCGGTTGGAAGATTTCGAGGGCCGGGCCAGGCGCAATAACGTCCGCATTGTGGGTGTCCCGGAGACTTCTGTTGACATGCCTGTTGATATTTTGGTGGAGGACCTCGTGTTGAAGCATCTAGTGCCGAAAGGCCTCAGTAAATTCTTCGCTGTGGAGCGAGCCCACCGTGTTCCGGGTGGCAAGCCAAAGTCGGGAGCCGCTCCGCGGCCCATAATTGCTAGACTTTTCAACTTTCGTGATCGGGACGCTGTCCTGCAAGCTTCTCGCACCAACGGGCCCAATAAATTTGAGAACGTTTCCATTAGCTTTTACCCTGACTTTACTCAGGCAGTTCAGAAACAGAGGATGGGCTTCACGGGTGTGAAGAGACAACTCAGGGACCTGGGACTGAAATATGCTATGCTCTTCCCGGCCCGCCTGAGAATCGAACATGCTGATCGTGCATTCTTTTTTGACCGCCCTGAGGTGGTTAGTGAATGGTTAGACACTTTGTCGACGCATCATGAGGGCCCGGAGGACTCGAGAGGCGCTGAGGGAGGCGTGGAGGGCCAGGAGCAGTGAGTCTACATCGGCGAGCCATCATCCACTGCAGCGGCTTAGAGACCTTGTTTCAAGCATTGTGCGAATGCCTGGGGGTGGGGGGGGGTTCGGGGATCTTCCTCCTCTGGGGACTTTTTCTCTCTTTCTGTAGATTAGTTCAATGGGGCGACAGGCACACTGCAAGTTGGGGTGGCTATTAGGTCTACCGCAGGGGTGCAGGGAGGGGGGTTTGTATTTGATGGGTTACTTGGGGGTGGTGGGGGGGTTCTTTTCTTTTTGTTGGTTTCGAGGCTGTGCTTTGCTTTACAATTGCTTTCATGTGTCTGTTTCGGGATGGGTGGGGCGGTCGGTCTTCTTAGAGCTGGAATGTTAACGGTCTTGGGGACAGGATAAAACGTGGGGTTGTGCTACAATATTTGAAGAGACACACCCCAGATGTGGTCTTGCTTCAGGAGACCCATTTGGTGGGCAATACTTGTCATGCATTGGATAGAAGAGGCTATCGATTGGTGGCACACTCCGGCTTTAAAGAAAAAAAAAAAAAAAAAACACCTCACTACGCACACTCCTGACAGCACTCCTCCATTCCTTACAGCACTCACACACTACCAGAAGCACAGCAACACCCTTGAAAGCCTACCAACAAAGCCATAATATGTCTGTCTAATATCTCACTCTGCCTCTTCATTGATTGGTGAGTACATGCCTGTGGTACTTTAGATGAGCGAGTCGGTGAGTTCATGCCTGTGGTATTGTAGATGAGTGAGTAGTTGAGTTAAATAACGAGTCAATTGGTGGAAGAATAGACGCAAGAATTAATAGAAGAGTGTATGCATGATACTTGACTGAGTGCATGGACGGATGAAAGCATCTAAGTGCACGCACACACACAGTTGAGCAGCAAGTGCATCATGTAATTGTTGCTATCATAACTGTGTAAGAGCTCCGATACCTTCAGATCTGGTTTGCGATATCGTCCTCATATGCTACTGTCTATCGTATAGTTCTTTTATTTACTGTTTCTATGGCCCCCATTAGAATGGCGGGCGTATTGCCCCCGCCGGGCTGGCGGGGGTCACCGCCAGCCCGGCGGGGTCAATCCACCCGCCATACTCGTAGAAAAGACCCCCTGCCATATTATTATGGCTGGGGGGTCCGCGATGGACGGAAAGACCGTCCGCCGCATTTCGGCCCCGGTCGACTTGCGACCGGGCGGAAAAGGTTGCAATATGGTTTTGGTGTCTGATTGACACCGCCAGCCATATTACTATGGGCATTTAGGAATTCCTTTCCGCCACGGAAAGGCATGTGGAGTCTGCTAGGGGGGCCAACTGCGGGCCCCCAAGGACTCCGGGGCAGTGGGGGTGCACATGGGGGGTACCTATGCTACCCCCCCCTGCAGTTCCATGCACAACATGGCAGGCACCTCGCGGTGCCTCCCTTGTTGTGCATGGAAGTGCACAACATGCCTCCCTAACATTTTGGCGGGTGGTGCTGAGTGCACCGCCCACCACAATGTTAGGGATGCAGGATGAGCCCGCCACTGTGGCGGGTGCATCCTAATAGCACTCACGGACCCCCGCCCTTATGGCGGGTGGTCCATTTTCACGACTGGATGGCAGGCGGATCCTAATGGGGTCCTATGTATTATTTACTCCATATGTAACCTGTGTAATTGCTGCTGTGTTAACTCTGTAAATCGCTCGCATACCTTCGGGTCAAGTTCGCGCTATACAAAACTCGATAACTGAACAAGTAATCGTATTGGCGCTGGAGCAAGTGACCTGCAGGCTACACACACACATATCACTGCTTCTAAGATATCTTATTGTGATTGGAGTCTTTAACCTGAAGGGCACCCTTTCCTTGGCATGTGAACAACTCATTGGTCTACTGCCAGCATTCGTCCAGCTCTTGTTATGCAACATTCAGACAACTCAATGCCTGGATTGATTTACAGGGTTTCAAGAATGTTGTTTACTTTTCTAAATAGTGCCTTCCCATCCACTGACACTCCTAACCGCCCCCATGCTTTTACTCCTAACATGCTTCAAGGTCTCCCAATCTCTTTCCTGCTTGTCGTTTAATCTTTTCATCAATTTTATTGAGTACTCCACCGTGATTGCAGGGAAATCACAGACTCCCCGCACTCCATCTCACAAAAATGAGTCCTGAAAAGACATACATACAACTTCCAATCATGTGTTTATATGGAGCCAGCAAGTATCATTCTAAAATTCTATGATATGGGAGGATTAACTCTGCAGTTATGTACTTTAAATCATCTCTAAAACCAAACGTTACGGTATCTTTGTATGTAACAGAGCGTATTGTTGATTGGAGCAGCAGCCAAAGTAAGATCTCGATTGTGTATAAAATCCCCTATTTATGACCCGAGATAATAAATCGAGGTTGGAAACAGATGAGATACTGATTTCACTCATAAAAGGTCAACAGCCCTTTGGCTCATGTTCTTAGAACTCATGCAGATTGGGGGTTGATATTCATTCTCTGAAATGCTCGTCCTGTGCTCTGTCATGCACAGGAGATGTATATTCTAAATGCAGCATATGAGTTGGACTTGCGTTTGCTGGATTCCTGTTGTGGGATTTATCTAGTCCTGACGTTGTTAGGTCGGTACCGGAATCAAATAACATTCCTAGAAAAGACAGAGACGACAAACTGGATGAGATTAGCACTAATCCATCCGGCCATCTCAAAACAGAGGCATTGAGGGGCAAGATTCTGAATTTGGTTAAAGTGATGCGATTTAAATTACTTGCCGCAGCTCCTATGACCCTTACACGAATAATGAACCATCTCCCTCCAGGCCTTAAGAACTCCATGCAAGCCCTAGTGAAACTAACATCTGACAGGGCATGTAACCGGAGAAATTATGCTGTGGTTAGAGATAGATAATAAGCAGTATATAAAGCAGCGTAAAAAGACCCTCAATACAATTATCTTGCAGCAACTTATTCAGGAGCATTAGATGGGATATTTGAATCCTCTGAAATAATAAAATAAATACTCCACAAACGTCCCAGTGGACAGACCATGGATAATTTTAATAATAAAGCAAAGATCAAACCTGGTTTCACACCTTGTCATGGAAATAGGAGACACAGCAACCCTACCATGGTCCAGAATATGAAAGCAGAAATTCAATGTGGCACTTGAAAATGGCAGTTATGTGTAGGTGGGTGAAGAGATTGATGCCCAGGCAAACCAGTTTGAGGGATGGGTTAAGTCAGCCCTTACTACATTAGCACCTTTCAAAAAGACTGATGCAACAGCTCAATGGCTTTCGCCAGAGCTAACTGATTTAAATCAAAACTGTAAAATCCTCGAGAGACTGTGGAGAGTCAGGCAGCATACAATTGACTTACAAAACATCTACTTATGAAGCATTGCAAGGCCCCCAGGCCAGATGGCATTCCTTTGGTTTATTATAGGGACAATTTGGATCTACTGCTTCAACCACTGATAAACTATCCAACTCTTTTAGCAAGACTGGGAATGTCACTTCCTCGATGTGAAGCATTGGGATCACGCTTTTCCCAAAATCGGTGAAAGACCAAAGGGTTGGTGCATCCTATCTCCCTATAGCTCTCTCTTAAATAATGATGTAATGAAACTGTTACATACCCAGTAGACACTTGTTTGTGGCATGTAGTGTTGTAGATTCACATGCTGTGCATACTCCTGCCATCTAGTGTCGGGCCTGAAAGTGTGCAAGTTGTTGTCCTTGAAGAAGTCTTTCGAGCCATGAGGTTCAGTGATTCCTCCTCTTGCTGGTAATGCGCATAGGCATCAATTCCAAATTTAGACATTTTTGCTTTGTAAGGCGTGTGATGATGGAATGAGATACGAAGCGATGTATAGAAGGATGTCCATGCTAAAGAGCAGAGTGAGATAGAAAGATAACTGCAACCGCCACAGGTGTCTCGGGAGGACGGCGGGTCATGTTAATCTACAGCACCACATGACAAGAACAAATGTATACTGGTTAAGTAAAGTTTGCCTTGCGAGGCATGTGTGACTATAGATACACATGCTGTGCCTAGACTGTAAAGCAGTCCTCCAAAAAGCAGTGGCTAACCTGTGGGAGTTGCAGTAGATTGGAACAGTGTACAAAATACTGCCTGGCTAACTTTGGCAGGCTAGCACATACACACAGTAGTGTTTTGTAAAGGTGTGTGGTGTGTACCAGGTAGCTGCACTGCATTCGTCAACTATTGGAATATTCCCCAGGAAGGCCATGGAAGCTCCCTTTTGGCAATGTGGAGTGAAGTGGGCTTTAGGAGTGACAGATAAGTTTCTTTTTGTCTAGCATAGCATGTTTGGATGCATTTGACTATCCATCAGGCAGTGCTTGATTTGGAGACGTCCTTTCCTTTGCGGGGGTTTGAGAAAGCGACAAATAGTTGCTGAGTCTTTCTGAAATGTTTTGTCCTATCTATATAATACACAAGGGCTTGTTTTACATCTAGGGGTCAATTAGGATGACGGGCGGACTTTGTCCGCCCGCCATCCCATCGTAGAAAGGGCCCGCCCGCCATAAGGGAGGGGTTCCGTGGGGGAAATTAGGATGCGCCCGCCACAGTGGCGGGCGCATCCAGCATTCCTGACATTGTGGCGGGCGGTGCACTTCCATGCACAAAATGGCAGGTACCGCGCGGTGCCTGCCATATTGTGCATGGAACTGCAGGACCCTCCACCCCCCCCCCCCCAAGTCCCTGGGGGCCCGCAACGGCCCCCAAAGCAGACTCCGCATGCCTTTCCGTGGCAGCAATGCCGCCACGAAAAGGCATTGGAAAATGCCCATTGTAATATGGCTGGCGGTGTCAGATAGACACGCCACCATATAGAACCCTTTTCCGCCCGGTCGCAAGGCGACCGGGGCGGAAAAGCGGCGGACAGTCTTTCCGTCCGCCGCGGACCCCCCGGCCGTGAAAATATGGCGGGGGTCATTCCGGCACGGATGGCGGGCGGATAGCCCCCGCCAAGCCAGCGTGGCTACCGCCGGCCTGGTGGGTGCGATCCGCCAGCCATCCTAATGGGGCCCAAAGTGGTTCTGCTCCCCAAAGTCTAGTCGAGGGGGAAAAACAGGGAGTTCTGTGGCTTGGTTCAAATGGAATTGAGACACCACCTTAGGAAGGAATTTTGGGATGAGGTGGAGGATGACTCTGCCCCTATGCACTTGAAAGAAAGGTTCTTCTAGCATTAAAGCCTGGAGCTCACTGACACGCCGAAGGTAAGTAATGGCAACCGAAAGGCCACCTTCCATGAGAGGAAGTGAAGGGGGCAAGAGTAGAGAGGCTCAAAAAGGGTACTCATGAGTCTGGCGAGGCCGATATTGAGGTTCCATGATGGAGACGGTGGGTTACTGGGAGGGATTACCCTCTTAAAGGCCCTTTCATTATCTGGCAGGGGCATCTCCAGTTGTTTGGGAGTTGGCCATTCTCCGCACAGTGTGAACCACAAGAGAGTCTGTGGGGGAAGCTGACCTCAAATGTAAGGGGGATCTGAGGGGCATGCCTTATATTTTTTATCAACTGGGGGGTAACTTCTCGAGCACGGACAGGGTCCTGGAAAATAGCAGCTGCATGACGCAACATACCTTTTATTATTGGTCGGTATTGTGTATTGTGTTGTGTGGAGAAGAGGGTCTCAAATAGGAAATCCTCTTCTGTCGGACCTGAATGGAGGGGAACTCCATGGTAGGCCGCTGCTCCAGAGAGGAGTCCCTGGTATGTGGAGTAATCATCTGGGGAGAGGGTCGAGCTGGGTAAAGATCAGGCTCAGAGTCTGCTGGTGGTCCAGCATCATAAGTGTCCCAAGGGTCTGGTTGGAGATATGCAGGGAGGAGACCCTACACCCATTTACCCAGATGTATGGAAGTGGTGTCCCCTGTGGAGTGTAGGTAGGAGTGTCCCCATCTGAAGAGTGCGAGGAAGGTAAGTCCTGCATTGGTTTTGGTGGAGCAGGTAGTGGACTGGTGGCCATGTCCATCTTTTTAATTTGTTTAGGAGCTGGGGCTATTTCCAGAGCTTCTTGGAAAGAAAGCTGTATTTTTTGTGGCTGTATGATCATTCAAGGTTGGCACGGGATGAACCGGCCCGTCTACAGACGGATTGGCAAATGTCTCTCTCTCGATCATCATAGAGGAGTGGTGCGACCGTTTCGTCGGTGATTATGGTGGTATTTGACTTTGGTGCTGAAGGTTTTAGGGCCGATGGGATTTTCAGATCCAATGGTTTTGGTGCCGATGGTGTCGGCTCCGAATGTTTACTCAATGCCAAGGGCAGTGGTGGCCTGGTGATCTGCTGCTTGTGTTCCTGTATGGCTGTGCAGCCTTTTGTGGAGGCCTGCTTGGCCTCTGAGCTGCATTCAGGAGGGATAGGATCTGTACTCATGATCTGTTGAGCTGCTGGAACTTTTTCGATTTTCAGGTCAGAGATGGTGCTGTCTTCTGGTGAGTATGCCTCCTCGTCTGAAGCAGATGCCTTGAAGTGATGTTCTTGAAGCTCTACAGTGGTGAAGAAGTCCACCGGTTCTTCACCGCTCCTCTGCGACATCTCCAAGCGTCGGGCCCTATGGTCACCAGGGTCTTCTTCGATCTGAAGGAGCGGCAAGCGCTGCAAGAAAGCTTGTTATGCTTGGGCAAAAGGCAAACATTACAGACCTGATAGAGGTCGGTTTGTGGATATTTTGAGCGCCACTGAAGACAATATCTAAAAGGCGTTCATTTTATCACCTTCATGACATGGCAAGGAACCACACTTGTAACAACAAGAGAGGAAGGGAACGGAACACACGCTCCTACTCCCCTCGAGAGAAATCAAACAAACAACGGAGGAGCGTATTACCAATAGAGGCTAAAGAAAGAGCAAGCATGTAGCGAAACTCACAGTAAGATTAACCTGTGAGAAAAAAAACACATTAGGTTGTTCAGAAAGCCCTCACTCACCAACCTTGTTGGTGACATGCTTCATCATCGGGCCCCACCAGGAGTGGCCGAATGCCACCCTAGTGTGCTGCAACGCCAGGTTACTGCGGAGCTGGTTTTTGTGATACGTGAAGTGTGAATTAAGTGGGTTAAAAATGTGCAAATTGTGTCAAAAAGGTAATTTATTAGTTGTGCCAATTGGACATAAATAAAAACAAAGGTGTAGGATAAAGGACCTTCGGGGTCTGGTTGTCGAGGGCTCACGTAGGTTTCAAGCATGTCACCAACTAGGTTGGTGAGTGAGGGCTTTCTGAACAACCTAATGTGGGTTTTTTCTCACAGGTTACTCTTACTGTGAGTGTCGCTACATGCTTGCTCTTTCTTTAGCCTCTATTAGTAATACCCTCCTCTGTTGTTTGTTTGATGGCATGGAACCAATCAGAAGACCTCATAAAAGAAGGCCCCGGAGGAAGGGGCGAAGATCGATCCAAAGATTGACGGGTGCAGCTGGATTCATCAACCTGGTGACAGAAGAAAAACTGGATTAGCAATCACAACAATACCGACAGTTAGGAGTTACGCGCGAGAACCCAAGAGAGCACCAACAATACCATAATATAATAATAATAATATAATATATAATATATAATAATAATATAATAATAATAATATATGATTAATATGTTATTTCAGTAACTTGAATGTATTCATAGACACCTATATTTTCTAACCTAAGGACCTTTATATGAGTTCAGCACTTTTAATCCATGAAACCAGCTTGTGTTCAGATAACCATTGTTCACGATGTAATTCCGTTAGGTTTTTTAGTACAAGGATGTTAATTTTCTGATATGAGATTATGTTTTTGAGTATGTGAAGCATAGTGTTATTTAACAATGATTCAGCACATGCACAAAGTTTACGCTACAGGCCTGGGTAATAGGCTCATAGATGAGAATAGCAATAGACGCAACTGAAACACATCTTAGCGTAACAAGAGCGTGCAACCCAACTTCATGTTAAATCTTGGACCAGGGTTCTTGCTGAAGTGCCAACTTATCTATGATAAATACAGTCAGCAGGATCTCTTTAGATGACGCGTACGCATTTATTCAGTACCACCCGGACTCATAATAAATAGTGGCTCTAGCGGGTAGTGATTCTCTAGGTATTTATACACTGATATATGACCGCAATAAATATTAATTTTATATATTTTTTGAGAGTACTGACATACCAATTTATTGTGGTAACATTACAAACAGCAACATACTTAGACTATCATCAAATCCAGATGTTATTTACACATTAGCGGTGGTTTTATACTTCTATAATGGCACTAGGGAGGGTATTACAACAGGCACCAATCATGGGACTACATTTCCCATAACTATCAGGGTCTTTTTCAAAATGAGGGGATTCTATATATATCGGTGTTGTAACCTTCCGCGGTTACTTGAATACTTGTAGAAGGACAGGCGTTCGTAGGAGCAGTTCACAACCGAGTTGCGGAGGTAACCTCTCATTTTAAGAACACTAAGACATCAGTCTTTTGTTCTGTTTCGTTTTCGTAAAAACTAAGGAGCCAATATATCCTACAATTAACTTCTTGTTATCTTTATAGATCCGGTTTGAAATATCCTTGTAAGCGTATTGAGACGGAAGACTCTGGATACGTTACTGTTAGTCTAATGATCACACGGGGGTACATTTTGTAGAGTTCATTATGTTCAGACCAGCATGTTTCTGCGTATTCAATCATTAGTATAAGACTACAGATTAGTTTTCTGTTTTTTAGTGGGACATCTCTACAGATGATCGCGCAGCTGTGCGCAAGATTTCCTTTTTCCACCATCAGACAGTAACGATAGACTCCGTTCTTTGGAACCACATGACACAGTTTTAGGTACGTAAGTTTGTGGTTATTCCGCAGCCATGACGCGTTTCTTCGCAGCAACATATATACAGTCACACGTCATATTATTTGATATCTGTTTGTTTTTACAGATTGAGTTAGATTTAGTCCAGACAGCAAGATTCTCACTCAAATTTGATATCTGTATAAGAGCCGGACTTTTTCTTTGAAGCAACGTCCAGTGTTTCAGGTAGCATACTATTCTATCGTGCAGAGTTACTTGCACCATCCACTCAGAGAGTCGTATTTTAAAATTTGGTTTCTCATCACTTTATCTACTCAGAGAACGAGTATGTGGGGTTCCCCATTGTCCAGACCAGTTTAGCTGACGCCAGCTGTATGTCATTAGGAGTTTACCCACGGTGCATCACATTCAGATACAAGGTATGATCGGAGCACAACTGGTGTAAAAGCTTGAATGCATTGGTTATAATATGCACAAAGGAGACTCTTTATAGCAATTGTTCCGTAGATAATGAGGTCCTCACAGCCGTACTATAGTAGAGATGTTTTTCACCTACCAGGTCTTCTATATAGAATGCTATCAAGAGGGTTGCACATGAGTTCAAAGTGTTTTTTAATTGTGTAAATATGGATATATACACACGTTTTTTTACAGGCATGTTATGTGTACAATTTGTTTCAGGTCTACTATGATCACATCAGATTACGGTCATGGTTTTCGATTTTCATGGATTAATACGAATGTTTGCACTATATACATATATTGTCATCAGGAGGTCCAGTAAGGTTTATACATGTTGTTATCTGCCAGATGGTACAGGACATTCATGTAATTTGTTAAACCATACATATAAAGGAGATTTTCTCCACATTAATTTCCAGTTAATGGAACTATTATGTCTGTTTTTTCCCCCCCTGACGTGTCAACTATTTTCAGATAGATCATATCATGTATAAAACATAGAGCTTCTTTGATGTTACTGATAAGTTCTTTGTATGTTTTATGATTTCGCCCCTGAAGAAGGGTACCTTTTGGTCCCGAAATGCATTGGGCATCTTGTCTTCAGAAAATTACTTCAGACAGAATCAAACTCTACTACTGAATTGTGGTTATTCAAAAAGTTTTTTTGTCACATGTAAATAGCTAATTGGTTATGCACAGACCTAGCGCTTTGCTTAGCAGTCAGAACAGATGTATACATAGGATACATGATCACAATGTAATAATGCATCTATGTCTTACAACAAAAAATTTCATGTATGAGAATTAAATACTAGAAAGTGAAATTTCATTTTGGTCATCATTGTTTGAATTAAGTTATGAGCAGTTGTTTTTAGACTGTTGGAAAAGGTAGCTCTTCCCCAGTAGGAACAGTGCTCACCACAAGTAGATTTTTTCTACTTAATCACTGCTTTTCACTATTGTGTAGCCAACACAATACCGTGGTGATGCACCCTTTGAAGAGTTAGGTTTAAACATTTACTTGAAGATTACATTTTGAGTGCTCCTCTTACCTCGTTCTTGATTGTCCTACTGAGCCCTCTTGTATTTTTTTAATTAGTGCCCACAGCCATTCCAATAGCAGAGCTTCAGGCCCTGTAGAAAGCTTTATCATTCAAATGGGCCAAAGGCAAATTGAGACTGAGTAAAAAGGTGCTTGTGGGCCTCAAAGACCGAAGGGGTTGGTGTGTCCTAATACCGTACACTATTACAAGGCAGCTTATTTGTGCGTAATAGTAGAATAGTCCATGTGTGAATCCAAAAAACATTGGATATGGGAAGAGCCCTGGCTCACCAGACTCTATGGAGTACAGCATGACTGTCCAAAGTACACATGCCACCTGTTAGAACTGGCTATTTCTGGTAGGCTAAGGCTGACGCCAAAGCCAGGCAGAAACCACCATTCTAGTCAGGGCGAGGGAGTCACACGCCAAGATAACCCCTGCTCACCCCCTTGGTAGCTAGGCACGAGCAGTGAGGCTAAACTCGGAGGCAATGTGTAAAGCATTTGCGCCAGCACACAACAGCAACAACATCCTAGGCACACCACAAAAGGAACTCCACACAAGGTTATATAAAAATAACTTCTGTATTGTCAAAACACATCACATAGAAATCACACATGTACATTGTGCCAACTGGCACGGGCAATATTCACAAGGGATTATTCACAAGACAGGGCCACATGGGCCACTGTCAGAATCAACACTTTTAGAACTAGAAATACTGTCAGAAATTAGAATAAAAGGATATAAAATCACTGTAGCACAAAATAACAGTTATAAATCACAACCAGTAACTACTGGTAAAGGTAGGTACACACTACGCAATACTAAGGCCTAGATCACGCATGGACACATAACCTCTCTAGTATAAACTATACTAGGCAAAACACAACCACCTAAGAATAAAATACATTTAGGGGTAGAAGCAAGAACACATTACACATGATGCATCAAAAACACATTCAGAGGTGTAGGGAAAGAAAAACACATGATGCCTAAAACATTCAGAGGTGTAAGGAAAGAAAACACATGATGCATAGAAATAAATTCAGCGGTGTGAGAACAAGGAAGACACATGATGCATTAAAAACATTCAGAGGTGCCAGGAAAGAAAACACAACTCAATAGCGCAAAGACACATGATGCCTAAAACATTCAGAGGTGCAAGGAAAAACCACACAATTGCGCAAAACCTACATAAGCCACCACCTGTGGCAGTCCCTCGGCCAACTGGCCTTGTTGGGGCTAGGACGCCCTGTGTCTCAATGTCAGGGGCCTAAACGGTGCAGGTGCCCACTACTTGCTGGGCACCTGGGAACATCCCAAGACCTAAACGGTGCAGCTGCCCACTAATTGCTGGGCAGCTGGGAATCATCAAAACTGCGCCAGGGCCCTCACTGGCCCTAGAACAGAACTGCGCCAACTGTTGGAGCCTCACAGGCTCTTAAACTCTGCGCACGTTGGAGCCACACAGGCTCTGAAACTGTTGGGGGGCGTTGGAACCATCTGGCTCTATAAATACACATGCCCCCAAGTCCTCCGTGGGACTTTAAAACAAATGGCCAGGGTAGAGCCACGCAGGCTCAAACAAAACATGCGCCATGGTTGGAGTCTACACAGGCTCTGACCTAACACAACCGTTGGAGCGACACAGGCTCTAAAAACAATGGTACCTCCAGAGCCTCTCTCAGGCTCTCAGCAAATACAAATGCCCATGAGCCTCTCTCAGGCTCTAAATACACAAACTGGCCCCTGGAGCCTCGGGGCTCCAAACAGAATGCAGCCTTGTCGAAGCCTCTCAGGCTCTATCCACTGTTGGAGCGGCCCCCTGCCATCCGGGGCCGCTCTAACCTTCCCTCTCAGCCTACAGCCCTCTCGCACTCACCGGCTGCTTCGAGACTCCTCCGGTGGCGGTCCTGGGCAGCGGGGCTCAGAGAGGCGGCGCCTTCCCTCAGCGCAGGGCTTCCCTGGAGTCCGGGAGCCCCGCCCAGCCGTTGGCGGCCTCGGACGCCATTTCAGATTCACCCGGGCCCCCTCCTGGGACCCGGGGCTTTTGGGACATCACCGCGGGGCTCTCCTCTCGACATGGGAGCCCCCGCGGAAGCTCTCGTCACCTTCCTCCTCTTTTCCGGGCGCTGGCCAATCCCAGCGCGGCTCGTCATGGCAGCCTCCAGCGCTGCACCAATGACAGCGGGGCCTTCCAGGGCGAGCCTCCCGCGGCCCGCCAATCACAGCGCGGCATTTACTGAGGGGGCTCGTCGCTCTGAGCCAATCAGGGCTCTGCTCCTTCGATTTTTCGGCGATTTGAAGCCCCGGGCAGCGGCGGTGAATTGGAAGCACATGCCGGGTGGGCACCGGCTTTTTAAACAAAATAAACAATAAATCGAGGTGGGCAGTCGATAGGCTCCACAATCCTGGGGATAAGTCAATTAAAGCGCTCCCCAGCGCTAAAAGCAATTCCCAGCGCTCCCCAGCGCTGAAGGTCCAGAAGAAGCGCCCGAAAGCGCTAGAAGTCAAACAAAGCGCTCCCAAGCGCTAGAAGGGGAAAATAAAGCGCTCCCAGCACTATAGGCAACCAAAGGTCACCAGTCCAGCAAAGTCCTTCAGGGGTCCAGGACAAGTCCATCAGGGGTCCAGGACAAGTCCATCAGGTTTCCAGGGGCTGGGCAGGGCCCAGGGATTCCCCTGAGCCCAAGCAGCAGCACGCCCCTGGCAAGATTCAAGTCTAAAAACAAGAACATTTTGGAAGGGGACACAGCCCCTTCTTATACAGAGAAAAGCCTTTGACGTCTTTGTGCAGGCAGTGTGAGAACCAGCTAGAGCTGGTTATAGGGAAGTCTTTTCAGTGTCAGGGACAGAGGTGACAGTCGCCCAGCGGGGAGGTGGAGCCAGCATTATGGCAGGCAGGCACAGCCTCATTCACTCCCAGGTGCTATCTCCACCCACTTCCCTGGCAGCAGATGCTGCCTTTCATCCACGGGCTGACTCAGACAACCTCCTGGGGGCTCTGCAGCCCCTGTCACCCTCAAACCAGACAGTCAATCCACAAGCATGCCCAGGCACTCTGGGCCAGGCTCACCAGCCAATCACACGCCAGGCACAAATTACACAAATATGCCAACTTCTCAAAGTGGCACTTCTAGACTAGACACAACCATGCCGCATACACCATTACGCAGCATTCAATTTCACGAGTTCGCACATATCAAACTCGACCCTGCACTCCCCACACATCAGGAACTACCATGGGCATACATATTCCCCATTCATTCCTATGGGAGGGCAGGTCACTCACCACACATACACAGAGAGCACACGCACTTTACACTGTACCACAGTGAAAAAGTGCGCAAAGGCCTAAAATCACCAACACCAGGTTCCAGAAACAGGCTAGGAAAAAGCAAAAAGTCTCGGGGTGAACCTGCCAAAAGGGCCAGGTCCAACACCACCCAACCTCTAACTATGGGAGATTACTAAAACACACCTTGAGATATGGGATAAGAGCTGAAGGGAGGACTCACCATGTTTCGATCACCAAATGCCCCACCACACTACAATTACAATCCACATTTCACTTCTGCCCTAGACGGAAAGCAGTCCACTTGGTGGAGATACGGAGATTGCCTGAATCTGAGTTACTTATTTTTTGGGAACATGGTCAGGTATTTTCTGGTGTTTCAACATTATTTTGGGTGAACTAAACAGGATAGACTCATGTGCCCATTTGAGACACCGGATATTAAATTCAAACGAGAAAGCTGCGGCCACTTGACAGCTCACACCCTGTGAGTAGTAACGATCTATCTTTGACTCTACAAAGGGCCTGATCTCTACACTATATAACGTAGCTAGCTCGGGTATTCACACAATCCAGAAATGGAAATTCCAAGTACAGTGGAAACCGAAATTGGGATTCGAATTTGGGGAAGACATATGGAATAGGAGCCATCGGACCTCCGTGAGGGGGGTAAAATGCCTTCTCCATAGGGAAATTGAGTATAAATTATGAATTAGATGGTACCTGACACCATATAGATTATATCGCATATATAAAGCAGTTTCAGATAGGCGCTGGCCGTATGGGTAGAAAATGGGCAGAATATTGTATTTTTTATTTATTTATTTATTTCTGACGCTTATAGAGCGCACGGCTACCTCCAAGAGGGGTGTCCCGGCGCTGTAGACTGCATGCTAAAAAGGAAGAAACGCCTATGCAGAGGAGAATAACCAGGTCTTCAGTCGGCTGCGAAAGAGTGATTCAGACGGGGAGAACCTCAGGTCAAGAGGAAGATTATTCCAAAGTTTAGCCGTCGTAACTGTAAAACCTCTTCCGCCCATTCTGGAGCGACGGAACCGAGGCACTATGAGACGACGTAAATTGTTAGACCGTAAAGATCTAACAGATTGGGACAGAACTAGTCTCTTTCGTAAGTAGCTAGGTCCTGACCCGTTAAGGGCCCGGAAGGCTAGGGTCAGCATCTTGAACTGGATGCGGCTGGAGATAGGGAGCCAATGTAGCTCTTTGCGGTAGAGTGCAACCGACTGACGGTGAGGGATGTTGCCAATCAGCCTTGCTGCCGCATTCTGGACGATCTGAAGTCGTTCAATTTGATACTGGGGGGCCCCAGCGTAAAGACTGTTGCCAAAATCCAGATGGGACGTTACTAGGGCATGAGTAACCGTTCTGCGGGCATCCAAGGGCAGAAATGGAAAGATCTTTTTCATCATGCGTAATTTCCAAAAACAGGCTGCCGTAACCTTGTTAATTTGGGTTATACAAGAGAGGGCATCGTCAAACTGAAAGCCCAAATTGCGAACAGTTTGAACAGGAATAGGAGGGGGATTGAGCACCGTCGGCCACCACACTTTAGGAGGTATTGGGATTTTCTGATTAAAAAACAGGACCTCCGTCTTATCGGTATTGAGTCTCAAATGGTTAGCAGTCATCCAAGAGCAAATTTCGCCAAGACAGTGTTGAAAGTTGGCGAAACTGGAGTCAGAGTGATCTCTGAAAGAGAACATTAGCTGTGTATCATCAGCATACGAGATCACTCTGACTCCCCGTGCCTCAACCACCTTAGCCAACGGGGCCAGATAGACATTGAAGAACAATGGACTCAACGCAGAGCCCTGCGGGACTCCACAAACAAGGGGCTTACTCTCAGATTGGAATGGTCTAAGAAGTACCCTCTGCGTTCTTCCTTTAAGAAAGGAGCTGATCCATGACAGAGCGGGACCACCCAATCCAATCTGCTGCAGGCGATCCAGTAGTATTTTATGGGACACCGTATCGAATGCGGCGGATAGGTCGAGGAGGACCAACATGGCCTCCTCGCCCCCATCCACACACTCTCGAATGGTCTCAGAGACCTCCAGGAGCGCTGTCTCAGTACTGAAACCAGTTCTGAAACCCGACTGGGAATCGTGTAGTAAAGAATTAGTCTCCAAGTAGTCTGCAAGTTGCAATTGAACTGCCTTTTCCAGAACCTTCGCTGGTTTAGGGAGAAGGGAAATAGGGCGGTAATTGCAAAATTGTGCCGGGTCCGCATCCTCCTTCTTCAGGATGGGGACCAGCATGGCCTCCTTCCAAGCCGTTGGAAATTGGCCCAGACGTAATGAGGAATTCCAGATAGAAATGAGGGGCTCGATCAGAAGGGGAGCTAGGCTACTCATCACCTTGGGCGGGACTGTATCCAAAGGAGAACCAGATTTGCACTGAATGAGTAATTTAAGTGCAGTCTCAGTGGTGAGCTCCCTAAAAGCCACCAGTAATGGTGCGGTAGAATCCTTGTTCTCAACAGTAAAAGGGGATAATTCAGATGGAAGAGCAGGTGGGAAGGAGGACGTAATTTTGTCAATTTTGTCTAGAAAATAATCAGACAAGCCATTACATATAATCTGATTAGAAGGGTTCTGAGGAGTCATAGCGGGAGGTTTGACAAAGTCTTTTACAATGTTAAAAAGAGTTTTAGCAGAATTCTCTGCATTTTTAATTTGTAGGGCAAATAATTCTCTCATAGTAGACTTTTTTAGTTTAATGAAATTCTTTAAAGCAGCTTTATAAGTGCTTTTTGCTTCTAGATTATAGTCGAGTCGCCAGCTGCGTTCTAATTTTTTACAGCGGCTTTTTTCCTCACGCAAAGCTGGAGAGAACCATGGGGCAGAAGGGCGAGATCTAACAGAGGAGATTGGCTGCAGAGGGGCAATGACCTCAATGGCCGATAATAGGGCAGAGTTAAACTGAGTAACACTTGCATCGATGTCCTCAGTAAGTGTGTCCAGGGGACACGAGAAAGCGGGCTTTAGAGCCGTACAATTAACTAGATGCCATTTTCTCCTATAATCCCTGCCAAGTTCCACCGGATTCGATACAACCGGGAACATGAGATCAAACGGGAGAAGATAATGGTCGGACCAGGTAAGGGGAAGGGAAGTATGGACTATGGTACCAGGGAGGTTCGAGAAAATTAGATCTAAAGTGTGGCCCGCAATATGCGTCGGGCCCCGGGACAATTGAGGCATACCCAAGCTTTGCATGGTATCCAATAATTGCGTAGCCTGGGCGCAAGAGGGATCTTCAGCGTGCAGGTTGAAATCACCTAAGACTATAAAGTGCGGATGTTTAAGGGACAGATCCACCATAAGTTGTACAAGCTGCGTTAATGAAGGGGCTGAGGCCCTTGGAGGATTATACACTAGGATACCAGTCAAAAAAACAGCAGCTGAGTCAGAAATGGTGAAATACAAGGCTTCAATCAGCCCAATATTCGAAAGTTTTTTTATAGTCAATCGCAAATGGGATTTCAAGATAATAGCAAGGCCACCACCCGTTTTTCCTTCTCGGTTAATACCCATGAAAAGATAGTCAGGGGGGGTGGCTAAATGAATATTCGGATTGGAGGTGTCTTTTATCCAGGATTCTGTGAGGAACAGTATATCCCATCCCTGAGAGACCAGTAAAGTCCAAATTTCGCTCGCATGGCGTGGAAGCGAGCGGCAGTTGAGTAGTCCGGCCCTCAGTTTTAGTGGGGAACGGGTGCAATTAAATGAGGTGGCAGATGCAAGTGCACGTTTACCCCAGGAAGGAATGGTCAGACCGCAGTGAGGACAATTGAAAATACGACCTTCCAGAGAACTCGGAGGGCAGCGAGCAAGCGGTGAGCAGGTGTCGGAGCTAAATTGGATAAGCTGTTCTCTGGTCCAGCTAATCGAGCCCGTGGTGGAGAAATGGGCAGGGGGACTGGCCCTGGGCCCGGGCCAGGCGAGGCGCGGACAGGCGCAGACGGGCTTGCCTTAGGCGCGCCTGTGGCGCGCCATCGGCGCGGACGGGAAGTCTGTCTTTTTTTATACATAGCGAAGAGGGTGGGAGTCGTCCAAGAGCTGGACCGCTACCCTGCCTTCCCGTAATATGGCGGCTGTTCTCTGCGTATATTCAACATTTGATGGAGTTGGTTGAAAATTCAGGTCTTTTGGAAGGAAATGCTCAGTCATATTGACAATATTGCAGGGTACCCCACCTCCCGCAACCTGGAATCTGTACTGTTACTTTTGGGTTCAACAGGTACATCTGAAAAAGGGTGACTTTGATAGTTTGTGATTCAACACATGCTTGGAGCAACACGGCGTTTAATTGCTAGGGTCTGCAAAAAGGAAACCCCTCCGACCCGTCATGGGCACTGGGGGTTGTTGAACTGTGGCATACTGTGGACCAGTGTTTAATACGGGGGCTAAGTAATGGTATTACAACTCAGGGATCTATGTAAATCCGTCCTAGGGAAAACAGCGATTCCTAAACAATAGAAGTAAGCCCACAGCATATCCTAAAGAATTAAATAAATATAGGTCAACATTACTTTTGACTTTTCTAGCTAAAGTATTTGAAAGAGGATTAATACGCCAATTACACATGGATGCTTACCACGCCAGCTTCACGCCCACTTCATGGGACTAAGACCGTATTGTTGGCTGTGACAGATGAGATTTGGTTAGCACTAGACCAACAGTGGCAGCACTGAAGTGCAACGTCTAGCATGATCTTCTTTTTGACAGATTGGTTAAAATAGGAGCCTGTTTCATGCACTAAAATGGTTAATATTTTACCTGATTAGTAGATCTCAAATGGTAGCTGTAAAGCCCTTTCAAACCGAGGCTAGGAAGCTCAAGTGTGGGGTCCTTCAAAGATCGGCTTTGAGTAACATCCTACTCCATCATACATAACACCTATGGCAGAGCTTATCCAGTTTGGTTTTATGCGCATTGCTTGTGCGGATGACACCAAGATAATAGAGCCATTCATGCAAAATAAGAAAGCCCCCAGAGAAAATTTACAGAATATATGCGATCTGTAGCAGAATGGATGGGAACCAAGTGACTAAAATTAAATGGAGACAAGCCTGAGGTGATCCTGTTCGGAAGTGCCTTTCTGGTTTGGCCCCAGAATAGGGCCCGGCTGAATTAGACCCACCCCCACTCTAAAAACGTCATAAGGAATTTAGGTGTCAAGTTGGAAGAGGACATTGACCTTCAAACAATAGATAAAAAGCATCAAATCCTCATGTATTTATTATTTGAGGATGCTTTGGAAATTTCTGCTGCTGATGCAACAAAGTACTAGGAAAACAGTAATGTGAGCAATAATATTATCCCACATATATTATTGCAATGCACTTTGCTTGGAACGCGCAAAGAGAACTATCCAAAGGCTACAGCAACTTGTGAATGCAGCAGTTAGGGCCCTGCTAAAGCTCCCATGCAAATGCACCCCAACCTCAAGGTATTTGGGCAAACTCCACTGGATGACAGTACAGCAAAGGATCTATTTTAAAATGTTATGTATGTGCCCTATGGTATACAAGTATGGACCAAAGCTTCTTCAAAATAAGTTGGTTCACTTCAACCCGAACTGCCTACACCCAGACCCAGATATGTCAATGGGGTGGATGGGCCTTTCATGCTTAAGACCTAGGCTCTGCAATGATCTTCTATTGGTTTTGCTTAACTACAAGGTGAATATGGTGCTCCAATTTATGGATTACTGTGCTAATTTAGTGCCAGGACGCCCGCTGTTTGTACTTAATAGAAATTAATTATCATCATCATTAGTATACTCCTTCAAGCCATGTATTACCACAAACAACACTTTACCTGACCTCTCCTCTTAAAGAAACAAATGGCAACGTTTAGAGGCTAGTCAATTACCCGACCCCACCACCAAAAGAGAAACACTGTGTATATTACTGAACATGTGAGTAATATCTTCTTCTGACTAAAAGACAACTCCTATCGCAAACTACTTACTGGTACAGCATAGATGAAGCTGTCTCACCTATGGTTCCTCCATGAACCACGTTTAAATGCAGAGCTTAAACAACTGTTCAAGAGCAGTCATTTAGCCTTCACACATGACACCAAAACACTTTTTACACAGGCTACACCATAAACTTATTTTAAGTGACAGCTTCTGAGTGACATCAGAGACACCTTGAACTTCGCTTTCGTCTATGATGTCATTCAGAAGCAATCAATAAAAAACATCCAAGTAATTCACTCTTTCCCATCTATCAAGCTATATGTAATCTATCATTTATTTCAGTTTCTGAAAGTCATAACTCCTTGCTATGACATCACAACAGTTGATAACAAAACTGGTAACTCACTGTTGAGATGTCATAAAGGTCTCCCAGGCCAGATGACAGGGCTCGTTGAGTGCCTGTCAGTGCAGCTCCGCTTTAGCTGAAAGCGCAAAGAAAAAAAGAATAATTGATGGACAGAATGCAGAATAATGTCATACATTCATCCCAGTACAGAGATATGGTGCAAAATCTATAGTTTTTTGCTCCCCATGCCATTCCAGTTTGAACCCAGTCATATGCAAATCAAAAAGCACAGCTGCAGGAGTGGGAAGGAAGGCAGGGAAGGTACTGGGTTTTGGATAAATAGATAGCAAGGGAGGTGAGGGCATGTTATGTTGAAGGCAGGCCGATAATATTGGGGGCCATACGTAACACGTATGTGTGCATGTGTCTGTTTGTCAATGACAAACATCATCTATGTGATAAACACACCAAGAAGTCCAAAGAAAAGCTCCATCGTGGAAAGGAATGCTTTTCCATTGAGGAAGTGGATTTAGTGACAGTACATGTCCATCTCTACATAGTAAGCACTATATAAATGCAATTATAATAAAATACCAAACATAAACCCTAACCCTAAGAATCATTATCCCCTTGAATCGCTTAGATCATCATAACCAGTGTTACTAATGGAGCTCCCTCTCCATGACCAGAAAGTGACCCTTGCTTCAGGACCCACCCAACCCTGAAAGCATCTTCAAACCCGACCTAATAATGCCTCATTCTAATGTCATTTTATTGTCTCCATAACACACGTTACTCTTAGCCCCTTTAGGTTGTCTATCTGTGTTGTAGCACGAAGTAAGGTAGAGTAACAAAGGGTTAAATGTTCACAATTTGTTTCTGTGTTGATGGAAGAAGCAATACCATGTAATTCGCGGAATCTGCTTGGCTGTCTATGGTTTTATAGTGCAGTAATTACAATCTGTGTTTATCTAATCTAGTCATGTTATACACATACTCCAGTATTTAGAATCTATGTCTTATTATACTACCTATATTACACTTAAGCTAAACACATGATACACGTGGTGCAGTGGAAACTGTCTAACTATAAGCTAGACAGACCAGTGTTTACTGCCTGTACCTGTCTCCACGAGACACAAGATATAAAGCTAACTGTCCAATCTGACACATGACTGACTTCGCCCCAGCCCTTCGCGCCTTTCCCAAATCCTGCTGTAATCTCTGTTGGCCACAACACATCAGGGTGCTTGGCGACT
The DNA here is from genome assembly GCF_964261635.1 of Lissotriton helveticus. Taxonomy (NCBI): domain Eukaryota; kingdom Metazoa; phylum Chordata; class Amphibia; order Caudata; family Salamandridae; genus Lissotriton; species Lissotriton helveticus. The sequence goes on along the minus strand of NC_136061.1, from coordinate 353,621,939 downwards.
CTGAGTCTGAATAGGGAGTTATATTGTACCCATAATATTTCGTTTTTATTTTCGAGGGCTGGCAGCTTCGTCTAGTGCTTGAGAGTAGTTAAGAAGGATTTTCATCTGGATAAAGTTTGACATCGGGATCCCGGCCATGTGCGTATCATCTACGTTTCCCAATCCGGCACCCTATCTGCGCACAATCTCTAACAAAGATTAAGCTATATTATTCGTCAACACGCAGTTTGCAGCGTGCTCAGTCCTGGCCACTGCAGATTCAACACAAGTCCAGCGTATATTTAGCCAAACTCTAGAGGGACGAAGCAGGTTTCAGTGAAAAGGGACATGGCGCAAGCGCCTGCTGTGGGCAGCACATAGGGAGCTGTTCACAAAATAATAATAATAATAATAATAACAAACACACCGCTTTGACAGTCATTTTGATCTCTGCCTGACTGTAGTTATACTTTCTTTTTTTTAACTATTCAGTAACATTTCCAGTAGTTCACCTGAAAAGCTGTGATAGGTGCAGGTTTCCTGGCACACTACTGAGATAGTCTTTTAACTATTCCTGTGCGCTTCTGTTCCCACTGTGCAGAGTTCTATAAAGCATACAACTAACCCCGCACAGGGGAATAGAGGCCCTTGTGCAAATGGACATTTTTGTTCTTTTTTCTCTGGGAAGAAAACGTCCCTCCGTGAGGAAAGCGTTTTCCTATTCTATTGAACTGTAATTGTATTTATACAGCACTTACTATCCATTACAAGGTGTTGAAGCACTTTACGGCGAGTGCCACGCTACTCCGGAACCCAAAAATGGATTAGTGGTGGATTAGTAGATGGGAATATCAATTGTTATTGGGAGTGGTAAACATGTGAGGCTTCTAGTTGGATGAACCGGATAAAGGATGGGTAGAGGAGAGAAGAGTTTGGAATGGGTTGTTTGGGAGTTTATAATAGTAGAGAGGTTTGGGAGGAGCCATTGAGTGGAGGTAGGGGATATTTTGGAAGAGGTGATAGAGCGCGCAGGTCACTCGACCAAATTATCTTACCATATGCGTATCGGGCCCATAAAATTCAATTTACCACATATATATTAATCAGGTGACCTTACGCTCTAACTACCAGTATCCCAGTTTCCTTCCTATTTCATTTCCAGTGTACCCGACTTACCACTCCACTGTTACAGGTACCTAATGACCACAATGGATCAGGGGGCTAGCTGTGAAGAAAAAGGCAGACACCAAAAACCTGTACTTCATATATTCAATTCGTACTTTTATAATAACCACAAACTCAAGAAGTTTCGAAAACCTTTATCTAAAATTCATCCAGTTCTGAAAGCATAAGGTTTACAACAAGCAGACAGTCGATAACCAGAATAATAAAGAGCACATATCCATAAAGGAAATAAATGAACCCAACCATTTATGAGTCTAAAGGAAGGTAAGAACAGGGAACATGCTAAACAGCAGTTACAGATTTTGAACTTAATATGAAATGACTAAAGGACGGGTAGAAATAAGGAGCATGCTAGAATTACAATCATAAGGTATGATCTTTCAATTGGCAATGCGGAAAGCATGGAAATCAAATATGCAAGAGAATGACTTTATTAAAGCAAAAGAAAGGAAATATAGAAGGTGCAGAGTAGACTTTTCAGCACTATATTTACCTAGAGTGGTGTGAAGACTCACCCTGGCCACGGGTCAGTTAAGGACGGAAGGAACCCAAGGAAGGACAGTCGCCAGTAGGACAGCAAGTATGGAAGGGACACCCCAGGACAGGAAACCCGGATTAGGATCAGGACAGGACCACCAAGGCACGACCAACACCCGCAGTTCGGAAGCAACGCCTGCGCTCCACCCTCTCTGCAGCTATCGGTCAGACCCCCGATTGGGTTATCGAATTCCCCAGCAAAGTGCTTCGCCAGCACTTGGGGTTTCTTTATAAACCCCTGAGTCTATGGAAATTTCGGACAGAGTGCTCCGCAGCCCTCTGTATCAAGTCACCTATTGAGTGCGATGGGTCAGTGACAGGTCAGCTATTCGGACAAGTCGGACAATTTCTCTAGCTAGTTATACTGTTTTCGGGTCAGTGTACCACCCCCCAAATGTTGCAAGTGTAAGAATCCCCAGTTTCGATTGGTCCCCAAGTAGGATAGGTCAACACACCAATCATATTTCATTTCTACAAGCCTGCATTTACATGATCTGGGACCGCCTATTGAATTTGGGGTTCCCATGACCTAATATTCTTATTACAATAGTACATCTATGAATTATGATACATTGAAAGCAATTCAGCTTCTTCTGCTAGGCGAAGGTACATCTTCCCAGGCACATCTTGGCTGGGACTTCGGGTTGGCAAGTTTTCAATGTCACCGGCAGAAGACTGTCATGCGCAGAAAGGCTGTTCAATATGGAATCACGAGTGTTCCTCAGACCCCCAAGAGTGCGATACATGAAAAGTAAGCGAAAACAATTTAGAAATACAGGAAAAAATGAATACACTGTATACCATGAATATCTACTCTATACCCCTTACTTTATGATATCTATAGCGTTAGGGTAAATGCATAACAAACAACTTTGCAAAAATCAGCTTGGCAAGCACGGAGCATATGAGAAGACAAAGCGGCCATATTAGCTGTACTGCGCATGAGCAAACATTTCCCACCAGAACTGCGAGTACGTCACGTCACGTGAGTGTGATCAACCCATGCGCAGAAGAAAACCCCGCTAAGCAGCGGCCATTTTAGTGACAAGCGTTGTTAAGGTTAATACACACATAGGCAAGCCTCTCTCGGATACCCCAAATGTCAGAATAAAGGGGAAATTAGTAAGACGAACAGGTTGAGTTAATTTATTATAGTTATTCGAGGTTCATGAGTACAAGCAAGTCGCGTAACGTGCGAATCCTTGCTCCATCAATCCCCTCTTTGATGATATTTACTATCATCACAAACAATAGAACCAGATGCCAACTTAAATTTTTCCCAATTCAATCTCTTCCAACATTCGATTCAATTTCTCTTTAGTTTCTTTGTTAGGGTGAGAATTTTTCACCCTTTTATAAATTTGATTATTCAGTTCCTCTAATTCAAGTTCATCCACACTCCGTTTCATGCCTCTCCTGTTCACAGTATATTTATTTTGGTGTTTGCGACATTTGCAACAGACAAATATGAGGAATATGACAAAACCTATTCCAGCAATTAGCATCTGTACCTTAAACAACAATCCTTTACCTAAATTGGAAAACCAATAACCTACAGAGGAGAGACCATCAGTAAGTCTCTTCCAGGCACTATCAACCTCCAGTGGTTTGAGTTCCTTTTCCAAATTCGTAATGTTCCTCACATACCTTTTGAGTTCAACACTTTTGTCAGGTATGTAAGTGCAACAATGTTGCGCTTTCAACATTCTACAGACTCCACCCTCTTTTGCTAATAAGGTGTCACGGGCAAGTCGGTTATGTAAAACCATAGATCTGATCGCAACCATTTCGGTATTGATCATCAGAAATCCACTAGCAGTGTCAGTAGATAACCGATCCACTACTGTAGACAATTTGCAAATTCTGTGTGTATTCAGAACCACTCCCACTGAAGGTATCAATGCACTAAATATACTACCCATTATTTCCCCTATACTTTCTCTTCTACTACGTACTAAACCGTTAGTGCTTTCACTGCTTCCAGCAATTTCATTCACATGGTATATTTTCGGGAAGACAATTCCAAAATAGCAGCTTCCATACCAGTGATCCGGCAATTTGAAATAGGCCTTGTTTCCACATATGTAATAAATTCCGGGAAACACAGGTTCTGACACATTTTTGAAACCCCAACCTCCAATTACCTTATAATTGTGTTCACATTGACTGGAACCAATGAAAATGTTATTGTAATAACTAGTCTTTTCGCGGTGAAGACAAAGTTTCCCTTTTCTTTCGAAATCCAGCAACAAAGCAGGATTAGCCCTACCATTTGAGGTGCTTCCCATGTTTTCAGCCCATTTAGGAATTCTCTGTCTTTTATCAATCGCCTTTCTTTGGAAACTTTCCCGTCTTTTCTCTGCCATGTTTAGAAACATTTTCTCTTGTTCATGTAATGAACAGGTCAAGTTATCTCTGGGTGCTTCACCTAAATCTATGGTACCTATAGTCAGAAAATATTCTCCCATATTACGTGTGACATCACTTTTTGTATGTACAGGGTTCAGATTTCCACGTATAGGGAGTTCAGAAAATATCACGTCTGAGTTAGAGTAATAGTACTGTAACGGTCCTCTTTTATAGAATAAGCTAGCTAAAATGCTACAAGAAATTCCATATGTTAATGGCTAGTGATGGTATGTCACTCCCTCAGCTACAGAAGTAGGTAGCTTCATGCAAACATAACAGTCTTCTATTTCCATTGCTTCTACATAATGTACTAAAAGATGTGCGAATACGTTTAAATGAGTCCTGTTCTTGATTCTGTGATAATGTAGTCCTTCCTCATCTGGTGCTTCTAAGTCCATATTAGTTTGTTTAACGCTAAGTGCTTTCTCATGTCCATCTACACTTTGTGGTGTCAGCTCGTCAGTGTCTTTTATCACAGTCTTTGTAGAATCAATATCAGTACCTTTACTCATCATATAAGGAATAGTAATTGTTAGTCCTATCCATAATATTAATACTAACGCTACACTACATACACATACCTTGCAGCATGTTTTACAACAATTACGTCTAGGTCTTCCATTCACACTTGAATCAGACATTTTTTGCTCAAAAGAAACTTTCCAACCCCTCTTTGTAACTTTACACAGGTTGCTTACACAGGGCAACTTCAGATTGGTTCTTCTTCTTCGGTAGACTGGTCAGCAGTCAGTTCTTCGTCACTTTCGTCACTTATATCAAGATCCTCAAACTCCTCCAACACTAAGTACGTCCATTCAGGATCCTAGTACTTATCGTTCTGTCTTTTTATTCGGGCACTTCTTCGCTTAGTGCTTTCTCCAGGTGGCTCTGGTTTACTGGAAGCTTGTTTCCTTTGCTCAAGCTTCTCTTCTACTGTTTTCACTCTCAGTCTCAGTCTTTTGATGTACCTTGGTTCTTTATTTTTCTTCTTGAGTCTTTTAACTGGCACTGTTGTTGGGCTTTCGTCTAATGCTCTTTTATTTTCGTTTAGTTGTGGCACTTCTGCTTCTGTCTCCTTTTCTCTTTCTATCTGACTAGTCCCAGGTCTTATTTCAGTTTCTTCTGTCTGGTTGCTAAGCTGGCCTTGTTCAGGTGTATACTGAATTTGACTTTTTGATGTTTCTTTTCCTGTATCCTGAACACATTCGTCTATTTCTATCTGATCCTGTTCAAGCACTTCGAACCCTTGATTTTCTTCCGCTTGAACTTTCGCCCTAATCTCTATCTGTCCCTTTTCAATCTCAGGAGTTCTTGGAGGTGTGTCGATAACCTGTTCTGTCCCTACCTGATCTTCCTCTTCATCAGATTTGACATGGATTTCGATAATCTGATTATCTCCTTCTATTCCTGTCTCCTCCTCACTATCCCACTCTCTATTTGCGTATGTCTGGCTCCTGGTTCTTAATGGATCAACGGTCAGGTCGATTACTGGGATCCATTCATCTTGACTGGTGCTCGGTTGTTCATCATCAGCTACTTCAGGACCAACCTCTGGAGACCCCTCAGCTGGACAACCTTCAGCGTCAGCTTTTTCGTCTTCGGTTACCTTCTTCGTATGACTGGCATGGATCCACTTTGGTACTCCCGCACACTTCACCGCTGTCGTGGTAACCAGAATCACCTGTCTTGGCTTTCCCCACTTCGGTGCAAGGCAACTCGATCGAGTGTGCTTCTTGAGTACCACCCAGTCACCTGGATTCAGATTATGGACTGGAGTTGCTGGCCTGGCGACGGCGTCTTCCCCAATCTGGCGAGAGATAGAACGCACTTGGTCACCCAGTTGCTTGCAGTACTCTAGTACCAAATCATCAGAAATGCTTATCAGTTTGTGTCCTGGTACCCATGCTTGTCTCATTACTCTTCCCATCAGGATCTCATGGGGACTCAGGCCTGTGTTTCGGTCTGGAATACTTCTGATTCCCATCAGTACAAGAGGTAAAGCGTCTATCCAGTTCATGCCAGTAGATTCACACATCTTTCCTAGTCTCGACTTGATAGTGCCATTCAGTTGTTCCACCACTCCAGAAGCCTCTGGACGATATGCACAGTGCAGTTTTTGAGTAATTTGAATGCTTCACAGATTTGATCGATTATTTCATTCTGAAAAAGCCCACCTCTGTCTGATTCAATGGTGACTGGAACCCCGTACCTAGGTATCAGTTCTCTTAATAACAATTTGGCTACAGTAATGGCATCATTTTTCTTGGCTGCGTAAGCCTCTACCCATTTGGAAAACAGGCAAACAATGACAAGGACGTACCTCATTCCTCTACAAGGGGGTAACTGAATGAAATAAATTTGTAATCTTATAAAAGGGCCTTCTGCCTTTCCAATTTTTCCCAGGGCAACTACTGTTCTCTTGCCGGCATTGTACTGCTGACATGTTAAGCACCTCTGGCAGAGTCTCTCTACTATCTTCCTGAACTTCGAATTGAACCATGTCTGTTGAAAGACACGAACCATGGCATCCCTACCAATGTGTGTGTTTCCGTGTATTAGCCGGGCCATAGGAGTAAGCAAGCTGTCAGGCAATACAGGCATACCATCAGGGCATACAATGACACCATCCTCATTCCTCTGGTGACACCCAAACTTTCTCCATCTTCTCCTTTCCTTAGGTGCTGCTGCATCCTGCAACTCTCTCAGTTCCTCCCATGTATCTACACTTTCAAACACCATAAGTTGGCAGCTGTTTCCGCTCCCTCCCAATATGATATTGACTGACATTTGATGTCTTGCACAATGTTGGGCTAGTTGGTCAGCATAATTATTACCTACTGTCACATTGTCCTCGCCAGATTTGTGAGCAGCACATTTGACCACTGCCAATTCTTTTGGTAACTGGATTGCTTCCAGTAATTCCTGTACCACTTTTCCATTTCTGATAGGAGTACCTGAAGAAGTCAGGAACTCTCTTTGCAGCCACAATTGGCCGAAGTCATGCACAACCCCATAACCATACTGACTGTCAGTGTATATGGTTACTCTTTTATTTTTCCCAACTTTACAGGCTCTTGCCAATGCAATCAATTCGGCTACTTGTGCAGACTTTACTCCAAATAGATAGGATGCTTCTACAGCACGTGACACTGTGACTACAGCATAGGCAGCACTTAAGCCTCCATTCTCGAGTCTCAAACATGAGCCATCCACAAACAGTTCATAATCTTCTACCGGTAGGGGCATTTCCTTGATATCTGGGCGTGGTTTGGTACTAAACTCTGCCAGGTCAATGCAATCATGCTCGACCTCTCCCTTTGCTTCTGCAATTAGTGACTCGGGTAATAGGGTTGCTGGATTCAATATATTACATCGCGTAGTGGTTACATTTGCTGCACCCACAAGGATCCTCTCATATTTAGTCAGCCGACTAGGTGTGAGATACTGGGTTTTAGTTCGGGTCAGTAGGATTACAACTGCATGTGGAACATACACAGTTACAGGATGTCCCATAATGATGGATTCACTCTGTTCAAGACTTGTGCAAGTTACAGCTACTGCTTTCAGACATCCAGGTAATCCAGCAGCCACTGGATCCAAAGTAGCAGAAAAATATGCTACTGGACGTCTTGTCAAGCCATGCTCTTGAGTTAGGACTGACAGCGCACAATTGTCTCTTGTATCACAGAATAGTGCAAATTCCTTTGAATAGTCAGGCATTCCTAAGGCGGGGGCCGTACATAGACATTCTCGTAATTTAGTGAATGCTGTCATGCTTTCTTCATCCCATTCTACTGGGTCTTTCTCTCCCTTTCTTGTCATTTTTATTAATGGCTTGGCTAGGACTGCAAATCCCACAATCCATTGTCTGCAGTATCCTACAACTCCAAGGAACATTCTGATCTCTTTCTGGGTGTTTGGTAACTGCATATTTCGAATTATCCTAATTCTTTCTGAAGTAACTCTCCTGATACCCTTCTCTATCTGGTGCCCCAGATATTTTACTGAAGAGGTACAAAACTGTAGTTTGTCAGGTGATACTTTGTGTCCTCCTTCACCTAAGTGGTTAAGTAAGGCAATGGTGTCAACAACACAGTCTTTCTGACTTTTAGATGCCACCACGAGGTCGTCTATTGCACCAAAACTGATTTTCCCGGTAAGACTAAGGATTCAAGGCACTTTTTTAGAATCTGATAAAAAATTGAGGGGCTTTCTGTATACCCCTGAGGGACGCGATTCCAAACGAACACGTGACTGTCGAATTCAAATGAGAAAAGAAATTTGCTGTCTGGGTGCAATGGGATCGAAAAAAATGCATGACATAGGTCAATAACGGTGAACCACTCAGCATTCCATGGAATCTGATATAAAATCACTGCTGGGTTCGGAACAATAGGACAGCAAGGAACAACAATTTTGTTTACTTTTCGCAGGTCCTGCACTACTCTGTACTTACCACTAGGTTTCTTAATGCCAATTATCGGGGAATTACAAGGACTACTCAACACTTCTTGTATGATGTTTGCGTCTAGCAATCTTTTTATTTCAATGGCAACTCCTACTTTCACTTCTGCACTCATTTTATATGGTTTAGTATTTGGATAAACTGCATCTTCCTTTATGGCTATTTTAATTGGGTCAACATTTGCCATTAGTCCTACATATTTTCCAGTAAAATCCCATACTTCTGGCTTCACTGTCTGTTGTAGTTCTTCAGGTAAGTCTTGTATCGTCAGTCTTTTAATTTCTGAGTCAGGTCTTATTAGCATTAATTTGTATATTCCATCTTCGTCTGGGGTTTGAATCTCGACGCCCTTTGGTGTGCAAAAGATGGTGCAGTTCATTTTACACAACAAATCACGTCCCAGTAGGTTTTCAGGACTGGAATCACAGACAACAAATCTGTGCATTTCTTTGAAATTCCCTATTGTAATCTCCATGGGCTCGGTGACTGGGGTACTAAGAAAATTGATTAGATACACCCACTACTTGGATTGCTTCTCCCGAGTGGGGTAGGTTTGGAACGTCTGCTGTTCTTACAGTAGAACGGGTGGCCCCAGTGTCCAACAGAAAGGTGACATCATTTCCTTCGACCTTTCCTTCAATGTATGGCCCTGACTGGTCCACCGGCAAAGAGGCGCCAAGCACGCACTCTTTGTCCTCCCCCCTCAGGCACCGTCAGTAAGGTTCATCACAGAGGAAGGTGTCATTCAACAAAAATTGTGAAGTTGCTGCATTTCTATCCTCCTTTCCTCCCCAAATTTCTATGTCTTCACCCTGCTGTGCTTTACCCTTAAAATTCGGTCTAGGTGCTCGGGGCAACTGATTCGGTTTTACCTGTTGCTGGATCTTTCTTGGTTTCTCATTCTGCGTCTGTGGATTTAAATCATTAGTTTGTGGGTTACTATTTTGTGCGTACGGACACTCGTCTCTCCAGTGCCCTATCTGTCCGCACCCGTGACAGGGGAACTTCTTTTTGGCTTCCTCTCGGCTCATTTTTACCTTGGGCTTCCCCCCGCCCCCAGTTCCTTGGTTTTGGGTAGTACTATTCATTTTACCTAACTGCTTTTCTTGTTGTTCAGCTAATTTTACTTGTGCCCACATGACCTTTTCCTTTAAGGCCTTTCGTTTGTCAGCCATCTCATCCTCACAGTACTTGGCGTACCTTAAAACCTCATCTATTTTCTTAGACTGCCAGCAGATTTTATTGTCTTTGATCCACTGACATATTTCAGGTCTTAAACCGTTTACAAACCTGTAAATGAAATGGGTCATGTCCTTTATCTCAATGTTATCTATGCCGCTGTATGTTTTGAACACCTGTAACAGTCGTTCATAATAGGAATGCACAGTTTCATCCCTATCCTGGGTAGTCCTATCTATTCGAGTCCAATCAGTTTCTTTTGCGGGCACTTTCCCTTTCACATGTAACATTACTTGCTGGTATTTCTTCATTACTTCATCAGAAGGAGCTCCTGTAATAGGATCCCTCGGGTATTCCTCACTAGGCCAACCAACGGCAATTTTACATTCTGTCCACAAATCTACGGGAACTACGATATCGAAAAACCCATCCAGATCTTTCCACAGGCACTTTTGTACCTTCACAAACCTTTCTACCTGCCTGTACCAATCCACTGGTTTCTCTCGCAGTTTTGGGAAATCATTGGTAAAAGACACAATATCCTGTCGGGACCATGGAACATGCACATATTTTCCACCTGGCACTTCCGCATAGGATATAATTTTTCTGCCTTATCTGCTTCTTTTAAGACGAACTCGGAAGCCATCTGTTTTGACCTAATTTCCTCCTTCTTCTTTGCCCACCTGGCTTTCCATTTTTCTAATTCTCCCCATTTTTGCAACAGATTCACTAATTCTTTGATATGTACCTTTTTCCCTGACACATTCATATTTTCCAGATCTTTGTCTGAAAATTCTGCTCTGTAGGGTTTTTGCAATGATTTAGATTTCCCAATATCTATTCCCATACTAGCCGCGGTGTCCACTAATTTCTCATGGAAGACTCGGGTATTATGGGTGATACTCTTACAGATAAACAGCAGTTCTTCTTCAGAAAAGGTATTTAATCTGTTCAACCCCACATTTCCAGCCATCAGTTCTTCTAATTCTATTCTTAATTTGTAAATATCTAGTGGTTTCGATTGAGGAGTTTGTTTCTCTAATTCTCTACTCCATCTCTCAATCTCTTCAGGAGTCACTACAGTGGCACTTCTAGTACCAGAAGCTGACTCAATCTGCACTTCTCCTGTACTGAAAGGAGTATTCTTCTTTCTTGAACCCCTTTCTGGTTCCCTTATTGGTAAGTCCATTAAGGAAATCACAGACTCACATTCACTTTCCTGATCGTCTACAATTAGGGGCTCTTTTCTCGGCTGTACTACAGCTGGGGAAATAATTGGAGTCTTTGGACACCCCTGCTTATCCCCATACAAAGGAAGCACTGGTCCAATAGTTACTGGGATAGTCAGGGCTTCAGGACTTGTATTTAATTGGGAGATTTTCTGAATTAATTCTGTTCTCTGTTTAATTAATGCCTCTCGCTCTCTCTCCTGCAGTATTCTTTCCAGGCTTACTTCAGGTACTATTTGCGGAGTCAGGGTTGGGGCAGTTGGATGCGTCGTACTTGGACCCTCACCATAATTAGGTTTCATGAATGGATTTCCTGTGCTTAAAGGTCTCGGCATCTCCTGATAAGGTGGTACTTGACAGCCGTCTCTTACATTTTCAGGTCTAGACCCCTCTTGGTAAGGAGGTCTCAGGCAAGCATCCCCTACACTAGAGGATCGGGGTCCTTCATTATAAGGAGGTGGATTTTTCATGAACAAGTCATCCAACAAATCGTCATCTGAATCCCCACTGGATACCCAATGCTTGGTTTTTTCTGTCTTTTTCCCTCCCACAGGTTCCTCTAGTGCCATCATAGGGTACAGTCCTTCTACTATCATATTCTGCCTCCATTGTTTCATTCTTTTGTCTCGGGTCTCACTTTAGGATACCATTTGGTTAACCCTTTATCCATTCGGGGCTTGTCTCTCTCAAAAGCCTCTATCTCCCATTCCTCTAAAGCTTCGTACTGTGTCAGTCTGGGTCTGGGATGCAAATCATTCATTCGGGTTCTCAGATTGAATAGAATTCTGCCATTAAATGTACCATGTAACGGAAATGCTAAAATTCCGTCATTCTTTGTATACTCCACCCAATTTTCCAACCATACACAAGAGTGGTACCCTTTATCAAACATCATGAAAGATGCGGGGGTATTAGGTGGCGGGATGACAACTCCTTCTCTAGTTTTGGTAGGCTTGTCTCTTTCGAAGTAATTTTTCACTTTGCTCATTAAAGTCATTTTCCTTTTTTCTCCGTACATGACGCTTTTACGACCTTTCCACTTATCTTTTCCAAACCCAATATACCTTGGATCTGGTCTAGTTTCTGGAGTATACGAATGCCACATATACTTTCCCGCAAGCGATTCTGTTTACAAAATCACTTCCAATCCAACTGCGTCCTTTATTTTTCAACAGCCAATCAACACGGCGGTTACAAATTTTCTGACCAATGGGTGTGCGGCCTTTTCGCGAGACAAGCTCCCACGCTTCGGCGCTCACCCCTCCTTTACAATACTAGCTCCGCTACACACCCGCTGTCTCTACCAATCCCAGCGCGGCACAGAGTGATGTCAGAGCAGCTCCGCAACTAACTCCCTCCTGCACAAGGTAACGGAAACTTTATTTCTTTCTTAAAGTGCAAGTGCGTTATTTAATTTACAACGTAGAAACATTCGCCACTGTACTCGAGTGTCTAGAAAGGAAAGATTCTTTCACTGCAAGTAAACTACTTACATTTACTTTTCAAATACTACGAGTAGATCCCTTCTGCCTACCCTTCACTCAAGCATCAGAGAATCTGCTACTTTTTTGACTCATCCACTTCTTTCCGGGATATATACTAAGTCTAAAGTTTCACTAGTGAACTCTTTTACTATCAATCAAGCTTAGACGAACCTGCTACTCCTTCCGTGTGACCCTTACTAGGTTACATCACAAATAGAAGTTTTGCCAGCGAACTCTTTGCTACCATTTATTCAATCATACATTCAGAAAACCCTAATTAGTGCTTCCAGTTCTACTTAACCTGCAACAATTTTCCTCTAGCCAGTGACCTCAAAGCGAAGTGGATTCTCCTCACCACTTGCTATTCAATTCCCCGGGGATTCCAGACAAACATATAACATTCACTAACGGGTAATATTAGTACATTTATCAATATAGCAGCAAGAAAAACAATTTAAAACATTTCATAATTTTCAAAGCAATAAAACATTTGCAAATTCGTATAGCAGCAAACATTTTCACAATTTAGCAGCAAATAACCTACCTACCTATCTTTGACTAGTCCCAAACCATTTTCTTTAACTAGTCCCTAACCATCCTCTGCTTACCAGAAAAATACTGATAGAGCACGCAGGTCACCCGACCAAATTATCTTACCATATGCGTATCGGGCCCATAAAATTCAATTTACCACATAGATATTAATCAGGTGACCTTACGCTCTAACTACCAGTATCCCAGTTTCCTTCCTATTTCATTTCCAGTGTACCCGACTTACCACTCCACTGCTACGGGTACCTAATGACCACAATGGATCAGGGAGCTAGCTGTGAAGAAAAAGGCAGACACCAAAAACCTGTACTTCATATATTCAATTCGTACTTTTATAATAACCACAAACTCAAGAAGTTTCGAAAACCTTTATCTAAAATTCATCCAGTTCTGAAAGCATAAGGTTTACAACAAGCAGACAGTCGATAACCAGAATAATAAAGAGCACATATCCATAAAGGAAATAAATGAACCCAACCCTTTATGAGTCTAAAGGAAGGTAAGAACAGGGAAAATGCTAAACAGCAGTTACAGATTTTGAACTTAATATGAAATGACTAAAGGATGGGTAGAAATAAGGAGCATGCTAGAATTACAATCATAAGGTATGATCTTTCAATTGGCAATGCGGAAAGCATGGAAACCAAATATGCAAGAGAATGACTTTATTAAAGCAAAAGAAAGGAAATATAGAAGGTGCAGAGAAGACTTTTCAGCACTATATTTACCTAGAGTAAGACTCACCCTGGCCACGGGTCAGTTAAGGACGGAAGGAACCCAAGGAAGGACAGTCGCCAGTAGGACAGCAAGTATGGAAGGGACATCCCAGGACAGGACAGGAAACCCGGATTAGGATCAGGACAGGACCACCAAGGCACGACCAGCACCCGCAGTTCGGAAGCAACGCCTGCGCTCCACCCTCTCTGCAGCTATCGGCCAGAACCCCGATTGGGTTATCGAATTCCCAGCAAAGTGCTTCGCCAGCACTTGGGGTTTCTTTATAAACCCCTGAGTCTATGGAAATTTCGGACAGAGTGCTCCGCAGCCCTCTGTATCAAGTCACCTATTGAGTGCGATGGGTCAGTGACAGGTCAGCTATTCGGACAAGTCGGACAATTTCTCTAGCTAAACCTAGGCTAGTTATACTGTTTTCGGGTCAGTGTACCACCCCCCAAATGTTGCAAGTGTAAGAATCCCCAGTTTCGATTGGTCCCCAAGTAGGATAGGTCAACACACCAATCATATTTCATTTCTACAAGCCTGCATTTACATGATCTGGGACCGCCTATTGAATTTGGGGTTCCCATGACCTAATATTCTTATTACAATAGTACATCTATGAATTATGATACATTGAAAGCAATTCAGCTTCTTCTGCTAGGCGAAGGTGCATCTTCCCAGGCACATCTTGGCTGGGACTTCGGGTTGGCAAGTTTTCAATGTCACCGGCAGAAGACTGTCATGCGCAGAAAGGCTGTTCAATATGGAATCACGAGTGTTCCTCAGACCCCCAAGAGTGCGATACATGAAAAGTAAGCGAAAACAATTTAGAAATACAGGAAAAAATGAATACACTGTATACCATGAATATCTACTCTATACCCCTTACTTTATGATATCTATAGCGTTAGGGTAAATGCATAACAAACAACTTTGCAAAAAGCAGCTTGGCAAGCACGGAGCATATGAGAAGACAAAGCGGCCATATTAGCTGTACTGCGCATGAGCAAACATTTCCCACCAGAACTGCGAGTACGTCACGTCACGTGAGTTTGACCAACGCATGCGCATAAGAAAACCCCGCTAAGCAGCGGCCATTTTAGTGACAAGCGTTGTTAAGGTTAATACACGCATAGGCAAGCCTCTCTCGGATACCCCAAATGTCAGAATAAAGGGGAAATTAGTAAGACGAACAGGTTGAGTTAATTTATTATAGTTATTCGAGGTTCATGAGTACAAGCAAGTCGCGTAACGTGCGAATCCTTGCTCCATCAGAGGAATAGGATGAGTCATAGAGCGTTGGTTTGGTGACTTTGGGGGAAATTGGTCAACTTTGTTTTATCTACGGTGGTAGGAAAATATATAAATATGTAGATACATAACCACACATAAGTGGTATACATATCAAATCAGGAGATATAAAATTGCACCAGATAAAGTCGTATATGTACATGCTTGGATACATATTTACAAACTCAGGCTTTCCATTTCTTGCTGAAAATTAAGTTTTTTTTCAATTTGGTGAATTATTATGATTATTTTGTGCATTTATATTTATCCCCTGGTATTTTCATCATATTTTCACATTGTGACAGATATGTGTTATTTCAGGAAAATAAACCCATTGCATACACTCATCACCTTATGTTATTAATGTATTGATCTACTTATATAATTAGATATGTTGATAACGTTATACATATATGTATGTATATATAAAATAAATATTTTTTATTTTAATATATCGATTTTAAATTTCTATAGGAAATATATAAATATAAATATATATATATATATATATATAGAGAGAGAGAGAGAAAGAGAGCGAGAGAGAGAGAGAGTTTTTTATTGGGTTGTAGTCTTTTCATAGTTGATAAAGGCAATCTTTAGTAGAGGCCACTGCCGTAATCAAGTTTAGACAGTACAAGAGCGAAGGTAGCTTGGACCGTGTCTGGAAATCCTAGGTGGGGGAAGATGTGTCGTAGAGTTTTCACAGCAATGAGCCTTGCTAATTTATCCACTTGGGCATTCATTGGTAGCTTAGAGTCCATTGTATCACTGAGGTTTCTTACTTCCTTGGATACTTTAGGGGGTGGTCCAGATCGTCAAGCCAGGGGGAGAGTGAATGATAATATTTCCAATTGCTGTAGGTCAGTATTTTCATTTTTGGACACATTCAGTTTGAGATTGTTACATGTCATCCACTGATCAACAGCTCGGAGGCAAACAAAGATTTTTGAGTTTCTAATGTCTTTGGGTCTTTTCACCTTAAGAAGTATTAATGTGTCATCTGCGTAGTTATAGCAAGTAAGCTGAAATTCATTGATCATTGCTGGCAATGACTTCAAGTAGATGTTAAAATTATGGTGAGATAATAGAGCCTTGAGAGACCCCTGCTATCATGATGCGAGGTTTGAATGAGAAAGGGGTATGAATGATATTTTTTCTGCTTTGAAGGTAGGATGTGAACTTGCCAAGGGCTATCCCCTCTATGTTGGCTTCATGGTGTCTTTGAATTAGTATATTATTCACACTATGTTGAAGGCAGCTGAACGGTTCAAGAGAAGTTGTGCAGCAACCCCATTGGGGTCTCCTGTGTTTTTATGGTCTTCCCAGATGGCAATTAGGGCAGATTCTGTGCCTCTTTCTGGACAGAATCCTATTTGGAAGTCGGAAAGTATGGAGGAGTTATCTTCAATAAATTGAGATACCTGGGTGAATGCTACTATATCAATTAGTTTGCCAAATAATGTTCCATTTGAAAAAGGTCTGTAGTTGTTTGGGTGTTGAGGGTCTAGGTTTTCTTTCTTCAATAATGATCATATGCTTGTCTTTTTTGAGTCATCAGTAAAAACCCGTGCTATCAAGGAATGATTGTTCTGACTGGGATAGCAGCAGAGGTTGTTGCCAGCATGTTCACGAAGATTTGTGGTGCACGAGGGTGGAAGAGGGGCAGCCAGCTGGCCTTCTTGTTTTGACAAGATCCATAAAATCCGTTTCTGATAGTTGTTTGAAGGTATGCAGAAGCTGGGTTAACCTACCCTTCGGAAGGGGTATTGGAAAATGGCTGGTGGTGGTTTTCTTTTGATTTAAATAGGCATCCAACATATCTGCTTTGAATGTGTAATGATTTGCCAGTTTAACAGTACATTCTTGGGAAATAGGATGGTTTTCTTCGCTATTATTTGCACATTGTGCATTCTTAATTCTGTTTGAATTGTAGCTTAGTTAGCTTTTTCATAGGTGACTTGTATAGTCTGTTGTGTTTGTGTAGGCAATGTTTGTCTTGAGATTTATTTGTTTTGAGCCAGATGTGTTGCAGCTTTGCAATTTGTTGTTTTATCTTTTTAGTTCTGCATTCATCCAAAGTGCTTGTTTTCTTTTGCCATGTTTTTTTGTTTTTAGTGGAATTAGGTTGGTGAAAAAAGGCTTCCAGGAACTACTCATAGAGTTTTTTTTAACTAAATGTGTTGTGTCTAGATCTGTGTTGGGTGTTAGTTGTGTTTCTAGGTCCTCAAAATTCAGTTTGTTCCAGGGTTGATATGTGCTTGCTGGTAATCTGGACTTAAATGTGGAGAGTTGTGGTGTCTTGTTTCATAAAACAACCAGCTGGTGGTCTGACTAGGTGACTGGAGTAATCCTTTGGAAGGTGACTAGTTCTGGATTGGCAAAAATGCCATTTAAGATGTGTCCAGTGATGACAATCAATCAGATAGTATTTCTATAGTGCTACTCAATACCCCTGGGGGTATCCAGTCGAAGAGTCAGGTCTTGCGTCCCATCCTGAAGTGATTCAGCAAGAGTGAAGTGCGTCCTCTGGTGCGGTTGCAGCAGATACACAGCATCTGAGCAAGGGCGAGGTGTGCAAAGTGAAGGTTTCTGGATGGTTGGTGGAAGGTCAGGTGGTGGTTCATGTAGTGTGGCCCTTGGATGTGGAGGGTTTTGTAGGTGTGGGTCAGGAGCTTGAATTGGCATCTCTTCTGGGCATGGAGCCAGTGTAGGTCCTTCAGGTGCTAGGTTATGTGTGTCCTCTTAGACAGGTTGAGGATCAGCCTAGCTGCTGTTTCTGGATTGTCTGGAGTCTTTGCATGAATTCGGAGGTTGCGCCAGCATAGAGTGTGTTGCCACAGCCCAGTCAGCTGGTGATGAGGGCCTGTGTGACTATTTTCCTGGTGCTGATGGGGAGCCATCTAAAGATTTTCCGGAGCATGCGGATAGTGAGGAAGCAGGCTTAGGCGACAGCATTGACCTGGCATTTCATGGAGAGTTTGATGTCAAGTATGATACCAAGGTTGCGGGCGTGGTCTTTCTGTTTTTGGGGTAAATCTGAGCTCCGCTGGCCACCAGGAATCATTCCACAGGGCGGTGTATCTGCCAAAGATCAGGACTTCTGTTATGTCCGTGTTGAGTTTGAGGCAGTTGTGTGTGGGTTTGGGAACAATGTTATGTAGGTTCAGCGTGTCTAGGTTGCTCATGATAGTTCTAGGGTGCGGCATATTAGGATTATCAAACTATATGTTTAGGTCACCAAGGATGCAGAGGTTAGAGCGTAGTGCCAGAACGTTTGAAACTTTGTCTAGAAATGTGCTTGGAAATGCTAGGTGGTGGTCTATAAAGAAAAACGAAGTTACAGGAGAAAGTTGGTGGAGGGTTTCACCTTGTATTAAAATGTCCCCGGCATCGGTGAGATTTATTGTTTCCTTTAACCCCTTGCATGCTGATGACGCCCCCCAGCCATCATGCATCACGGTGGGCATGTGCTGATGACGGCTGGGGGCCGTCATGATCCCGTCCACGCGCCGCATGCAAGGGGTTAATATAACAGTGTTGTAGATTTGATGTATAACTCCACAGACTGGATGTTGCAGGAACAGCTTTATTGCAGCACAGAACAGGTAAGCCCAATCCTCCCCTGGCCAGAGCTCCAACTGCCAACAGGGCAACGGAGAATTCCAGAACAAAGAACATTACAGAGATCTAGAGTGTTAGCTCAGTAGATGAGCTAAGCACTGTACAACATATCTTCCCCCCTTAACAAGGAAAGAAGCAACATCATACAAAAGATCAAACACAATCAATGTACATAATCATTCAAGTAAGTAGGTGGACGACGAGAACGAGTACACCTCAAACTAGCTTCTGATGAGGAAGAAGAAGAAGTAGTGGGAATAGTTGTAGTAGAGGCAGTTTCAACTGAATAATTATCTTGTGCACTCAAGGAAGTGGAAGCATCACCACTACCCACCTCCCCCCGTACAATTGGTTGAGAAGCGAAAGAGGCGCTACCATCAGAAGTTAACAAGTACCCATTGCATCCCTCAGTACTACCAGGTATTACGCCATCAAAACAGTCATTCTTTCTTTGGTATAGTGCAACTCTCCTATAATTCCAACTTTCCCCATTGGCCAAGACAACAAAATGTGGAAAAACCCTTTTGACTCTAAAGGGACCTCTAAACTTGCTAAGACCCTTGGCACATCTCCCTGGCTTTACCTTGACCAGATCGCCTACAGATATAGGTAAAGAAGCACTGCCCTGGGATAAGGACACCTCACTTGCAGAGCCCCTTAACCATGCAGGAGTCAATCTTGACACTGGCGTACGACCTCGCATTAGCTCAAAAGGGGATTTTTCTCCATACTTATGGGGCGTTGACCGGTAGGCCCAAACAAGTTCTTGTACCCGTTCATGGGAAAAACAACCACCTTCAACAAACATTTGAATCACCCCTTTTACAAGACGGTTTACTCTCTCGCAAAGGCCATTTCCTTGCGGATTGTACAAACTCGTCCTCTGATGTTTGATGCCACATTCACGTACAAACTGAGTCATTTTTGAAGAAGTCAGTTGTGTGCCATTATCCGTAATAAGAACAGAAGGGTATCCTTCATTCAAAAACACTCCTTTAAGGAAGCTAATGGTAGTATCAGTGTTTATCTCTCTCACAAACTGTACACAAAGCCACTTCGAATAACAGTCTATTACAACAATAGCGTAACGTTGATTTAATGGCAATTCACTCATGGGACCTATAAAGTCCAAACACACACTGTGCCATGGTATATTTTCAAAACTAATTTTCTGTGTAGACTGAGACCCCAACACTTTCAGACGTTTCTCCCCTTCCTTGCAGAAATTACACCTTAAAACACAATCTACTGCATCACAATCGACAGAGGGCCACCAAAAATGTTCCTTAACTCGACGTTGCGTGAGACTTTGGCCCAAATGTCCCTCATGGGCTAAGTTTAGGATCCTACACCTTAAAGAACTAGGTGGAATATAACGGTCACCTCTCATCAAAACATGCTCCCCTTCTAAGGAGAGTTCGTCTAAGACTTTTAAAAACGGTCTGACTTGAGGTTCTACAGTACTCTCTCTTCTTGCTCCTTTTGACACAAGATTTATGACAGCTTTTAAAACCTGATCATCTTCCATACCTTTTGACCATTCACTACAAGAAAAAGAACCACCACCTACACTCATAACATCATCCATTACAGCAACTGCTACATCATCCAATACATCTTCAACTGAATCTTCACCACTAGAAGATCGCACAGGAAGTCGTGACAGGCAATCCGCTTGGATGTTTTTCCATCCATGAACAAACTCAATTTCACATTGGTAATCTTGTAGGCGAGAGGCTAACCTTGCTAAACGTGGAGACCCCTTTCCAGCACCTCCCGGAGCCAACACGTTTAAGAGAGGTTTATGATCCGTGCGAAGGATAAATTTGTAACCCCACAGATAGGTCCTAAAATAACTCGTGCCCCAAGCAGCAGCAAGAGCCTCACGTTCTATAACCGAGTAATTCGACTCTGAGACAGATAATGGCCTAGAGGCAAACGCTATGGTCTTTTCCACTCCACCATGTTTTTGTAAAAGAACTGCACCAAGACCTACAATACTAGCATCTACCATCAAAATAGAGGACCGAGCAGTGTCAAACGGTGTAAGGACATTGGCAGACTTTAGCTCTTTTTTTATCATATCGAAGCAAGACTCGTGCTCAACAGTCCAATTGAACTTAACACCCTTCTTCAACAAACTCCTCAAAGGAGCAGTCTTTGAGGAAAAATCCTTCACAAATTTCGAGTAAAACTCGATCAGACCCATGAATGATCGAAGTTGATCTTTATCAACTGGAGAAGGAGCTTGTTCAATGGCCTCTAACAAATTCTTTTTTGGTTTAATCCCCTCTTCGGATAGGCAAAAACCCAAGTACTCTATTTCTTTCAAAAGGAATGCACACTTCTCTTTTCTCAATGTCAGACCAGCAACATCCACTCTTTGTAACACATTCCACAAAATCTCATTGTGTTCTTCTAGTGAATTTCCATATATCAAGATATCATCCTGAAAGTAAAGGACTTTATTTAACCCTTTAAACACTTCAGAAACAAGTCTCTGGAATACACTAGCGGCAGAGACAAGTCCGAAGGGCAATCTCGTGAATTGGAATGTCCCCTCACTAGTGATGAATGCGGTAAGATGTTTGGAGCTGTCATCTAAGCAAATTTGATGATAAGCATGCTTTAGATCCAGTTTACTAAAGAACTTGGCCCCTTTAAGTGTCGAAACTAGCTCATTAATGTTTGGTAGGGGAAATACATCCGCAACCACACATCTATTGAGTGAGCGTAAGTCCACACAGAACCTAATTTTATTGTCCGGTTTCTGGGAAATCACTACAGGGGAAACCCAGGGAGATGCTTCAATTGGTTCGATAATACCACCTTGAAGCATTTCTTCTAAAGTGGACTTAACTTCTTTACGTAGGGCAAAAGGGACTTTCCTCACTTTATGTTGGACAGGACAACTACCCTCCTTGAGTATTATGCGATGAGAATATCCTATAAGTTCCCCCAATTGGTCTCTGAACACATTTTTAAATTCGTCTAGTATCTCACCAATAGAAGACTTATCAACTATAGACACAGGATCATCAGACCTGGGATCTACTACAATGTGTAGGTCAAATTGGTGGTGACGACCTAATATGGCCGGTCCTACAGTCGATATGTAAACCTTTCCAGGCACCGATCTATTCTTGAATTCAATTTTTGACTCGAAATATCCCAATAGATCAATTTTCTCGCCTTGATATCCAGACGGAAAAATATCACACTCTTTCAATGCTCTCTCGCCCCACACACTCTTCATTAAGGATAGTGGGATGATGGTCCACTTTGAACCTGTGTCCACCATGAGGTTCACTACCCTCTCATCAATTTTGAACTCAGCTTTAAAAGGATTCTCTCTTCGATCTTTGCATGAACATACAGTGTCAGACAAAATTAATATCTTGTTCTTTTCACGTCTCACATCAGTACAGTCATTAATTACAGTCACCCGTGAACCGTTTGAACTGTTTTTGTTTTTACACATCTTTGCAAAGTGTCCCGTTTTCCCACAACGTAGACACTCTTTATTATTTGCAAAGCAAAACTTAGCATCTGAAGAATGTGAAAAACTCCCACACCTCGAACACACTTTCTGACTATTCCTACTACCTGAGGTTTGTTGAATATTCTTCTTCTGAAGAATATAGCCCTTTTTTCTTACTATAGCAATCGCCATAGCTTCATCATCACTATTGTCACTAGTCATACTCTTATTGGAAACTTCTGCCACTTTAGTTTCCAAGCCACTCTTCTGCAACTCTCTCATACATTTCTCACTCTCTTCTACTACTTTAGCCAATTCTATCGCAACTTTCAATGTTGGATTTTTTGCCGCCCATAATCGTTCTTGGACTTTTCTGTTATTGGCTTGAACAATCAGTTGGTCTCTTATAAGTTCATCCGCCATTTGGCCGAAGTTGCATTTCACTGATAGTTCGCGTAGACGCGCAACAAACTCATCAATGCTCTCTTCCGCTAACTGTTTGTTCTTGTAGAATTTGTATCTCTGTAAGACAAGGTTTTCTTCCTTACTGAATCTGGTTTCAAGTCTTTCTACTGCCTCCTTAAATTCATCTAAATCTGCTTGTGACCCAGAAGGTAATACTTGTGGTAAGTATTTAAACAGACGTTGTCCTTCTTTACCTAATGTCGTCATCAAGAGAGCTTTCTTGCGCTTAGGTGAGAAATCCTCCCCGTCTAAAGCTTGGATATAGTTGTTAAACATTATTATCCAGTCTTCCCACATTATGGGTGGATTCCCTGGTTCGCACAAGAATTGTGGTGGTAGTGCTACATTAATTGCTTGAGCCATTGAATTGAAACGTAAGGTACTATTGTGTAGTAGCAAGAAACAGTTGTTATACAAGCACGTTATAATTTTTCTTTTCACAGAGAACAGAAACAGTCTGTATATATTTATCTTTTCACTCAATTTAAACGCTTACTCCACTTTATTATTCTGAAGATCCGCCAAATAATGACGTTCCAGGTAGTCCGCAGTGATAATCCGCTGCACCACGGTGTTTCCGACAGTCTGATGTGGAGATCTCCGCGAAGCGCGTTGCTTAGTAACCACTGACAACAGGCAGAAAAATTATTCAAAATGGCCGATTTACGTCAGTTACGTCTGACGTCTGTTGTCACACGCGCATGAACGTGTGCGTCTCTAGCATGCGCATGAGGATAATGCGTACAGTGTCAGAGAAACGCAGTTGTGCGTTTCAGTGTGCGCTTTAGCATACGCTCCAGTAGTGCGCGTAAGAGATGCGCAACTCACCCAGTCACGTCGTGCGCTTCAGCGTGCGCTCCAGCAGTGCGTGTGCGCGACTCACCACATCTCGTCACGAAAGACGTTGGAGGGTGTGACGTCACCTTCGTCGGCACATAGAGGAAACCTCGTATTCTCCCAAAATTCACGATCGGTTCCACTGCAATTAACGCCAATACGCTGAAGGCTCCTCTCGGTCTGCTTACCACGCGGGTTCGTGAGGAATCGGTGCTGCCGTTCTGTAATTCCTTAATTAGCTGCAATCTTCAACAGGAAGCTATGGCCAGATGTCTTTTAAGTCCAAGTCGCCAAATGTTGTAGATTTGATGTATAACTCCACAGACTGGATGTTGCAGGAACAGCTTTATTGCAGCACAGAACAGGTAAGCCCAATCCTCCCCTGGCCAGAGCTCCAACTGCCAACAGGGCAACGGAGAATTCCAGAACAAAGAACATTACAGAGATCTAGAGTGTTAGCTCAGTAGATGAGCTAAGCACTGTACAACAAACAGCCCGTCGCCTCCTCTTTTTCCTCAGCGATTATGTGAGAGAAATTGATAGCCTGGAGGAACAGTTTCATGAAGTACTGGAGCCATGCCATCTTCCAAACATGATTTGGTTATGAAGAGCAAGTCAGGCAGTGTGTCTGTGAGTGTGGTGCATGTTTTTAGAAAGGGGTCATGCATTTATTAGAAGCCAGTTTAGAGATTGTGTTTTAGTGGTTGTGTGAAATGGTTTGCTGTAAGAGCGAGTAGTATCCTTTGAGTTTGTAATAGATGGACTATTTGTGAAGTTGTTAACTGTACTGGAATAGCAACAGTGATTGTGTATATTGTTATTCTCGTCTAACAGGCTTAGAAGGCATTTTGTTTGGTCTGTTTTTGCAGGTGGTGGGATTAGTAGTTGAAAGTGAGATGGTGGGCATTGCAGTTGTTTTTGTGGTGTAGTCTTGTGTAATAGACAAAGAGTTGCAAAATTGTAAACAGCGTTGTGTGTTGTTTATCTCTTTGTGTATGTTGGGTGTGGAAGGTGCATGTGTGAGGGGTGATGGTGGAGCATGTGGTTTATATATGTAAGGTTCTAAATTGTACAATGGATGAAAGGCGAGTGAATTCATTTTTTGCGTATATTGGAGAGTTTGTGGTTGGTGTTGTAAATGTTTGAAAATGTGTGTGTAACATTGGTTTGGGATGTGTATTATTTGTGTGGGCATGAGGGAGGGAGGAAGGGAGTGGGTGTTTGTATTTATTTTGTGATGGAATGTAATAAAAAATTGTGTGTGTATTATGTTTGGATTTTGTGGAGCAGTCATATGTGATATTGGTGTAATGCATTTGTGTGTAGGAATTGGTTCTAAAATAGAGGTGGGGAATGTATGTTTGAAGGGGAAACTTGATGGTAATGTGTGCTGTAGTAGAGTGTAAGTGGTGTGTTATGGGTGATGAACAGGGGTTATGAGTGTTTGCAGTTGTTTTTGTAGCATGTAAAGGTAGTATTTGGGTTTGAGTGTTTGTGTTTTTTTGGGGAAAAAGAGGAGGGGGCTTGTTGGAGGATAATATGAAACAAGGTTGAGTAAATGGTTGCTGGTGCTGGCATGGGGCTGTTATGATTAAGTAGAGAGTAAAAGGGGAGGGTGTGTTTGAGGGTATTAAGGTTATGTATAATGCTGTTTTTTGTTGTGTTGGGGATAGGTGTGTTTGATAGTGGTATAGGGTACAGCAGGGGTTTTTGTGACAGTGTCATTGTGTGGCGTTGTAATTGCACGCGGGGTGACGGCTTCGTTGGGAAGGCTGTTTACCGTTCAAAAACACTGCTTACAATAAATAATGTTGCATTCCCTCTCATAGGAAACAGTGTCAGTGCTCCTTGTGATTTCAACACCACACATGGATTTTAATTTACTCTTGAAATCTATGCCACTTAGAAACATGGAACAGATCAGCTGTAAAGTTTGAGAAGCTCTCTGTCGGTTCCTTTTTATGAAACAATCAGTCAGCAAGTCAAACAGTAGACGAACAGTAATATCAAAGTAAGATGAAGCTTAATAAATCCTAATAAAAAGTTTCTACTGTTCGAGATTAACTTTTGAAGGCGTCTCCGTCATACCTGAACTACTGATACTGATAAATGAGTACCTCTAGCTGAAGTTGAAAATGTCCAACCCCAGTAGCCTAAGGGGGGTCACAAGCTAGCCAACTGTTCATGTTTAAACGGATGCATTGCTTGAATTGTTAGTCTCAGTCAGGTAAATCCAACACTGGATTGCTCAAGGTGCCCAAGGCTTTAGGCAGAGGGTATACCGAGCTTTTAGAACAGCACTATCCTGGTTTCTACTCAAGGCTACAACACTGGCACAATGCCACTCAACAGGGCACACTTCCTGTTGGAAGGTGCATGGGGGATCTGACACTCAAATAAGGCATGGGGTGGCCCAAGATGCAAGTTGTGGAACAGCGCATACCAGTCAACTAAGAA
The DNA here is from genome assembly GCF_964261635.1 of Lissotriton helveticus. Classification (NCBI taxonomy): domain Eukaryota; kingdom Metazoa; phylum Chordata; class Amphibia; order Caudata; family Salamandridae; genus Lissotriton; species Lissotriton helveticus. The sequence continues at coordinate 353,596,049 of NC_136061.1, read as the reverse complement.
CCTGGATAGCACTCGGGCCTATCAGGTGCAGGGCTGTAAGCCACTTCTTAATTTACAGAGGACAAAAGGCAGGTGAAAGGCCGATGTAAATGCTGAAAGAGAGGCTAGATGCAAAAAACATTTGGCTCCACAAATATAAACAAAGCAACTTTGGTGCATAGGATCGATCTTGCGAGGGAGTTACTATAACTGATGGTTATTTCTCCGCCAGTGTTTATCTGTTTAGGGCTAAATAAGGTATTTTAGCAATCTGGTTTTCAATGCTTGTGTCCTACACCAACTAGATGGTACTCGACACAGGCGGTGGTATGTATGTATGTATAAAATATTTATATAGCACAGCTTTCGCTCCAAAGGAGCATCTTGGCGCTAAGCAGAGAAGAGAATAATGCTCAGGGTTGCTGCGAACCTATCCGAAGGATTATATGAGCGAGAGGCACAGGGAGTCCCGGGCTGCAGGGATTCCGGGCTGCAAAGATTTAAGTTTTCAGCAATTTCCTGAAGGAGGATTCTGAGTGTGTGAATCTAAGATGGCAAGGAAGCAAGTTGTAGGCACTAGGGAAGGCATTAAAGATTCAGGAAGTGTGTCACAGCCCAGGAAAGTTATGCAGGTCCAGATATCCAGACTGGAAACTTGCAGGACAGCACGGGTCATCGCAGGCCTTGTGATGGAGATGTTGGGAGAGCAGGGTTGTCTCCCTCCCACTCTCTATTTCAAAGGAACAAGAGCGACCCATACGTTCATGCGAACTGGGTATTGGCTATTAGCTACCAAACATTGTTCATATGGAACTCATTCTCAAATGTAATCTTTTTTATCAAAAGTTCTTACCTTGTGTTGGTTTAGTCATAGACAAAAAGGTTAAAAATAAAAGTCAGGCAGAATCTATCTGCCATAAATAAATTAGTTATACATTACAGTTATTCGTTAGGGAAAGAAAGTAGCCAAATGGATATATTAATTTGTACTCAATTCAGCCGAAATGAATAATACATTTATTAATTAATTAGTACATATCATATGACACATGTTTATTTTAAATACAATGCACAAAAAGCAGTGATTAGTAGGTTTAAAAAAAAAGTAAGAGCATGACAATTGTTGATCTTTTTCTGTTATACTGTTAAACCACATTGTTGCACTTCCTTTCGTCCCTCCTGCTGTCTCCTCCCACATCCTCCCTCTTTTTATGTCTCTTCTTCTCCCCTCTCTCAATGTATTGAGACTGAACTTTTTTGTCTGATACCTGATGGAGCTACCTGGTTTAGCTATAGGTGCGATGGGCGGTGGATTCCCTCCTTGGTCTTCACCTACCTTGTCGGTCCTTAGACAGACTTCTTATCGTCTCTCCGTATTGTCTCTTCCCTTATCCTCCCTTTCTCACCTCCCCTGCCACCTCCACTACCTCTCTCTCTCCTTTCTCCCCTCTCCTAATTGTATTGCCTATTTTTTTTTTTTGGGGGGGGATTTATTGTTTAATTGTTGAACTTTTTCTGTTACATTGTTGATTCTCATGTAAAGCGCTCGGATACCTCCGGGTCTAGCCAACGTTATATAAAACTCTTTAAATAAATAAATAAACGTTGTATTTAAAAGGGCATACAGTGATTTAAAATCAAACAATGGGTTATTTTCATGTCTTAGGCTGTTTATGTGATTCCGTTTCAATATTCGTATGGGTATTAGGCGAGGTAAGAGATGTTTGGATAAGAAGCCGTTGGTCTCTTTTTGCGATTGGCTTGCCAGGAATGAAGCGTGGTGCTTGATAACATCCCACGCACTAGTAACCGTGTCTTCCACAAGGTTACTAGTACGCGGGGACACTCTCTAACGCCTAACACTCCTACAATGAGCTGTTTGAATTTAAAGGCATTATAATCGACAGGCGTGCTGTCTCACTAAGGAGAGATTATTATATGCCCTCACTCAGAACACTATTTTGACGAACAAATTGCACCATATGGTTATCCAAGACCTGTCATATAAGAAGAACTGATGCAGTTTCCCGGCTCTGTGCTAACCACCGGGAGCACAGGTGCTCCACAGTCTCCAGGATACTCCTGTCCTAAAGAGATCCTCCCACTTTAAATAGGGTTGAGACACTGTCGGCAGATCCTAGGGATAGTCTAGTAAGGCACCAGAGAACAATCTGGTACTTTGTCTGGAATATTGAAACAGAACCACATAGACATCCTAAGACATACCAATAACCGGTTGTTTGATTTTAAGTCACTATGGGCCCGATTTATGTGGCCATTACCGGTCGGTAACGGCCGAATTCGGCCGTTACTGACCGGTAAATGGGTCATTGAGATGTAGGGGACCTTTTTTACCAAATTGGTAAATTTACTGAATCAGTAAATTTACAGATTCTGTAAAATACAGAATCGGTAATTTTACCGATTCGGTAAATCTCACATGTAGGTGGCACTGCAAACAGTGCCACATGCCTTTCAGATTCGGTATTTTACCACCCAATGCTATTGGGTGGTAAAATACCGAATCCAGGTGTGCATGCACATCTGTGCATGCACACCTGTGCCATGTGACACACAGACATGCCCTTAGGGCATGTCTGTGTGACACATGGCACACATGCCTGTAATTGGGGTGCCAGAGGGTGTCAAAGTGACACCCCCTGCACCCTTGCAAAATTCGGTATTTACCGATTTGGTAAATACCGATTCGGTAATGCCCATTGATTCCTATGGGCTTCAATGCCCATAGGAATCAATGGGCTTTACCGATTCGGTATTTACCGAATAAATACCGATTCCTTCCGATTCGGTAATTATAAAAATAAAATTACCTACATCTGCCCTCCTCTTTTTTACCACTTCTTAAATGCCGATTCGGTATGAATCGGTATTTAAGAAGTGGTAAAAAAGATTTACCTACATCGGGCCCTATATGTCCTTTTAAATATATGGTTGCTTACGGTCACTTCACTGGCGTCACAATAGTCACTGTCTTTCTTTTTTTTTTAAACCTACTAATCACTGCCTTTTATGCGTTGTATTTACAAAAATGTGTCATATGATGTGTATTAACTAATGAATAAATGTATTACTCATTTTTGCTGAACTGAGTACAAATTAACATATCCATTTGGTTACTTACTTCACCCAATGAATAACTGTAATGTTTTACTGTAATTGATTTACGGCAGATTGATTCTGCCTGATTGTTATTTTTTATTTTTAAACTTCTTGTCTTTCTTCACTCTCACATGCGCTGGGTCGTTATTGTTACCAAGTGCCACCGATCATGCACACATTCTGGAAGCTTTCACAGTGAGAGGATTGTGTTTCCCAGTCTGAGAGAGCCCTGGCGAAGTAGGAGGAGTAAGAACTGGGGTATGACGTGACCTTGTGTTTTATTGTGAATTTCATCTATCCCCCATATTAAAGAGATGGGTGTTCGTAAACATTTATTCGAAAAAGTAACAAAGTGATCCCCAATATTGATTGCATTCATCCCATCCTCCCACCACTGCTTATAGTCATTCTTCTATTCATGATTAGTCTTGGAGGAAAAAGGGGCATGAAATACTGGTGTTTTTTCTACGTCGGAACAGTAAACATCGCTTATGTTGTACCTCACCATTCATTTTGGAAAGAAATTCAAAATATGCTTTCCTTTATTTTATTATCTAAATCTTTAATGATGAATTATTTTTAACTCTTTGTTGAGCCCTGCTCTATTTCAACAATGTGTTTTGGGACAAATCCATTCCCTTTTTTCCTTTGAATACCTCAAATGTGAAATCTCCCACCCTCAACTCACCACTGGGACAACAGTTTAATCCAACCAACTTTTTTGACTACACCGGTTTGCCAATCAGTTAACAAGCATAGACAAAGTCAGGGATCCTGCGAAGTTGGAGGAGTAAACCCTGTCCTTGTCTGCCACCTGCCATACAAAAACAATTTCAAGGATGCTTTAGAGAGCCATGCTGATGTGGATTTGTATAGAGTCACTAAATACGCATTTCCCATTCACCCACAGGGAAGTTTGCTCTCCGCTACAACAAATCCACTGGCTGAAAGCATACCAAGCACAGAAATGAAATGAAATAAAATGAAAAGGGGTTTTGTTAAGCCCGACTGCTGCCCTGGGGGGTCCAAGCGCTAAGGAACAGGGATAGTACCTCATGAAACAGTCAGCTTAGGAGTTAGTCAGGTTTTGTGAAAAGAAAAGTTTTGAGCTCCTTGCGAAAGGAGGACAGATCAGGATTAGATCTTAGATGGAGAGGGAGAGAGTTCCACAGATTAGCTGCGTTATTGGAAAAGGACCTGCCTCCTGCTCTGGTTCTCCTGACGTGAGGGACTGTGGCAAGGAAGGCATGAGTGGAGCGGAGTTGTTTGTTGGGACAGTAGGGGGAGAGCAGAGGGTAGTTAATCTTGGGGCCGGATTTCCAGAACGCTTGGTGGGAGATGCACATGGACTTAAATTTGATTCTCTCCATCACAGGGAGCCAGTGCAGAGCCCTCAGCCCAGGTTCCACTGAGGTTCTGCGCGGGAGCTGGAGCAACGTGCGAGCAGCACAGTTCTGGATCCGCTGAAGTTTTTGCAAGACATATTCAGGCGCCCCTAAATACAAGGCATTGCTGAAGTCAAGGCGAGATTGAATTAGACCTTGTATAACAATTTGCTTGGCTTCAAAAGGTAAGAGCGGAAGGATTTTCTTCAGCAGCCTGATGAGTCCGAAGCAGGTTGCTGATAGATTGGTTGCTTGGGTATTAAGAGTCAGGGTTTTGTCCAGCCAGACCCCAAGACTTTTTATATTGTCTTTAGGAGTAGGCGGTGCACACAGGGAACTAGTACGGGGTTTTTGAGCCAGCTCGCTCTATTTTATGAGCCCCTGGTTCACAAAACCCCGCTGTGGACACAGAGATGGAAAAAGACTTAATTTTCCAAGAGAAGAGGAGGAGCCAAGATGGCGATCGGGATGGCTGCATAACCGCTTGGCTCCGTGAGCCCTCCCGCCCCGCACATATATCCTGGCGATACACCTGAGCAGTTTTTGCTAATTTAAGTAGGTGAAGGGAAGCGTTCACTTACCATCTGCGTTTGAGGCTCCACAGTGCAGTAGACCGAAGTACTGTCTCCGTCTCTTTGGCGGCCTTCGAGGTGCTGCGGCCGGGATCTCGAGTGAGGGGAGTGTCCGGCCGTGATTGCAACGCCAGCGGCCTCTGGTCGCGATGGGAAGCCAGTCGGTGAGAACCTGAAATCTGCGAGCCGGAAGAGATGATACCAACCCACCCCCAATAGTGGGTTGCCCTGCGGGAGGTGCGAACTAGCCGGGACGGAGAGAGTCCATGATGCCCAGTTCCCCTTCGGTGTGATACCCGGTTATGTTAACAGCCCCCCCTGGGAACCGGTGGGTGGCTCCCGGGCAGCAGGGAGCTTGTTTAGCCTTTCGGTGACTCTCCTTTCTGCTGCCTGCCCTGACTATTGGGATCCCGCTGTAAATCCTGCTGATCCTGGGGGTCGGGCCCGCTCCTGAGGTGCGGTGGAGGGGAAAGAGACCGTGACGGCTGAAATGGCGGATGATGCTTTCGCGTGCACCCCTCACCCGGGCAGAGAAACCGGTGCGCAAGAGAACCCCGGGGTCTGGTTATGTGAGAAACCGCCCACGCCCAAACTTATACTGGCTGCACTAACAACCCTGCAGACAGCCCTGATCCGGGAGGCCCGAGATTTGGGACAAAGGATGGCCGCCATTGTTGTCCCGCCATCTTGTACCGGCACGGATCGCTCTCAAGGAGGCGCCGCTGTGTCTGCCTCTGCTTCATCGATAAATTCCCCGGATGAGTCTACATTCTTAGAGACGTGGATAGATTTGGCTCATGAGCCTACTGTGGATGCATCTGTGGCACATGTGATTGTCTCACCGGGGCCTTTCTCTGATCGGCAAGTGGAGGAACAGCATCGATACACGGCCTGGGCGGCCCCGTCGGGGTTTTGGCGCTTCCCGCTTTGTGTGTTTCCCTTTCCGTGTCTGGCGGGACTGTGTTCGGACTCGAGACTGTTGGCGGTGTTGACATTGTTCCACTCAGACTTCCGCCATGCATCGTCGGCGAAATTTCGGTGCCTGGGGTCCTATGGAGCGGCGACACTGCCTGATCCTCCCGGTGTAATCGGGCCCTTTGTGCTACCTTGTATCCCGTCTGAGGGATGGTTCAACGTTGGTACTATTGACAATTGTGGCCAGGGGTGAATTCGATTGGAACATGGAGGGACTCATGGCTGGTTGATGGTGATTTGAGGGGCGCTTAGCGGGGCTGTCATTGATTGCGTTTTACGTGATTGCTGCTACCTGTACTTCTTTTACCATTACTGTTTATACGATTTTTGCACGCGAGGGGCCGGATGACCGGATCGAGGGCCCTCCTCCTGTATTTTTTCTCTTCTTTTTCTTCTCTGTATTTCGGGTCTCTTATTTAGGGCGACAGGCACGCTGCTGGGGGGGGTAGGCCGTAGCCTTTTGCAGGGGTGCAGGGTTGAGGGTTGGGGGATGGGTTTGTTATTTTGTTCTATCTTGTTTCTATGGCCCTTTGCCCTTTTCCTTTTTCTATGTCGTCATCTTCCATGTCTCCCATATTGTGTTTCGCCTTGAGGGGTGGGGCTAGTTCGCCATGCTTGCTTGGTGTCTATTGCATCTGTCCTGATTCATATACCCCCTCCCCCATCCTTTTCATCTATGTACATCACTGGCGTACAATCCTTGCTTTAGTTAGCTGTATTAGGGGTGTGTGTGATTCTGCGACATTGATTCTTATTTTCTTTTCCGTTATTACAAAATGAACCGTCTCAGGTCCTTAATATCGCATGGTGCTTTGATTATATGGTATATCCTGGATGCTACTCAGCTCATGACCTCCGGACCGCTGTATGTTTTTCTAATACATTACTTTTTAATCGATTTGAATAGCGGCCGGCCGGACTGGTTGTAGGCCCATGTTTGTATCTCCGTATCCTGACAATAAAGGTTCTTAAAAAAAAAATTTTTTTTTTCAAGAGAACGAATACATAAGAATGTATGTGTGTATTAACTCTCCAGGATGGGCAAAGTTTTAATCTTGTTTCAGGCAATACAGGTAATATGACACTGAAAGTTCATTTTCTGCCTCCGCCTAAAAAGTGGGGTTTTGAATACGTTACGGCTGTCTGGCCGTGAAGACAGCACCTTCACATAATCACGGTGGGTCCGTTTGGCTCAAAGGAATTGTAGCAGCCAAAATCACGGAACGGCAGGTCTGGCTTATTTTTGCAATATGTGGTGTTGGAAATGGGATCTCTGGCTGGCCAAGGCTTTCGCCAAAGTCAGTCAGAGACCACCACACCCAAGTCAGGGCAAGGGAGTTACACGCCAAGATAACCCCTACTCACCCTCTAGGTAACGTGGCGCGAGCAGCAAGGCTAAACTTGGAGGCGATGTAAGTTAAGTATTTGCGCACGCACCCCAGCAACAACACCCAAAGGCCCACCACAAAGGAAACTCCACACAAGGTTATATAAAAATAGCCTTTGTATTACACCAACACACATTTAGATAAAACACACACTTTACAATGTGCCAGAGGCACGGGCAGAATTTACAGGGGATATTTACAAGACAGGGCCACCTGGACCACTGTCAGGAATCAGCACTTTTAGAAGTAACAATACAATACTTGTAGGCCTAGAACTTAGAACATAGCCTATCAGACAGTACCTTCCGTCCTGGTTGCACGGGATAATGCGAGTGACCTCCTTAGTAAACTTGAGCGGGCGGCCCAGCGAAGCGGCGCAGCTCAGGGGAGAGCGGCGCGGCTCGAGGCTTGGACGGGCGGCCGGCAAGGTACAAGCGTTTCTCTGGGGCGACCAATGTGTGCGGCTCAGAAGAGGAGGGGGAAGGCAGGATGCGGGCGACCCAGCGAAGTGGCGCGGCTCAAGGGAGAGCGGCGCTGCTCGAGGCTTGGACGGGCTGCCGGCACGAGCTGCCGAGGGGAACGAGCGAGGCACACTTCAGCGAGGCCCCAGGGGCCCAGGGAGATCAGACAAGTCCCAGCAATTTGGCAGGGAAGGCACCATAGAGTCCACTGGTCCTGGGACTCTGGTCAGGGGGCAAGCTTAGTATCAAGCCCTTGGGATCACTTATAACAGAAGATCACTGTAACACAAAATAGGACATAAAGCACACAACCAGTACCCACTGGTAACTGGTAAGTCCCCCCTACGCAATCCTAACCACCCTAGGAACAGGTCACGCAGGGAACCAGGACCTTACTAGCACCACCTGCACTAGCAAGAACAACCACCTCAGTATCACAATACAAGTAGGGGCATAGACCTAGGGACAAAACACATGATGCAATGCATAACATTCATTCAGAGGTGTAAGAGAAACAAGGCACATGATGTATCAACAACACATTCAGCGGTGCAGCAAAGAGCACTTTGCAGAAATCACAGTAACATGAACTTACATCAAAGTCCAGAGTCCAGGTTGCGCCACTGCGCCAAGACCTAAACGTAGCAGCTGCCCACAAAGTGCTGGGCAGCTGAGGGACAGAACAGGGGGCCTAAACGCTGCAGCTGGCACTAAATGCTGCGCAGCTGGGGAAAGGCCAGGGAGGAAGGAGTGCGCCTCACTCCTCAGTTCACAGTACATGTCCCTAGGGAGGAAAACCTAAACGGTGCAGCTGCCCACTAATTGCTGGGCAGCTGGAAACAGAACTGCGACAGGGGCCCTCACTGGCCCCTCAGGACAAGGACTGTGCCCAACTGAGCCCTCTGGCTCTAAAAACAAATATGTCCCGGGTTGGAGCCATCTAGGCTCAAGAAACACTACTGCCCAGCGTGGGAGGCCTCAGGCTCTGCAGTAAATACAATGCCCCAACACGTTGGAGCCACGGGGCTCAGCACGGGCTCCTCGGGCCCTTTCACTCGATACTGTGCCCTGGGGAAACGTTGGGGCGGCCCTCTACCATCCGGGGCCGCCCTGAAGGCACCTGAAGGCGGAGCGCACGGACAGAAGAAAACGCTATGCCCCCACCGAGCCCTCTAGGCTCAAAGAACTACTGGGGTCGTTGGAGCGGCCCTCTGTCAAGCGGGGCCGCTCAGCGTTGGGAGGGGATCCCTCGCGCACTTTCACCACCCCCCCCCCGGGGCAGTTCTACTCACCGGCTGCTCTCCGGAGGCGGCGGGGGACACCATCTTCTTGCAGCAGTCTGCCGGGGCCCTCCCTCGCTCACGGGGGCCTCGGCGGGTGTCAGCAGGGCAGCGGGCGGGGCTCTCTCACCTCATGAGAGCCCCGCTTTCTTGACACAGGGGTCTTCACCCGGTCCCCCATCTCGGGACCGGGACTCAGCCCCAGGCTCAGTCTCCCTGGCGGCGCTGGCCAATCCCAGCGCGGCGGCGGGCGGGACTTCCTCCGGCAAACCGGAAGTCCCGCCCCGCATCAGGCACTGTAGTGCCTGACTTCCTGTTTTGCGGCGCTCGGGCCGCGGCGGTGAATCTCGGGGGCATTTCAGAGGGGTGGCACCCTCGAGATTAAAAATAAACAGCGAGGTGGGCACTCGCTCGCTTTAAGTAATAAACAGGGGCAAAAGTAAAAATAAAGCGCTCCGAGCGCTAGGGAACAACACAGCGCTTTCAAGCGCTAGGGGCAGAATAAAAGCGCTCTCATGCGCTATAAAGCCAATAAAGCGCTCCTTGCGCTAGGCAACAGTCCCTCTGGCATCCAGGAGCTGGGCTGGGCAAAGAGGCCCCACGAGTCCAGGGACAAGCACAGCAGAGAAAAGTCCTCCAGGGCATCAAGGCAAGGCAGAGAGACCCCAGAGGGAGAAGGCATCCAGGGGCTGGGCAGGGCCCAGGGAGGCAAGCCTTCCCCTAGGCCCAAGCAGCAACACGCCCCTGGTAGTTTCAAGTTGGCAAACAAGAACCTTTTTCAAGAGGTCACCGCCTCTTTTTATACAGAGCAATCCTTTGTCTGTAGGTGCAGGGTGGGGGCAGAACCAGTTGCAGCTGGTCTGGGAGTACTCTTGATGTCCCAACCACCCATTTCATTCACTGGGGAGGCTAGGGTCGTTAGACACACCACAGGGGGGCGGAGCCAGCATTGTGTGGGTAAAACCCAGCCCATCCAGGACACAGGTACACTCCTCCCACACATCACTCATGCTAATCTCACACTCACCACCGGGCAGACCCATCCAGACTTCCAGCCAGCTCCAGCCAATCACGCCCCAGCACCCTCACTGCACACATACATCAATGTCCAGAAGTAGCACTTCCCTTCTAGACACATACATGCCGCATACACCATCTCGCAGCATTCACTCTCACGAGTTCATACATACTAAACTCGAGCCTGCACTCCCCACGCATCAGGAACTACCAGGGACACATACATTCCCCGTGCATTCCTATGGGAGGGCAGGCCTATCTCACACACGCACTCAAGGAGCGCACGCACTTTACACTGCGCCACAGTGTCAAAGTGCGCAAAGACCAGAAATCACTATAATTGAAGGCAAAAAGTTCAGGGGTGAACCTGCCACAAGGCCCAAGTCCAGCACAACCCCCTTCCAGCCAAAACGCAGGGTAGGCCAATCACCACTGTGATGGACTTCCCTGCTTGGGGCGATAGAACACGGACGCGGGCCCGCACTGCAGGGACACCCTCCGGTTCTACGCCACGTTGACCCATAAGCCAAGCACATCCTTAAAAAAAAACAGGCCCAACTAGGCTACCCCACTGGTACTCCTTAGTTGTCCACGGCTAGGACCAGGCCCTAGGCCACCTAGATACCACTGGTCCTTGCCAATCCACAGAGTGGGGGGTAGTAACCCCTGGCCTACATAGCCATTCTCCACTCCCTTTCTCAGCGTAGTACCAAACTACCACTGATCCTTCAACCTAGGGTCCGCACCCTCAGGCTGACCAGAGGTCACGGGCAGGAATGCCCCACCCTACCTCTATTTCTGAAGCACCCTCCAGAACACAACTCTCCCACCAGTTTAGGACCTGACTTCCTCAGCAGCAGTGACCACAGTCAGACCAGCACAAGAACGGTGTAGTAAGGCGTTGCACTTTGCGGGTTGCCAGATGCGGCGCAGGCGGTGGCTCACGGACCGCGTCGAGACGGGGACGGCGAGCGGCATAGGCTGCGCGGCCAAAGGCAGACGCGGCTCAGTGCGGTGCCTACAGGACACCAGGCTGGTCATGACAGATTCACAGCTCCCTGAACTGGTTTACCAACTGGGATTCAAATTCACCGGATGCACAGGGGTCAGACTTCCTCTGACCCCCTTCCAGAGTTCTGCACCCTCCCACTGTAGAACAGGGTCCCTCCACTTAAGGTAGGCCCCACCTGCTCTCAGGGTAGTACCACAACACTCAGCCAAGAACCCTAAAGATCCCTGCTAGGCCTGTACCACCCCTTCTGGGAAACGCAGGGTCTCTTCACTTAAGATGAGCCCCACCTGTGTTCACAGGGGTACCCCTAGAAGACAAACCGGCCAGGACACTGGCTACAGTCGCCCTGCCGTCCAGGACAGGCAACACCTGACCCTGGCTCCCCAACCTAGGGACGCTACCCTTTGGTTAGATGCCTGGCGCACCAGGACTTCCACAAGTTGAAAACAAAAATCTAATACTTTCTCTCCTCCTTCAGCAGCAAGGCAACCACTGCAGGTCAATACCCCATACAGCTTACCCGGTTCCCTCTCATCAGGCAGGAGTTCCCTCTTGTAACTTCAGGACACTACATACAGTTGTCCTTACGTCCAGATCCGGAAACACCGGCTACTGGCTCCCCAACCGAGGGACGTACCCTTTGGTCAGATGCCTGGCGCACCAGGACTTCCTTGAGGGTGACACATAACTAATGTGTCGTGTACAAGTCTGCCTGACACTCCGGACAGAAGTGGCACCACCATGGTCACTCACTGGCGACACAACCCTTCTGGCTGGCCCCTGACCCACTGGCTTTTCCACTGGGGAACCTATCCCCCTCGCACCCCTCCATCTGGACTTCTGCACCCTCCCAACTGGAGCGGTACTGCCAGACACCAGAACTACTGGAACCCTGGTTACAGAGGTTCCACGTTCTCCAGACACTCTGGAAGATCCTCCTCAAATGACCTATTGGTACAGCCTAGGCCCCCGACCTGATGTTCCCTTCAGAAACATTCCAGGCCCTGACACTGGGTTTCGGGCACCTGGAGACATGCAGTCCCACCCACTCCTTCTCCTCTTGAGACAGGACGTGAGCCCCTACACCGAGACCTAGCTGGGCTACACTGAACCTCTTCCACCACGCTGGGCTGGAAGACACCTCAGACACTCCTTTTGGAATCACTCCATCCCCTATGTCTCCCTACTCCCAAAACATTACCAACTCTAAAATTCTGTCTCTCAACTGACCACAGAAATCAAAAAGCAGGCTCCACTATCTGCAGACGTTCTTGGGAAAAGTTCAACACACAGGACTTAGGTATCTGAGCAAAACAACAGTACACAAGCATTCAGCAAGCTCCCCATCCAGAGAACTCACAAACACATCCAGTGCCACACACCATTCATCCACACCCACCCCTCCCCAGACTGGTAAGGCAGTTTCTACCACCCCTGACTTCTCAACCTGACCACACTTGACACAGGTACCATTACTCCAGGGCAGGGACGGGGGACACATGCACTGGACACACTTATGCTGCCACCACTGGATCCCACCCTTCTGGCGAATCCAGAAAACACACTGCACTTAGGGGGATGATCTACCCTCCCGAGCTAGGGACACCTAACTCAAAGCGCGCAAGAAACACATTTCCACAGAAATGACATTTTCAGCAAACTCCAAACAATAATCCCCAAAATGTTTTTATCTAAAATGCAGAGTTTTGTGGTGCAGCCAGCTGCTACTAAGGTACAACGCAAACACAAATCCTTATCCGTCCGCTGCTGCCAATGTTGGAAATGGGATCTCTGGCTGGCCAAGGCTTTCGCCAAAGTCAGTCAGGGACCACCACACCCAAGTCAGGGCAAGGGAGTTACACGCCAAGATAACCCCTACTCACCCTCTAGGTAACGTGGCGCGAGCAGCAAGGCTAAACTTGGAGGCGATGTAAGTTAAGTATTTGCGCACGCACCCCAGCAACAACACCCAAGGCCCACCACAAAGGAAACTCCACACAAGGTTATATAAAAATAGCCTTTGTATTACACCAACACACATTTAGATAAAACACACACTTTACAATGTGCCAGAGGCACGGGCAGAATTTACAGGGGATATTTACAAGACAGGGCCACCTGGACCACTGTCAGGAATCAGCACTTTTAGAAGTAACAATACAATACTTGTAGGCCTAGAACTTAGAACATAGCCTATCAGACAGTACCTTCCGTCCTGGTTGCACGGGATAATGCGAGTGACCTCCTTAGTAAACTTGAGCGGGCGGCCCAGCGAAGCGGCGCAGCTCAGGGGAGAGCGGCGCGGCTCGAGGCTTGGACGGGCGGCCGGCAAGGTACAAGCGTTTCTCTGGGGCGACCAATGTGTGCGGCTCAGAAGAGGAGGGGGAAGGCAGGATGCGGGCGACCCAGCGAAGTGGCGCGGCTCAAGGGAGAGCGGCGCTGCTCGAGGCTTGGACGGGCTGCCGGCACGAGCTGCCGAGGGGAACGAGCGAGGCACACTTCAGCGAGGCCCCAGGGGCCCAGGGAGATCAGACAAGTCCCAGCAATTTGGCAGGGAAGGCACCATAGAGTCCACTGGTCCTGGGACTCTGGTCAGGGGGCAAGCTTAGTATCAAGCCCTTGGGATCACTTATAACAGAAGATCACTGTAACACAAAATAGGACATAAAGCACACAACCAGTACCCACTGGTAACTGGTAAGTCCCCCCTACGCAATTCTAACCACCCTAGGAACAGGTCATGCAGGGAACCAGGACCTTACTAGCACCACCTGCACTAGCAAGATCAACCACCTCAGTATCACAATACAAGTAGGGGCATAGACCTGGGGACAAAACACATGATGCAATGCATAACATTCATTCAGAGGTGTAAGAGAAACAAGGCACATGATGTATCAACAACACATTCAGCGGTGCAGCAAAGAGCACTTTGCAGAAATCACAGTAACATGAACTTACATCAAAGTCCAGGGTCCAGGTTGCGCCACTGCGCCAAGACCTAAACGTAGCAGCTGCCCACAAAGTGCTGGGCAGCTGAGGGACAGAACAGGGGGCCTAAACGCTGCAGCTGGCACTAAATGCTGCGCAGCTGGGGAAAGGCCAGGGAGGAAGGAGTGCGCCTCACTCCTCAGTTCACAGTACATGTCCCTAGGGAGGAAAACCTAAACGGTGCAGCTGCCCACTAATTGCTGGGCAGCTGGAAACAGAACTGCGACAGGGGCCCTCACTGGCCCCTCAGGACAAGGACTGTGCCCAACTGAGCCCTCTGGCTCTAAAAACAAATATGTCCCGGGTTGGAGCCATCTAGGCTCAAGAAACACTACTGCCCAGCGTGGGAGCCCTCAGGCTCTGCAGTAAATACAATGCCCCAACACGTTGGAGCCACGGGGCTCAGCACGCGCTCCTCGGGCCCTTTCACTCGATACTGTGCCCTGGGGAAATGTTGGGGCGGCCCTCTACCATCCGGGGCCGCCCTGAAGGCACCTGAAGGCGGAGCGCACGGACAGAAGAAAACGCTATGCCCCCACCGAGCCCTCTAGGCTCAAAGAACTACTGGGGGCCGTTGGAGCGGCCCTCTGTCAAGCGGGGCCGCTCAGCGTTGCGAGGGGATCCCTCGCGCACTTTCACCACCCCCCGCCCCCTCCCCCCCCCCCCCCCCCCCCCCCCCCCCCCAGGGCAGCTCTACTCACCGGCTGCTCTCCGGAGGCGGCGGGGGACACCATCTTCTTGCAGCAGTCTGCCGGGGCCCTCCCTCGCTCACGGGGGCCTCGGCGGGTGTCAGCAGGGCAGCGGGCGGGGCTCTCTCACCTCATGAGAGCCCCGCTTTCTTGACACAGGGGTCTTCACCCGGTCCCCCATCTCGGGACCGGGACTCAGCCCCAGGCTCAGTCTCCTTGGCGGCGCTGGCCAATCCCAGCGCGGCGGCGGGCGGGACTTCCTCCGGCAAACCGGAAGTCCCGCCCCGCATCAGGCACTGTAGTGCCTGACTTCCTGTTTTGCGGCGCTCGGGCCGCGGCGGTGAATCTCGGGGGCATTTCAGAGGGGTGGCACCCTCGAGATTAAAAATAAACAGCGAGGTGGGCACTCGCTCGCTTTAAGTAATAAACAGGGGCAAAAGTAAAAATAAAGCGCTCCGAGCGCTAGGGAACAACACAGCGCTTTCAAGCGGTAGGGGCAGAATAAAAGCGCTCCCATGCGCTATAAAGCTAATAAAGCGCTCCTTGCGCTAGGCAACAGTCCCTCTGGCATCCAGGAGCTGGGCAGGGCAAAGAGGCCCCACGAGTCCAGGGACAAGCACAGCAGAGAAAAGTCCTCCAGGGCATCAAGGCAAGGCAGAGAGACCCCAGAGGGAGAAGGCATCCAGGGGCTGGGCAGGGCCCAGGGAGGCAAGCCTTCCCCTGGGCCCAAGCAGCAACACGCCCCTGGTAGTTTCAAGTTGGCAAACAAGAACCTTTTTCAAGAGGTCACCGCCTCTTTTTATACAGAGCAATCCTTTGTCTGTAGGTGCAGGGTGGGGGCAGAACCAGTTGCAGCTGGTCTGGGAGTACTCTTGATGTCCCAACCACCCATTTCATTCACTGGGGAGGCTAGGGTCGTTAGACACACCACAGGGGGGCGGAGCCAGCATTGTGTGGGGAAAACCCAGCCCATCCAGGACACAGGTACACTCCTCCCACACATCACTCATGCTAATCTCACACTCACCACCGGGCAGACCCATCCAGACTTCCTGGAGCCTGGCATGCCAGCCAGCTCCAGCCAATCACGCCCCAGCACCCTCACTGCACACATACATCAATGTCCATACATCAATGTCCAGAAGTAGCACTTCCCTTCTAGACACATACATGCCGCATACACCATCTCGCAGCATTCACTCTCACGAGTTAATACATACTAAACTCGAGCCTGCACTCCCCACGCATCAGGAACTACCAGGGACACATACATTCCCCATGCATTCCTATGGGAGGGCAGGCCTATCTCACACACGCACTCAAGGAGCGCACGCACTTTACACTGCGCCACAGTGTCAAAGTGCGCAAAGACCAGAAATCACTATAATTGAAGGCAAAAAGTTCAGGGGTGAACCTGCCACAAGGCCCAAGTCCAACATGTGGCATATGAACATTGGCACACTAGGGGGTTTATCATGAATTTATTTTGCCGCCATAATCTATTATGCAGGAATACTGTGATTAAGGGAACCACAAATACCAGCAAAAATTGAGACTGCAATTTTATTTGGAGACTCACCTGAATGTAACATCTATATAAGTAACGTTAATTAGTGGCCCCGAGTGTTCTGTGTGGATTGCCATTCTGCTGCCTGTGATCAAGGACTATAAGAGTCTGAAACGCGTAAGGCGGAGGCAGAAAATGAACTTTCAGTGTCATATTACCTGTATTGCTTGCCTGAGACAAAGTGTGGTTTTGAAAACACACACACACACACACAATACCCCCCTTACCCCCCCCAGTGTCGGTCGCTACTGGTTAGTTATAGTTAGATTGTATTTCCATAGGAAATAACAGTTTTGTGTTGCTAATAATGTTTGACCAATCTTCATGAAACATTCTAAAAAAAGGCTACTTCTTGACTAGCTGGTGCATGGAATGTTTTGGGGTGATCCATCAAGCAGATGGATAGTGGGAGTCCCAAAACACAAAATCCCCATGCATTTTTCATATACTTTTTTGAACAGGGCTACCACAAAAACTGCTGAACGTAATTAAACCAAATTTGTCAGGAAGCAAGAACTTGGTCCAAAAAGTGTGTTTGTGTTTTAGATTTGGTGTAAATATATTCAGGAGTTTTGACATATTAAGCGTAAAAAATATTTGTATACCTGGACGTTTGGTTTCGAGGGACTGTTTTTAGAGTCACTTGAACCCAATTTTAAAAATCCTAGAGTGTTCTGATTGACCCACGTGACTTTTTTTCCCTTGGTCAATTCGCCTCCACTGGCGATACCCTCCTGTGGGTGCAAGCGCTATGACTGGCTGCCTGCTACATGAAGAAAAATGTTGCAGGCAGCCAATATAGGACTCGGGGTCTTAGTCCCCTTTACTGAGTTGTAATCACACCTTGCTCTCCCAGGCCTTTAAAGGGGGCAGTGGGTCCCAGGGAGACCCTCCTTGGGGCCAAAATAACATTTTCTTTTAAAAGCTGCAATCCATCCTGTGTGAGGAATAGACTGTGGCCTTTAGCCAAGCCTTCTGTCCTGTATTTCTGTCTTCATCCTTTGCATAGTGATTGGTCTTCAGCCTCATTCTGTGGCCAAAGCTGATATCACATTGGAACAAGATGCATATCCTGTGTCCAGCATGTAGGGTATGTTATATGCTGGATACAGGTTATGCAGCATCAAGTACTCTTTATTCTGTCTTTTCTGTGTTTTTTCCTGGTTATCCAGAACCTTATTGATTTTTTTTGTAAGGATAAAAGTAAAACAATGTATAACATTTGCACAGTGATACATCAACTGGGAAAACTGATTTACAAACTGGCATTTTTTTTGTGTGTGTGTGTGTCTATACATATATATATACACCAATATATATTTTCACTGAATAAAACAAATGTTAAAGTGAAGTTATTGTTAAGAATAGTTATTATATTTTACTTTACATTAAAAAAACAAAGAAATTCACTGTGCTCTGTCTCTGTTGGTCATGCCCATTTTTATTTCATTTTTATATAGTACTACTCTTCTCAACTTGGGTGAAAGAAGGCTTTACATTTAAAGGAAGATAAAGTGTAAGTGCCGCCACTCAAAATGTACAGTCCAAGATTATGTGCAATATCAAAAACAGCATGTATGATGTAAAAAGGTTATATCACTGGGTCGGTGCAGTTAAACAGCATATACAGTCTGTGATGGCTGGCAGGGTAAAACACTCACCCTTTCCCGGCAGCTGTCTATCTTTAGCTTCGGTCTCTTCTCAAGTCGCCTTCTCCTCAGCTTCGGAGGAAGCAGGAAGCACACAGGTTCCCTCCTCCGCTTCGATTGAGCGCCGTGGTTCGGCACTCAGACGGGGACAGGGAGTCTGGGCATGTTCCCCACCAGGCTGTGTAATGCAGCCTAGTGGGGAACATGCAAAGTGCGCATGACTGTTTGGCCGGCCTAAGAAAGCCGGACAAACAATCATGCTCTCTTAGAGTGTGCCACCACTCCTCCCCGTGACCCCAGCCTCGTCCCGCCCTAATCGAGCCCGTAGTGAAAAATAAAATGTTAATAACTGGGTTATTATGATTTTATTTGTCCTTTCTCCTGGTCTGAGAGCAGTGAGGCAACACTCCTCCGCCTTAGCAGAGGAGCCGCCCCTGCATACAGTGTGAGATTATGAGCAACATCAAGGATCAAATGCCTGAGCTTTATATTACTGTTGGACTAGTTGTGAGTGTGGCCTACATGGGAACCCTTTTGGTGTTGTGACCAGTGCTTAATTTGAGCCGGTGGTTGCAGATGGTGTCGACTGGCACACATATTTGTGGACTTGCACTTTGTTCCCACATCAGAATCGGACCCAAAGCAAGAAAATGAAAAAAACAAAAGGGAGAAGTAATGAGGACTACACAAATGAAAAAAACAGTGACAAAGAAATAAAACAGTGATTGAAAAACCTGAGACAGTTAGCTAAAAGGCAACGGAGTGTCTGCTCGTTGGTGAAAGAGGAAGGAGGTGGAATCAAGTCTATGCAGCCTTGGTACTCAGCAGCCCCGACATTCGATAGCACTGACCATGTGCTTCTAAAAGTAAAACTTCGGGCCCCAGCACCTGTTCTGATACAAATTAAGCACTGGTGATGAGTAGTGTTGGGGGAGGTAGTCTAATTTCTTGGCAGAGTGTATCCCTGAGACATTGTTTATTCATTCCTTCCCTGTTGGAGGGCTGGTTCTGTTTCTTGGAGGTGCAATCTTGCAACATCTGTTTGGGAAGAGTGATGGCTATACATCCTTCCTGAATTATAAGTGCTATTGATTATTGCAGCACTTTCCTGGGACGGAATTGCATATATTGCTGCTTGTAGTGAGAAAGAGGTTCCACCAATATGTTAGTCTTTTATGCAAGGAGGGGTGTGGGGTGGGGGTGGGGAGGTTGATGAGCTGGGATGGTAGCCCAGAGCAGAGGCTCCTGTTCTGTGAGTACTTTTGAAAGTTATTTGATGAAGCATGGATCTTTGCCTAGCTGTTCCAGGATATTGCCATACCATATACTCTTAAGTGCATTATGAACCTCGCGGTTAAATGCTATCTTTGGTTTGGCTTTATCAGAACATGTCGTGTAAGGTGTCATACGCTTTGGAATACTACCCCCTCGCCAATTCTGGCGACGGGGGTCGCATTCCACCCTTCTAGAGGGAGAAGACATGTTATTAACGTTAATCCCGGTTAAAGTTAACCAGAGCCTCAGCATCACAAAATGGATGCTGCTGCCACAGACACAAGTCTGGCCTCCTGCTGCCGACCGAATCTCCGGCAGGGGAGGCCTGGACAATAGGTTTCCTGTCACAGGGAGGTGCTAGCACCACCCCAGAACGGAGATAGTGGATTGGGGCAGGGAGGGCTGAATGAAACTAGACACTGCCTGGGGCACACAAGGTGTCCCATGCATAGCTCAGTTCAAACCGGTGCTGGGGCACTCCAGCCCCAGCTCTGGCGTGAAACTGGACAAAGGGAAAGGGGTGTAACCACCCCCTTCCTGGATCCCACCCATAGGAGGGACCTAGCAGGTAATCCAGCCCCTTGATTTGGAATAAAGGTAGGAGCTGTGTCTTTAGACTTTAGATAATCCTGACTGAAACTTTGATACAAAACTCTGGAACCTTCAACATCCTACTCGACGAAGAAGACTGAAGATTCTCCCTTGTGGTCAAGGATTGACCACCCTGTGCAAGCAGGCACCAACAAGCCCTCAAAGGTTTGCTTTGTTGTTGCTCCCGCCGGAGCTCGAACGACAGAGACCGACAAGAACCGAACTTCCAGACATCCAACAGCCCGATCCACAGCCACAGCAAAGCTGAGACCCGTGGAGGCGACGTGAGACGTGGGACCGGCCATCTTGGAAAGCCAGCGAAGTGCTTTCTGTGCAGCTCCTGAGGCACCCTCGAAGCTGTGCATTAGGGATTGCGAAGGCCCAGCCCTGAGCATCCTTTGCACCGAAGATCACCTCTCCACACTCACCGAGTGCTGTGTGGGGCCCTTTTGCATTTTCCTGCTCGATGCGTCTGTCCGGTCACTTGCCCGTTGGCAAGTGGCCTCTGTGACGACGAACCTTGGATTTTCCAATGCTGGTCTGGTTGCTCCAGACTAGCCCTTGCTCCCCTGAAAAGGAGCAGCCCATCAGACCTTGCTGGTCTGATCCAGAAACCATCTTCGATTCCTGCGTGGGTTGCATTTGCCAAGGCCTGTTGTCTCCGAATTGAGAACCGACACCGCCGACAGCGAGAGCCTTCGTGGGAAAGTCCGTGTCCAGCACCTGGTTGTTGTCGACACCTCCTGGTCCCCGTGGCAGCGGAGACAAACTTCACAACAGCACCTGATCGCATCCCGACATCGCCTGGTTCCTTCCTGGTTCCATCCTGGTCACTGGCTAGTGACCCAGACTCTTTCCCCTCTGCTTTCAGGTACTCTTCATCCTCGATCCACCCTTGGATCCAACCGGACTCTTCTCTCCTGGTCGCCTGCAGCATCTTTTCTCCAAGGCTCCATAGAACTCCACGACAAAACCCGACACACTTTGACACCTATGCATCCGTTTCCTGTGGGTGAGGTAACGCGAGTACTGCGGTGCTCCTGTGTAGGTTTACTCCCCTAGTGTCCTAGTTTTAAGTGGTTAAGTTCTAGTCCAGTCGGAAGACTTCCAAATCTGCAACTTTCTAACTTTACGCACCCATTGACTTCTATTAGTGCACGCGTGTGCATTTAGACACTGCACCCGCATCCTGTGGGCCACCCACGTCCTAACTGCTGTTAGTCCAGTGTAGCCCAAGTGATTCCCAAGGCCTTACCATTGTTCGTGATGTGGTACTTATACCACTATTTTAGTATATGGTTTTACGGGCCACCAGGGCCTATCCATATTTTTGCAACTTTTGTATGTTATATTAAGTTACTTGTTATACGCTTGTGCTCCTGTGCTCATAATGAGTTAAGGGGATCTATTTAGAAATAAATACAGATATATTTTGAATATAGAACCTGTGTGGTGTCCTTTCATTTGGTATTAAAAGGTTTGCATATGGTAAAACAGCTGGCTTCACATGCCCTCTTGAGTTTAGCCTAAGACTGCTTTTGTCCATGGTACCACTAGGATAGCTGGTCTATAAGGTTGATTTTACAACCATCACCATAAGGGTTGTTTGGACTGGTGCAAGGTGCTCACTAGAATAGTGAACATCATATACCAGGCCAACTTCTCACATTGGTGTGCAGCGGTTGGGATTTGAGCTTGCTGTTGTTTTACCATTGTAATCTTTGATATCATTTGAAAGATCACACTAGGTACCATAGGTACATATAACAAAGCTTAAAATACTTAAGTTCTACTGAACTTAGTTGTTGTAGAGGAAAGGGCCTAGCACACCCTGACTACAACTCCTAGAGAGGTTCTAGTAGGTAAACACTCAGTGTAGGTAGGTGCACACACCACACCTCACTAGACATGTCTGGCACAGGTGAACCCTCTGGTTCTCTACCTGTGGTAAGTGACCCTCCCAACGCACCCTCCAGATATGATATGCTCAACTTTCGAGAGATGAGGTCATTGTGTACCTCAAGGAAGTTGAAACAGTCCTAGAGCCAGGTAATCTGGAGAGGGCCTCTAAACCAGGTCCCCCAGAGAACACAGGTGAAGGTGTCCCCTCCACAGAAGATGACCCCTTAACCCCAGAAGTAGAGGAGGAGGAAGAGGAAGAATCAGATGGAGATGATGGCCAGGTCCAAGTCAGGAGGCTTAGCCATGCTAACCTAAGTTTACATGGGAATGGAGAACGGTTTCACCTTTCCAGGCCCAATAGTAGACTTCTACCAGGCAATAGAAGGGAAAGATCTCCTTCCAGGGAATCTCTCCTCTCTAATGCCTCAAGGGGTTCTCAAAGGGGAATGACTTCCCCCCCAGAGAAGAGAACATGAGGCTAGGATGAGAGCTGTCCAACTTCAGATAGAGAAAGAGGAAACAGCCCTGGCCCAAGCTAAACATGCTTTAGCAAGGGAGAAAAAGTTAAGTGGATTAGATTCCACTGGTGGCAGCAATATCCCTAAGGATAAAGACTGGTCCTATGATCATAGAAACCTGAGTAAGATTGTGCCCCCCTACAAAGATGGGGATGACATCCACAAGTGGATAACTGCTTTGGAGAGGGCCTGCATGGTACAGCAGGTTCCCCAAGGTCAGTGGACAGCAATCTTGTGGCTCTCCTTTTCAGAAAAAGGAAGAGACAAACTCCTCACTGTTAGTCATGAGGATGCTAAAAACTACTCTGTCCTGAAGAGTGCTCTGATTGTTGGGTTTGGCTTAACCACTGAACAGTACAGATTAATGTTCAGAAATACCCAGAAGACACAGACTCAGGACTGGACTGATTTTGTAGATTGTGCCACTAAGGCTCTGGAAGGTTGGTTACTGGGAAGTAAAGTTAAGGACTGTACAGGATTGTATAATTTGATCATGAGAGAGCAAATCCTTAATAATTGTCAGAACCAGTTGTTGCACCAACACCTGATTGACTCAGATCTGACCTCTCCCCAAGAATTGGGAAAGAAGGCAGACAAATGGGTCAGAACCAGGGTTAAGCAGAGACCCCAGAACCAAGGTGGTGACCAGCAAAAGGCAGACCAAAAGGGAGGAGATCAAAAGCAAAAAGACCAGAAGTCTTCTTCAGGCCCCCAAAATACTTCTAAGGAGGGGGGGGTCCCAAAACACTGAGAAAAAGAAAGAAGGTCCAAAGAAACCTTGGTGTAACTACTGTAAAACTGCCTCTCACTGGTTTAGTGAGTGCACCAAGAAAGGTACAGCCCCTACCACTGCAGCCCCAAAGGCACCTGCACCCCCTAGTACAGTCAGCAGTGGTAGTTCCCAACCCAAGGCTATAGTGGGGTTAACCATGGGTACTGAGGAGGATCCTGGCCTAGTCAGGATTCCTACTCAGGCTGTCCTGATCTGTGTTGTGGACATGGCTATGTCCACTACTGTGAGTCCCAATACTTTGGGCAAGTACAGACAGACAACTATGATAAATGATAAAGTGTCTCAAGCTTACAGGGACACATGTGCCAGTGTCATTATGGTGACACTTAACTTTGTGAACCCTGGACAGATTGTACTGGGTGATAATTACCTAGTGACCAATGCTAGCAATGTCACTACTACACATAGTGTGGCAGTTGTTAATTTCTCCTGGGGAGGGGTAACTGGCCTCAAAAGAGTTGTGGTAAGTGCAGACCTCCCAGTTGAATGTCTTTTGGGCAATGATCTAGAAAACTCAGTATGGTCAAAAGTGGAGTATAGGACTCATGCAGAGATGCTAGGTATTTCAGCACATGTCCTTGCTGTGACCAGGTCACAGGCCAAAAAGTGCTTACCTGAACCTGTGCTGGATCTTGAAACTATAGACCAGACACAACCCAAGAGAAAGAGCAAGAGGGTTAAGGCAGTGCCTTCCACCCTGCCTCAGGTTGAGGATCAGCCCTCCCAGGAGGGTAATTCTGTGATCCAAGAGGGAACTGTCCTAGAAGAGCTTGAACCTGATCAGGTTGAGTTTCTTGGGACAGGGGGACCCTCAAGGGCAGATCTGGGGCAGGCTCAGTTAACTTGTCCTTCTCTTGAACCCCTCAGACAGCAGGCTGCTGCTGAGGCTGCTGGGAATGCTCAAGGTACCCATAAAGTTTATTGGGATGATGGGCTCTTTTATTCAGAGGCTAGAGACCCCAAGCCTGGTGTTTCCAGGAGGTTGGTTATACCTCTGCAATTTAGGGGCTTACTTCTTACCTTGTCCCATGATATTCCCCTAGCAGGACATCTAGGCCAGAACAAGACTTGGGACAGGCTTGTCCTTCACTTTCACTGGCCCCATATGTCAGAAGATGCCAAGGAGTTTTGTCGCTCCTGTGTTACCTGCCAAGCCAGTGGCAAATCAGGTGGCACAACAAAGGCCCCCCTCATACCACTACCTGTGGTGGGGGTACCCTTTGAGAGAGTGGGGATAGACATTGTTGGCCCAATGGACCCCCAAACAGCATCTGGGCACAGATTTATACTGGTGGTAGTGGATCATGCCACCAGGTATCCAGAAGCTATTCCACTGAGGACCACAACAGCTCCTGTTGTGGCAAGGGCCCTACTTGGAGTTTTCTCCAGAGTGGGCTTTCCGAAGGAGGTTGTCTCTGACAGAGGTGCACATTTCATGTCAGGATATTTGACTGCTATGTGGAAGGAGTGTGGTGTTAATTATAAATTCACTACACCCTACCATCCACAGTGCAATGGGCTTGTTGAAAGGTTCAACAAGACCCTCAAAGGGATGATAAAAGGGTTACCTGAAAAGCTTAGGCGAAGATGGGACATCCTTTTACCCTGCCTTCTGTTTGCTTACAGAGAGGTCCCACAAAAGGGGGTTGGCTACATCCCTTTTGAGCTTTTGTTTGGGCACCCTGGAATGGGACCCCTGTGTCTTGTGAGGGAAGGATGGGAGTTACCTCTCAAAAAGCCTAAACAAGATATAGTGGACTATGTACTTGGTCTCCGCTCCAGGATGGCTGAGTATATGGAGAAGGCTTCTAAAAACCTTGAGGCTAACCAAGAACTTCAAAAAGCTTGGCATGACCAAAAGGCTGTGCTGACTGAGTACCAGCCAGGACAGAAGGTGTGGGTGTTGGAGCCAGTGGCCCCAGCAGCACTCCAGGACAAATGGTCTGGACCCCACACCATTGTTGAGAAAAAGGGAGAGGTCACCTATTTGGTGGACCTTGGCACCCCTAGGAGCCCCCAAAGGGTGCTCCTGTCAACAGACTGACAGGGCAGACATGGGCTTGCTCATGGCTACAGATGGGGAACAGGAGGAAGAGAGTGACCCTCTCCCAGACCTGTTGACTCAGAACCCTGATGATGGTTCAGTTGATGGAGTGGCCTTGGCAGGCAGCCTCACTGACCAGCAGCAATGGGACTGCAGACAAGTTCTACAGGCCTATAGACATATATTTTCCCTAACACCTAGTCAGACTAACTGGTGCACCCATGAGGTTGACACTGGTGACAGTCTGCCTGTGAAGAGTAGAATCTACAGGCAACCTGACCATGTCAGGGACTGTATAAAGACTGAGGTGCAGAAAATGCTTGAACTTGGAGTAATTGAGCCATCAGAGAGCCCCTAGGCCAGCCCAGTAGTCCTTGTGCCAAAACCTCACACCCAAGATGGTAAGAGAGAGTTGAGGTTCTGTGTGGACTATAGAGGTCTCAATGCTGTCACTAGGACAGATGCTCACCCCATTCCAAGAGCAGATGAGCTCATTGATAGATTGGCTTCTGCCAAGTTTCTGAGCACATTTGATTTGACAGCTGGCTATTGGCAAATCAGGTTAGCTCCCCTAGTGTCCTAGTTTTAAGTGGTTAAGTTCTAGTCCAGTCGGAAGACTTCCAAATCTGCAACTTTCTAACTTTACGCACCCATTGACTTCTATTGGTGCACGCATGTGTATTTAGACACTGCACCCGCATCCTGTGGGCCTCCCACGTCATAACTGCTGTTAGTCCAGTGTAGCCCCAGCGATTCCCAAGGCCCTAGGCCTTACCATTGTTCGTGACGTGGTACTATACCACTATTTTAGTATATGGTTTTACGGGCCACCAGGGCCTATCCATATTTGTGCAACTTTTGTATGTTATATTAAGTTACTTGTTATACGCTTGTGCTCCTGTGCTCATAAAGAGTTAAGGGGATCTATTTAGAAATAAATACAGATATATTTTGAATATATAACCTGTGTGGTGTCCTTTCATTTGGTATTAAAAGGTTTGCATATGGTAAAACAACTGGCTTCACATGCCCTCTTGAGTTTAGCCTAAGACTGCTTTTGTCCATGCTACCACTAGGATAGCTGGGCTATAAGGTTGACTTTACAACCATCACCATAAGGGTTGTTCGGACTGGTGCAAGGTGCTCACTAGAATAGTGAACATCATATACCAGGCCAACTTCTCACAGTGAGTACCTTTGAAAGTTATTTGATGAAGCATGGATCTTTGCCATAGAAGCAGCTGTGGGCAATGCAGAATGCCTTTAAGGTGGAACATTTGACCACACCTTGAAGCATTTGAAGCATGGTGTGATGTATTCCCATGGATGAAGAAGTAGGAGTACACAGATAGCAAGTACAACCATCACTGTTTTCTACCCATGTGCTAATGCACTTCGATGCCTTGCTGCTGCATTTTGGATGCTTTGCCGTCTTTACAGCAGGACAATTTGCATAGTCTAGACAGGACATGACAAGGGTGATGGGTGTCTGTGGCTTCTGTGGGGATACTGGACAAGAGAATATGTGTCACACAGTTTGTGTAGAGTAAAAATCACTTTTTTATGACCAATCATAGATAGGAGTGTGGTAATCCTTGGAAGAAGAAGGGGCCACCAGGAGCCAGAAGATAAAATAAGTGTATTCATACGGAGGGAGTCCCCAACACGCAGCTTCGTCCAGAATGGCTCCAACAGAAAATACGCATCAATAAGCATTTCAAGGGAAACAATATACTGGTTCTAAAGCACAAGACAAACATACAGATCCCTGAGACGCGCATGAGAATATTGTAACCAAGACGACATAACACAAGAGAAACAACAACAACGGGCACGGCTGTGGGGTCGAGGACCTGGAGCATGAAGGTTACAAATAGTTCTTCCATTCTCTACAATTTAGATCTCAGTTTTGGAAGAATTAGTTTTAGGATGATTGCACAGTATCCATTGGATAAAGGCTTAGAGATAGGGCTTAAAGCCTTAGGTGTAAATACATTTCCAGTTTTACTCTTATCCGCATTTCATCGAGTAGTTGCAGCAACTACTGATGTAGCACCGAAGGACCTGATGTGGTCTGGTAGTGCGCGGAGGTTGAAAAGGAATGGTAAAATATTGGAGTCTTGAGGCAGGTACGCCAGACTCGGAGCTGAAGAACAAGCGGCAGCAATATCATGTTAGAACTGTTATATAAGTTGACTTCTAGGATGCGTCCTTAGGTTCCAGGCTTCTCTATCCTTAGCAGGAGCATCTGCTGGAGCAGCAAGTCAAAGGTGGTGGACAATACCATCTATGCTAGTGAAGCCACTGCAGTAGGTTGGCTCCTGCTTTGAAGTCAGAGATCTTAGTGAAGTAAGCTCTCAACATCAGTAAGTATTAGGACAGAGAATAATTGGACTCAGGGTGTGGCCAATGACCATACTTTATGTCAAATACCCATAGGGCACAGACCTTGCCCAGTAGGTACTGGAGTAGCGTGAAGACCATGCCCTTCAGCCAGTACTCGCTGAGTATGGCCTCACAAATTGGATATATGTGAAGGGCATGACTTAAAACCATACGTTGGGCCCGCATCTATTGAGCTCAGCTTCAGATCATGCCCCAAAGGTAATGAGACAAGGCCATGTCCCAACCAGTTGCCCAGTACTCACTGGGCACGGCCATAAGGGTGGCCAATAGGTACAGGTAGATTGGCTGAAGGCCAATCCCTGTCCCTAGTACCCACCGGGGATGGCCAAACAAAGTGACCAGGGGTTCTGAAGAAGGGGATGTATATAAGGCTGAGGCCCTGGCCAAATGCAATTACTCTGCTGAACCTGTTCCAATTGGATACTAGGTTCAGAAGTATAGTCACGATAAGGAACCTGCAACCATATATCATAACAAAAACCCTCAAAATGTTAAGAAAGGTTATGGTTGTCTACTAACACCAGTAACTTACCAGCAATATCAAACAAATATTGAATTTCTCAGAACTTTTAAGACATATGATGCTTACATTACAGACCTACAAATTCATCCAATGATCCAGTTATTGCACAACCATAATGCAATGCTCATGACATCAAAGATGACATCACAAATCACATAAATGATCACTATCACTGATGGCCGATAGTGATCCAACTCATTTACTAACTTCAGGAATGCCCTTTCTACGCTCACTCTGGCGAGACCTCTTCACGCCCTTCATTATGTAGTTCCCCATTAAGTGATCCGTATTCTTATATATGGTATGATAGTGTGGGTGCTTATTGCTCTCCGCAACACATCAAAAGCCCAGCTTGGTTTAATTGGTATTAGAAAATCTCTTGAATTAGCTAGGCTCGAATTAGGGACAAGATTGATAGTCACCCTAACTGTGGTGTTGCATTTGAAATTACATCTATAACTCAAGTAGAATCAGTAGGTAAGCCTCCTTTGAATGATGCCATTGACGGGCCTAGGCACAGCGAGCGGTGGGTGGGCACGAAGCGGACAACGCATCTGACACCCAGATTGGTGCACAACATAAAAATACGTAGGGAAAGCAGCACAATTGAGACGCGTTGGCTAAGAGGCTGGGTAGTGGAGGGAGGAGGGGGGCAGGCTCCAGGGTTGGGCATAGGGATGATCAACAATGTACCTATGTGACGGTGCCGCAGTTTATTGTTTCTGTTTTGTTACAAACGACCTTTTGCAGTTGTTATATGCATATATGATTTGTCACTTTACACAAGACTAGGGCGCATTGACTTCTTTATGCTGCAGACATTCTCAGGCGCCCAAGGTTATCGTGCATACTACCTGTGTGTAATGTTATAATGCCTCATGGTTGTGTCATGGTGATTATGTATTTTGAGTCGGGCACGGCTGAAGAACCACACTATCTGCAATGGCGCACCTACTGCAATGTTGAATTGTTTCCTTTTTAAAAAAAAAACAAATGCCAATAAACAGAGCTGACAAAAAGAAATTGACGGGCCTACATCTTGCACAATCAGTTTGATGACTCTGTTGCCAGTTCTACCACAATTAAGATATTAAACAAACTTTAGGACGTAATTTAAAGGGTAATCGGAGAAGCAAGGTTTTGCTTTCTGCAATATACTGAGTTGTCTCTCACTAATAAAAAATGTATGCCTATTAGGTTTTAACATTTGCCTTGGCTTGGCATTATAGAAAGTAGATTATGTAGCCACAGTGGTTAGAATTTTTGGACTGTTTCAATGTATATTAATGGTATATTTCCTTGGTTATTTATTAATTTTTCATATGTTGTTGACAAACACAGATAAACATAAATGGTTGTATAGGGATGTATAATAGCTTGGCTGTAGGCCAGGTGCTCTGCTCACAGCCTGGTGCTGCATGTTGTAGTACAAGCCCGCACCCAAAGCCCTCTGTGCAAAGCTGCACTGAGCTGAAGGCCACTTGCAGCCGTTCTGTGTGGGATGGAGATGGGTACAAGGCTTGGCTGGAGGCTAGATCTGCGCCAGAAGTATGGAACTCTGTTCGCTAGTAGAGGCCCTTTACCCAGAGACTCCATAGGGCAGCTTACGGCCACTTGCAGCGGGTGTGTGTGGGACATGGATAGGTGCAAGGCTTGGCTGAAGGCCAGGCCATAAGCTAAGCCTGGGGCTCAGTGATGTAGTACAGGCTTTGCATCTTACACATGCTTTGCACAGCTGGTTTGGGTAAAATGGATCCAAAGTACCCATAGAAATGTCCATAAGATACTTCGGAAGAAGAGATGTTACTGTTACATTTTTCATTCTAAAACCACAGAAATTTAAGTTATGTATTCAACCATAACTCTACCACCAAAATGCTACTCGTAACATCTCATGTGCCAGATATACTACAAATGACATCACTAGTAATAATACATATAAACTTACTCCTCACAGCATCACTATGGATGACCAAGGCAATGAAACTCCAGATCAACAACAGAAAATGTAATACAAAATGCAACATCCTCTGGAACTGCAAATCTTTAGCTAAACATTCTTCCGAACTTTACATATTTTTAGAAGGGAAACAACCCGGTGCATTATTTTTAACCGAAACTAGACTACATTCGGAATCTAAACCTGATCTTGGGCAAACCGTCCCCCCCCCCCGCCCCCTGGATAATATATCCAGAGAAAAGACCGTGAAAAGAGGAAAGGTGGAGGCATTGCTATCATCCTTAAGAATCCCTTCAAAAGTCACATTGAGTCTGATCTTATATCAGATTGCAAAAACTTCTCATTCGCAATCTCATTCTCGGCTACTCATACTTTCTCAGGAATTCTAATCTACTGTCCCCCTGGTGCATGTGGATAATTCCTTAAATCTCTCCCTGAGACGGCTGCTGCTCTAGCAAGCTCTTCCTCCAACTACATCCTCTTAGGAGATGTCAATCTACACTTAAAGGACCCCACAATATCAGAAGCCTCTGAACTTATCCAAGATCCATTGGCTATCCAACTAATACAAAAGGTTTAAGGCCCTACCCACAGCAAAGGCCATATCTTAGATCCTGTGTTCTCTAATAACGACAAGATTTCAGTAGGTGACCCTATCCCTGTGCCATGGTCTGATTACTTTTTGATCCCTATTCTTTGGACTACATCAACACAATCCACCGCTGCAAAATCTATGTGCAGTCAGGAACGTCCATGGGGTATATTACCTTTAGAATCTTGGACTCTAGCCCTTACAAACACCAGGCCTACACTAGAGTCCTCTCTAGATGCAGTTATCCCTAAAGAACTTAGTTCTAAAAGGGCAAGAGAAAAAGTGTCACCTTGGTATTCATCTAAGCTTCGGGAATATAAACAAATTTTCAAAAGGCTGGAAAGGATATGGAGTTAAGACTACAAAGAACTAAGCAAACAGAAATACAAAGAGTCTATAAAAATGTACCAAATCGAAATAAAAAAGGCACAAGCACTTTTCTATGAAGAGAAAATTAATTCAGCAGCTAACGCACCTCAGGCAATTTTTTGCATTGTGAAGAATCTTCTTCAGCTTCCCCCTCCAAGTGACATCATGTGATGTTACCCCAGTCCGCTGCAATGAACTTGCAGAATTCTTTCACAAACAAATTCAAGATATATATATAGAATTTGTTTCCCTGGCCCCCTGGTCCTAGTGACCTCCGTTCTATAGACAAGTCCTCCCCGGGTTTTGGACACCTATTAGAGGAACTTTCAATGATGAACTTGGACACTCCATCAGAAATGTTCTACAAAGTTAAATCCAATTCTTCTCTTGACCCGGTGTTGTAATCTGCTTATTTTTCATATGGTCTTATTTTCATGTAGTGATATCTTTATTTATATATGTTCTTGCTTAGCCAAGCTCTGTCTATGATGTAGTTATGTTCTGCAATAGAACTGAGGGAGTAGAACTCAGTCTATGTTCTTAGGCTAATGTCTTAGGAGAGCTTTAGACAGTTGGCTGGGTGAGCTGTTGTATCCTGCTTCTTAAATTAAATAAACCTTCTATTCATCTTACATGAAGACTTTCATCTCATTTCCTGCACCAACCCATCTTTTTAACACTTTTCAACACCTCCTTACTTTCTAGGGAAGGCCGAGGAAGTAGTAGTACTAACAGTCATACTGGAAGTGTCAAATCTATCCATTTCTACCGGTCAAGTCTCACCATCGTGGAAACATGCCATGGTGAAGGCACTGCTCAAAAAACCAAACCTAAATCTTGAGGTTTTGAGTAACTACAGACCCATCTCGCTTCTGCTATGTTAATACAATTCTTTCTGAGTTCTTAGAAACCCACAATCGATTGCACTCCTCTGAAACTGGATTCTGGCCACAACATGGCACGGAAACTGCCCTCTTCGCTGTAGTCAAAGAATCCAAGAAAATTCTCGACCTTGGAGGAGCAGTTGCGATTATCCTCCTCGACCTGAGCTCCGCCTTCGATACTGTCAATTATAACATCCTTCTTAACAGACTTAGGAATGTCAGAGTCTAAGATAGTGTCATCACTTGGCTTCAGTTCTTCTTAGAGGTTAGATCGTTCCAGGTTTTTGAAGGAGGTAACATATCCCCAGAGCTGTGGAGTGCCCCAATGCTCATCACTTAGCCCCACATTGTTTAATGTATATATGAGACCTCTTGCTGAGATTGTCTTGCCATACGGGATTAACATTGTCAAGTATGCTGATGACACGCAACTGGTGGTTGCCCTTAACCATTCGCAGAACTTCCCATCTGGCCTGGAATCCTGTCTGGTGAAAGTTGCAAAATGGATGGAGTTTTCCTGTCTCAAGCTTAATAGAGATAAAACTGAGCTAATGGTCCTGGGCAATTCTAGTATCCCTGATTTCGGACTGGCCTGGCCAAACTGTCTTGGCCCTCCACCAGCCCGTAACACTAAGATTAAAAGTCTTGGCGTTTGGCTGGTTAAGTCCCTTAAATTCGACCATCAAGCAGTGAAATTGGCAGCAACATGCTATGGCATCCTTAGACTGCTTCGGAAAGTCCTATCTCTCCTTCCCATAACGGCAAGGAGAGTCATGGTCTAGGCATTGATTCTTTCTCACCTGGACTATGGATATTCCCTCTATTTTGGGACCCCAAAATCAATGATAAGAAAACGGCAAGTTGTACAGAACTGTGCAGCTCGGCTATTGCTTAATATTCCTAAAACACTGCTAGGCCGGCCTTGAAGACTCCACACTGGCTACCAATTAGTGAAAGAATGAAATGTAAAGCTTTGTGTATAGCCCACAAGACCCTTTGGGGAAAAGGCCAATACTCATTCGCTCTCTCATCACCTTCTATCGTCCCAGGAGATGTCTATGTTTGGCTAACCTATTTCTAGCCTCAGTCCCTAAATCTAAAAGGGCAAGATGTAACATTATAACACTGATAGACTGTGGAACATCCTCCCTCCACATCTCTGCTCAGTGACCCACCATCTCTCCTTCCGGAAACTTCTCAAAACGTGGTTATTTCAAAACGCAGTTACGTAACCATCTAGCTGGTTGTTTTGCCTGATGCTGCTATCGCAGGGATGCCTTCGGTTAGCCATGCGCTGTATAAATGCTTATAATAATTATAACTTTCGGAGGTTCTACACTAAATGTGAAACGGATATAGAATAAGGAATAATTCTTGCATTCCAAATGGACTAATCATGCAAAGTCTGGTCTTGAAACTTCAGCTGTATTAGGTAAAAGGAAGTGATCTGGATGTAAAAGCCTAATATGGACCTTGTGGATGACGCTTATGTCCAAATGGTTGCTCGTCGCAGGTCTCTGAGCTATATCCAAGAACATGGAGTTGGCACAGAACCTGATCAACAGGAGTAGTAGTACATAGTGCAAGGGCTGATCAAGGGACATACAAGGACATAGCAAAGGGTCTGACCAAAGGAAAAAGTCACTCTCAAGCCACATGGTGCAAGGTCAAAGGTTATGCATAAGCTGTTATATCAATAGAGGACTGGGTACTACACCCTTAGCAGACCGGCCCTTCGTTAACCACTGCTGCACATGGTTCAAGCTGTGCACTGAGGATTCTGCCCATACAGGTTCCTGGTGCAGGGCCATGTAAAAGACAAAACTCTGTGCCCAAATCCTACTGTGCTTGGCTGAAGACCATGCTGAATGTGTGATGTCCGCACATGGGGTGGGTGCAGGGCCTGGCCTCAGATAAGGTGAAATGGGCATGCAGCCTACATCGAGAAAAGGGAGAGTGAACATGACTGCTTTGGTCGGCCCCAATCAGGGCCCAGAGCACTTGGCAAGCCACTCCTCCCTGACCCACCCACCCCCAACAAGGCATACCCTTCTGCTTTCTCGCAGTGCGAGAAGCAGAAAAATAAAATGTTAATTTTACCATTTTATGTTTCTGCTTCTCGCACTGCGAGAAAGCAATGGGGCGACGCTCCTCTGCCCT
Source organism: Lissotriton helveticus (assembly GCF_964261635.1). Classification (NCBI taxonomy): domain Eukaryota; kingdom Metazoa; phylum Chordata; class Amphibia; order Caudata; family Salamandridae; genus Lissotriton; species Lissotriton helveticus. The sequence continues at coordinate 353,561,947 of NC_136061.1, read as the reverse complement.
AATGGAGGAGCCGCTCCTGCCTCACAGGTCATTCCAACCATGGAAGCCAACTCCCATCTCTGTATGTAGATTTGCTCATACAAAAATCTTTGCGAGTAATATCTTTTAAAAGGGAAAAACAAACATTTACAAATTCAAAACACTGTGTGGGCCTGATCCTTAAGAACAAATTGAAAACGTACACCCAGATTTCCAAATTTTAGGAATGTTCAAAGGATTCCAAAAGTAATCCTAGAAACAAACAACTGAGGTTATGCACATTTTTGAAAATATGAAAGCTGTATTGCACAGATTTCCCAATTATTCATCTACCAAGTAGTTTGTGGTATTTCCACTTATCTCATGCCTAGGCACTTTTATAATTTGCTCTCCTAAATGTCAGATCGCACTGTTAATTCACAAGCATTTTATAAACGTGTGCACAACTGGCTTAGGTTTTTCTCAGGAGCACTATGAAACTGTCATGATAGTATCTTTCCAGCATTTGTACGTTCATGCTTATCTTTCCTCAAAAGTGACTAAACACATACTATAGTCAGTGATAAGTTTGTAAGAAAAAAACTTTGCAGCTTCACACACTTTAATGAATTCCTACTTGAATGCATGTAAGATATCCCACATACACATATGTACGTAAGATGCAATGGCACATTCGAAATTCCTGGGAATTTTATTTTTCCCACCACAGCGAAAATATTTTTTCGAGGAGAAACCCCTTCTACACACTGAATAATGTGAGGGGCGTTTCGTGCTTTCCCACACCCTGGAAAGGGATTCTTTAGTGTACCCTTGACAGGACTATATCTCTGAGCGTCGAGGGTGAGAAGTGGTAAAAAAATGTCCGTTTATGAGTGGGTGTGCACAAGCTTTCAGGGCATTTCTTCCCTAGAACACCCACTCTCATCCCTCAGAGTAGTTTACTCACATGAAAAACGCTGTGTATGTAAATATGTTTACACGTTTAAAACCATATTGCATGAATGTCAACTGTGGTTTAAAATTCGCCAAAAGGATTATTAATGCGTGCAAGCTAAAAGTGCTTCTGCCTGTACTAAGCGTGTGACTCCAGGAGGCATGGCTTAGGGTCTCTTGGTCTATCTGTACTAAGCATGTGATACAAACAGGCAGTGCTTAGGGTATTGTTGTGTGTCTGCCTGCACTAAGTGCACTAAGATATAAATATGCAGAGCTTGCCGTCTCTGAGCTACTCTAAGCTTGTAACACAAACAGGGCAGTGTTTACAGCATGTTTAATAGTTTCACTTTTACATGTGATACATTTTAACTCATAACCTCTGGATTTCATCTCTTGTAACCTTATGTATGGCACGGGTATGGCCTTGCGGGGGATTGTCACTAAAAGGCTATTTCCGAGCGCCCTGAGACCTCGTCACCCCCCTCCCCAAGCCACGAGGGTCTCATCACTGGGTTTCTGCCGCGTGCCCCGACCTTCTACCCCCTGAACCAATGGGTATCCCTTCGATCACCATCGGAAGTGCAGTGGAGATAGAGAGAGCCCTATCTGGGCCTCCCTCGAATGATTAGCTTTTATGGCCTCGAGGCTCGCTCGCTCGTTCGTGACGTGCCGGGAGCTCTTGGTCTGTGCCGAGTAAACCTGCCTATCAAGGTGGACGAAGTCTCTTCACCTGAGAGGCGAGCCGAGGCACATGTCCCAGTAGAAGCGTGAGCCTGGGAAGCACCAGAGAGGCTCCGCTTTCTCCCAGAGCACTCCGAGGATTGTCCAATGGCGTCGGGTCAGCTGGCACGGTTCTTACGGAGGCTGCTCGAGCGGTGGGACAGCCGGTAGGTGAGGGTGAGAGGTCTGTGTGCATGGCAGCTGCGTTGGATTGTTGTGATTTGTCCTTATCTGGAGGCCGGCAGTGGACCTTTGCTCCTGTTTATCTGGTGGTGCGAGAGCTGTGGTATAGATTGGGCATATGACGTGACGCCACGTTTCCAGTTCTGGGCTTTCATTTGACAACCAGATGTGTTCTAGGAGCAAATTTGCTTCTGTTGGACTAATGGGAATAATTCATGTGGGAGCAATGATTTGTAACAAAAAAGATCCAGATTGTCAGAATGGTGTGCTGCCACCTTTTGTGGTGAGGTAACAACTCTAGTGGTGTTAATAACTTGGCACGATCAAGCACTGCACCTATTTCTCACCAGCACTCACTCATGCCAGTGTATCCTGGTTTTCAAGAACTGCTTTGTTTTATTAATATGCATGCGTGTCTTATCTCATGATGCCCCGGGATGGGGGTACAAAATGTACGATAGTCTTGCACTCGTGAAAAGCAAAACTCTTGCCAGTTTTGGAAGCTGGTTAACAACATCGGCAGGACACAAAATCACTTGAAAATTGCAGAATCAGCGAAGTGACCTGCGCTGATTATCTAACTCAGCATCTTGGAGGTGGTGCTAACAACCAGATAACACACCACATGGTAGAACCCCACACATTGTGTGCACTTGCACCACTAGAAGATCAGCAAGGCTCAACTCACAAGACAACATGTAATTTACACTAAGCCCAATGGGGTACCTCAAGTAATTTTTAAACAAAACCCACCCTACTGGGGCAAGAAAAGACATGGAGCTTGTTTTCAACAACGTTCTGTTGCAAAATCGTGTTTCCAAGTCTTGGAGGGGATCAATCCATACCCAATATTTAAAGGAGGTAATAAAAATAACCCTGCAACTTAAGGATTAATTGTACTGATTAATAATGACCTACAATACTTTCCATCTTTACTGCTAATAGACCTGACAACCAGAGCAATGAAAATCAGATCATACTGATCTATCAAACAGGGTTCAATAGAGGCACTAGCACAATCACCAACATAATGGCCCTGTCAATAACAATTGGTCAGGCAACGTGTAATTCTCCACCTCTAGACCTGTTACATAGATTTTAAAGCAGCTTTTGACAGGATTGATCATCCAAAACTCTGGGCAGAGTCGGTTAAGTGGGGAATTCCTCTAGGCCTATTATTAGCCATCCAAATGCTGCACAAAGGTACTTGGGTGAGAATAAAGTTGGCACATACTTCTTGAGTAAAATTAACACCAACCAAGTTTTGAAGCAGGAGTGTGTGCTAACACACCAGTTTTCAATGTATTTATGGCTAATCTCACCCCATTGATAAACGGAGGAAATGCTCATGCTCCTGTGCTTGGAGGTCTGCCACTAAAGCTACACATATGTTATATGCCGAAGATGTTATCCTACTGAGTCAGCCACCCATTGGCCTCCAGAGACTGGTCACAGTCATTTAAGTGTTTTGTGACCTGAACAACCTAGAAATAAATCATAAGAAATCAAAAACAATGGCAGTCAATGGTAAAAGGAAGTACAGATTTAGCTGCCACCTGGGAGGCGCACATCAAAAGGAAAGGAATGGGGCTAGCTATGGCCTTAAAGACCCTCTATAAAACACTGAGAGGTCCAACTCTATCACCGCTGATAAAAGTGATGAAAGCCAAACTCGCCCCAACAATAGCTTATGGCAGTGAACCTTTGAAAGGGAGGAACAGCTTACTGCTAGAATAAATAATTTATACGGTCCTAAGGTACGTGTTCCACATACCAACAAACGTCTCACCAGCGCATCTTCAGTTTGAGCTGGGAATCAAGTAACAATCCTTAGGTAGACAGGCAGCCATTGTAAAAATGTGCCACGAACTCAAAAATACCATGGTAATGTCACTGAACCAGCTAATATGGAAGGAGACGTCAGGCCACACTAAATCTCCAGCATGGCAATACCTAATCCAGGCATTGAGATCCCTAGGAGCCTTAGAGCCCTGGGAAGCTCCGACATGTCACTCGGTCTTTAAAAGAATGATCAATAAATCAGTCAACGTACAGTGACTTATTGATGACAAACCCTCCCTAGCTAGCAGATGGTATGGATGGACGACTTTGAACAATTACAGGCTCCTGAAACCCCAGCCATACTTGGAGACTGGCTATCCCATCCACATGAAAGAAAAATTCTTAAGTATAGGCATGGCATATTATCTTTTTCTATCCACAGGCCGACCTGAAGCAGAGAGTTCAATTCGCCACTGTGTAGGCTCTGCGGGGATGCAAATCAGGACAGAACTCATATTGTGTGGTTTTGTTTCAAACCAGCTTATGAGAGACAGCACCAACTGCACCTGCCTAAATCAACACGGATAAGAACCAAGCGTCAAGCTATCCTATCATGTTTTACATCTGATGATGCAGTGTTAAGCTTTCAGCTGGTAACACTTGTTGTACAAGCGGAGAGGTTGTTAAAAACTGGTGGTGGATCAGAAGGCTTGGCACCTCAATTTGAGCAGAACGACAACCCACTGCAACCAATAGTCTGTGCACAATGTCAGTGACCTTTCACTGTAGTCGCACCATTAAGCCTTAGGTTTGTGCAAGGGACCTGTTGCTCTCAAATGCCATGAGCTTCAGGTCGAAGTGCTAAAGAAGCATTTTGGCACACTAGACACACAGTCGTGAGATGCAATCACTGTACTGACCTTAAAAGGACTATCACAAGTATAACGGCCACAAAGGATTTTCACTATGTAGTCGAAGGGTGGAAATAAGCATGTGCAAGTGCCGCAGCATAGTGGCTTAGAGAGCCTCACTGCAAACATTGGGATGATCCAGCAAAGAACATCGTATTGCAGCCTGTCACGATGGACTTTATAACATAACACTACCAGTAACCATAAAATATGATAATGGCTACCTTTCAGTCATTAAGTCGGGTAATGTTTTATTAATGTGGCTCAGCACATAGCACTTAGGAACAGAAATGTACCCAGTAATTCAAACTTCACAACTGGATAGGCAATCCTTTTAACATTATTTAAATGCAACTCGTAAATATTTGTCTCGTTTATGCAATGATTTTAATTAATCAATTTTGTGCATAGAAAACTACTTAACTTGACGATTGCATTAACCCCACTTTCAAACTCCGCAATGTGGAAGTGTCAGCAAGGTAACCGTGGAATACTCCTCTTGGCACACTTTTATGAACAGTGAGACTGACTGGTTTTCTATTCCATCCAAACAAAGACAGGTAGGATGGAGCCTGGTAAAAACACTGCCAGTCTCATACAGCGATGTATTAAGCCATGGGCAAAGTGGGCAATTGTCCAGGGCCCCCACTTTTCCAGGAAACCATTGCTAATAAATTGGGAATTTACCATGTTCATGTTGAGGTGATAAACGGTTATATTCTTTTTTTCAAGACAAACTGATTGACTGACATTCTCAGCCTTTGTACAGTTAGCTGGAGCACACAATCACCAGATAAAAGCTTATTAGTTACAAAATGGAAGATCAAAACAAATCAACACAAACGTGCAAATATGTGCAAACCCAGAGATATCTGGTTCTGAACTAAGGGTGACAAGAGAAAAATATAAGCTGAGCGACATTTTCTCATACGCTCTATAAGATAAGACAGTATCAGATAAACATAACTTTTTTAAGCGATCTAAAAATAAATTTAAAAAAAGTTAATAACAAAAACAGCAGCACCCTAAAGAGAACTTAATAATTAAACTAAACTGGCTGCAAGATATGTATCATCCTATCATCAAATCACACCCGATATACAACACCTAGCATGACAGTCCACAAAATGTATATATACACACCAGTGCATGAAAACAGAATAGCAGCTATGTCCTGACCCTGCTGATGCATTCATTGGTTTTGTGGCAAAGTGTTTCTGTATTAATTTTGCAAATATTGGTGTAATTTCTCTTGCCAGTAAGCGTCATTTGAATTTTAAGTTGATTCATATCCGATCCATAGTGTGGGAAACCCAGGTGTGACCCCCCGCTCCACTAACCATAAACAACAATTGGCAAAGCCAATAGTTCTGTACTGGCAAGCTTGCACGATGGCTTTTTTTTTACTGCAAACACATGCCACAAAAAGTAAAATAAATGTGCAGTACAACATTTTAAATTAATGATAACCATTGCATATCATTTTAATATGACAGCACAGGTGTTTCCTAGCAGGCATGTGTAGATATACAGAAAACGTTTTAGTTTTACTTTTAATCACATCAAAAAATATGATTCTGAATAGAGCAAAGAAAATATACTATTGGTTTTAATTATTATAATCTGATGACAACGTTTAAACATTCAATAATGAGCAAAAAAATATGTAGTGCACATCTTTTTAGGTGCATATCCGCATTTGATCAAGAAAAAATGTTTTTCCTTACAGAGCAAAAGAACTAATATGAATGACACAATAATAGACCAGTGGATAGAGACCCAAAGTATTTCACATATGTATTTATCTAGGAGTTGGCGATACATATGAAGCCATTTCTTAGCCAGACCTGAAAAGAGGTTGATGAAGTTTCATTGTAGGTTGTGGCAGAGACTGTAGCTCCTCCAACATTGGCTATCTGAATTTAATGGTAGCAATGATAAGGTTTTATGTGCTTTGTACAGCTTTTAAAAGATACCTCTCTGCAAGTGTGGACAACAATCCCTTCTAAAGTTTGTCCACACCTGCGGAATGCAGTCAATGGGCATCCATTCATTCCTCAAAGAGGCTTATAAATACTCCGACTGTAAGTTTCTGGTTTCTCTGTTTTCGCCAGCTACACTTAAAATCCCTAATCTTTTTCTTTTCTTCACAAAGAAAACCTATACTATCTAGTACCACATAGAAAACATGCATCTATGTTAATGCCTCCCCAACCGGTACAGCTAAATTATAACATTTAAAAGAACCCAGTCATATTAATGCCAGGTCTGAAGTAAAGAAGAAACACTTAACTGCTTCCATGCGCCGGACGGCCCCCGGCCGTCTGACGTCACGGTGGGTGTGGGACAGCCCCCGGCCGTCTGAACCGCGTACGCGTGGAATTATCCCTCATGAGTATCTCTCGCTTAAAATTAAGACATATAAGCAATTTGATGGTGTAAGGGTAATGTAACCTGGAATCAGCTATGCTATAAAAGGCCTGAGACTGCAAAATATGTGCAATTTGAGGGATGGTATTGCTTTCAGATGTCTAAGTGATAGGACTGCTGTCTGAAGTTTGTGTCTGTAAAATCTATGGAGCATGAAGAAAAGAGTTGCTGTCTGAGGTTTGGGCTAGTACAATCTGTGTAACTTGAGGGATAGCTCAGAGGTCATAGTTTAGAGAAGTTGATACCTTAGCCTGTGAACTCTGCATGCGTAACTTTGGGGATAGCTTTCCTGTGTGAAGTCTGAGCCCATGTTCGCATCTGTGTAAACTGAGACATTGTCTTGCTGGCAAAAGCTTGAATGTTTATGATTTAAGTTATATGAGAAAAAAACTACTTTCTAAAGTCAGAGTCTGTGACTTCGGTGCTGACTTTAACTACAGGAATCTCGATTCTGTGTAGAGCACTTGGATGTCTTTGAAATTAGTACTAACTTATACAGTGTTCCATGAAATGATGCAGTGCACCCACATCTTTCTTAAGTGAAGTATATATATTTTAAACAAAAAATCATAAGTATTGTTTTTCTTTATAGCTTTACTGACGTTCAAGTCTGTCCTTTCTGATTTTTTTCAACTCTTTTTATTTTATTCAAACTTTGCAATAATGCGTACAATACAATCCTGTGTATCACTTCAAATCAATGATGGTAGATTACAATCCAATCCTGAACATCCCACTGCTGTCCCTCCCCCACCCATCCTAGGCCCACGTGTCCCGTCTGTGTGTCTGACCCATTTCGCTGTTCCGAAGGGGAGGAGCAGATGTTATCTCTAAACGCATTCCATTTCCACCATATGTTATCCCATTTCTTGGGACAACCCCTATACGTGTAGACTGCTCGTTCCGCTAACATGCACCAGTCAATGTCTCGTTTCCAGTCTACAACCGTTGGTGGATCCAGAAGTCTCCATTTGGGGGTAATATTAACCCATTGGCCGCCCACAATTTATCCATATGGTTAAAATCAGTGATGTACCAAATGTTAAGGAGACATGTCTTAGGAGATAAGAGCAGGGGGAGGGCCTTAATTTTGTAGAGAGCTGCATGCCCTAATAGCGACACCGGCAGTGTACACCAATGTCTCACATCGCTTTGTATTCGAGCCAATGGGCCTAAGAGGTTCCTTTCATTGAAGAGTGAGGGGGTCAGCTGTTGCGTACCTACCCTCCCAGGACCCTGATGTCCCAGCAAAGCGCCCATAGCTGTCTGTATGTGTCAACAGAACAAACATAAGGGCCATTCTGCATAATGAACATACATCGATCAGTTCTCATGCGTTCATAAATTTCAACTTCCATTAGGGGAAAGTTACAACTGAGACTCACTGAGCCTTTCTGATTTAAACACCTTTCAAACTTCCTTTACTTCTCTGTGTGGGCCACAAAGAAACTTTCTCTGCGATATATGGAAAAGTAGGGGTCTCTAATCTGGCAATTCACCATATGGTTTTATTTGAATTGAAAGTGAAATGAGGTGGATATACACTCACCATACAAATAAAAGGAGAAGATACCCATCAAACTGATTTCACTCTTTACAGAAGTTGCATCTCATGTTCAGTACTGTAATGGGCGTGAACTTTGAACTACTAGATTTTCCTACCATGTTTTAAGAATCAATACTCAATCAAAAAGACAAGTGCCTTCCTTTCCTGATGGATAAATTCAGGACTGGGTAATTCAGGAACTGTGGTATCTCTGTATCACGTGCCGATGCAACGAGTACAAAAAAATAATACCTGGTACCCACACAACAGCGTGCAGACTAAGGAGAAGTCATCACCACTTCAACCAGATGGCCAACACGTGTTTGTGTGTACTAGGTCTCCCAAAAACAATTACAATAGGAATTTCAAACACAATTGCTCACAGTGATCGTGGTGATCATTTGTAACATAAAGACTTTTCCATATAGAGACTCTCAAGAACTGTACTTGTATAATAATCTGACAAATTATTTAAACAGAGGAACAGTGTATGTGAATGGCATGTTATGTATCTAAATGAGTCGGGACAATCGTAACAAAAGAGGAGGAAAGAAAACTAAAGCTAAACAATATCACAAGTACCTTAAGTGCACACATAAATGATACATCAATACAACAGAATTAAAATCTAATGTTGCATAAAACAAAAAGTGTCATATATACAATATATGAAAATTAAGTATGAGCCCATCGATAGTTAATATACATTATACATCCTGGATAACCTTAAATTTAGAAAAGGACGCCATATACAATCAAAGAGATGTATATTGTAATTTAACTTATAAATCATTTTTTCGAAATGAGCCATATTAAACATATCTACAAGCCAAGATTAAAGCGTTGGAATAACATTGGCCCTTCAAAAATGTAAAATATTAACATTGGCTAAACTGCGAGCAGTAGAGAGCCATGTAACGTCCTGAATTGATATAGGCAATATATCAGATGTATCATGTAAAAGTGATAAACGTTCTGAAAGGGAGAAGTTAATAAAAGAATGTGGGCCAGATTTAGATGTTGGCAGGAGCGAGTTACTCCTTCACAACGGTGACGGATAGCCCGTCCGCAGAAATATAAATCCTGTTATGTCCTATGGGATTTATACGTCAGTGGACGGAATATTCGTCACCGTTGTAACAGAGTAACCAGTCTGTGAAAATCTGAATCATGTAATCTTCAATCTGAAGTAAAAATATGCGTATATTATGACATTACTACAAAATATGAACATTAACACAATGAGGTGTATAACAACGCCAACAAGTCGAATCAGGACTGAGGTGAGCTGAATGTAGTCTTGCTGGTGACCAATGCCAACGATGCAATATTTTGAAATAAGTACATTTAAGACGGTAGTCCCTAAGTCCTTTATTGTAGTTATCAGGTTAGTGTCCCATTCATTATCCATAAATTCCATATTTAAGCGTGCTTACCACCATGATCTTACCTTACTAGAGGTCTCAGTAAAAAAATAAAGAGTCAAATAGAATAGCATAGAGACCAGATATTTCCAAGTATGACTATATCGCGCAGTTGGACAATGGGTTGATATGTTGTGAGCTTTTGTCTCGCCTAAAGCAAATGTGGAGGAGAGTTGAGTGTTTCTAATCATTTGTGAGAAGGGAAGATCAAAATCGCATTGCAAATTCAAGAAAGATTTCAAAGAATGGTTATGTGTACAGACATCCTTTACGTGAAGTATTTGATGTCTTATCCATAAAGGCCAGTTGAGTTCAGACCCATTGAACGTGATAACTGCATTGTTCCATAGCGGGGCATTAGAATGAAGATTAATGTGAGTATTCATAATCTGATGTGCTTTTTGCCATGCTAGTTGTAAGGAGTAGATAATAGGATAGTATAGTAAGTACATTTTGGACGTTTAGTGTAACAGATCGCCAATTCCATGTCAGACTGGAATATTGAACGTTGACATAAAACCCAAAGTGGAGTATTCTGTGCTATCCAATACAATTCTAAGTGAGGAAGACGTAAACTCCCCTTCACAGTTGAGGAATGTAACTCTCAGTCAGGGTCTGTCGCCGCCCCATACAAACTGGATGGATGTCAACATTTAAAAAAAGATCTTCAGAAGGGTAAGCAAGGTCAAGCCAAAGATGTAATTGAATTTTTATATCCTATTCATTTTTATTATTTGCACCCTACCCCATAGTGACAGGTTTAGAAGTGACCATCATTGAAAGACTCTTTTGACCTGATGAAATATCAGATTTTAACTATCAGCTATCATGTCCTTTAAACCTCTAATAAGAAATATACCTAGATATTTTAATTAAGAATGTAGCCATTAAAACAGGAGAATTATCAATGACAGATTTAGTGGTAACAGGAGTCATTGGCAGGGCATCACATTTAGTCCAGTTGATTTTTTAACCGGAAAAACTGGAAAACGTATTCAATTGGGAAATCAAAGCATTCACTGAAGATTGGGGATATACAAAGAGTCTGCATAATAAAAGGCCTTCATTTTCGCCAGCTGTAGTAACAATACCCTTAATATCAATATTGGAATGAATTGCTATAGCAAGGGCCTCCAAAGCCAAAAGGAACACTAAAGGAGAAAGCTGCCAACCTTGCCTAGTACCTTGATAAATGTTGAAATACGGAGACGTAAATACGCCACAAGCGGCGGGGGCTGTGGATGAAAAATACATACCACAAGTTAAGGCCATAAAATGCCTACTGAAACCCATCCTTTCCTTAGTGCGGAACAAGTAACCCCATTCTACTCTATCAAAAGCTTTTTCCGCACCTTAGGAAAGCATGACTTTCTCTTCCTTGTCATTTCGTAATTGCTATAATAAATGAGGAATAGTGCAGAGGTGATTGGTGGATGTTCGACCAGGGACAAACCCAACTTGAGATAGTTGTATCAAGTATGTAATAACGATCCAAGCCAATGTGCTAAAACTTTTGCCAAAATTTTAACATCTGTATTTATTTGTGAGATTGGTCGATAACTAGAGCACTCTAAAGTGTCTTTGCCTTGTTTATGAAGGACCTTAATACAGGCCCATAAAAAATCTGAATATAAATGTCCTAAACGTAAAGCCTCATCAAAGAGAGAACACAATATTTGGACAGTATGGTTTTTAGTAATTTTATAAATCTCAATTGGGAACCTGTCCATCCCCAGGGCTTTGCCAGAAGCAAAATTATCAATTGCTCTAAGTACTTCTTCACTTGTGATACCCCCTTCTAACTCAATTCGCTGTTCCTGTGTTAATTTTGGAAGATTGAATTTGGAGAAGAAGGTATTTTCTACTGCAAGATCAGGGTTATCTATGGACGTGTAGAGTGTTTGATAAAATGTCTGAAAATGAGAGAGAATCTCTGATGGATGTGTAAGTAAAACGCCCGAGGAATTTCAAATTGCGGGGATTATTCCAAAGGATTCCTGTTGGCGTAACTGACTTGCTAATAATCTCCAAGCCTTTTCTCCACATTCATAATGTCGTTGACGAATTCGAAAAATATTCCTCAGCACGGCAGGTATAAAGATTGTTAAGAGTAAATCTCACTGATAACAATTTTTTCAACACTAACGGGGACAGTGTTTGTGAATACTCAGTTCTGAGTTGTAGGACTTTCTTCTCAAGTTCTATCCTAGAAGAGCGCATACACTTTTAAAATAAATGCAGTGTCTATCATAATCAGACCACTAAAGACAGCTTTCCCAGTGCCCCAAAGTGTATGTGCAGTAGATACGAAGTGCTCATTATCGTTTTAGAAATTGTTACACATATGGGCACAGTTGATGTTTCTCTTGTGGGGACTTGTATGAAGAGAGATTGAGTCTCCATGGAGGTTTAGGGGTTTGAGAAAATCCCAACTCCACACAAATATCAATAAGATCATGATCCGATGTACCGCAAGAACTATGTTAGTCTGAGTTACCAATTGCAGAACAGAAGTAGAAGTCAGAAAATAATCTATTCTTGTGTGTATAGAACGTAGGCATGAGGTAAAAATGTAATCTCTTTCAGTTAAATGCAATAATCTCCAGGGTTCCTGTAAGGAGTAATCTTTAATGAAATCCGCTAGCATGTGCCTATTCGTATTATGATGAATATCAGGTTTACCAGGTCTATCAATAAATGGATCTATAGTGACATTCCAATCTCTCCGTATTAGCACACGTAAGGATTCAAACGTTGCCCGCAATCAACTAACATGTGAAATTAAGTTACGTTTATATTCCACAATTATAAAGGTGATACGAATGAGGAGTTTAAAAAAAAAGTATCTACCTTCAATGTCCTCCCATGTTTGCAAAATCTTATAGTTTAGATGTTTATTGAAAAGAATGGCAACACCACATTTCCTTGATGGTGCAAGAGCTAACCCAAGTTGTCTTGGGGGTGATACTCGCATGTAAAACGTGGCCAACCTAGTCTCGTTTCAATTTTTCACTCTCTGATGGAGTAACATGGGTTTCTTGTATTAGTGCAATATCGGGTTTGTTGTGACCAAGATAAGTGTCTTTTTCCTTTTAATGAAATGAGTTAAACCATGGACATTCAAAGAGACTACATTCAATGGCTTTAAATAAGTGGACTGCATAAATGAAGAGAATGATAAAAAAAAAAACAGCACTATGATAAAGCTCATGGAAATACCCACTATGTAAAACAAATACAAAATATAATAATGTGGCTGTGACATTGAAAAAAAAAATGGGATGGCTTAAACAGAGGAACAAGGCACCACTTAGTATTCAAAATCACCTCCTCCCATCTAGATACATGACCTGTGAATATGTAACCATTGACAACTGCACTAGCATTTACTGATTGTATGTATATACAATGCCACCATACTACAAAGTATCACTGTGATTACAGGAGCGATTGTCCCGACTCATTTATACACATCATTTGCCATGCCGTTCACGTACATTGCTACTCTGTTTAAATTATCCCTAAGTGATGTCCTTGTGGCTATGCAGAGCAGGCAGTGGCAGAAAACAATGGTTGGTTTTAACTATGTTTAGAGCTGATTCTATGACAGCATGCTGCACCAGCTTGTTTAGCCAGCGCCGCCTCTCAACCTTCACCTACAAGTTGCACTACAGGACAATTGAGGAGATTGTTTGCTTTTCGTAAAGTACTATAGTAAAATATTGCACAAGGTGCTTCCTGCTACACATTTACTATATTTCTGTTCCAGTAACTTAGGTACCCTAACAGAATGTAAAGATGGCACCACCAGAGGAAATTGTGTACAAACAACTATTTATTGATGCATTTCTCCACTAGACCCCATCCATCAAGTCTCCACTTCTGATCTCTCCTGCTCCTCTCCTCCATTTGAATTATAACATTGCACCCACAGCAACAGAACTCTAGAGACCCCCACATTCTCAACAACCCAACATTCTTAGACTGCCACACGGAACTAAGCGGTTTTGCTGAGCAGAGCTCTTAATATTAGTGGCTCAGATAATAAATCTGGTATGTGCGGTAACAACTGTTGTTTATCCCACATGATAAAGTTTGGACTCGGCAGAGACGGAAACACCCGTAATGTGGTATTGTACAGATTTATTAATCTGCCACAAAACAATGAGTTGCAATGATCTGCTGAAACTCTTTCTCATCAATACTCATGAAGCAGAATTCCCCCTGCAAGTTTTTCTGACCATATATGAATGAAGAGGCTTGCCAGGGACAAACGTCCTCCATCTTTACATTTGCATTCATATAGTGCCGTTACTGTTATCTCGTTTATAACCATTTAATTCGAAAAACCCCGCAGTTTTAGGCAATGGCACACAACAGTACATGCCACCATTTTCTGCTTTCCCAGTGTCCACATCTGTAATGCCAATAGGAGAAAATGTCCTCAAGGACAGCTTTCACTGTGCCAGTTATTACTAACTGATATAGGCAACTAATAACCTTCCAATGAGTGTTAGAATGGATATATGTCATTACAACGCATGCTTTCACAATGCATGCCTTTACCACGCAAGTTTTACAACGCAAGTCGTTACAACGACTTGCGTTGGGGGGTGCTGGATAGTGAGTAGTTTAATTTACTATTCCAACTCCAGTCCCTGTGGATAGTTGGGAAGGTGTTGGGTAGTAAATTAAACTATTCCCTATTCTAGAGCGCCCCCCAGCGCAAGTCGTTGTAATGACTTGCGTTGTAATAGTTGCGTGGTAATGGTATGTCGTTGTAATAGTTGCGTTGTAATGGTTGTTCACCGTTAGAATTGCTTCTCGGGCAATAATAGCAGCAGTAGCAGCCCTACACCATCCACTGTGAGTGTTTGTATACATGAGAGGTGGAACTCCCAAAGAAACACATCCCTGTATGTAGCCTTAACGTTGTAGGGTATTTCAGTAGGTTCAGCAACCGCAAAAGCTGCTGCCTCCAATTCCCTGTCTGTCACCTTTACTGCTTTCCTTTTCCTTTCCCCTGCCGAACACATTGTAAATCCAAAAGTATGTGCTTGGATGAAAATTACATACAGCACAGTGGAGTAGAAAGGTTTCCCTTTGTTCCTCTTCTCTTTAGGAAGCCAATGAGGGTCAATACCTGAATAAAGAATTATAGACAAGGGCATGTCTATTGCTACACTGCTGCCTGCACAGCATGCACATCTTATATCCTGAGCTAATGGAAAATTAGGAACCAAAATCTCCTGACTGGACAGTGATGTGTGGCTTCAATACAGAAAGTTAAGTGGACATTACGAGATGCCTACCATCCCCAAGGACACCACGGTGAAACTGCACCTTTTATGGGCAGTTGCTAGTCAACTGTACAATACTTACAAGAAGAGCAACTTTTCGATATTTTCTTACCTGCAAAGTTTGTAGACAACTTTAAAACCAAGTGGTTAGTTAACATGATCTCAATTATCATTATTTCTGAATACAAGCTGACTTTTTGGCGTATTGGTAGGAGGTAATTGCGCAGACATACGTAAAAAGGAAGCCACGTTGATTGTCTAACTTGAAAGAATTTAGAATTTATTCCAGTACTGGAGGACAACTCCGATGTACCTGGAACCTGAACAAAGAAAGTGTAATGGATAACCTGCCTTAAATCAGCCCAGAACTTGAGACCAATATTTCCTGGCATGGCTATGAGTAGTTTTGACCTGTAAGGATTGCCCAGACTGGAAGTATGCGAGTGATGTCCAGCGGGCCTGACAAATCTGATGGCATACTGCCTTAAGTAAAGTCTACTGTCTGCCGTCTTTCTCCTCTTCTTGGCAACCCCCCTGTAACCTACATGTCGCCCCCATAGTGTGCCCCTGTGGCATATCTTCAACTTGTAACCTGTTGGACAGGACTGCTACCTACCCCTGCTTCCTATGGTTGCACCATTTACTGCGCCAAACAGTTCAGGAGTGCTTCAGAGCTCCTGATGAAGTACCATACTACTGCAACTATTCCTGGTTGCGTAAATGTCACCAGGACTGCCCAATGGTTTTTAAATGTCACCAACCTCTTGATTGCAATAGAGGCTAATACTGCACAATCACTGTTATGTATTCTCTCTCTCTCTCTCTCTCTCTCTCTCTCTCTCTCTCTCTCTCTCTCTCTCTCTCTCTCTCTCTCTCTCTCTCTCTCTCTCTCTCTCTCTCTCTCTCTCTCTCTCTCTCTCTCTCTCTCTCTCTCTCTCTCTCTATATATATATATATATATATATATATATATATATTACCTACTGGCGGTTGCCAGTAGGTAGTTATAGTTAGGACCTATTTTTCATAGGAAATCCGCAACATTCTATTTGGAATAATTTTGGCGCCGGTTGACGAATGTTAGTGAAATTTTCGAAACTGGTGGGGCGCTCCGATCTGCTCCTTTCCTGAAAGACTTGGGGTGATTCGAGAAGCGGTGGCTGAGAAAAAAGGGTGGTCCCAAAACGTGTTTACCCATGCAATTTTCCATAGGTACCGTTCATCACGGCTACAGCCCGAACGGCTGCATGGAATTACACCAAATTTGGCAAAGTGGTAGTCCTTGGTTCAGACTCGTGCCTTTTGCTTATATGGTGTAAATCTGTTCAGTAGTTCCTGAGAAAATTGTAATTAAAAGTAGATATATATCTATGGCCTCGGTGGATCTGCACATCTTGCGCGGAATATAATCGCACCGTCCCGATCACGCGCAGAATGCTGACTGGCTGTGAAGTGGTTGTCAACATTCGAAACTAGGAAGTGTTGACAGCCTTTTTTTGCTTCGGTAGAAACGAGGATCTAGATATTAGTGGAACAAGTGTTTAAAATGTATAAAGGGGGCAGGTAAGAAATATTTTGACCCTCTAGACCTGCTTAGGGGGTCCCACAAGGACCCCAAATTATTATTATTTTTTTTAAAACCGAGAAATGTGCGCTGGGTGCATGGATCCGCTGTAAAAAAAATAAAAACGAAGCGCAGGCGCCTGTGCTTGTTTAAAAATTAGCTATGTGGGAAGGAGAAATCCCGGGGTCTAAAATATTGCATTTGAAGCGGGGCCTAAGAAAAAAGGGGGTCCCAAAACTTCTAATTTTCCATAAGAACCATTCATCATGGCTACAGCCCGAACGGCTGAACGGAATTACTGCAAATTTGGCAAAATGGTAATCCTTGGTTCAGACTCGTGCCTTTTGCTTAAATGGTGTAAATCCGTTCAGTAGTTCCTGAGAAAATTACAATTAAAAATGCATATATATATCTATGACCTCGGTGAATCCGCGCATCTTGCGCGCACCGTCCCGATCACGCCTTGAATGCTAATTGGCTGTCAAGTGGTTGTTAACATTCGAAACAAGGAATTGTTGGCAGCCATTTTGTGCCTCGGTAGAAGCGAGGATCTAAAAAATAGTGGGACAAGTGCATGCCATAATAAAAATAAAAACGAAGCAAGGGCTCCTGTGCTTGTTTAAAAATTAGCCACCTGGGCGGGCCAAATCCCGGGGTCTAAAATATTACATTTGATGGCGGTCCAGAGGGGCCCTGTAGCCCGGGGACGACCATTCCTCGGTGCTACAAAATAAATGGATGAGGGACCTCAAAGGTCCGTCTAAGCCCCGGGGATTACCACCCTCCGGGTCTTTTTATATTTTGAGAGGGGGGCCGCTTGGTCCCCCTTCTGGAGAAGTCGAAAGCCTTGCGGAACACCACTCCCCAGAAGCGGCTCCTGCTGTGTCTCGTGGTGTCTACCCCCGGGACACTGCTGTTTGCCATGGCAGGGCAGGAGTTGAGGTTCCCGCTGTGTCATAGCAAGCTTGAGGGCATATTAACAAGTGCCCTTTCGCCACAATTTTTTAAAAAAAGCCAAAAAATGATGTGAAAATTATATCGCCCTATTTACTAGGTGATGCTAAGATGCATTAATGCATGTTAGCAGCCGGTTTGCTAAGGGCTCGCCTCGTATCTCCAATGAGTGCAATGTAGGTGTTCTCAGTGGCAAGGTAGGTGTTTATATGAGAATATAAAAAGGAAGAGGGAGGTATAACAATAGCGTTGTATTTACAAGGCGGCCCTGGATTTGAGGACCGATAGGAAAACTCTCGCTAATTGCGGTTTATGTCAGATCCTAACATCTGTTCTGAAGTAGACTTAAGCATGTTTAATATGCGAGGTGGATTGATATGTTGAGTCCACAGTCTTATATTAATAAGCTTTTCTCTTGCGGACATAAATTATAGTTGTATTTCTCCCGATATTGGGAGCATATTTACAAGGACAGCGTTAAAATTATAGTCGCTTTATCGTTAGGAAAGTGTTGTTAAAGCGCCATAATAGATTAATAATAGGCTTTTGAGAATTCGGGAGAATTCCAATAGAAGCCCAGGTTTACACCAGAACATGTTAACGCTGTCCTTGATAATGTGCCACCAAGTTTGCTATGGCAGGGCGAGAGCCGAGGCTCTCACTCTTGCATAGCAAACAGCAATGTTGAAAAAATCTTCCGGTAAGATAATAGAGGATTGCAGTTTTAGTTTGCTGCCGTTAAAGCGGCAACAGTTTTAACGCCGTCCTTGTAAAAATGCCCCTAAGTTTTGTAATGTCGACAATCCCATCTCCCATTTAAATAGGCACAAAGTATTTCGTGAAATGCATTGCGAATCGTGAAGCAACAATATCTAATTGTGTTCAATAAAGAATTCAAAAAGTTGTGTACTTCTTTTGCTCGTAATGTACATAGGGGTAGATTTACAAGTCCCTTGCGTTACTATTGGGTAAATATAACGGTTTCTGTACAGCCAGTACCTTTCAACCCTACCCCCAAACTGCTTACTGCCGGTTACCATAGTAACAGTTCATGGAACACTTAAGTGAGCACACAGGTTACAAGTTCACCACACAATGTTACTAATCCCAACAGTTACTGTGTTGGAGTTTTTAAAAATTTCAATAGGAACCGTTAATCACAGCTACAGACTCTCGTAAAGAGCTGGTAAAGAGTTAGCCTCAGTATTATACTTCTAGTTATAAACATCATTTCTATTTTTAATTGTTTAATGTTTTCTAAGCATATGATTATCACACTAAATAATAGTGAAATGTTGTCAGAAAAAGAAGACATATACTTTTTTAAATTAACTTTTATTAAAACAATAAATACCTAGAAACGTAACTTTACCATAACAATATAATAAATAACTAGAAACATAACTTTGACATAACAATATAATAAACAAAATGTGAAATGGACTCCAATAGAAGGAGAGTAGGTAACCTGCAAAACAAAAATGAAAATAAGTGTTTAAAATTAGATTGATGTGACTGAATGAGATCAAAGATCACAAATTAAGGTAACACTTGGCAATATTTGGTTATTTGCACGTCTGCAGTGTGCCTGATACATTCCACCGCTCTTATAGGCCCGCGTTGAAGAGGTGTCTGTACGGAAGTGCCTACTGCGTCGATGTGCAGTATGGACCAACAGGTCTTTAAAATGATTCAGATATGAGACAGAATTAGGTGAGAAATCACGTCATTATGCAGGACAATATTGTTTATTTTGAACACATTTAATCGAAGGCATTGTGTATCTAGGCTGCTCTGCTTACTTTGTGTAAACACTGTGGCGAACAGAGTTCACAACTTGATTTTTGCTTTGGTTCTACAATACAGACTGTATTAAATTCAGCCTTGATTTCTTTATCGGCAGAGTGGACAGCAGCATCCATAACTTTAAAAGAGAAAGAGAAACAATGTGAAAGAGAGTGAGAGAGAGAAAGAGAGAGAAAAAACTACATTACAAGTGTGAGAGAGAGAAAGTAATAGATGGAGCAGGTGAGGTAGTGTTAATACTGGAGAAAATCTTCATAGCTCACCTTTTTGCCTCTGTTGCGTGTCCAAGCACGTGCCGGTTCATAGTGCACCCTCAAGTTTAGTGACCTGAAAGATAGTATAGAGTTAGTAATACCAGAGTACATACAACTGCACAAGTATATTTCTGCTTTAAGTCTTTGCACTCAGGATACTGTATTACATCAACTTCTACTGCAAGGAGGTGTCTGTGCATTCTTTTTCTCCCAAAGTATTATACCCCATGCACTCCCACTGCATAGCGGTGAGTTCTCATTACTGCATACCCAGACTGTTGCACCCCATTGGCTCCCAGAGTCCGGAGGTGAGTGCCTTTTCTTGCGCACTCAGGGGCAGATTTACAAGCTCCATGCGCCACTTTTGCGTCACTTTTCCCATGTTAAAAGTGACGCAAAAGTGACGCAAGGGGCTTGTAAATCTGCCCCTCAGACTGTTGCAACCTATCTATTCTCACTGCCCAGAGGTAATTGTACATTCCTACGCAGTCAAGCTGCTGCACACTACCCATTCTCTCCGCCCACAGGTGACTTCTCGTTCTTTCGGAAACAATATTCTTTGCTCACCTTGTGCCATTGGCGTGATTCAAAGAGGGTGCACCACGTGTCGAAGCAGCCTTCTCAGATGTTGTTACGATGGCCACGCATCATCGCAAAATCCTCGAACGGTGAGCTTTGGAGGTGTTGGGGGGGGAGACGACAAATTGTAAAACACAACATGTTAGATAAAAAGGAAGATAACATTGTGCGTCATTTCTTTATCTAAGGAGAGAGGAAGTGAAAGAGTGACTGAAAAGAATATTCGCAGTTCACCTTTCTGTCACCGGTGTGTCTTTCACCACGTGCCAGGACATAATGCACCCTGAAGCTCTACATCTAAAAGATAGTAAAAGAAAGATGTTATGATTGGTAATTGTTACTATCTTAATGTGGAGTAGAATTACATCACCCTTTCACACACCTTGCCTCCCTCATTTAAAAAACAACTATTTGTACAGTTCCAACTTGTTTAATAGGCTTCGATTTTTTTTAAATTAGTATAGTAGTAATGTTTTTTATCCGGTTGTGAAAGCAAGTGGTGCGCAGTGATATACGTGGTTTCGACCATCACGAGCGACGGACATTTGACCGATTATAAAAACTTTCCTGCTATTGGAAAAAAAAAATGCAATAAGATACGTTATATAGGACTGCATACGCCTAAATTGCTGCGTCACCTTTTTGTATCCAGTCTGCTGCACCCCATCTACTCTGTCCGCTGCGCACCCAGGCCTCACTGCTCACCTTTTCGTGGACAGGGTACGTTCTAGATCATGCAGTCCCCCTCTGCCACCATGAAGTCTCAGATTTGGTGCGGAGTCTTGATATCACTCTAGCAAAGGACATACTTGTGCACCTATCTTCATAGCAGGTTCCTCACCCGCTCAGTCCTTGTGGTACCACTAACTCAGTGACCAAAGAGGCCACACACATGGTACTGGTGGGCCCCCTGCTCGGTGGTTCTGGCCTACACGAGGCGTCCTAACCACTAGGACGGGCCATCACAGCTCTTGCGATGGGAGCAACTCTAAAATGGCGTAGAGCACGTGCGCCCCGTCTTTTTTATTGGTAGGGTCACGTGTGTAGTGACGTATGTGCTGGATGGGTGTGGTGTGGGTGTATACCAGCCGTGAGGGAGTGTCTGTGTGCCGTTCAGACAACTAGACCTGGAAGTAAGAAATCACTACAATGGAAATCTGGGCCATGTACCTACCGTTGTTGTGTTTTCCTGGAAGCGTAAGCGGAGTGGGCTGGACTGACGGATGCCAGTGCTGTGCAAGGCTGTGAACGATGACTCCGGAGCTATGGGCGTGGTTCCATCGTGAGCTATATAAAAAATCTACTGATTTGGGTGTCTGTGTTGTAGTGCTGCCGTCACCCGGGTCTTACACGCAAATGTGTCATTATGTCTGTAAAGTCCCACAATATGGCTAACATGGAAGGTACGGGGTATCACTGACCCTATATTCATCCATAGATGCACACATAAAAGATGGTGGACATGACGCATTTCTGCGAATAGGAATGTTTGTTGTACATTCATTGGAGTGTTGTAGCTGTAGTAATACAGGGCTGTGAAAGGTTTAGGTTGCAGTTTTTGGCACATGAAGGACAGATAATATATATAAGTATGTGGTCATTCAGGTATACTGTCGAACTTGGTGCTGGAATTCGTTGTTTGTAATGACGTAATCAACGCGTGCCTGAAAATGTACTGTAAATACGATGGTCATGTAAATTGTTGATATAGTTTTAGATTGACTTCGCGCTATATAAATTTGCTAAAAAAAATTATTTTAAAGAAATGGTACACATTTATAAATTGACTATACAGTTTCTTTGCAGTATTGTAATGATCCACTTCGTATTTGTAGAATGAGAATGAGCGAGAGAAGGTTATATAATCAAAGTTTTTGTTATTGGCAGAGGTAAGATGGTTTCATACGCTGTTTACAGCACAATATAATGTGGTAGGGCGCAGGAGCAGCATTTTACAAACATAATAAGTACACAGATAAGTAGTTGAAGTGGGTAGTGGCACGTGTGCTCGACTTCTTTTAATTACATTGATGTTGGTAACAAGTAGAATAGTAATCATGATATCATACACAGAAATACAATCATAAAAGGTTTAGGACTTCTGCTGTACAAAGGTAGGAGCACTATATGTGAAATTATACACAGAAGATTCTATTGTAAAGGGTTCATGAGCTGTGGTACACTGAGGTAGGGGCCGTTTTTGTGGAGCCTGCGATGATGCGTGGTTCAGGCAGAGCGCACTGGTAAGAATGTCTTTTGGCAACAGAGTTTTGCCTTAATAAGGCCACGTGGCGATTATTTATGGTGCACTGAGTTAGTGGTGCGTATGGTGCTCAGCGTGTTGCCTACTGGACTGCATCATTTGTAATCATGAAAAGATGAAACATGTATGGAATACATTGTCAAAATATGTATGTTTCAGGGACATTATAGTTCAAGTTGTGACACCTGTTGTGTCCGCAGAGTAGACTACCATTGAATGTGTCTTTGCACTTGCAGCGTGAATTTTGTTTTTCAACTAAACCTAGGACCTAGGACTGATATAAAAGAAGTTTTTGAAGGAAGGCTACTAAAGGGATATTGTGTAGGTTTGAGGGACGTTATACTTTGTTTGGTACTGCACTCTATAAATAATGAATGAAGAGTCAGTTGAATTCTGCTTGAATGCCAAGTGGCGATGAATTATGGTGCACTGAGTTAGTAGTACCTTTGGGACTGAGCGTGTACATAACCTGTGATGATGCGTGGTCCGGGTAGGCTGCACTGGGGGTAATGTTTTTTGACTACTGAATTTTGCCTTAATAAAGCCTCATGGCGATTATTTATGGAGTACTGAGTTAGTGGTACGCCTGTTGTTTAGCGAATGCTCACCCTGCGATGATGCGTGGTCTGAATGGGCTGCACTTAAAGCATTGACTGTTGCACACTGGACTGCATGAACTTTGAGGGGGAAAAAAAGTACAATTGATGGTTATCAATTCTTCAGCAACAAAATTATCAGAATCAGATGATTCTTCCAGTGGTGTAGCTGTTTTTGTCTCCAAAAAAGAAATTCAGGTTTCCAATGAAGAAAAAGTGAGGTTCAAATTGTGATCTGTGCTGTCAGCAGTGTAGATTGCCATTAAGTGTGCCTTTGCACTTGCAGCGTGAATTTTATTGTTCAACTAAATCTATAACTGATATAAAAGAAGTTTTTGAAGGAAGCCTACTAAAGGGATATTGTATAGGTTTGATAGGTGTTATACTTAGTTTGGTATTGTACTCTGAAAATAATAAATCAATAGTCTATTTAATTGTGAGTTCTGATGACCGCAGTGTAGGCAGGAGGCAGCGGTTAGCAAGAGCCCACGGCCACGTGGCGTTGAGTAGAGCTGCACAGTATTGGTAATTTAGCGTGTGTTAAACCAGCAATGATAAGTGGTACACAGAGTTAGTGGCACCTGAAGCAACAATGTTAATAAAATCAAGTTTTCTTATAAATACTTTTTGTCCTTTTACGGGACTAAGTTGCAGTGGATCTCCAAAAACTATGATATGTTTTTCTTTAAATAAGACATCTGAGTTAATACGGCTATAGTATAGATTCAAAGCTGAATTGAAGTTGTGAACCCTGCTGTCCGCACTGTAGATCAAAGGCAGTAGTCAGCAGATATATCGACAAATTATTTTTGTCACTTATTTTAACAAAATCAGAACACATACAGAACAATTGTCTCTGCATTAAATAAATCAAGGTTGAATTCCCTACTGTCCGTAGTGTACATGCAAAGCTGAATTCAAGTTGTGAACCCTGCTGTCCGCACTGTAGATGGAAAGCAGTAGTCAGCACAGATATCGACGAATGGTTATTGTCACTTTTTTTAACAAAATTTAAATACATATAGTACAATTGTCTCGGCTTAAATAAATCAAGGCTGAATTTCCTACTGTCCGTAGTGTAGATGCAAAGCTGAATTTAAGTTGTGAAACCTGCTGTCCGCAGTGTAGATCACAGGCTGCACTGCATTATCTGTAATGTACTCCATACATCAACTGTTGCATACGGGACTGCATGAACTGGTATCAAGTGGTGAACTCTGTTGATCGCAGTGTACATTTGAAGGCAGTACTCAGTACAGAGATTGAGGAATGTTTTATGTTGCATCATTTAACAAAATTGTCTCTGCCTTACATAAATCAAAGCTAACTTTAATGCTGTCCGTAGTGTAGATGCAAAGCTGAATTCAAGTTGTGAACCCTGATGTCCGCAGTGTAGATCAAAGGCAGTAGTTGACACAGACATCGAGGAACGCTTTTTTTGTCACCTACTTTAACAAAATCTGAGGACACAGTACAATTGTCTCTGCCTTAAATAAATCCAGACTGAATTCAATGTTGTCTGTAGTGCTGATGCGCCACTGGTATCACGTTGTAAACTCTACTGACCGCACTGTAGATCGAAGGCAGTAGTCAGCACAGATATCGATGAAGAATTTTTATCACTTATTTTAACAAAGTCTGAGGACATAGAGTAGAATTCTCTCTGCCTTACATAAATCAAGGATAACTGCAATGCTGTGCGTAGTGTAGATCCAAAGCTGAATTCAGTTGTGAACCCTGCTGTCCGCAGTGTAGATCGAAGGTAGTAGTCGATACAGACATAAGTCTGCGGTGCTGTGGCGATGAGTTCGGAGTGGGCCTGTATCGAGGAGACACGTGGGCATGGCGGCAGCCACGTGGCAGGGTGAGGCCCTTCGCTGTGGCAGTCTTTTCTCTTTGCAGAAGTGAACCACGGCCAAAGTGTAGGCTAATTATTTATAGTCTTATGCTGGAGTTGCATACGTTGGACCAGCCCACTACGCTTCTGCTTGAAAGGGGGGGAGGCAACACAGTATCTTGGGAAGGTCCGTTGTCCTGTTTTGCGCTGCCTCTGAGGTAGTAGGGGGGGAGGGATCTGGAAGGGTGGCTGTGGTGGCGCTGGGTGTTGTGATTTTGTTGGGTGTCGTGGTGCATGATTTCTACCTCTATCACATATTCGTCTTTAGATATGGGTGTGAGTTGGGTGTAATTTACACCGTAGATAGTCGACCTCCTTAAACCAGTTAAATGTTGATGTTTATTTGTTACTGGTAAGTGGAGTGATCTCCTGTTTTTTTTAGTAGTTTGTGGCGATTTTGATGGCGGAAGGAATCAATTGAAGAGTGGTGATATTTGCAGTTTTTACTAAGCTGAGATTGGGATGATAATTAATAAAGATAGAAAAAACCAGATATGCCTTATGAACATTATAATTAAGAATGATCATTTAAAAAACGTTTGAAATTCACTAAAAAATCCATAGGTTTCAGGCAGGTTATAGTTAGGAATTAATATTTAAAAAAAACCTTTGAAATTCACTGAAAAAACCAACCATAGGTTTCAGGCAGGTTATAGTTAGGAATTATCATTTAAAAAACCTTAGATATTCATTGAAAAAACCATAGGTTTCAGGGGTGTTATAGTTAGCTGGACATTTCACTCATACAAAACCATTGAAATTCCTCCGTTATAGTTAGTTGTACTAACTGTAACTCGCACCCGAAATCCACTGGTGATGATGTCACATATTACATCATTCATGACATGGTCAGTGACATCACTGATGACATCTCAAATGACATCACTGATGACATCATCCAGTGAATGCGGTTTGGTTTGTTATTTAAATATATATTATATATACAGCAATCAGCATTGAAGAATCAGTCGATATATAAATATCTGGATAGAGGATTTAATAGCAGTGTGATTGATTGTTTACATGAGTAATTTATAGTGTCTCACTAAATATATTGGATAGTGACAAAACTGTGAATATCTGTATTACTTGGTCAGTTGTGTAAACTGCTGCACCAGTTGGTTACTAGCTACGTGAAAGTCCATATTAGTTATTGATTAGTTAACTGTCTGTTTGTATGGGAGAGTGAATGTGTGTGTGGTTCGGTGGGGGATCTGTGACTGCCCAAAGATATGTGAATAGTTAATTCAGTAGATATATGACGTTAAGACTACATGTTATAATAGTTGTTTGGGCAAGTGAATATCTTTATGGGTGTGGTGATGAGCGAATATATTTCTCAATGGTACATGTCCAACAAAGGAGAAAAAATAAAAAGCAGTGTATGTGACAGTTGTTGTATATAAATAAGTATACATAAAACTCATTGATTCCATGAGTGACTGTATAGATAACTGTATACTTGTAATAGTGATTTCATAACACACTAAGTATGCGTTACTATCTACATAAATAAATAAAGTGCTCTTTGTATAATAATAATAATAATCCACATTTGTAAAGCGCGAACCATCACCCGTTAGGATCTCTAGGCGCTGGGGGCCGTCAAGAAGATTAAGCAAGCTATTGCCCAGAGTCACATGGTGCTGGGCTAATCTGCCGCCGGCCCCGGGGCTCGAACCGTGATCCCCAGATTCCGGAGTCAGTCACCCTGAGTAAATGTAAATAAGTACATTGTTTGCAAAAGTGAGTTTGATGACTGCGAAACTGAATAGGTTGTGTGCTGGTGTGTAGGTCAATATAGGTGTATAGGTATATTTAATAGTGTTCAATTGATCATTGACAACATGTATGAGTGAATCTACAGTTAATTGATTAGATGTGTGTGTAGATCTAGGAATCACTGAGTGGATTTTTAGATACTTGTATTGCTGTGTCAATGGATTCAAATATGGTACTCTATTTTACAGTGAGTGATGAAAGGTTATAGTAGTGTATGATGAGGTGTATCTGATTTTCACGTGGATGATGTAATCAGTGATGTCATTTGAGATGTCATCAGTGATGTCACTGACCATGTCATGAATGATGTAATATGTGACATCATCACCAGTGGATTGCGGGCGCGAGTTACAGTTAGTACAACTAACTATAATGGAGGAATTTCAATGGTTTTCTATGAGTAAAATGTCCAGCTAACTATAACACCCCTGAAACCTATAGTTTTTTCAATGAATTTCTAAGGTTTTTTTAAATGATAATTCCTAACTATAACCTGCCTGAAACCTATGTTTTTTTCAGTGAATTTCAAAGGTTTTTTAAATAATAATTCCTAACTATAACCTGCCTGAAACCTATGGTTATTTCAGTGAATATATATATATATATATATATATATATATATATATATATATATATATATATATATATATATCCACAACCACAATCCAACTTCCAAAAGAAGAGGCACGTACCCAGGTCTAAAAGTATGGGGCCAATTTAATGTTGTTTCGGGTCACCCCCGACCTCGCAAAAAAGAGAGACGCGTTTCGCCTGCGCAGCAGGCTTTATCA
This sequence comes from Lissotriton helveticus, assembly GCF_964261635.1. Taxonomy (NCBI): domain Eukaryota; kingdom Metazoa; phylum Chordata; class Amphibia; order Caudata; family Salamandridae; genus Lissotriton; species Lissotriton helveticus. The sequence continues at coordinate 353,534,250 of NC_136061.1, read as the reverse complement.
ATCTAAATGGCTCCAAACATTCAAAGGTATATATAGCCTTCCCCTTTCTCCTTCAAACATGGGTAGACATAAAAGAGAGACTGTGTGCAAAATGTTTCGCTAGTAAATCACAACAAAAATTAACCTGGCCTCAATACTTTCTGTATAAATACGCAGTTGATGTGAAAACAATTTTTGTCAGCATAATGAATCATCAACATGCTCTATTACATGATTGAAACAAGGTTCAAAACTCCTGCGATGTATTGACACAGAATCTAGACATAATATCTACCCGAGGTGGAGGCATGTAAACACTTTGTATGGAGCCACTTGTCTCAGTGTGTGCTACCCTACTTATGTATAATGAAAAACTGACCAATTACAGTAAATAAAATCGAGCTGCAATACTGGTAAAAATGAATAAACTCATAACGCTGTGCCTTACATGAAAAACACAGGACATAACCATCCAGTTCTGAACAACTAGTCCGGTTATATATATATCTATATATCTTCGAGTCCTCTCGCCTCCCTGGTCCCTCCTGGCGGAAGTCACGGTAAGTCTTTTTTTTTCTTTTTTCCAAAATTTATTTTATACACGCCATGTGCAAACGTCCGTGCAAAATCGGGACGGCCTACTCGTTTTGGCTACTGATAGCCTTCCACTGGACCATAGAGTCCCTGCTGTCTAGACCATCTTTTAAAGTGCTTTAGTGTCAGTACCCTTTTCCCTTTCCACTATTCTTCTAGACTATCAACCTTGTTCACAGACTATGGCCAAAAACGGTCGCCATTTTCTCAAAGTAACATTTTCAGTTTAAACTTAAAATCAAATTTAAACCAACACAGTAAAGTACTTTTGAAATTAAATGTGTGTAACATACAATTATCTCTGATTCAGTTTGTTTACATTACAGTAAAATACTAGTAGAGAGACAACCAAAATTCAAAGATCTTATTCCCCTTTCATCTTAAAAAAAACAATTCATCCATTGTCCTGGTATATCATAATTCATGGTTTTCATCTGCTGGCGACTATTTACATTATATACAATTCCTAAAGTGCAATTAAATTGTTGCTCGATAGATGTCCTTCTTGTTCTTATGATCAGATCTCTCTATCATTCTACCATTTCTTCATATTTGTGAAGTACTCATATAAGTATTTGAAACAGTATGATACAAAAATAAAATCTTCTAAAGGACAACTCCAGTTATATGCCTATTAGTTCAAAATATATAGATTCATAGTCGTTATTGTCATTCCATGATGCTGAACCCAGTTCTCAAGATCAAAATTAATTCTGTTGCTTATATTGCATTTTTACTAACGTCTTTAGGGCGATTCTAGCCACCAGTGTCCATGATATTTACACCTATATACAAATAGCTAATTGTTATTAGAGTTCAAAGCTTGTCTGACTTCATTTCTTTCATTTATGTTCTTTTTGTCTTATTTACAGATGTACAAATAATTCAGCATCTTGGTTATGTCCATATGGGTATTCTGTCCCCATCCCCAAAATCATTCTGGATTCCAATTTTCGTAATTGCAATGTGCGATCACCCCCTCTCTGCGATGGTTTACTGATCTTTATCCCAGAGTATTTCAGTAGGCTACAATTGCTTTGATGGAATCCATTGAAATGTTTGGCCATGGGGTAATTGGGGTCCTTGTTCTTTATTGCCCGCAGGTGCTGGAGTATTCTCAACTTCAATCTGTTAATCGTGCTCCCCATATAGGACTTCCCACAGGGGCACAATAGCCTGTAGACTACATATTTTGATTCACACGTAATATGGTCCACAATTCTCTCAGATCTCCCATTCTGTAATTTGTATTCAGTAATGTTAAGACCATGTTCGCTGGCCTTACATTTGGAGCATTTCCAAAAGCCAGGTGTGGTTAGCCATGAGGTCTTCATTGGCTGTTTGATTTCTAGATGGCTCTGGGTGAGGATATCTCGTAGAGAGGACGTTTTTCTGTAGGTAAGGCTCGGATACAATGTCAAATTCCCTTTCAAGGTTTCATCCATTAGTAGGATCTTCCAGTTCTTTTTTAGTGCCCTTTTAACATCGTCACTTTGATTGTTGAAATCCATGATTAGGCGTGTTATGCCCTTTGTCTCACCCGTTTCACTTATCATTCCTTCTAATTTGTCGATTGCTGGGATTAGGAGATCTCTTCTCTTTCTTAGATTCATTCTGGATACTGCTGTTTCAATCACTTCTGTCGGGTGACCCCTTTCCAGGAATCGATCACTCATTTTCTCGATTTCCTGTTTCAAGTCCTCCATTTCCGAGCAATTTCTTTTTGCTCTCAACATTTGGCCATAAGGTATACTCCACTTTAATTTCGCCGGGTGTCCACTGTTGGCATGAAGGATGCCGATGCATAATGTCGGTTTCCTATGTATTTAATGTGTATATATATGTATATATATATATATGTCACAACTGGGTATTTCTGTATTTCCAAAGGAAAAGCTTTTTTGTTTTCTTTATAACTTTGGCACAGTTTCATGAATATTCACAAAATGTTCCCAATAAACTGTCTCTTCCACTCCAGCTACTTCCTGGAAAGTTTTGGCGTGATCAGACCAGCGGAGTGCCGTGAAAAAGGAAAAAGGAAAAGGGGGGGGGCTGGTCCCAAAACAAGTTTTTCCCCATTCATCTTTTCATAGGCAAACTGGACAGCGATACCGTAAAAACTGCTAAACGGAATTACGCCAAATTTGACAGAAAGCTATATTGTGGCCCAGAAAGCGCGCTTTCTGGGGCTTGGTGTGGATCTGTTCAGAAGGTTTTGAACAATTAAGTGTTAAACAAATTGTATATTTTACACTATGGAAGAGTCGCAGACCCGGCAGATCTCAAGAGGAGATCTGATTGGCTGCCACCACATCAACAAGATGTGGAGGCAGCCATCGTAGGGCTTGGGACTGAGCCCTGAAAAAAGTTTTAAAAAAGAGTATAAGGGGGCATGGTAGATGTACCCTGACACCCCCCCCCCTTCCGGGTTGATATGTGAAATAAAGGGGAGGGAGAACGTTGCCCCTCTCCCTGAACCTTACCAAGGCCCTGGAGACCCCATCGCCCAGGGCTGATAATCATTTTAAGCGGAGGTGGTGGTGTACAGTGTTACATGGCCCCATTCCCCACGCTCGGTTAGTGGCTGAGGATCACGCACCTGTTGCCTGCAATATCAATGAAGGTGGGGCGCTCGGCCCTCCTCCCAGAGTGTCTTAAGACCCTGGGTAACCTAACCCCTGGTGCCAGCTCCCTCACAGAGTCCAGGGGAGCCCCCACCCAGCGAACAGTAGTTTCCCTGCTCGCAGGAGCTTGTCAGGAAAGGTATATCAGCTCACTCCCGGGCAGAGCTTTCAAAATGCTCCCGCCGAGTGGCAGCAGACTTGTGTTCTCCTGCCCGCGCTCTTGCAAACAGGGAAGTTCAGATTGCTCCCATCAAGGGGGAGCAAGCAAAAACAACTGCTCCTGGCAGGCCAGAGCAATGCCGGTTCCAGATACAACCGGCAACAATGCATGTAGGGGGCCAGTGGGGCTGCAGGGGTCCTGAAGTTCCCCCTGTGGCCCAAACAGTGTTTGCAGTGGGTGCCACAGGTGGGCACGAGGTAGCCACGTAAGGCACTGAGGATGGGGTCCCAAGGCCACTCTTGGCTCGGGGAGGGAAGCCGTGTGCTAATCTCCCCTTAAGAAACATAAAGGCCCCAAACGATGGAGTACCCACAGCTCATTGTGGCCTGGGGAGGGGTGACGCCCCCTCCCCTTATTGAAAACAAAGAGGTTGCAGTGCACCCCTTACCCTTCATAACAAAGAAGTGTCCCGGGACATGGGATCCCCGTGCAGTAAAGGCTTGGGGAGGGGGCTGTGACCCTCCTCCCTTTAAAAAAAGAAAGGCCCAGGAGGATGGAGTCTCAAGGGCTTGTAAAGGCTGGGGAAGGGGGCTGCTTACCCCCATCGCCCAATAATTATCAACAAGGGTGTCTTGGGTAGGTACCCGGACATCAAAAATAATCATAAATGAGCGCAGGAGGTGCTCATTTATTATTCAGTTCACCTTGAAGGAATGTCCATAATGCCCTGCAAGGACGTTTTTGTGAGCTTGGTGGTGTCCCTAGAGTAGGGAGAGGCACCACCAAGACATTTTTTAAATGTTGTGCAAGGCTGCAGTGAGAGCATTAGCTCCCCCTAACAACATAAAAAACAGTAAGTCTCCTCATCATTAAGTCCACGACCCAGGAGAACTTATCATATTTTTATAAAACACTCCTAGCTGGAGCTCTATGCTCTTCAGCTGGATTGCAAGGCCCTCTTTTGGTCATGTTTATGTTTGCATTTTGTGGGTTGAAAAATGTTAGAAGAAAGACTCAGGGACAAGTTGGTTTTTATTACCAAAAAAACAATAATTATGAACCTTTCTATTAACATTATTCAGCCTGCAAAATGCAATAATGAAAACTAAGTTAAAAGAAAGACTCACAGACATGATTTTTTAATTAACCCTCTATTAAATATTTTTATTATAATCATTATTATTATACATTGTATTATTTAAATTAGTGAAACATACAATAAATTAAAAACACTGGTGATTTTAGGAGAAAGATGATAGATCTACTTTATATATATTGATACGTTCACCCCTAGATAAAGCCAATAACCTCACTTTTTATATTTTGGTGTTGTGACTATGATAAAGTTAGTAAATCTGTGTCCAGGATGTGCGAGACCAACCGCACGCAGCGCATGCCAGAAAGCCATGCACGGCTGGGTGTTGGCTGCCCTGCGGCCACCTGCATGCAGCACATGGCCAAAGACTAAAGGCTGTGTGCGACGGAGGGGTTGTTTCCACTTATGGAAATAAAATATTACTCTTCGTTTAAAGAAAAACATTGAAATTCACTGAAAAAACTACGGGTAAAGTTACATTTTATTTAGGAACTGTAATTTGATCTTACACAGACGTTAAGGGGATGTTATAGTTAGGTAAAAATGTCACTTGAGACATCGTTATAAATTAACTAAACCACTTAAATTTACCAGTAACTATAACTTGTGCCCTAAAGTAACTATAACTCGCACCCTCGCAATGCTCTGCTTATGACCTCACATATTACATGAGCCTGAGCCGTCCACCATATATCCAATCGAAAACGTTCAACGCTCGAAGACACCACACACGATGTGGAAATACACCTCTTTATTCTTTGGCAGGCAGCAACACAATCAAAATCGACCTCACAGTGCATTCTTTGCCGTTGTCACCATACACGTTTCAGGAAAAAGTCCCCTGGTCACTGGCTTAGGCTCAGGTGGAGAACAGCTTGTAATATTGCTCACTCGCGATTTTTGTAAGGCATAGTCCCGCCCCCATGGGCGTGTGCATTATGGTACTTGTAGTTCGAATAAGGAAAATCCATAGTGGGAAATGCTGTACCTCTCCCTTCACAAGTAAAAATCCATTGGGTCGCAGATAAGGGCAAAGTGATGTACTGCTTTGCTTATGCCTGTCAAAGGCGCTAAGTCGTTCCTGATATGCACCTGACAGTGATAGTGCATGGACCTGCATCAGTCTGCAGTGGGGAGCCTTCGTGGCCCAAGCCGGCCACCATATATCCAATCGAAAATGCCCAAAGCTTGAAGACACCACACACGACTTGGAAGTACACCTCTTTATTCTTTGCCAGGCAGCAATACAATCAAAATCTACCCCCGGTACATTCTTTGCTGTTGTCGCCATACGCGTTTTAGGAAAAAATACCTTGGTCACTGGCTCAGGTGGAGAACAGCTTGTCACGTTGTGCACTCGTGATTTTTGTAAGGCATAGTCTCGCCCCCCTGGGCGTGTGCATCAGTGCATTATGGTCCTGGTAGCTCAAATAAGTAAAATCCATAGTGGGAAACGCTGTACCTCTCCCTCCAGTAGTAAAAATCCATTGGGTCGCTGATAAGGGCAAAGTGATGTGCTGCTTCGCTTATGTTTGTCAAAGGGGCTACGTCGTTCCTGGTGTGCGCCTGACAGTGATAGCGCACGGACCTGCATAAGTCTGCAGTGAGGAGTCTTTGTGGCCTGAGCCGGCCACCATATATCCAATTGAAAACGCCCAATGCTTGAAGACACCACACACGATGTGGAAATACACCTCTTTATTTTTTGGCAGGCAGCAACAAAATCAAAATCGACCTCCCAGCGCATTCTTTGCTGTTGTCGCCATACGTGTTTCAGGAAAAAATTCCTTGGTCACTGGTTTAGGCTCAGGTGGAGAACAGCTTGTCACGCTGTGCACTCGTGATTTGTGTAAGGCATAGTCCCACCCCCATGGGCGTGTGCATCAGTGCATTATGGTTCTGGTAGTTCCAATAGGTAAAATCCATAGTGGCAAACATTGTACCTCTTCCTCCTCTGTCCCATTTTAGATCTCTACCCAATTAAAGGACAAATTTCAGATGCTCATTCTGGCCCAGGTCTTGTCTGCTCTTGACCCTGAAAACTGGATGGTGAGATCGGACTGGCCCAATGCTTATTTCCACATCCCTGTCCTGCATGCCCACAGAGGCTACCTGCAGTTCACTGTGGGCCAGGATCAGTTTGCTTCCTGTGTTTCCTTTTGGCCTTTCCCTTTGACCTCACCAGAACCCCTTGCATGTTCATGAAGGTGATTGTAGCAGACCTTCATAGTTCAGGAGTCCCAATCCTCCTCTACCTTTACAATTGGCTGTTTAAGGCAGGCTCGCCCAGGCAATCGTTACCCACCTTCAGACTATGGTGAACCTCTTAACATTGTTGGGGGTTCACTATCAACATGCCGAAGTCACATCTGACTCCTTCGCAGATGCTCCCTTTCATTAGAGCCCTTCTAATGACTCTAAGGCTGTTGGAACTGATGTCCTCCTGCATCCTGCTGGTCAAGCACGCTAAGCGGCACCCGCGGACTCTGCAGTGAGATCTGAATCTCACAGTGGGCACAGCACCAGTAGGATCTCACTGATCAGGTTGAGATTTTGGAGGAGGATGTGAAAGATATGCAGTGGTGGTTGCACAACTGCAATTTAGTCAGTGTCAACCCCCTCCTAGCCCCATCCAGAGTTGAAAGAGGTGACCAATGCTTCGCTTCTGTTTTGGGGTAGCCACTTGGAAGAGGTGATAATCAGAGGTGTCTGGTCTTTGTTAGAGGCTCAGCTCCATATCAGCCTTCTGGTGTTGAAAGCCTTCAAGCTATACATCAAAGGGTGGCTGGTGCAGGTGCTCACAGACAACACCACAGCTGCGTAGTACTGCAACTAGCACGGTGAGGCTGTCAACCATGTGTCAAAAGGTTTGTCGTCTCAGGATGTGGTTAGCTTGACGGGGGATTTTTCTGGCAACACCTGGCAGGATACTTGAATGTCAGAGGGAATGCTTTGCAGATTGCAAGTGACAGCTACATCCAAAAGGGGCACAAAGTCTCTGCTGCAAATGGGGAGAACCTTGGTTTGATCGTTTCACCACTGCAGAGAAAGCGCAATGTAAGCAATTTCGCATTTTAGAGTTTCCACAACACATTTTGCTAGGCAATGCATTCTGTATCGAGTATACTTCAAGACACCTGTATGCATTTTGGCTGATACCTTCCTGCATGAAGGTCAGAACCAACCAGGTCCAAGCCATCCCAGTGTCCCCAGATTGGGTACGGAGAGTATGGTATCCTGAACTCCTGGGCATGAGCATCTGTCCTTTGATCAGGCTGCCCCTTTGGGAGTATTTTGTGACATAGGAGCAGGGCTGAGTCCTGCAGCCAGGTCTGTGAAACCTCAACCTCCATGATTGGAGTTTGAGCAGTGACTGTTGAGTTCCTTCAGCTTTCTTCCCGAAGTCGTTGATGTAATTTTGACAGCCAGGCATCCCTCGACCAAATCTGTATCTGGCTACCATTGGGATACGTTTGTGACTTGGTGAGCTACTAAACAGATTGACCCCTCTCAATGCTAAGCTGTCGTAAGTGGTTTTTGTATTGTCGATTGTCCAGCAATGCTTTACTTTTGCCATTGTTAAAGGGTACCTGTTGGCTCCTTTGGCCGTTCTATGGTTACAGGATCAACCCTCATTTTTAAGTCTCCCGTGGTGATGCTGTTTGTTAAGAATTTACAACATTTCTTTCCCCTTAACCTTTAGTTAAGCCCTTGTGGGAATTAAATTTGGTTCTGACATTCTGCATGTGTGCTCATTTCCAGCCTCTGCACAGATGTAATTTATGGCTGCTTACCCTCAAAACCCGCTTTCTTGTCTCCATAACATCAGCATGGCAGGTGAGCAAGCTCCAAGCCCACTCTGTCAGCCCACGATGCTCCACTTTCTACCCAAACAAACTGCTTCTTAAAACTCAAGCCTGCTTTCTTTCCAAGGTAGTGACTAAATTTTACGTTTGACAAAACATCACTCTCCTGACATTATTTGCAACACTCCTCCTAAGAGGAGGAGAGACTCCATCATCTGGGTCCAAAGAGAGCTCCTAGCTTCTACATTTTTTTAAAAATATTTCTTTTTATTAACATTCATCGACATAAGATAGACAGTACAGAGGATTCAGTACATTCATGCTTAGCGAAGTCAATGAGTAACAGCTCTTTGCAGCATTACACTGCAAGGACAGGTTACAGGGTAGGGGAATCATCCTTGTCAATGCTACGTGGTGGGCTGCAGATATCTCCTCAGTAGGAGTTCCACAGGCTCCAAACTCGGGACCATTTTTGAGGGCAACCCCGGGCCGTGTAAACAGTCTTTTCTCTATACATGCACGAGTCGAGGTCTGTTTTCCAGGCCTCCACTGAGGGTGGTTGCGCCGCTGCCCACAATTGTGCAATATTCCGCTTTGCCCCCATTATTCCCAATGTAGCTCATTGTGGGTGGTAACTGTTCAGATCAGTAGGTTCCCATATATTCAAGAGGCATCTACGTACTTCTGGGCGGTGGACCAACGTGAGTACTTCACTTAGTATATCGTGTATTTTTCGCCAATAGGATTCTTCGTGTTTGCATTCCCATATTATGTGCATGAATGTACCTTCTTGGTCTCATCTTCGCCTACATTATCCTCCCTCAGCGCTACCCATTTGTACCATGCGAGGCCCCGTAATATACACTCTATGGAGAATTTTCAGTTGTACTAGCCTGAGTCTAGCTGAGACTGCCACCATTCTTGGGGAAGATACCGCCTCTTGCCACTCTTCATCGTGTAGTTCAATGCCATCCCTTACCCATTTCTCCCGTAGTGGTTGGAGGTGGTCTGCCATATTATTGATCAATTTCTTATAAGTTAATGATATGGTTTCCTCAAGCAGGTGACCATCAAGCTATGTATCTTCCAACGGAGAGGATTCAGGCGGGAAGGTGTGATTTAAGTGCGTGGCGGACCTGCGTGCATCGAAAGCGATCTGAGTCAGCTAGCTCATGCTGTTGCTGTAGAGAGGCAAATGTCATCACTTCGCCCTTCTCCCACATACTTTTAATTTGCAAGATCCCAATGAGGTCCCATCTATCGAATCCCTTCGACTTCCATAGATTACCCAACTTCTCGGAGTCCCATAAGGGGGTTGCCAACGTAATGTTTCTGTCCCCATCCTAGAGTTTTAGTGGCGGTGTGCCAAATGTGGACCGAGTGCCTAGTTGGGCCCATCAGTGGGTATCAGTTGGGTTTTGAATAGAGTGCCCTGTTATAATTCCCTCCTGGTAGGAGCCACCTGTCCATGATACAACCGGGATCATCATGGCGACCATAGGTACCGTGATTGATGGCTGCAAGATGCGCCACCCAGTAGTCTTTTTTTATATCTGGGAGGCCAATTCCCCCATCATACCAATTCAGCGTGAGTTTGTTCAATGCAATGCGAGGCTTCCCATCCCACAACAAGTCTCTATGGAGGCCCTCAATTTCTTTGAAATACGTCATTGGCACAGCGGCTAGTGAATTCTGCAAGGCATACAAAAGACGGGCTAACAACATCATTTTAAAGAGAGCCGCTTTGCCCAGTATTGAAAGAGGAAGCGGTTTCCAACTTCCTAGATCACGTTTAAGCCTCTGTAGCGGCGGGAGAAGGTTGTGATTAAAACGGAGTGTTGGGTCCAAGGAGATAAGGATTCCCAGATATTTGAAGCCCACTGAGCTCATTTGGATTGGGTAGTCTCGTGGTGGAGTGGGAGGGTCCCCTTTGAGGACATACAGGAGGGACTTACTCCAGTTGATGTAGAATCCAGAGTATCTGCCAAACATTGCCAGGATGTCCAGGACCGCCACCAGGGACTTCCTGGGGGAGGCCAGGTATAAAAGTATGTCATCTGCGTATAAAGAAATACAGTCTTCCCAGTCAGGGGACCAATGCAGACCTCGCACCACTGGATCCCTCCGAATCCATGCCGCCAATGGTTCCAAAGCTAGGGCAAACAGAAGAGGGGAAAGAGGATACCTCTGACAGGTATCCCCGACTCAGTGTGAATGTATCCGTCTTTTTATTGTTGACCACGACCAGCTCCATGGGTTCTGAATACAAGAGGCGCACCCACAGAGTGAAGCCCAGACCAAACCCCATTTTCGCAAGCACCGCCAAGAGATATGGCCATTCGATGATATCAAATGCCATGGTCGCATCTAATGACACAATTATAGCTGGTTCTTGGATCGTGGCTACTCTCCCCAGAACCCCATGAACTCTGCGCAAGTTCAGCGCCGTGTTGCGGTGTGGCATGTAGCCTGACTGATTAGGAAGTACAAGGCCCCCAATTATTTTGACTAAGCCAGTGGGAAGGAGCTTGGCCAGAATTTTGGCCTCTGCGTTTAGTAGTGAAATTGGTCTATATGAGGGTCAGTCAGTCTTCGGTTTACCATCCTTATGGATGGTGACTAATGTAGCCACCCTTTGGTCCATTGGTAACATCCCCAGCGCCTTGCTTTCTTCAAACAAGTCTTTTAAATATGGGGCTAATTTGTCAGGCCTGAGTTTGTACAATGTAATGGGTATACCATTGGGACCAGGGGGCCTTCCCTGATTGTAGCGATCTAATGGCCTGCGCTATTTTGTCTGTTGTCAAATCGCTTTCTAAGAAGTTACAGTCTTCTTCAGACAGTGTGGGGAGCACTATGCCGTGCAGTAACTTGTCAGAGTCATCCTCAGTATAGGGTGTAACGGTCGTGTACACAGCACTGAAGTGGCTGGCAAACTGATTTGTGATATCTTGTGGGTCAGTTATGAAAATACTACCCGTACCCCTGAGTTCCGGAACCAATCTACTTGCCCACTCCTTCTTATCGAGCCAAGCGATTAGTTTCCCCGCTTCGCCTCCCAGGTCGTATATTCTGCCCAATTTTTCTCTCCCCAGACCTTTGGCCCTATCAGTTGCCAGAGCCTTGTAATTGTCTTGTTTGAGGCGTAGCAAGTGTAGTTTCTCTGGAGTAATCTCAGTTTCCAATCCCTTTTCTAGCCAGTAGATTTCTGCCTCGGCTTCTGAGATCTATTTCTGTCTGTCAGTCTTCATCCCAGGTATTAGTGACAGGGCTTGTCCCCGTATTACTGACTTAAAAGCTTCCCACAGGGCCTGGGAGGAGTCCACTGTTCCCTAGTTTTCTAGAAAGTAATCATCTATGGCTTTGACGAGGTGTTTACGGATTACAGGGTCCCGGAGATGACACGGGTTGATGGGGACAATTTTCCCCACTCTTGCCTATTTGCACCCACACCGGGGAATGATCGCGGAGATGCCCTTCGCTAACTGTCTGATTTTGTGGATATGAGCAACTAGCGAATCGGGGACTAGGATGTTGTCTATACGGGAGAGGCTGTGGTGGGACCCGGAGTGGAAAGTGTGTTGGATTTTTTCTGGATTGTATGCCCTCCACCCATCAGCTAGCCCCAGAGCCTCAAGGAAGTCAGGCAGCCATCGAGAGGATGGTCCTATCTCACGTGGAGGGTAGCGGTCTAATGTGCTCGAGGCCACTGAGTTAAAGTCGCCTCCAATCACTAGGAGACCTTCTGGTAGCGAGAGTAAGATAGTGCCCAGGTCTTTAAGTGTGGTATTCTGCAGGCCAGGAGGTATGAACACTATGATGTGTCCTTCCCACAGACCCGTGACTCCTATATATCTGCCCCAATTGTCTGTCCATGTGGAACTCAAGGCGAGGGGAAAGGAGTTTCTCATCATAATGCCAACACCTCGTAAGCTGGTCGTGAAACTGGCGTGTGCCATCATTTTGTATCCTCATCTATGCAGCGCCTTGCAGGAATTCCCCACCAGGTACGTCTCCTGAAGCTTGATAATGTCAGGTGCCTGTGGTTTAATGTACTGCAGTACGACACGTCGTTTGACCTTATCCCAAAGCCTGTTCACATTCCAGCTCAGTATTTTAGCACTTTTGTCCCACTGTGCACTCATTGAATCTAGAATAAGTCTTCATATACTCTGTATCTATGCCAATGTGTCTTGTCGATGCTAAAACCATAACATTAAACAACTGCAAACCCGACCCAACAACCCCCTCCCTGCTTCTCTGTACTATGGGCGTGGAACTGCCTATTTAGAACTTGCTGTGTGCCTGTCGCCCAGTTAGTGAACTAAAAGAATTAAATATATGGGGTGCAACACTCCGTCCCTCTGTCCCCCCTCCCCCGTCACTTCTATGTAATTCCCAAGGTGAGTCATATCCCACTGGTCTGAGTTTAGTTACTGGGAGAAGACCCTCATCATGTCCAGTCAATTATGGGTCTCCTGTACCTTTTTTCTAACAAAGTTGAGGACTCAGTTCGGTCAAAAAGAGGACCCGTCTTCTTTTCAGGGCCCACTCATCCTGTTGGATGGGTGTCTGGCTTGTCGCCACGGCCACAATGGTTATAGTCTTGTTCTGCCCGGCTCTCAAGCCATTCAGCTGCTGCTTCTGGCTGTTCAAATAACCAGGCCTGTCCCTCTGCCTCCACACGAAGTCGTGGCGGGGACAGCATCGCATATTTAAACCCTATCTTGCTGAGTTTCTTTTTAACCATCAGAAAGGATCTACTCTGCCTCTGCACCGCCTGTGTGAAGTCCGGAAAAAAGGTGATTTCGGCGTTGTCGTAGCGGAGTGGGGAGCTGTCTCTTGAGGATCACATCTCTGTCTCTGAAATTCAGCGATCTCGCTACCATTGGGCATGGGGGAGCCCCCAGCTTCGGGCGACCTCCTGGGACCCTGTGTGCTCTCTCAATGACAAAAGATTTGCTGAGGCCTTTAGGCTGCATGTGGTTCAGGTTAAGATGCTCCACAAAGAAGTCCGGTGATTGCCCCTCTGCTCTCTCCATCACCCCCAGTAAGCGTATATTGTTCCTCCGGAGGCGCCCTTCATAATCATCCAGCTTGTGTTCAGCAAACTTTTGGAAGTTTTGTAGGTCATGGATATCACCTTGGAGTTGGGTGACGTCATCCACTAGGCTCGTGGTAGTGATCTCCACTTGTTTCACCTTTTCATTGATTTTTGTGAGGTCCGCTCGAATGCGGTTCACTTCGATCGAGATTGAGTCCATCTTATGCTTCAACGAGGTCTTGACCCCAGTTATCGCTTCCATTACGTCTTTCAATATAAGTACCAGGCTCAAACACCCCCCCCCCCCGGGTCACCTACAGATTTGTCCCTGGTGTGCAAATCTTGCAGCGTTTCCTTAGGGATAGCGTAACGGTCTAATTTGTTAGTTTGGACAGTTTGCAGCCCTTCGTGCCTGTTGTTTTGGTCTTCTCCAAATTCGCTTCCTGGTAGGCCAAAAATGCGACGGCTGAGGTTCTCTATCTCTCTGACCCCACTGATGCGTGGTATGGTGTGAAGTAGAGTCTTTTCCCCCAGGTGCCACAAGTACGCAGGGTTGCGGAGTGAAGGGGCGAGAGGCGGGAAGGGCACAAGTCATTGCCCCTCAATTGTGTGCTCTCTGGTTAGTGGATATTCTGAGGCAGTGGGCGCGGTCCCTCACAGCAGATTAATATGGCCACTCACAGTGGAGCACTTGGCATTGTGGTCTCACACCATTACTGAGCCACTCAGCAGAGACCTAGTCTCCCTCGTTTTTCTTCTGCAAGAACCTCTCAGCAGCTGCTAGCTCAGTCTTATGTCGCCGGGCGCCGTCACACTGGGAGGGAGTCCGTCACAATGCCTCCGCTGCTTTGATGTGGGTGAGAGTGGAGAAGGCAGGAAAAGAAAAGGGGGAGGGGTGCTGTTCCCCAACCCCAACACAGACCCCTGGCCTCTCCTCATCGCCTCTCCAAGTTCGTGCTGAAGGACGAAGCACCGCCACGGTAATTTACAGGCCCTCTCCACATTCACTCGTCGGTTTGGTACTAGTTGGGCTCCACCTGCTGCGCTTTCTCTGTCACTCTGTCTGCCTTTGCAGTGTATTGCGGGTCCGCCAGGCGTCACAGGCCTCAATGACGTCAATGCTGTGTGTGCAGGCCAAGACCCCGGGCTCGTCGCACACGTGGCTGCAACTCCCTGTCCCTTTTGCAGCCTCAGTCGGCACGTCAGGTACCAGCTTGGGCGATGGTACAGGCCTCAGATTAACTGGACCCTTAACTCCGGCTATGGGCAGCTGCAGGACCCGGGAGTTACTGGATGGGGTTCCGCACACTCTCCGATCAGCTTTTTTTCATCTTGGGTGGTGGATGTATGGTTACGGATATACGTGGGGAAGACAGTGTAGATGGAGTGACTGGATTAAGCAGCCATCTCGGTACGCCCCCCTTAGCTTCTACATTGATTGTCAGACAACACAGGGTGGACGGTCAGTTCTTTGTCGAATTCACTGGAGCAAAGAAAGGCAAGGCAGTACAAAATAGGACTCTCTCTTGCTGGATCATACTCTGCATTAAGATCCTCTGTGCACTGGCCAAAAAGCAGCCTCCTTCCAGTTTATGAGCTCATTCTACCAGAGCCAATGCTGCTATCGTTGCGTTAGCATGCACAATGCCTTGTTTGGACATTTGCCAGGATGCTACATGGGTGTCCCTCTATACGTTCACAAAGCACTACTATCTGGACAACCAGTTCTTGCAACAAAGGTACTTTGCCAGCTCGGTCCTGCAGGACTTTTAGGTTCGAGCCAGTTCACAGACCCACCTCGTGGGAGGTACTGCTTTGAGGAATCTTCAATTAGAAGATTTTATCAGAAGAACAAGTTACTTACCTTTGGCAACGCTCTCTCTGTTAGAGACTCTGACAGCAGATTCCTCACTGACTCTGCCACCTCCCTGTACTATGAGCTGGACTCTTTCATTTAAAAGATCCCAAATTAGAGATTGGCACATTGGACACAACCAACCTGAAGATTGGGTATGCGTCTGAGGGTGCATACAGTACAGAATGCAACTGAGTCAGAGTGCCTGGGTGGCGCTTATATGGGAGCCTGCGCATCACTTCCCAAGTGGAGTGACATCATCGTGGTGCTGCACACTGCCAACTATTCGTGTGTAGGGGTACTGCTGAAGGTTTTTCTGGATCCAGTCTGATGCCTGCAGGAATATGCAAAAGGTGAGGAATCTATAGTTAGAGGCTCTACCAGAAACATCATTACCAAAGGTAACTAACTTGTTCATCACACATTATTGCTGTTCAAACTGAACTGGGGCTGTAAGGCAAGCTACCAGTACAGTGCCTGCTGGGAAAGGGAAGCTGATGACCTCTTAATGGAACAGTATGTTATCTGCAGCTTCTGCTCTTTTGACCAGACAGGCACCTGTCCCTTCATTTTTCTCTTTCATTAAGGTAAAGGTTACAGGTTATCTTGGATAATGTGGCACATTGTTTCCAGGTAGTTGCTGAAGTACGGTCCTACTGCTGTATAAGAGAAAGTTTTTACTCAAGAAAAATGTAGTAAAGTCTAGCCTATTTTGCTTTATATTAAGGTATCATCAGACTATGAGCATTAAGGTACCTACCTCCAACTATAGATTAACTCATATGTTCATAAAATATGGTCTAGGTCCCCGTACATGGGCCGTAATACTCTATGTTTAAAACTTCAGTGAGGATGTCTATTATGCAGAACTAGGATTACAAGCAAGTAACATTTCCTTTCATACACCACCATATAAGGGTTATGTTATACCTTACAATGAGGGGCGTGGCCAACAGCCGAGCATGGTGGACGTGAGCTGAGCTCGCTCCGTCTACAATCCCCTTTAATCCTGAAATAAATCCTGAAATACCGGCATCTGACCCCTACCCCTCACCTGTATCATGTAGAACCGCTGCCCGCTTCGTCTGGAGGCCTGTTTGGAGAACTGGGAGCCATGAACCGCGGCGTCCGCACTGTAGCGGTGTCCAGGGAAAACGAGGCCTGGAGGTGGAGGGGAAACCGCGACCCACAGTACATTGTGAGGCGGACCGGAAGTGATACAATCCCGGGTGCGGCCGGGTCCCTGGTGTCGGGTGGACACCCTGCTGTGGGTTCTGGACGCCGGAGCACGGCGGACGCCACAGGGTAGCACTACACGGACAGCAGCGTGCTCTGTGGGGCCGGATGCACTGGGCGGAGTGATAAAGGCGTGAGAGGCAATCACTGCGTTGGTGGGGATGGCCATGACACCCTGCTGGTCCGCACGGCCCGAGGCAGCTGAGGCCCGTGCGGATGGAGAGCCTACATATTGAACGTCGCGGCAGGAGATCCGCACCAAGAGACGGGAGACTGATCACGACACCGCAGACACGCACTGGTGGAGGCTGACAGGATCGGACGAGTGACTGAAGGTAAGGCCTGGGATCCGGCGGTAGTCCCCGACCCACGGAGCGGCGGACAGACACGGGAGAGCAACAGCGGGGGAGGAGCCGCACACAAGAACGTCGAACAGCCGAGCGGAGCCGTGGACTGGCTGGAGAACTGTGACGCAGTGCTGCCCTGACACCAGAGCGCGAGACCGGCCACGAACTGGGAAGGCCTGCATGATATACCGCAGCACGGGAGTCTACGGTACCCTCTATAAGGTGCCGGGAACTTCCACACAGCTGTGGGGGTTGGGGGACCGCACGCTGCACGGAGAGAGGGGCATGACGCCGACCCCCCCACTGGGACATAATAACTACTGAGAGGACCCCCTTCCCCCCCTTCCCCCCCTTCCCCCCCAGTGGGAGATGCTACAAACGCGACACGGACACCCTAGTACATGAGGCCCACCGCCTCACTGCCTGAAGCGGCCAAATCCTCCCCTTAGATGCTAAAAAATTGCTACACAGCCAAGTTCAGCGGGGATCAAGCAGTGTTAGCCAGACACACTATTTATAGCGCAATACTTCTCGCCGACACACGCTATTGAGGACCCTGCTGGCGAAAGTGTGTGGTCCTGACCGGGTGGAGGGGCCTGGGGTGCAAACTCCTTCCCTCCGCACGCTTCGGCGCTGCTGACTACGAGGCACGGCCACGGGGGCGAGGACCAGGGCGGGAACAGACGCAGCGGAGCCCCATGCCCATCCCAAGCGCTGGCACCTTGCGCTGACGGCAGCTCTACACATTCCAAACTGACACTGATCCGCATACTGCATTAGTTCCTAGCAGGAGGAGAGGTACCAGGGGAAGCCCGGCCGCACTTGCGGGGGTGAGATTGCGGAACGCACTTCTGAGGCGGTTGGCCCGTTTGGATCCCCTTACCCAAATACCGTAGCACGGAGCAGGGATCCCAGTGGAGTGACTCCCCGCATTACAGACTGGTGCAGCCGGGAAGAGCTGGTACGCAGCGGGGCACGGGCGCGCACTGAGGTCGGAGCGAGCGGCCCCATATCTATCCCTACAATGGGGGAGATTCCCCACTCAGATACCGACATGGCGCCTGTCCCCGGGTCTCTTGTAGGGCCCGGTCTTCAGGTCCACACTGCTGGACGCTAGTACAAACTACTTTAATGAGAACTCTGACACGGCCAGCTCCAGACAGATCGAATGGGACGCCTTCAAGGCTACCATACGTGGGGTGGCGATGGGCACGAAGGTGGGCGTTAAACACCTGGTGTTGGATAAACTACGGACGGTGGAGGACAGCCTGGCGATGCTGGAGAACGAAGCCACTGGCACGGACGGCGTTCTCATGCAGCTCCAGGAGGCCCATATACAACATGCGGAACTCTTGGAGGAACTGAGAGTACTAGACTATGGGGAATACACAGCAAGACAGCACACGCAAGCACATAGAGCGGGCACGCTTTTGGCACGCCTGACGCCTGACACCCCGGCGAGCGCCCCTATAATGGAGGTACAAAACGATACTGGGGAGTTAATTCAGGATCAGCGGGAGATCAACGCTACGTTCCGACATTATTATTCTGTTTTATATGGCCCACACGCACCATTATCGGACCAGGCCTTTGAGGCGTTTTTCACCGACATATGTGTTCCCCAACTGAGTGAAGCACAAGGTGCGGACCTCGCGAAGCCTATCACACTGGCGGAAATTAGGGTGGCCATCAGGGCTTTGCCGAGAAAGAAGGCACCCGGGACCGACGGACTCCCGGCAGAATTCTACTTGACGTACATCGACCTATTGGCCCCGCGCTTACATTGTCATCAGCGCCAAAGGGGTTAAATATCTGGGCATCCAGGTATACCGGCAGACACAGGACCTGTTGGACGGCAATCTGGGTAAGGCCCTGACCAACCTGAAAATACAGGTACAGTCCTGGAACACCCTACCCCTGTCGGTGGCAGGCAGAGTAGCTATCTCAAAGATGGTAGTGCTGCCGAGACTGCTATATTTTTTATACGAACTTGCCGATACTGGTGCCTATGCCCTTTTTTAAGACCCTGACTGCGGTGCTGACGGAACTGGTGTGGGGGACAGGCAGACGACGTATAAGTATGGCCAAATTGCAGCTCCCTACAGACCGGGGCGGCATGGGAGTGCCTGACCTGTTTGCCTATAGCTGTGCGTGTCAACTTCAGTGGCTGGCATACTGGCTCGCAGGTCGTAATCTCCAGGAACTGGGTATGACGGAGACGGATAGAAGTCGGGGTACGATTCACCGACGGCTGCTTCCGAAGGCCAGGATATCGTCTTCGGCCCCGCCCCTACTTAAATGAGCCCTCGCACACTGGAAGCGGGCGGTCAGGTACACAAACAGGCGGTCGGCGTATGCACCCTCGATACCGCTACTGGGTATCCCGCTGGGGACAGGCATGTTAACGGAGCGGAGATTGCGGCCCTGGCACGATGCAGGGGTTGTGCAAATTGGGGATTTTTTCTCGGAAGGCAGGCTCTTAACGAACACAGACTTCACCCGACTGTACCAGACACCAAGTTCGTTATTCCTACAACATGCGCAAGTAGCACATTACATAACCACACACTGGGCGACGGACGGGACGGAGCCTGACACGAATACGTTAATTGCTATGCAATACCTTATGGGGACGGGTAGCCAGCTGACGAGGTGGCTGACAGATGGTATCCGAGCCAGCAAGGCTGTTTCTCTACAGCCCCTGAGGACGCGCTGGGAAGGTGATATGGGAAGAGCGCTCAGTGATAAGGAATGGGAAATGGCACTGAAGCTGCCAAAGAAAGTGTCCCGTAACCCTAAATTCAAATTCATCCAGCTCATGATTGTACATAGGGCTTACTTAACACCTCACAGGATACGTGCCATGTTCCCAGATGCAGCTGACACCTGCCCCAGATGTCATCAGGAAGACGCGGGTCTATTACACATGTTTTGGGACTGCCCTAAGCTGGGATATTATTGGGGAACGGTTCACCGGATTCTGAACGAAACAGCACCGGGTTGGCCTTACACATCGGCATCATACTGTCTACTGGGGTTAGGTCACAAAGAGAAAAAAAGGAGTGTGGCTACTAGATTTGTGGATTTGGTGTTACTGTTGGCAAAGCGGACAGTAGCGATGAAATGGAAGTCGGCTAGGCCGCCGGAAGTGGGGACATGGAGTGGGGAAGTGGTGAGATGGGGTAAAGCAGAGGGGCAGGAGCTGCACAGAGAAGAGCGCAGGGGCCTTAGAAAGACTCCCATTTCCTTAGATTGGAATGCACACATACTGGAGTTTGAACAGGGTGTCAAGGACCACAGCGCCTAGATTTCATAAGATGGTTTGTGCAGGGGGAAGCCATGACGGCATGGTAGCGCCGCCTACGCCGAGTCACTCACGGATTCTGAGTACGGGAAGACATGCCCTTGGGGCAAGATACAGACCTTAATAGCCCTGTATGTTGTTTGTTCATATTTCAAAGTAGGAGACTGAGAGACCCAATAGATACTAAATGAGACATTATGACCGGGTCAATGCCGTTTTAGGTCCATTATGTGACTTGAGTAAGTGCTGGGGGGGTGGGATAGGGGGGGAGTTCGGGAGTTTGAGAGTTACACCATTTCACGCGAAAACGGAAAATAGAAATGCTGATACTATAATGTCCTGGACACTGTACTTGTATTATGTTCAAATTACGCAGTAGGATATGTTGTGTAACGGTGATTTTATGCTGCAAATAAAGATATTTTCAAAAAAAGTTATACCTTACAATAACATGTACAATAACACCTCAAAATCATAGCAACAAACTGACCGACCATGTTATCAATATTGGATATCTTCACAAAATATAAATACCTTCCCACACAAAGAAACAATTACAACTTCACTTCTGTGTCACTTCTGCTACTTGGTCACACAATCAAAGTCTTAGGCGCGTAATGAGAGTGTAAGAGTTTGATTGCATGACAGAGCTTTATTTGTGCAGCTCTTTGTCAATGAAACGCATTGCTTACCACTGGGACTCTTGAGGCAGATTCTCTGGTTGGCAGTCCTGTCCCTATGTTTGGTCTGGCCCAGGCATAAATGCTGCAATACTGTGGTCATGGGACTTCATCTCATGTTGTCACACAGCCATGACTCCTGGTATAATGTTGCAGACTTTAGTGGGGTCTCCTCTTCTGACTTGATCTGATGTGGGTGGGCCATAGGCCATGTCAAATATACAAGGGGTGTGCACCAGCACATGCACCACATAGTCAGTACTAGTTTTCTGCCTCACTCCACCCAGCTTCTGCCTCGTTTTGGTGCAGGTGACTGGCGCTGGTGATGTACTGCCCCTACACTGCCTCATAGTCAGTTTTGCTGCCAGTGCCACAACTATTGCCTCTCCGCCTGCTGACAGGCTGTACTATGGGAAGCCTACCAATACTGAAGAGGGTGATCTTAAGCCTGCTTGCTCCGGTACTGGAGCCCATACTGTGGGTCTTGACGAGTCGAGATGGTGGACTGTCAAATGTTCTACGTTAGAGGCAATGTAATTAAAGAGGAATACAATTTATTTTGTGTTGCCGCAGGAAAGGAGCTGCCAGCCAACTGACACTGCCAGTGCTCACCACATTCCATGTTGTTCCATGAGCTGTTACAAAAACGAAATGTAATACATCTCCCTCCTCAACATTTAATAGAACTAAATTGACATAAAACATATTGTTGAGCAGCAAATACAGACGTCTCTAGAATAACGTTTAAGCGCAACACACAATCTCTGAACAAGAATAAAGTAAGGAGGTTGCTGAGCCTACCTGTGAGATTGATCTGGGATTTTCTGTTCGTGCATTTGTCTGCTGGCTACGTTCCAGCCCACCTTCGAGCTGTAAATCAGTGACCTCAGGCCAGGGTCTCAGGGACTGCCTAACTATGTATTTCTGAGTCGAGGTTGACGTGGAGTTCATAACGGGCAAATTTATCCATAAAGATGCTATTTCGTTTTTATACCTGAATGTATGGTTATTCATATTGACATCAACTTTTTCAACATTAACAATTGTTCTCCATCATCTGTTCTGAGGATGGTAGATGGTAACACAGGGTTTCTAGAAATGGTAGAGTAACCCATTGGACAAGTTGCAGGGTCCAATTGTCCAAAGCTCTTCTACTCTGTCAGACAGCATTGGATCCTGCCTCCCAGAGTGGCTGTGTGCCAAGAGGGCTGCACTCAAGAGACTTGTGGGCCGGAGGGGCAGAAGACTGGGATTTTTGTCAGTGTGGTCTGTGGGGACCATGGCCATGAAAGAACCTATGGAATTACTGTGCTGCCTGCATGGGTTGTCTGTACTGAAAGCGCCTACCATAGCCCATGAGGGCGAACTCACTGGCAGAAGCCCAGTATGGAAGCCTCTTGGCTCCTTAGGCTTGAAGAGGCGCCAGAGGAAGCTGTTAATGTGCCAAAAAAACTGCAGCGTAGCTTCATGGAATTCTTCAATTTGCTTCGCCGTTGCCAACGGAACTTCAGGTAGTCATGGGACCAGGATCAGAATCAGCTCCAAGGGAGATTGAGAGTAGTGAGGAGGTTACGAGTCCTGCTTGGACTTTTGGGGCCCAATACACAAAGGACCTCCGCACTTGTGGTGAAGACTCCATAATCATGGGGGAGTCTCTGTACTCGGGAGAAATTGCCGCAATGAGAATTTTAAAGGTCATCAGAGTGATTTGTTAATTTTCCATAACCAACCAGTCGTGTAGCTAATGCATCAAGATAGGTCCTGAAGAATTGCTGTGTGATTTACACATATAGGGCAAGAAACATGTTGACCATGACTACACACATATAGACACCTCCGAACATTATAATCGGCGGTATCCCTATTCTGGTTTTAATTGAGACAAGTGGGCTCGCAGATTAAAATTTATTTTGGAGCACCACCTCGCCTCATTTTATTTCTCCTCACATCACCTCACATCTACACCACTAGGCCGCTCACACGCACCTCACCTATACGACTTGGGAAAAAGATCTCCAACAAAGAACCCCTCATAGGATGCCCGTCAGGCATTGCAGCGCCGGCCTGACGAGGAGCAAGACCTATGATGAAGCATGACACCCAAATGGATGTGTGAGGGCCCCACTTACCAACTTGGGAGACACAGGCAACAATGGACTTGGTGAATATCAAGTCCTACACATAACACATGATTGATCAAAATAGACTCAGTGTACTTAACAACAGATTAAAATTATTAATCATTTTATTTGTAATGCTTAAAATTTTGGATATAAATATCCATACTTAAACAAAAATAACACCACATAAAAAATTATCACAGGACATTGATATTGAGACATTAAGCAAACCAATGTGCACAAAATGAATAGACTAAACAACATTATATAAAACAACACAGAAGGTGGCTGAAGACAGTTGTTATTGGTAGACAGATGTTACTTTTCTACGCGCGTTTCGGCGTACTGGATGCCTTCTTCAGGAAAGACACATAAACCTGTACAACAAAGAAAAAGATGATAAAATATATATATACACACACTTACTAATAATAAACGTACACTGATGCTACTAATGATGGATGGCTATCAAAGAAACTAAACTAATTTCATTTATCATACAATTTGCTCTCTACCAAGAAAAACACAAATAGAATAGACCAGAAAAAGGGAGTGATGAAAAAAGCTGTAAACAAAAATGTGCACATTAAAGTTGATATTATTGTAGACACTTTTTTTCACAATTGTTTATTTTTAAGCACGGCGATTTATCTCCGATACCTATCATTTTTGTTTACAGCATTTTTCATCACTCCCTTTTTCTGGTCTATTCTATTTGTGTTTTTGTCTCAATATCAATGTCCTTGTGACAATTTTTTATGTGGTGTTATTTTTGTTTAAGTATGGATATTTATATCCAAATTTTAAGCAATACAATTTAAATGATTAATAAACTTAATCTGTTGTTAAGTACACCGAGTCTAGTTTGATCAATCATGTGTTATGTATAGGACTTGATATTCACCAAGTCCATTGTTGTCTAGGAATGTTATTTTCTTTTGTTTTCTCTTCTGCCTTCAACTCTAAGACAGGACCATATTTATTTGGTAAAGTTGTTGACTTTCTGACAATTGTCCTTGCACAGTGAGATCTTGCAGATTAGCTCGCCATCCTGTTAGCGAAGCTTTCATCAAAATAGTTTGGTTTCCTGATGGGAGGGAATTCCCTTTAATATATTACTTCTCTTGCACCAGCACAGCAGATACTATTTCACCTGGGTCGTGAGAATTACTTTATCTTCCCGATCGTCTTTCCATTGGGACCACTGATTTTCTAAGCAATGCTGTAATGGCCTGCATTGAGAACTGGAAAAATAGAAAGATGCCATAGATTCCAACAAGGATACAATCAGTTAAGCTGTTGTATCTGGTGTTTGCAGCAATCAGTGTCATTTCTGCAAAACAATATATACTCTTTCCTCCAGCCACACGTTCCCATTCAAGTGTCTATTGTTGCTCCCAAGTATTTAAGAAGCTATATTGGAGAAAACAGTTTTCTTGAGGTTAATATGCAAACCCAGGCACTGTAATAGGTTGGCCTTTCAATGAATCAATCTGTGGATTTATATAGCGCAACTAATCACCCGAGAGGGTATCCAGGTACTTGAGGATCATGATGGTTCTGGTGACTCAATCGAACAGCTAGGTCTTAAGTGCTCTCCGGAATTCCAATAGAGATAGAGAGGGAGATCACTCCAGGTATTTCGCTGCGACTTAGGAGAGCGAGCCTCTGCTGTTGCTTTGGTGGATGTGAGGGGTGTCGTGCGAGTGAGAGGAATGAGGACAGTATTTGTCTGGTAGAATGCTGGAAGTTCAGGCAGTGGTTGACGTAGGCTGGTCATTGGTTGTGCAGTACTTTGTAGGCGTTGATCATCAGCTTAAATTGGCCTCTCTTCTGTTTAGGGAGCAGTGGAGTTTTCTGAGGTGGAAGGTGATGTGGGCCGCCTAGGGAGGTTAAGGATGAGTCTGGCGATGTAGTTCTATAAGGTCTGGAGGTGTGTAGTGATCCCAGTATAAAGTGCATTGCCATAGTCTAATTGGCTGGCATTCAAGGCCTGAGTGACAGTACATCTGGCAGTCAGGGGGAGCGATTTGAAGACTTTTTGTAACATGCGAAGTGTGAGAAAGCAGGCAGAGGAGACTGCGTTGATCTGGGACTTAATAGTCAGTTTGCTGTCTAGGATTATACCAATGCTTCTGGCACGGTCGGTCGGTTTGCGTGATGGTCCTAGTTCCTAGGGCCACCAGGAGTTGTTCAAATGGGTGGTGTTATTGCCGCAGATCAGCACTTCCGTTTTGTCCATGCTTAGCTTCAGGCTGTTGCCCTTCATCCAGTTGGCGACGCTCTTCATGCACCTGTGGAAGTTGGTACTTGTGTTGGTGTGATCTTCTGAGAGCAAGAGGATGAGCGGAGTGTCGTTACACAGGATATGATGTTTAGTCCGTTGGATATGAGGAAGTTGGCCTAAGGTGTCATGTAAGTATTGGATCCATTTGAGGGCATTACCTTGGATACAGATGTGATGCAGTCTTCTGATCAGGTTGTGATGAGATACGGTATCGAAGGCTGCTAATAGGTCGAGGAGCATCACAGCCGCTATTTGACCCCAGTAGAGGAGGGCTTTGATGCTATCTGTGGCCGCGATCAAGGCAGCCTTGGTGCTGTGGTTAGCACAGAATCCAGATTGGGAGGAGTTTGAGGGCAGTCGATTGAAGGCTTTCTCCAGGACTTTGGCAGGGAAGGGGAAAAGGGAGATTGGGCAGTAGTTCTTAAGTTTGTCTGGTTGGCAGTTTGTTTCTTGAGGACTGGTGTGGCATCTGCATGTTTCCAGCCTTATGGGAAAGGTGGGCCGCAGCAAGTGAGGAGCTGAAGAGTGTAGGGAGCTCGCTGTTGATTCTGCGGCTTCCGAGGTTGAAAATGCATCCTTGGGGGGCTCCTGAGTGAACAGAGTTCATGATGGTGAAGGTGTTCTGGGGGGTGAGCTGTTCCCATGCGGTCAATCGGTGGTCCGTGTTGGTTTTGTGAGTGGGTGAAGGAAGTCGAGGACTTCGGCTGGGGTTTGAAAGTTCTTGTAGATGATGGTGATCTTGTTGTAGAAAAAAGTCAGCAGAGTCTGTCACATAGTTCTTGGGAGGGGGTGATGGTGTTTTCTGTGGCAGCGGGGGTGACAAACTTGCTGACCATGTTGAAGAGCTGTTTGCTGTGGTTGGAGCTGGACTCGATGCTATTTCCTACTCAGTAGCCGGTGTATAGGTTGAGGGAGGTCTTGAAGGTGGTTCTGTCTGAGTTGTGCTTGTGTGCCATTTACTTTCCAGAAGCTTGCAGTGGCGCTTTGCTGCCCTCAGTTCCTTGGTGTACCATCTTGCCTGCTTGGTGGAACTCCTGTATCTGCTGGTCTTAATGGGAGCGATGATGCTAGCGCAGTTGGTGATCCAGAACTTGAATTTTTTGACAGCTTGGTCCAGGTTTGATGCGGTGTTGGGGCATGATGTGTTGAGGGCTTTGGAACATTGGCTCTCTGATACCTTGCTTCAACTGCAGCAGTGGGTGGTGGGTGGATAAGCTATGGAGGTGTGGGGGCTGGAGTTGTTAAAGTGTATGATGGAGTGGTCAGTCCAGGTGAGTTTGATGACATGGCTGTACTCCTGTTTCTTGCGGTGACAATGGGGTCCAGCATGTGTCCTGCGATGTGGCTGGGGTCGGTGGCGAGTTGGGCGAGTTTTTAATTCATGCTGTCGAGCAGGCTGGTGGTGAGGTCGTCAAGGGGGAAATTCAGATCTTTGAGGAAGATTTGGTCTTGGGAGTCGATGGCGAGAGGGGCAATGAAGTCAGGAATGTCAGTGCAGAAGCAGGGGCTTGGCCCTGGTGGTCTGTAGGCAAGGGTGCCTCGGATGGTTCTTTTTCCGTCTGTTTGGATGGTGTCTTCTGTCTCTGTAGTGCAGAAGATGTTTTCTTTGTAGAAAATGCTGATTACTCCTCCGGGTTTTCTGGTGTGGTCAATGTCTAGGAGCTTGTATCCATCAAGTGCTGCTGTGGCGATGTCACTGGAGTTGACGCTGGGGTGAGCCAGATTTCGTGTGGTGATGAGGTCCCAGATCTCTGTGACATGTTTGCAAGCAAGCGTGTTTTGAGAGGAGGCAGACAAGTTGATGTGAAGTAGGTGTGTTGTGTTGGTTGGTTCATGTAGTGGTGGATGGCGTGTTGGTGGGTGATCTGATGGTGCAGGAGAAGGAGCAGTGGATAGGGTCCACCTGTGATAGGGTCTCTAGCTTAAGATGGCCCCATGGCTCTGCACCATATAATGCGCCACCTCGAGCCTTATAAATTTCTAATGCCGGGCTAACTGCTCTCTTGCTAGACTTACTAAAGACCTTCATGATGCCACCTGTCGATTGCGCTAATTTTAGTGTCGACTTCGTAATGTGAGCCCGCCAGTCCATGGATTCAGTGATGGTAATGCCTAAATAAATAAAAGATGAAACTTTTTCAAGGGGTTTACCATTTAATGAAGGGTTTGGGCGTGTACTTTTTGGACTATTAAACGCCATAAATGTGGTTTTCGGTAGATTTATTTCTAAACCTCTTTCCCTACAGAATAACTCACATTTGTCAAGAACACTTTGTATCCCCATGGGTGATTTGGCTACCAAAAGAGTGTCATCGGCAAACATCATTGCTGAAATTCTACGGGAGGCTAACTTTGGAGCGTCTAGGTCTTTTTCTGCTAGCAAGGCATCAATCAAGCCATTGTTGTACAGGCTAAATAAGGTTGGCGCAAGCACACAACCCTGGCGTACGCCTAGTTTAATGGGTATGGTGCGGTAAGTTTTCCATCCCTACAATATCTAATTCGTGCATAATTGTCTTCATGGAGGCATTTAATAAGTTGAATTAGATTCACAGGAACCCCCATCTCACAGAGGACTGACCACAGTTTTTCCCTTGGCACCAAATCAAATACTGACCTCAGGTCAACAAATATTGGGTAGAGACTGCCCCCTTCCAGGTAGACGTCTTCCAGTACAGCAATTGCAGTCTTCGTACTTGGTCCAGGGTCGACAGCTTTTCCCTGAATCCTGCCTGTAGGGAGGATAGTACCCCCTTTTCTTCCATCCAGGATTGTAGCCTGAGGAGCAGAACACGTGCAAATATATTTGGGGAAATGATCTATAAAGCTAATTGGTCTGTAATTAGTTGGTAGGAGTGCAGAGCCTTTTTTTTAAAAATCGGAATTATCTCTGCACCGAGCCAGCTAGAAGGAATCTTCATGCCCTGCATTATGGCATTAAAAAGCACCTAAAAAACGGGGCCCAGATAGATGGTTCCCTCCTGAAGAGATCCCCAGGGGGTCTTATCCAGACCTGGTGCTTTGCCCGGGGCTATTTTTGCCCATGCGCCCTTTATTATATTTAAACTTATGCTTTGGCTCATACAACCATCGAGGTGGAGATTTGTATCCCCTTTGTTTGAGGGGCAATCCACTTTCGAATAACGGCCAACAGTTGGGACATCTTCGGGCGTCTTTTCCTTAGCCTAGAGTGATTCAAAGTGTTCCCGCCAAACCTCTTCATCCAGATTCGGTTCAACCGCTCTTTTGGGGGTAGAAGAACTAAAATTTACAACACCCCAGAATGTCCTCATGTCTCTATCCCCTAGTGCAGTTTTCAATATATGCCAATTTTCAGTTTCCCACCTTTGTGTAGCTTCTTGAACAACCGCTTTATAAGCCTTTCTTGCAATTTTTATTTGTGGGCGGTCATTTGCTTTAATAGATACTACTAGTGCCCTTTTAGCCTTACGGCAAAGAGCATTATACCAGGGGTGGGATGGCGGCCTACCTGGCCTAATAGTTTTATTGGGGTAGAAGAAGATCAATGCGACTTCTCCTAATTTAGCATGATTCGACTCAACCACCTCTAGGTCTGAATCGTCCCTACTTAGGCTGTATAAAATAGACACATAGACACCTCTACAAGTACGGGGAGTAGAGCATCATATAGACTACTCAAATTATCCTGCGATTGACTGAAATCAGTCCATGGCGCTTTCCGCCTACAGTTCGAGACAGTCAACCTGAGAACAATGGGGTTATCTAGGGAGTGCATACTCTAGGAATTTAATGCTTTTAGTTCTACTACTAACGCATAGTGATCACTATCTGAACGTGGAATAATTTTAAAATCAATCATCCTGTCCCAAGAATTAGAATCAATTAGAATATAATCAAATAAAAACCCACGATCCTTAGTATGAAACGTGTAACCATTTGATGTATCAGACAGTGATCTCCCATTACACGCTCTTAATGAGTGTTTGAGGACAAGACAATTCATCTGGATCACCAGGGGAGACCATTTTTTTTTACTTTTGGACATCTGGACTCTGGGATTTCCAGAAAATAATCCTCATCATGTTGACTGTCAAGAAACAAACCCTCAAGTGGCTCAAACTAACAGTTAAAATCCCCTCCTACAATGGCCATTTGTTTTACAGCAGTAGAACATAAAAATGTGGTTAGTTCCTCCACCGTGGTAGACTCCTTGCCCATAGAGGTAGGTCTCGACTATACATTTATTAGGGCAACAGGAGACTTAGAAGGAAACTGCAATAAGACACATAAAATATCAATAGAACCTGTGTCAATTTGCTCCGCCATACAACCCAGGTGTACGCCTACCCATATGGTAAGGCCCCCAGATGGTCTCCCTACTCCCCCCGATGTTGCAGGAATGCTAAAGGAGTCATAACCTGGATTGAGTACCTCCCCTCTTGCCCAGGCTTCCTGGAACATGCAGATCTCAAATTGACTAATAAAAGATACCCAATCAGGGTCATCTAGTTTGTTGTTTATACCCGCAATATTTCAGGATAAAACCTGTGTTCCCTGGCAGTTGTGTAAGTTCTTTTTAGCAAACACTAAGGGAGGCAGCTTCGTTGGTCCTTTTGTTAATCCAGTATCTTCCAGCACATTTATCCCTGCAGATATAAGGTGTTCAGAATTTTCAGACTGCGCTAGATCACCCTCGTGGTGGTTACTGCTTCGGGAGCCCCTCATGCTCCCTCCGGCTGAACCTTCCTCACTTCGGAGATATGGCCCTTCTGAGCTTCAACAACTGAGCCCGAGCCTCACGCGGGGGTTTTCTCAACACTCCTTACACTTCCAAAGCAGTCAACAGAAGAGTGAACTACGGCTTCAGAACCTATCCCCAATAAGGATAGACCATGGATCCAACAATGCTTGCCTTCGCACAGAGTCATTAACTTACACCCCACTTGCAATGTCCCAATACACACGGGTTAAACAGTCGCTGGGAAGCAATCAAAATCAACTGTACGACTTAAGAGTCAGGGGAAGCAACCTGCTGAAACCTCCGAAAGTTATGACCTCCCCGAAATAACAAGCCCAGGGTCGGTACGGGACATTTTGTTCAGAACATCACAGCTGACTCTAGACGCTCTAACTTACCAATAAAATAAAATAGACGTTCAAGTAGGCTTACCGAACCTTATGCCAAATCAGTCTCAGCAAACTCACAACAATCCCAGACCACTCTGACCGAAGAACTAAAAATAACCGCTTATGTAACAAGCCCTGTCAAGAAGCGGGTGCCGGGATCTCCACAAAATGAACACTGGCCCCTAGAGAGATGAGGAACCCTCCCAACAAACAACTCTAACAGAGGTCATCCTTCCCCTGCCACAGTCACAGACACACCCCAGGAAGGGAGTATTAGTGAACCTCAAACCCCCACCCCAGGTCCATTAAAGACAATAATGTAAAAAAACTGAAGAAAAAACAAAGTAAAGCAAGAAACAAAAGGAGAGTACGTTTAGTAATCATCCCTGGCTCAAGCACAACGAATCAATAAAACTAAAAAAATACACCTACACCTGAGGTAGAACCAACTAAAACTGATTGCAAGGACAGCTCAAGGAAGGGTAAGGGAACGGTAAATTATTTCCCTTCTTCAATAAAAACTGGGAATACCAGCTGGGGGAAGGTCCATCATCGAAACTGCTAGAGAGGACTACCCAGTCCGGTCGCCCCCTCCTAAAGGTGCTTGTTTCCCCACATAGCCAACCACAGAGCTTACAGGCACAACCCCAACAAGAAAATTCGGCCAACAGTGGTGGACTCCTAGCGCTCTAAATATCTAACAAAGTTGTACAATCCCTTTCTGTCTCACACCAACAAAGACCGACAAATGTTTGTATTAATGCCAACATAGGGGCACAACCGCAAATAATAGCTATCACCACCTCGCAGACGGTAACAACTGACATCACACTGGTTTGTGAATAGAGATAGCACTATAGTTAAGACAGCATCCCACTATACTGGCAAAATACCTGGCACATTTGTTGTTTGTAACCAGATCATTTTTACTCTGGAATATCAGTCCAGGGAGAGGCACGATATTCTCAACCAGGGTAGCATTTTAGAACTACTACAGGCAGTCCCCTCCCTAGACCAGATGACCA
This sequence comes from Lissotriton helveticus, assembly GCF_964261635.1. Taxonomy (NCBI): domain Eukaryota; kingdom Metazoa; phylum Chordata; class Amphibia; order Caudata; family Salamandridae; genus Lissotriton; species Lissotriton helveticus. The sequence goes on along the minus strand of NC_136061.1, from coordinate 353,502,984 downwards.
CAGGGGGCATTACATCTGTTGAATTTCTGGTTTCAACAGACAATAGGCTGCAAGAATCTATTCTCGTGACATGGACCTCAAACTCACTCGCAAGGAAGGTCCTCCAGGAAAGAGCGCTTCTTTGTTTGGGGAATTAAAATCAGCATGCCTCTTCCGGCAGCCTACCCAGTGCAGCTCGCCCCCCAAAAGGAGGACTTAAAGTTACATGACCGAAAGACAGTACGCAAATATATTCAATCCTCAGGAACCCCTTTTATAAATAGTCTATATCTGCTTCTTCATTACACAATACTTTTCCTACAACAGACGAAAGCAGCAACACACAGCTAAATTAAGGCTGGCTTTCAGCAGCCCTACAAGGCGACAATCGCTCATGACAAGCTAAACTCCATAGACTACACCCACTTCAAACATTTATTCAATCGAAAACATGAAACCTATGCTTGTGGAACTTCAATAGTGCACAGACTAAAACTCAAAAGAAGGATCCCTCGGATCTCTAGAGAGAAAAACATTTCATCTGTCTACAAGAAACGTGGGCAGTTCGACAGTTCCCACTGGGCGGATTCCTCAGTTATTTCATCACTGAACTCAAAACAAAAAAGTCTGAATGCCCAAAGGGCGGAATGGCCACCTTGGTAGCCGTTGCACTTCAGGCAGAAGGTGAGCTGGTGGAATCAGGAGCAAACAACATTTTAATAGTTAAATTGCAAAAGGGGCATAACGAAATTGAAAATCCTCTCCTACTGATCAACCTTTATATACATCCAGACTCAGGATTAAGGAAGTAAATAGCATCTAAATTATCAAGCATTTTACTAGACAGCCTACAAGATCAACTGTCCCCAGACTGCCTAGTTACAAGGGACTTTAACATGAATTTATTATGGCCATTTACTTGTGACAAACAAATCACCCCACAGGATCATCTCCCGGTCGTCCCTGCTCAGCTTCTTAGAGACACAAGTAACAAACCCTGGTACACTAAGGCTGTGGCACTTGTAAAGGATCTATAATCCCTATGGTTAAGAGTGCTGAAAGGCAGATACCAACATGACACCCCACCGGAGTGGTCCTACTCTACAGACTTGCACTCCACAACAGACTTTACAGACTTCGCCTAGTCACTTCATTTAAGATTTTTTTTAAATCAGACAGCGACCACGGACACTTGCCAGGAGAGCGCGAAACAACAAACAATTGGAAGCTCTGCTGGTCAGAAGATACAATAGAACGTATTGGAGAGACAGCCCTAGCTCTCGTCAAGCATTGCTTCTGCAATGATCATCTCAACCCGATCTCCAAATGGTCACTTTTAATTGAGAAAACGAATGGGTAACCAAGTACCTCAAAGTGTCCCGGGTCACACCAAATCAAAGGGCTCACAGAAGACCTAAAAAGAATCAAAGCATTGGCCTCCTGTTGTGCAGTCAGGAAGGAACAAAATCGAATTTGGAAGCAGGCCAAAAGGCACCTGGGAAACCTAGACATTCATAGGACTCTGAAGAGTCTAAACAAAACCTTTCGGAAAAAGTCGTGGGAAGAGAAATTAATAACAAAACAAAATTTTGGGCCAACAGAACTGCACCTGTGCAAAAAGAAAAACTCAAGCGATTTCTGGAAAATGGTTACTAGCTTGAACATTGCCCCACTATAGTTACACGCTCTAATCTAACAGAAAACAGCTGAGGCAAGTTCTTGACGGAACATTTTAAACACTCCCCTGTCCTACAAATAGGGTCATACTTGTTCTGCCCAGGTGTTGTCCCGTTCACTTCTCAGAGGAAAAAACATGCAATTGAATCCAAAGGTGCAGGCAGGATAGGGCCCGGGCCCAAATGGTCTACTGTATGCACTGTACAAATTAAATTCAGCTTTCTGACAACAGTTTTTAACAGTGCCTTGCAGCAAGAAACTATCCCAGACTCTTGGGAAGGGTTCCATAATAATCCCAATCTTTAACAAGCATTTGCAATGCAATAGGTCTCGCAGTTACTGGAGTTTAAGCTATTGGTATTGTAAATGACAATGCCCTTTATGTTTTAAAAAAGAAAACAAAAATAAAAGGAATTGTTATTTGCATTGGTAATAGCTCAAACTCGCGAAAATGCAAGACCTATTGCATTGCAAATGCTTGTTACCTTTTTCTTGCCTGTTTACAATAAGAAATAAAAGAAAAATCTATCACGCCAGCTGGAGAAGGCCAGGCCTACTGGCTTTGTGAATGCGTGTTTATAATGCGACAAGTGATGTGAGGGCGCTTTGAAATGATTTTCTTGCTAACATGATCAGGCAAGTTCATTGGCAAGCTCTCAGGCAGAACTTGCTTTTACTAGCGTCATACCAGTAAACCGCCAGATATATAGAAAATAGGGACCAGAGGCTAAAACCTTGCACCCAAATGACCACAAAGCCCACAATAGCACTTTGCATCGCACAGCTCGTATTAGTAGCATTACGCTTTGGCATATAAGGAAAACATTAGTTAGAAAGTGAATAGCAGCAGCAAAAGTGACCCTGAAGGCAAGGACAGTTTAGGAGCTTGTGTTTATATCGGTTCGATTTGAAATCAACTACAGCAGTTAGCTAAAAAGACAAGTTGTGATTGTTAAAGAGCTTGCTTACGATGACACTGAGTGAGTACTAACTAGGACCAGCAGGGAGTTTCCAAAAGGGTGAGGTAATTTCTCCCGTGTGATTTTGTTTTAAAGTGGGTAAGATGAGAGTGATTCTGGAAGAAGTCGGAGACCATGAGAAAATCGATGTAGTTTATTTGAAGAGTGGAAATTCACGCATGCGTAGTACTAAGTGTAGACGGTCCCTACCTAAATTTGGAGACATTTGCAGCAGTGGCAGGTAAGTCAGTGACTTTCACGAGCCGCTGTGAAACCAGCACGACGGAAGCTTATGGCATTGTATACACAGAAATGCGAAAAGGACAATTAAAACAAGAACAGCGAAAGTAAATGCCGGGCAGCAAAGCGCGTGCAGCCTGGCAGACTCGGATTCCACACGCGCCTCTTGCCTGTTTATCAGCGCCGCGTGCCTCTCTGCAGACTCCCCCTGCATTCCAGAGAGGCGCGCGACGCGATCCGGTCTGCATTCGCATGCCGTGGAGACAAGACCTAGCCGCGCGCACATTATCCTATGGAGAAACGCTGCGCGCGGCCAGGTCTTGTCGCACTTCGTCGGTCTCAGACTGCTGAGACGACGGCTATAGTTCTCGCTCGTTCGTCGTAGGCGAGACCTAAAAATGGCGATCGGCATCCACCAGAAAATTACCATCTGATCAACCTCTTAGACACTGAGGCAAAACACTCTGCAGGTCTGTTACTTGTGGATTTTCTGCTGTTTACCCAAGGTGCCGGCACGACAACCATCTTACCCCTATCAGTAATAATGAACAAGCTTGAGCTAAGAAAAACAACCAGCCTTTCTCTGCTTTGTAGACTTTAAGGCTGCATTTGACTGAGTTCTGCTTAACCTCCTTTGTCAAAAGATGGAATTTTGTGGTATCCCTTTTAAAAGTATTTAAGTTGCAATACAGGGACATCTGGGCAAGAGTGAGAATCGGAGAGGGCTCTATTTTGTCCAGGAAAATAGATACCTTCAGGAGCTTAAAGCAAGGCTGAGTCCTGGAGCCATATTTGTTCAATCTCTTTTTGGCTGAACTGTCCTCTGCCTTGGACACTGTAAATGCTCAATAACCTAAACTAGATGCCATGCACATCTCGAATCTTCAGTATGTTGACGATGTGATCCTCCTCAGCCAGACAAAAATTGGCCTACAACGCCTTATTGATAAATTATTCCAATACTCCGCAGCCCACAGCATGACAATAAACTTGAAGAAAACCAAGGTCATGAAATTGAGCAGCAGTATCCAGAAAAGACATAAGTGGTTCCTGCAAGATCAACAACTGGAGATGGTAAACACTTACAGATATCAAGGAATTCTATTTGCCTCTACCGAAGATAATAGCCATGGTATTAGTCATGCCAATAGTCATGGAATTGGCAGCAGTATGTTCGTAATTGATACTGCTATGTCGATTTTTTCCGCAAACATTGCTTGCGGAAAAAAACGACATCGTTTTGGGAAACGACTGCGCGATAAGGAACTGCGGGCTTCAGTGGCAGCAGTATCAATTACGAACATACTGCTGCCAATTCCTTGACTGTTACATGCAGATAGGGATACCGACACACCAGATATATGAAAGAGGGTTTGATTCCCTGAAGATTCAAGAGTCTTGTGGTCCTGAGAAGAACCCCATTAACCACGGGGTTCGAAACGCGTCGACCTGGCCCCATGTCATATATAATTTGTTCCCAAAAATTTTGATGAGTCTTATTTCATTGAGACCATGATGGTTATGTAAAATATACAATTTAGGGAAATCATTGTATTGAAAAATTCTGTTCGAATTCTCTTTCTGTTGTTGACATTGGGACCATTGTCTTGCTAATTCTGGGTTGTTTTTGGATGAATGATGTGTGAGCATGAATGAGGTTTGTCTGTTTTGGCCAAATTTGTAATGAGGCATGATGTGTTGGTATGTATTCAGTGGGAAGTTTGAATGAAATGTATTTATTGTATATATTTTGTTATAAGTGTTTTGTATGAATTTCCGTGCACAAAAATTTATGTTTTTTGCAAAAATAATGAATGCAAAAAAAGTGGAATAAACCATTTATTGGTGCAATTTAAAAATGTTGACTGTTATGTTTCATTCATAAAGTCTATTGAAAAGGTTTAGCGGTAATCGAATCTCAGTATTGGCCTTTGTTTTGTTCTTTAGTTGGGATTAGGATGGCCCTTTCCGACTGCCTTTTCATGGCGGTTCCACCACCATGGAAAGGTAGCCAGAAAAGGACTTTTGGGGCCCAAATCATGGCCCAGGTCCCCAGTGTGCTAGCCCCCCACACATCCATGCACCATGTGCCAGGCACCGCATGGTGCTTGGCACACGGTGCCTCGATGTGCACAAAGTGCCTTTTACTACAAGGCTTTGTGCTTCAGCCCTTTTCCTGCAAGCCGCAGTCAAAAAGGGCACTTTCCGACCGCCTGCACGGGGAAAACAGTCGGAACAATGCAGGCAGAGCCACGCGTGTTCCAACAATGCAATCACTACCATGCTTGCCTTAACCATGCATATGCCTTAACCGCTCATGGGCTAGGCCCGAATTTTGGGGTGTGGGTGGGTACTTCTTAAAGGTTGGTAGTAGTTTTCAGGGCTGGGGGTCGGGGTTGTTTTTAGGGCTGGGGGGGGAAGGAAAATTTTCGGACTTGGGGGTAGAGGGTTCGTTTTCAGCAGGGAGGGGGGGGGAGTAATTTTCCAGCCTCAGGACGGGGAGGGCATGGATCGGGCGTAAAACTTACCTGATAAGTCTTCATTACGCATATCTCTTTGCCATACATGCCTTAACAATGCATATTTTGTTGTAAAGACATATGCGTGGTTAAGACCACGTGGAACCGGCATGCATGGTAAATGCATGCTCAGTTCCATCACACAACCCCTGCACGGCGGTCTGATCATGATAGGGTGGGTGGGACTGCTGACTGGTTGTCAGGCGGTTTCCTGCCCGTGGCGATGACGGGCATCATAATCAAACCCTAAGTGAGGTGCTGCAATGTGATCTCTCTGCTTACGGAGATGACATTTTTACACACGAAAAATGTAGTAGAATCTAGCATTTTATGATATTTATTTAGGTATCACCAGACTATCGATACTAAGATGCCTCCCTCCAACTACAGATGGACTCTTATGTTCAGAAAAAAAGTGTGTTCTGGGTTCTCCAAACATGGACAGGAATCTTTTACATTTATGGCTTTCAGTGAGGATCCTACAGTGGCAGTGTACTTTGTTTTCTTCATCCATGTTAAACACTTATGTAGTATCGCTACATTCTGTGGGATGCGTAATGTGTGAAACCGTTTGACGCGGGGAATGCATTTTACAGTGGTAGAAGTGAGGTGAAGGTACTAACTAAACTCTGAAATTTGCCATCTTTTCGGTTTTGAGTTGTACTCAATGTTTACATCGAGCCAACCTTACCAACACACCCTTACATTTTTAAGAGAATTTATCTGATATTTCATCATTTACAGCTCTTATAATGGTTTTGGAAAGCATCATAATTTTATTTTTTCCAAACATTGTTGTCAACCTCATACAGCAATATATGGCTGCATTTGCAAATATCAGATTTTGTCGAACCTGTTTTAGAAACTGATGCACACTTATGATTTCATGAAGTGCTTTAATCCAAATTCGCCCAACTCCGTTTACGAATTTGTTGTGAAAAACAACATAATTTGCCATCAGCATATATCTATATGCAGTAAGTGTAACAGTTAGGCGGCACAACCCGATGGCTTCAGATGCTGAGCTTGTGTTACGTGAGCAAACCTTTTTCAGGTCGTGCCTAGAGCAGCGCATGTGCTGCTTGCTCGACTTTTAGTAAGGGGGTTTTCAAAGTGCTACCCACAAGCTTTTGCTGGCCTCAAGTTTTTTGTGCACGCACGCTATTGCCATCTGCCTTTCTTATCTCTTCCTCCCATTGCTCGCCATTACTTTTACTTTCGCGTCTGTGTTACTTTCGCGGCAGTGTTGCTTTCACAGCCGCGCGGCCATTGCTTGTGTTGTTGGATTAAGTAGTGGGCATGCATACTCTCGTATTCAAGTATGTATCTGATTTAGGCCATTAAGTAGGTATTATGTGTCTTGTAACTTTTCATTCCTGCTGAAATTGGAAAGTCGGTTTACAACTTCTGTGTTATTGTGTGCCTTAGAATATCGTTCTTGTTCTGGTTTGTTTTCTTAGCGTTAAAAGTAAAGCGCGGGTGCCACGATTAAAGCAAAAGTAAAGAAATAGAAAAAACATCTATTTCTTTACTTTTGCTATAATCGTGGCACCCGCGCTTTACTTTTAACATTAAACGTGAAGCGCGGGTGCCGAGATTATAGCAAAAGTAAAGAAATAGATGTTTTTCTATTTCTTTACTTTTGCTATAATCACGCCACCCACGCTTTACTTTTAACGTTAAAAGTAAAGCGTGGTTGCTGAATAGGATCATCTTCTAACCTCTCCAAAGTGTGGGTGAACCCATTCTTGTGTAGTTGTTATATGTTATTGTCTTCTCAAAGGTTTTTTTATTTTTTTTACAAAGTGAGTACTTATTTCTTCAAAGATTTTTCATTTTTCTCTCTTTATCTTTTGCCATACACCACTGTTGTTGTGTCACATATTAGCATTTATTTGTACTCCCTTGAAGTATATGCTTACAAATTAGGTAAATGAAAACAATGGTGTGACAGAGGAAGGTGCGCGAAGGATTGGCTAACAGAGACGTCCCATGTTAATAACAATTTAAAAGCTCTCTGGTATTTTGAGGCCAGTTTCTGCTAAGTGAATCTCTGGATCCAACAAGTGTAATTTTAAGCCTGTTTTGTGATTAGCTATTTTGAAGGCAAGACTAATTATCTAGAAGGAAGGTTTTTGCTGATTTTTTCAGAGTGCCATAACCTGAGCTATTACATTTTGGGCTATCCACAAGCAGCAATTAATATTTTTTCTTTAATCTCACACTTTCCTGCCTTTGGGGTTAATCCCATATACACGGTCAGTCATGGCTCTGTGAGTCTAGTGGCTAACACAGTGATCATGATAGTGACAGAGAATATTTCCTGAATATTCCAGGCTCCTGCAGTCATTAATCTGCTCTTTTTGTTTAGGTGGGTGGAAGTTTGACATTTAGTTGTAATTCCATGAAATTATATTTATTTCAATTTTGTAGCCGTTTGAGCATCCAGGGGCAAATGTACTGCTACATGCTATCCGAAATGATCCACCCATGCTGTACATGGACATACGGTTACATGTACCCTTCCGGTCTGTGAAGCTTATGTGCCAAACTGGCAGATTTCGGGTTAGTCCATGCCTGAGGAACACTTTAATTTTTGTTAAATAATTATTCAGATCTTCTTTCCTGCACCTTAACAGATGTCTCTTCCCTTTCCTCACTTCCCTATATAGCTATTAGACTTTGAAGCACCTTCTTTTACCTTCAATTTAGCAAAATAATCGTAATGTAAGAAGGAACCCATTGACAAATTGGCTAATGCAGACACACGTCGATGCCTTGTTACACCAAGGAATCCTCCCCTCTATTTTTAAAAAGATCAGTCTGCATCCTTTTATGGGTTAACAAATCTTATTGTAGCACTCCCAGACAATACTTGTATAGGTGCATCCTATTATTTACAGAGCGGTGGAGCTTACAAAGTCTTCATCCATATTTTTTTGTATTCTGACCTCAGCTGAAGATATGCCTGCTCTAGGCAGAACAATTCCAAAGTTTAGAAACCGAAGACTAACTAGCTTTCTTCTGTACTTCACCTGGAATCCAGAGCACACACTGTGAGATTAGTTTCTGACTGCAACATCAGCTTTCAGGAACAAGCATTGGCATAGCCAATAGGTCTTGCCTTTGGGACCTTATAAGTGTTTAGCCATGCAACAGTTGTTGCACCAAGGATATTGTGCTGGATATCTAAACACTTATAAGTTCCCAAAAGCGAGACCTATTGGCTATGCCAATGCTTGTTACTTTTTGGACTCCAACCAACTTGTGAGCAGTGTGTATGTGGTACAGCTGGGCCCGCGAAGGCATGATCAAAGCCCACCTTAACCTTGTTGCATCAGGGTGGAGTTTGACCCTGACTATGTTTGATTTTTAATCCATCAGAACACCTGGCTTTTGTGTATGTGGTTTGTGTGACAATTGGGTCTGCCAGGGCAGACACTTTAATCCGGTCAACTTTGTTTTGTGTTTTCTTTGAGGTTTGAGAACATTTGTTTATTACACAGTTTTACTTCAACATAACTTGATCCCTGTGTGTGTGTATGTGTGTGTGTGCGTGTGGTAAATGTTACAACTGGTCCTGTCAGGATGTAGGGGGTTTGCAGCCCATGGCTTTGTCTGTGATATTTGCATGCAGCCACATCCTAAAACGTTTACATGAAATGTAACAATGCTTTTAGGGAGCAGGTCATAGGTGCCATGCCAGTTGTTGCCTTCAGTGGCAGGACAACCTTCTCCTCTGTGGCCTGCAGCATAATGCAGGCCACAAAGAAGTGGTTGTGGAGGTTGTCATCTGCACCCTTTTGCAAAGAGGGAAAAGACACAAGGGTGGGTGTCAGCTCACCCACTCTTCTTTTCAATTTTCTATGCTCTCCTCATCCTGGGGTAAGGTAATAGGCACACGGAGGCATTTGCACACCCATCTTTGGGCAAGGCAAGGGGTGTAATTATTATTTGCCCCTCGCTTTTGAGTAAGGGATAGGTAGGAATTATTATATGCACTTCCTCCGGCTTTGGGCGAAGCAGTAGGATAGATGTCTCTGATACTCCTGTCCCATGGCAAGAGGGGGAGCTGTACGAAATCACCTCCCCAGGAACAATTTTAACTCTCTCATCATATTTAACACTACTGTGAGATTTGTTTTTCAAACCTTGAGTCTGGGATTTCTTAAAGAAATGCCATAGCGATTTCCAGAGTCAGTCTCTTTAAATAAATCTTTCCAGATGTATGGAGATTAAATAAAACATTGACAAAGCCAATAGATGGTGATTAACCTTTCTATTTCTTTAGGAAAACTAAATATCCAGAAAATGAATTCAGAACCGTGAGTTAGGGGAAATAATTTACATTCAAACCTCTTTTCTGTGAAATAGGAGCTCTAAAACCACTGGCAAATATTCATTAAGCAGGCTTACCCTGGTAAGATATATGTGTGTGTGTGTGTGTGTCCAAACAGAAAGGGTCCTTCCGGGATCGGCTCCCGTAGTCAGGTGGTGTGTTTAGCCGGCAAGACCCATGCCGGTCAAAGTTTCAATTATCACAAATCCACAGGATGGAACGCACGCTCAGAGGTCAAGGGATGCTGCAAAATAGTTTTTTATTTCTTAGAACCGCTACGCGTTTCGAGACAAGCCTGTCTCTTGATCACATGATATAGATATATATATATATATATATATTCACTGAAAAAAACAAAGACTAAAGGGCTGTTTTAGTTAGGAAATAGGATTTTAAAAAACCTAGAATATTACCTGAAAAAACCCGAAGGTTACAGGGACATTATAGTTAGGCTGATATTTCACTCATACAAAACCAGACAAATTCAACAATTATAGTTAGCTGGGCTAACTATAACTCGCACCTCCGCAATGCACTGCTTATGACCTCACATATTACATCACTCATGACATGCTCAATGACATCACTGCTGACATCTCAAATGACATCACTGCTGACATCTTAAATGACATCACTGATGACATCACTCATGACACCATCCGGTGACTGTGAGTGTTTCTGAAAAGAGTGTGGACTACATATACACCAATGTGTATGGACGATTTAGTGGGTGCGTGACCGACTGACTATAAGTGAGTGATTATACGTGCCTCAGTGAATGTAGGGGTGAGTGACTAGTCTGTTTCAGTGTTAATTCTACAAAGATTTTTCATTTTTTTTTCTTTATCTTTTGGCATACGCCACTGTTGTTGTATCACATATTAGCATTTATTTGTACTCCCTTGAAGTGTATGCCTACAAATTAGGTAAATGTGTAGTGGCTGCATGGGTTGGTGAGTAAGTACATAGCTGCCTATATGGGTTTTTGATTGGTTGTCGGAGTACTTGTATGGGTATATGAGTTTATGTGTGGGTGTGTGACTCCCTGAATGGACGGGGGAATGGTTGAATCACTGGCTGTATGGGTTCATGAGTGTATTTGAGAGGGGCTGTATGGGTGTGTGTGCGTATGGCTGTGTCAGTGAGTGAATGGATATGTCAGTGGTATATGGTGAATAAATGCATATGTGAAAGGCAGTATACACGAGCGTTGGAGTATATACTTGACTGTATGTGTGAGTGAGTGATTGTGAGAGTGGATGTATGGTTGAGTGTGTGCTTGTGTTAGTGACTGTATAGGTAAGTATGTGTTACAATCTGTATGAATGAGTGAGTTGGTGTATGTATAACTGTATAGGTGAGTAAGTGGCTGTGTGATTGACTCTATGGGTGAGTGAGTAGGTATGTGAGTAGCTCTATGAGTGTCTGACAGATCGTGAGTGGCTGTATAGGTGTATGAGTGGATATGTTTGTGGCTGTATTAGTGAGTGAGTGGGTGCATGAGTGGCAATATGGGTGAGTGAGTGGGTGTGTTTAGACCTATGAATCAATGAGATGGCATGTAAGTACTGGTACGGGTGTGTCAATGGTTTCGAGAATGGTAGTGTGAACGTTGGAGTGGGTGTATGGAAGGTTACACGGGGGTGTGAGTGGCTTCGTCAAAGATCATGTGGATGATGTCATCAGTGATGCCTCTGACCATGTCATGAGTGATGTAATATGTGAGTTCATAAGCAGTACATTGAGGGGGTGCGAGTTATAGTTAGCTCAGCTAACTATAACTTCTGACTTTCAATGGTTTTGCACGAGTAAAATATCACCCTAACTAAAACGTCCCTTTAACCTTTGGTTTTTACAGTGAATATCTAAGGTTTGTTAATCCTGTTTCCTAACTATAACAGCCGTATAACCTTTGGCTTTTTCAGTGAATGTCTAAGGTTTATATCAAAGCAAATTCCTATTACTTACCTATAACCTTTGATTTTTTTTTAGGGAAATTCTAAGTTTAAAAAAATGCCTAGTAATCCCATTTGCAGAGTGGTAAAGAAAGGGGGCAGGGCCTCGAAGCAGCTCTTAGAAATCCCGCTATGCACAACTTACAGGAGGTACCAGAAGAGCTTCTTGGCCCCCAAGTTCCCTCAGGAGTAAACTAGACTTCATCCCCAAATCAGTAGTGCACCACGAGCTGCGTTTGTAGAGTACTAGAATAAGGGGGCGTGTCGTCCGAACACATCTTACCAATCCCACTGTGGGGGACTTACTGGAGGTAACAGGCGGGGTAGTTGGCTCCCAAAGATGTCCTTTGGGCCCAACTATCCCTCCTGTTACCTCAAGTAAGTACCACACAGCGGTACTGCGGAGATATCGTAGGAGGCCACGCCCCCTTTCTCCATCACTCTTTAAATATGCCTCATGGTGCACTACTAGTAGGTGACCCTTGGCTCTTGAGGGTCCTTGGTTGCCGACTACCCCTCCCATTGCTCCAGCAAGTCCCACACTGTGGGTTTGCTAAGAGGTTTTTGGTGGTCACACCCCCGTTCTGGCGCACGACTGGTTGTGGGGTGAAGTCCCCTTGGCTCTTGAGGGTCTTTGGGGGACAAGTACTCCATCATTTACTTCCAGCAAGCCAAACACAGTGGGTTTGCTGGGTGGTTTTTGGTGGCCACGCCCTCTTTCTACTTCACTGTGCAAACGCGCCTCCTGGTGCACTACTATTTGGGGGATGAAGTCCCCATGGCTCTTGAGGGTCCTTGGAGGGCAAACTAGCCCTCCTGTTACCTCCAGTAAGGCCCACACAGCTAGATTGCTGAGAGGTGGTCAGAGGCTACTTCCCCTTTCTCCACCACTCTGCAAACGCGCTTCCAGGCACACTGCTGCTTGGGGAAGAAGTCCAAATGATTCCTGAGGCCCTCAGGAGGCAAGGGAACCTCTTCCCCCACCAGCAGTGCGCTGAGAGATGCGTTTGCAGAGTTGTGGTGAGACCACCTTTCACCAATCCAGCTGTGTGGGGCTTACTGGAAGTAACAGGAGGTCTTCTTGGCCCCTAAGGACCCTCAGCAGTCAAGGGGACTTCAACCCTCAACCAGGAGTGTGCTACGAGGCGCACTTGCAGAGCAGTGCAGGAAGGGGAAGGGGCATCCTGCGTGTGTGCCATTTAAAAAAAAATGTATGAAGAGGAGGCAGGGTGACCCCCCTTCCCTGGACCATTTTGGGCCACGGAAACCCCATTGCCCCGGAGCCTAATCCTTTAAAAAAAAAATTCAACGCGTGTGGGGCCGTGCCCCCGCTCCCAGACCTATTTCAGCCCCAGGCACCTGTCCCCGGGGGCCAGGCCTTCATAACATTTTTTTTAAGGGAAGGGGGACCAGCGTCCCCCAGGTCGATACTGCCCTGGGGATCCTATTCCCTAGGGCACGGCCAGGTCATTGGGGACAGCGGGAAACCTCAAGGCCCTCGTGGTCCCTGCCGGCCCCCACCTACTACAGGAGCCACCATTGCTTTTGGACAGAGGGAGGTGTAAGCATGCAACTCCCTCTGCCCAAAAGCAATTCTGCTCCACTTCATGGAAGTGCAAGTATTTTCAATGCCCTCGCTTCCACGAAGCAGACCAGAGTTTGCTATGGCATGGTGGGAGCGGTACCCCAGGACATTGCTGGAGCCGTCCCTGGGAGTTCCCAGGGACATGCAAGGCTCCTGGAGGCAGCCCCCCTTTCATCCTGTAGATAAGCCCTGGGGAGGTGGCGTCCCCAGGGCAGCGGTGGTGAAGCCCCCTGCATTTGTAAATAAAAGTGCCCCAGGGACGTGGCGGTCCCCGGTGCAGCAGCAGGGAGTCAAGCGGGCACTCTGCATTTGTAATTAAAAGTGCCCTGGGGAAGTGACGGTCCCAAGGGGCACCAGGGGAGGCCATAGGGCTTTCCCCGTATTTAAAATAAAAATACATTATGCCACGGGGAGGTGTTGGTCCCCGGGGGTGCGGGAGGCGGAGCTGGCCACCCCATTGCTACAGCCCCGACTGGAGGTGGCAGTCCACGGGACTTCTAATAAATCCAAGAGTGGGGCCCCATGAGCTCCCTTCCTTCATGCACCCGGGGGTTAGGTCCACCGGGGTTTTAAAAAATAAAAAGTCATGCGGGAGACCACACGTCTTTTTAAAAAAAAAATTGCCTCGGATTTATAAAACGTGGCGGGGTCCATGTGGGATTCCTCCCAACATATCTGGGGGGGTTAGGGTATTCCTACCTTTCCTCCTTTTTTTTCTTTTTTTCTTTTTTTCTGGGACTCGGCTTCAAGCCGAGTCCCAAGATGGATGCCAACACTTCCTGGTTGAACTGGCAGCCAATCAGAGCATTGCATTTCCCTGCACGAGCTCATCTTTGTTTGAGAAGGCTTCACGGACAGCAATATCACTTTAATTTTAAACTTAAATTTCTCAAAAACTACTGGACGGATGTACACCAAATAAGCAAAATGCACTTCCTTGAACCGACATCTACCTCCCTGTCATATTTGGTCTAAGTCCGTTCAGCAGTTCGGGCTGTAGAGGTGGCTAAAGGTTCCATTGGGAATTAACATTTTAAACACAACCTTATTTCGCGTCCCAAATTGTCGTTCCCCATGGATCACCCCCTAACTTTCCCAATCAATACTACCTACTGTGGTACTTTGGCAAAATTTCTTGCAGATTGGTCAATTGACGACAAAGTTACAGCCAAGTCAAAAAATGCTTTTCCTATGGAAACTAGGTCCTAACTATAACTACCTACTGGCGACCGCCAGTAGGAGATATATATATATATATATATACGAAGAAGACCGCCTGGTCGAAACGCGTCGCCAATAAACCTTTTTTTTTAAACACGGACCCTGGAGTGCGAGTCTTCTGTGTTTCCTGTGATTACATCGTGCGGGGAACCCTTTCTGACATATATATGTATATATATGTATATATATATATGTATATATATATATATATATATATATATATATATATATATATATATATATATATATATATATATATATATATATATATATATTACCTACTAGCGATAGCCAGTAGGTATATATAGTTAGGACCTAGCTACCATAGGAAATCCGCAACATTCTATTGGGAATAACTTTGGCGCCGGTTGAGGAATTTGCGTGTAATTTTCCAAAATTATGGCCAGCTCCGATGCGCTCCTTCCCTGAAAGTTTCGGGGGGATTCGTGAAGTGGGGGCTGAGAAAAAAGGGGGGTCCCAAAACGTGTTTTCCCCATGTTAATTTCCATAGGACGTTCTGACAAGGCTACAGCCCGAACCGCTGAACGGAATTACACGAAACTTGGCAAAATTGTAGGGACTGGTACGCAGAAGTGCCTTTGCTATATTTGGTGAAAATTGCTCCAGTGGTTTTTATGAAAATGAACTTCAAAAACACATATATATCTGGGCGGAGCCTAACCACACATCTCATCGTGAGATCTGATTGGCTGTCAGCACTTCATCCAAGAAGTGTTGGCAGCCATCTTGGGACCAATATACATGATAGCACCTCATTAAAAAGCATTGTAGTGAGGGGGCGTGGCTAGCAGCCGACGATGGCGGCAGCCTAAAGGAAGAGCTCCGTGACTGAGGCGGCTCCCTGGATTAATCCGAGCATCTATCCGTTCTTGAAACTTCCCGGGCGGGAAGGCACAGAAGCCTAGGACCAAGCGGCGACGAACCGTGCAAACGGGACCTCAATCCGAGGTCGGGAAATACGGTTCTGGCAGTGCCCAGGTGGGGCCTGTGCGCAGCGTCCAGACCGGGGACCACAGTAGACGGCGAGCCTGGAGGAAGTGGCCCGTCTCGGGCACAGAACCACCGGAAGTGCCCGGCCGCGGAGAGCGGCGGAGATAGACTGACCGGAGCACCCAGCCGCCATCACCGGACATCGGGAGCCTGAGGGGCCTGGCGCGGGGCGCATTGGAGGTGAGGGCGAAGCGACCACGGACGCCCGGCGAGGGCGACGGGTGACACACGGAGCGGCGAAATCCGGGCCGGTGACCGCCATCTTGGACGGCGGCGTCCGCGCTGAGAACTGTACCGCACAGCAACTCCCCAAGGGCGCAGTGAGCAGCGAAAGGCCCACATACCGCGAAAACCCACAAAGACACCCCCGCCCGGCTTGGGCCCTGAGAACTCACAGACATTCACACGGGGCACCCATCCTTTCCCCGGCAGGAACTGGCTGGCAACGGCCTGGGACCCCCCATCTGCATCGGAGGTCCCGAGCAGGGGACCCGACGACCGCGAAGAGAAGGGGGCACGCGTGGAACTCAAGAAGAGCGGTGGCAGTTCCCTCAGGGCGACACCGATCAGCTGTATACCCCGCACATCAGCCCGAGACCCTGCTGATAGCCTCTCACCACTACACAATAGAGACCCGGTCCAACTAGGCACCTTTACTGGACACAGCACCTGGAACGCCCCTCAAAGGCTGCACCTCACCCCTACACACTGAGTGGACCCCGGGACAGCCCCTTCCTAACTAACTGAGGAGGTCGGTGAGACACAGCCCCAGTGGCGCTTGGAGTGACATCACCGAGTCGGCCCGAGAGTCGCCGGAATGGCAGGCAAAGGACCTAAACAAGTGGCGGCGCAGTCACGCCTGGACCGGTTCGCGTATGAAAAGCCCGGCTCTCCCTCGCAGGAGGCCAAACCACAATCAGGCAAAACGACCGACGTGCCCAGTGGCAAGAAGGCGACAATTGACGACGTCATGAGAGCCCTCACGCAGGTACAAGCCACGGTGGGGTCGATCTCAGCTGAGATTACGCTCATAAGGGCTGACTTTCATAAAATGGCGGAGAAGGTGAACAACATGGAAGTGGTGACCAAATCCTTGGTTGAAGACGTGTCTGAACTGCAAGTTAGCATGGAACGCGTCTCGAAAGAGAATAAGGAACTGCGCGAAAAGCTCGATGACCAGGAAGGGCGCTCAAGACGAAACAACATCCGTATAATAGGTGTGCCAGAATCGGAAGACACGAGGGCGATGGACCTATACGTAGAGAACCTGATTAAAGAGACTCTGAAGCCCAAAGGCCTCTCAGCATTCTTCACAGTGGAAAGGGCGCACCGGGTACCAGGAGGACGCCATAAGACGGGCGCTAACCCCAGACCAATAATAGCGAGACTCTTCAACTTCAGGGATCGAGATGCCATCCTACAGGCGGCGAGGAACTCACCTCCCATTAAGATCCAAAACGCGACACTGGCATTCTTTCCTGACTACACAGCCGAGGTGGCTCGGAGGAGAAGAACCTTCTTTGAAGTCAAAAAAGAACTGAGGGCCAGGGAAATCCCATACTCAATGATCTTCCCGGCCAAGCTTCGGGTCGTGGCTGACAACAAGACTTGGTTTTTCGATTCCCCGGAGGTGGCGCAAGACTGGTTAGAGGGATGGAGACCGACGGGCCTCCCCCGTCGCTCCAACAGACAGAACAAACACCGTAATGCTGGCTCTCGGCAGAACTCGCAAACCAACGACGAAGACGCAGAGGTACATTCTCCTTTGCCTGATCAGCATGAGGACAGTGCGGACGGGGGGCTGTGAATCACTGCTGCTGACTGGATGAACCGATGAAAACGATGACTGACAGGGCCGCTTTGGACACTGGGCGGAAGGGCCTCCGCAGCTGAGGAAGGGGGCCGCTGACCACGGAGAAACCTTCACCCCAGCGAGCAAGTACTATGTTATGGGTGGGGATCAAGCACTCTGCTGAGTTGGGGGGGCGGGCAGTTTGGAGTCCGTTGAGCAGGGGGGCAGGGAGGGGGGGAGTTGGGGGTAGGATGGGGCTCTGGTTCTTAGTTTCTACAAGGGGTCAAGATTGCTACGAAGGGGCACATGAACACAAACTGCTACCGTCACGACACTGTACGCAGAGTCGCCACACGGACCTCCTGGTCCTCCATGCACACAACTTCTCAGTCCGCATACCCGAACAGGATGGGGGAGGGCACTGAAGTAGGGCGGGCGTCCCCATTGAGACTCATGTCATGGAATGTGAGAGGTCTGGGCGACAAAATCAAACGAGGGCTGGTCCTGCAGAGTATAAAAAGGGTGAATCCCGCCCTGGTCCTACTACAAGAAACACACCTCACAGGCATGGCCACAAGGGCCCTAGACAGGAGGGGCTATAGCATGGTGGCCCACTCTGAGTTCACGAAAGGGTCCCGAGGCACCGGGATACTAATTCACCGCTCGTCCAAGTTTGTCATCCAATCAGTGGCAATGGATACACAGGGCCGCTTCGCAGCGGTGCATGGACAATGGGAGGGAAAACCACTCAACATAGTATCGGTATACGTCCCGCCGGCACTGCACACTATAGCCTTCTCGGAACTAGGTAAATTCATATTAGACCTTCCAGAGGGGACTCTTATACTGGGCGGAGATTTTAATGCAGTGGCTCATGACTCCCTAGATCGATACCCAATACGTACACAAACACCGGCACACTCCAAATTGCACGACTTCATAGAAGCACAAGGCTTAGTGGACATATGGAGGCGGCTCCACCCGGTGGACCGGAACTACACATACTATTCAACAGTTCACGACAGCCTGTCGAGGATTGACTACTTCCTGACGTTGGAGGGGGGACACCTCACTTTCACTGACTCTCAGATTAGACCGCGAGGGGTCTCAGACCACTCCCCGATAACACTGACTCTCTCCAGTCAGGAACGGACCAATAGGCGGCTCTTCCCTATCTATCCGGGATACCTTGGGGTGCCTGACATAGCCAAGACCTTGAAAAAAAACACGCGATCTTACCTCACCGAAAATGTGGGTTCGGTGGCGTCGCCTACGATCCTGTGGGAGGCCTACAAAACGGTCCTCCGCGGACAGGCGATCTCAGTGATCGCACAGCACAAGCACACGCAGCGTCAGGAACTGATAGGGCTAGAGGGACAACTTGACAAGGCAACGCAGGACCACGAAGGGAACCCGAATGGGGACACACAACACGCGCTCCGAATAGCCCAGCAGCGGCACACCGACTTTCTGCGCCGTAGAGTGAGGGAACGTATGTCAGCTACTGCGAGTCGGGTGTACGACATAGGCGACAAAGCAGGGAAACTCCTGGCATGGTTGGAGAAAGCACGGGGAGGTCAGAGGGCCATACTTCAGTTGAAAGACCCTAATGGCGAGATGCATACCAGTCCGGCAAGAATAGTGGAACTACTGGCAGACCACTTTCACTCAGTGTACACCCCTGAGTATGAGGTCACACGAGAGATGGCGGAAAGCTCGCTCTTGGGAGTGCAGACCCGCACTCTCACCCCCGACCAACGGGACGAGCTTGACTCCGACCTGACAGCGGAAGAAATACAGATGGCCATAACGGCACTACACCCGGGGAAAGCGCTTGGCCCCAACGGGGTCCCGATAGAGTGGTACAAAATTATGTCCGAAACACTATCCACACCATTGCTGGAAATGTTCCAAGAGTGTCGGGAACAAGGGAGACTGCCTCCTGACCAACGCACGGCCACGATCGTTGCAATACCCAAGCCCGGCAAACCCCCTGAGGACTGCGGTTCGTACCGCCCGATTTCCCTCCTCAACGCTGAGAGTAAAATCCTGGCGAAACTGCTGGCCACCAGGCTCCTGCCTCACCTGACACATTTGATACACCCGGATCAGTCGGGCTTCATGCCGCACCGGAGTACGGCGCTGAACCTGAGACGGTTGCACGGGGTGCTGGCGCGAGCCACGCGGTTGGGGGAACCAGCGGCGGTACTGTCACTAGATGCTAAAATGGCGTTTGACATGGTGGAGTGGCGCTATCTCTTTGCGGTCCTGGAACATATGGGTATTGGCCCGACGTTCATCTCATGGGTCAGACTACTGTATGCCGAACCCGTGGCGCGGGTGACCGCGAACGGCCACATCTCAAGAGAGTTTCCGCTGGCACGGGGCACGAGACAAGGGTGCCCACTCTCGCCACTACTGTTCGCCCTAGTGCTGGAACCCCTAGCCACAATTATCAGAACCACCCGGCTGCTGAAAGGCATACAATGGGGAGGTGGTTGGGAAGATAGAGTATCCCTATATGCCGACGACATGCTCGTCTACCTCATGGACCTCACGAACAGCATCCCGGTCCTATTGGCACTGTGCGAGACCCACGGTACAGCCTCGGGCTACAAACTAAACTGGTCCAAGTCCATAATCTTCATGGTACAGGGCGACCTTCCAGCCTTGCCTGAGGATTGCCAATTGATCATAGAACGCATCTCCTTTAAGTACCTAGGGATATGGATCACGAGGGATTATTCGACCTTCATGGAACTTAATCTTAAGCCCCAGCTGGAAAGGCTGAAGGCGGACGTACGCCACTGGAAGAATCTCCCCTTAACACTATTAGGTAGAGCAGCGCTCTTCAAAATGATGGCGCTGCCTCGCTTCCTCTATGTCCTGGAAAACACGCCAGCGTTGGTCCCCGTATCATTTTTCCGCCACGTAGCGGCGCAGCTGTCCGGCCTTCTGTGGGGTGACAAACCGGCTAGGGTTGCGCGATTGAAGTTGACCAGGGACTGGTACAGTGGAGGGATAGCCCTCCCCGACCTCGAACTGTACTACTGGGCCGCTCACCTCAAGGTGATCAACCAATGGGTCCACGCGGCACAGGACGACCCGGCATACGAGGCTGACAGGCACCAGCTGGGCACGTCCACCCTTCTGGCCCCACTCTACAACAAAGGAATAGTGAGGAAGCTTGAGGGACCTACCAAACACACAGTAGCCATCTGGCACAAAGCGCAGAGGCGGCTGGCATGGGAGGGAGTGATCACTAATCTCACGCCACTATGGGACACAAAAGCACTCGGCAACCTGCGCAGCTCAAAAGGGTTTACACAGTGGGATACCATTGGGATCTCCGTGGTGGGCGACCTATGGACAAGAGAGGGCGTGCTCTCCTTTGCGACCCTGAGGGAGCAATATAACCTAGAGGTGACCGAAACTTACAGGTACATACAAATTAGGCACGCACTCTTGTCGGTGTTAGAACCAGGTGTTACGCTGCCGGAATCGGCCCCGTTAGAAGACCGATTGCTTACGGACTACATGGAGTCCAGTGCAACCTCCCTCACCTACCGCAAGCTGATGAATAACCTGCCGGATCCCCTTGGAAAGTTGAAGGAGTACTGGGAAGATGAGGTAGGAGACCTCGATGAGGCGGACTGGAACGCAGCCCTGGCATCGCCCAGGGAGGCGGGTATTTCCACACGATTCAGGCTGGTCCAACTCAAGGTACTACATAGGGTCTACTACACTCGCACCACACTATATAAAATACACAGGGCAGAACACCCATATTGCCTAAGGAAATGCGGGGAGGAGGGCACACTGTTCCACACTATATGGGCCTGCCCTATCATACAGGACTACTGGAGGCGTGTCACGCGCACGATCAGCCAGGCCCTTCGCAACCCGTTCACGCCTGACCCCAGAATTTGTCTCCTGAATGTATGGGGCCCAACAGATTTGTCATTGCATGCCAGGGGCTGGGTGGTCATTGGTGTAATGATGGCAAAGCGGGATATAGCGAAGAATTGGGGGGCACTAGAAGCACCGACACTGGCGCAATGGTGCAGGAATATGGACGTACTCATGGTGACGGAGAGGGCGGTATATCAACAGAGACGAAATCCACGTAAATGGAACAGGATTTGGTCACCGTGGAATACATACAGGGGGGACATTTGTGAGCCTTTGCCCGAAGGGGAGGATGGGGACAGCTCAGGGGACGATGAGGATTTGGAGTGATAAGAGGGGGGAAGCGGGAGGCCCAGGTGCACTGCATGGCCCCAGGACTTGGGAAACACAAGGGGAAGACAGAATGACATTGCTAGAGTCTGTCTTTAGGATTGCTGACCGCCTGTCTGCGGACCATTGTTATTATAGCCTACAGTTCACGACCATATAATGCAAACCCTGAAGTAGCAAGCTTTATGTTGGGGGGGGGGAAACTTAAAAGTTGCTCTATTGATCGTGGGCAGCTGAATGTTGACGCTGCCCTACAATGCGATTAACTGTTATTGTATACCATGTGATGGCAACAACAAAAATAAAACGTTTAAAAAAAAAAAAAGCATTGTAGTTAATAGAGGGTTTTAGGACTTTAGTTACATTATAAATCATTTGTTGATGGTACCATACTCATTTTAGGAATTGTGGTGTGTTCTAAGGTGATTTTACCATGTGAAAAAAGCCTTCTGCTGGGATATCATGAATCATGCTTGAAAGAAAACTATTATCTCATGCTTTTCCCCACAGTGGTTTCGAAGGGGATCTGGCGACGAGGCTATGCTCCTGACACAAAGCTGCGGTTTATGACCCTCCTTAAAGAGTATAAATCAGCGGTCTTACAAGCAAAGACCTCCTATTTCTCTAAAAAGATTGTCGACTCGGCCACCAAAACCAAAGATATCTTCTCCATTGTGGAGGAGCTGTCACACCCAGACAGGGTTACCATTAAACCTCTCCCTTCCCGTGCACTCTGCGACTCCCTCAACCAGTTTTTTGTGGATAAAATTGCTAATATTAAAAATAGCATTTCATCCTTGGCCCCGCCCAACTCCGCTAGGTTTGATTCCTCCTTGCCTTCTCCTAACCCTCAGCGGCTGACTCAGGTCCCTCCAATCTCGGAGGAGGAGTTCCTAGCTCTCTTAAATAAGGTTGCCTTTGGATCCCCCACTGATTGCTGCCCCCCCCTAATCCTCCGCGAGGCTTTCACAGCCTGTCCTACCCCCCCTTTGGCACTCTTGAATAATTCTCTCTCCTCTGGCCTGGTTCCCAGCTCATTTAAAGTTGCTTAGGTTGTGCCCATTCTTAAAAAAACCCACGGCAGACCCTACGGTCATGAGTAATTTTCGTCCCATCTCCCTCCTCCCCTACCTCAGCAAAGTTCTTGAGTCTCATGTCACTAACACCCTGAGCTCATTCATTGAACACTCACAATTCCTCGACTCCCAACAGACCGGTTTTAGACCCGCACATTCTACGGAGTCAGTTATACTTTCAGTCATGGAGGAACTGTGGAGAGGGGCGGACTCTAACATCAGTCAGGCTTTGGTGCTCCTGGATTTGTCGGCCGACTTTGACACGGTTGACTATGATATTCTGGTCGACCGTGTCAGGGAGGCTGGCATTCGGGCTACCGCCCTTGACTGGGTTCGCTCCTTTCTGAGCAACAGCCACCAGGCGGTCCGGCTATCTCAGTTTTCTGCTGATAGGGTCCGGCTGACATGTGGCGTCCCGCAGGGCTCCTCCTTATCCCCTTTCCTTTTTAATATATACCTGACCCCCCTTATTCGATCCTTACGAGGTAGCAATGTCACCGCGTTTAATTACGCGGATGACATCCAGCTGGTCTCGGACCAGTCCATTGACAATTTTCAGTCTACCCTCTGTCACATCAGTGACTGGATGGGGGTGAACCACCTCAAACTTAACCCCGACAAGACAGAGTTGGTCCTTGTCGGGGGGGCTGCTAACCCATGGAAATCCATCTTTTGGCCCGCGAGGTTGGGCCTTTCCCCCAGTCCAGTCGACTCAGCAAAAAGTCTGGGGGTTATCATCAGTAATGACCTCACGATGAAACCCCAGATCAATGCTGTAGTCTCCTCCAGTTTCTTTCAGTAACGGAAAATTCGAAAGATTGCTCGTTTCCTGACCACTGAGGCTCTTACCTTGGTCTTGGTAGCTCTAGTCATCTCTAGGATAGACTACGCCAACTCCCTCTATGTTGGCATTCCGGCCTACCAACTGAAGAGGCTGCAACTTGTCCAGAATCAGGCCGCATGTCTTATCTACCATCAACCTAAGCACCAACACGTCGGTCCTTTGCTAAAATCCCTCCACTCGCTTCCCGTCTCTGAGCACTGTAAATTCAAATTAGGTTGCACTATTTTTAAGTCCCTGGCCGGCATGGGCCCCGTCTTTTATCTCTTCAATATTGCACCCATATGTTCCCTCCCGCAACCTCCGTTCTTCCCACCTGGTCCTACTTAAGGTCCCGGTTTTTAAACGTAAGAAACAGGGAGGACTGAGATTCTCATTCCTTGCTCCTTCCCTCTGGAATACACTCCCTTTAGGCATAAGACTTGCTTCCCCCTACACCCGTTTCAGGTCTCTTCTTAAATCTCATTTGTTTTGTAATGCTTACAATTAACGCTCTTCGCCCTGCGGACTGTCTGTCTCCCCATGCTCGAGCGCCAAGAAACCACCAGATATTAGTTGCGCTTTACAAATATTTTTTACATTACATCTATAAGCTAAACTGAAAGCATATTTTCTGTAAATTCACATTATCTTTCTCAGTCATGTGAGCATGAAGTCTGACATTCTCAGTAAAACATGTACATCCAACAAGGACAGAGACTGTCAGTTGATTCCTTTGTGTTCTACTGCAGCCTCCTAGAGTGTTCTAAAGAACAACTAGAGCGCTAACAGTCCTACTTATTACAAAGGTATGGCACACCTGAAGCCATCTTGATTGGAATAAAGTGGTAACTCTTAAAACATTTAATTTAAAAAGGAACAAAATGAGGGGGTATATTTTGCCATAGAAAGTATGATTAGTGCTGCAGAAAGAAAAATTAGGGCATATTTTGAGTGACTTCCCAAATCCTCTTCTATTTCATTAAAAAATTCTGACATGCAGTCTCCCAAGATGGCCACCAGAGACAAAAGAGCCCAAATGTAGCCCAAATATCACCCAGATGTAGCCCAAGTATAGCCCAATGACAGAATGTCCCAGAGTGTTCTAAAGAACAACTAGAGCGCTAACAGTCTTACTTATGACAAAAGTATGGCACACCCGAAGCATCTTGATTGGAATGAAGTGGTAAGTCTGAAAACATTTAATTTAAAAAGGAACAAAATGAGGGGGTTCATTTTGCCATAGAAAGTATGATTAGCAGTAGACTTCCCTGGTGAGCAGTAGCTTTACTACAGTGATCTAATGAGCAACTAGAGTGCTAACATTCAGAATTTATGGCAAATGTGTGACACATCTGAATGCCTTCTTGATGGAACCAAAGTAAACAAGCATTGAAAATGCAATAGATCTCGCCCTTGTTTAAGTTAAAGCCATTCTGTTTGTAATGAGGTGGCTTTTTAGCTTTGCTTTTATTAGTGTTTTTAAAACTTTCATGTAAATAACATGCATATGTATGCATATATGTATATGTATGCATGCATTTATATTTGTATTTATATAGATATGCAGATTATATATGTTTATATATGTATGTATATATATATATATATATATATATATATATATATATACACACACATACATAAATGCATATGCATATATATATATGTGTATATGTGTGTGTGTAGAGAGAGGTAGAGAGGTAGAGGTGTAGAGGTAGAGAGGTAGAGGTAGAGAGGTAGAGGTAGAGAGGTAGAGACTAGTAGAGAGAGGTAGAGAGAGGTAGAGAGAAGAGAGTGAGTAATAGAGTAGAGAGTGAGTAGTAGAGAGCAGTAGAGAGAGTAGCAGAGAGTGAGTAGTAGAGAGTAGTAGAGTGAATAGTAGAGTGAGTAGTAGAGAGTAGTAGAGAGTGAGTAGTAGAGAGTGAGTAGTAGAGAGTAAGTAGTAGAGTGAGTAGTAGAGAGCAGGAGAAAGTGAGTAGTAGAGAGTAGTAAAGAGTGAGTAGTAGAGAGTAGTAGAGAGTGAGTAGCAGAGAGAGAGAGAGAATAGTAGAGTAGTACAGTGAGTAGTAGAGAATAGTAGAGTGAGTAGTAGAGAGTAGTAGAGAGTGAGTAGTAGAGAGTGAGTAGTAGAGTAGTAGAGAGTGAGTAGTAGAGTAGTAGAGAGTGAAAAGTAGAGAGTGAGTAGTAGAGAGTAGTAGATAGTGAGTAGTAAAGAGTGAGTAGTAGGGAGAGAGTAGTAGAGAGTGAGTAGTAGAGAGTAGTAGATAGTGAGTAGTAGGGAGTGAGTAGTAGAGAGAGAGTAGTAGAGAGTGAGTATTAGAGAGTAGTGGAGTAGTAGAGAGTAAGTAGTAGAGAGTAGTGGAGAATATTCCAAAGTTTGGCACAGCACCACTTGCACAATAAGTCCAATCAAATCATATCACTTAGAGTCCTTATTGAAGCGCTGAATCTTGTGTATATTCAAATGCTTTTATTTTCCTTAAGTTTATGTACCACAGCCTGCTGACGCGTTTCGTTCTGTACAACAGAACTTCTTCAGGGCGTTCTTATTTCCTTCAAGTTATGTCGGTATCCTGTTGTCATATAACTAGATATTTCTTCCAAATGTTAGACGAGACGTAAGTACATTCTTATTCAAAGTGACTAGGTATCAATTTTACCCACACAATTCGGGCAGACTTGAGTAATTTATAGCATCCTCAAAGTCAGTCTTTCAAAAATTCCAAAGTATAGGACATGACAATCCAAATCAAAATGTTTCTCAAGAAAAGTCATTTTCAATCGTTCGGAATTTCGGGGTTTGGGCAGATATGACCCAGGGACCCCCAGTATGCAAGGGGAATTAGTCCCCCCTCTGCAAACGCGCCAGTGGCCTGCGTTGCAGAGAGGTGTAAAAAGAGGCATAGCCTCATTACACCTCTGTGCAATGCAGCCCCCTGGTGCATACTGGAGTTTCCAGGTGGGATAGTTGGACCCCAGGGACCCCCAGTATGCAAGGGGAATTAGTTCCCCCTCTTCAAACATGCACGGGGCTGCGTTGCAGAGAGGTGTAAAAAGGGGCGTGGCTTCATTACACCTCACTGCAATGCGGTCCCCTGGCGCATACTGGAGATTCCTGGTGGGCTTTCAGGTCTTATATAGTTAGGAATTAGCGTAAAAAAACCTTTGAAATTCACTGAAAAAAACATAGGTTTCAGGCCTTATATAGTTAGGAATTAGCTTTTAAAAATCCTTGCAAATTCACTGAAAAGACCATAGGTTTCAGGCCTTATATAGTTAGGAATTAGCATTTAAAAAACCTTTGAAATTCACTGAAAAAACCATAGGTTTCAGGCCTTATATAGTTAGGAATTAGCATTTAAAAAACCTTTAAAATTCACTCAAAAAACTATATGTTTTAGGGGTGTTATAGTTAGCCGGACATTTCACTCATACATAACCATTGAAATTGCTCCTATATAGTTAGTTATACTAACTATATTTCGCGCACCCGCAATCCACTGCTGAAGATGTCACATATTACATCATTCATGACATGGTCAGTGACATCACTGATGACATCTCAAATGATCTCACTGATGACATCACTGATGACATCATCCACGTGACAATCACATACACCTTTTCATACACTAGTAAAATCTTTCATCACTCTTTGTAAAATAAAGAGTATCATATTTGAATCCATTGTTACAGCAATACAAGTATCTAAAAACCCACTCAGTGATTTTAGATGTATACACACATCTAATCACTTACCTGTAGATTCACTCATACATGCTGTCAATGAACAATAGAACACTATCAAAAATACTTATACACCTAAATCGACATTACACACCAGCACACATCCTATTCACATATGAAGTCATCCTACTCACTTATGCAAACAACGGATCATACTTACATATTTACTTAGCTACACACTTATACAAACACAACTTCATCTATTCATTTAGATAGTAAGTCATACTTAGTGAATCATAAAATCATCACAATCATTGAGTCTTATGTATACTTATTAATATACAACAACTGACACATACACTGCCTTTTATTTTTCTAGTTGGTTGGACATGTACTATTGAGAAATATATTTGCTCATCACCACACCCATAAAGATATTCACTCACCCAAACAACTGTTAGAACAGGTAGTTTTAATTTCATATATCTAGTGAATGAACTATTCACACATCTTTGGGCAGTCACACACCCCCCACCGAACCACAAACACATTCACTCTCCCATACAAATACTCAGTTAACTAATCAATAACTAATACAGACTTTCACATAGCTAGTAACCAACTGGAGAACCAGTTTACACAACAACTGACAAAGTGATACAGATATTCAAACAGTTTAGTCACTATCCACTATATTTAGTGAGACACTATAAATTGGTCAAGTAAACAGTCAATTACACTGCTACTAAATCCTCCATCCAAATATTTATTTTTATATATCCACTCATTCTTCAATGCAAATTGCTATATATATATAATGCATATTTAAATAACGAAGCAAACCACATTCACTGGATGATGTCATCAGTGATGTCATTTGAGATGTCATCAGTGATGTCACTGACCATGTCATGAATGATGTAATATGTGACATCATCAGCAGTGGATTGCGGGTGCGCGAAATATAGTTAGTACAACTAACTATATAGGAGCAATTTCAATGGTTTTGTATGAGTGAAATGTCCAGCTAACTATAACACCTCTAAAACTTATAGTTTTTTAAGTGAATTTTAAAGGTTTTTTAAATGCTAATTCCTAACTATATAAGGCCTGAAACCTATGGTTTTTTCAGTGAAAATATATATATATATATATATATCACAGGGCCTGGATGAAAGTGAGGCTTTATGGACAACCCCACTGCACAGAGCCAAAGGCTGTGTGTAGTGAGGATAGGCAGCACATGGGGAGGGCCTGGACTTTGGCCAAGGGTTGTGCACAGCAGAGTATGGGCACACGAAGCAGGTTGGGCGCAAACCCCCTCTCTGCGCACGGCCTAAGGTTGTGCGCACTGTGGGTGGCCAGTGGTGGGGGTTAGGTGTAGGGCATGGCCCTGTGGCCATCATCTGCTGCACAAGGCCAAAGAGTTCGTGCCCAGTAGGAGTTGTCCGTACGCACTGGGTTAGATGCAGGGTCTGGCCTTATCCCATCTCAAAGCAGGCATAAAGATGGAGAAATAATGCCACACTTTTCTGACTTTGCAATTATACTACACTCTACAGCACACATTCAAACAGTACAAGTAATTAAGCATACAATTTGTAGTGGTAGGGTCCGCCTCCAATATTACACCTATGCTAGACAAAACACACACAGCCTCACACTACTCTGTGAGAGTGTATTGACCTGGCACATGGTAGCTAAAAGTGTACCACTGTATAGAAAGAGAACAAAGTATGCTATTTCTTACTACACATGGCACATTTTTCCACTCTGTGATTAATTTGATATATATCACAAAAACATATGGTTGCTGTGATGCATTGCTCCTTCTATTAGTATAAAGAACGCTTCGTGACACAGATGAAAAATAAAGTTGTTTTTTTCTTTTTTTTTTAACCGTTAATGGAGGTTCCAAGAAAAATCTGGGTTATTTGTGTTTCTAAATCTTTTTTCCTTTTTTGTTTAGTTTTTCTTTTTTGTGGGAAGAACAAAACAGATACTCTGAATTTGGATTAAAAATAATCCCTTTTGAACTGCAGCCTGATGGGCGACCACCAAGCTTCATCTTGCTTTCACCTATGGAAACACTTTCTCCACACATCATACAGTACATTCTCATTGTGGCAAATATGGGGTCAGTGTTACTTGAGTCATGGCCTCACACAAAACAGGACACTATCCGCCAGACCTATCACAGGTGCAGCATCAGAAGAGAACAACATTGTCTTTCTATAAACCTTAGCACAACAGCAACAGAGGCCTAAGAAAGAATCAGTGGGGTTGAAGTTTTTCCAACTTCCAAATGGCCCAAAAAAAGTGTACAGGATGTTATGTGCACTTTGTGCAACCAAGTGCTCCATAGAGAAAAAGGTGGACAATATACCATGAGAGCCAGTGGGATGTGGAAGCACCTGCAAGCTGTGAATCGCAAAAGCGCTGCACAAACACCATGAAGAAAAATGACGAAAAAATGCTGGATTTTGCAACATACTCCAGGCACAGCCTCAATTTGTGGTCTTTGGAGAAACTAATAATAGAATATGTTACAATACGAAAGACGATCATCACACAGAATACAATGACTAGCTGAAGAAAACAATAGAAATTTTAAAAAGAACACTAAAAGAATTACAAAAATATAAATTAAAAAAAAAGTAGCTCTAAACTGTAAACAAATTCAAACAAAAAACAATTACACAAAAACAAATCAAACCCAAAAAAATCATCCATTATGAACAACACAAAAAATATCCAAAGGAAAAACTGTGCATCTAATTTCCTCTGCAGACAGGGTAAAGTTGGATTAATCACAGAGTTGGGCACAATGTCTGTTCTGAGACGAGGCCTGTTGCCTAATCTTCTACTACAAATGGCTGTGTACCATCCGCAGAGGGGCTCCCCTCATGAAGTGATTACACATCCTATACTTAGACTATGACAAAAAAACAGAAACCCACTGCAAAAACAAAAGGTTGAAGTGATGTATAGTTAAGCATGGTACGATATGGGATTATTTTACAAGGCCCCCAGAAATTCACAGAAAAAAACAAAGATTAAAGAGACGTTGTGGGGCGTGGCTTGGAGCGTCAAGAGTGCTTTGGACCCCTCCGTCATCCGCTCCTGCATCCGCCGCAATCAGCACTCATCTACACCGCCAACAAACCGCCTGCATCCTGCCACAACTTATGCCTGTCATTGGAGGCGAGAGCCGTGATCCTGGGCGCAGCGGCTGGTCTTACATCCAGATCTCTGGGCCGCGCCGTACCTAAGTTGGCGGCACTCAATCCCTGCGCCTTACTGTCGGGGCCTGCGCCTGGGCACCAAGACTGATGCGGGAGGTGCCCCTACAGCGGACCCAGGCCCCCTCAGACATGGCCGGCTGCCGGGCTG
The DNA here is from genome assembly GCF_964261635.1 of Lissotriton helveticus. Lineage (NCBI taxonomy): Eukaryota > Metazoa > Chordata > Amphibia > Caudata > Salamandridae > Lissotriton > Lissotriton helveticus. The sequence continues at coordinate 353,472,489 of NC_136061.1, read as the reverse complement.
ACCACAGTGCGACCTTTTCAGCTGTGGGCGAAGTGCAGAGTCGTGGCACGAACCGGCTGCGCACAAACCAACAAGAAGAGCTTCGGCCTCCACCAGGGCCCTCGGTCCCTCCTCCAAGGCTGGGGCACATACCGCAATCCTGAGGCTTAGGGGGATTCTGTGCTCTGGCTTGAGCTGCCAAGATCCACAACTGAGCATCCGCTGCTCAAGGCCCTGCGACCAGTGAATGAGTGGTCCGCGACCCTCGGGCTGGAAATGACCACCACTACGGCCCCAACAACCTGCAACTGGTCCTACCCACAGCGGAGGGGTCTAGATTGAGGCAGACCAGCTGTCTCTAACGGGCAAAGTGGTACAAAAGGGGGTGGTGATGGACAGATCATCTGAACCAATCTAACACTCACACCCAGTCAACAGATCTGGGTTTAATCCATCACCGTTCTTTAGCCCACTCTGCCCCCCCTTTTCAGACATGGCCATATGCAAATCAGTCTGACCCTGTGCCTCATGGGAACAGTCCAGCCCGAACTGCCAAGCCATGCCTTCCCTTCCCTGGACCGGAAACAAGCTTCCGAGAACCGGTTTCTGGCATTTCAGCCGTCTTCAGCCCGGCTTGCTTAATTCCAGTGGCAAAGTGAGCAAGGGACTCAGGTCTGAGCCTACCCTGCCAACTTATGGCGAACAAAGTGGTACAAAAGGGGGTGGTGATGGACGGAGCATCTGAACCAATCAAACACTCACACCCAGTCAACAGATCTGGGTTTAATCCATCACCGTGCTTTAGCCCACTCTGCCATCCCAGTTCAGACATGGCCATATGCAAATCAGTCTGACCCTGTGCCTCATGGGAACAGTCCAGCCCGAACTGCCAAGCCATGCCTTCCCTGGACCGGAAACAAGCTTCATAGAACCGGTTTCTGGCATTTCAGCCGTCTTCAGCCGGCTTGCTTGAAACCAGTGGCAAAGTGAGCAAGGGACTCACGTCTGAGCATACCCTGCCAACTTATGGCGAACAAAGAGGTACAAAAGGGGGTGGTAATGGACGGAGCATCTGAACCAATCAAACACTCACACCCAGTCAACAGATCTGGGTTTAACCCATCACCGTTCTTTAGCCCACTCTGCCACCCCAGTTCAGACATGGCCATATGCAAATCAGTCTGACCCTGTGCCTCATGGTTTGATTGGTTGAGATGCTCCGTCCATCACCACCCCCTTTTGTACCGCTTTGTTCGCCACAAGTTGACAGGGTATGCTCTCTGATTCCTCTGATAATATTCACAGGTTTGACCTGCCAAAATGTATCCAGGGATGCAATACTCATAATTCCGTTATGTGTGGTAACAGAAGGTATAGCCTGTATTGGCCTTTAATGGACAACTCATAATGAAGACCTTAGGCTGATGCCCTACTTTCAAACAGCGGCCTCTCCTCCCAACGCACCCAAAAGACACCTCCGATCAGCACGGCTATCATTGGCCACCATCCCAGGTATCAGCAAGACTAGAACGTGAGGAAAGCCCTTCTCTTACTTTGCAACCAAACCCTTGGAAACCCTCCGCCTCCACCTCTGGCAATCCCCTACATTGCCCCAGTTCAGGAAAGAACTCAAACCTGGCTTTTCGGGTGACCCCAGCACTCAACGGAGCTCCCCCACCCTCTCCACCCCCAGCTCCTTGAGACCCTCACGGGTCAACAGTTGCGCTTTACCAAATCTGATTGATTGATTGATATAAAGTCTCCATTGACATCTATGTGTTGACAGGGCTACTGAATGCTTTGATGTCTATGGGACCCTATTAAAGAAAGCTTGCAATGCTGCAAAAAGTAAGAGCAAATATAAAATGTCCTAGCTGTCATAACGGAAAGTTTCAGTTCAATTAAGGAAGCGGAGGCCAGGATTATGCTCATCTTTCTCCACTTTATTGCATACAGCAACCTTAAAAACAAACTAAATTTCTGAAGAAATCATATGGTAAGGAGAAAAAACAACATAACCAATCCACATTCAATACAAATATTATTCTCCATTGCCACTAATCATGCCCCCTCTTTCTTTGTGCGAGAGCTGCCTACCAACTTAAGGATTCCATCCACTAATGTCTTGTATTGTGGCGTATTCCCTTATAAAAGAAACAATTCTGTAATTCCTTTCACCAAACATTTTTAGCATAGCATTTATTGTGAGATAGAAAAAACACACTTAGCAGGAAAAAGCTATCATGATATCATGAAATCATACACTATATCATGTACATAAAACAGTGCACAATACCATTTTATTATCAATATAACTTCATCAAAACAAATATCAATATAACTTCATCAAAACAATGTACACTTATACCCAACGAAAATCTGGAACTTCACAATGATGCAAGTGCACTAGGGAGGGAACAATCCGCCTTGATACTAGTGGGAATAATCATCGCCTAAGCGTCCTTATTGGAATTGAACATTTCCATTACGACAGCTAGGCAACTTTATATTCTATGTCACGACTACAGGCAAGGACTATTCTCGTTCAAAGCTTATTCACCACCACGGTAGCCATAACTACTACTGATTTAAAGTAAAAAGTTTTAAACGTAGAATCTGACGACCAATCGGACGTATTCAATATATGCTCTAGGCGTGCTCCAAAAGAAAAAGCTTTAGATGCTATAGCACCTCTCGCTGAGTGTGCGCCAAAAACAATGTGGCAATTCCTCTTTTTTGCATGACACCTCCCCCAGCAGGCTAGGGTGGGGGAAGAAACCTCCCTGAACAGTTTACGTAGAGCAATCAGAAGTGGGCTTTTCCGAGTCGGATTAACTTCTTCTGTCAATGCTTCATATGCCTTAATGGAGCGGACAACACACAATTTTGGGACATCCCCAAACGTTGCATAAGAAACAATTAGGTTTCCCCTTCTGGGGAGAATACCCTACCTGTAATATCTAGGGCTCATACATCCGAAACCCGTTTCCAAGAAATCAAACAGAACAACATGGCCAACTTACCCCATAACTGCTTCCTAGAGAGGTATTTATTGCTTACCCAAGAAAGAAACAAGCTGAGGACCTTATTACCATCCTACAGGGTGGAATACCTGGGCCTAGGAGGCACCGACAGTCTCAGACCGCTCATCAATTTCCTAACCAGTGGATGTTCCCCCACCTGGAAACCTTCTATTAGGGGGTGTCCAGACGAAATGGATGAGTGGAATGCATTTACTGACCTGTAAGCCATAGCGTCTTTGATGAATGAAGATAAAAAAATGTAAAATAGGAACAACTTCTGATTCCATGGGGTCAGTATCCCTCTGTAGACACCAACGCAACCATCTGACCCAGGCAGACTTGTATCTCTTATAGGTTCAATCCGTCAAAGCCTTGGACAAAAGACTTTGAGCTGTTTACGAACGTCCTCGGACTTTCCTCCTAGATCAGTAATCTTCCACGCCATTAGGGACATTATGCTTTCCAGGACTAAATGGTGAGGATTCCTAAGAAGGTCCAGCTGAATATCTTGGCTCTGGGGTAGATGGATTGGAAAATACCCAAAAAGTTGCATCATCACTGGAAACCATACTTGCTATTTCCAAAGCAGTGTGATGACCGCCAGATTCACCTTCTGTCGCCAGACCTGTGTTAGCATCTGCATCAGCATTGTGAATGGAGGAAATGCAAATGCCTCCTACACACTTCAATCTTGCAGAAAAGCATCTGTCACCTCTGCTGCTTGGCCTCCAACTAAAGAACCAATCCAGCTGGCAGTCATGACGTGAGGTTAAGAGATCTACTGAGAACCGCCCCAAGAACATTTAAAGGATACAGAACACCTCTGGGTGAAATAGACATGCACTAAGATCCTAAAGGTCCCGAGAGTGTCAGTCGATGACTTTGTTGGACTTCCCCGGAAGATACTCTGCTGTCACTGAAATGTTGCGATCCAGGTTATAGTGCCAAAACCCCTTTGCCAGTTCCTCAAGCATTTTGGATTGTGTATCCCCCCTGACGTACCTCACCACTGAGATGTTGTCTATCTTTAACAGAATTGAACAACTCACCTTGTCCTGCATCCAGCACCAGACCGCGAAGGAACCCGCCAGGAGTTCCAGGCAACTGATATGCAGGGATTGCTCTTCTCATGACCATTTTCCTCCCGTGGACACACCGCCACAGCTGGCCCCCCAGCTGGTCTTGCTGGCGTCAGACTTGATAATCTCCGGACTGCAACCAAAGATGGCTCTCCGGTTCCATGCCTCCATGTGAGTCAACAACCATCTAATTTCCTCCTAAGCATCCCCTGACAGTGGGGTCATCGCCAAGTAGGCTTCCCGAAGGTGATGTGCCGTCAATCGTTGCAGAGCCTTGTAATGAAGAAAGCCTGGAAAAATCACTTGAATGTGGAAGATGCCACCAAAAAGGTCAACTGTCTGAGGCAATGGTCTTCCTGAGTTCGTGAAGAATCTTTGCATTTTCTTGGAGGACAGATTCAAGGTGGACGCCAAGGAGTTAATCACAAAACCCGAAAAGGTTTTCAGCTGAGAAGGGACTAACATGGATTCCCATTTATCACAAACCCCAGACGTTTCAACAAATCCACTGTCACTTGGAGATGATGGGACAGCATATGCAGGCATTAATCCATCAACCAAATGTTGTCGAGATAAACAATTAAACTTATGCCCCTGGTGCGGGGGAACTCCACCACTGGCTTGAAGAACTTGGTGAAACACCAAGAGGCAGCCAACAGGCCAAAGGTTAATGTCCGAAATTCAGAGACCTGATGACCCCAAGGAATTGCAGATATCTGCAGTGAGGCTGGAATACGGGGACCATCAGAGAGGAGTACTTCAGGTCCAACTATACTAACCAATCCCCAAGATGCAGAAGGTCCCGAAGGTTGTGGATACCCTCCAGCTTGAAATGGAGATATACCAGCTATTCGTTGAATTCTTTGAGGTTGATTACGGGGCGTTGGCTCCCATCCCTCATCTACACCAGAAAGAGGTTGCTCACAATCCCAGGTAGGTGGAAGGCACAATCATCACTTTTCTCACCAGATCGGCTACCTTTTGATCTATGAGGGAAGATTGACTCTTGGTAAAAATTAGAGATCGTCACCTAGAGAACTGAATGGGGATCCCCAGGAACTTCAAACAAAAACCCTGGCTTGTCTTTAGGGCCCAGGCGTCGGACGTAATCTCACTCTAATTCTCTTGGAATAGAGCCAGCCGCCCTCCCACCTTTAACTAGGTAGAAAGGAGAGGCCTGACCTTGGGCAGATCCTTAGGCACGTCCACCTCCTCTGCCCCTGCGGGAGCACTGGAAACGACGTGAAGGGTAGAAGTCACCAAATCTCGCAAAGTCCTGATATTACCTCTAGCAGGAGCCTTTGCCTTTCTAGGAAACAATGGTAACGAAGTGGCAGAACAAACGCCCCCTGCCACATCAAACCCCATCGAAAACCTTGGGCAAGAAAATCTACTCAATAGAGGCCTGTACCTTATCCAGCGAATTGAATGTACCAACAAATTTGCCAAGCTCCTATATAAAGGGGGACCCAAACAACCCCCCTTGTGTGGTGGGGCCTGCTTCTGAAGCTGCCAGGTCCTGTAACTTCAGGTCCACCTTGATTAAAAGGAAATGTCACTTCTCAGCTGAGAGCACACACTTCACATTTCCCAGCAGTATGTCCGCTCTCTGGGCCCACCCAGACTGGATTTCGGGGTATACGAGTGCCCCTGACTGCTTGGTCTTCTCTGCTACATCTAACATTTTAGTAAGCAGCCCCATAATATCCAAATTTTTGTCCTGGCATGACCGTCAGGAGCGGTCAATGACCTTCTTGGGGTCCCTAATATATTTGACCAAAAATGTAGCCATGCATTTGTCTATTTCAGTAATGAGGGCCACCTTGGCCTCCAAAGACGCGAGGACACTCCACCTGCAAGCTGGCCCAGACTCCTTTTTCCAGCGGCTTGCAAATTTGCCCGGACACGTAGGTAGCTACCGCCTCACTTGGAGGCCACATGGAGGACCTAGGGTGAAGAAAATCATCCGGGTCTACCATATCTGCCTCCAGTGCATGTTGTGAGGCAGCCGGAATGGAGCGAGGTGGGCGAGTCTAGTCTGAAGATGGGTGCCATGGCCTAAAATGGCCTGGGTCATTATCTGATTCCCTCTGGGTATCATTACCCCCACAGGGTTAGGGGGGGGGATAACCCAAAGGGTTATCTAGCATCTGTGGCTGGGCTTGAAGGAAGACTTTCTTGAGAAGCTCAAAAGCGTCTTCCTCAATGCCCTTGCAGGCACTTTGGCGATTGGCACTGGGTTGTTGGGTGCTCTTTTGCCGTATGGGGGGCCTGTTACGCCTGTGCCAGCCTCTCAATTTTCTCCTGAGAGAGCTAAGGCTAGTGGCACAGCATGTTGAATTAAGGCGTCCATTGCCTCACAAAATTCATCATCCAGAGGAAGGAAGGAAGCAGATTCCTCAACCTCCGAATCCTGCATGCTAGAAATCACTGTGGCGCTAGGGAACCAAGTGGGTATGGCGAGTCCGGGACTCAGTGAAAAATTGAATTACACCCTGTGAGATCTAGAGGGTAGCTAGCCTGTGCAAGTACCCACATTATCAGATAAAGGCTTAGTATGTTAGTAGTAGGCCTCAACAGGCCACTGACCCAGAAATACATAGAGCAGGTCTAAATGGGCTTATGGGCCCTTGATGGACAACATTGCCTGCAAGGTTGGGGTCCTGACCCCACTTAGGGCCTGATTACGAGTTTGGCGGTGTGGAAGCGGACCGCCATGCCGGCGGCCCGCTACAGCACTGCCAAACATGTGTGCCCATCGCCTGTCTGATTACGAGTTTACTCATGTCTGGCTGGCCTTTTTTGGCAGTGTCTCTAAAAATGGGGACCGCAATGGGAATGACAAAAACAGTTCCTGCACGGCATGAACTTTTAAGTACATGCAGTGCGGGAACTGGGTTGCATGCACACAGGGGGCACATGTGCCTACCTGCAAGCAACCCCTTGCAAATGGGCAACTGAGGGCCCTTTGTTTCAAGACCGCCAGTCTTTTTATGGAGGACAGACTTCCATGACACAGCTGGCGGTCCTGAAACGCCTAATATGGATGGCAGTGCCGCAGCGACACCACTACCATATTACGTGGCAACTTTCAAGGCATCATTTTTAAGAATAATAATGAGTGTAAGTCAACCTCTTATGACACTGCAGGATGTGAATACCTAATTTTCTCAATCAAACTCTCACATTTGTTTACTTTCTCTGGTCTGCTTCTATACTGACTATCAGGGTCTGAGACAGAGTTTGTACAGGCTATACCAGAGATCGTAGCACTACATAGCCTTCGGTCAGCCAGTTTTACGCTGCTGGGGGTCTTGAATATTTATATAGATGACAATACTTGCACACAAGCAATCAATCTTAGCCAAGATTTATTTGCAATTCGGCTTACCCAATTGGTTTCGCTTCCCACTCAAAAGAAGGGCCACATATATATTGAACACTATCTTTACAAATTTGTCTAAAATGAAAGAAAGTAGATGCCCGATTGCCAGTTTTTGGGTCAGACCACTTGCTGGTTCAGTTTTCCATTCCCGAGAGAGAAGCGGTCAAATCAAATATATCTCTAGTAAAACTTACCAGACAGTGGTCTAAATTGGACATTACGAGTTGGGAAACAGCCCAGGCTAACTCAGTCTCTAGGTTACCTCTGCCTCCTTTTCAACCTTTACGGATTGGATACATTCAACTCTATAGATGCTAATCACCTGGAAAGGCCGTAAGCTTCCCTGAGCTTGAGCCAGTGCTAAACGGTTCTTGTCAGAGGTAAGGGAGAGATGTGGCTCACTGGTTAGAGGCGGCAGACCTGTAACCAGAGAACGGCCCGGGACCAGGGTTCAATTCCCGACGCGGCAGGGTCTTGGACCAGGGTCAACGGACTCGATAATTCTCGCCTCGGTGCCTACTCTAACCAGTGAACACACTCAGTAACTCTGGGCATTAAGCTTGCCTCATCTCTACAACGGCCCCCCACAGACGTCGGGGATGCCTGGTTTCACCCTGGAGATACCCAGAAAGGGACCATCTCACAGGGAAAACCAGGAAGGGTTCCCCAGCGGTCTACAGCGCCAGGACACTCGGGTAGAGTAACAGTGCGCTTTACAAGTATCCAACATTTACATTTACAAGGGGTGCTAAAGAAAGATTGTAAAAATAAGAAAGGAAAAGGAGACGCCAATATGTTGATGGCAGCAAGGAAGTCTATAGTAGAGCCTTCAAAAAGTATCAGTATACGATTCGCAAACCAGGTTACAAGATTTCTCAGACAGAATCAACCACTTGTTACAGCCTTCCAAAGAACCTACTCCATTGTGAACTCCTTTTTAAAACCTAACATTTTAGGGTCGCCCCCCCTCCTAGGCATGGTGCGATCAGCTGGCCAACTACTTTCTTGGAAAGGTCAGACATATATGATTCACTTTCAGAGGCTTCAGATCCCAGCGTTAAATTTACAGCTAGGGCCACTGCAGAAAAGAGTGGAAGGACTTTAAACTTTTCCACCATTAAGTACCAACAACATTCGGACGACAGCCAGCACAGTCCGGTTCTCCTCTCATTCAGGCCCCCATAGATATTCTGCTGTAAGTGGGAGATACCACCGTATAAGCCTTAATGTCTATCTACAATCTATCCCTGGAAAGCGTATGCATCCCGGATCCATGGAGACACGATGATTATTCTTCATCTGCTGAAGAAACTTTCTTTGAACCCTGACCGGGCTGAAACTTAGAATTGCCTACTTCTGGAGTTTAGCAAAATTTTGGAAAAGTTGACAACTGGTCATCTTATAAACTTTTTGTAAACCAACAACTTACTGCACCAGACACAAACTGGATTTCGCTCTGGTTGCAGTACAGAGACAGCTCTCCTATTAGCCACAGAAGACCTCAAAAAGATATTGGATCAGGGTGGTTCCACTATGCTCATTCTTCTCAACCTGAGCGCAGCCAGCTTTCGATACAGTCCTCCATCGAATCCTATGCAATAGATTAAAAGAGGTCGATGTCACAGGCAAGGCGCTACACTGGTTGACTTAATTTTCAGAGAATAAGAGCTTTCACATTAGTGAAGGGCCTTTCTTTTATGAGACACATCAGCTTAATTGTGGAGTGTTGCAGGGCTCCACTTTGAACCCCACGCACTGTGTATGTCCGCTCTTTATCAGACATCATTTGTGCATCAGATTTTACTATGGTGTCATACGCAGACGACACTCAGATGGTTGTCTCCCTGTCACCAAATATTGACAACATTAGAAAGACTGACCACTTGCATGGCAATCAGCTGCCTCAAGTTAAATAGGGATAAAACCGAGGTCACTGTGACTGGAAATAACTCTTCGCCATAGGAGCACTTCCTCTGGCATCCGTGCTACAGGGATCCCCCGCCCCCCTGCCAGAAGTGAACAGCCTGGGCGTCATACTGGATATTGATATGACCATGGCCTCCCAGGTAAAGAAAGTTGCAGGGACCTGTTTTGGTCTTTTAAGAGCCCTTGGAAAGACGTTCAAGTGGCTTCCTTTGGAAACCAGAAGGACAGTTATCCAACGTCTTGAACATTGTACTCTCTCGCCTAGATTACAGCAGCTCTCTTTTTCGAGGCAGTCCATCTTATGTCACCAAAAAGCTGCAAGTCATCCAGAACTCCATGACCAGAGTACTGCTGGGTCTACCCAAAATGCAATCAGCACTCTCGTCCCTTGCCAAACTTCATTGGCTGTCGATAACTAGATTTTAAAGTTTTGTGCATTGCTCACAAGATAAAACACATGCTGGGCCCAAATATCTTTCGGCATCTCATTACCCCGTAGAGTGCCCCAGAGAGTCAAGATCTAGTGACCTCTCCTTGTTGGCCACCCCTACAATTAGAAGAACAAGAGGTTGAGTTTACGTGTTTGCATATTTGGGGTCCAAACTTTGGAACTTCCTTACAAATTCATATTAGGACAAATGGAAACGTATTAAGTTTGAGGGAGCAGCTGAATACGAACCTTTTCAGTTAAAACTGTGTATTTCCTCATCAGTTCTGTCAGCCCGATTTTGGGTAGCGGTGTGTTCTACAAAAACCCAATTAATATATTAATAATAAACTGTGAAGGGAAGAAACAAGCTTTAAATGTGCACAAGTATAATAGGCATAAATGCCAAAATTCTAAATGTTATTAAAGATTTGGAACTCCTAGGAGGTCAACAAAAAATACAAACATATTATTACGAGTGATAAAACATTACAGGCTCAGTCCACAAAGCATCATATAGTTATCAAGAACCAGCATTAGGATGGCTAGATTTCTTTTAAGTAAAAACAGACAATATTGTCAATAATCACTGAACATAAAATACTTGGAGGTTTACAACATTACTAATCCTGGGGTGTACATAGGACATTGGAAAGTTGCCAGTTCGTAAACAGTGTATAATCAAGAATTCAATTCAGCTAAAAAATCTATTTAGAATTAGCAGCAGGAAAAAAGGGAGTAACAGAACATCTCCTAAAAAATGCGAAGGGCAGTATAAGCCAGGTCATATGCAGCAAAGTTCACATTCGACTTCAATGTTCAGATTGGAATTAGCAGCAAGTAAAAGATAGCTAAGCATAACCAGGCCTGTGCAACAGAGCAATTGAGTAACAACCAGTTAATGTGCAAAATACAACCTGGACCCACTTCTATAAAAAATGTGAGGTTAGCAACAGGAGCATAGTGGGAAACAGAAGCAGCCTAACCCTATAGTGCAAAATAGCAGTAAATAGCCAATCAGTGTGCAAAATGCAAATTGATAAAACAAAACAATGATACTTCCTAAAAAGATGACTAGCAGTAAGGATGACTGCCCAATACAAAGATATGCTAAAACTTAAAATATATACATAAACTCCTTAAAACAAGTAAAATGTTTTACACACACTGCTTCGTTTTTTGGACAAAAGAGTCTCGGGCTGATGCTACGTTTTTAACACTATTTTGTAAAAACATTGGTCGAAGCCAATGATAACGACTCGAAGCCAATGCAGGGCAAACAAACAAAACATGGTCCAGGGTCTGACTGCTCAGCATACACAAGTTACAAGTTTTTCCATTATTCAGATTCTGGGACCAGTTTGCTGTAAGGTCATTTAGAGGTACGAGATTCATACGGCATAAAATGAGCAGACGACGAATTCCGTGTTCTAAATTCCAAAATAAATATTTTTGTGCAATTCTCGGAGAGTTTGTCCTGACTATTAGCTTTAATCTTTCCTTAGAAATACCAGGGAAACAGTATAACACGCATTAGTACCCGGAAAAAACATGAAATATCAACAGCAATCCGCAAGAGAATGAAAGACACTTAGCTTATGGATGCTGATCAACGAAGAAAGAAGGGGCATGAACAGGAGTAATAGACTATAATACATGAACTGTTTGCTGATTGGTTATGATGTTTTTATCTATTTCCCTGATAGTTTCTTGGAAAAGCTGATTTGTTTTTAGGCTGCTGTATGCAGTAAAGTGGAGAAAGATGAGCATAATCCTCGCCTTCGGTCCCGACATAGAATCCATATATGCCATTTGTTAGTTCTTGTGTAATAGGGATAGAGCAAACAACATTTGCACAACCGCAAATCAAACACCAAACAGGTATCACATTATTTTTGTTGTGTTTATGTAATTCGATATGAATTAAACACAATTGTTTCTACTTTGCAAACGTGAAAGCGTGAACTAACCAAGTAACAAAAACAGCTAGTTTTATAAGTAGCAAAAAGATTTCTTTGGTGGAACCAGATAAAAAACAAAGTTTATCTTTATCATCATAGCCACTTAAGAATAACATTATTGAATCCAAATAATTCACCCTACGTTCAGTGAGCAGTGCGTATTGAAAAGGTACAGAGTTAGAGGACTCTTGGAAACATTTCAACAGACACACCGCTTTGACTGCTGATTAGGAGTACCCCTTTGATAGGGCACATCAAACAAGCTACTTTTAGTTTTATGTACTTTTTTTTTTTAGCTCCATGTCGTGGTGTTGTAATAGGTATTAAGCATTCTCTCCAAAGACGTTGTACTGAAAATAAGTAGTAGGGGCGTGCGAGGGCCGATCGGTATATGTACTATATAAACTGCCCCAAGACGTTATTGGCTGGTTCCAATTTTTTTACAGCTAAATATCAGAACATGCAAAGTTGATGTGGTGGAGGCCTTTTGACGAGAAGACTTATAAAATACATGAAGGAGGTGGTATCCATGCTGAATGCATGTACTTTTCTCCAGATATTTGCTTCTGCCCAGCAGGGCTGCGCATGTGCTCCTGATGACAGCCACGCCTGTTATTTTTAAAGCCCGGTCTCTAAGTTCTCTGAGGTCGGAGCTTTTATAGCACATGCACCTTAAATGGATGACACACCATGCTGAGTCAGAAAGACAGGATATTAGGGGGGCGCTAGAGGGCGCACAACAAGATGGCTGCGCATTAGATCAGCTCTGCCGGCCGATCCACAACCCGACTAATATCCTGACAAAAAAGGCAGAATAGACATGCCTAAAGGGATGCATCGAGGGCCGGACTGGCTGTAGCACGCACAAGGCATTTTCCCGGTGGGCTGCCAGGGTCGGGGGCCGGTTTTGGGCCCCTGTGAGACGATTTTGTTACAGGGATGTTTTTGCAACATAGCAGCAATATCGGCCGCTGTAACGAAATCGGCCGAACTGGACCGTGACAACAGCTCGGCCGCACCCCCCACCCCCTCGGGGGGCCGCCGAGCACTTTGCCAGGGCTGGTTTTGGTTCCCAGTCCGGCCCTGGATGCATCGGTAAAAGTAGTGGCCCCGGACGGGCATGAGATTGTTGCTGGCCCTGACAGGGCTTCTGTCTGCTGCAATTCTGCTGGTGGCCGGAGTTTTTTTTAAAACATATTTTATTAATGACTGTAATATCAAAGTCAATGCAAGAAATATAAAGATACAGTCGTTTTGTACTTACAGTAATTACAGCATATACGTTTCATGAATTTGCTCTATTCCTTCCGTAGTATTATAACAGGAAACTGAGGATAAATGGTAGCAGTAGACAATGTAATTAGCCAGCCATTGCAGATATGACGGATAAATGCACAGCACAAAGTAGTTACATTTCCAGTCAACATGAACAACAGATACAACCATCTCCCCGACCTCCCTAATACACCCAATCCCTGCTCCTGGTCGGTCGATGTCTACATTGGTCATTAGGATCTGAAAGGGGATGCCATCAACGCAATGCTAGGGGAGTCCGTAGTGAACATGGAACATGACTTGTAGGTCGGGGTCCTGAAACCCATCATGAACGAGTCGTATTTTGACAGTGTATTATGGGGTCGGGCATCCCCTGGGGGCAGTAAGTCAAGCGATTCGAACTCATTTAGCTTGATCTCCCAGTCCATGGAAATTGGTTGTTTTCGAAGGCCCCTTACTTATTCTCTCCGGAGAGCTGCACCTTCGGCCTTTCCCCCATTGTACCATGTCATCTTGTCAGATGAATTATGCTGGGCATCTAGGGGATTTCCACCTCATGGAGAGGGCTCTAATTGCTAATATGAGGGCCAAGTCTGTGAACTTCAGTAGTACCTTCTGGACCTTCGAGCGTCTGCGGAGGCCCACGAGGCAGGACAGGGCGTCATCCGATATAGGAATGTGTCGGACTTCAGACAGGGATTGACGAACACCCTCCCAGTAGCCCCGGAGGTGAGGGCAGAACCACAGCATGTGGAGGAAGTCAGCCTCCTCTCCTTTATATCGGGGATAACAGTGTGAGGCGTCGGGGAACATGCTGTGAATCCGCTTGGGGGTGAGATACGATCTGTAAAGAACCATAGTCTGGATGTATTTTAGTTTGGCATTACGGGAAACTCTTTTAGGGTGATCGAGCATGCTCTGCCATGCTCTGTCTGTGATTTCTGTAGCTGAGTCCTCAGACCACTGTCCTCCAAGTGAGGTAAGTGTAATCGCCGCATGTGCCCTTATACCTGTGTATAACCAATGTACCAGGTGTCCCCCCCCCTACCCATGTAGTATAATAGATGTACTAGATCGTGCTGTGGGGGTTCACTGCGCTGTGTGGCGAATGTGTTTTTTATGTAGTGGGATACGGTAGCGTGTAGTAAGTATAGTCGTGCTGGTGGGCCCGTACTCTGCAGGAAGGAGTCGTGGTCTAACAGGCCACCGTCACCAAAGAACGCCCCAACGTCCTCCACCCCTGCCTCCAACCAGTCAAGTGTCTGGGCCTTCGTGAGTCTACCTTGCGGGGTGGGTATGCCCAGGAGGGGGATATTCGACAAGTAGGGGACTACCTGGGAGGTATAAGATAGTGCCTTCTTCCAGCATTGCAGGGCCATCTCGGCTCCCTTCTCCCAGAATGGCCATCCTGCTGGTGGCCTACGGACCATGGATCACCCCCCATCCCAATCACAAAGGTCAGGAACCTGGGAGTAATTTTTGACAATGGGCTCAGCTTTATGGACCATGCAAATAAAGTTGCAACAACGGCTCATTTTAAATTAAAAATGATAAGGAAGATTAGACCTTTCCTTCCAGAAGCATTAATTAAAACACTGGTTTGCTCATTGGTCCTGTCCTCTTTGGACTACTGCAACGGACTCTTTCTTGACGCCCAGGTTAGAGTCATAAACAAGCTTCAGTCTATACAGAATGCGGCAGCACGCCTGCTTTCTGGGACTGCCAAGTTTCACCCTATTGCTGAAACAATAAGGCAATATCATTGGCTCACCATTAAAAATCGAATAAAGTTCAAGTCCGTATGCATTGTCTACAAAACCCTTAATAACCAAGGACCCAATACCCTTAAGGAACAATTAAAACCCTATAATCCCAGCAGACACCTGCGATCATCGGAGCAGCATCAATTGGTTGTTCCACGTTCAAAGACGGTGTCATGGGGAGATCGTCGTTTTCTTGTAGCAGCATCCAGGCTATGGAATACACTTCCTCATCACATTAAGACGAGTTCCTCTCTCCTCCAGTTCAGGAAACAAGTAAAGACATGGCTATTCAATCAGTGAAATTATCTGCACAACATGGAAACAAACTGAATGGTCTAGCGCCGAGACGCCTTAGGGTATTCGTCGCGCTCAATAAATGTCATAAATAAAATAAATAAATAAATCTGTAATGGGGGGGGGGGCTGTCCCTGGGAATTTTGGCCTTGGGTAAGAGAAAGGAGTGCAGTACGCCCTGGTCCAGATCCCTAGGTGTGAACCCGACCTCTTGTAAGTTTCTCTCCGCGGTCCAGAAAGACAGCCATTGGAGCGGACTAGCATAGTAATAGGCTCTGAAGTCAGGTACTCCCAGTCCACCGCTGCCCGTCCCCAGTTGGAGTTTCCGTAGACTTATTCGTCTGCGGCCCTTTCCAAGATAAGATCTACCAGCATTGTATCTAATGTTTTAAAGATAGACTGTGGGATCACGACCGGTAGGTTCACAAAGTAGTATAGTAGGCGAGGGAGCATCACCATCTTTGAGATGGCGATACAGCCCATCACTGACAACGGCAGGGAGGACAGGAAGGCCGCACTAGCACGGAGGACCGTTATGGCTCGCACTATGTTACCTTCGATTTGATCCTCTTGTGTTTTGTAGATTTGAATCCCTAAGTATTTAAAGGTGGTGGGGGCCACTGGCAAGGCATATTCGCCAATCCGTAAGGTATTAGGGTATCGTGCATCCTGGAAAAAGAATGCCACAGATTTCCCTGGGTTTATGGCCAGACCAGTGAGGCGCTCAAAGCTGGTGAAAATATCAGGAAGAGGAGCATTCTCGGCCGTCAGGTCCCATAAATACAATAGGATGTTGTCAGCATATATGGACGTTAAGTGAGTCGCACCATTGATAGGTATACCCAGCTGTTCCAGTTCAACAAAGGGGACCCCGTGACGTATCCAAAGAGTTACTCCCCTGGCGAATGCAGAGTAGTTAGTGGAGTATATCTGATCCCTTCATTTTTTGAGAGTTTTTTGTGTCTCCGACTCAGTTAAGTGGTATTCCTGCAAGAATACTATGTGTGCCCTACTCCTAAGAAGGAATGCATGTACGCGAGGACGCTTCTGGACTGCACCCAACCCCCGAACATTCCATGTGATTAGGTTGTAAGACCCTAAGCTGGGATGAGTACCTGGCATAGCACTGCATATAGAAAGCAGCTCCCAGGTGTATGGAGCTGAAATATCGATACTGACCAGGAGTCCCATTCCCCATTAACATAAAAGATACATGGCTCAGCGTCTGAACTACACTGGGCCCAAGAACAAGTCACAAGAATCATAGAACTAATAACGGGGCATACGCTGTTAGGGGGGTCGTTGCCATTGCTCATGGTCCCGTATACATTAAGGTCGGCTGCCTGGTGGCTCTACGGGCCCAGCCTGGGGGGGGGGGGGGGGGGGGGAGAGGTGGTGATTAGACATGCCAGAGACAGCTTTTCCGTAGTTATTGATCCTATATACTCTAGTCTCGGAGTCCCTGCAAAGCAGAGTCTACATGTCTGCAGAGGAAGGCAGCCCAGGCATACAATCCTACCTACGCTCTCGACTCATCACATCACAACAATGGTTAGAAACAGAATGACATTGCTCAAATGTAGAAACACAGAGTAAAAGGATATGAGGGATGCAGAGGACTGCAGTCCATGTCATCCGATTAGCACTTCTCTAAACTCAGTTTCGGAAGTGTACCAAGCTTGTCAGGTGGTCTCACCTTCAATTATCGATTATGTTGTCTGTCGCCCTGGCAGTAATCGTTGGGAAAAGAGTTATACTATGTTCAGAGCCCGAGTTCAGGGTTCAGCAAGAGCTCCTTCCTGGTCCCGGTGTTGTTGTTCACGCGATGGTCCTGCGCCTCCTTTCCCCCTAGAAGTCGGAGATCGGCGGGATCCTGGATTCAAGGGCCTGCCGGAGCTCTATGAGGAGAGGTCCGAGTGGCTGCGCTGGCTGGTAGGACGATCTTTGCCTCTGAACCATGCTGGTGTAGTCAGGGTACAACTTGATGCAGTGGTTTTCAAACTGGATCAGTGATTTTTCCTTCGCCTTCTGTAGCAGTGTGTCACGGTCCCTATAATTCAGGATTTTCACTATTAACGGGCGAGGTGGTGCGTCTGGTTTAGATGGTCCGGTTGGTATACTGTGGGCCCATTCGACACAAAAGTATGGGGAGAGTCCCTCTGGTGCCACATTGTCCCTGAACCATGCCTCCATGAAGTCTGCCACCTTGGCACCCTCACTGCGTTCCGGCAAACCAATGACGCGGATGTCGTTGCGTCTATTTCTGCCCATCGCATGCTCCACCCTATCAAGAAGGCCAGTCATCTGTTGCTGCAATTGATGTATCGTTGCAGAGTTCGCAGAGACTCGAGGGTCCAGGTACATGAGGGATTGTCCGTGGTCCTTGACTGTGTCGGCCAATTTCCCACGGTCTGCTCTGAGCAGGGTAAGGCCAGTGGTGAGCGAGCCAATTTGTAGTTCAAGTGCCACCCTGGAATCTCGAATTTCTTTGAAAATTAGGTCCAATTTATCGGGAGCGCCCTCCGGAACCTCCTAAGATACAGCCCCAGGTGAGGATGGCCGACCGGAGAGGCCCATCACAGCGGAACGAAGGCCCATTCCTTGTTGGCCTTTCAGCGTTTTGGCCCTGTTTCTGCCCATGGCGCAGGTCACCGTGTTGGGGCTGGGTGCTTTCTCCTAGGTGGGTGGTTAGGAGTGGTGTTGGTGGAATTCCAGTTGGTTATGGGGAGAGGTTCGAGCCGGCCACTGGCAGGTGGAGACTGGACGCCGCCACCATAATTGTGCCGCTGAGAAGGGGTGGTCAACTGGGAGGGTCCCACGTTGATGTCGGTGAAGCTGTGCCCCAGCAGGGTTAGCAGCAGAAGTGGCAGACCAGAGGATCATGCTGCAGCTGGTAATGACCGGTCATCCAGCATAGGCTTTGGGGCTGGGCACAGGCTGACAAGAATTCGGGAGGGAGCTACTCGCCTATGGTGCAGTGCAGTGTCATCCAGTCGTGCCCCACCATGCATGTACTCAGCACCGTGGACTGTGGTAAGGGCTCTGTGTGCAGATGCCGGTATAAGGAATGAAATGAAGGCCCCAGTTCAGGGCGAGTGCTTATGGCGTCCGGCGACCAGGCAGGGAGCAACACAGGGTGTCTGCTGTGGTATCGCCAGCCGCCGGGGGAGGGGGAGAAGGCCTCAAATATATAGAAGGGTGCAATCTGGAGAAACTCGAGCACTCTGAAAGGGTCATCGGCCCGTGCCCAATACCCCAAGGTCACCGCAAGTCCCAGACCACAAGGGGGGCTCTCACCTCAGGGTGTCCAGGACAGCGCGTGCCGCATCAAGCGCTGCGACTCACAGCTCCAGGCACATCGGATCTTCACAGAGCAAGCAGATGGCAGCCAGCGCGCCGGGTGCCCGGCGAGGCGATCTGGGTCTCCGTTCGCGCCGCCACCTGCAGATGCCACGCGGGAGTCGCAGCGCGGTGTGTCAGCTCTACCACGGTTCCACCGAGAGGTGGGCCAGGTCACATATGGGGTCCATTGCCGTTGGGGTGCAGCATATTTCCGGCCGTCACCGTGTCCGGCCCACTCCCTTAGCACCCACGGCGATTCCTAGGATCAGGCGAGCAGTGCCCCGCGGCGCGCCGGGCCACCCGTGTCACCGGCGAGCCCGTCCTGCACTCCAGGCCTCCTCTAGATCACCACAGCGGGCCGGCCCAGGCTCCCCCCTCCTCCACGCCACAGTCCTGCGGCAACCTCGGGGCAGTCACTGAGGCAGGGGACTACGGGACATCAATTTCTTGCTATTCGGTCGTCCAGCAATCGTGGAAAGCGACACAGGAGAATTAATCCCCCCCAATGGTCCAGAGCTCCACTAGAACCCACCTGCCATCTTAGGCAGCTAGTCACGCCCCCCCTGGTGGCCTGGGTGACCCAAAAAAACAACATGGCGGCCGTGGACATCGGTGGTGAGGTGGTCTCGCTCCTGCTTGCAGCTGTGCACTCGCTGTGCTAAGGGTGATTGCGTGGACAACGGGGTGCATGCTTTTCCTGCGGGACCTGATAGGCGGCAGAAGGAGATCTGAGCCCGACAAGCTGCCCGGCGCCGAGGACCATTGCACAAAGGCCTGCTCGGGTCTGTGTGGACAACGGGGTGCATGCTTTGCCTGCGGAACCTGATCGGCGGCTGAAGGAGATCTGAGCCCGACAAGCTGCCCGGTGTCGAGGACCATTGCACAAAGGCCGGCTCGGGTCTGTGTGGACAACGGGGTGCATGCTTGCCTGCGGGACCTGATCGGCGGCTGAAGGAGATCTGAGCCCGACAAGCTGCCCGGCGCCGAGGACCATTGCACAAAGGCCTGCTCGGGTCTGGCCTGCAGGACCTACATCGGTGAGTAGGTGGACCGGGCCTGCGCTGCCGAGATGCTGTGGCATCGGGTAGCAGAGTGGGCCAGACTATCAATACGTCCTGCGAGAAGAGAGTCTCTCCCTGGGCGGTGTGGGCTGCAGTGGAGAGCAGGAGCGGTGATTCGTGCCGGCTGATTCGCTGGGTGCCCTACGGTGGTGGCCTACCGCAGCTACCAAACTCGAACTACATGAGAGCTGGATGAATGAGCAGTACCATGATTGGGCAGCATCTGCATACAGCGGGACCGTATCGCTCTGAGGTCAGGCTTGGCATGGTGGTGGGCCCTAGTTGTTGACAGAGGATCGTGAATGAGCAGCTGTGTAGTGGGACTGTGCCTGGTCTGCGGTGTTTTCACGGCGAGGCTGCCTATCCTGTTTGCTATAGTTAGCGGTGTGAGCACGGCGGACTGGGTGGTGGCGAGTGCAATATGTCTGCGTCACAAGAGAACCATCAAACATGGGCAAAACCGACAAATCGTAATTCCTCCCACATTCGAAATGGGAAAGCTGGGCAGATCACAGTCGAAGCACGCCTTGGACTCTGAGGCGGGTGCCCCGGCGGAAACTGCCCCCTCCCAGGATACCACGCTTCTGACGATGCAGCGAAGCCTCCTGTCAATCGATGGCAAGATTGACACCCTGAATCTATGAATGGACCACATGGCTGCGATGCTGGAAAAAAAGCACTAGGCTAGGGAAGGTGGAGCAGAGGGACTCCACAGCTGATGACGAGCTACACACGGACTCCAGTAAATCCCTGATTATGGAGAAAGTACTGGCGGTCAAACAGGCAAAGAATGAGGATTTGGAGGTGAGGTCCAGGAGAAACAACCTAAGAATCACTGGGCTGCTGGAATTGGCCAACGCTGGTAAACTGGAGATCTTCGTGGAGGAGATGCTAAAGACATATTTGGTGCGGATAGTTTATCTCAGATGCGAATAGTGGAACGTGCGCACCGCTCACTGCTGGCCTGTCCTATCCCTGGTGCACCGCCACGCCCCATCATAGCTCGTTTATTAAACTATAGGGATCGGGCTCAATTCTTCGAACGGCCAGAGAAAAAGGCTCCATTACCTACCAAGGAAATGCATTGGCCTTCTTTTCGGACTTCACAACAGCGGTGCAAGTGGCCAGGAGGGAGTTTGTGCCAGTTAAAAAGTTGCTAATGGCAGAGGAAATACCCTACGCCATGCTACACCCAGGCTCGCCTTAGGATTGGCCCGGATGGTGCCTCCAAGATTTTCACCACCCAAAAGCTGCAATGGATGCCGCTAAAACCTTGAAAAAGCGCCTACCAGAAGCCACACATGATCCTGAAGATGAGGAACAGTTAGTCTCGGATTGAGTTTTGCAATAAACAAAGTGAGAGGTGTGATCTGTAAGTAGCTGCCTACATGACTATGTGTGCAACGTGGGCTCACTTTTTGCAGGCCACACATGTTCGAATAACTGGTGATTTCACTGTGGCCCTGTAGGCCTGGAACTCTGTCTGTTAAGACATGCTGCCAGGATGGGACAGGTCGGCCACCACACTGATTGTGGGGAGGCAGAATGCACTTTAGTGTTCCCTGATGGGTTTCTTTCATGCTATGTCTATGTTTATGGGGGGAGGGAGGGTTGTTCATGTTTAATTAGGATGCGTTTAGCAAGTTGAGGGTGCTCAAGTGGGTGGGGGGAGGGAGGGGAACCAGCAGGTATGGGGCAGAGCGGGTGCAGTCCTTTTAATAACACGACATCCATATGTGGAAAATGCGGGAGATATCTACTGTTGTAATGGTTAATTGCAGGTCCGGGTAGTACTGTAAAGTTCTTAACTTGGAATGTACGTGGGCTTTATAACCCTTAAAAAGATTCATAATATTTTAGCTTACTTAGACAGGCAGGATGTGCAGGTTGCTCTTCTCCAGGAAACGCATCTCACCAAATACACAGAGAAAAGTGTGGGGGCTAGGTGGTCAGCGGTGCAAGTAGTGGAATCATATTCCTCTTACTCTAGTAGCGTGATGATTTTAGACAAGAAAGGTACACTGTTTACTCTGCTTAGGTCTGAGGTGGATGAGCAGGGCAGAGTAGGTATAGCTGTAGCTATAGCTACGGGTAAACTGGGAGGTACGACAATATTACTGGTAAATGTATATGGGCCCAATATTGATAATCCCGCCTTTTTCAATGATGTATGGAGGTGTATTTCCTCATTTCCTCCCGCAGTGGTGCACTGGGGCGGGGACATCAATATATGCATGGATACTAGCCTGGGCCGCTCACAAAGCGCAGAAGGACGTGGGAAGCAGGCTGCACAGGTATTGTCCGAGCTAATGGAGGCTGAGGGACTTAGAGATATATGGAGACTCCGAAACCCGATACCAGGGAGGGCACGTTTGTCTCCATGGTGCACAGGTCATGGTCCAGACTGGACTACGTCCGAGGAAGCTATAGGGCTTTGTCCTTAATTAATATTAATGCTAAGATTATGTTGAAAATTATTGTGATTAGATTGCAACCACTGGTCCCAAAGCTGATTCTCCCTGACCAGTCGCGATTCATCCCTAAGAGGTCAACCGTTCACAATCTGTGGACCACCTTTGCTGTTTTACACTATCTGGACTCAGACTTCCTGGCAGTTACGGTGCTGCTGGATGCGGCAAAAGCCTTTGACTGACTGCAATGGGGGAATATGTTTGTGGTTTTGCAGAGAATGAGTATGCCGCCATTTTTTTTTTTTTAATGGGTGTGTTTGCAATGGCCAGGTTGCAGGTTAATCTGTGGGTTACAGACACCTTTCCAATAAACAGGGCTACCAGAAAGGGATGCCCCCTCTCCCCGATGCTTTTCTCTCTGGCGCTTGAACCTTTAGCCTGCAAGATCCGACAAAAACATGCGGATGCCGCTCTGACGTTTAGACAGCGCTAGCTATCTCTTATTACGCGAATGATATGGGGCCATGTCTATCAAAATGCTGTTTTGCCATTTTCAGCGAATTGCAATTTGAGAATCGCAAAATGCAATGTATGTGGGATTTGCTAATAATCTTGCGAATCCCACATATTCCTTATTTGTGAATTGCAAATTGAGATTCACAAATAAGGAATACCTTCCCATTCATTCCTATGGGCTAGGAGGCTCATAGGAATGAGTGGGTAGGCATTCTCAATTTGCAATTAGGGAATCGCAAATTTCAAGGGTGGCAGGGTGTCAAAAGGACACCCTGTTGCACACCTGAAATGTGCATGTATGCACATGTGGCACACATACATGCCCAAAGGGCATGTATGTGCGCCACATGGCACTTGAAGTTGGTGGTAATTTGCAATTCCTTAAGGCTGAATCACACTTTTTTGTGTGCTTCATACATTGCAATTAAGTAATTGCAATTTGCAATTCCTTAAAGGCAATCGCAAAATAAGGAATCTCAAAATTTGTTATTCCTTATTTTGCAATGGGGTTTTTGTGTGCTACCTTGCACACTGCTAATTTGCGATCGCAAACGCTGAAATTCTGCAAATTTCAGGGTTTGCAATCGCAAAGTGGCTTCATACATATGGCCCGTGGTGTTGTACACCGTGAGCCGGCCACATATCTCCCAGCCCTGCTACTGGAATATGTAGTATTTGAATGAATGAATGGGGATTTATAGAGCGCGTAGTTACCCGGAAGCATCCCAGCGCTAAACCAGAACAGAGAGACCCGTGCGAATACCAGAGGAAAAGTTTAGAAATGATTAGGGAAAGAGGTGGGTTTTCAAGAGTTTCCGAAACCGCAGATGGCAGGATTCTGCACGTAGTTTAAGGGGGAGGGAATTCCACAGTTTAGCTGTGTTTACCGAGAATCGTCGTCCTCCTGTGCGTGCCTTTTTTACTCTGGGCACAGTGACCAGACGTTCATGATCCGAACGGAGAGGTCTGTTGGCTTTATAGGGTACAACTAGGTTCTTCAGAATGGGGGGCCCCTTACCCTGCAACAGTTTGTGTGCAATACATAAGGATTTGAATTTTACCCTTTCGCGTATCGGAAGCCAGTGCAGCAGCTCAAGTGCTGGTTTAGCTGACATTCTGACTGAAGTGCCAGTGAGAAGCCTTGCTGCAGCATTCTGGATCTGTTGGAGTTTGTTGAAAGTTGTTTCCGGAGCGCCAAGGAAGATAGCATTACTGTAGTTCAATCTGGACAGGATCAGTCCTTGGATCAGCAGCTTCCTAGAAGGCTGCGGAAGAAGTGGTAGAACTTTCCGAGCCGAACGGAGGAGGCCGAAACAGGCTCCCGCCATTTTTTTTGCTTGGATCTTGAATGAAGGATCCTGTTCCATCCAGACCCCCAGGCTTTTGATCTCATTTTTAGGGGAGGGGGGCTCGCCTAGACAGGTGGGCCAGATGTTCGAAGGCAGTGTGGACCCTTTATGCTCAAGTAGCATAATTTCGGTCTTAGACCCATTCAGTTTGAGAGAGGATTCACACATCCAGGTATAAATTTTTGATAGGCAGGAGTGGAGTGTGTCCGGACACTGGGCCAGTTGGGATAAGGAGACGACCAGCTGGGTGTCGTCAGCGTAGCTTACGATTTTGATTCCAAACGTGGCAACCACCTCCTCTAGTGGGGCCATGTACACATTGAATAATGTGGGGCTTAAGGATGGGCCTTGTGGTACCCCACACTGGAGGGGGATTGCCACCAACCGAGAGTTACTCTCCCAGACCTGGAAGGTGCGGCTGCTGAGGAATGATGTAAGTTGTAGATAATTGGGTTGAACCCATGTAGTCAGTGGGACCTGGGTAATTGATTGAAGTATATATAACGGGGTCCCAGACCAAACAAACAATTATTTATTTATACTCACACATTTTTGTTGAATTGATCCAAAACAAATGAGGGTGCAAGGTGTTTTTATTTTCACTGCACCATGAGCCATTCAATGATTGAAAAATCAATAGTAGAGTACACAAAATTCAATGCGCCCACAGGAGGAAGGGAAAGAGTGCAAGGAAAGGAACACATTTCAAATAGTTACACATCACTAATCAAAATTCATTATGCATAAATCTACAAGTCAAATCATAAATATAATTGATCCACATATGAGAGGTCAAGAAAAAGCATATATCAAAAAATACATTCTTCGTGAAAGAGACTCCTAGGGTGCTGAATATATCAAGCTAGGGTTAGGAGTTCTTGGTTGTAGATGAATGTCTACGTTTCGACCCAGAAAATGTAGGACAGTAGATCCTTACTGCGCGGGTCTTCGTCAGGACGTGAAGGGAGGTGGAGGGTAGGGTGGGGCTGATTCCTAAGCACAAAATAGAGGTGAAATCTCATTACTTTAACCGGTCTCAAAGGAGTCCCGACACATTTGAGAAACGGAAGGACCCGTTTTATTCAAGGTTAAGGATTAGATTAGGTTGAATTAAGTTAAAGTTAAAAATTAAAATTAAAAAAGGAGGGAAGTTATACTGACAATAGCTGCTTAATAGCATTTCCAATGCATATGGTTTAGCAAATACCTTTGGCAAATCACTAAAATGATCGGTGCCAATATTTCTATTACGGTCCTTTAGATTCGGACAGTACACAGCGCAGAACAAGGCATTGCCTGGTTACGGACCACGTTTTTTCTGGCCGTTGTCTGCCTGCTCCGCCAGGTAATTACTACAATGTCTAATATTTGGTATGTGGCTTTATCCTCAGTATAACTTCCCTCCTTTTTTAATTTTAATTTTTAACTTTAACTTAATTCAACCTAATCTAATCCTTAACCTTGAATAAAACGGGTCCTTCCGTTTCTCAAATGTGTCGGGACTCCTTTGAGACCGGTTAAAGTAATGAGATTTCACCTCTATTTTGTGCTTAGGAATCAGCCCCACCCTACCCTCCACCTCCCTTCACGTCCTGACAAAGACCCGCGCAGTAAGGATCTACTGTCCTACATTTTCTGGGTCGAAACGTAGACATTCATCTACAACCAAGAACTCCTAACCCTAGCTAGATATATTCAGCACCCTAGGAGTCTCTTTCACGAAGAATGTATTTTTTGATATATGCTTTTTCTTGACCTCTCATATGTGGATCAATGATATTTATGATTTGACTTGTGGATTTATGCATAATGAATTTTGATTAGTGATGTGTAACTATTTGAAATGTGTTCCTTTCCTTGCACTCTTTCCCTTCCTCCTGTGGGCGCATTGAATTTTGTGTACTCTACTATTGATTTTTCAATCATTGAATGGCTCATGGTGCAGTGAAAATAAAAACACCTTGCACCCTCATTTGTTTTGGATCAATTCAACAAAAATGTGTGAGTATAAATAAATAATTGTTTGTTTGGTCTGGGACCCCTTTATATATACTTCGAGGAATGATGTAAGCCAGGACAAGGCTGTCCCTACCACACCTATGTCTGTCAGTCGCTGAATAAGAACCTGATGATTGACAGTATCGAAAGCTGCACTTAGGTCCAGGAGGATCACTGCCACTGATCCTCCTGCATCCAAAATGCATCTGGCCTCCTCAACGAATACCAGAAGCGCGGTATCCGTACCCTGGCCAGGGCGAAAGCCGGTTTGCGAGTTCCGGAGAAGGCCATTGGATTCCAGGAAATGGGAGAGTTGCTGATTAACTAGTCTTTCCGTGACCTTGCTAAGTCCAGGAAGTAGTGAAATCGGCCTAAAATTGGCCAGATCCTCCGGGTCTAGGAGAGGCTTTTTAAGAAGAGCTTTCACAATAGCTCTCTTCCAGCCAGGTGGAACCACTTCCTGCGAAAGAGAGGCATTAATAAGATCAGTAACTGATGTGGCAATGGTGGTTGCAATCTGTTTCAGGATCCGCATGGGTACCGGATTGCTAGGGGAGCCGCATTTGACGACAGCCAGTGTTTTGAGAACCTCATCCACTGATACTGGACCAAAGGCATCGAGCTGAATGTCGGGTGTAGCTAGCCGACTGCTTATATCTATTACATGATTGACTTGGGGCAGGGTAGCTAAGATGTTATAAATGTTGGCGTCAAAATAGCTCGCCAATTTGTTGCATTTGGTTCCTGAGGTGTCTTGAGCCAAAGGGGGTTCAGGCACCTTAAGTAGTTCCTTCATGATTAAGAAAGTTTCTCTAGTAGAGTTGGGAGAATTTTTAATTCTTTCGTCGAAGAATTGTCTTTTGGTGCTGCGCAGGGCAGCCTTATATGCTCTCATGGCGGAACGATACTCATCTTTACTGGATCCCACCCAGTCTTTCCTCCAAGAGCGCTCCAGCTTCTTACAACCTTTTCTTAGGAGTTTCAGCTTGGGCGTGTACCAGGGAGCAGAGTCAGCTCTCTTCTCCTTTTTCTGAATAATTTTCTTGGGGAGAATAGAGTCAAGTGAGTTGGTAAGCCAGTTTTCAAAGTTCGTATCTGCAACCACAGGGTCAGGAACTGGAGGGGGGTAAGAATGTTCTAGTTTGGAGATCCAATTCTCAACAGAGAGTTTGGACCAGACCCTGTCCATGACGTGAGTGTTGGGAAGTTGTGGTGGCACGGCCACGACTTGCCAGGAAAAAGGGACCAGAAAGTGGTCAGTCCACGGGAGAGGATAGGGAGGTCTAGCTTTCAATGCATGAGCATTGGTAAAAATCGGGTCAAGCAGGTGTCCTTTGTTATGCGTTGCCCCTGTATTGACCAGTCCCAACTCCCAACCCAAAAAAATAGGATGTAAGGTCGAGGTGGAGGTCCGTCGCCACCAAGTCCAGAGGGTCATTAAAATGGAGATTGAGATCTCCCACAATCATGAAATTAGGAGTAGAGGATGCCAGTACAGTAACTGTTCCCATCAGGGCACTAGCGAAATGGCTAGGGCATCCCGGTGGACGATATACAAGTAGGCCCGAGAGGGAGGCTGTAGGTGATATTCGTAAAGAAAAATAACAGCTCTCACAGTCTGCGGTGCCACTATCTTTTGCCCTACATACAAATGTAACCCTATACAATATGGCCAGACCACCTCCTCTACCAACGGGCCTATTCTGAAAGTGGATTAGGAAGCCTTGGGGGAGAGCACGTACAATATCGGCCTCAGAATTGTGTGTAAGCTAGGTCTTTGAGAGGTATTCGGGTTTGGGAATACACTGGGCGAAGTCCACAGTACTCCCGCTAACCAGTGGCACTGAGGAGACTGCACTGGAATTCCCGCTTTCCTGGTCAACTGACCCGGTGAAATACCTAGGGATATGGGTTCACATGGACTCAGAGGTGGTTCTGACCATGAACTTCGGGAGTGCCATCACTAAAATCACTGAACAAGTCTCGCGTTGGACCCGCTTGCCACTTTCGCTTGCAGATAGGATAGCCGCCGTATAAATAATCATATTGCCCACATTTCTTTATTTATTTGTCAATATTTCATTGCGACTGAATGTGGCACGTTTTAAAAAACTGCAGTCCTGCCTATTGTCACTGGTGTGGGCTGGAAAGCGGCCAAGATGCAGCTGGAACACTCTAACACCACCGTTTCACTGAGGTGGGTTCGAGGCACCAGATCTTCGTTTGTATTATTTGTGCGCCCAAGTGCAATTTGCACACTACTGGTATTTTCCCACGTTATCTCCCGCACACTGCTGTGGAGGCAGATACTGCACATCCAACCCAGCTAACTGCCATGGTCCTGCTGGGTGGGGAGGGCACCGCACGGAAGGAGATTAATTCGGTCAAGTGCACTGCTGGGGCATGGAAGACCCTCGCTAAACAAGCTCGGCTGGAGGATATATATGCTCCTGATATGCAGATTAGTGCTCATCCAGGTATCTCTGCGGCCCAGGAACATGGCGCCCTAATGGTACTACAGAAGGCAGGGGTCACAAAGCTTGGTGTCTTGTACCTGAATGGCTCCTTTATGTCTCTCGCTGATATTCAGGCAGGACAAACGAATAACGCAATGCTTCGATTTGCATTTTCCATGGTGCCCCTGGCGGTTTGGTCCCTATACCCTGAGTTTCCAGCAGAGCCAAAAACCCTGAAAGCATTACAGGTGGTCCTGGCAGGGGGGGGAGAGTCAAGGGCTGATCACTAGATTATTTAACGCTTCCCAAAGGGAAAATGGGCTGGCGGACTCCCCTTCACTTGACAAATGGAATGCGGTACTTGGGACCCCCTTGACGCGGGGGGAGCTGGGAGTTCTGCTGTGGGATGACTGGTCGCTTGACCGCTAATTGTAATCTTTGCATTATACATTTAAAGTACATACACCGATTGTATTACACATCTATGCAGCTGTGGAGATTTGGGCTGAGGGAGGATGCAAGGTGCACCAGATGTAGACAAGACGGAGCAGACTTCATGCACCTGGCGTGGGGCTGCGCTGTTACATTTGCTTTTTGGCAGCGAGTTGTACAGGTGCTCATTGAAATAGACCTCGAAAGGGTTGGATGTACACCCGATTTGAGCCTGCTCAGATTGGTAAAACAGATTAAACCATGTCATTTGCAAATTGTTGCAATATCCACCTTGATTGCTAAGCAAGCAGTTGCCCAAGACAGGCCCTTCGATGCTGAAGTGGATTTGCGATCTGGTGTACTATAAAGAACAAATGGAGATATATGCTGAAGAGCTGCCTGCTACCTCAAGACCAAAAGATTTCTGAGCGCCGTTGTCTATATTGCTGCTTGAGAACCCGGACCTGAGATGAGCTAGTTGGAACGATTGCCTAGGTTGACTGTTCAACATTGCGATAGGACATACTTAACTCCCGGAGGTTGCTCTGTACTGCACAAATTGTGACTATGCTACATTTGCTGTACCAGATGAATGGGGTGGGTTGGGTAGGGGGTGGGATTGGGCATGATCCAATACATAAGAAAAAATGTCTGTATCCATTATTGCACAGCTTCTTTGTGCAGGGTTGGCCCTTCGGAGCCCTGCTGGTTGTAACGTGCAATCTAATAATTTCTTTTTAAAAAGACAGAATACTAAGCCACCTAAGAAGTTTGTTTCGGTGTATCTGGTTTAAAAGTGCATGTTTAGACTTTTCGGATGATTTCTATTCATGAAATGCAATGATAAGGCTGCATGTTGGAACTGCAAATCAGCCATGTATGTGGTCTCCAACCTTTATGTATATGACATTGATTTTATGGCATTACTCTTTTTTTATATCCTTTGCTTGTTATGTGATGATTTGCAATGATTTTATTTAAATGTGGAAATAAAACAAAACAAATAGACGTGAGTTTTGCATAATTATACACAGGCGTTGCTATCTATTTATGTCTATTTTGTTTATGGCGCTAATTAGGATACTGTCTGCTCCAGCAGGTCCTCTGCCAAACGCATGTGGGATTTGCTACGAGTCTTGGAACGTCTCTTGGAGCACAACCTATGGCGCTGTTTGTCGCCGACTTTGGAAGGCTTGTGGCTAGGGCCCCCAGACAATTAGTCCACATCCATCCTAGGTGGAGTATGCAGCTTGATTTAAACAATTTCATCTGTCCAGTTGAACACCTCCTCCAGCGTTTCAAAGTAGTGTGTCCACGATTGGTAGGAAACCCTCAGACAGGCCAGAAATAGCAGGTAGTACTGGATTTTTATGTTCCGTAAGCAAGCTTTGACTTCCACAAAGGATTGCCAGCATTGTTGAACTAACCTAGCATTGTCTGGAACGATAATTATAGGATGAGAAGTGTAAGTAAGGGCTTCTTTAAGCCTGTTTTTTTGTAGGAAAACGTCTGTCTTTCTTATTTAGGAATCTAGAGATAATTGGCCTGGGATGGACACAGGGTGGCGGCCTCTGCACCAGGGCCTGATGTGCACGTTTGATTATGAAACAGGGGGACATTGCATTAGATTGAAGTCAGCCTGTCAGCCATTTGACAAGGAATTCCTCCATGTTGCCACCCTCGCAACCCTCAGGGAAGCCCACGAAGGGGAGGTTATGCCTGCAAGACCGCCCTCTGCATCCTCGACTCATGTTGACAGGCCCTTCATGAGTGTCTCTAGGGTGGATACTTTTTTTTGAAGAGTGGTCACTGTATCTTCCACCATCAAGATTCTGATCTCCGATTCGGTAATTCATTGCACTGCATTGCGGAGATCTGTCTACGTATCATGACATCCGAACCGACCGCTCCGATTTTGGCCTCTAGCATTTCCCTAGATTGCGTAACAGCTGCTAATATAGCAGCATTATCGGGCATGGCTTTCATTGGGTCCCCTGAGTTGGGTGCCTGGGCTGCAGCGCTGGTGTATTTGTCCATGGTGCTTTGCCTTGCATGTAGCACTGGGGAATTTGTCCTTAGTCATGTTGTGTATGCTGGTAATATCGCCGCCTCCAAGCGCGCACCTTGCCGCAGTCAATGCGGCCAGGCCGCAATGGGGCTGAGGAGTCAAACCGGACCAAAACAATGGCACAGCGTGAGGAAGTATCCAAGGTGGAGCCACTACACTCCCCAACCAGACCCAGGCCAGCTCAATCAACCTAACCAGCCGGTATCCCCGATCCCCTTTGGCAGGTGTCTCCACATACCCCCACATCCTGGCTGATCATCTAACTGATCTCGGATGCAGGGACTGCAGACCCTTGCCTCCGCCAGTCCGGGAGCTCCCGGCCGTCACTTCCAGTAGAGTAAATGATGTGTAGTCAGGGCACACGTAATTTAGGTTATTGTCTAACTTCTGTGGTAGACGTCCAGTGTTGGTCCGACCTCCCGCATAATCAATGGGGGCCTGTGCAATGTATTAGTGGCTCTGGTGCTTCGGATCAGCACCTAGTCGCGCTACTACAGCCTGTAATATTCCAGGTCAATCGCCCCTCAGGTGTTAGTCTCTGCTCCCAAGGTCGTGAATTCGAAGCAATATACTGCAGGGGACATAGAGCATCTTCAGATCTGCAGCTACCCCAGTAGACAGCCCCCAGATCAGCCAGGTGCCGCGGCATGAGGGGCGCACTGAGGGTGCATCCAAAATGGCCTGGTCTCAGCAAGAGAGGGTACGAGCGCCAAATTGTACACATTTTCATTGATTTCATGACCAGATTCAGGTTGCCGTCCCTCATGTCTTCTGCCACGTGAAATATCTGTAATCCTAAGTACTTAGAGGAACGGGGGAACAGGACAGGCCTTAGTGCAGACCCTTGGGGCAATGATAATCACACACCAACGGGAATACATGGGTCTTTGTCTTATTGAATCAAAGCACCTCATGTCCAGAGTACTCATCAAGAATGGTCAACGCCTGTTCCACACCTTGACTGCCATCCCCCAGATACAATACCATATTATCGGCATAGAGGGAAAGTATATGGGTCCTCCCTCCCAGGCACATGTCGTGGCAGTGCCTTTGCTGTCTGAAAATTGCTGCTAGTGGCTCAATAGCCAAAGCAAACAACAGTGGGAACAACGGGAACCCGTATGATAACTCTATGGATGTGGTATGAGTGTGATATCACCCTGCCTGTCTTAACTCATGGCGTTGGGTGTGAGTATAACAGTTTCACCCACCTGATCCAGCCTCCACCTAAACCCATGCATTCCATTGTGACACATAAGAAGTACCATCTCACGGAATCAAATGGCTTTTCTACGTCATTCAACATGGAAGGAGGGTCTGGGTAACGGCTTCATTGGGGATGATGCATCACATGAAAAAGTCACAGATTGTTACCAGAAGCAGACCTTTGTATGAATCTATTCTGGTCTGCATGTATAAGCTGCGTTATAAGAGGAAGGAGGCGCAAGGCCAGAATTTTACATAGAACCTAGAAATCTACATTGAGCATGGAGAGGGGGCAGAATTTCGACACACGTGCCTCTAACGATTTTGTCTTCGGGAGGGGCATAACCAGGGTGTCCGAGCAGAGGGCGCTGTTCGCCCTTGTACCATGTCTCTGCATAGAGCGCCTCCATTTTAGAAGCCAAGGTCTGATCGAAAGCGGAATAGAACTCCACTGGCAATCGATCCAGTCCTGGAGGCTTCCCTCTAGCCATCTCTTTAAAGGTCTCACATATCTCCTGCACTGTCACTAGCCCTCCCAGCGCCTCCCTCAGAGCAGAGTGTCCTCAGTGCCAGGGGCGATAGGAATTCGACTATGTCTTCCAACAGTTGCGGGCGTGGTGTACCATATAATACCACATAATAGTTGCTAAATGTCCCATTTACAGCCTTTGGGAAGTGCAGCATGTCCGCAGACGTGATCAGAGTTATGGGAGAACCCCTAAATTCGGGGTGCAGTAACTATGCAAGTTATCTACCCACTCCATCCCCTTCTGCATCTACTTGTGTCTGGTACTGTCACGTGGCCCATGGGGACACTGTCGTCTTCCCTAAGTTAGCATGAGCGCACTGCAGACTGTCTGCTGCTTTGCGAACCTTACTACACAAGTTTTTTTTGCAAATACCTTTTTTGATATTTTCACATGAGAACCTATCGCTGTGTTCACGTTTTGCATGTTCCAGGGATTTAGTCGGAACATCGTGAACAAGGTCGAACAACAATGCCCCTTGTTATTCTATTCTGGTCAGGCCCTAGCACCCAGACAAAACATACCGATGCAGCTGTTATTTGTGAATACGTACTTTGGTCATACTGGAATACGTGGATAGGTAGCACAGACTTGGAGAGGGACCTTTCCAGGGAGAAGAGCATGACAGCAACTATGATATAGAACTACCATCTATAGACTGAGGTACGGGGTCTGCAGATAATACCCAGAGATCTTCTCATATATAATCATCCTGCTTCTATATAAGGGGAGTGAGGTTAGGCTAAGCTGTCTCTCATTATGACAGCTCCTTTCTTGATTTAAGGACTACTTGCTACGCTGACCGTATTTGTGTTATTTTTTTTCTGCTTATTGTGGCACGTATACTACATATTAGAGCACATTAGTTAAAATAAATATTTTAAACTGGTTCGTGTCTGTGTCAGATCTTGCTGTGGACAAGTACAAAAGTGTGAGGGAAAGGGTGTGTCTTGTAACAGCGATTCCTGAGAGAGTTGGGAGTGATGTGTTCTGGGGTGTCTAATCACTTGTTTCTCTGTGAGTGAGTAGGAGGGCAAGTGAGACACTATAGCTAGTCGGTCCTAAGTTCATGGGTATTAAGGTGGTAGGAGGACTCAGTCCCTATATACCTAGGTCCTATAATCCTATGCATAGTTCTGTGCTTGCGCAGAATCTCTGAAACAGTACTCGGGCAGGTCTAAGCATCTCAACCACTCTAGCGATCTACTATACTCTCCATCGTGTCTTCCAGTGGTTTATGCGTTACTACATTGGTTGTCAGTCGGGCACCGTGGTCATGGAGTCTGGTTTCCAACTTGGTGAGCTCCTCCAATAGTTCCTTCCTCATCCCCACTGTTTGTCCCAGGCGGTGCTCCTTCACCACCACCTTAAAGACCTCCCACTCCACAATTCTGGAGCCGGCCATACTCTGATTAAACGGAAAACACAAAGAGATTGCGGTCTGTAGTGAAGCTCCAAAGCATGTATCTTCAAGTAAGGCAGGGTTAAGGCGCCAAACGGGAGTCATGGTAGGATCCAACAGAGGGCGAAGTCACAGCAACAGTGGGTTGTGATCAGATAAGGTGCACCCCAAATATTCAGTGTGTGTTATAGCAGGTCCCAGGCGGGCAGCACAGACATACATATCTAATCTGGTGTGAAGGCTATGAAGGTGAGAGTAGTAAGAGTAGTCCCGGAACCCATTAGTCACCTTAGAGACCAGTGTACCATGCAGCGGGGGGATGTTGACCTGTCTAGTTCAATGTCACCACACAGTTGAAGTCTCCCCCTATAAGTAGGTCAGTTGAATCGAGGGTGTGGACTTGTGCCTAAGGTATTGTATCTAGTCTTGGTTCAGGGAATAAACACTCCCCAATGTAATCACTCTGCTTAGTAATCGGCCCTGTACCAGTACATAGTGGCCCTCGGGGCCCACCAGGGAGTGGTCCACTTCAAAGAGTGTGCCAGCTTTGATCCACACTAGCGTTTCTTTCGAGAACGCAGAATAAGAGGTGGTATACAGCTGACCCTGCCATCTACCTTGCAATCGGGCCCCTTATTCGGATGTGAGGTGGGTCTCCAATAGCATCACTATGTATGCCCCCTATGAGTAATGTAGCTGTGCATTTTGTAGCACTTGGCTGCCGACCCCATTCCTCTCACATTCCAGAATAACATTTTCACCTCATGGCGCAACTGTGTCATGCTTGGCATTATTGTGAGCTAACCTAAACCCAGAGCAGCAATAGCCACCAGAAGACCACCGAAGACCCCAGATAAATAACTCCCCATCCCCAGGGCAGGATCGGAACAGCTGACCACCCAAACTTGAAAAACAAAACCATCAAGAGAAGATGGCCTCCCCCAGTTTCCTAGCAGGGGCTAACTGGTTGAAGGTAGGCTAAGGAACCAAACATCAAAGTCGCACGTCTCCAGCCCAGTAACCAAAAAGAAAAATCAAAAATCCCCCCCATGATGGGCAGAGTCTGGCCAGTGGCCCCTGTTCAGGAGAATGTCTCATCCCTATCTTGCACGGCTCCTGCTTGTCTCCTCTGCCACAGTGCCGTCCTACTCATAACCACAAACGCAGGGAAAAGGGTCTTGTTTCTCCCATCTACAGGGAGGACAGATGTCACCAAACCAGCTACTAAATCAAATAGTCTGCTGACCTCTGGATCACCACTGGGAGCACCACTTTGCTCACCCTGTGTCCTAGTTTCTAGTTTTGTGGTCGGAGGACCCCCTGGAGCCCTCCTCCATCACCTGGTTCGCCATAACCTTCACAACTGCCTGCAACGCCGCCAGTCTTTCCTGTGCTGTCTGAGATGATGTTGCCTTTCATAATGGAACTCTCCTGGCAGAGGACCGCACTCTTTTCCGTTTTGGTTGGTTAGTGGCTGCTGGGCCACCACGAGGCAGCGGGGGTGGCGCGCCTGATCTATAGGTCTCATGCTAAGTCCATAACTCATCCGGTGAGTCATAGAAATTTGTCGCCCCATCAAGAGTAATTCGGAGATTGGCCGAAAATAGTATGGCATATTAGATGCCTTTTTCTCGCAATGCTTTCTTAGTCTCCAGGAAGGATTCCCTCTTGGCCTGTACCTTTGCCGTAAAGTCGGGGAAGATTGACACCTTACTGTTGCCAATCAATCACATACGGGCATTGGTGCGAGCATTGTGTGTGGTTTAGGATATCCCTGTCCGTATAGTGCAGGAGACGTGCCACCACGGGGCGAGGAGGTTGCCCCGGCGCCAGCGGACATGCCAGCACTTTGTGTGCGCTCTCTAAGGTAAATAACTGTATGAGCAGGCAGGGAGCAACTGTGTTCCGAAACCAGTCCTCAAGGAAGGCCACCATGTCGAAGCCCTCGGGGACCCCCACCACTCTAATATTATTGGATTGGTTTTGTCCTTCAGTGTCCTCTGTCTGCCTTTCGAGGATCGGTACCCTGGCAGTCAAATTGTCAAGTTTGCGGGACGGGCCGCTTGTTCAGACTGAAGAACCTCTACTGCCTGTTCTACCTCTTTAATTATATCCACTAGTTTATGGTGCTCCCCCTACAGGAGGCCCAGCCTGACAGACACTGCCCCAATACCTTGCTGTAGAGTGGCTTTCATGTCCGCGATGGCAGCCAGTAGTTTATCGAGGTGCACATGTATCAATTTGGAGCCCAACGGGGGTTGGGTTGGAGGCAAACAGCCTCCCCCCAAAGACTCAAAAATAGGAGGGATAAAGGCCGCTTTATTGGAAGCAGGAGCAGCTTACACAATGAAAACCCTTGGCCTGCGCCGTACAAAACTAGACCTCACTAAATATGTAATTTCCTGACAAACCCCCCACCCCCTCCCCTAAACTGGTTCCCCCAATCCACAAACAGGAAATAATTAGCAAAAACGTCAATTTGCCTCTTCAACTGGCTAAATACTTTATTGTGCTTGACTTACCCCCCGATAATCCAAAAACAGATCTCCTACACTTCCATCATACATTAGGAAGAACCGCCCCCAAAGGCAGAAAATCACACCAACACCTGCTCCAGCGACACGACAAACCCCACAACCATCGAACAAACCCAGATGCACCGGCCCCCAAGAAAACTCCTTCCAAAAAACACCACCGCACACCACAAAAAACCCTACTACACCCACGAAAAAAAGGCAATCACCCCACCCTCTGTCCCCCAGGCCTCAAAACTTGAACCCCCCCTATCAACTGAAAGAAAACCCAGGGATGGAGGGAGGGAAAATAATTACATCCGGCACACCCCCGCCCGGCTGCTGTGTCACAAGCCACCGAAATGGTGGCCTATGACACAAAATGGACGGTTTTAAAGGAAACCAGCCCAAATGCATCCCAAAATTAGCTCACCCCAGCCCAAGGCTACCAACTAGCCCAAAACCAGCCCACATACGGTGCTGGACTCTACCCCTCCTTCCCCCGGCCCCAAAACCCCCAGGGGGTGGCAGACCTCCCGCTGGTTGGCCACCCCCCCAAAGCCCTATTGGGGCCCAACGAGGGAGAGGGGGGGGGGAAGGCAAACAGCACCGACCAGAGACTCAAAAATAGGTGTGATAAAGGCCGCTTTATTGGAAGCAGGTGCACCTTACACAATGAAAATCCTTGGCCTGCGCCGTACAAAACTAGACCTCACTAAATATGTAATTTCCTGACAAACCCCCCACCCCCTCCCCTAAACTGGTTCCCCCAATCCACAAACAGGAAACAAATAGCAAAAACGTCAATTTGCCTCTCCGCCTGGCTAAATATTTTATTGTGCTTGACCGACCCCCCGATAATCCAAAAACAGATCTCCTACACTTCCCGCATACATTAGGAAGAACCGCCACTCGAAAGACGTGCTAACGGCTTTTGACCCCACCCCCCCAGGACTCCTGCACTTTCGGGTATCTGCGCACACCAATGGCCTGATCCAGAGCCTCCTTCAAGTGTACCACATACAGCTCCTTTCCGTACTGACAGGTGTACCCCATCCTCCCTGAAAAAATCCACTGCCCCGTACCTAAGCTGCGGGTGCTCCACCGTTTCAAAACCTTCTTTCTCCCCAAAAAGCCTTCATTTCCTTGTAAATTTCATCCGGGTCCTATCTATGGCCGCTGGCCTCTCAGCCCCCCTCCAAACCAGCCTGGTAACGAAACTCTGGCCAAATGACATGACACCCCGCCTACCTGCGCCGTATCTCAAACAGGTCCCTCTTCACTTGTTTAACCAACGCTAAACCTGTGCACAGTACCAAGGCCACGTCTGGCACACTCACCCCTTTACCACTTCACACAAAGCCGGCAATAACGCATGGCAGCGCATGCCCCCTTTCCTTGCCACTGACAATGAAATAACCTGTCGTCCAATTCCAACTTCTGATTCCGGTGCTTGACCCAGTCCCCCTTTCTGCTCCCTTTATAAATGAGTGTCCACTAATATAAATCTCCTTTGCTGCCGCAGTTGGCCCCGCCCCTGCACCTGAAAAGACACACATGTGAGAGGCGAGAAATGTCCTTCATGTCATTGTTTCACCTCCCACCCCCCGCAGCCTGACAGACGCCCGCTAACAGTCCGACCTCCAGCGCCCGAGGCCTTCCCCAACCCTGACGCGCAGCCTCCGTTGCCGCCCCACTCCGAAGAAATGCCTCCGTAACGCCTTCGAGTCCTCACCCATACACCATAGGGCGTGCCGCAGGACCCCCAACACCTGTGCCGCATGCACTCTGTCACCTCCTCCTCGACCAAACGACCCGCCCAGCCTTCCAACAGCCGCGCCCCCCATCCCCGCGCCGACAGCGAATCGTCACCCCCGAAAGCCCCCGTCCATCAAATTCTGAACCGCACCACCTGCTCCTGCTGAAGCCACCGATCTCCTGCTGTACTGCTCCCGACCGCCGCAACTCCTCCCATGTTCTCATAGGCACACCATGGAAATGCCCCAAGAAAGCCTGTCCCAAGCAAATCCCCCTTAATCCCCGCCGACAACCGTAGTTGATGATGCTTCAGCCGTCAAGTCGGACAGCGTCAGACCCTAACGACGACGTTGCCCTCCTCTTGTCCTCCGGCAGGCGTGCTTCCATGGCCCGGAGTCGAGCTCTATACCAAGCAAGGACAGCACCGTACTGGGACCGAACGTCTTCTCTGGCGCCAGGGGCACCCCCAGGCAACCCACGAGGCCCGTAAAACTGACCAGCTGCCGCTGGCAGTCCGTCGAACCCGGCCGTCCCACCAGAAAGAAGTCATCCAGATAGTGTGTCACCGTCTCAGAGCCTTGCCGCCAGGAAAAAGCCCACTGCAACAAGGAACTAAATAATCCAAACAGCGCACGCGAGATCAAACATGCCATGGGCAATGCTTTGTCCCTAAAAATGCCCCCCGTCAAACCGGATGCCCACCAACCGGTGATCCTCCGGATGACCCGGAAGCAGCCAGAACGCTAACTTAACATCGCACTTTGACATGAAAGCGCCTTCACCCACCGCCGCCGCGATCCACTGTGCCACGTCCACGTCCGCATACCACACCCCGAGAGCTCCACCGCAACAAAGTCATCGACCGACGTACCCCCCGACCCCAACCGCTGCTGGCTCAACCGAGACTGACCGGGTTTAAGGACAGTTAGTGTAAGCCAAGACGATCTGTGTAGACAGATACTGTGACAGTGCCCATGCGCAGCCAGATCTGATGTATCCGCTGCTACGCTTATAATCTGGTTAGGTACCACCTTTACTCGAGATCTCTTGAAAATCTGGTCTGTCCACCTTTGGTAGTTTTTCAGTAAACCTGTTTAGTGAATCTCACAAAGACCTATCGTACCTCCCCAACAAAGCAGAAGCACTTGCCACCTTCATAGTTGAAGCTGATGTTCTATACATCTTTTTGCATTTGCCAATAGCATCTATTTACTTGCTTTTCATATCTGGTAGAATGGAAGTGGACGAAGCAACAGTGTCAAAATTTCTAGCAGCTGCTACAATGACTGAATCAGGAGGAGGATCCGATCTGAGAAATAATGGGTCCTAGTCAGGAGGTTTATTCTTTTTGAGAAGTCGAGGTGGAGCAGACTTCTCAGGCGTTTGAAATAATTACATTGCAGGCTCCAAAAGACTAGGAACCAGAGGAAGTAGTGGTTGTGTAACTGTTCTGTGATGCAGTGTTTCAAAGATCACAGAAGATGATGTTGTGGTGATAGGTATGTCAATGTTTAACTTTTTTGCTGTTCTTTTTAGTACATCATTGAAGGTAAGGAGATCATCCACAGGCGAAACTCATGCAGGAGGGGTGTCTGTCAGAGTAGGAGAGTGATCTCTGACTTAGAAGCGAGAAGTCATGAATCAAAATGGAAATCTCCTTCTTCTATGTCTTGATCTGTGTGATCTTATAGATCTTGATATAAATTGGGTTCATGATAATACCAACAATCTAGAGAGGTGACGTAATGGACTCCTGGATCTTCTAGGGCACTTATGTGCTGCAAGTTGAAGAGGCAGTCTACTTAATGATTCTGTCGGAGTCGCTGGGTGCACAGATGGTGTGCCTACAGATAATTGAAAAGATGGTGACTCTTTAGAAGATGGTGTACCTAAAATGTGTAGCTCAGGTGTGAATCTTGAAGGAGAATATGTCTGAGAATATTATGAACCCGACATATTGGGCACAGGTCTACGCTGATGACTTTGCAGCCAGCGTGGAGAAATGTGCAAAGGCGATTGTGATCTGACCCTAGATGTAGAGCAAAGTCTTGATTCAGCTCTCAAAGTCAACGGTAGTTTTTCCACTGAGTGGGACCTCAAATTATTTTCTTTCAACAACGACAGAGGCTTTTCTAGTGTGTGCGATGTAGACAGTATCTTCTCTGCTGGCTCGGAAGCTGAACCTGCTTCTTCGAAATCGAAGGGTGATGTACTGAAGCCATCGACGATGATTTTGATGCGGATGAAAGTCTCGAGGGTAAACGCTGAGGGTGCTTCCATATCGAGTGGTGACTCGATACCACCTTTGCTGGTGTATACGACGATATACCGGTTGACAGCGAGCAAGATGGTAACTGCTCCATCATCAAAGCCATGCCTCTTGGCAAAGATCGAAAACGTCTCCCTTTTTGATGAGATCTACCTCTGCGAGAGTCCTTGGAGCACGTGGGGGGCTCTTTGGGATAAGGGTAAACTTCCCCAAGGCATCCTGATGATCAGCTATTTCTCTCTCTTCAAGACCATGGAGTGGGGGAGTGAGGGTCTATCTGAGACTTTTTCTTCTCACGGGAAGGGTACTTCACAAAAAGTGATGGCATACTTGACAGAAAATAAAAATCTTCTCTGTCAGAAAAAAGGTTCTCTGTACTCTAGGTGCTGAAAATGTGAAACAATGTGTAGGAAGGTGGATACCTGACTATGGTTACCCTAGATTTTTTGCCTTGTGTTTAGCTGGTTTTCGACTTAGTTGGCCTGGGATCCTGCTGATCAGGGCCCCAGGCTATCTGCTCTCTCTTAAAATGGACTCCATGCACCCTAGGTGCATAACCAAATTGGTACTGGACACCTTATCAGACCCTGTACAGTGCACTATAGGTACCCAGGGCATAGGTGCATCCAAGGCCTACCAGGGGCTGAAGCATAGCTTTTGCCACCCCTGGCTGGTTCTTAAATTGACACAACTGGCTGATCACTCAGCTGGGGCAAGGTGGTGTAATCACCCCTTGCTTAGATATAGTATACCTATGTCTAAACCTATATCTGGACACATATATACCTATAAGTCACTCCTATGGCAGGCCTTAACAATCCTGGAGGCAGAGTGCTTGGTTTTATGTGAGTTGGTGCTCTAGCATGAGCTGAGCCTGTCTGCAGCTTTCGGAACCATTTCCTTATAGCTGTTTTAGTGATACTGCCATACCATATACTCTTAAGTGCATTATAATCCTCGCGGTTATTGCTAACTTTGGTTTGGCTTTATCAAAACATGTCGTGTTTGGTGTCATACACTTTGGAATACTACCCCCTCGCCAGTTCTGGCGACGGGGGTAGCATTCCACCCTTCTAGAGGGAGAAGACATGTTACTTTACTGAAAACGCGGTTAATCCTAACCAGAGCCCCAGCATCACAAAATGGATGCTGCTGCCACAGACACATGTCTGACCTCCTGCTGCTGACCGAAACTTGGCAGAGGACGCCTGGACAAAGAGTTTCCTGTCACAGGGAGGTGTCACACCACCCCAGACAGGAGATAGTGGATTGTAGCAGGGAGGGTTGAATGAAACTAGACACTGCCTGGGGCGCACAAGGTGTCCCTGGGCAGATTCCAGTCAAACCGGTTCTGGGGCCATCCTGCCCCAGTCCTGGCGCGAAACTGGACAAAGGGAAAGGGGTGTAACCACCCCCTTCCTGGGTCCCACTCATAGGAGGGACCTAGCAGGTAATCCAGCCCCCAGATTTGGAATATAGGTGGGAGCAGTGCCAATGCACATCAGATTATCCTGACTGAAACTTATGAAACGAAACTCTGGACCCTTCGACATCCCACTCCTCGTGGAAGACTGAAGAATCTCCCTGGTGGTCAAGGAGTGACCACCCTGTGCAAACAGGCACCATCCATCACCTCGACGTTTGCTTTTTTGCAGTTCCCGCCGGAACTCGAGCGACAGAGATCGACAAGACCCAGCGTGCCTGCCTTCTAACAGCCCGATCCACAGTCCCTGCAGAGCTGAGACCCGTGGAGGCGACCTGAAGTGTGGGAGCGGCCATCTTGGAGAAACAACGAAGCGCTGACCGTGCAGCATCCGAGGCCAACCCGAAGCTGTGCATTGGAGTCTGAGAAGCTCCAGCCCCGAGCAGCTTGTGCACCGAAGCTCACCCCTCCACACTCGACGAGTGCTGCGTGGGGCCCTTTTGCATTTCCCTGCTCGACGCGTTGGTCCGGTCGCTTGCCCCTTGGCTAGTGGCCCCAGTACCGACGAAACCTTGAATTTACACAGCTGATCTGGTTGCTCCAGATTGACCCTCGCTCCCCTGAAAAGGAGCACCCGCTCTGACCTTGCTGGTCCGAGTGTTAAGACTTCTTTGAATCCTGCGTGGGTTGCCCTTGCCAAGGCTTGTTGACTCCGATCGTGAAGCCGACACCGCCAACAGCGAGAGCCTTCGTGGGACAGCTAGTGATTCACTCCAGGACATCCTCGGTGCCCCAGAGTCCACGTGGCAGCGTAGACAAGGCACCCGACATCGACCTGACTGCGCCCAACATTGCCTGGTTCCTTCCTGGTCACTGGCTAGTGACCCAGACTCTGTCCCCTCTGCTTTCAGGTACCCTTCAACTTCGATCCACCCTTGGATCGCACCGGACACTTCTCTTCTGGACGCCTGCAGCATCTTCATCCTCAGGCACCATCGAACTGCGTGATGAAACTCGACATAGGTTGGCACCTGTGCACCCGCGTCCTGTGGGTGAGGTAACTTACTAGCGCAGGTGTTCCCACACTGGTACACACCTCTAGTGCCTAAGTCTAAAGTTTGGTAGTCCTAGTCCAGTCGGAAGACTCCTTTTGCAATAACATTGGAACTTTTAAGCACCATTGACTTTGCATTGGTGCAAGCCGTGCTTCCCGCACTGCACCCGAATCCCGCGGGCTACTCCCGTCCTAACTGTTGTTAGTCCAGTGTAGTCCCAGCGATTCACAAGGCCCTAGGCCTTACCCCAGATCGATTAGTGATTGTTATACCACTTTTTTGATATATGGTTTGAGTGGCCACCGGCCTCATCCAGAAACGTGCAACTTGTCTATGTTTAACTGTGCTTTTATTTAAACGCTTGTGCTTCATTGCTCATAAAGAGTAGTGGGGATTATTGTAAGAATAAATACATATATTTTGATAATATATAACTGGTGTGGTGTCTTTTCATTTGGTATTACAGGATTGCATATGGTAAAACAGCTGGCTTCACATGTCCTTTGGAGTTAAGCCTTTAAGGCTGCTTAGTCCATGCTACCCCTAGGATAGCTTGTCTATAAGGTTGACTTACAACCACCACCATAAGGGATTGTTTGGACTAATACAGGGTGCCCACAGAACTGTGGACATCATATACC
Organism: Lissotriton helveticus; assembly: GCF_964261635.1. Taxonomy (NCBI): domain Eukaryota; kingdom Metazoa; phylum Chordata; class Amphibia; order Caudata; family Salamandridae; genus Lissotriton; species Lissotriton helveticus. The sequence goes on along the minus strand of NC_136061.1, from coordinate 353,428,950 downwards.
AGGCCAACTTCTCATACAATGTTAAAATTGAAAGATTTTCCTGGCTAGATTGCCAAAAAGGCAGAGCTCAGTTCTCCAGGATCCTAATTCTAGGAGCCGCAAAAAAGAACTGATGTAACTGTTAACTGTGAGTCATGATAGGATACAGGAGGTACTGTGAGGGTTTTAAAGGCATTTTTTCTACTATTCTTTCAATGACCACCTACGGGCTAACAATATCTCATATTCCTTTTCCTTCTAATAAATGTTTGTGAAAGATTTTCTATAGTCACTTATTATTAACGACATATTCCTATGAGATTGGATTCTTTTTCAAATGAAAACTCAAAGTAATCTGGCAATTTTAACCTCTCTTTAGGCTGGAGATGTACATATACATGTAAGATACTAAGTACAAAATGTATTACATTTATATGTATATATACAACATTTGTTAAAGTGCTCCAGGATCCCGTACGGGGGCGGGACTATCCAGTGCTTATGACTATTGATGAGGATCCCCTAGGTGAGAAACCCCACTCTAATGTGAAACATGGGGCTTATCACATTCTCATTCATCAGCAACTGCCAAGGCAGTAGCAACATTGATTAAACAAGGGGTGGCTGAAAAGATAACCTTCACTAAAAAAGAGAAGTCAGGGAGATACATCCTCCTCCAACTAGATTTCAAAGGGATGACTATAACAATATTATATGCCCCAAAAGGAAATTAAGACTTCTTTCTATTCAAACCACTAAAGGAAATGGTCCTGAAAGGATAAATATTGGTGGAAGACGATCTTAATCTAGTTTGAAACTGGGATCTATCTCATCCTCCCCTGCATGAGAACTTAAGCAAAGCAGCTAGTAAAAGACTGAAAAACTTAATGGAAGACCTAAATCTCTAAACAACCAGAGGCAAGGATAGTGATAAATGGGGTTAGATCAAGAGTCATTCAGTTACAAAGAGGAACAAGGTGCCCCATTTCGGCACTTTTATTTGCTCTATCAATAAAGTTATTGGCAACATCTCTTAGACAAGATCGAGAGATAACACAGATTGATTTTGCAGGAGAACAACATAAACTTTGTCGCTTTTTAGACAACATACTCTTCACCCAGACAGAAGCATGGAAATCTGTAATAGCACTGACCCACCAATCTGAACACTTTGTAAAAATAGCAGTGTTTTAAATTAATAAGGGAAAATCTGAAATATTAATCATTACACTCTCCCAATAGAAAGTAACTAAATTACAGGCTGCTTTACACAACAGATGGGCATGCTGATCTAGGCTACTTGGGTTTAAACATAACCGACACACTAACAGAGGTGCTCGATGCCAAGTGGTCACCTCTGAAACAGGAAATTCAAACAGACCTAAATAGAGGACTCTACTAGTTAGGATAAATACTGACAAATAACATTAATGTTCTGAGAAGACTTGTACACTCTTTCAAGCCATGCCAACCCCAATCACTAGGGATGAGATTATCTCCAGCCAGATTTTTTTTTTTTAACTTTTCACGTGGGGTGGGAAAAATGCAACACTCTTCACATACGTTCTTAGTCCTAGGAATATGGAGGTACTATCAGGTGGCACATTTAAGACTTCAAAATTCATGTGCAGTGCAGGAAACACACAAGATATGAGTGTTTATGGCTAGGATGGTGAAGGGGCATTCACTTTAAGATGTGATTTGGTTGGTGAAACAATCAAGACCACCAAATGCGTGACTGAGTAGTATAGTTGTCACATTAATGTGCACGCCACGGACATGTGACTAGAGTTGACCACACACCCATCTCCATACCCTCCTATTCACTTAAAAACAGCCCACATGCCTGCTTTACAGAAGCAGGCGTTATGCATATGAGAAGAAAATAAATGCAGAATAATTAGGGAACCTACTTAAAAAAGATAACATTATATAATTTCAATAGCAAGAACAGAATGTAAACTCAAAAGACATGATAGACTACCCTATGCACAAGTGAAACACTGGGCGTTGCATCCGTTCATGAAGCCAGCAGTTAACAGGACTCTTACAGTCACCACCGTCTTGAGACCCTCACGGGTGAGTAGCAGCGCTATACAAGCCCATGGTTGATTAATTGGTTACAGATTTTGAGGAATATATAACAACTTGCTTAAAATCCAGGCATGTGCTTTCCAAAATATATAAACTATTAAAAGTTAGGAGAATAGAATGGCAATGGAAATACCAGAAGGCGTGAATAGAAGACAAGGTATGGGAAACACTGTGGGAATACCTAATACCTAATAAAAAGAAATCATACAAATGTCTTACATAGCAAAGTAGGGTGCAAACCAATCTATAATTGGTACTTCATCCCACACTGATTTAAAGAAAAATACTCCAATACAAAGGGAGACTGCTGTGTGTGTGTGTGTGTGTGTGTGTGTGTGTGTGTGTGTGTGTGGCACTGCAGACGGTTCCACACTTCACATATGATGGTCATGTGCAAAATCATGAGGAAATCATGAGTAAAATTAAACAGATTATAACTTTTCCATTGTAGAATGTGCCTGATGTAATCATAGTGGGTGTTTGGGATAAGAATGTGAGATTAATATGGGCAAAGGTATACCAAATGTTAACGGCTGCTAAATAGCGGATAAGGAAATATCTGAGGTGTAACATACTATGGAACACACGGACACTGGAGAAGATAAATTATGACTCGAATGCACAATATAAACATTTTAAACAGCTATGGCAACTATTGAGTGCCCATCAGTTATGCCTAGAATATCTATCTACTAGTCGTCAAAGGCTAACAGATCTAGACTTGACTTACTGATGCAACTAGTATAAATCTGTGAACTTGGTGAAAATGAGTTGAATAAAAGCAGACTGATATCCTCGCGTTGGAGGCCATTCCATGTGTGTATGAGGTGGAGACGATGTTTGGGGAAGAACGAAAGTTAAAGTACACTGGGAAATTACAGACTGGATATGATTGTAAAGCTTGCAATCTTCCATTTCTACTGTAAGCTCTGACCTAACTAATAAAAAAGGTTTTCAACAAAAAATATTTTTACATATTAAGTACTGAAAACATTTGCTGAAGTTCTGCACATGGGAAAGTAATTAAGAAATATAGAGTACATGCAGATGTGTGGCTACAAGAGGTAGCAAAGTCGTGCCCTACACCTTGAGACAAATGTGAAAAGCTGAAAAGTGTGCCCTGTTGTTTCTGAAGGCAGGGGAAGTGGGGATCCCACATAATTAAAGGCAGAGCCCTTTCTCCAGAATCACTCAACACAGACAGAGGAGGTGTCCAGCTGTGCATGAGGGTACCGTGCAAGGCCAACACCCACACCCTTCACCCGGAGCCATTGGGAGCAGGCAAATGTTTTACCTAGCAGGGACTGTGAACAGTGTTCCAAATACAATAAAATTCTACGGTAGAACTATAACTAAAAATCCCTGGTTCTATTTCACATTATGCTAATGCTACAGATGCTATGGCAATTCTTATTCTAAAGACCACCGCAAGTTGCTTGACAGAGCTCCTTGAACAAGTGACAAAGCCCAATAGCAAGTGATGAAATAAAGCACACGCACAAGTGTGTGTTTGGAATTTAAACGCCCTAACTAAATGTCTTGCAGCGCATGCCCTGGCTCGGGCGAGACCTAAACACGTGGCAATATGCATAAGGAAATCGTGCAGAGTATGCAGCGTGCCCCTTCTCTTTCTGCTTCTCCTGATGTCAGCTCCTGATTTTCACACTGTGGGAGAACAATTTCTCTGACATTGTCAACTGCCGTCACAAACCTATGAGACTTATTCCTGAAATTTGCAAGGAACTCCAGGAATTCCACCTATCCTGCCCCCTTTTCCTTATGACTAGCAGGGACTCGCAATATGGACATAGTAAGTCACAAACCCAACTGCAATTTCTCTTTGATACGTTGCAACTGTGTTTTTGCAAAGTTTGCATTTTAGCGCACCACACACTTTGTATGTACAAATTCCTTTAACCCCAAGTTATTTCTATGTCCTCAGGAGATCCTTGGATACTGAATATGGTAATGTAAATTAATACTAGAACTATTGCTAAGGAATTCTAATGTGCTTGTCTTAGGTAATTGCAAGTTGTTGTTTTTTTTAAACAAACTCTATTGGTTTTTTTTTCATTACCAAACAAGAAGCATGTTGTAATTCTGTGACATATATGGCCTGTATCCAATAGGTTACATTGTCATCATCGTGAGTTTCTGGAGATGTTACATTTAATGACTATTTCTGTGCAGTTTATTCCCACACTATAATGAACAGGTCACTTATAAGAATATTTATAATAAATCAACACCCATTAACACCACCCTCCACCCCTCTAATGCCCACCTCCCCCGCATCTGGCCCTGGCTGTTTAGTGCATGATTCATTGATCAGCTCCATCCAATTAAATTACTTTGTGTGCAATTTCTGATCACACTCCGTAACCTGCAGGGGTTACTATATACAAAACCATAATATTACAGTTACTATTGGGTACTTGGAACGGCGGAAGTATCGTCCGGGTTGATATTGGCAGTCTATGCAAAGTGCTTCAGCACACCGTCTCTGACTGTCCTGCCCTCCGTGATCAGGATCAACAAGGCCCAGAGGCGGCTGTTGAATTCGGAATGCGGCTTGTCAGAGTGTTTGACGTAGTTTCCGATCTCATCTTTGCTAACGTTATTGGAGATGCGGTAAACTTTCCGGTGTCTAATGCTTTGCGCAATGTCCCCAAAGCCGATAAACCCCGTCAGTTGCCGAAAATTATTGCGGAGGCTTATAAGACCATTGACAGCAATAGTTTGGGTATTAAGCCTTTTGCTAAAACAGCAGCTTAACCGCAAACTTAGACAGCTAAGTCTAATAAAGATGACTGTCCAGTTTTTCCTAAACAAAATTAGATAACTAAAAAACAGGGGAAGCAGCAAAAGAAACAAGGGTCGCGTCCTGCATCACTAATACCTGTGTCTACTGAGCACACATATGATTTGCGCTACCATGCGAGGATTAAGTCTCCTGATAGATTTCAGGTTCCTGATCAACGTTCTCCTCGTTCTTTACAGGAAACATTCGTCTCACAAACCGGTGGAGGAGAACGCAGCAGAGGCCAGGGTACCCCAAAAGGACGTGAGCAGCCCAGCCAGACCGAAGGTAAAGGTAAGCAGGACGACTTTCAACATCAACGCCCTCAGTTTCAGAAAAAGAAAGTTGCTGCTTTAACCACACGTTATGCCACGGATAGTGAGAACACAGCTTCGGAACCAGACATGGCCCTAACGCTGCTCGACAGCGGAGCGGAGGTTACAGTAGTGCGGCAAGCACTGCGTCCGTTTCTGAAGGCGTCAGCAACTGAAACGTTCATCACCGTTGAGACAGCTGACACTAGAGTGACTCCCCCTGACAGACTATATGAAATAGTCCTTTTAATTGAAGGTGACATATAACGTAAAATAAAAGGGATTTTTGGGGAAAATCTGACCTCTACATAAGACATTTTGTTAGTGGAGGTGGACTGGCCCCCACCCTTCGTTTTGGCCGCTCCTAGAGGGGAGGAGGTAATCCTCCCTAGTTTTGCACACACTGTGCCAAAGGACCATGCGCAACATTTTGCAGAAGAGTGGGCTCAGGTGCTTGCACCGGCTTTGTACCGTACTCAATGTGGATGGGACAAACTTTTGCCCAGACAGGACAGTCTTTTGCGGACTATGCCACAGCCTCAACCCCAAAATCCCATGTGGAGTGAAGTGAAAGCTCCCGTTGCATAAATCCTTGAACAATTGGAATATCAAGGTGTAATTGAGACCTGTGTGCTACCCATGAATAATCCTCTTTTCACTGTAACCAAACCTGATGGGTCGTACTGCCCAGTATTGGATTACTGGCATTTAAACTCTCATTGTCGGACCTGCGCGGTACAGAATACTCACAGTTCTGCCCCGGTGATAGTCTTGTGAGAAAAAGGTTTAAGACCACACTTGACATATCCAATGGCTTTTTTAGCCATAACCTGTCCTCTCTTAGTAGTCAATGTACAGCCTTCACTTCTGGCGGCAAACAAAGACAGTTCAAAAGATTGGCCATGGGTTACAAAAACAGCCCAGGCGTCATTGCCGCACGTGTTGTCTCTCTGTTAGAGAGTATCGACCCTGATGAGTACTCGTATGTTGTTGATATTTATCTCACAGACGACGAATTATGGCCGCATCTGTGTCGCGTTGACCGCATCATTGTTATGTTTGCGGACTTCGGGTACAAATTTAACTTTGCAAAATCACACATTGAAGAGTATACAGTGTTGTTCCTGGGCTAGGAGCCCAACAACGAAAGTCGAGGTTTAGCACCTCACTTCCTGGAAAAGTGTGCACAATTGCGCGCTACTACAACTCTGAAAAAACTACAATCTTTGCTGGTTTTTTAAAATTTTGGGCGTACCTACAGTTCCGATTATGCCCAGCATATCAAGCCGCTATATGCCTTGATACAACCTACTTTTACCAAATCATGCTGGCTGCCAGAACATTCAGCTATACTGCAATCTCGGCATTCTGATCTTCTTGAATCTAAATACTTACTGACACGTGACAACCACACAAACCTGGTAATAAGAATTGTGCCAGGCGCAGTGACGTTTAATGAAGGAGACACGGTTCCTATTGCTTACAAGTCACACTTGTACACTTTGGCAGAAATGCGATTTTCTACTTTCGAAAAAGTTTTGGCTGCAGTCCATATGGCGATTCAAAAGGAGAGAGCGATGTCGCAGGGGAAACGCATGTTGGTTGTTACATCGTATCCTGCCCTTCAGGCAGTGACGAAAGGCAGTGTACCTAATTCAAAAGCTCTGCATCCTCGTTGGATACAATGGGCCACTTCACTGACGTCTCCGGATGTCATGTTTATTTTTGACCCCTCATTACTGAAGACAGTAATGGGAGGATCATTTCTGATCAGCTTTGCTAAGAGGGTACCTGACTTGTCCACGTCCGAATGATGTGTTTGTATAACCCCCAAGTGGGAACTGGGGTAGGTACTCTACCCCAACTAAAAACTGTCTCTAGGGGGTTATGATCAGAGAAGGTCTTTGCTAAGGTTGTGGTTTCTGTAATTTGATCCGCTATGGAGGTAGAGCACATAAATCTATCTATCTATCAATTGGTGTAGTGGGGAGCAAAAGGAATATTCCTTGTATAGAGGTTTTTTAAATCGCCACGTATCACACAGGGACGAACCATTCACCCAATCGCAGAGGGCTACCGCCTGCTTGCTAGCCGTTGTTTCTCTCAGGGGTATATGTGAGTGATCTAGGGAGACGTCCATAACCGCATTACAGTCACCCCCTATGTGCCATGGATTTCTTCGCACCCTGTCAGTATTGAGTTCAGACCCATAAAATATTTGTGTTGATCATAATTTGGAGCATAAATGTTCCCAAGGATAACCGGTATTCAATCTAGTGTACAGCGCAGAAATATGTACCTGCCCTGCATATCTCCTCATTTGTCCAGCACAACAAATGGTACCCCCCTCTTATCCAGATCGTCACCCTCTAGCAAAAGCAGAGTAATTTGTGGATATGACTTGACCTATCCATTTCTTTCTCATTTTTGCGGCTTTTGCCTCCATTAGGTGCAATTCTTGGAGGAAGACCACCCACGTCCTTCGGCGTAGCAAAAATGCATGTGCTCTATGCCGTTTATGTACGGAGCCTACCTTCGGACGTTCCATGTGACAAATGTATATTTATCTAGTATATGCTGTACCATTCAATCACGTGAGTCTTCTACTATGCAGTGGACCATGCAATCTTGTGAGATATACCGTTATTAATGTGCCAGAGCCATGTAACCCCCAACCTAAACATAATACCAGGTCACGCCTACAACCTAAGATAGGCCAGACCAAACAAGATGAACATTAAAGTAACACATAATAAACTGTAGCAATTGCAAAGTGGGGACTGGCAGCTACATCATGTAAAGAAGCACATAT